>NC_138200.1:61427979-62744645 GCF_964194105.1 Spermophilus citellus
GTGAAGTGACCCCTGGAAGACAGGATGCCTCCAAGTTCTCAGGCCGGTGAGAATGTCAACATTGCTGTCCTTGGGCTTGCATAGCACTGGGCCAGCTCTGCAGAGAAGCAGGGCAGCCAGCCTGAAACCAGCTCAACTGTCTGTTTCCCAAGCAGAAAGCTCCGGCTGAGAGGCAGGGGAAGGGAAGGGGGGAAGGCAGGAGTGGATCTGATTTTTCACCCCCTGCTGGTTCCCCCTCCCCCACCCCCTCTGCAATGTCTAATTAATTAGAAGAGCCATGCCTTCCAGAAAAGAGCAGGCATACCTGTGGGAATCTCACCAGGAAGAAGTGGGTCTTGTGGTGCAGGGGGGAAGCTTTTTTTAATATTAAAAATTAATTAAAAATGGAATGTGTTAAAGCTCAGTTTTTATCATTAGCGCCCATTCCAGAGGGCCAGGCGTTGTTGGTAAAACTTCGAATTCTTCCTGTTGCTGTAGGCGTGGTTTTAGGCAATACATACTATTTTATGTGTCAATCCCTAAAACTGATGATCTCCTGTGTTTCTGTTGGATTGGCAGAAGACAGAGAAGCATCATATTCAAACCTCAGCCCACAGCCTCCGTGACCAAGGATATCACAGCTGGCAAACATACAGCTAGCAAAAATACTGAGGATTATTTTCACAGGAAGAACATCAAAGGGGCAATTTCATGTGACAACATGGGAGAGCTTCTGTCTGCCTTCTAAAGGCAGTATTTACCTCACCTGTTTCGCTCAGACAGGTTTTCTCCAGGTAAACATCCTTTGGCCTGGCTGGAATGAGAAGCCATGCCGAACCTAAGGGCTGGGTGATATATCCTACCAGCTATAAGCTGACAACTCTAATGACTTAGATAACAGCATTTTCATGCGCAATCTTTCTAGTTCTCAAAAGAGAAGTCGTGATATATTTCCAGCCACAAGTTAGCATCATCAACAAGCACCCAGACTGCTTGCCGGCAGGACGGGATCTGAAGTGGCTTCCATTCCCACCCTTCCTCCCATCGTCATGTGAATTTCACTGGTGGATGGGGTTCTGCAGTATTTTTACCTGTGCTGTTCTTTCTTCGTACTAGACCACATGGTGCGTCAGTCCTCCATCAAGGGTGCTTTGGACATTTGTGAATCCATGAACAGATGAAGGAATTGGGTGATGATGGTCTACTTACTCACTCTTTCCACCCTTTAGATGAGACCCCTGTTCTGAGCGTCTGCTGTCCACTAGTTCATGCAGTCCCTGAAGGTCAGAGTGGATTGCTACACCTTGACTTGTTCACTTGCAATTGAAAATTAAAAAGTGAAAAAGAGGAAGTGGATACCTGTCAGGTGCCGGGCCTGGGTCTGAGAGGGAAAGAGCAACCACGAAAAGCCCCTGCCCTTTCCGACGGCACGGGGAAGACTGGCCGTGCTCACAAAACAGATCTGATGTGGCTTCAGATAATGACAACGTGCTGAAGAGTTCTTCAGTTCCCAGGAACCTCTAAGCGGAGTGTTCTGGACTATGGACTGTGGGGTAGGCCCCCGGGTGTCTGCGAATCCTCAGAGATGACTTGCACCCTCTTGTTCCACTACACGTCTCTGGGAAGAGGGTCTTCATAGCTCACCCTGACGCTCTCAGTTAGCTTCCCTGCTTGAAGCCATGACCAGGCCCCCTGACCCTTCACCTCTGTGGCTGCCTTTTGTAAAGAGGGTCTAACAGTGACCCTCGCGGCTCAAAGCTCTATTCAGGCAGGGGCTGAGTTTGTTCGTCTTCTCAGTGTCCTTGGGGCCCCTTCTGTGTCCCTGGGGCCTGCCCAGGGCCTTGCATATGGCAAGTGAGCAGCAAATATCTGTTAAACCAGTACACAAACAAATACATTCATGGATGGTCAATGAGTTTGTTTTTTGTCTCATTAACAAATTATCTGACTTAGTGAGTTGGATGGGGCCCTCAAAAAGATCTGTCCGTGACCTATAAACACCACCACACAATACGTGTGTTTTGTGGTTGGCTTCTTTCACACTGCATGCTGTTGTGCGTGCATAGTTGTGACTGTGTGTGTCGGTACATCACTGCTTGTCTGGCCAAATCGCACTCTCTTTGAGCAAAGAACACATTTTATTTCTATTTTCATCTGCTCACAAACATTTACGTGGTTTTCATCCTTTGGCTACTGTGAGTAGAACAGCTCTGAACATTTATGCACAAGTTTGTGCGAATATCTACTTTCAATTCTTTGGAATATACATGCATGCACACACACACACCGCGTCCCTAGGAGTGCACTGGTGGGTCATATGATAATTCCTATTTAACTTATCAAGAAACCCTCTTGTTGATTTTTTGATGTTGGATATTTGAAGATAATACCAAATGCACTCTTTTCATTTGACAGAGTTTTTTTCCCCCTTTTTTAAGTTAGAATTTTTCACATTCCTCGGACCTCAGGATGAAAATACCAGGAAGAATGCTAATTTGATCTTGACTTTGAAGGATCAGAGCCAGCAGCACTCCGCAGTGTCTTTCTGCAGAGCGAGCCTGGACTTCCCTGCTCCTGTGGCCATGCTGAGGTCCCTTATGTGGCATCTGTGCAGAGCTTGGGGCAGCGCAGAGTCTGAGGGAGCATTGTGATTAGGGGGTCTGGCCTTTCAGAACAAGGCTGGGTGCAGGCTACAGAGTGTAGAACCAGCCTCTGGTTACTAAGGTCCCAACAGGCGCAGCTCTGAGATTCCTCTCAGCACAAGTGTGACACCAGGTACAGGATCATTCCTTGGATGAAGGAAAACAGCTGTGTGGGTGTTTCTTTCAAACTGCACTTTGTAAAACTAATGCCTTAATCAGTTAAAGTAAACCCTCTACCTTTTGAAGTGCTGGGAACGCTATGTACAGATGGACCTATCGGTTTTAGACTTGGAGAGTTCTATCTAGAACGCAATCAGGTGATTTTTCCTTAATTTCCTAGCTTCCTCTTCCAACTTTTATTTCTTGCCAATCCAAGAAGTGTTGTAAAATTAGCACAGAAGTCCCCTAGTAAATGACTAATTAAAAAAAGAAGAAGAGGAGGAACAGAGTGAAGGTCACATAGAGGGTAAGACTGTGGCTAGATCTCCACTCTCCAGCCAACTTTGATTCCTAGCTTCTCCCACTCGTGGATGAGGCCTTTTTGGAATTTATGAAACACTCCCTGAACCCCCATCTCCTCCACCATGAACGGGCGATTCAAATGGACGCTTCCGGTGATTGCTGTGAGCACCAATGGAGTAAGACACAAAGTGCACAGGACTGTGCCTGGCCTGTAACAGGTGCTCAACAAACCATTACCTATGATCACTTTGTTTTTAAATAATAGCATTTAAAAAAAAAAACTGAAGGTGAAAACATTTCAGTGCAGAAAAGGAAACTATAATTAAACTATTCCCAGTGTCCATGAGTCAAAAACACACCAGCTTGCGCCAGAATGCAGATTCTTGCTGGAAGTATTTATTAAGTTCTTGAGGCAAAGACAAAAACAATTGATCTCTGTGTCTTCCATTACATAGATGTCCCATCGATCTCTCGGTCTGATTTTTCTTTAATACTTGGGTTATGAAAACCCCCAAGAATCCTCCTGCCAGTCTCCACTGCAGGGACATAAATCAGCGCTTGCAGTTTCACAAGCGCCTGCCACTCCTGGCAGAGTCTCCTGGAGGCAACTGTCGTCAGACTCTGAAATGGCCATTTCTCCCTTCCTCCCTTTGGGGGCTCGAGACATGATTAACTTGCAATAATCGTGACTCCCTCATTAAAGAAAAGCTGTAGCGAGGGAGCCAACAGGGGGACCGACCAAGACATCCCAGGCTATTTTTTTCAGCACATCTGCTGTGTGGGTGCCTCTTGTTCCTCCGACCTTCAGGTTAGTAAAATGGAGACCAGTTGTTGAAGCTATGAGCTATCAATAAAAGTTAATGTACCACAGGAAATTGGAAGGGGAACAAAATCACTTAAGTGTTCAGGGCCACCACACCACCAGAGCGTCCCCACGAGCTGGTTGGCTCAGGGAGGCGTTTTGTTGTCCTGGCTTGCAAGGTAGCATTATTTTCCCAAGTAAATAGCAGATCCTGCAGATCAAGGACATTGGCAGTAAACCAGGAATGTGGTGTTCTCAAGCAGGGACGGTCTTCGATGTGTCCTGGGGTAGGACCATATTCAAATCACTGGTCTTCCTGGTTTTTCTTCCATAGTGGGGTCAGTAGGTGACCACACTCAGAGGCCAGGTGTGCACCCTCAGGATTGGGAGTGAACTCTTTTTTTGGCCTAAAGATTCAAATCTGTTCCCAGGCCACAGACTGGATAAGTGTTAAAGCTGAAAGGTTTTAAATTTGCATTTTACCATAAAGTCTCCTGCTACAGGCTGGGTCTGGTCCTCCTGGAGTCTGAACCCAGTATGGAAGGAGGAAGGTTAGAGAATGTCCACAAGAGAAAACCTTAGTACTTGGCTCAGTAAAAGCGGTTAATGGTGAGAAAGGATATGTCAATGACAGGAAAGAGCGTGAGACCAAGAAAACTGCAAATAGGCTTTCTTGCTACCCGATCCCTGGGTGTGAGCAAGGACTTCAGTTAGAAGGGAAAACTAAGTGGATATTTTTGCTTGGTTTAAAAAAAAAATGTGGGCTGGGGATGTGGCTCAAGCGGTAGCGCGCTCGCCTGGCATGCGTGCGGCCCGGGTTCGATCCTCAGCACCACATACCAACAAAGATGTTGTGTCTGCCGAGAACTAAAACATAAATATTAAAATTCTCTCTCTCTCTCTCTCTCTCTCTCTCTCTCTCTCTCTCTCTCTCCCCCCCTCTCTCTTAAAAAAATAAAAATAAAAAAATGTGCCATCCCCACTCATTTTCCTGCCTTTGCTATTTTACGTATTTATTGATGTGCTCTTTGCCTTAGAAATGAATCTGAGGTTGTACACAGTCCTTGACATAACACGTCTCACGCCATGCTTCTTTATAATCCATGGCTATCATGTCTTTTCAAGTTATAGACAGGGAAACTGAGACTCAAAAAACTTAAATGCAGGGGCTGAGTGTAAGGCTCAGTGGTGGAGCCGGAGCCCCTGCTTAGCAAGGGTGAGCCCCAGGGTAAAGCCCCAGGATGACAAATTAAATTAAATTAAATTTAAAAAGGGAGAGAAAAGTTAAATGCATTGGCTTAAAGTCTTGGACTCAGCAGGCTCTGAACATGAGGTTGTAGGGCTATTTCCCAGTCTGCTAATCTGCGACCCTTTCTAAACTCTCCATGGCCACTAACTAAAACAAATCCCAGACCATCTCCTGCCGGCCGGGCTGGCTTAAATCTTGCAGACTGGGGTGCCAGGATTTAAGGATGATGAAGGCCAGAACTCTCACCTACTAGGGATGAGAATGAAAAATGGTATAACCACTCTGGAAAGCTGCTCCAGTTTCTTAAGAAGTAACACACACGTATCAGATGATTCAGCAATCCCCCTCCTGGAAATCTACCTGAGAGACAGGGAAGAACATGTCCATAGATGCATTCTTCAGGATTTCCAAACACCAAAAACAACCCAGGAGGCCATTAGCTAGTAAATGGGTCAACAAATGGGTCTGTAAGATGAAGCACTATTCAGCCACAAAAAGGAGCTAACCACGGATGCATTGGACAACTTGGAGAGGGCTAGGAAACATTGTGCCCCAAGAAAAGAGCCAGGTGTGAAAGATCATGTATAGTGTGACAGCATTTATATGAGATTTCAAGGAAAGGCAAACTCTCCAGATGGAACACAGAATAGCCTTTGCCTGGGACTGGAATAACCGGAACTTTCAGGGGTAGTGAAATGTCCCCAGAGCAGATCTTGATGGTGATGAGCATGGTACACAGATCCTCAGGGTGCATGTATAATGGCTGCAGCCTGCAACTCGAGAATTATTCTTCAGTGAAGTCCTAAGAAATGAATTCCAGGACTGTGAAGTCAGCCATCTGAGACACATAGGAGGGTTTTCAGTAATGATGCCTAGCAAGCCAAGTTCTGCCACTGTCCATCCACCAGTTCAGCAGGAATTACCCCAGGATTATAGAGAAGAGAGGGTGGCAGGGGATGCTAAATTCACGTGCCCCACACTCTAGGACAGTGACGTCTGGGAGTCTTCCTGGCCGGAGAGGAAAGAGCATGGCTGGTTGTCTCAGGGCTTTCTCAGAAGTCTTTGCATCCCTAGGAAGTGTATGCTCTTCTTTTCTCTTTTCCACTAAGACACACCTGCACGCAAACACACACGTACACATACTTAGACACCCATACAACTTGTAAAAGGTCAGAAAATAAAATCAACTTTTTAAAGGAAGAAAACAAAAAGGACCCCTAATCCCATCACTCAGAGTTAACCAATTTAAAAATGCTTATTTATTCACGTTAATTTTGATTGCATTAATTCAGGGTGTAATTATCTATCTGTCTGTATGTATGTATGTGTGTATACACATACATAATTATATATAAACTCTCTACACACTAGTATATATAATTGTAGTTTGTAATTTTGTATCACTTTTATGTAGCCATCAACTGTCCTGCTAGCATCTTGTGGACCTGCTGGTGGATGGGGCCTATCTTTCCTGGGTCTTAGAGGAAGCCATTCAAATGAGAGCTCTGCCTTGCCCCTGCTAGGGGTGAAGACCCCCAGGGATTGGAAGGGCTCCTGGAAAGCTTGTTTTGATGCTCTCCAGGGACTCCCAGTTGCATCTACCTACCCAAACATCAGGGTTTGACCATTGCTTGGACTACCGTCATCCACATATTCTACACCTAAGAAGCACACACAGCCCTCCCTCCCGCCTCACCCAGTAACAATGTAGATCAGTGTGGCAAAATAGGATTCCATCATGACCCCGGTCTGGTCAGGTCCAAGGCCGACTGACGGGGTTCTGAAGCTGCCCTGGGCTCCTGGGAAAGGCTGTCAGGGTGGATCACCGACTCGGCCGTGTTTTAGAGGGCACGAGGACTGGTGACCTCCTTGCCACACACCCCTCCTTCCCTGATCAAGATGCTCCAGTGCTGCAGAGCTGTGGATTTCTGATATTTGAAACTATAGGAATGCCCCACAGATGGTCTCCCAGGAGCACCGAAAGACAGCAGAGGGGAGACTCGGCGTTTTGCTCTGGAGTGAGTTTGATGGTGTGTTTATTTCCATCTGACTCGGGGGGTCTCTTTTCCAAAACATCAAGGGGCCAGCACACTTGGAGGACGTGGCATTTGTGATCTACATCCCTGCCTCGGGAGCCTGTGTCGGTGAGGGCTTAAGGGTTGTGAAAGCTGAGTCAGCCAGATCAAAGTCTCCCCGCCTGGCTGGCCGTCCAGTCCTGGGGGGGACTTCTTACTTCAACTACAGATCGTTGATCAAAGTTATCTATCCGCCACCTGTCCCTATGTCAGCCGGGGTCCGAGGGCTTTGACTGCATGGCTTAAGCATCCCACGGGAAGGGGAAACCCCTTATTTTCTCCTTCACCAGAGACTCTGCATGGCAGGTGGCTGGCTTCCCCTGGTTCTCTCGATTCCCATCCAGAACCCAAGTTTCTGTTTTGTTTGACGACAGTGACCTAATTTCTTTTCGACTCAATGTGTAGACACACCTTATGACTGTCTGTTCTAAGAATCGTCAGCCTTTCAAAGTTCGGAGTCACAAGGGCCCAGGGAAGGGACCTCCCCTCTGACCTTTCCATCTTACAAATGGGAAGTCAGAAGTGCAGATTTGGGTCCCTGGCCATCCCGAGGCATGGCAGCGGCTCAGGGTTCCTGACACAGTGCTCACTCTTCTGCATCAGATTGCGTCTGCAGGCTTCTCAAAACTCTGTTCTTCCTCCCCTTCTCTCTTCTCCCTCCTCGCCCCTGCCCATCTGGTCAGGTGCTTAGATCTGAAACCGTCCTCCAAGAACTCCCGTGTCCCACCACCTTGCTCCCAGAGGTTGTGGGTTGAGGTTGATTCTTCAAGGAAATCCATTTCAAGGCAATATGATTAAAAACATTATCCACAACTGCACAGAGAAGCGGGTCAGTAAATATCTGTTGAAATTCAAGTATGTGAACGAAAGGCCTTCTGCATCCACGGGACAATTTCCAGCATCCTGGAGCCTTTTTTTTTTCTTTTAAATGAGGCAGGGATAACAACTTCAGCTGCTGTCACAAGACAGGAAGAGAAGGGGTCTCTTCCCCATGGCTCTGTCCTTGTCCTTGTAACCTGTATGCACTGCTGAACTTCCTGAATAACCTTGTCGTGGTGGCAGGAGGAGGGAGCAGGATGAACTCGAGCCTGGACACCCAGTTAAAGCCTCATTATGATCTTTGCAAAATGCCAGGGGGACACCTGTGTGGTTGGCACAGGCTTCCATGGCACCCAGGGTGGTGTCCACCTTCTGCTCCTGGGTGGACCAATGTGAGTTCTGTAATCCACAAGCGACTTGCACCCTCCAAGAGCCACTTCACCCTTGAGAGACTCTGGAGCTGACAGGACAGAGTCGCTTAACCCCAGATGGAGGCTTACCAGGAAATGCCCCAGGAGGCGGCCCATGGAGAACAGGCTATTGCCAGGTTGCAGGGCACCCTTTTCCCTTCCAGCCCTGCAACCTGTTTTCTTCCCATTATGCCTGGTGGAGACCTGGCTGTGGGCTTTCAGCCATCCCCACACGGTCCTCCTCAAAGGCCGGCCTGGGAGAAATCCATGACCTATGGCACAAATCTCCGTCAACCCTGCTGAGCACCCTGGAAGTATGTGAGATGCTCTGTTCATGTCATGAGGAATTAAAAAGGAAAGGGGGTCAGTCCTTCTGATCATAATTGCAAACACCTGCAAGGCAGCCCAGTGGGGCGGTGACTGCGCCTCCTGAGCCAGCACACCTGAGCTTGCGCCCCACCATATCTTTGCCAAGGTTTCTATAAAGCTCTTGGGAAAAATGACTTAATTTCTCTGAGCCTCAGTTTTCTTGTGAGATGGAGATAATGAAATCATGCAGAGAACTGCAGAGTAAGCAGTCAACAGTGTGTTTACTAGACCTGGCACTAAGATCGCCAATACGAAGACCCTCGGATTTCTGAAGAAGGGACTTAGAGGAGGGGCCAAGTCTAGAGGCAAGACGATGGGTTAAGGTACAAAATGGAGATGCTGTGGCACACAGACCAGGCAGCTGCAGCCTTGAACAAGTACATGGACCTCCAAGGCGTGATTCCTTCACTAGGGAGGGAGGGGGAGAGAGAGAGGGAGGGAGAATTAGCTGAAGTACTGAAGGCACATGGTAGGAATTCAATAAATGCCCATTTTCTTGCTCTCCTTTGTTTACTATATCTCACATCTACTTGGAGCCCGTGTTCAAGGCCGTGGACACACTGTCCCCAGTCACTGTCCCCAGCTGCTCTCTGAGCTCTTGTTCTTGTGCTCCAAAGCCCCTGTTTTGGTGTTTAGCACAGCACTGATGTCCGCCACACACACAAGCGACCCTCAAATGCTTGGTCCTCCGTTTCTCCATTCGGGGCATGGATCCCCATGTTGCTCAGTTTGTGAAAATATTAAGATATGCACTTATCATAGATGTGTATAATGCATGTATATCATGCTACAGTTTTAAAAGGTGTAATATTCGGTTTTAAACAGACTCAAACATCAGTGACTATCTGCTGACCTAAGGCCCTCACTAAGCGTCAAGAAGGAACCTGCTCCTCTTTCTGGAGTTCTGGCCATCACTCTTTAAGTTTGCAATCTCCTTACACTTTTTTTTTTCAAGTGACACAGACATTTATCGTTTAGCAGACATGATGAGGACGTAAGTTAGTCGGCCATTTATAACTTTGTGTAGGAGATCTTCATTCATTTAAAAAACTTGTACTTGGGCACAGTAGTACACACCTAGAGTCCCAGCTATTCAGGAGGCTGAGACGGGAGGGTCACTTGAGCCCTGGAGTTTGGGGTCAGCCCCAACAACATAGTGAGATGCCATCTTAAGAAACAAAATAAATACATGAAATAAATTCCTTGAATATAGAAAGGGCTCTTTCCCCTCGCCAGGCTGCGTGATTTGGCCCTGGGAGTGTATAGGGCAGGCCTGTGATCTGGGTATAGTTTTCCTCCAAAGATCCGGAGGCTGGAAGTCCTGTCCCCAGTGTGAGGGTGTTGAGGTAGGAAAACACTGCAGAGCTGGGACCTAGAAGGTAATTAGGTAATGGGGGCTTCACCCTCACAAATGGCTCAGTGCTGACTCTTGGGACTGAATTAGGGCCCATGTGGCTGGATTAGATCACTAGAGAGTGGGCTGTTACAGAGCAAGGCCACCCAGCTTGACACTTGGCCCCTTCTGCATGCAGCCAGTTTCCCTGTCGTGTTGTGATTCATTCAGGGGATCCTCACCAGGATGCCGGTGCCATGCTAACTGCACTTTCCAGCCCCCAGAATTAGGAACCAAATAAACCTCTTCTCTTTATACATTTCCAGAATCAGGTATTCTGTTACAGCAACGTGAATCAAATGGAAACAGGGAGACAACTCAGGAAAGGTCCAGGTCTCTCTGAAGACTCCATTTAGTGGTGTGGCAAATGTGTAGCTATCTGCAGAGAGCCTCTGCTAGTGCTGGCGAGAAAGGGTCCCTGGGGAGGTGTCCTTGCCTGGAGAGCCGAAAACTGAATCGGCACAGTTCTGGCTGAGGTCCCGGGGGGAAGAGCAAACGGAGAAGGAACAGCGTTTGCTGAAGCCTTGGGCCCCTCCATCCCTGGAGTACAGCCCCAGTGCTGCTGCCTGGCAGCTGGGGCACCTTAAGCAGATCCTGAAGCCCTCTGAGCCTGCGCCAGTGTCTGCTCAGGGACTGCTGCTGTGCCAGGCTTACAGAAAGAACCCGATGTTGTTAAGGCAAAAGATTTCTGAACATTCTCCACCAGGGCTCCGATGGCAAACAACCGAAAGATGTTGACAGTGGGTAACAGAGAAAGACCGTCTTCGGCTGTGGGTGTGTGAAGGTTTGGCGGTGGTGGGTGTTTTTGCAAAATCATCAGGCTTTTTGGGATGGCAGACCCCATAGGACGTGCCCAGCCATTGCAAGACCCACCGCGCGGCCTTCTGCGTGGGAGTGTAGTTGGGGAGTCTCTAGACCAGAAGCGATTTCCACTGGACCTTCCTATAGGAGGCGGTAAATGATCCCTCTGGTAGGCAAAAGGACCCCTGGAGCACAAGGATCCAACCATCAAAAAATGTGCATTTTGGCCATGAATGTTTACCCCAGTGATTTCCCATTCTGCAAACACTTTTGAAGCCTTGACCTCTTAAAGAAGTCCCCCATGCCCCATGCTGCTGAGAAGGTTTTCAGTTACTTTCTGATAAGAGGGTTTCCACACAGACCTCTTCCTACCCAGCAGAGTCAGTGGATTTTAAAGAGGGCCTGGGGCTGACACTCCCCTTCTCGAGTGTCTGCTGGGAGATTGCACAGGACAAAGCAGCTCAGAGGTCCAGCTCTCACCTCCTGGGGGACGGTCACAGCTCCTGCATTTCAAGTCAGAGATTTCTGTTCAGACCCCCATGTGCTGCCCCGGGGAGTGGCCGTCTGGCTGTGTAAGACATTCTCTGCTTTTCTTACTCTCCCTTTGCCTACGTTTTCTGGTATCTATTCCAAATTAGTAATTCTCTAGTTTTCAAGTTTCTGATCTGGCTGAGATGAGGAAAAAAAAAAAAAAAGTTGATGGGCTCTTCATCCCTGGGAGAGGGTGCCGTGGTTGCTATTTAATTTTTTTTTCTCTTCCTGACTCTGTGAAGTTCCCTTTGCCCCTCTTCCTAACTCCTCATATCCCCTATCTCCAGGTGGGCATCCTCAGCACCCGAGTCGTTTCACCAGGACCATTTACAGGAGCTTAGGGGAGGGGGCAGACCCCTCCCCAGGAGTTGCTCTCTCTAAGCCACAGTAGCAATTTCCTGCTCGATTACAACTCTGCTCAGCCCTTCAACCTGCTTGTCAGCCTGGCCTCTGCTTGTCCCGGATAATCCAGCAATTGGTGACAGGGTTATTGACTCACAGGTTTCTAGAAGCATCTTATTCACTTTTCTAAAGAGGAATTCTCTCACCCTCTTGTGGCTTTGCAGAAACTGGTGCTAATTTCCACCCACCCCACCCCGCCCCCATGCTTTTTAGCCCATGCTTTTTAGTGCCACTGGGGGAGCGTTCCCTCCCTTATCTAGTCCTGCAGATTGTTTTGCTTAGAGCGATGCTTGATGCCCACTGTGAGTCTCTCACCTTCTTTTGTGTTGGGAGCAGGAGCTGGGGATGATGGCAGCCAGCTGGGCTTTCTGCTGAGGAAGTGGTCGTGTTTCTACTGGTTTACACGACTTTCTTCCCTGTGCTGCCTCATAATCCTTTTATAAATTTAAGTTTACATTCTAACAATAGAGAACGCTGGTGGGTTTCTTTTTCTCCGATCAGCTATCTTTCAAGGCAGTTCTGAAACCAGTTGTTTTGATTCGACACCCCCTGCTGAGCCTGGGTGACAGCCGGCCCCCACCAGGCTCCTCTCCTGCACTTTAGGTCCTCCTGGGGTTCTTCTCTACTTGCCTTTTGCAGAAAACATGCATTTCCTGGTACTCTCCTACGACAGAAGCTCACCAATTCTCTGTTGTAATCAACAAATAGATTTTGAACATTTGACTCTTTTTTTTTTAAAGGAGTTTCAAGGGTAAGAGCTTCTGTCTTGTGAATGTCAAAGAAGTTTTCTCATTCGCCCCTTTCTTCTCTCTCTCTCCCTCTCTCTTTAATTTGTTAATGCTTTCGACTTATTTTGCTTTGGATAATTTTCAAAGTACAGCTTCCTCTGGAGATCTCTAAAAGGCAGAAGTCCTGGCTGTTAAAGATTCACGTTCTCAGAACGGCCCAGTTAGGGTACCCTCAGGTTATTTATAACTGGATTTTATCTCAGAAAATTAACTAAAAGAAGATTAACCAGAAATCTAAAGGAAAATGCCTTAAACACCTCATCTATTATGCTGCGCTCAAACAGATATTTTCATCTTAACAGCTTGGCAAACCCAGTGGAACACTCTTCCTAGTTTGGGGCATAAAATAAGATAACACTCTGCATTCCTGCAGGAAATCTTGTAACTCTCCTTAAAATTAAGGCATAAAGTCTGAAAACTCGGGCTTCCTCTGCAGAGTCTCATCACGTCGCCTGTTAACTTAAGTGGTTCCATTTCTGCTGGTTCACGGAGCCCCAGGACACTGAAGCGCCTCCCCCAGAAACAAATGCTTTCCCCCCCAGCCTTCCTGGGCAGCACGGAGTCGCAGGCTCAGATCAGCATGGAAGAGGGCTTCACTTAGACATTCCCTGGGCCCTCTCATGTACCCAGATAAGGGAGGAAGCCAGAAAAGGTAGCCCCACTTTATCCGTCTGGGACGTTATTCATTATATCTCATTTAGGGTTGATTGAAAGGCCAAGTGTTCACAGTAGCATAGCAGGCCCACCCTGCCCGCCCTACCTGCCTCCTCCCTCTGACCCGCTCCACCTAATCGCTCCTCACATTCTACTTCAGCCATTCCTCAGGTTGTGTGTCTACCCCTGATGCTTTGTCTTTGCTGTCCCTCTCCAACGCAGGTCTTTGCTCAAACTTCCTATAACAAAACCTGTGTCCTCTGCTCCACCAATGGATGGCAGGCTGCCTCCTGGGCCTGCGCCCTCTCCCTGCCCCTGCTTTATATTCTTGTGCCCTTTATGACATAATGTAGACACAGACACAGACAGAGACGAGATTTTTTTATCCCTTCCTCTGCCATTGGGAAAGCTCTAAATTCAGAGGTATGCAGATTCTAGATTCTCGTCTGCTTTGCTCATTGCTGTATCTCCAGGGCTGGGAGAGGCTTCGGCACATGGCAGACAATAAAGATGTGTTGGTGAGTGAATCTAGCAGAACCCTGAACGCAGTGTCCACTTGCTCCAGCACACAGCCCCCTAGTTTTATATGCACCTTACAGTTTGGCCAAACAGTCCCCCAAATCCAGTGAGTTACTAGTTAAGGCTCTGCAGGCAGTAACTGCATGAGGGGGATTCAGGACTCAGTCCCCAGTGCCCCACCTGTTTCTCAGGTGTCAAACAAATGAGACCTGTTTTCATAGGTTCCTGAGGATCCTTTCCCATTTGCAGCTGTCACCAGAGAGGAGGTCCCTGCAGACAAGGCTCACCTGTCCCTCTTGGCCTTCCCAGTAGTGGCACAAAGAGTATCCTTTGGGGAATAGTGTCTGGATCCTCCAGCAACGGTCCTCTCTGAGGATACGGTGCTGCGTGAAGTTCAGGAGGGCTGTTTGAACCATAGCTCATCAGCCTCGTGAGCTCAGAGAGACGACAGATGTGCCTGTGTCAGAAGTGGCTGGCGTGCCCCGCAGGGATCTTGCGTGACATTAGAAGTACCGGCTGGCAGACAGGACTCTTGTCATTGAGGAACCTCTATAACCATGGGATAAGTTAACCTAAGCCTCAGTTTACCCCTCAGGTCAGTGGGGATGATACATAAAGTTCATGACCACTGTATCAGTTCTGGGAGCAGCTAAGGAAATAATACCTATGAAGGCTGGTTCAGTGTGAAGCACACTAGTGCTTACAAATGTCATCCACTAGTTTGTTATCATTAGCACCTATTTTACAGGGTTGCCATGAAGACAGCATGAGATACCGTATGTAAAGAATGTCGCACGCAGCCTGGTACACTTAAGAGTTGCATAAATGTTATCAGCCCTTAATTTCCTCTTCATCCTGCTTCCCTCCAACGCCTAGAAGTCTGCTTCTACCCCAGCTGTGCTACTGAAACCACTTCTATAATACTCAGTATCTGTTGAAAAACTCAGGGAGGAAAATCAAGAAGAAAGAGGCCAGGGAGCTCAGCCCTCAAGATCATGGACCCGGTGTTCAGTACCTGGAAGAGGCCCTGGTGTCACCTGGCTGGCAGGTTGCTATGATCACGTGGAGTACGTGAAGCTTGCTGCGAGACCCAGCAAGTCCTTGATAAGTGGGGCCCTCCCATGATGACCACCTACCTTGCACATAGACTCAACTCACCAGGGTCGGGGGGGGGGGGGGGGGGGGAGGCCGTTGATCACGTGACCACGGAACCCGACTTCTGGCGGAGAGGCCACATCTTTGTGCCTAGGAGTAATTTCTTAAGGTCTGAGATCTCTACAGTCTCTTGAGTTATTCTATAGGTTAGGTTTCAGATTCTTCGAAGCCTTTGCCAGTCTGGTGCAAGGGTTTTAACTGACCAGAAAACTATTAAAAAGTAGACACAGTAAAAGAGGAAATAAGAAATGATCCAGGTTGATGGTGCCATATGCAACTCAAAGGCACTTCTATTTGTGAAGAAGAAAGCTCTGGGTCTATTTTGTGGCTTATTTCATAATCTTGCAGAGATGTTGGATCAAATCTGGCATCCAAAGAGACGCCAGCACCAAACAGAGACAGCTCTGCTGCGTCCGCAGTTTTCTCTCTTATTAACATGAAAACACCTTACATGGTTGGAAACATCTAAAGGCTATTTTTTATTTTATTCTCCATTACCTCACTCTAATGCTTCAGCCCGTACCTGTGGAAATTAGACTGTCACCTGCTTTTAACATCCTGTTTTCTTTCGTGTTTGTAATGAAGCCCTCTGGGAATTATGCGATTACAAAAATGAGTTACAAATCCTCATTCAGTATACACAAGTATGTAGCTGCTTTCCTTCTCTGTTTAAATAGTCTACAAAACAAGAAATAATTAGTCAAGCACTATCGGTAATTAAGCACATAAGATGAACATTAAACAAACTGCAATCTTGCATCATTTTGAAGGTGGATAGACAGGTTTTTGCATTTGGAATCCAGCCAACACACCCTTCTTCATTCCCTCTGTTCCTTATTTATTATCAGCGAGGGAATTCACTTGCCTGACTTGCTGATGTGCTCAGCACGAGGGTCCACCTGAGAGTTCACAGAAGTGTGAACGGCGAGTTTTTGACAACACTACCACTGGGAGAGGAGGATTTCAAAGAAGTTGATACATTGAGTGGAAAGACAATGTGCTTTCCCAACACAGCACTCGAGGTGACTCCAACTGGGTCAGAGAACCCCTGCTCTCTCCTATGTATTATCAGTACCTGTGTATCTACAGGACCCTGTCTCCTGTCTTCCAGAACATTTGTTCTCTTCCAGAGACTCCTCTCCGGCTCCCTGGAGCTTTTTGTTAAGATTTAATCCATCTCAGTCACTATCCGAAAAAGTTTGCAGTCTAATTTAATCGGGTTTGTCTTGAAGACCTGAACTTCTAGAAAACTAATTTATAGGTTTCGACCAAAATGTATTTGTAATGAAAATCAGAGGATCACACATCTCCCATTGAATGATCCTAAGCTCCAACAGAGGGGGAAAAGGTTGTGTCAACATCATATAATTAATTTTTTTTAAATGGGTGCATTACAGCTGTACATAAGGGCGGGATGTATTGTTGCATATTTGTACACGCACACAATATAACAATATAATTCAGTCGATATCATTCAGCACCATACAGTTTATGTACCAAGTTTTTACAAGGCCATAGTTCATATTGGGAAACTAAATATTCATTCAGCAAGCGCTTTGGGTGTGCCTACGATTTGGTAGGCTGCTTGCTAGGAACAGTGAAACCTCTTCCCTGCCCTGAGGCAAGCCCTGTCTGGCTGCAAGCCCAAGCCCTAAGTGGCTCATGCAGAGTGTTTTTGCCAAGCTACATGGTAATTTTTCGAGTTCCACGTGTGACATGTACATAGACAATATTTGTACCTGATCGGCCGGGTCTCCATTAATCACCAAAGAGGTAATAGAATGATCACTGATTTTCCCTCTGGCTTTTCTACCCCAAAAAGGTAGTTTCTGCAGTGACTCCATAGACTCTATAGATGGAAGCATTCTCTTCTGCCATTACAAGAGCTGGCAGTGAATAGCATTCTTCATTTTATCTGTGACTTATTTTTTTGCTATGAAAAATAAATGGGAGGAACACTTCCTAACGTGTATATTATGTCACAATTTTCAAAGCCTTTGACACCCATGCCCAGGGTGTCTGGAGAATATCAGTAGTATCTCAAGCTCCTGAGTACTGAGCCCAGAAAAGTTAAGTGACCTGCTCCAAATAACACGGCAATCTGACAGAGCCAAGATGATCTTCTGTCTTCTATCTCATGACACATCTCTCTCCTGACAAGTGATTCCAAGCCCCAAGGGAGGAGGAGAAGAATTGCGTTGACACCATACATTGTAAATATCAACTTTTACAAGGACATAACATTATTTTGAAAATGTTTTGGCATCCAGACATTTAGCAAAGCCTACTGTGTGCATGGTTGGTATGAGTGACCTAGAGCTGACCAGGCATAACCTGTCCTTCGAGAACTTGGCCCAGCAACATGAGAGGACAGGCAGCAGCGGAGCTGAAAAGCACATTTCCATTCTGCTTCCGACACAAGGCGTTTTGCCAGAGGCTGGAGGACAGCACGCACCCAGGGATGCCTGTGCTGTTAGTGGCCCCAGGGCCCAGGAAGCAGCAGGTCTTCAGAAGGTGCATGGCCCTGGAGGACTCAGAAAACAGGGACGGAAGCTGTTGCTGCTGCAGCCATCTCAGCCTCGTGGCTGAGCTCCATGCACCTGGAGAGCTCCCCACCTCTGCGAGTCTTTCTCATGGGCAGAGATAAGAAACTCAGTGGAATCTAAAGCAGAAAAGGGATAGTAGCAGAAAACTGGTGAAAACTAAATAGAGTCTGTTTAGTTAACACGAATGCGTCAATGCTAATTTTTAATTTTTTTTTGTTGTTGTTGTTCTGGGGATTGAAGCCAGGGGTGCTTAACCACTGAGCCACCTCACCAGCCCTTTTGATTTTTTTTTAATTTTGCGACAGGGTCTTGCTAAGTTGCTTAGGGCCTCACTGAGTTATGAAGGCTGCCTCTGCCTTCACGGTTGCTGGGATTATAGGCACACACCACTGTACCTGGCCAATTTCTTAATTTAAATAAGGGTACTATGGTCACAGGGGACACTGGTGTTAAGAGAGAGAGAATGGAGCATACACAGGAACTCTGTAACCTTTGCAACTTTCCTACAAAATGAAAAATATTCTAAAATACAAAGATTATTTAAAGGGAAAAAAATTGTTCATGATAATACTGTACATTAGTCTCGCTGTTTTGGAATACTTGAGAACACCATCTATATAACTAAAGATAAAATCCATTTGAACACCTGGTCATCCTGCTTCTCAGAAAGTGTCTGGTCATAATGTGCACTTGAGGGTGACACATGGCTGAAACCCAACATCACAAACATGATGGAGAGAGAAAGGACACTGAAGAGGGTGTCCCCATGATGATGCTTACAAGGCGCTCCGCAAAAGACACACTGTCCGCTCACCAGAAGACTGGGTGGAGGATGGAAGAGGCCAAAAGTGTGCTCTCCCGCGTTCCTGATGAGCTTCTTGATCAGGGTGTTGGAGGTGTTCAGTTTGTGAAAGTGCATTTGGTGACACTTGAATGAACTGTGGAGGTTTTTGGTAGCCCTGTTGTATTCCAGTGAAGAGTTCACGGGTCCATGTACACACAGGGTTAGCTAAGGTAGCTGTCAGGAGAGTTAAGGAGAACCATGTAAAGCATGCTCAATGCATTTATTGACTGTCCTGCTCTCTTCCTGGGTACCACCCGGACTCCCAGTTTACCCTCAGAGGTCCTGCAAGCCTTCTGACTCTCATCATGGGAAGTTGCTCCTTCCACAACACAGTCTTTCCTTCTCAACCAAGATGGCAGCCCTGGTGCAAGGGCATGTGCCATTGGCAGCTGGAGACACGCCTCCAGATCTCTGTGCGTTTGTAGAGGCTGCTAAGTGGTCAGCTCTCGAGGGGCTCTTTCCTGGGGAGGCAGGTGCCAATCACTCTCTACCTTTTTTGGTATTTCTTGTCATTTGTAAATGGGACAGGAGTACTGGAAAAAAAGGTACTTGCCTCCTTCCATCTGTATTTTCTTTACTAAATTATCCAGTCTTATAAATATTTGAATAACATTTGGTCCGGATAAAATCTTTCCTGTCAGCTCGGTACAAGAGCACTTTTTGGCTCCTGAGACCATAACAGTCAGATAAATTAATATTGATTTGTTAGAAAATAGTTTTCACTCTGTCTAAACATCTTATTCTGGGCTCTTGAACCAAAATTATGAATTTAAAAGCAGCAAAATAGTTCTTCACAGTTTTCCCAGTGAAACTAATTATGGGCAGATTGTGAAAAATGTATTGGATGCAATTTCCAACACGAGTTCTGCTAACCAAAATTCACAGAATCCAGAGACTCGATGTCTGATTTATTTGAGCAAGTTGCAATTTGGTAGACGGGAGAATTTATGTAAATAGTTTTTGCAATTTCCATGGGGATAACTCAGTACATTAGTATCTCACAAATGGCAGAAGATGAAGGGGATCCTTTCTTTAACTGATAATTTTATTTACCTAACAGGAGGTCTATCTATGAAAGACAACTCATTCATCTGCTCCACGAATGTACAGAATGGAGAATTTGACTTGGTCCTTAATTATATGCATGTACAGTAGTAAAGATGGAAATTTCTAAAAAAAAAAGAAAAGAGAAGAAAATAAATTACTACTCATAGGCTCATGCCCATTTGGGGCATTTGGTATGCATTTTTTCTTTTAATAGATGAATTTACTTTTTGCCTTATGAAACAAATCAGTACAATCATTGCATCCTGTTTCCTACTTTATTTACTAACTATTGTCCTAAACATGATTTCGAATGGCCGCTTAGCAAAGGAACAGTTTTTCTTCTTTGGGACATTTAAGTTGTTTCCAATTTTAAACAACACAGCAATGAACATCTTTGCAGAATTCTTTATCAAACTGCAGGTGATTTTTCAAATATATGCCTGGAGTTTCATCTCACATGTAAAGTGTTTCAAGACTCACTGATACATTTTACTCAATTACTTTTCAAAAACTATGTAAGCTATAAAGAAAATCATATGTACAAAGGAAGAAATACACATAAATAAAAAGGAGAACAGGCATAGAAAAAGTGTATACATAAGAGAAACTGCAGGGAAAGTGGTAAATAGACACCAAGACAGGCTATGAAGTTCTGGTTCCCACCTGAAGGGCTGCAGGGGCCAGAGGTGTCCACAGTCTTCCATTTCTGGAAAACACCATTAGGGTCTTATAGGGTGGTAATGCACAGCTATGGGGTCAAGATTATTTTCTACCTGGTTCATTAAAGCATATGTAATGAAAGAGAATGTGAAATCCTGAAAGTTTCTGGAGTCTTCTGGGTTGAGAAGGAGATATTTCAGTCTTCATATTGTCAATCTCAAAAACTTTTCCAAAATTGGAAATGACAGTCTGTCCAAGGATATGCATGCATAATTATATATATATATATATATATATATATATATATATATGTATGTATGTACATATACACACACATATATAACATATATATATATATATATATATATATATATATCACACACACACACACACACACACACACACACACACACACACACACACTGGGTCTGTGAATCTGTTGCTAGGTTTGGGGAGTGAACTATTTTCTACCATAGATTAAACTGAACTAGACCGCATGTCAAAACAGAGTCTCAATGTCAACTTAATCCATTGTCATAGCTGTAAAATGCTATTTCATTATACAAGCAATTCCCTGGTGGATTTCTCCTGCCTTCCTATGCAGCTCAACCCTATTTTAATCTCTCATGGCTTGGGTTCCTTTTTTCCCAACTCCTAACATTTTAGAATTATTAAATATATTTGCTGCTGGGCCACCTGTTTGATATTCACACTTACGAAAGAAAGAGGAATGAAATGCAGGCGACAAAGTATGTTTTTTAAAAGTAAAAAACAAAAACAATACAAAACCAAACAACAACAACTTCTTGAGAACTTCCCAGGACATTTTTATCATTTTCTCTGGAAAGTTGAACAAGTGCCTGAAAATCCCAAATCCCACCGTGTGACATGTATTCAGGCACAAAGGTGAGACATGCTGATACTAGCGTGGATCCCACAAAGTAGCTGTACCCGAATTCCCCTGAGTCTTTTAAACATGAGGGTTTTCTAGATGTGACAAAAGAAAATTTCCAAATCAAAATTCCCATTTGCCTTTTGGGGTGTTGAATTTTCTCCACATTTGTGCAATTAAGGGTTTTGCTGAGTGAGCTTAGGACCCTGTCTCTTTAAGTGTTTAACAGTAATTGGCCCATGTCCTGGTGTTCATTGAAAATCCTAGACATTTCATGTAAAATCTTCTTAATGAGGGGATGAATTTTTCATTCACATTAGAAAGCTCACTCTGACAAACAATTTCTAAATAAAACTTTGGCGACATGACATCCCACATTGGAATTGACAGAGAGGACAGGTGCATTAGAATATAACTGTATGGCGATCCTTCAAGCTGTCAGCCATGAATATTTTATTTCTTAATGAATCATCTTTGTGAAATGAACTTTCTTGTTGTAGTGTCAGTGCCATTTACAACAAAAAGCTGGCTCCTTTTGAAAGGTGAGCTGCTTAAAGATGCTGATGCAGTATAAAATGCTTAACCCTACCTGGGAGCTGGCAGTCCCCGCCCCTCTTCCCATCTCCCTGGGGAAGTGACTGCAGGACCCACCTCAGCTAGCAGGATGCGCGGAGGAGAGAGCTTTGCAGGACTCACTGAACCCCCCTGGTGTCCACCCCCAGGCGGCCGCTGTGACCTTGGGTCCCTGTGACTCAGGTATCACTGCTCCTCTTTTTTGGACTGCGGTCACCATGGGTTTCCCACATCCTAAGGCTCATGGGGTACTCTTGGCGGGTGTCGGTGACCTCTGTAGGCAGCACGCCTTTCTCTGGTACCCAGCTCCCTTCTCTTGCAGATCCAGAGCCTGTGTGTCACTGTTGTATGGATGGAGGGGGCTGTCATTCTGACAGTGTCTTGAGTATCTCCTGTGGGACACACCAGAACTCATCTTCAGACTGCCATCAGAGCATTCTGAGGTGTCCCTGTGCCTGGATGCAACATCAGGAGCCCTTTTGCTTGTCTCTTGACACCACCTGGACAACACAGTTGCTCCCCCAAATAGCCCAGGATCAGTTCCATGCCCTTGGAAACTACGGGTGCAGTTGTGAGAGATTGATTCTCTTTATTTTCCCCTCTCTCTGGAATTCATGGTCTTAACCATGTTTCCAGGACTGCCCAGGAACTGGCGAGCCTTCTGTTCACCTGCTCTGATTTCCTTTCTATTCGTCAGGGTGGCAATCACAAGCTTCCCCTTCCCCTGAGGCTCCTAATTCAGCACCTCCCTGATGGCTTCACCTCTTGATTTACTGAGAGCAAAGGAACCTTTCATGTGAAGCCCTTTGCACCCTCCCCATCTTTCCCAAGAAACCGATCACTTCCCTTCCCCAACCGACTTCCCTTCCTCCATGGTCATGTCCCTCTTTGAATCCAACTCGGGGGTCAGTTTTGCCACTTGCACTGGAGGTGCCACACTCTCCTGCCCTTCAGGAATGCGGCATAATTAGCAAGGTGACAAGGATTCGTGCCAGGATTGGCAAGTTATGACCATTCTCTGTTGTCAGGAAAAGTTTATTGAGGTGCAGCCCCCTCCCTCCTTGATGTACTGCGCGTAGCTGATCTCACACGGCTATGACAGGATCATTTGCAACAGAGACTGTGAGGTTTACAGCACTGAACATGGTGTCTAGTCGCTCTTTACCGGAGACATTTGCCAAGTTCTGATTCCTACTGTGGTCAAAAGCTTGTACCCTACAAATTGGGGGCCCCATAAGAGTCTGCAAATGAACCCAAGTGGAACCCCCTGTCTCAGAGCTCCGATTCTTGCTCTTGGCAGTGTATGCTATACTCTCCCTCTTCAGATATATTTTAGTGCAACACAGTAACCATGAGATCATGGCTTCATGCAGGAGAAAACCCGGCCGTGTCTGATGGCAGTGAGCAAGCCCAGAGGAAATGGAATGTGCTAGAAATTTGTTGTTTCCTTTCGTTCGATTTCAGTGAGAATCATATTTGCAAGCACACTTTCAGTGTGGGCAGGTGACAATTTCTGCAGATATTTTTTTTTTCCCCTTCCCTTTTAACTTGTGCAAATGTAGGTCCATGTTTGTTTCACATTGATTGATGGCAGTAGCCACCACCCGAGGTTTAAAGACACGCCCTCACCTTCAGAACCAGGGTTTCAGAGACTGTCTCGTGAGAAAGTCTGCACTACATGATGAATTTTCTATTACTCTCCACTGTTCACAAATCATCCAGATTATTCGGATTAAATTAGATGTACACCATCTTGTATCTTTTTTCTCAGAAAATTGATCGTTTTCTCTGCTTCTATCTCTTCTCTCTAATATTAGAATATTCTAAAATCTGAAACTACATATAACAAAAACTCTGTATTCGTTGCAAATTACTCCTAGAGAAGAGCGTGCACGCGCACACGCATGTACATGTACACTCACTCACACACACACACACACACACACACACTTTTGTTTTTCTTAAGCCAAGTCAATTTCATTTACAGAGTGTAAAGCGAAGAGCCATATTTAGTAAAAGAGACAAATTTGCTATGGAAATGCTAACGTTAAAACTGAAATGTCTAAAAATTAAAACAAATGAAAATACATAAATAAAAGCCCCATTTGGTCATCTTCTTGAACCTCTTGACTCTCCATCATTCTTAACCCTCATTTTCTTATTGGGTGGGCATTCCTCCCCTCCTCCAGGGTCTTCTGAGACTCTCCCCAGCTCAGTCAGGCAGCTGGTCCACACTCGGTATCTGAACTGGGCAGGCCTCCTAGTTTCCCTGAAGTGGTCCTTATGTCTCCACTTCCTGTCCCCTTTGAACCCCAGAAATAGCAATGGCATCCAGATTTTGTCTACTCACTCAGCCAGTCTTTTCCACATCTTCTTTCTCCCCAAACCAGCACCCTGATCATACCTTCCCTGAGTGCCACCTATACTTTTAATTACCAGTTACCTTTCCACTTGTTGTTTATCTAGACCCCAGTCTTAGGTTTGTTCCAGGTACCGGTATATAGGAAGTCACGGGTTTTGTGCCTTTCTTATCACTATTCAATAAAATGTACTCGTAGCTCTGATCATAAAGAACTTAGGTAGCATCCCTGTGATGCCTGATCCTGAAGTTCTGCCTCTAGGGAATAAATCCTTGCTTGGTCCACACTCTTCCAGGCTAAGAGAGAATGTCTGGTGAGCTCCATTCTTCCAAATTCTCAGCAAATGGCCTATTCGCCTTTCCCACATCCCTCCAAATGATTGCTAGGCTATTTTATAGTGAATTTAAAAAAAAAATTGTTCAAGGGGATGAATCAAGGGAAATTTAGATAATTTTGCTCAAAAATAAAGTTATTTAAATCTGTTTTTCTTTTCTCCCCCACCCCATATACCCTATTTATTGCCCCAGTTATCTTGGTCCCACAAGATATTAGAATAACAACATGCAATTTGGATTTAGGCGCTGTTATCTATAAATCTCAGCATAATGCTTTCAACTCTGGGCTTTCTCCTAAGTTCAGGTCTCCCTCCTCCCTTCCCCCATCTCTGCAAGGACTTTAAAAGATTGCACTTCATTAAATTATTTTTATAATGAGTTCCTGTTACCAGGGAATACAGAGTTAAAAAGGTGATCTCACTAAAAGTAATTAGCATAAGACCTGCTGGACCCGTAGAAGTGACTGGATCGTAATCAATAGCAATATGATTACACCCATGCAGCAATTATAAATTATTTAAAACACTACCCCTAGGTTACTGACTAGTTGCCTTTAAATTAAATTCTCTGTCAATAATTGATGCAAAGAATTAATGTGAGAACACCTTCAGTTACTGAAACTTTTTTAAGGTGGCATAAAATATTGAACTGTTGCCCGTCATTAGCAGCCAGACTGTCTGTTTGCCGTAACATCCTTCTTTTCTAAATTGGTCAAGAAAGACTCTCGGATCTTGAAAGATGACAAAGGGTTCCAAGTCCACCTGTGGGATGGAATGCCCCATAGAAATCACACAGGGAGCCAAAGACGGGGGTGGGGAGGGAAGGCCGTAAATGATACCCCATGTTATTCCCTCATCACTTCTACCAAATAGACAAGCCGGCCTTGGGTCTCCAGGTGGTTGCAGTTCTTTGATTCGGCCCTGCTAGGTCAGGGGAGGCCGGAACCAGCTGGAGAAATCGCAGTTCAGGCTATTCAGCCACCAGCTTTCAAAACCAGGAGGGAGGGGAGAAGGAAGGAAATGAAGTGGATCAGGCCCCCAGCAAAGGGGGATGTGTGTCGGGTAAAATGGGTTATTTTCCTTGCTTAATTACTGCCTCCTGTTTGTGTCCAAAGCGGTCACTTGTGTGACCCTGTTTCCCCTTCCATGCTGATCCTTCCTACGGCAGGGAGATCAGTGGACCTGGGCAGTGGGGAGGGGGCTCGCGCTGGGAAGGAGGAGGAAGGGGCCATCGGCAGCGCTGGCTCCCATCTGACTTCAGGGACGCTCAGGTGACCCGGTGATGTTAAGAGATGAGCCAAGGGCCCCGCACAAGATGCCTGCCCGGCCTGTGCCATGGGGGGCAGCGGGGCCTCCGCTGGGACGCCTTCCAGAGGGTGGCCGTGTAAAGGGGGAAGGGCGTCCCTGGTGTGACTGAGGTTCCAGCCCCGGTCCTACCATGAGCTGGAGAGGTCGGCTGGGCTTCCTGGGGCAGCATCCGGCCTGCCCAGAGCAGCCCCACTGTGTCCACAGCTGCTCCACGTTCGTCTGTTGTAGATATTGAGATCCTTCCCATGTGTGACACAGATTCACTCACCAAAAACAAAGCATAACAGCTTCGTCAACACGGGGCCAGGTGACGATCTGACATCACTGGACAGGCGATTCAGAGACTGTGGGGCCAGCGTCCTAGGGGGCCACACCTCCACGCTCCCTGCCCTGTTTTAGACTTTCCCTCGCCGTGAGCTGGACTGACCAGCGGTCCCCGGCTGTTTGAGTCTGTGGCCTTCATTGCTTTGTCATTCCCAGCCCTGGGCTCAGGTACAGGTGGCAAGGGACACCAGTCCTGCAGCACTCACAGGCAGGAGAGCAGGCATTGCCCCCAGCTCCTCCCTCTGAGTGACAACAGGAAGCCCAAGGTCCTCTGGTGGCCCTCAAAGCTGACCTCGGGGTCGGGAGCTTCTGGGATCAGAAGTCCCCATGCCCTCCTGGTGTGTGAACAGCAGTTACCCAGTCGAAGGAGCGCTCTCCAGGCTGGGAGAATGCCCTGCACAGGGTCACACAGCTGTGACATGGCATGACCCTGACTAGCAAAGCAAAGAGGGCCCTCTTGTCCAGAGTGACACTTTTCTTTTGTGTCTGCCAAAGTGCCAGCCCCGCCGGAGCACAGAGTCTGGCCTGTCCCTCCCGGGTCTGGTTTGGATTTGTGAGGCTGTCACCTGGGGTTCCACGCTCAGCTCCTCTCCTTTATTTGTTAGCCGTCTCAGTTGACCTCTCTGATTTCCTGCTGCTTGGAAAACCATCCCCAGGCCAACACAGGCCAGAAACAG
Source organism: Spermophilus citellus (assembly GCF_964194105.1). Taxonomy (NCBI): domain Eukaryota; kingdom Metazoa; phylum Chordata; class Mammalia; order Rodentia; family Sciuridae; genus Spermophilus; species Spermophilus citellus. Next base: position 61,454,595 of record NC_138200.1, read on the forward strand.
AGCCGGCAGGGCGAGCTTCCTCCCACCACTCCTCCCTCCGCCCGGCCCTTGCATTTCTTCCCACGCGGCTGCCATGTTAACTTTGGCTTGCGACCAGTATTTCAGACATCGTTCTCTCTCCTTTTTTGTCAGGGCCTCTCTGCCGTTCTCTCCGAGGGCTTTAGGAGCGCTTTTGTAGACTCCTTAGCTTCCCTCTTCTTCCAGAACACACCTCCTACTTCTCTGATCTCACCTTCACCCTTCACGCTCTGGGTTCACACAGGTGAGAGGAAACCAAGCTCAGAGGTCTGCTGATTTCCAGCGAGGTCTTTTGAGTCAATGCACAATATTTTCCTTCACGGATTTGTCACCAGATGAGCAGAGATCTTGTTTATAACCTACTTCAGTGCTGAGCACTCCCAAAGACCACAGAGCAATGCCTTTTGTCACGGCAATCTTTAATGTTTACTGTAATTTCCACGATTAGTTCTTTATTTAATTATTTTTAATTTAAAAAAGTTAAATGAGAACAGGCATGCACCTGTAGTCCCAGCTACTCAGGAGGCTGAGACAGGAGACTTGCTTAGAGGCCAGGATTATAGGAGATGGAGGCCAGAGTGAGTCCCTAGTTCAGAAAAAAAAAAAAAAAAAAAAAGGTCACACAACATATGGGCGAATGCACACACACACACACACACACACACACCCCTAACTACTGTGGTGTTGGCTACCAGGTATATTTGGGGTCCACCCAACCCTGTTCCTCTGTCTACATCTGGGCAAAGGATCCCCTTCCCCACTTGTGCTCCTGGACTCCAAGGTCATTGATTTTTGACAGTGCTTAGGCATGGAGATAATAAAGTCCTGGAGGGATTTTCGTCTAAATTATTCTTTGCAGTCAACATTTCAGCCAGTTGGAAGAGTGAGGACTTTTGAAATTGGCTTCCGGCCCTCCCCAGTTCATCACGGTAGCATCCTGTCTGTCTGGATTCTAATTTTTAACTGCAGGTGACTGTCTTTTCTTTTTCTTTTCCATGAGATAAACTGATGAATGTGTCCAGGAAGCAGCCGAGCCCCCAGCCCTGCCCAGCCTGCTTGTGGGCATCTCCTGGTGGAGGAGGGTGCAGCGGGGGACCCCTGGGAGGCCAAGCAGAGTTAGGGCCCAGGAGGAAGGCAGGACTGAACCACGCCCTAAGGGAGTTCACAGGCCCAGGCAGTTGGGCTCTTTCCACCTCACGGCCCTTTTGAGAAACAGTGACTAACTGGGCTGGTGCCTAACTCACTTCTCAGCATTTTCAATCAAAAATTATCTGATGACTGGGCCAGTTCTGACCACCCTCCTTCCAGCTGATCCACCCAGGCCCCTCCAGCGAGGTGTGCTGAAGCCAGAGATGCTGCACGCCCTGGCCTGCGGCCGGCAGCCCCGGGCTTCCCATCACTCCGGGTGCCTGTTTACGAGAACTGGGTGCCTTTCTTATCTCAGTAGATGCCTAGGAAAGCCAACTCAATGGTTTGCCTGAGATGTTTCCATAGTGAGGGTGCTTATTAGCCATGTGCTAAAGTGTAATATCCGCTGCTTCAAACCACATTTCGAAGTTGATAGCATCACTGGCTTGAGAACACCGTCGAGAAGCTGGGCTTACCCAATTAAGAGAAATAAAATCTGCCTGATCATCAGTGGGTTGGAGTAGCTTCTCTGTGGGTTTCTTTTCTTTTCTCAATCAAGTGTTATTTAGAAAAGGCCCAGCTTCTTTCTCTCTGATTCCTGGTAACCTGGAAAGGCAGCTCTCAGGAGGATCTTGTTGTCTCCTGAATGCCCTGTCTGCCCTGCCCCGGGCAGTGCCCCTGGTGGGCTCACCTCCAGCCTGTGGCTTCTTGTGTTCTTGCAGGTCACCATTCATCACCCCCGTGCTAGTCATCTGGGCCGCACCGTTCACGTGGGGAAGGTCTTCTCATCTTTAGGATTTAATGGGGTGTTTGGAAGCTGCTGCATTGAAACCCTAACGGGGTTGAGAATGCAAACCCCAAACAAGATGTTACTGGTACCATGGTTCTACTTCTCCTTTGTTCCTGCGGCCCACTGATTTTTAAGAAGTGCTTGGTTAGAGAGAATGACAAATACACATTTACACGCAGTGGGGTTCAGGTGAATTCAGAGTCTAATAAGAAACGTTCTCTAAGGGACATGCCCGTGGACTCAGGATCTCAGTGGTTCGCGTTCTCCTGCTAGAAGCTGAGGCACTTCCAGGAAACCTCAGTCTTTCTTTGAGTTCCCTCCGCATTCTCTTTAGGAAAACAATACTGTCACAAATTCAGCCCCGACACTTACTTAACATCCCAGGTCATAGATCCTTCGTTTGCTCTTCCTCCAAGAAGAGCTCTTGAACTGGGTATGAATTTCATTTTCACAGATGAGTAAGTGCCCAGAGAACATGCCGGCAGTGGCTCTTTAAGAAAAAGAAACGGCAGGTTTTATTTTTAAAAAGGAAATAGAAATCCTACTGGTGAAAAAAGAAACATGTGCTAAATGATGGTTTAAACATAATTATTTCCACAACGCACTTACCTATTCAAAAGGAAAGTCAGCTGCTCCCAGACGTCTTCATAGATCCACTTAGTCATCTTCAGAAACAGGAGTTTGGAAAACGGATTACTGAGTGACCGGCTTCCCAGAGCCACTCTGTGTTTACAGAGTGATCAAAAAGGAACTGGGGACAGGCACAGTGGTGCACGCCATGATCCCAGTGACTCAGGAGGCCGAGGCAGGAGGATCGCAAGTTCAAAGCCAGCCTCAGCAACTTAAGGAGGCCTTAAGCAACTTAGTGAGACCCTGTCTCAAAATAAAAAAGTAAAGAAGGGTTGGGATGTGGCTCGGTGTTTGAGCACGCCTGGGTTCAATCCCCAGTATAAAAAAAAAGGAGGGCTGGGGCCACTGGTGTCAACAAGACCTGGGGTCCTTCATGGAACACTCTGCACCCATCATCACATCCAGCCTGCAATGCCAGCATGCGTCCCCCTCTTCTGCAGGTCAAGATGTGCTGGGCTGATAATGAAGTCATCCCAAGCTCACACAGCTAATGAGAAACAGAGCCATGGTAATGACCGGACGCATTTGACTCAGAACCCAGGCTCTTCCCGCCAAGCTTGGTGTTGGTGCACTCAGATAGTAATTAATAAACACTTCTGTAAGTGATCTCAACCCAAAACTTCCAAGCACTTTGGCAGGTTGGGTGATAACTCTAACAATATAAGACATAGTTCACTAATATAAGATTTGACCTGTATGCACGAGGTTCTGGGATTAGTCCCCAGCACAGCTACAAATCAATAAGTGAATAGATAGATAAATAATAGAAATGAAAAGAAAATTTGACCTGTGAAGTAACTTTCTTCACAAGTGTGTGTGCAAGAGAGAATATACATACACATATACATCATTTATTAGGATATAAATTATTTTATTAGGATATAAATTATATGTAATAAATTTAGAATATTTTAAAGACACAGATTTTGACAAGTACGTATTTGTAAACACTCATCTGACCGGCAGCTGCACTGAACCATAGAGCATTTCCATCACCCTGAGAAGTTCCTTATTCTCCTTCCCAATAAATCTTTGTCTTTACTCCCAGAGGCAAGCAGCACTGTTCTTATTCTGTTATCCTGACTCAGTTTTGCCTGTTCTAGAACTTCATTGAATGGAACTCACACCACTGTTCTGTGTCTGGCTGCTGCTGCTTTTTGAAAATATTTTTTAGTGATAGACGGACACAATACCTTTATTTATTTATCTTTGTGTAGTGCTGAGGATGGAACCCAGAACCTCATCCATGCTGGGTGAGTGTTGTGCCCCTGAGCCCCAGCCCCAGCCCCTATGTCTGGTTCCTTGTGTGTAACAGTAGGCACATGGCTTTAAGATCCATCTGTGTTGACGTGTGCATCAGGGGGTCTTTTCCAAGGCCGAATGGCATTCCATTATAAAAATATACGGTTTGGGGCCAGAGTTGTGGCTCAGTGGCAGAGCGCTTGCCTAGCATGTGTCACTGGGTTCGATCCCCGACACCACATAAAAACAAATAAAGGTTTAAAAAAAATATATACACACACACACACACACACACACACACACACACACGGTTTGTTTATCCATTCACCTCTTTGGTCATTTCTACTTTTGAGATATTATAAATAAATCCTCCATGAGTGTTTTTGTATAAATCTGCTTAAATTTTTAATTGACACATGGTAGTTGCCCACATGTATGGAGGCCTGTGTGATAATCCCATGCGTGAGCACAACGTGGAATGACCACATCAGGCCATCCCACTGAGTCTACTCCCCACTTCTGTCCATCAGCTTCTTTTAGCTTCCAACCATGTCCGTGTGAGTCCCTGGGATACCTCTCTTTCTGAGCCTGGCTTATTTCATTTACCATAATGTCCTCCAACTCCATCTACATTGTTACAAATGACAGGGATTCCTTCCTCTTTTGACAGGATAGCATCCCACTGTGTGGACGGGTTTCCTTTTCCTCTTCGTGGTTAGTGGGGCCTCCGCTGATTGCATGTGTCATCTTGGTGGAAAGTGCAGAAGCATGGCAGCGTGGCCATCTCTTGGGTTCTTGTCTCCGTCCTGTATTAGCACCTTTCTTTCTGGTGCATGCCTAGGGTGGAGCTGTTGGCTCTTACGACATCTGTTTATAACTTAAGGTGCTGCCCAGCAGTCATCAGGAATGGCTCCCGCCTTCTGTCCCCCACCAGGGCTGCGTGAGAGCTCCCCTGGTCCCACGTCCTCACCAGCACTTGGTAATTTCAGGCTTTTAATTATAACCACCCCAGTAGGCGTGAAATGCTGTCTTTTGCTAGTTTTATTTTGCATTTTCCTGGTGACTAATGCATCTTTTTATGAACTCATTGGCGATTCATAAATTTTCTTGTTCTGAAGTGCTTCTTCACATATTTTCCATTTTTTAAAAAAATGGGGTTGTCTTTTTGACATTGAATTAGAAGCTCTATATGTTTTATAGACAGTTTTTTTTTCCATATGTCCTATTTTCTCCCAATCTAGGTCTTGTATTTCATTCCTTTACAGTGTCTTTCAGAGAGCAGAAACTTTAAATGTTGGTTGGTGATGTCTCATTTGTCTTCTTTTTAGAGTTGCTGTTTTGTGGTATTATTCTAAGAACTCTTTGCCAGTCCCCAGGCCATGACAATATTTTTCTGTGTTTTCTTTCAGAAGTTTGCTCATAGTAGTTTTTATATGTTTATTATGCCCCACATCAGATTAGTTTTGTATATGGTGTGAGGCAAGGACAGAGGTTTATTTCTCTCCCCATGTGGACTTCCAGTTTTTCCAGCGCCATTTTGTTCAAAGATTAATCCTCTCCTCATTGAATTTCCTTGGCACCAAAAATCAATTGAATATGTATGTATGGGCCTATCTCTAGACTCTCTATTGTACTTCATTGATCCAATTTTCTTTTTTTCTTATACCTGTAACTACTGCATTGATTGTTCGGGTTTACAGTAAGTTTTAAAGTTAGGTAATGCAGTGACTCAAAGTTTGTTCTCTACTTTGAGATTGCCCTGTCTATTCTCCATATTCATTTTAGGGTCAGCTTCTCAATTTCTTTTAAAAAATGGGGATTTTATTTGATATGAAATTGAATCTGTCCGTGGATCAACTCCTGGGGAGGGGTGGAAATCTCAACAATATCCAGTGACAATCCCTGAGCCTGTATCTTCCATTTATTTATATATTCTTTAAATTAGAAACATGCCAATGATATTTTATGGATTTCAATGTGGAGGGTTTATTTATTTATTTATTTAGGTTGCTAAATTTCTTCTTAAACATAATATTTTTATGATATTGTAAGGGTATTTTTAAATTTCTTTTTTACAATTATTTGCTGCTGGCATATGGAAATAGATAATTCTAGCAATTTGCTCTGATATCCTGTAACCCTAAAATTTATTATTTTAAATTTATAATTTTATTCCTTCATGGTCTTTAAGATTCCTGAGGACTTTTTCTATCTCTGAATATACCTTTACTTCTTTCAATCCATTTTTCATGGTTTTTGTTTCTTTTTCTTATTTTATTGCACTAGCTAGAGCCTCCAGGAAAAATGTTAACTACAGGTATTAAGAGCAGACTTCTTTTTTTCACTCAGTGTTTTTCTGTTATGTATAAAAACAGGGTTTTTTTTTAATACGTGTTCTTTATCACATTGAAGAGTTCGTATTTACTTCTAGGTTGCTGAGATCTGCATTTTACTTTTTTTTTTTTTTTTTTTTTTTGGTACCAGGGATTGAACCCAGAGGCACTTAACCACTGAGCCACATCCCCAGCCCTATTTTATGTTTTATTAGAGACAGGGTCTCACTGGGTTGCTTAGAGCCTCACTAAGTTGCTAAGGCTGTGTTTGAACTCGTGATCTCCTGCCTCAGCCCCCCAAGAGACCTCTATTGCAAATAGGTGTTTGGGCATATATTTTATATTCTTTTTATTATTATCTGCATATTAGAGTGAGTTGAACTCATTGGTTAAAAGAATCTGTGCTGCAAATCTGACTCCTGAATGTCTTAGTTGCCTGGAGACCTGGCTTGGGGCAAGCTCTCAGGTCCTCTGTGTGTCGGTTTCCTCATTTGTGAACGGGAAAATGCCTACAAGGACCTTAACACGTGGTGAGGGACCCACCGTGAGCTCTCTGCAGATGTTACCCATTATTTTACTACCATGGAGTTTACAGAAACAACTGGATCTCTGTTTCTGACATCATGAAAAACACTCACCCTGAACTTGGAGACTAGCAGCCCTCTCCGCCACAGTCAGTTTTAAAGACAAGATGTAACCCCTAGTTTATGGGTCCATCTCGGGAGACTTTCAGAGATACCCCACACCACTCTATTTTTTCCATATCTCACCTTCCTACTTTAAAAAGTTTAAGTTGGTCTGTGTGATCCCTGAAGAATTATGTGCAAACTAGCATTAAGACCAAGATCTTTTCTATTTGTTCTGTAGCTTGGAAAACTGGTGCATGGTCTGTTTTGTTCCGCGGGCTCCTAAGGTTCAGGTATTAACATAAATACAGCCCATTAACACTTGTTCCCCCTGTCAGGACATAAATTAAGTCTGCAGGTGTTCCATGAAGCTGTACCCTTGGTACTAATTAAGCCTTGATAATTAGGTTTGTTAAATTCAGGACTTTAAGCTTATATTCCCTCTTTGGATTACCAAAACGGAGATGTGCTATATACAAACCCCTCCCCCGTCTTCTTCTGCAGGGGGTTTTGCTATTCCTTCTCCATTTGATTCCTCTCTGCCTTCTTCTTCTTCTTCTTCTTCTTCTTCTTCTTCTTCTTCTTCTTCTTCTTCTTCTTCCTCTTCCTCTTCCTCTTCCTCTTCCTCTTCCTCTTCCTCTTCCTCTTCCTCTTCCTCTTCTTCTTCGGTGAACCCTTCACCATTTTGCCAGTGTGAGGTGTCAACCTCAAGGCACATGGGTGCCTTTGTTTATGATGAGATTAAATTAACGTCTTTGCCTTGTCTGTTCTGGGTTGGCCCCTAGGCTGTGGTGGAGAACCTCTGGGATGGTTTCTCCATATACTGAACATGCCCAAATCTGTATCTCAAACCAGATTAATCGTCACTCAAGAGCACACATTGATATCTTTTCAAAACCATGCACAGAATCTGCTGAGCACCCCAAAAATTCATATTTGTATAGATATTTTTTCCTTTAAAAATAAGACATTTACTTAGGAAAGTGATATTTGAAAACAAAGATCCTCTCTGGCTCAAAAAACAAGCAAACAAACAAACAAAAAAACAGTGGTCTCTATTCTTATAGGAGTTTTCCAAACAAAAGTTCCTCTTTGTAGAACCCGGAGGATATTTTGTGGCATTCAGGTTATTTGTAACCAGTCCACAAACCGCAAAATCATCTAATCAAAATAGATTTTCTCTCCAGTTTATTGTTGCTCTTTGGTCGCTTTGTAAATCCATTGCTCATCAGATCAAATGTTTGGAGAATGCCATTTTTCATTTTGAACAAATGGAACCATAAAAACAACTCTATTAGCATTGCTTTCAATAATATCCATGGCGATCATACTAACTTAATAGCCTCTCTTCTTTTATTTGAAGGATATTAAATAAAATTATGCTTTCAATCAGAAGCATTTCTTTAAGAACAATTTATACTATGGGAGACTACTACGATACAGTCATTCTATGGTTTTCTTTAGCATTCTCTTCCCAAGAAATCCAGCCCCTAAAGTCTCTGGGAGGACAGCACAGTTTTCTAGAGCATTCTCTTTTGAAATTCAGAAGATGAGTTCTGTGGAATGAATGGCTCCCCACTTTTCTACGCTGACCTTTCTGTGGCGTTTGCTGCTCACATCCAGAGGTTCCTGCTTTATCTTGCAGGTACCCTAATCCTAACCCTTCACGCAGATATTCAAAGTGCATCTCAAAGTGCCCTGTGCAGAGCTCCTGTCCCCTCTTGCCATGACAGCAGGACTGGGAGGAGGCACAGTGACCAGGCGATGGACTTTGAGAAGGGTTTGGCAGTAATCCAAAGGCTTATGGGAGGCCAAAGATCAGAGGTTTGGATCTACAAGGACGAGACTATTCAAGCAAGGTCTACTATGTCCAAAGTGTTACAGAAGATCTGCAGGGAGGTGTCCTGGTTTGAGTTCTGGTTTGAAGTTCTTCTTCCTCTTCTTCCCCTCTCTCCCCCTCCTCGTTTGCTCTTTCTCTTTCTCTTCCTGCTCCTCTTCCCATTAGCTGGTGGGCATGATCTCAACACTGTGTGCAGCCCACTTCTGTCACAGCCTGGTGCAGAGAAGGAGTGACATGAGCACTCACCCATGTCGCCCACAAGGGTACATCGAGGGAGCAGCAGCCCCCGCGCCTCACGTTGGGATGATAAATTCTGTTCCCACTCCATGGTGTGGGAATTTCTGTGCTGCAGCATGTGATGTGGCTGGTGGGGGTGGGGGGCGATGAGGTAGCCACCAGTGCTCTTCATCCTGGAGGCCAGAGTTGAGAGAGGGCCAGAGCCGGCTGCAGAGCTAACTTCCACAGATCCCAGAGCCTGTGGGCAGTTTGCAGCAACCAGGATCTGCAGGAGGCAGGAGCAGTCTGGAACAGACCCAGTTGTGTTTGGAGCAGCCTGAGGACCGCACTGTACCCTGCCGACAACTCACTCAGCCTTCTGACTGCAGCAAAACCCCATCAGGCCTCTTTGTGTCTTTTCCAGAACTGCCTCTCTGCTCCGTAATTGATATTACAGGGAGGGAAAGTGGTCTGAGTAATATTATTCCCCAGTAAAGAGTCACCACTGATTAATTACCTCAAGGACAAGGGGACAGTGACTTTCTCTCTTCACATCAGAAGCCCCTTGTATCCCGCAGCTCCACGCAGGGTGGGGAGGGGAGGAGAAGGCTGAGAAGTGGGGGAAGAGCTGGGGGGAGGCATCAGGCGGCTGGTTAGACTGCAGCTCTGTCACCTGCCCCCGCTTCTGCTGCAGGGGCCCAGGCCAGAGCCGCGCACCAGCAGAAAGGCCCACCTGGCCTCCACATTTTATCACTGGAGCTGCACCCCTTGTGCCACAGTGAAGCCGTCAGGGCCAGCTGCATGGGGACTGCAAGACCAACGCAGCTCAAGACATCCTGCTTGGTGCAAAAGGCCAGCTGTCTGAGTGGGAATCCACCTTCCTCCCACTGACTTCCAAGAACTGAGCAGATCCCTTGGATCTTCCCCTCCCTGCCCCCTGGCGCAGGCTTGGTCAGCCTGGTCACTCCACCTAAGATCAGCTCTCATCCAAAGTATAAGGGAAAAGCCTGGGGAGGGGGTGGGTGGCATTTCTGCCAGGACCTTCTGAAGCTGCAAGGGAGTCTGCCTGGACCAGGGGTCCACATTCTGTCTTCTGCCCTGTGCCACTCACCAGGGGACTCGCTAGCCACACGGCTTTTTCAAGCTGCCCTCCATTCTCTGGGGTGATCACCAAGAGTCCCTTTCCAGCTCATTCGTGCTGAGTCCAGTGCTTCATGAGATGATCCACAGAGTATGATGCGTGCTCATTCCAGGAACTCGCATGGAGGACCTGTTCTGTGCCCAAGAGGCCACAGGGACAAGCCAGGGCATAGAAAGCCAGGTTTATAAGGAAAGGAAGAGAAGACCTGTAGACCTTGGGGGTGTGACATACAAGAGTTAAAAGGACTCCCCCTCCTAAAAAAAATGTCCTGAGAGACAAATTCCAAGCTCTGGGAAGGCAGTGGGGGAAGAGGCGTCTATGAGGGGATTTCTAAACTGCATTGCTTCAGCCTTAGAGAAATGGTACAGAAAAGAGAAAAGAGAAAAAAGCAGCCAGCACTATCTAGTGTCTTGGAGATTTTTGTTTTTTAAACTAGATACTTTATTCCAGAACCATTAAGAAATATAAGCCCAGAAAAGACCTTTCAGTGTAAGATCGGTTGTTCCTGCAGAGGACTTTGTGTTTCCTGGTTTTGTATTTATTTCTCTGCTTCTACAACCCCAACGGTGGGAAGTAATAACATTGCTGACCTTGCTAGCTTGTATAAGGGTTCAGGGAGACTAAGACCTGCAAGAGGCCTCAGGCAGCACCTGGCACGTGGGTATTAGCCAATAGTTGCTAAAAAAAATAAAAATCCCTGAACCAGTAAGCATCTCTGTTGTTATTGATGCACATGTCAGTTCAACCAACACATCAGCCACGTCTCATGCCATTACTAATACCATTGCAGCCAGAATCAGGGCAGTCCGTGCCCCACCCTGGATTAGTTGGAGTTCATGGTCCTCAGCTGTGAAATGAGCTTCACAGGAACAAGGATGCTAAAGACTTGGGATAATGATCATGGAAATAGTAAAAAAAAAAAAAAAAAAAAAAAAAAGTGACCATGGTAGCATCCACCGTGTCGTGTCTTGGCTTCCACAGCGTGCCAGATGGTGCTGAGCTTTCTGTTTCGTTCCCAGAACACGGTGGGGTGGGTGCTACTGTTATTCCTGATTCACAGAGAAGGGGCTGAAGGTACAGCGTCCCTAAGTCATTTTGTCTAGCAGCCCACTGAGTAGCAAGAGGAGATTCCTTGTGCCAGGCAGGTAGTTAAAGCCCTGTAGTGATGATCAGCATATCAACAATGTTAACATAAGAGTGTAGATATTCCTGCTGGGCCTGATGATGGCCCATGCCTGTAATCCCAGCAGTCTGGGAGGCTGAGACAGGAGGATCGAGGATCGGGAGTTCAAAGCCAGCCTCAGCAAATAACAAGGTGCTAAGCAGCTCAGTGAGATCCCTACTCTAAATTAAAAAATACAAAAAAATAGAACTGGGGATGTGGCCCAGCAGTTGAGTACCCCTGGTACACATGCCCCCAAAAGAGAGTATGGACATTCCTATACTGGGGGTGGGGTGGGGTGCCACCTATGAAAGGCAGCAGAAAAGCTGTCTCTGAGCTAACAGTAGACCTCAAGCTACCTGGAAGGGCTTTTCTCAAGTCAGGAGCTGTGCCGCCATCAGGAGGGCAGCCTTGTCTGTGCCCTTTCTGGTTGGCTCTGTTACTAGAAAGTGAACAGCCCGTACATCCAGCCTGCCCCCCAGGGGTGTCCTGAGATGAGATGGCCTATGACTCCCCCTCCAGAGGGGGCCTTTGGGGAGAGGGAGACGGGAGGCCAGCCCCTTCTCTGGGGCGCTGGGCGTGAAGCAGGATGTTGGCACCTGGCTGAGGTCCACCATGCTTACCCCTCTCCAGGGTTCCAGGGCCTTTGCCTCTGGCCTCTGGTCAGCCTTTGGTCCCAAGCCGCTGAGTCCCTCTCAATTAAGTGAAGAAAATAACCATTTTTCTCCTTTTAAAAAAAGTCCCTTTTCTTTACCAGCAGTTCACCTCCTCCCGCTTGGTCTCCCAGTGGTCTTCTGCTCCTACCTGCCAGGGAAGCCCCTCCCCCTACCGTGTCCTTACAACGACACAAAATATATTTTCATTCTTCCCAATTCATGCTTTGATATGAAAGTACAAATCTCTCAGGTGTATTTTGGGGGTCCATTTAAAAATACCATGCAACAGGCTTCAAGGCCCTGGCCCAGGCCTGGTCCTGTGTGACAGGCTGCACCCCTGGACCCCAAGCTGCTGCCCTGGGCCTCAGGTTGGTGGCAGAGACCAGGAGAGGAGAAAAATGCTCATTTCAATTGTGTGGGGGGTCACACAGATCTTCAGACTTGAAGCAAATCTAAGAGAGGAGAAATCTGCTCTAAATAAAGAGGCGTCGATGACTGACAGTGGCCCTTGATACAGGGACAGACCATGATCTCCCTTTAAGCTGGGAGCTATCTGAATGCACCAAGAATGGAATCCTATCGACAATATTTATTGAAAAAAAACTCCTTCAGAGGGAGACGAGTGGAGGGAGGGAAGGACACAGGGGAAGGGGAGGAACTGGGGAATCAAATTGACCAAATGTCACAGCGATTTTCACTTTTGTGCATAACTATAAAGTACCCATTTAAAAACAACAACACATAAATACCAGGAAGACCCATAGAACAGAGGAAGGGGCTCAGGGACAGAGAGGGGGGAAGGAAAGGGAAGTCCATGTGTACACTGTGTGAATTCCTCACAGTGAACCCCAGCATTGGATGTAACGATAAGGCACCAATGAAAATATTTTGAAAAAGAACTTCTTGGAGAGATGGGCCAAAGGGGCTCTGAATTTCAAACGTTGGTTCCTCAGACGCATTTCCACCCCACTGGTCAAAAGTTGCGCTGATTTTTGGTGTTGGAGGTCCCATCCCTGACTCCTCCCTGGGATTGATTAACTAAAGAACCAAAGGGCAGAGAGGAGCGAGAACTTTGCACTGGGCGCTTAGCAGTGGGGAGAGTTGGGGGGATGGGTGAGTGAATGGAAGGCATAGGTGACAGGATTTCTGTCTTTTAGGGACTTTTTGTAAACTCTGGAGTCTACAAGTCTTGTAAACCCAGGATTCCTTGCAAAGCTTCAGCCCCCAGGTCCCAGCTGAGCCCCAGAGAGGCAAGTCCCCTGCCCCCACCAGGCCTTCGGTGACGGTGGATCTTGTCTCAGCAGGGAGGAGTAGGAAGTTCTGCGGAATGGAGCTGGGGAGGGAAGCCTCCCGTCCCCAAGGAGAGGACTTTGTTACCGGGCAAAGCCGGCCCAGCAGGAGGGGCTCTTTGATATGTAAATGAACCCTGATCGGGATTTCCTCTGGTTCTGGTGCCTTCCCTCGGCTCAGCTAGAATTCTCTGCAGAGGAGGTGTCTTCTCCCCCCCCCCCCCCCCAGGCTGTAAGTCCAAGTCAGGCCGCGTTGCACTGCAGCCAGGGTTTAACAAGGAGGGCCAAATCCTTTGGGTCAGCTTCAGGGAACGTTTCTGAGAATCCCGGTTTTCCAGAGTGTGGGAAGCCTGGTTCCATTAACCCTTTGAGTTCACTGCCTCCTGACCTGGAAAAACAGGTGTTTGTTCATTTACTCAAAACCATCCCTGGGTGCAGCCAGAACCTTACGCCAAGCTCCCTGACTCCAAGGGGTGTGTGTGTGTGTGTGTGTGTGTGTGTGTGAGAATGAATGTGAGCAGGGAAACAAGTACACAAAGAATCTGTTGCTGTTTGGTGAAGACAGTTGGGCAGGGTAGTAGAGAGAGTGGGGATTACTTTACAAGGACCAGAGATTTTAAAAACAGAGTTTGAGAACAAGGGACAAGGTTGTGGTGTTACCGCTGTTGACTGGTGAGGAGTCCTTGCTTCCCCAATGTTGAAGAATAACACCAGAGAGCACGCCGAGGCAAGGTCAGAGTAGAAATTAGAAGTTTATTAAAGGACAGCAGAAAAGACTTCTCCCGGAGGAAGTGCGGTTGTTTCCCCTTTTTATAGTTTTGGTGATGGAATGAGGGGTGGGACACAGGTGGGCCAAAGAAGTAGTCTGGTCAGGAAGGACTTCTGAGTCAGCACCTTCAAGTTTGCTGGGGGCTGTTCATTAACACTTCTTTGGGATGGGCTCTGGCCTTGGGCTTTTTCCTGGACTTCATTAACATTCCATGAGTTGTCCTGCGTTTCCCTGAATCATTCTCAGCATGGCCTCCATTTTAGATTTCACTCCATATTAGACCTGATTTATCTAACTACACTGACTACCTAACTTTAAATCTGGCTTCAGTGGCATCCATTCACTGGAGGGGCTGGGTCTGCCACAGGGCACAGATGGGAGAGGGAGGAGGCTGGGAGTGCGCTGCACAGCTTTGCAGCCTGGGAAGGAAGGTGGAGCTTTTCTTCATGCAGTTATGCCAGCCACTTCTCACCTATCAGCTGTGGGCATCTGTGGAGACTAATGCACAGGGCAACTAGGTTTGGGCATCTTTAGCTCCTTAGCTTCCAACCTGGCTGCCAAGGCCAAGTGGGTGCGGATTTCACCGTTTCAGAACCAACAAGCACCTGATCCTGTCTCCGTTGCCACGTGGCTATTATATGTGGCCAACAGTGACAGATGTGCACTTGTGCGTGGGGAGACACAAGAGGAAAAGATATTAAAAATGCTGGTCCCTCTTGGTGAGAGTGGCCTTCGAGCCTCGTGTGCTCTCTGTTCAGCTGTTAAGATTGTTATTAAACTTTATGGACCATAAACCCCACAGAAACAAGGAGAGGGAAAAACTGTGGCCATTACATGGTGTCAACACAGAGGCCATATCTCACTGCCTGAAAAGCACACCTGGCCTGCGGCCTCCCCCAGGCCCACCTGCCTGCCGGCTGGTTTCCAGCCGCAAGGAGGCTTTCTGGACATGGCGTTTCCCTGAGATGAAAGTTCCCTTTCAGAAATCTCAGCATAGGGTGCACTTCCTGCAGGGTGTCATGTGACATGTACCAGCCCCCATCCATCCCACCAGGGTCTCTTACCAGGAGGAAATAGTTCTTGCTTCAACATGCACATCTTAGTTTGAATGGAGCACAGAGGTTGTTCCATGCTTCAGCTTCATGCAGATGTGAAGTTGGACACCTTCAAGGGACAGGAGATGTCACACATGGCCAAGGCCAGCGACTGTCTAGGAAATGACAAATGCCTGTAGAGATGTAAAGTGCTTGCGTGTTTCCAAGGCCGTTATTTGACAAAATAAGATGTTGTGGTAATTATGAGGTTATTTTGGGGGTTTCATCTTCCTTCCCAGGTACATCCAGGAATATAATTTTATCTCTGTTTTGTATTAAGGTCAAAATTTGCAGGATATGGATGCATTTGATTTAACTGCCCAAGAAACCCAGATGTCCTCATCGAATGTTGTGATTATCATTTCCCTGAGAGGCGTGGTCATCCTTGGCCTTTTGCAATTGTTCCTCTCATTTGGAAATGTCATCTTTCCAGGGAGATCACTTCCCTTGTTTGAAGTCAGGCAGACACAAGTGACTTGGTTTGTCCAGAGAGACAGGAATGGAAGTGTCACCTCAAGGAAGAAATTTAAAAGCCAGTACAGGGCAATCTGGCGCTTTCCCTAACGGGGTGATCTTGGACTCAGGAGGAGGGAGCTCCTCCATCATTGAGTGATTGAGATGACAGAGCCCCACCTCCTCTAGGTTTGTGGTAGGAGCAAGAGCTTAGCTCCTACTGTGTTAGGTTGCTCTGGACATAGATTCTCACTGCGGCAGAACCCTGTCCATCCTGACTGGAACAGCACCTGGCACTTCATGCATGAACAGCATATCAGAGTCTTTTATTTCCAGAGTAACATTGGTGATTCCCATTCAAATAAAGCACTTTTCCTATTGTAGTTATCTCACTTACCTATGGGAACATGTTCCCATCTTGGTGTGTAGTTGACTTTTACAACAAATCCCATATTTGCAAGATATATCGCCATGCTGTTTTATTAGGAATGGAGAATGACTTTTCTTTTCCATGGTGGCCTTCGTTGACCTAACCTTGCCTTCTCTGGAGGCAGAAGGCTGCCGGGAATTACAGTGGTCGAAAGACAGAGAAGTTGGAGGAGAAACAAGGAGAGAAAGTGGGCAACTCCTTTGGTAAAGGAATACACTTAAGACTCCTAGGACCTCCCTCCCCAGCTACAATGCTGTAAGAAACACCCCTGTATTGGTCTGTGTCGAGTTCAGGGTGTGCAGAGGTCATGGACAGCACTTGTTGGGAGCGCAGGTCATCACTCCCCACCTGCATGGACTCCAAGTCATGAAACAGAAGTAGGGTTTGAAGATCCAGGTTATGAGCAGGCGCCGAAGGCTGCAGGCCCTGCCACTACAAAGCACCCGGCATCGAGGTCAAGCCTGCAGGCCGCGAGAGTCAAAGAGCAACGTGGGTTCTGAATCTAGTCACAGCCTCCATGAGCCTCGCTGCTCTGGACACGCTCTCTAGTGCCTCTGAGCCTCGGCTTCCTCATCTGTACAGTGGAGATGGTAGCACTCCAGTTTGCCGACCTCTAGTTAATATTAGACCTTGTTTATAGAAACTCTACAAATCCCCAAGGGCTTTTTTTAAAGCTTTTTAAAAATAATTAATACTGGTGACAATGACAACATGAACTGAGGTCACACTGTGTGCCAGGCCCTGTGCTGGGTGCTTTATGTGTGTTACTTTCATACAGCCTTACAGCCGCTCTGCATTCTTCAAGGTGACAAACCTGAGGCTCAGGGAACTTGCCCAGGAAACGGGTGACTAAGAGGTGGCAGGTCAAGTGACCTTCTGCACCTTCCTGGAAGCTGGGCCCTCTGACCTGGGCCTCCGTCAGTTGCTGGTGACTGTGAGACCCTGGCTCCTCCCCTCTTCTCTTGATGCCTCCTGGAAGGCGTCACCAGCGAGATCACATCCCCAGCACTGTCACTGAGGATGGCAGCCCAGGGAAAACACCTCGTGGAATATCATTTCTTATCATTTTATGTCCCCTTTAATTTTCATTTAAGTTCCCCTCTGTAAAAGGCAGTTCCCTTCAGCTCTCATAAAACTTTATGGTCTTTACTTGTGATTAGGCAATGGTAAAATTGATTCTCTAAAACCAACTTCTAGGCAAGTTACGTAATTAGCTAATAAGGGAGGCCGAGGGACCGTGGTGTGCCGGGTCCTCCCTCAAGAGGTCAGACACATTATCATTGGTGAGTTGCCGTGACTTTAAAACACCATCAGCTTGGAAAACACTATCCATTAGCAAGCGATCAGAGCCACGAGGAACCTCAAAAGGTCGAACGGCCCATCCCGAGAGGGCTCCGCTGAGAGCTCAGCCTCCCGGAGGACGACTAGCCTTCCGTCTCTGGGCTGTCTGAGGGGACCACAGGTCTGGGTGGAGTCCCTGAGTGAGTTAACCCACCGACGCTCACTCCCAGATTTTGCTTTTGCATGCACCAGGGCTGGCATCCCAACCCCCCTCCTGTCCCTCTCCTGCTTCCCAGCCTCTGTGAGGACAGCAGCCTTCCTCCAACGCCAGCTCTGCCATCTCAGTCACTCAATCCAGCCTTCCACGTGACACCCTCCCAGGAAAGACCCCGATTTGGATCATGCCCTTGTGTAGCTGAGGCAGAAGGTCTGAGAGCCCGAACCTGCAGGGAGAGGACTGATCGCTCTCCTTACAGGTTCACTCCTTAGTTCTTAAAGCAGAGGCCCCAAGACATTGCCAAGCCCACTTCTGCCTCTTCCCAGCACAGGGCTGCACCACCTTTCCCAGCCTCTCTTGTGTGCATGGCTACGTCCTGGCTGGTGGAATGTTGGTGGGAGTGGCACCAGCCCTGCAAATCCAACCCATAAAAACCTGCCCTGAACAGTGCTCCGTGGTCTCCCCTGCAGGCTTGGTGACTTTGGAAAGGGCACATTGAAGGTGGCAGTTCCACAAGATGAGCAGGACCAGGGCCACTGAGTCACTGCACAGAGCCAAGCCTCCTGAGGATCAGAAATTCTAGTTGTGGACTTTGTGGGAGAAGCTGTTGGTGGCTGCAGCCAGCAGTGTTCCCCGATACCTGTGAGCTCCTACTGCTGTTCTGGTCACTGGCACTGCCGGTGGGCCTGAGGATCATGAGAGGCTGGCCAGCTCCACTGGGAGCATGACCCCATCATCCTGTCGCCGGCCTCCACACTGGCCGTCTGTCCAAAGTGACCCCTCACATTTTCTCATTCTATTCTTCAATCTAGCACTTACACTATCTGATACCATCCAGCCGTCTATGGATTTATTGATTACTTATTTATTGCTTGGTCTTCTTGACTCCAATCTGCAGGACAGGAGGGACCTCACCGGTCTTGCCCACTCTCATGTCTTCAGTGCCTGGTCCATAGAAGGAGCTTTGGCGAGTGGACGAGGGTGGGAGTGCGGGTGGCCCACCGTGCTATGAGACGCCGCCAGTTTCATGTACCTTTCTTTCTTTTCAAGGAAGGGGGAAGTCTTGCCTGAGTAACAGAATGAGAATTGTCACCTTGTCTTCCTGAAATGCCTTGCACTGAGCCTGGGCCAGGAGCTGTGGGAGGCACTGAGGGCAAGAAGGAAACCAGAGGGGCCACTCCTCCAGCAGTGTGAGGTCTGGCCATGG
Source organism: Spermophilus citellus (assembly GCF_964194105.1). Classification (NCBI taxonomy): domain Eukaryota; kingdom Metazoa; phylum Chordata; class Mammalia; order Rodentia; family Sciuridae; genus Spermophilus; species Spermophilus citellus. The sequence goes on from NC_138200.1 coordinate 61,473,117, forward strand.
TGGGGAGACAGACAACTGGGTCATTTAGGGGCATGGGTTGGTGGTGAGATCACGCTTTACACCAAACATGGAAAGTGAGCCCTTTGAGCCTCGTCTAGAGATTCCGAGAAGGGCCCTGGGGAGATGGAGAACCTCTTACCTGGCTCAGTAGAGATCCAGTGGCTGCTCAGATTTAGGTTCCAAATAAACTGCTTTCCAGTTTTTTTCCATGCCCCTCCCTCTTTCCTTCAGGACCATACACCCAAACCCACCCTTATTCATTTGGGTGGTCGAGATGGAGAAGATTCCCTTTCAGGGCCACTGCAGGCACAGAGCACAGAATTTGGTCACCTGGTGACCATCTTGCCTAGTTGAACCCTGTAAGAATTAAATGTTGTGTGTGTGCAACTCAAAGGAGAAAATTTCCCATCTCAATAGCTTCATTGTTATGTCAGGGAGCCATCGTCCCTGGGATGGTGCTACCAGAGAGCCCCCTCAGAGCTGGGCAGGCCAGCGCCACCGATGTTCTCAGGGCCGTAAGCATTGCAGTTTTTAAACGATGAAAAATTGCACTGTGATGTTGCTGGTTCCTATTAGCCAAAAACTAAAGCATGTTATCATTCATTGATTCAGAAGAGAACCAGTTCGCCTGCTGTCTGGGGAAGGGGCCTATCTATGCCTCTTCCCAACCAAAGCAGTTCTTGAAAAGAATCTCTTCACCGGCGCTCATCATCCTCCTTGATCAAGCGTTTGCTTATAGGAACGATTTTGGAAGGGAACTTGGTCCCATTCACAAGTGTTTATAAGCCACCCATCTTCCACTTCCGATTATTAATCTCTGTCACAGAGGTTTCATGACAAGATGAGCACTCAAGGAAGAAAAATGGAAGAAGGCTGAATTTTAATTTGCTATTTCTTCACACACACAAAACACCCCCAGGTCAGTCAATGCCCAGAAATGGAGGCCAATAGATAATGATAGCAAGGGGCCTCCTGTTCCCACCTATTGTTTCCAACTCTAATTAGGAAAAGAGAACCCGGGACCATTGTCTTCTCCAAGGGTGCAGACGGGATGTTATCGTCCTGTTTACAGAGGGGGGCGGATTCCCAGCTCAACAGTCCCCCCACACTCAGCTGTCCCATCTTGAAGGAACAATGCCTCTCCCCGACCCCCCAACAAGGCTCGTGCTGACTGCACAGAGGAAGCCACACGCTAACAAACACGCTCGCAGGCCAGGAAGTTTTAATCAGCGCTTTCTACCACAGAGGTATGATGGATGGGGGCCCGATGCGGAGGGGTTTCCTCTAGATAAAACAATAATGCCCCGCTCTCAAGAACCTGGTCGACAGCTGAAGGCAATGATTAATCCCCCCAAAGCCAAACATGGGAAGACTGGCGGGAGGAGATTAGTTGCCGGGTATAATTAGCCACGATTATCACTGAAAAGAATTTGGAGTAGATTCTGCTCTTGGGGGCTGGGGACAAACATCAAAAAAAAAAAAAAAACAGCTCTGCAGAGGAGACCCACAGGAGGGTGACCTCATAACTTGCTATCCCATCCATCCTGGATGCTTTTGAGAGTGGGAAGAGTCAGTAATGATCATGTCAAGACAACAGGCATAAATTGGGTTGTCCCAGACCAGCAGGGGTACATGGTCACCTTGTCTTCGAGCGAGAAGGCATGGCCAGCCATGGTATTCTCAGATTTGGAAGGAACCCAAGTAGTCATGACTAGGATAGATTCCAAGCTAGACTTTGATAAATTCTAGGAGAGCTTGTACAATTTTAACAACCTTGGGTTAGAAAATAGTTTTCCATTTCCCAACTCTATGGAATTGACAGTGTTAGGCACTTTTAATAGCAAGAGGAAGAAAACTTCATATCAACAGGCTTTACTAACTGGAAAAATATAGATGTGACATGGGGGTCAGGTAAAGCTTGCTCCAGGGCTGGATGATCAGAACCCGGCCTCCCTCTCGTCCTCTCTTGGTTTCCTTTCCTCGGCATAGGCACCATTTTCTGACAAGCAGTCCTAAGTCACAACTTCCAGATGCAATACATTGGAAGAAGACCAGCGTCTCTTCTCCTGGGATTCTGTGTCACCCAGCTCAGATCACATCCATCCTGCACCAACTTCTGTAGCGAGGGGGATTTGGGAATTTGGCAAGGCTTGGGTCAAGCTGGTGGAGTGCCACTGAAGACATCTCAAATCTCACGAACTAAGTCAGGGAGCCTGTGGTCCCCCCAAAATAAAAAGAAGAGGGGATGGTTCTCTGCCGTTTGTTCTCCTGCCTCCTTTGCTTTGGGCCTTACTCTGCGGAAGCTGCTCTTTGCATCTGTGCCTTGGCCTGGCCCATCCAGGGCAGGTACCCACCCACCCACACCTGGCTGATTCCGTTTGTTTAACCAGGACTTTGAGGTCAGCGGGGTGGTCCACCCCACAGGCCCTGCTGCCACCATGGGGAAGCTCATTCTGACTCCCTCACAGCACAAGTCCAGGCACCGGAACCACGTTGCTGTCACTCCCGCAGCTCGCCACCTCCCCTCTGCCCTCCCCGCTCGACTGCGGCCACGCGGAGGCAGGGTCTGTGCCTCCCGTCCACAGCTGCTCCCCAGCACCAGCCACGTCAGCATGAGATGTCGCCTTCCATTTAACAAGGAAAACATACGGGTGGAGAAATGCCCATGTCCTGTGGGTGTGTTTACATGTGCCCTCCTCCTCTTCTGGAGGGGTCCGGGGGACTTGGGGCAGCAAACCAACCTCCTGAGGTGGCTTCTTGGGTATGCAGCACCCCATCATCTTCATGTTCTGGCAGGGATGGAATCTGCTGGGGTCCCTCTTTGGGGTCCCGGATCCTTTGCCTCTGAAGGGCTGCCTTCAGAGGTACCTGCAGGGACAGGCCAGCTGTCTTGGGCTTCTGCTTTCATTCCAAAGCAGGTGGCTGCTTCGTGCGCTCCTGGCCCTGGGGGTGGGCTCCTTGGGATTAGTTTTATTATCCATGATAGTAACAGCGACACCCATGCTATCATGCAGCTTCGTCTTCAAAGCGTCACTTAGACTCTCTTATTCTGCGCTGACGGTCAGGGTCGTCTCACTGTTCCCGTTTCACAGGCAGGGGAGTCAGTGCTTGGCGGAGTCCAGTTACTGGCCTCAGCTCCATGCCACAGTTTACTCCATGACCCAGAAAGTACACTGGCCTCTCTTCTCTTCACCTGGCGCTACCTAAGCAGTGTCCCCATCAGAGGCCCCACTGCTGCTTTCCAAAAAGACAGACGAGAATTGAACATGGTGACCTCTTGGTGAGAAGAATCAGTCGTCCCACTGGGCCCAGGGAAGCCAACGGGATGTGAGGCCAAGGTGGGAACATGGTGGTGGCGACACTCAAGGGGCGGCTCCTCCAGGCAGTTGTCACGGTAGCTGCCCGGGATCCGCTCCTCCCCGTCATTTCCCACCCAGGTTGATGACTCTCCTGGGTGCCACACACCAAACTCAGCAGCGGGAAGTGTAATCAGTGGTGCCAACAGCACTCACAACAGCCACCTTTCAGGTGGTGACAGTGGCCTGGCCCTGTGCCCCTCCCTTGGGTGCATTAGTTTAATCAGTTCTGCGGGGCAGAGGCACCCCTGGTAGCTCAGATTTACAGATGAGACTCCGGGAAGTTAGGCGGCTCAGCCAGGAGCAAGCAGAGAGCAAGTGGCCAAGTCTAGAATCTGACCCAGGCAGTGGGCTCTGGGATCTTTGCCCTTGGGATCTGGCTCCCCTGTGTGGCACAAGGTCCCTGCCAGGGCAGCCCCTCTCTAAAGGCTTTACTGTTGTCTAACGTCCCTGACCTGTCTTAGCAGCTCTATTTTTATATATGGATCTTAGAGTCACATTGTGTGCCAAGGCGTCCGCAGTCCACCTGTGCAGTTGATTAGGGATGCATTGATGCCCACTTCCCAGCTGAAAAGTGCTCTAGAAATACAAACTGCCTAACACACACACATAATTATTTTCATCCTTGCCCTCCTTTTGGAAAGGAAGAGCTAAGGTGTGCAGTATGGGTCAGGCTAGACTTGGTGTGCTGCAGTAACAAACAGCCCACACTTGCCGGGGCTTGCGGAAACGAAGACTGAGTTCTTGTGCTCATTCTAGACCTATCAAGAGCAGACTCTGCTCTTGGTCTACTCCATTCCAGGATCCAGGCTGATGGCACAGCCTCCCTCCACACCAGGGGAAAGAGACGGGCAGGTTCTTAAAGCCTCTTTCTGTAACCAACACCTGCCATGTCAGCTTTATTTTATGGATCAAAGGAAGTGACCTGGTTTCTCCTGGGCAGGGTCGTATAGTCCTGCCATGGAAAAGAGAAGTAGGTGATGGTGCACAGTAGTGTTGTCTCCTGGGGTGCTGATGGCAGACTTTCCCCCGCACCCCGCCCTCCCTTTCATGTGGCTGCCCTGGTCCTAAGGTCACAGCTACCAGCTGTCCTTGAACTGGTGCTACCCACTGACCTCAAAGTCTGGAGGGTCTGCTGTCTGCACGTCCACCCTAACCCTCCTTTTGGGTCAGGTGAACCCCCACCAAGCAGCTCCTGTCTCCAGGTCCCCTGCCCTTGTTTCATTCAGCCTGAGTGGGAAGGCTCCTGGTTTTCCTCAAAGTGCAAAGAACACCCAGGCCAGGTGCCCGCCCTGCTTGGCTCACGTCTTGGAGGCTCTTCTTTGTCTTTCAGAGACAGGAAAGAGAGATGGAGACAGAGAGGGAAGGTGTGACCTACTTTTCATTATCAGCCCCACTTCCTCTGCAAAACACGACTTTTCTCTTCTTATTACGCTGAGCATGAAAATAAAATGTTTTCCAAAAGACCTGGCTTTGGCTGTCACGCGCGAGGAGTGCCAGGGACTTTGTTCCAAACTCGGATGAACCCAGTGAGCCAATGATTCCAATTTTTTTAACACGGTAATTGACTTTCAGACGGCTCTCCCTTCACGTGAATAACACGCGGGTGCTTTTCCACAAATATCAGCAGCGAGGTGGGACGGAACGTGCCCCCAGACTAGCTGTTCGCTGGATACGAAACTCTGCCAGTCCCATATAGGTCACATTTCCTACCAGATTTTGTGCTTATCTCTACATTACACCTTGTAGCGTCGGGGAGAAGAGCGCTTCTTGACATCTTTTTGAAGAATGGCGCTCTTTAAAAAAACATAAGGGAACTTTTTTTTCAAACACTATAATGAGGGTCTTCAAGTCTACAGGCAAAACAGAGCTGTTTGAAAAGACATTAGCCTGGGAGCCGCGCTGCGCATCGACACAGCCCCGTCAAGATGCCGCCTTGTCTCCCGGTTAGTTCTCACCCACCAAAACCATTTGCTAATGAAAGTTCTGGCTGACAGGATGGCAGCACCTGCCAGTGGAGACAAGATGAGCCTCCTGGTCGTGAGAACGACGAAAACGGGGAGGAGGAGCCTCCTTCCAAAGCACCTGAACCCCGAGGTAGCAGCGACAACAGCTCTTAGGATCCGAGCACTGAAAAAGAGGTGACCACTTGCAGAGACTCCCCAGGGCCCTTGTCCAAATCAAGTCTCACAGTAACATTGTCGTTAGATGGAGCAGCTCGATGAGGTCCTCGCTGTGCTGGTGAGGGGACAGCACTCGGAGGTCACAAGGACCCTGGCCGTCTCGCGGCTCAGGAGGGTAAGAGAGGACTGGACCCCTGTCCACTCTTTGAACATACTGAGTGTATCCGTGAGCAGAGGACAGCTGTCTGGACTCTTGTTAGGGTCCCACCAAGAGCAAGGGGACACCACAGGTTTAGAAGGCACGTCCCCGATACTGTCCTCGCTTCCCAGTGGCAAGGTTGGGGTGCTTCCCAGACCACCCTCATGTTTGATAGTTAGCTGGGGAGACCCAAGCAGAAGCCGTGATGCTCGTGGTCAGTCACAGTACAGGTCACAATCAGCCAAACGAAGAGACACACAGGGCAGAGTCCAGGGAGAGTACTGACCACAGAGCTCCCGTTGTCGCCTGAAGTCAGGACCGAGCTCTCTCCTGGAATCCCTGGGGATGACCCACGTGGAGTACGGCCCGTGCCGGCAGCCGCCTGAGCCCAGGGTTCAGAGGTCCATCACATAGGGACGATGGGTGGACAGACTGCCACAGGCTGACCTCAGCCTCCTGGACAACTGATGCCATGACACCACGTCCCCAACCTGAGTCCCATTATGGGTGTCCCTGGGATGGCCGTCCCACCCTAGGACTCTCTGGGTGTGGTCCTCCTAAATCACATTAGGACTCACCACTATGAGCCAGGGCCCAGGCAGGCAGAGACCCCCCTGGGGGACAGGAGTTCTGCATTTCTGGAGGCCAGGCATTCCACACAGAGCGGACACCAGCCTCTCGTTTGCAGAGGAGGAAGCTGAGGTCCGAGGGGTGGACTCTGGCCATAGAGCTGATGACCGCAGACAGTGGAGGCTGTACATCCCAGTCAGGCACTGGTGCTCAGCTGTGTGGTGCATGTTCCCTGAGGGATCGGCAATCATAACAAGAACTTAAAACTCAGGCTTTGTTTGGCTAGAAACATAGAATTCATAGGGACAATATTCCATCCAGGAAGCCTCTGTCTTGTCCTCAACCTCCTCTCTTTCTGCCTGGCACACTCTGGCCTCACCCCACTAGAATTTCCTCCTCCTCTTCCTCCTCATTTCCACTCCAGCCTCTAGAAACACAGCAGCCATTTTCTCCTATGCAAATCCTCTCTTTACTTCTTTTTTTCTTCCTCTCTCTCTCTTTCTTTCTTTCATTGGGTATTAAACCCAGGGAAGCTTTACAACTGAGCTACATCCCAGCCTATTTATTTTTTGAGATAGGGTCTTCTTGCTAAGTTGCTGAGGCTGACCTCCAACTTGCAATCCTCCTGCCTCAGCCTCCCAGGTCACTAGGATTACAGACATTTATTAATCACCACACCTAGCCAAACCTATTATATTTTGAACCTACTCTTTCTAATATGCAGTTTATAGTTGTTGTTATTTTTTTTCCTCAGGGATGGGAAGTAGAATATCAACTTTTTTTTTTTTAAGAAAAAAGCTTTGGAACTTTTGCATGCATCATATCAGAAACTTGCAATTCATTATGTGTCAGTGGTTTCCCCAAGAAGTCTCTTGGTGTGTGTGTGTGTGTGTGTGTGTGTGTGTGTGTGTGTGTGTATGTTGGGGGATTACATTTTACTTGTGTGTAAATCAAGTAGATCACTTTTTCCTATTGGAGAAAATCCCTCACGTGAACTTGATTCTTCCAGAGTAATTGCTTTTTCTCTGCCTGGGAAATGTCAGAGGGTGAATTCTGGGGCTTCAGAAATGGTGGCCTGGGCTGATTGCTAGCAATGATTAATCCACAGACAAGGCTCTTGCTACAGAAGGGGAAGGCCACAGGGCCTGGGGAAAATACCAGAAGGTCTTTGAAGCTCAAATTTGAAGCTATGAATTAGCAGGCGTCCTAAGAAAGAGCTCTCTTATGTGGTCAGACACATTTTACAACACTTGAAGATTAGCAGGCTTTTGATTCACTTTGCTTTTCTCCGGGCAGGTCAAAGCTGGGGTTGCTTTTAAAAGTTTGTTTAAAATGTGGAGTTGACTGCCATCATGTCACCATCAAACACGGCGCTTGAACTGTCAATAGCTATTTATTGGAAAATCAGAGTATTGGCGTAACTGAAAGAATCCAAGCTTTGGAGTCAAAACTCTGGGTCTTGAAACTTGCTCTGCTACATGCAACCTGGTTGTCATTGAGTGAAGAGCAAATCAGTAAAACTCTCTGTGGTCCAGTTTCTTTTTCAATCTATAAACTTCTTCCAAATATTGCTAAAATAGGTATGATGGTTATGCACCCAACATTTATGTGATTCCTATGTGTGGGACTGACCATATGCCTTTAATAAGCATGCAGCATACATTCTATGGTGTTTGCTATGTGGCTTCCCTGGCTCTAGGTGTCCCTTTAACACCTGGAGCACATCTCTTTGGGACCACCGTATCACAGCGTGCTGCCGTTGCTGTGTTGACCAAGGTCTGAACCTGCATAGGGTCCACCTTAGATTCTAGCACACTGGGCTCTCGGAGTTCATTCTGTAAAACAGCAAGTGCAGGGTTCCTTGGTATCCTGTGGAGAGCAAGCTCATCAGCTCAGCTGGTGCAGGCCACACGATCAAGGCCAATCATTGCTGCCACTGGGTGGTGGCAGCCTTTGGGGATTGAGTAAACAACCTTTCCACTGCTCAGAACATGAGCATAAAGTTCTAGAATGGCCTCGAGGCGAGACTGAGGCTTCTCAGCTCTCAGGCAAAACACGCCCATGTTGTCCAGGGTAGTGGTTCCTCAGAGGGAAGATGCGCCCTCCACCACACAGCAGCACCAGCTTGAAGTTCTGCCATCTTAGCAGGGGCTCATTCCTGCAAGCCACTTCCTGCCTATTTCTACTTGGGAGCCATGACTGTAAGACACAAAGGGTAACATCACGGGGCACATCTTAAAAACACATTCCTGCTTTGTCAAACCATGGAGAACACTTTTTCCCAATGAGAACTAGGTGCTCACGCCTGTCCATGGCCAAGATTTTAGAAGGGAAGTCTTTAAGTGACCAGATGGCATTCCATTTCTTTTGAGTGTGAGAATGTTCTTTTCCTTTGAAGGAAGGTGATTGGCTCAAGCCTAACGAGTCTGCTCATCTCCTTCCTTTCATTTTCTTCCTCCTGCCTTGATTGAGAATAAAGGTGCTCATGGGGCTGTTTCAGACCGTGAGTGACTGGGCAGGAAGAATGTGACCAAGAGGCCAGGGAGCCTGAGCTCAGGGGGATCATGGAGTGTGATGGGTTAGGGGAGCGAGAACAGGTGAGCTGGGACTGTTTGTCCCCACAGGCATCTAGACATTACAGAATCCTGAGAAGATAAAGCGTAGCCATGCAATGCAAGTGTAGTCATCTGTAGTCTGCCTTGGCTTCTCCAACTCCACGTTGACACGATGGTCTGGGACCGTTGGTCTCCGAGGGCCAGTGGCAGGAGGAAGTTACAGGAGTTGAGGAGCCTGTTCTCATTTTGCAGAGAGCTGGAGTGTCAACAGGGGCTGACATGGAGAAGCAGGTGTGCCAGAGGTAGCCTGAGTTTCCAGAAGGAGCCGGGTCTGAACTTCAAGACAGCTGAGTGCCAATTCTGACCTTGCCCCCAGCCAGGTGACAGAGCAACAGGAAGTCACCACAGCAGCCCATCCCCAAGCCCGAGTTTTCACTCCTGTGTCAGACTTGAAATTTGAGGAAGGAGTGAAGTATTTGTCACATGGAAGCAGGCTTTTCAGTACCTGGCCAGTTGGTATCATGGCTCTGAAGTCACCTGAGCCTGAGCTTCAAGGTCAGAGAAGGACACCAGCTCCCAGGAGACACACCTCTTGGCCCAGTCTTGTCTGGGTGACCTTGGGCAAGTCATTTCATGTCCCTGAGCTTCCCTTTCCTTGCATCAGAAGACACACTTAGCTACTGGGTGTTTTCTAGGACGGTTAGGGACAAGCACGCCAGGCCTGGGCAGTGCGTTGGCCCAGAGCAGACCCTCGATAAGTGCTGGTATTTTGGTTATTGTGACATTGTGTCCACGTGGCTGTTTGGAAGTTCCCTGGGGCAGAGACTCTTTTTCTTCCCTCTGCCCCCTCATGGAGGCCAGGGCCTGACTTAAAGCAGATCCTCAGTGGATATCCCTCAAGTGGCCATTAGATGCGTGGTCTCGGGGGTCTCATGAACACTGGGTGACCTCCTACGTGCCCTTGTGTGTTATCTGCTAAATCCAAAGTGGCGCGGAGGAAGGTTGTTAGTATGTAATCCTCAGGCCCTGAGCATCCCTGGGCCCAGGCTTGGGCTTCTTGCTTCTGCTTCTTATTTCCGTTTCAGTGCCCAGGGCGCGGGCATCTGCCGGTGTCCCCCTGAATCACCACCTGTCTTTGGAGGGCAGGTGAAGGCGGGGCTTCTCTCTCTGTGTTCATCTTCGTCACCTAGTCACCTGCTCTGAAGTTCTGTGAGTCATTCTTCTGCCTGGATGCTTGCATATCCTCAGTCACCCCTTTTGCTTAAGTTTGTGTTCAAAAGTGAAGGAACGTCCAGTGTGTGTGCGTGTGTGTGTGTGTGTGTGTGTGTGTGTGTGTGTGGTCACGAGGTTGTGCTAGAATGCATAAACAAAACATCACAGTTCCCAGGCTGGATGCTCTGGTCGCCCAGACTTCAAAAGCCCTTTGTCCGGGTGTATTTACACAACATGGTCTCCACGTTAGGGTTTCATGAAACCCAGGAGTTTAACAATAAAGCGTGGCCCTGTGCTTTCCTTGCCACTCTTCTCCTCGTGAATATTATTTCCCCTTTGGAAGTGAATACTGATTTTTTCCTTTTTTTGGCACAGATATTCGATGCTTTGGGGGCCTGTTAAGATCGCTATCAATATGCTTCCTAAATAGATGACATGAAAGAAATTCTGAGAAGAGGTCCTTTTGACTTACTGGAAAAAAAACATAATAGGAAAGACTAAGTGAACACACTTGCTCCATCGACACTTTTACAGACCTGCAGTGCTGCATTTCCGTAATGTTGTGTATAAAACACGATTTAAGCCATCCTACAAGCCTCAGTCTTAGAAAATAAAAAGATATGAACTTGAACCCAAACTCCTCTGTCAAGAGAATTGCAATGTGTTGTAGCCCTAGGCTTCACTCGAGTTAAATTTACAATTATTCTCCCCTAACAATAACAACAGCCCAAAGAACCCCTTCAAGTTGAGATGTTTGCTCAAGTTTGCGTGGACGCGTGCATATAAATGCACATCTCTGTAAATGTAATGTACGCTCCCATAAACTTGCGTGAGATTTTTAAGGAATTTCCTTTTTGCTTTCAAATCACTGCACCGAATACCCGAGTAGACATCATGTCAAAATAATCAAAATGTATTTAACACTCTCTCAAAAAATCCATTTAAGAATAAGTACGTGGTTTAAGGGTGATTTTCAAACCATAAATTGAAGTGTAAATATTCAAATTATTTTCATAAACTATTCAGTTCTGTTGGGCTTTTATGTCATCGTGCAGTGATTTTTTTGTATTTAAGTTTCCTAGCAGTTCTCTTTTTTAAGAGCCTCAAGTGTCCCATAAAAAGCAAATACTTGAATTTTCAGTTTCTAGGTACTGCATATTTTTCCTTCTGCTTGCCTTATTTTTATAACAGTGATTTATAAAGACATTACTAAAGAAAAGGAAAGGAGGATTTTGAAGAGAAACTGCTTTAAAAAAATCTATCTCCAGTGCTAAGGAGAGGGAAAACCCTGGCACCACGTCAGAGTATGAGCTGAGATCCGAGACAGCTGGGCCTCCAGTCGTTGTCTTCCAGAAATATTTATTGAGCCTGGTGGAGAAGGGCAGGATGAGAGTGCCAGATGCCATTTCCATTTCCAGGGACTGGGGGGGACACTGAAAGGCCAGAAGGGACTGCTTGCTTGGCTGGCCAGGTCCTGGAAGAGACCCCATGGCAAAGACCAGCTATGCAAAGAAGTCAGAGGAATGGAAGAATGAGGTTCTGGGGACCTCAGCAGGACCAGTCTGACCTCAGGCAATCTACAAAACCAGGGAAGGGCGGGTCCCAGAAGCACCACTGTGTGAGAACCCTGGCTGGTTCCCGAGATCCAGGCCATCCGTCTTTCTTAGTGATGGACTTTCAAGGAGTGAGTGCGTGATCATTCAGAATCAGAATTCCACGTCCTCACTTCCCTTGAGTCCGTGGCCACGTGACCACATTCTGGCCAGTGTCTGCAGGGAAGCCCCTGCGGCCTCCTAGAGCTGTCCTTAGAGATGCCGCTGCCTCCTTCCCACCCCTCTTTCCCTGCCTGCTGTCTGGGTTGTGGCCCTGAGGTCCACGGGGAACCCCAGCAGAAGAGCTGGGTCCCTAAAATCACACCTTGTACCCGTGGCCTTGGCAGATCAGCCCAGAATTTTTTTTTTTTTTAAAAACAGGAACTTCTCTTGGGTTGAAGGCACCATCGTTTGGGTTTCCTGTCAATTGCCATCAACTCTATTAAGAGATTTTTCAAGGACAAAGAACGAATGAATGAGACAATGAGCACAGTGAGGAGGATCCCCGGAAAAGCCCTGGCAGGTTGCCCTGGGCCCACTGAGGCACCCCGACCCCGGCCTGTGCCCTGCGTGCTCTCAGCTCACAGTGCTGGGCTAGGCACTGAGGTGACAGAGAACAAGAGGAGTGGCAGCCAAGCGCAGTGGCCCTGCAGTGAGCCCTGGGTCCCTTCCTAGGAGCCCTGGACGAATCTCTAGTGGCCTCGGTTTCCACATGCTTGAGGCAGGAATCCTCGTGCAAAGGCACCTGAAGTGTTTTGCACAGAGCCCGGCAGGTGGCAGCGGGGATAGAATACACTTTAGTGAGAAAGAAAGAAATATTCTATCAGTACCCTTAAGGAGCTGCTGGTCTTATCTGGTCTCAGTAGGGTTGCAGGTGCACGTGTGGTCAGACTGTGCGCTCAAGAATGGTGGAGAACGCGCCATGCCCTGGGGGTGCCCTGCAGGGACGGACGGGTCCGGGAGCCCAGGTCAGCGTGCTCTGGGAACATCTAGGGGGACTCGCAGCCTGGACAGTGGTCAGGGAAGGTCCCCTTCTCCTTGAGGCTGCAGATGAGTGGGCATCTATATTGTTGGGGAAATCAAAGGGGGGGGGGAAGAATGAGAGAGGGACAATCTAATCTCAAGTCCCCAGAAGTGGACTTCTAGCCACACGATGTTTGCTGAGTGGGACCCGCTGATGGCCACAAGCAGCCCTGGACAAGTGCTTTAAGGATAAAAGTGAGGTCCCAGTGGTGATTATTACATGATTTTTTATCCTGATGATCTATAGTCCAATAGAGGAGGCAGATGGAAAAGTAGGTATCCTTGTCACGGGTCATCTAGGAGCCTGGCTGGAGTACAGAGGGTAGATCTTCAATTTTGTCCAGCTGGGCAACACATACAGACGGGCTCACAGAGGACCAGACACACGGGCAGAAGTTTGAAGGCAATTCCACATCGACAGATCCCCCTTGAGTCACCTAAAGGTGGGACCCAGGTGCTTGCGCCCCTGCCTTTTATCTAAGCTGTTTGTAAAGTGCCTCGTGGAACTCCTCTGAGGGTCACATGTCCACCAGGCAGAGAGGGGTTTCTTAAACTGACCACGCAGTGACCTGAGGCAGCCTTGCGACAGTGCCAGGTGCCCGGGGCTGACTTTCATCCTGGCAGCTCTCTGCACAGACCCAGCCTGCTAAGAACATGCCACGTGAGAGGCTTCCATCTTACCTCGCCCCTCAAAATGTGCAAACTGACTCCCACAGATAGATCCCAGATGTCGTTCTCCTGCTCTCGCAAACCTTGAAGTGGGCCCTGCCAGCAGGCGCACCCGCCAAGGAAAACGCTGGCCTTGAAATGTTCCTGGCACGGTTTCCCAGAGGTGCCGACCGAGAGCAGGAATCGCTGACCTCCCTGAAAGAGAAGCCGGCAGCTGTGGCCCCCCGGGGGGAATTGCCCCATGGTGGAACTAAAACAGACCTCATCCACCCCACAGAGAGCGGCGGCCTGTCACTCACAGCTGGGGAAGTGCCCGGTGTCCAGGAGGGAGTGATTCAGAATGGCCCCAGGCCCCTTCTGGAGCCCAGAAAGACAAGGTGAGAGCAAGTCACCCGGAAGGACAACCTGGAGCAGGAGGCACCCTGCCCTGTCCTCTCCTCTGGGTGGGCCATCAGCAGCCTGCTCCCTGAGCTAAGCTGGGAGGACGGTGGGCGCTGAACTGCCACTAGCTGAGACTCTCTCCGAGGAGACAGGCTGGTGGGGAGCAGGCCCTGCGGCTGGAGGCATCAGGATCTCCCTGGGAGCACTTTTCCCAAAGACACACGCCCAGCAGCTGTTTCAAAGGTGAGATGTTGCTGTCGTGGTCCTGAAGACCAAAGCGGCAGGACACCTCAGGTCAGGAGAGGCTTGTGGGAGCAGCAGGAACAGCTCCTTTGCCACACTGCAAGGCCCGTGGAGAAAGTGACGAGGGGCCTCTGTTTCTATGCACTCACTTTCTCCCCATCACCCCGCCAGCTACCATGTAGGCCTTGCAAAGGTGGTGCCACCCGTGCTGACCTTCAGTGCCAGAATCCAGAGCTCCAGCTCTGTTTAGTTGGCAGTGGGGCCACAGCACATCTAATAGGACAATCACATGATAATGGGTGTGTGCCTTGGGGATTTAATTGCAGTGTATAGAGGGCAGATTCCAAGGAAGAAGGAGGTAGAGACCGGGGGACAGGCTGGGAGGTTTTAGTTGGGGAATCTAAGTGCAGTGGACACTGCAAATTTGGAGAAGAGTGGGGTCAGCACGATTAGCAGAGGTAAACGCAGAGGACAACTGACCCCAGATAGGCCATGGGGACTGTGGTGGTGTAGGCACAGGCACAGGGGAGGCAAGATCAGAAGCCAGGGTAGGGGCAAGCGCGGTTTTGATCGCTGACTATTAATACTTGCTACAAATGTCTTCCAAATCTCAAAGTTGGGCCTGATTCCTAGACAGTGCTCCAGGTAACTGCATGTAGTGATCTGTCCCCAACTGGTTCACCAGGCCTACCCTGAATGCTGTGGACCTCTGGAGACCTCCAAACCAACCTAGGCTGTGCATGATCTCCCCCAGATGGAGAAGACTTCCTACAACCGAGAGCCCTGTTCCCCTGTGGGCTTAACTGCTCAGGGAACCCATGAAGAATACTTAAGTAGCGGGCAGCAGGCCCTTGAAGCCACCTATTAAAGGCCCATGTCCATCTTGAATTGAACCTGCTGTCTGGTGAGAGTTTGAGAGTTTCAGAACTTTTCAAATTCCTGGCTGGTACACTCCAGTCAAGGTCCATCGGCTGAAGAGGGTTTGGAATGAGTCTCAGTTGTACTTTTTCCTCTTGGTTTGGAAACCAACTCACCCTAGGCAAGGAGAGGTTTCTGACCACAGCTCAGCAATTCTAGTTTCCAGCCAATGGCTTCAGTAGACCAACCATGAGCTAAATAAAAAACAGTAGGTGCTGCTGTTTGAGGTGTGTCCTGGAGTGTGGTTGCCATCCATCACTGTCTGGCTCCTGTGAAACTCCAGGTCTCTGTAACTCTTGAACTTGAAGTATTGCAGGGCATCACATGCTAAATGGAATCGGAGGGAAGCAAGAAGTTCTGCTCTTGGTTGGGTCTTGTAAAGATGCTTTTAAAAGCATATTAATCCATTAGTGATCCATTTGGATTTTGAAATATGGTCATTTAATGTTTGGTACAATATGTACTAAACCTAGTCCTAGAAAATTAAGTGGAAATATAGGTTTAACCCGGAGGAACTTGAAAGCAGCTTCTCAATAATTATTTCTCATCAGTTAGCTGCATTCCTAGGTTTTTGGGTTTTTTTTAATAGAAAATGTAGTATACCTCTTTCCATCAAGAGGGGCACACATGGGTGGTGGGGGCCTGTAGCTCAGTAGTAGAGCGTTCACCTAGCATGTGTGAAGCCCTGGGCTCAATTCTCAGCACTGCAAAGATAAGAAGAAGAAAACACTGAGGGGCACACCTGGCTTTTGGGGGCTGTGGAAGAGGAAAGCATTTTCATTTCAATAGCATTTCCATTTTACCAGAATGTTTTCAGAATGGCAAAAGCCACTTTTCTCCTAATTCACCAACACACCTGTGTTTTAATTAAATTAATTTCAAGCAGGCAGGAAGATGACGCATTAGCAAGAAGATCCTTTTTACTTGTGTTCGTATTTTCTTTGATTATGCAAATTAAGTGGAGGTGCTAAGCATGCGTTTATTGAGCTTTTTTAATGGGCAAAGTTCTGTGTTCAACAGTTTCTGTTCTATGATTTAGTGCTCGGAGCCTTGTCATAGGGTCCTGTCATCCTCCTTGTCCTGTGGGAGAGGAGGGGACTTTCTCATGGCTGGGCAGCCAGCAGCAGAGCCGAGATTCCCACTCAGACCCTGGGCTGCGTCAGGGCCTTCCTGAACTATTGGAAAGACAGAGGGCAGCTATTTTGAGGAGAGAGTGAGACGTCATAAAGTGGGATTTCCACACACCTGGAACAAGATGGGAGAGAAGTGAGAAAGACAGGTGGTAGGTCAGCGTGGCCACACCCTGCCTCTGCTGTCTGGTGCCTGGACGACCCTTCAGAGCCAGACAAGTTAGAATTTATGTACACCGTGGACAATGTTGACTGGGCTGCTGATCTTTATCTAGCATTAAGTCCTGAACACAGAGAACGAGGGAGTAGGACCCTGAAATACAAGGGCTTGACTTCATTTCATTATCTGTCCTCCACATCTGTCTTGGTTGGCCTGATTTATTGGCCATCCAGCTATCTGAGCTGCCACATCACCTCAGCCTTCACATTTGCCAACAGCAGATTCTCTGAAATACAGCTAATATTAAAAGCAGTTGCTGGGCATTTGACTCCTTCCTTCCTTCCTTCCTTCATTCATTCATTCATTCATTCCCGGGTGTTTACTGTGCATTTACTATGGACTCGTTGCAGGGTGTATAATAATGAAAGCAGAAGGCTCTTTGTTCCTGTGCAGTCACACAGCATACAAGCTAGAGAGAAGGGACATGGGGTCAGCTATGCTGAGTGAAGTGACAGAGAGGGGCTGGCGAGGGGTGGGGGGAGTAGATTAATTTGAGTTGGGAGTCAGGAAAGCCATGAATCTGAAGCCTGAGTTGCCAGGGGCAGCCAAAAGGGTACTGCAGAGTGAGATTCATGGCAGAGGCCAAGCAAATGCCAAATGCTGGCTTGGCACAGCTGGAAAACAGAACCAGGTGACCAGGTGTGATGACGGGGTTTGGATTGAAGCCCGATGGGTTTGGAGATCGGACCCTGTAACCTTTCAGCCCCTGGTGAGGAATGTGGGAATTTCCAGGTGCAGATGGCAGCCACTGCAGGGTTTGGGTGAGCCCGTGGCTCTCTCGGGTCTGCTGCCCCTGAGTGGACTGGAAATCTTGACCAAGCTGCTCCTCACAAGTGCCACTTGGAACCAACAGAGCTGGGTATCATTGTCACCGTGCACCACAAAACATCTTTGGTCTGTCGGATGCTGTGCTGGGGGCACTGGGCTCCAGAGGTGAAGAGAAGAGGGGGTAGTACCTGGAGTGGGTATGTGCCATCCTCTGTCGCATGTGCCCTTCAGACATGAGACGCGGTGATGGCACCTGCTGGGAACACTTTTTCAAATTGCTTTTTGTGAGTCACTTGATTCTTGCTTCTTGGCATCAGCTTGCCAGTAGCAGTGCCTATCCTTTGAGGGGATTCTTTTTCTCTTTAAAAACTTCAGTCAGTTCAGCTGTTCTCTGGTGAGTACAGTGGGGGATATATTTTTAGTGAAATAACCAAATAAAAAGGGCGGATTTTTCTATGTGGCTTCTGAAATGGGTTAGGGTGCTCTTTTATCCCACCTTTGAATCACTCAACTATCAAATACCAAATTACTAACAAGTCACCCAGGGAGGACCTTGAAACACAGAAGTGTCTGGACTTTGGGGCACCCATGTCCCTGGGAAAATCTCAACTGCTGGGCAACGCTTTTAGGGTCACCTTCAGTCCTCCAGATCCTACTACCCCTTTCAGCCCCTCTGTCTCCCCTGTTGCCTCGCCAAGGTGACGTGGGTCTGACGATCCATTGACACAGAGGTACGGCTGCTGATTTTGATATCTGTACATGCGTTTGCTGAAAGTCCCTTGTCTTGTGTGAAAGCCCCAAGGTTATCCAGTTCAGCTGCCTCGGCCCGCATAGGAAATTCATGGTGAGACCATGGAATCTACATAACTGGAAAATTTAAATCTATTTATATATTATGAAGAAACACCACAGGCCTGAAGCTTTGTAAAAATAAAATTACTTCCATCCCATTATACAAAAATGCATTTGAGGTGGTCGTCATTTCATCTGGGCCATGGTCTTCTGAGACCTGGGACAATAATATATTTTTTTTCTGTCTTATGCAAATGTATGCAGATTTCAAAGCATGCATGCATGTATTACACACTTTATAAATTCAAGTAATAGAAATGTTTGTGTGTATAAATAGATAGAATAAGGAGTATACATTTTGTGTAAAATAACCTCTATGGTATTTGTTTACCCTGATTTTTTTGATTTATGAGTCGTCATTGCTTACTATAGAAGAAGAAAAATAAATATGCAAAACACTGGTAGACTTTTAATGGGGTTACTTCCCATCTTAGCTCAGTGTTTCTCTACTGAAGCTGACCTTGAAATTGCCTTTTAAATACAAGTCAAAATATGCAAATTCCTGAGTATTGGGATGAGTGTCCTGCTTTAGGAGTTTTTCGAATTCACATTTTTGCATCATTTCTATCTTATACTTTGTCTTTTGCCAGCTTCGAAATCCATTTGCATCTGAGTGGTGGGATTGTGGGTTTTCTCCCATGCGCTAATTCTCTCCCTCTGATGTTAAGACACCCCCAAACACGCAGACGCACATACATTTTTTTTTCTTTCTTAACATTTTTTTTCCCTCTTTAATGAACATGAGCCATTCCTTGCCTAGTGGGGTTAAATTCTCTCCTTTTCAATAGCTGTGACACCCAGGCGCCAGGTTGCCATCTTCCTGTCCCCACATCTTGTTTCTCTGTCTTGCGGGAACCGATCCCAGGGTAGCGCACGGCTTCGCCTAGGAAGTCGCACTGGTCACATATTTGTAGTCACACCTCGAGTCTGTGCCATCCATTTCATCGGATCCCGAGGAAGTTTCTTCTGTCCCCTGCTCATATTTCATAAGGGTCTTGTGGAGCCCACAAGTCGCTGGCGCATATATATCACTCCCCCTTGTTATGACCAGGAAGACCCTCAACCATGAATTTCTCTGAAGTTTATGATTGGTCCCCGACCGCCTCCACCGTCACATTTGGCAGAGAATCCTCCTCTGGAAGCATTCTTGCAGTTAGATAAACAAGCAGATATGCTGCACCGGTGCATGAATGAATAGGAAATACCCCAGCTCCGGAGGCTCAATCTATCACGAGGTGGAGGGGTCTTCCGGCAAAACATTTGGTTCTGCAGTCGCTGGGAGGATTGGGTCCATGCTATAATTAATGCTACTAGCAGTAAAAGGACATTAGGGATGTCGCGCATGTTGATTATTTCTTCGTTTTGTTTATCCAAGTTTCCCTGCCTTGGAAGCTCTGTGGCTATTGCCAAGGAAAGCCCTGGAGACAGAGTGTTAGCCCGGCTCCTCCTCAGTGCATCATTACCTCGCACCAAAGAAGTCCTCTCTCTCTCTCTTTCTCTCTCTCTCTTTCTCTCTCTCTCTCTCTCTCTCTCTCTCTCTCTCTCTCTCTCTCCCCCTCTCTCTCCCCCTACCCACCCCCTTCATCAATAGAGGATGAAGACAGTACCAGATTCAGGAGTTCACAGTCGTCCTGTGTGCAGCTGGGTATGGGGGGATAGATTTATGAAATGGACCATTTCAAATGGCATTATCTCCCCATAGTGAGGTGCACCTTTCATAAATCATGGGCGAGTGCTCAGAAACAGAGCATTTGTTATTCCTGCCGTGCGCCGCATTTGCATCCCCACCATCCAGGAAAGAAGAAACTCTCAGGTTTCCTTTCCTGGGTTTGAAAAGGCAATTAATCCCCTTACAGTGAAATTACAAAGAGAGAGAGAAGAGAGAGAGAGAGAGAGAGAGAGAGAGAGAGAGAGAGAGAGAAGAATTATAATCAAATAAAATAAAAGAGTACTTCAAGAACTGTGCTTTCACTACTGCTATCTTTAAAAAAAATCCCGGTAATTTTTTTGCCCCCTTATTCAGGCCTTGTTTTAATTATGGCACTAATTAAGTTCTTTGGTTAATTTTCACCTGAACCCTGTGCCATGTTCCCTGAGATAAAGTGGATGGATGAGGCTCTGCTGCGGAAGGGCGTGGATGGGTACCGGCTGAGCTTTTCTTCTCCCGCCTTCCCCCGTCCAGTAGCTGATGGGTAATTATTCTTCAGTTCGCCTATGTCCAGATTACAGATGGCTCTGTTTCCAACAGGGAAGTTCCCTTGCTTTCCTGTTGTCTGGATGTGATTTGCTTGGAGAAGCAAAGTGGATTCTTCTTCCCGTGCCCTTGACATCATTAAAATACTTGATGGTGGTCAATTCCCATGGAGTCTTAGGCTCTTTACGTTACCCAGCTGTTTCCAGCACTGCCAGCCCACGCTGAAGAATTGCCCTTTGGTGGTGAAAGATTAAAAGTTGTCATCCTGATTGAAGTCAAGAGTCTCTGGCAAATTCTGCCCTTCCAGGTTCCTTTGATATGGTGAGAACAATATGAAGACAAGTGTCCCGCTCAGAAAGTTTGAGACATGTTTTTTTCCCCCCCCTGCACATGTGGCATGAGAAGATTCAATTGAATAAACACTTACCAGGATCTTGAACTTGACTAATTGAACTTGACTGTCATCCCAAGACCCAAGATGGAAATCCCTGTTTGTTGAGATATTTTGCGGCATCATCGCACAGGCAAACGTGAGCTGGAAATTGAAGAATCTATTCACGCACTTCTCTCTGGTTGCCTGGACTCATTTCAAAGCCCGCAGCTAAGGTCCCTGATCTTGATCATGCCCTGTCTCTTCTAGAAGATGCCCTGTCTCTTCTCTGCCTGCCCATCCCTCCTCTTACCCAAGGAAATGAGATGTTGGTTTACGTGATATCTTGCAGCAATCTTGGGTTTGTATCCCACAGACCTCAATTTGAGGCCTACCTTGATTTCTCCTTCTCCTGTTTGTGTTTCCAGTTTGTTGGATAAAGACAATGATTGTAGTAATAACCATTCCAAATACCTATGAAGACTTAAGTAGATAATGAACAGAGGTGAAAGCACATAGTAGGTGTTTAAAACAAGCAACTCCCTATATAGTGAGTACTTTCTGTGTGACCTACATTCAGTTTTGCGCTCTTCAGAGAAATTGTCCTTTCTTCTTTTTAATCTTCAAAAAGATCCTGTGAGGAAGGATTTACTGTGCTTATTTTCTGGTTAAGGAGACTCAGTTACACTAAATTAGTAAGAAGCAACCCAGGATCCAAGCCCCAGTCTCTTTGATATCAAAGATTGTACTCTATAAAAGAGAATAAAATCGTGGCATTTGCAGGTAAATGGATGGAGCTGGAGAATATCATGCTAAGCAAAGTAACCCAATCCCCAAAAACCAAAGGCTGAATGTTCTCTCTGATAAGTGGATGCTGGTCCATAACGGGAGGGCATGGGAGAAGTAGAGGAACTCTGGGTAAAGGGGAGGAAGGGGGTGGGGAAGCAGCATGTGGGCAGGAAAAATGGTGGAGTGAGATGGGCATCATTACCCTAGGTACATGTGTGACTGCACACAGGGTGTGACGCTACATCCTGAACAACCAGAGAAGTGAAAAGCTGTGCTGCAGCTGCGTACAATGAATCAAAATGCATTCTGCTGTCATCTATGCCTAAATAGAATAAGCATATAAATTAATTGTAAAAAACATTGTACTTTTGTTCACTATCTTTTCACTTCCTGGGACAGCAAGTGTAGCCCCTCAGGTCAGATCACCTGCTCAGGTTAGGGGGCCTCCAAGAGGTACAAATGAGGCCAACCCAGGCACGAGCACTCACTGTGCACCTGAGTAGCGAGAACTCCCAGGCCTTGTGCCCCTCAGCTTCTCAGAGTGGCCCAGTGCTGAGACTCCTGGGTGCACACTGGGATACACCCTGAAGCAGACACAGTGGAGGAGATGGCGCCACTTTGCATTATCCCTTCCATGTCTTGGGCGCAGCTGAGAAGATCAAGAGCAGGAGCAGGGTGTGCATCGGGGAGGGAACCGGCCATTCAAAGCAGCCCCGTCAAGACCACCCAGCCCCCCCCCCCCCCCGCCATTCCTCAGTGTATTCCACCATGAGATGGGAAAGCCTTTCCCACCACAGGTCCCTACTGTGCGCCAAGTACTGACTGTGTGGCTGGGGCTCCCTGAGATGCAGCACCCGCCACAGAGAGCCTGGCATCTGTTGCTTATGTCCAGAGTCACCTCAGGGGCCTGTTTTTCTGTTGTCAAAGTGTCTGTTTCCAGGTCCCCAGTCATTGTAGAAGTTCACCAAGAAAAGGAGTGGGAAGAAAAACAAATGGAAGCCATAAACAGGAACGTGCTTTCTAAAATGCTGGAAATTCTTTTTCTTTGGGACTGATTTGCATGTGTCCCATGTTCTTGGAGGACAGAGGCTGCCCAAGTCCATGGTTGAGCATGGTCGTGGGGGTGGTTGTCTCAGGTTCGCTGGACACGTGGCCAGTTCACATGGCTCAAGGCCTTGAACCTGTCATTTCATCTCACCATGTACCAACAGTTTCGTCCAGCCCTTGGGGCTAATGAATACCTGCCCCGCCTCCCTCACAGGCTTGTGGGGCAACTCAACAGACTGACTTAGCTGCACAGTGCTAGCCTATATCCCCTTCTGTATTCAAAGAGACTCTGGAAGTTCCCAGGTGGATGGAAAATGGCTGAATCCTTTCTTATACTTATTTACACAAGAACAGGATTTGGGTGTTCAACCTGGAAGTGGGAACCTTCCCCCTCTGCTCCCCAGGCTGGGGTTTAGGAGCAACAGGAGGATCACAGTGGGCCAGCCTGGGAGCTGGGGGTGCATCAGTGGAAGCTGTGTTCCACAGGCCCTGGAAAGGGGCCCAGAGGAAGGAACCCCAGCCCAAAGCCAGGTTGTGAGATAAGAACTGCCGTAGAGGTCACCACCCATGACCTTCACAAAATTGCTAGGATGCTTTTCCGTCCTGGAAGACTCCAGTGAAACAAAGGTTTTGGAATCCGTGCTACATGCATTAAACGTGGATTGTGAAGAGAAGCTTTCTTTCCTTGGTTCTGCTTTCGCTTCCATAAAGGAGTAAGTTAGGAAAAGAAAGCCATTTTTTTTTAAAAAAAAAAGTCTTCCTGCTGGATAAATGCTTGTGGAGAGGGGAAAAAAAAAAGAAAGAAAGATAAGAAAAAAAGAAAAAGAATACACATTAGTCTTCCATTAAAAATAGATCAAAAAGTCCCTAAAAGAAAAATAAAAAAAAAAACACCCTACAACAATGAAATAAATTAGGATACTACTACTAACGGCCTGCAAATGAGTTTGCTAAGTGTTACATTTTCTCAAGCCACTTAGGTTTTTAACTTCCTGTTTCTGCCTGAAGCAATAAAGCAGGAACACTATCATTAGCTTCAAAAAACTTTTTTTTTTTTTAATTTGAGCCCCTGGCTGCATTTATTATTTTTTTCTTCCCCCTCAGCTGTATCCTTGCATTTACTATGCAGGTGAGTCTCACTTTGGAAGTTAACAGGAATGGGAGGAGGGAGGAAAGGTCCCTCCTCCCACTTGCAGAAGAGTGGCGGCAGATCTTGCTAGGTGGGCAGCTGGCGCAGCCTCTGGGCTGGACAGCTGTGTCCTGATGAGCTGCCCATCCCAGCATGTCAGGACAGTGCCCCATCTTGCCCAGGCACCTGCTCGCTGCAGGCAGTCAGGTGACCCTGCTCACAGTAAGCCCGAGGACAATCCCTTGCATTGTTCTTTAAAGTATTAGCTTTCTCAGCCCCTTAAGAAGTACCCAAAAGAGCGTGCCACCTAGATGCTATTTATAACCATTTGCACCTCTTGCCTCAAGGGCCTAAATTGGAAACCTAATTTTAGATCCATAACAGCTGAAATATGTGTAAAAGAAGGCTCAAAATAAAATATTCTAGGGTGGCGCATCAGCGTCCTCTGAGCAGGTTCAGGTTAATTTACCTCACTGGATATTTAATTATGTCATTGAGGAAACACCGATAATTAAATCATTATTTCTTAGGTGTTGGGTCCAAGGACGTTCTAGAAGGAGTCAAAGGCAGAGAGAGGGGGCATGGGCACTGGAGGCTGGAAGGGCTGGTTCAGAGGAAGGAGCCAGGCTATGCACTCTCCTAGAAGCTCAGTCCACCCTGGCCACAGTGTCATCGGTCCTATTCGGACTCCTTGAGCCTTAATTTGTCCCTAATGGGGACAGTAATTCCTAGTTCTATGGTTTGTAGGGAAACTTAGAAAGCAGGCTTCACTCTGGGCCTACCAGGCAGGAGGCTAGACCACAAGCAATTGAAGCCGGAGCTGTGATTAATTTATTGTTATTGTTCAGGACACCGTCACTGTCCCACCAAAGAACCCTCCCCCTTTTAGAGTTTCTGGCGCATCTCTGCAGCGTTCCAGGGAGTGCTCACACGGAACAGATCTCGGACCACATCTTCTCCGAGTGGCCAGACCAACAAAGGAGCTCTCCCGGGCATGAGCTGAAGTTGGTCTCTAATGGCATTTGCTGTTGCAATCCTCCCAAGTCCTGAAAGGCCCCAGCCCCTTGACAACTCTGTTACCTTCTATAGAAATCTATAGGCAGCCCTGCTTCCCACCCTCTGCCGCCCGATCTCTCGGGATGCGGCCACCTGCTTGTCTGGGAGGCATGAACCTCAGGCTTCCACACTGGAGAGGTCCTGGCACCACCCCACGACCACCTCTTCTGGAGTTACTCCCCTGCTTACCTTCTGTAGCATGACCCAAGGGACTTGGCAAATGTTAGTAGGTCAACTAATCAGTGGACTTTGAAACAGTCAGCTGATTTTCCTGGATTATCAGAGAGGGCTCAGGGCAAGCACAGGCCACGTCAGTGGAGAGAGGAAGGTAGATGAGGGAGCGGAGTTGTGAGGGGAGGCAGAGAGGCAGGAATCAGGAGAGGGTCTGCTGGCTTTAACGATGGAGGAGACATGGGACAAGAAATGTGGGCTTCTCCATAAGTTGAGAACTAGTTCTGCTGATGGCAGGAAGGAAATAGAGACCTTTGTCCTGTAACTGTCAAAAGTAGGCTCCTCAGTCCTATAACCACATGGGCCACCCCTGACCTGAGAGAGCTGGATGCTGATTTCTCCCCAGAGTGTCCAGAACAGATCCCAGGGTAGCTGACACCTTGACTTTGACCTTGCGAGACAGACCCTAAGTAGAAAACCCTTCTGAGCCTGGGCCTGGACTCCTGACCCACAGCAACTGAGCAGTCATACAAGGATGTGTGGTCTTGAGTTTGTGGTCCTTGTGCGGGAGGGTGGGGCCTCAGTCAGCCCTACCATCTCCCCAGACATCTCTGCCTTTCTCCTATTGTCCCCTCCCAAGAGAGCCTGCTCCCCTCATTCCATAGAATTGCTTTGGTTTGATGAAGAGTGTGCTCGGAGTCGTATGCAGCCTAATTACTGCCTCGGAGTAACCCCACCACATAATGCCGCCTGTCATGCTGCACTCCTTTTAATTTCACAGATGAACACATTGCTATTCTTTTAATCCCCCACTCAAGTCTGGTGTTAACTCCATCTGGACAAAGCACCGAGGTGTACGTGTGACTGGGTCGGAGCTTAATGCCACTGCTGCCCCAGACTCACCCTTCAGGGCAAATACGACAAGTGGAAGGTTTCTCCCCTTCTGTGGTAAGAGCCCGGGTGCACCGGGTACTCTGGCCTGAGAAGCCTTAGCTATGGATCCTGACTGATCACTCCATGTCCATGTAGGCTGGATCCTGCCTTCTCAACGGCACAGGCTTATTGGTTTGATGCTTATCACACAGGGGCTCTTACGCATGAATCATAACACTCCCATTTGACAGGTGGGAGGACTGAGGCACGTGGACTCTCAGGGCAGCTTAGCTCTAGGTATCATCCTTTGTGGGTACTCAGGCAGGGACACTGCCATCCATCTTCTCAACCACAAAATAGTGTACAATTTTCTGTTCTCTTTTACTTTTTTTTTTTAAGAGTGAGAACCATGTGTTTTCCCATCTCGATAGACCTGTGGCTCGCTCATGGCTTCTGCCCTTGGCTACCCGGCCTCTGTCTTTTGGTGGAATTTGTCTAACGTTAGAGCTCTTGGAAAGTTCAGCCTTGGTTCTGACCAGGACCAGGCAGGACAAATGAATCCAGCTCCTCGGATCTAGACTGGGCTCAGGTCTATCCTTGGTCTATAAAGGGCAATAAATATGTGAAACAAATCAATAGCGCAGGCACATTTGCAGCAAGGGTGGGGGGGGATATTTAACCTACTTTAGAGAACAAACTCTTTTTAAGGGCTTTGCACACTAATTGTATGCAAATGGATGCTGCTAATTGCAAACACAGATTCAAACCTAGTCAAATTAGAAACCTATTCATCAACAGTCCCTTTAGGACCTCTGCTCCGCTCCATGTGGTGTAAATGGCTCTTTTATGGCTGCACACTGCCATCTTTCTGACCCCCACTTCCCCATTGGCTCGCTCCCAAGACATTGCCCCAGGAGACTCATTGAGGGCAGAGACTGTGTCCCCTTTGCTTGTGCCTCAGTGCCCAGCTTGGCCCAGTGGGTACCTCTCTTCAAGACAAAAACACTTACTGGGGGACTCCTCAGTGCCAAGCGTTTCTGTAAGCAGTGGCATGGTGGCAGTGTCGGTGACCAGTGTGGGTGGCAGTGTGGGTGACCCTGGAAAGTCTGTTCCCAGGGGCCCGTGCGCAAGACCCCCTCCACTCTCCTGAAGCATTGGGTCTGCTTCATGTCTTTGACACTTTTCTCTTACTGACCTGTATTTTTTAATTTTTATCCATTGATTCTTCAGTTGTTTACTACTTGCTACTGAATGTGAGTCCCTGTGCAAGCTACGGAACAAAAACATGGACAACATGTTGTCCTCACTGTCATAGATTACGTCTCCTATTCAGTGGCAACCCAAGTCAGGGCAAGGAACAAATCTCACATTTTCTAGTCCTCTTTTCTTTTTCATATGTTTTAAAAAATCACTCATAAAAAGGCCTAACAGAAAAGGCAGTATTGCATGTTATTAGGTGGGTGGAGGATGGATGGATAGATGGGTGGGTAGATGGATGAATGGATGCATGGGTGGATGGATGGATGGATGGATGGGTAGGTAGATGGATGAATGGATGCATGGGTGGGTGGATGGGTGGATGGATGGATAGATGGTCAGATAAATGGATACATGGATGGATGATTGAATAGATGCGTAAATTATGCTTAGGTAGATGAAGAGTGAAATTTTTACATTTTACTGAATATCTGCAGTGATGTTGTAGCAACTTGTTTAAAATACTATAGCCACCCAGATGTCCTAGTTCCCTTACATACTTATGAAGCATCAGCAAATGGCCAGCATCATGCCAGGGAGTGGAAGTTACTCCTTGGCATAGGAGCACAGGCACAGAAACAAATTCCTGTAGTGGGAGTCGGGGTGGAGGACATAATAAATATTGTGGGAAGTGCTGCAGGAAGCACAGATACTTGATCAGTGTGTTCTTCTTGATCAGGGCACACTACAAAGAGGAGGTGGCAGCTGAATGTCGTATGTGTAGTTGAAGGCTGTATGGATAGTCAAAGGCCACACTGGATTTTGCCCCATGGACTTTGCAGTTAGGGTCAAGAGGAGAGACCAAAGGTGTTGGAGACTGAGTGATCTTATAGATCTGGACTGAAGGGGCTCGGATGATGTTCAGTTCAGCTTCCCACAGGGCCACCCGCGGTCCATGAATCTAAAATGCATGTCCACAGCTGCCTGTGCAGCGGCAGTGAAATTTTCTGAGGGGAGCGCCAGGCAGGTGTGCTGTGACACTCAGGTCAAACCTAGGGCAGGTAAGAGGTGGCAGTCCTCGAGGCCAGGAGAGCCTGGCCGGGAGAGGCCTATTTGACTGGAACATGTGAGTGCAAAGCACAGTCGAGGCAGTAAGATGCTCGCCTCCAATAGGGACGCCAAGCTGAAAGCAGGAGGCTGGACTTCTGTACCACAGAACTTTTCTAATTTCCTGTTTATTAAACTTATTTTCACTTTTAAAAAAATTAATTTTTTAGAGTAGTTTTAGGTTCAGAGCAAGACTAGGTGGAGAACACAGCAGTTCCCATACACCCCCTGCCTGCTTCCCTGCTCCCCGCCTGCAGCGTCCCCACCGCAGGGGTGCACGTACAGCTGGGTGAACCTGCGCTGGCTTATCATGGTCACTCCAACTCCACAGTTCACATGGGGGCTACTCGTGACTTCATATGTCCTGTGAGCTTTCACAAATGTGTAATGGCATGCATCCTCCACGTCGAACAAGATCAGCCTCTTTCTTATCCCATTATATAAAGTAGTTTCACTGACCTAAAACCTTTCTATTTGCAGTTTTTAGTTCCTTTGGGCATGCATCAAAACTTCCTTTCCAAGAGCCTTTTGTTTTGAAAGTGTGCCGGCCACAAGGAATCTGGGCTCTGGCACAGCCTGGGTCCTGCCAGGAGAGAGGGGAGGCCACAGCAGGCTGGGCGGGTGGTGGTGGCAGCCTTTGGAAATGACAAAGCGGAAGGAGGTGTCTTGAACATGAGAGTTTGAGCCACTCCAACTCGTGGGAGAGAAGATGTTCTTAAAGCTTGCTGTCGCTCCTGAGCAGGCGCTGTCCCTCCAAGCACCTGGGTGTCTTCGGCGAGGACAGATTTCCTGGCAGCTGGGGGGCTCTGTTCAGCCTTAGGGTCTCAGCAATCAGGATCTGTCACCCGTGTGCTTTATTTAATAGACTTTCCTGATGTGGCATTTTATATCATCCTTTGTCTTTAAGTGATTTACTGCTGAGAAGATAATAAACACTCCAGGTTTATGCTCAGAAAGTCAAATGCACCGCGGATGTCAGATTCTGAGATGGAAGACGTGTGACTTTCCAACAGGCCACACCCCCATTCCTTTCCACGAGGAAATAATCATGTTGGCGATAAGGACTCGCATGACGCCCAGGTGAATCATCTGAGCAAATGTGGCCTGCGATGATGTTCCTGTGAGACCACATGGAAGAGTTACCTGAGCTTGAACTGGCTCTTTCTCTCTCTCTATTTAGTTGTAAAAGCAGTCACGAACGCAAGCTTTTGGGGCTTGAAGGTATGGCCACTGTGGAGGTAGAGATGTCACCTGTCTGTGGGGCTGAGACACCAGAACAGGTGTTTCTGTGGGAGCTGGGATTCTCCACCGCTGTGCACCTTTAATCTCGGCTCTCCTTTCGGGTGCGATGCCCGCGATTCCGTGATTCCTAACTTAGTCATGCCACCAAGGGATGTTGCTTCAGATAGATCCCATCTCTAAGAACTTAAGTCGAGGGATTTTCAAACAGTCACTTGATTTATGTGCGTGAACCTCTCACTCAGGAAAAGAACTTTTATTTGGCAAGCACCCTACGAACAGAGGCCTGAAAAAAATAATTGGGCCTCTCTTCTCCCTGTTGAATCTCAAAGCTCTCCACTGGGGTGGGCGGCGGCACCGGTGCTCTGCAGAGAAGGTGGTGTGGGTGGGCTGGGCGGGAGGGACATGACTAATCCTCCTCTCTTTTGTTTGTGCAACAGCTTGATTCACTGTCACCACATCAGCACATTTTGCTGCAAATCTCGGTGCCCTCTCGCTTTCGTTTTACTTAATGCGTTTCTGCATTTTCCCAAGGCCACATGAGCGGTTTTCTTGCAAGTGGCGTGCCCGCTTCAAATAACTAAAATTGCCTGGGTCTTGAAATCTGCGCCTTCATATTCTCCCATATATTATTTGGTCCTATTGTTCCTTAACTTGCTCATCATTCACATGGTGAAGGAAATTCCATTTGGTCCTTTTAAGACCGCCAGACTAGCTGACTTAAACACTCAGCCCCGGTTCCTTCTAGAGATTTCGGTTCTTTATTGAAATGGTCCTTTTAATGTCATCTTTAATTTAATCAAATAGTGTCATCAAAATAACATTTACTCTATTACTGCAAATTCACTGCATTATTAACTAGTGTAACTAGACAAAAAAGATGGTACAAACCCCCATGGAAATATATACTTACTGTAAAAATGGATACAGTTCATAGATGTTCTATATTTAATTTGCAGTTTCAAAGCACTCTCTATGGAGAGGTTTTTATGGTTCTGAAATAATTTAAAAACACACTTTACTACAATCCATAGCAGGTAGTTTTTGCCAATTTGGGAAGTTACGGTGCCTTGTAGTTCCCAGAGCAAGCCCGGCAGTGTCTTTTAGCAGAGACATGCCTCTCTCTCGTTAGAATTGTAGCTCCGTCCCTGCACCAAGAGCAGCTCAGTCCAGGATGCCCTCTTTGCCTTTGGCACCTTCAAACAACCCAAATGTAGACAATGGGATATTTGCAAGTATCACCAGGATCCAATTAATTTGATGAAAAATACCAACTCATCAATGCCACTGTAGACAGTTTGATCAGAGAATCCCAATCATGGTTGGGGCAGGGGTTACAGGCATTTTACAAATTCTCCCTTTGATTCAAACTGTAAGAATATATTGGTTGTTTTCAGCCACACAGGTTCAGCCTAACAAAGTGGGAAGAGCCCTGAACTAGAAGATAAGAGTTCTGGGTTCAGGACCTTAAGTTATTTACTAGGTCTTAGTTTTCCCATCTGAGAAAAGAGGGAGTTCCATGATAGCAAGGTATTTGCTATCAAAATAGTCCAATATTTTAAAAATGCTTATCTGCCCACTTTTTCTTAAGATCAGTAAAACCATCTTCCAATTAGAATTTTTATCAGAACTTGCCACTAGCTATTTCTTTGTAAAATATGAAAGTAAAATATCAATGGAGCATCTCTACTTCAAGATTTTTATTCTTCTCATTACTGAGAAATTCTGTTCCTGGAAGAATGTTGGATAGACTTAGAAATATGAGTATTGAACTAAATTCATTTATTTTCAAAAGGCATATATTTTTAACCTATTGCTATACTTGCCATCAGCCAAGAAAAAAATATAAGGACAATGTTTCTGTCTTATGGGACCTGAAGTGTAATAGTAGACACAACACTTGAAAGAGAAGAGTAATAAAGAAATTCATGCATTATAGTAGAAATCTTCATGGGGTCGCCATCCCTCCATCCAAACATTCATCCATCTTTCCATCCATTCATCCATCCATCCATCCAAACATCCATCCATCTTTCCATCTGTTTATCCATTCATCATTCCATTTTTCCATCAGTCCATCTATCCATCCATCCATCCATCCATCCATCTTTCCATCTACTTCTATGATGTCAGAACCAATGGTCCTGATTATCGATGTTTTGTTTGAAGATCAAAGAGGTAAATGAGATCTGCAAGATAAAGAGGATAAAATCGAGGTCAGACATTGATGAGATCACATACAAATGTAATATCAAAAGGCCAGATGCACAGGTTGTGAGTCCAAGAAGGTAGGGGGAAGACCTGTGGAGAGTCTGATTTAGTTGTGTAAGGGTACATACAGCCTAGGCATTGGGGTTGATAGCTTCCTAAGTGACCCTAATTTGCAACCAAGGGTGCCACCACATGTGTATGAGAGCGGAAGTCTTTCTGGATGATCAAGGAGATACCTTAGATCTGTCCATGGGTATATGGTACATGGTGGGCCAGACTCAATTAGAGGGCCACAGGTTAGGCCAGATGTCTTCGGGGTGAATGATATTCTGAATCATGCAGCAACGATTCAACTGAGACAGCACCAATCATCCCAGATACAGGTTCCCAAACAGAGAATTGTTATTACTTGACTTGTAATGTCGACTCAAAACTGGCCAGAATTTTGGTCACAGGTGAAAGACACACTTGCCTCCAGTTAGGGAAGACAGAAAATGATAGAACCAGGCTTCACACCTTCAGGTGTAACACTCAGTTTGTGTTATGTTCAAAACTAAGTCTGTGCTTCTTGCTGTGGAGCATCCTGCAGATATCACCCGTTCCTTACCATCTAGACTTGCTCATGAGCAACCTTAACACCTAAAATGAAAAGGGACTGTCACCCCATGGAAATCATCCAGTCACTTTAGGTTATAGCCATTGGAAATTGTAATAACTGTCTCATTTTGTCATATTCTTGGAAGGAAATCTATCCGTTTCTTAGCAGATACTTACGGAGTGAGAAATCATCAGGCGTGGAATAGATCCGGAGGCGAGTAAGAAAGAAATGGTCTGCTTTCAGGGATCTTATAATCTGGAGGAGACAGAGCTGAACAAGGAAGGTCAATCATGGTACCACAGTCGTCCTTCTCCCCCGTGCCATCAGCTACCAGGTGGTGTGACTATAACGGAGAGAGGTATACAGCCATCAATCCAAAAAGAGTGTGTCTCGCGTTGTGAGTTCTTTTCTATCTGGTTTCCATATTCATTTCTTTCTGTTAAACCAGCTCCATCTTTTGCTGAGACCCTGCCTCAGTTGTTATATTATACACATGAGTAGCTGTTTTGAAGACTTTACATTAAAAGTAAAGAACTTCACAATCTCTGAGGTTTGCTTTGGTACCCAAGTCCTCCTGGCTCCCTAGAAACAGGAGAATCTATAGTGTGTTCTCCAAAGATTATCTTCGAGGTGAAGAAATTACTCACTTGTAATTGGATGTCACAGAAAGTCATCAGCTCCATAGATCTGTGCAGGAAGGTCTGCAGACCCAGGAGACCCAGGAGGCCCAGGAGACTCAGGTCTTCCTTGCTAAAGGCACAAGTGTCCTTGAAAAAGAGACTCAGGTCAAGTATTGTATGGTTATATTCCAGATTATACTCTTTCCAAAATCCAGGTGGTCCTTCACGCAGGGATAGTGAGATCAGGAAGTAGAAGGTCTACATAAATTACTGGGAAAGGTACGGGAAATTACCGTTGTAAGTGTGTGTGTGTGTGTGTGTGTGTGTGTGTGTGTGTGTGTGTGTGTTTAAATGATGGTGTGAACCAGGCATGGGGGATCATGCCTATAAACCCAGCAACTCAGGAGGCTGGGGCAGGAGGATTGCGAGTTTGACACCAACCTCAGCAACTTAGTGAGGCCCTAAGCAACTGAGGGAGACCCCGTCTCAAGGAAAAAGAACTGGAGATGTGAGTCAGTGGTGTCCCTGGGTTTAATTACTAGTACTTAATAAATGAATGAATAAATGAATAAATAAATAATGGTGGTGATGATGTACTTGGACAGATGATTAGATACTCGGATGTAGTTAAACTAGTTGGTGTAGAGAAATTTTGTCTTTGACCACCAAAGAAGGTGCAGTCTGTGGCGTGGCACAGAGATAACCCTCAGCAGGGGTATAGTTATGGGATGGATGGGTGCAAGGATAGAGTCGGTTATGAAAGTGGTGGGGGGAAAGTGGATGGCTGGAGAGATGACTAGCTGCTGGCTGAGGGGCTGGGCACATGGATGGGTCCATAAATGAATGAAAAACCTGTTCCCTTGAGTCCCCTTGAGGGGACTGTTGAACCGAGACCTTGATCCTCCAACTTTCTCATGCCGGAGAATGTCCATGGCAAGATGGTTAAAATGAGTGTATTCCTGGGATGAGTGCCAGAGGTTCTGATTTTGAAAGTCGGGAGAGGAACTTGGGAAGCCCAGGTTATGACAGTGTTAGTCACCTTGCCATTCCAGACCCTCTCTCCTGCCTATTCCTATTTCACTGACTTGATAGAAATCCTTCTGGGGCTCCATACTGCCTGCCTCCAGAAGGTGCTGCTTTCAAATTCATAGTGAAGGTGAGTCGGTGGGGATTGGGAGCCGAGCTGTATCATGGTTGGAAAAGTGTCTCCCCAAAGCTCCTAAATATATAATGCAAGAATGTTGAGAGGTAAAGGGATTCCATCACGAACTGTGATCATCCTATTTTGCACAGACTAACAGGGTGGTAAATGTGGGCAGGAGGAGCGTGGCTGGAGGAGGTGAGTTACTGGGGGCCTGCCCTGGACGGGTTCCTCTGTGGCCCGCCCCCTTCCCTCTCTCTGCTTCTGGCCGCCATGAATGAAGCAGCCCCCTCCCCTCTCCTTCCCACCATGATGTTCTGTCTTACGTTGGCCCAGAGCAGTGGACTCAGCCATCCGTAGACTGAGACCTTTGGAACTGAGAGCCTCAAATAAAGTTTTCCTCCTCTAAGTTGGTCTTGTCGGGTGTGGGTGGGGACTGGGAGCAGAGCTGGATCCCTGGGTGACAGTGACGGAAAGCTGGCTAACTCGATCCAGAGGCAGGGTCTCCGTGGCCATAAACAGCTGTCCTGTCTCCCTCAGGACCTCCTTCCTGGGTGCCGCCAAACAAGCTCCCAGGTGCCTTCTTCCTGCTTTGGAAAGGGAAGATTTTAGGGAGATCAAGGTGGACAGCTTTTCCTTCTGCCCTGGGATGTCCCCCAGAGAAGGCCGGGCCATGCCATTGACCCGGAGGTCTGCCCTGCAGGTGACCCTCATGTGGTGGACTTTGGAAGTGGCTCGTCCTTTCTGCATCCTGGTGGCCAAATCTCACATGAGAGGGCAGATATTTGGAGCCAGAAAGACAGAAGAAACCTGATTGTGAAGGAGGGGGAAGGCCCTGGCGCCTGGACAGGGTCTAGGAAGCTGAGTTTCACACATCCGTGGATTCCTCGTAGGCCAAGTTCACTCCCAGGGATGACAGTCATTTTTACAGGAAGTAAGATTGCCTCACATTGCATTGAAAGGCTTAAATAACGTGCTCTGTGAGACAATCCTCTGAAATGGTTTCCAAGTGAACGCACCAGGAAGCTCCCAGGAGGAATGACAGGCCCAGGGAGCGAGGACAGGACAGCATGAGCCACTCGCATCAGATCTGCCTGGAGAGGTGTCCTGCCCGCCTACGGTGACGTGCACCCGCTCTGGCTGCACAGCTCACACACCTGTGCCGACACCACCCGGTCAAGACAGAAGACACCCCCAGAACCCCAGGGGTCTCACCTGTAGCTCTTTCCAAACAATAAGGGGCACCATCCTTAAGAACCAACAACTGTTCTTATTGTCACCACAGCTTTCTCTCCTTGAGTGCTGGATAAGTAAGCCCTACAGTAGGACTTACTTAGTATCCTGAGCTTTTGCTCATCATTCTGTTGTGGAATTTACCCACAGCATTTCATTTTTCTCCACTGTGTAGCATGCACCCCAGTGGTTTAGTATTATGAAAAATTTCACACACGCATAAATGTAAAGACTTGTACAACAGATGCTCATATGTGCACCACTTTGATTCATAACTATTTCTCTCCACTTGCATTGTGTGACTCATTTAGCTATGTGACCCTGGGCGGGTGAACTGAACCTCAAATCTGTCCATCCATTAAATGGAGACGATAATAGGCATGCCAAAGGGTTACCGTTGATGATTGAATGAACTTCTTCAATGCCTAGCAATATCCCTGCCTCGTCCAGGTTCCCAACTTAATGCTTCCCACTGGAAGACTCTAGAACTGTTGGTATCTAGAGGACAAGGGGCAGTAGTGGCTTGGGGGTCGTTACTGCGGGTTCTTGCCTTGGCTTTGTCCTTGCCGTTGTGACGTGATGCCGGTAAGCAGCCGACTCTGCAAACACAGCTTTGCTCTTCTCTCTTCCCTCGCTGATGTTATAATATCTGGAGACTTATTGATTATTTGTTTGATTCTATTGTGGGCACAGGAGCGGTCTTAGATTAACACTATTAGATTTTCCCAAACAGTATCGCCGTGGCTTATGCAATTGGACAAAACAGGTGATCTAATTTGGGCTCAATTTGCT
Source organism: Spermophilus citellus (assembly GCF_964194105.1). Classification (NCBI taxonomy): domain Eukaryota; kingdom Metazoa; phylum Chordata; class Mammalia; order Rodentia; family Sciuridae; genus Spermophilus; species Spermophilus citellus. The sequence continues at coordinate 61,508,695 of NC_138200.1, forward strand.
CTCAAATAGAGCTGGAGGAGGGAGGAGCTGGGGTTTGGTCTGAGCCGCAGATCAAGTCTGGAGAAGTTAACTCCCGTGTTACCTGTGTGCCTCGCCAGGTCCGGACACACCGCGGGAGCAGGCCTGGGGATTCGAGCCTTGTTGTTTGGTTTCTTTACTTTTTCTTTGGCGAAGGGGCCTCGCTTTACCATCCAAATGAGATATTCAACTCACTGGGGCAACTTCTCCTTCTACATGTAGTTATCTTGGGAAACAAAATATCAGATGGAGTCTTTTCAGGGTGCTGGGTTAAGAGACTCTGGGTTAGAAGGAGGTAACAGACCCTCCCAGGCAGAATCACATGGAAAAAGACATGTCGCTTCTGTGTGTCATTGTACACCCTCCACCCTGGCACCTAAATGGGTTCATAACCATACCTTCTATAGAAGTTGCAGCTCTGCTTTTTAACATTATAACAGTTCTACAAGATTATCGACTCATCATAAATATCACTTTTTTTTCTTTTGGTACCAGGGACTTAACCCAGGGGCACTTAACCACTGAGCAGCATCCCCAGCCCTTTGTATATTTTTTTTAAATTTTGAGGCAGGTTCTCGCTAAGTTGCTTAGGGCCTCACTAAGTTGCTGAACTTGAGATCCTCCTCCTTCAGCCTCCTGAGCCGCGGGATTACAGGCATGGGCACTATATAGGCTTAAATAACGTGCTCTGTGAGACAAGGGACTTAGAATGTTTGTCACATAATACCCCTTCATGGAGAAAGCATCACTTTTAATGATCACTACACTTACTGTTTCTTAGCAATTCCTCTAGTTTCATTAGCCGTTCCTTTAGCATTGAAAATACAAATTTCTTAAAAGATTTTTTCTCATTATAAATAAACCAAAAAACAATGTGTGTTTTAGACTCATCAATATGTAATATTTTACTGCCTCCTAAGGCTAGATTTCAAGGCAGAAACACTGGGTCAAAGGGTGTAGACTTTTTAAGGGGCTTAAACGTATCACAAAGTTGTCTTCCCAGCCCATCAGCATCGTCGAAAACAGTGTTCTGGATTCAAATTCCACACACTACCTGTCCTCCTTGGGGGAAGTTATTCAACTGCTCTGTACCTCAGATTCCAAATGTGCAAAATGGGGACCATCAAAATTCCCACCTCACGGAGCCGTGCTGGGGACTGAAGGAGTCCCTGTGTGTGACGCGGGTGGAGTGGGTCTGGCGTGTAGCGAGGCTTGGTAAATACTGTCCAATATTTTATTATGAACTGTTATTGTTCTTTGCACTGGAGGGAGAATATTTAGAAAACACAAGTCACCCAAAGGCCTCCTTAGAGTCACGTTGTCATCTCTTACCTTCTAGAACTTTCCCCATTAGCATCTTACTCACTCCTGAGGTAACCGATAGCTATGTCACCCTCTTTTCCCAAGGTACCTGCCTCTCTGAGGGGACCCTGAAGAACAGGAGCAGGATCAGGGTCCAAAGTGGTGTTGCAAGTGGACGGACCCAGACCCATGAAGTGGGAGGTGACCGCCCTGCCCCACTGTCCTTTAAAGGCAACCCAAACACAGGACGTGGCCGAGACGAGAGTCACGCGGATGATTGGACTCGGGGGATCAGCTGGGGTTAGGCTCCAACCCAATGAAGGTTCACCTGCGGGGCCAGGCGCTGGCTCAGGAGGACCCAGGAGCTGGTGGCTGCACCCAAGGGCACAAAGGCCCTTGTCTGTGTCTGTGAGACTTGTCAAAGCAGCAGGGGCAGATGGGAGGAGACGGGTGGTTCCCTTAGGTCAGGCCTCCTGCAGCATCCTGGGGCACCCCAGAGGTACAGAAGGCGGGCAAGCAGGAGGACCCAGGGCCCCCTTCTGTGCTCTCCCTGCCTCCTTAGCACACCCCCCTGGCATAGTGAAGATGGTGTAGGTGACAGTTCGGAGCAAGGTCTGGACATGACCGTCCCGTTGTCTGCAGCTCCTAGAGCAATGCCTGGTGGTAGGAAAGACAGCGTAGTGCAATGCAGAAGGAGAGGGTGACTTCCCGCCTGCCAGAACCCGTGCTCCAGAGTCCCATGCAGGGGCCCTACAGGGGACTGTGACCCCCAGCCCTAGTCGGGAATGTGCTTCAACCTCAGGACATTCTATGTGAACAGCCAGAAATCATGATGGCTAATTACTAAAGAGACCAGGTTCTGGAGGTGACCCAGCAGCACCTCTCCCCCACCCACCCCCAACCCTGGGAGAGTCAGCCAATGTCACAGAACAGGACAGCAATCTCAGGCTTCACTGTGAACCACCCCAAGTAGAGGACATCCTGAGGAGTGTTGTAAGTTCCTTCCACCAGTAAACACCAAGCGGTAGGGAGGGCTTTTCCCAAGGACCCTGTGGGGAGGTTCTGGTGGTGACAGTGAGCACAGGACCCCGCTGACCCCCAGGCCTCTCCTCTTCTCCTTTATAAAGGCTGCGGTTGGTTTGGGAGCCGTGAGCCTGGTGAAGATTGAAGCCAGTGAGATGCGCAGATTGTTCCATTTTATTATGTTCAATTGGATTGGAGCCGAGCCATTTGCAAAGTACAGTATTACCACGAGAAGGGACTTAGAATGTTTGTCACATAATACCCCTTCATGGAGAAGGCAGTTCCTTAAAATTAAAGGAGAGAGAGAGAGAGAGAGAGAGAGAGAGAGAGAGAGAGAGAGAGAGAGAGAGATTGAAATACCACATCTTTTTTGTGCTCTTAAATGTGCAGTGAACAGGACTCCACGTGTCTAGACACAGTGCCCAGAAGTGGCTTGCAACCTGGAGCCAGGGGCCTTGGCTTTGATGCTTCCTTCAATGGAGACCCTGCACACAATTATAGGAGGGGCGCCATGAAGCAAGGAGTCCCCGGGCTCCGTGTGGCTCTTCCTCTGTCCCATCTTACAGGTTGGGGCTCTGGTTCTATTTGCAAGTTCTAGATTCCCCTCAGGTCCAGACAGGCCTGGACCTCATCCTGCCCTTTCACCCAGAGCTGGTCCTCTCTTATCAGACCAGTTGTTATTCTACCTGATAGGCTGTTCGTAAGAAAGCAGAAAACACTCTATTGAAAGCATCGTGCGAAATCATAGAGGCAGTGATGAAAGCCCACCATCTTGTGAGATTCCACTTGTATGAAATGTGCAGAGGAGACAGATCTAGAGACAGAAAGCAGGGGAGGGGGTGCTGTATTGAGTGAGGACATGGTGGGGGGCTTTGCAGCTAAGGAGAGCAGAGTTCCTGGATGGGGGTGACAAGGCTATGCTAACACTGATTGTGATAGTCGCTGAACAACTCTGTGAAGGCACTTAACACTGTGGAGTAGGGCTGGGGCTGTAGCTCAGTGGTGGAGCACTTGCCTAGCATGCACAAGGCACTGGGTTCCATCCTTCGTACCACATAAAAATAAACAAATAATATAAAGGCATGCTGTCCATCTACAACTACAAAAAAAAATCATCGAGTAGTACACTTTTGATGCATGATGTTATTTGATCATACTTCAGTAAAAGTGCCTTAAAAACTCCTGAAAACCATAGTGTGGTTCTGTCAATCTGATGCATGTTTCCCAGGAGTCCCATAGAAGTCTGAACCAGGAACAGAGACCCAGATGTGGCCCAAGTGACACATAATAGAACAGGCCTGTGGTCTCCACCCTGAGCAACCTACTGCCAACCCGCCTATGGAAGCTTGGTCCCTGTCTGGACAGCTCCAGGGTTGTGCTCCCTTAGCTCTGTCCCCACACTACAGAGCAGTCCCCTTGAAGGCAGCTTCATTCCACTGTGAGCTAATTTTTAATATTGGTCACAGTGACCTTGGGCCCAGCTAGGGTACTTGTTGCTAAAAATATAACAGTGAATAGCAGGTGACTCTGGCTCTTGAAAGATCAGAGTTTATTTGGGGAAACTGCTGCTATCTAATGAAGGCTGGGAATCCTGGACCCGAGGGGTCATGTTCCTGCAAGGCCTTGAATGACTCGTGGAACCCCACCAAGTACAGATGTGGAAGAATAAGACATTCGAGGTAGAACACCTTGCAGAAAAACGTGGCCCTAAGAAAGAACATGACGTAGTGCCAGGCAAAGGAGAAGCCTGCTGAGAATTCATTTGAGACCTCAGTGGAGAAAGATCATCTGGAGCATGCTCCGCTTCCATATTAGTCAGAGTTCTGGGTGGCAATTCAGACTAACTTAAAACAAAAGGGAATATATTGGTTCATATGCTGGCTAGTCTTAAAGGGCTGGCTTCAGGCATGACTGGATCCAGAGGCTTAGATTATTTCTTTCCCTTGTTTTGTCTGGTGGTCTGTCTATTTGGTTACTTCTGCAGCAGTTTTTTTCTACCTGGTGGGAAAGATGGCGACCAGCAGAACCAGACTCCTGTTCTCATATTGATAACAGGAGAGACATCCTCACTTTCTCCCAGAACAGATGCATCCTGGTAGGATTCTAGCCCATCTGGATCCACATGCTGTATCCCTCAACCAGTCACGGCCATCGAGAGGAAGGTTGGACCAAGGGCTTGTGTCCATCAACCTGGAAAGGGAAGAGAGCCCCCTGAGGGAGCCCCAAGGTCAAATACAGTAAAGTGTGCCTCCTGAAAGGACCGGAGAGAGGTGGCTGTCAGCCGAGCGCTGCTGTCCTTAGAGCATCGTCTCTGTCCCCTAGGATTCTTTTTGTCAAGTTGAGGCTTTGAGCAGCATCCCAGCACCCTGTTCTTGTGACTTTGGATTCCAAACCTCAGCCAGGGTTTACACACAAATCTGTCACAGGAGCAAACTGGCCCATTTCCCCTCCTGGGACCTCAGTGTCCCATCAGTAGAATGGGATCATAGTGTGGACATCGAGAGCCCTTTGTGAATGTTCACCAGGGACCTCACACGTCCTCAGGGAGCATCAGAGCCTTCCCAGCCAGGTTGGCGTTTGTCCCCTGCTCCTCCCTCTGCCTGTCACTTTAGCAAACTCTCATCTGATGGAAGGTCTCCCCTTACTCCTCAGACCTCCGGGAAAGAGCGGGTCATCCTCTGGTCCCCACCAGGAGGACGCTCCGGGCAGGTGCCGAGCCGTGTGGCTTCCAGATGAAGCCGGGCTCCCCGGCCATCAGCTGCCGTGCTCGGAGGGGCGTTCAGACAAAGAGCCAGATTTAAATTCATGCGATGTTGCTGTTTGTAACATTGAATACTTAAGACATCTGCTCAGAGTCTCGCATCATAAATGAATGGAAAGGGTCCAGGAGCTCTGTTAGATGGGGAACTGTTAAGTGAGTGCCACGTATTTCTAAGCAGGGTCTTAATCAGACATTATTTATATGGATAACATTTTACAGATTAAAAGCAGCAGAGATAGTCACCGGAAGAACAGCAGCAAGCAAGGAGTCAAGTGAGAAAAGGCCCCGAAGCCTCTGAGAGAGCCTTGCAGAACTCCTCCGGGGGAGGAGGGACGAAAGGTAGCAAATCTGCCATCATCGGCAGGTGTCTAAATGTTCCGTCTAAATCAAGCCGCACGTGTCACACAGCCGCCTGCCTCTGCCCGGCCCACCCTCTGTTTCTGTTTCGGCTACAGAGTCTATTTTTCTTTCCAGCCAGCCGCCTTCTCCTCCCCGACACCAGGTCACCTAAGACTCCTACTTTATTATTTCCTTTTACTTTAGTTCATTATGCTCCGTGATTCAGTGGAAACATTAAAAAAAAAAGGTTCTTAATTTTAATTAATGGCAAACTTCGAACAGGCCCATTTAATAAATCTGTTCTCGGAACTTAACAAGTCTCCCAGCCTGTAAGGGCCTCCTGTCATTTTATTAGCGTCGGAGCCTCCTGACCGAATGGCTGAGTAATGGACAAAAGCTGCAGGTGAGGCGGGAGCCCCCCTAATTGATTCGCAGGATCCCTGCCTCGGAACGCACTAAAGAGTTAATTATTTTTTTTCCTGCAGTGGGGACTCAGCTGTGGTTCCCACTGGGATTAAACAGCTGTCAGCATTGTTAATGACATCAAATTCACGCATTAAAATCCTCTCATTCCCTTCCCGTGCAAAGTGGGGTCGCGGAAATCTCTGCCACATCCCCCTTTATGAAGGAGCAAAGATCCTAGGACAGACGAGGGCCCCATTACACAACCACAGACGGCGCTGGTGCTGATGGGATCTCATAATGAGTAATCAAGCCGCTTCCCAAAAGTCTGCTGTCACGTTGGCATTTGGGCACTTTCTTTCCCTGGTAGAAGCAGCTGGGTACACTGGGAAGATGATAAAAGGAAGAAAAATCGAACTCTTCTAGAACGATCTCCACTTAAAAAAAAAAAAAACATACAAAACAGATCTACTAAATAATCTATGAACCAGAAACGAACACGTGAGTGTTCTTAACCTGTCTGTGGCTTTCTTCAAACATCTGCAGTGTGTCTGACAAATAGGAAGACCCTCTCCCACTTTTTTCTTTTCTTCTTTATATTTTTTTGAGATTTTTTTTCCTTCATGTCTAATTCTCCCAAATTGTATGAGAACACATGAATTTATGTTTGTTTGCTTTGTTTGGTTTTTCAAAGTCCTCATTAGTCAATGAAACTTTTAAGAAGAAAGGGTAAATGGAAGAATTTCTGTGCAGATCTGGAGATGTGAAGGGAGGGATCACAGGGCTCATGAGCTCTGACCCCCCCACTTCCTTCAGCCAACAGAATTGGGCATTTTCTGTCTCCAACTAGGGACCACTATGCACCTATGCACGTTTGGAATTTTTTTTTTTTCCAACTTGAGTATTTCATAAAACATCACCAATCCGGAGCTATTTCAAGGTGATCTTATTGGTGGCTTGCATTCTTTTCCCACACAGCATTTATGTTGAGTGTCTAAAATCATTTCCTAAAATGTTTCACCCTTCTGGGAAAAAAAAAAAAGTCTTGCATTCCAAAACTGTGAAGTACCGGCCTCATTTCTGCCCTTGAAAGTGCAGTGTGATTTCCCAAATCAAACAAGATCGGGAAAATTCAATGTAGCCGAGACTTTCTGAAAGGAAAAGGAGGAAAACACTCATCAGAGAAGAGAGTCTTTTGAATTTGTGTTAAAGAAAAAGTGTCTCTAATGAATCCACAGCCCAGAAGCAAAGCAGTTACGTGAATAACCACCTTCCAGACCAGATAATAAAATAGGAGTTTTATGTGTCGCATCAATAAACATCTTAATTGAATAGCATGTGGCTTCCCCCCACCACCCCGTGTGCCTCACATGCACAAGTCTCCCAGAGCCACGGTGAAGGAGGAGGTGGCTCAGCCCTATTTCACAATGGGACGAGTCCACCTCCGTGAAGATGATCAGCCAAGATAAACCACCTGTCATTTTTAAATATATCACATGATGCACAAGGAATCCTTTCCCAACTTTGTTTTTGTTTTGTCCTTGGTTAGGATAAGCCTAGATCTTACCGATTCAGAAAAACATGACCTGACAGTCTGGGCCCTGCGCAGAGAGTAGGAGACGCCTGTCCCACCACACTTGGTGTCTGGTGCTGGGTCCCCAACCCTCCACCCTGTGGAATTTGGTGTTTAGAATGTCACCTTCCAAGGCCCAAAGCAGAGGAAATTTACCACCCAGCTTCCTGTCCACCTGAGGCCTGGGGAGGCCTTGAAAGGCCTCTCTCTCTCTCTCTCTCTCTCTCTCTCTCTCTCTCTCTCTCTCTCTCTCTCTCTGTGGGGGGCTTTGGGATGGCCTCCCAAGTGCTTGGTAAGACCTTCACCAAAAGCAGCAAGGCCCCGAGTGCTGCCGTGGCTGGGTCCCTCCTTTGCTCTGCTCTTCTTCCTATCCAGTCTAGACCACAGTCAAACTCTGCCAATGAGACACCCACACACTAGAAAATCCAGCGTACTTAATCTTGATAATCCAGTTGTCGGTTTGTAAGCATTTTTAAGTGTGACCCCCCCACACCTGGTACAGGGGTTCTCAAATGAGGCCATTTTGTCCCCTCCCCCAGGGGATATCTGGCACAGCTCAGGAAGAGGGGGCTGATGTGCCACTGGCACCTAGGTGTGGAGGCCAGGGTCCCTGCCTAGCCTCCCTCCATGAACAGAACCGCCGCTCCCACCAAGAGCTCTCTGGTGGCACGCGCCTGCGCTACTGAGTCCCAGTCCCGAGCTTGGAATGCTGCTCCAGCCTTTATTTCACACCCCCCACCATGGGGCCTTTTTAGATACGATTTTCCTAATTACCTCCACCCAGGAAATTAGAATACCACGTATACCCGCTATCTGTGTACCGTATGCCTGTCTGTGCTTTATACATTAAAAGAGGACCCAGTGTCCCCCCTCCCCAAGAGCCAACTTTGATGACCCTGGAGGCCTTGTCACGCCAGGGAAACCCGTACCCTGAAGGAGGCCTTCTCTGTGGGCAGCATGAGGCCACTGGAGGCTTTTGATCAGGGGAATGAACACCAGGATGCGATCCAGTTCTAAAACAATCTGGCAGCCATGTGGAGGGAATGGGAAGCTCGGGGGCTCCTGAGAACCAGAAGGACCCAGCTTCCCTCCCAGCCTTATCAGGTGCCACATGAAACCCCTCTGTCATCCTCAGTCTCTTGGTGACCTGCTGCCAGGGCTTGGAAACCTTTGTGAGCCCTGCTCTCCACTCAGGGATGCGCCGTCCTTCTGAGTGTAGATTTCAAGGTCACATCCCCCTTGTCCATCCCTGTGTGTCCAGCTCTGTTCCTAATGCCGAGCAGGCCCTCATTGATCACCTTCGGAATGAAGAAATGAACAAAAGAGCTAATAAGTGAACGAACAAATGGGGGCTTTTGTTCTGGCAGAGCTCCGTGCACACTGTCATCTCGCCAGCATCTTGTGAAACACACCTACTTCTTTCTGATCTTCATTTTTAAGTAGTTTTGAAATGAGAACCGATGTGGCTGCTTTTGCTCCTGGTACCCTGGGTCCTCACAGGCTCCCAGCACTCAGGGCTGTGTGTGGTCAGAGTCTCAAATCCGGAGCACGTGATGTGCGTGGGCCTGTGACTACCAGAGACACCCGGCGCACGATGGTGGCGGCCTGGGCGGCCTACCCAGCAAGTCATCTCTGAAGAAGGACCCACCAGACGGAGGAGAGGCATGGCGCCTGCACAGCTCCATCCAGGTCTCCTGCAGGGGGCTCCCCTGACCTCGGCATCTCTGAGCCGTAACATCACACCCGAGGAGAGAGTGTGGGCATCTGGATTGGAGCGAGGCCGAAATGGCCTAACAAAGAGAAAACGCGTGGGACTTCCCAGGGGCTCAGACGTTGCTTCCATCTTGCCCACACTAGGTCTCTTTACTGCAAACATCTATTTTCAAAGCTTTTCCCACGAGGCCAATCTTAGTGCTGACGTTTTCACTGTGTCCTTAACGTTCCGTTCTGATGTACACCCGAGGGCAGAGAGCGGGCACATCCAAAGTATGTGTGCACCCCGCACACCCTCAGGGTACCTTTCCCTTTTCTCCAGCCCACCCACAAGGAAGTCTCCACCTGAGATGTGACACCTCTTGTTTTGTTCCTTTGATTTTTTTCTGAATCTCGCACCTGGCTCGTCAGTGAACCTCCCTGGGCCCAGGAGAGCCAGGCTTCAGCTGCGTCTCATGCCCGCATCCACCCAGGCCTGCTTTGTCTAACCCCGGGGCTTTCCTGAGAGCTGCTGTGTCCTCCATAGCTGTCTCTGGCCCCGACACATGTTGGAATCAAGCATTTGTTCTGAACCACTCTTTTTGGCAAGATTATTCAGCCACAGGGGCCCGAGGACAGGAGAGCGCTCAAAGGAGGAGGACCCTGGCCTTTGGTCCTGCCCCTAAATGGCCTCCCCAGAGGCCCTGAAATCTTCCTGATAATATCAGTTTGCCTGATTAATTATGAGAACTTCCTGGGGTAGTCCTATTTCTGTCCTGGCCACCCAAATAAAGCAAAGCCAGAAGCCACCAGGAAACAAGCTCAGTGAGCTGCCCCTTTACTCTGCCAACACACCCCTCCTGGGGGATGGCTTCTTTCGTTTTTCTCAAAGTGGCTTAACACAAAATTTTTATAGCAACAGAGGGATGTGGTGGGATGTGGAAGGGCAGGGTGAAAGCTGAGCCCGCAGGAAGTGCTCAGAGGAAGGGGAATTCTCCACTGAGGGTGAGGGTCCTGCAGCCTGGCAGGGCTCTGAGGGTACCTGCAAGGACACCTGGCCAGGCACCCCAAATGTCACCCTCACCCCCAGTTCCCCACCGGTATGAGTTCTTTCGGAAAGCAGGGAAATATCAACATACTTCTTTTCCAGTTTTAAAAAATCGAGGTGAAATTCACGTAGCATAAAATCAACCATTTGAAAAAGAACAGTTTAGTGCACCTAAGTACACTCTCACTGTGCAAAACCCATTTCTGTCTAGGCCTGAAATATCGGCATTGCCCCACAGTAAAACCCTGCACCCATTAAGCAGCAGGGTACCCTCTATCCCTCTCACCCCCAAATCTGCTTTCTTGTTGCAGTGGATTCAGTTGTCCTAGACATTTCATTTAAATGAGAGGAGTCAAGGTGTGGTTGTTGATGACTGGCTTCTTGCATTAAGCAGCATGGTTTCCAGGTTCATCCATGTGGCAGCAAAGATCAGCACTCCATCCCTGTTCATGGCTGAATAGTATCCCATGTGTTGTTCGTAGCTCAGGTTGCCTGTGCATTCATCTGCTGGTGGATGCTTGGGTTGGTTCCACCTTCTGGCTCTTGTGGATCGTGCAGTTATGAACATTCACGTGCACGTATTTTCTTAAGTACCTGTTTTCAATTCTTTGGGGTCTGGATCTGGGGGCAGAAAGGCTAGGTCAAAGGTAATTCTATGTTTAATTTTGGGGGGGAACTCTCAAGTTACTTTCTATGGTGGCAGCAGCCCTTAACAAGCCCACCAGCAGCGGTCAAGGGTTCTGATTTCTCCACAGCATCTCAGCCCTTGTGATTGCCCAGATGCATTTGAGCCTCTCTCTCCTTCCCTCTCTGCATCTCTGAGCAGCTGGATGACATGGGGATCCAGGAGCCACGCTCTTTCACAGGCCTCTGGTTGCCCTGTAAGCGGCGATGGCCCTCCTGCTCAGAACGCCAAGCTTTCTGGAATACCCACCAGGCCTCCTTGTCTTATCTTCATGCACCGTGGGTCCTCCTCCATTATGAAAGGAACTCACACCGTCGTAGAGCATTTGAAAAGCACAAAGCAAAAACACACAAAAGTAGGACAAGCCACCCTGTGCCACCACCCAGGGATAGCCCTGTGCTCATTCTTCTAGTCTTTGTCTTTTTCTTGTGTTAGTTAGGTACTGTTTTGGCTCCAAGTAAAAACTATTATCAACATCATGGACAACAAGGAGATAGGATCACATGTCTGTCCTGGGGGGTGGCTCCTGAGCTCCTCCTTTGAGGGCTCCAGTGCAGTGGCCGCTGTGTTGGGGTGGAGCCCCTGCCTGCCACCTTCTGCACAGGTCTGGGTTAGTACAGGTCAGAGGCTCCCTTCCCACCTGATTCATTCAGAGCAGGCTGAGGGTCCTGTGAGGACTTTACAGGGATTCCACCCAACCTGGAGAACAGAGGAATGTCTACCGGGAGCTCCTACTATGGAGATCCAAAGGGTCTTGGTGCTCAGATGTGTCTACAGACATGTCTGTAGACAGCATCCCTCTCTTCGAGCATGCTCAGTGGTGCCCAGGACACTAGATGCTGCAAGAAGACCACTGGCAGCCTAGGATCTTCTTTCTCCACTTGAGAATTAGTATTTAGCACCCCAGCAGGAAAACCGCTGTCTGTGCTCAGGAGGTAGTGGTGTGGGATACATCTATATGTCACCCCCTGTTCCCCCAACTCCTACTCATATGCTTCACATTTATAAGCATCTAGGTTCTAGACCTTCGTTGTGGACCAGGTCATCTGAGCTGCATTTTACAGATGGAGAAACCAAGGCAGCGTGCCAGCATAGCCCATTTCCTTTAGGATCCCATTTCTTTATTTTGGGTAAACACTTTCCCTCGGTGGTTTTACTCCAGCAACATCCCTGGGACGGCTCTCTGTTCTTTTGACTGAAGCCAAGTCCACACAATACCGCTTGAATTGGCAACATCACGGTCAAACCTCAAGTTTCACAATTAATTGTGCTGCAGTTAATTAAATCGACTGCCTGGCAATCCAACCACAATTAAAATACTAATAGTTTATTTATTTATTTTGTCATTACAAAGCCCGCCGTACTTTCCACCATCTCTCAGGCTCCTGTTAGGGTGTCCTGAGGGTGGCAATAATCACATCATGACTGGCTGATGTGTGGTTACGGGATCCACGGACCACATTTCACATCAGGAGCAGAATCTTGACCTTGAAAGAAACGGGATCACCTCGGTTCTCCCGAGAAGACAGTTGTCTTACTTTAGCTGCTAAATCTACAATTTTTTGAATGAGTGTTTTGCAAGGCTTGGTTTCATCATCTGAAAAAGAAGAGTAGATGAAATCACCTTCCAGTTCCTTTCCAGTTTTAAGAGATTACAGTTCTTTAATTCTGTAGAGTTGGACCCAGGGGTTGGGGGTTGGATTGTATAAGAGCCACACCATCATGGATTTTTTTTTTTTCCTTTAGAAGTGGAATGTCAGGATAGAGTATACAAAGTCCTTGGACTGGCCCTGTATTTCAACTCTTGACTGATGTACAGATGTGTGCTAAGGACCTCTTTCTCCATGGTCGTGGGGCTATTTTTGTATGACATGTAGTCATGTCTCTAGGCCACTGGAAGCCTCCATAGAGATCTCCCTGTGACTTCACATGTGTTGGTGTTGAGCCAGGGTCCCGACTGGGAGGGTCTCGTGCTGTTGGACTCCTGAGATCTGCACGTGGTCTCCACCCTGTGCTGGCTGGGTCACCCCTGAACCATCTTCACTTGGCCTCCCGGCTCCCTCTCTCACTAGGATGTCTGTGCGGCCAGTACCTGAGCCAGCTTCTGAGCTCTGTGTGAATATTCACAAATGCCAAGAGAAAAGACTCGCCCACTGAAGTCTTCATAGCAGAGTTGAGGGTCAGGGGCAAAGCAGGCAGGGTTCTGTGCACACCCACTGTGTTCAGGATGATTTCTGCTCTGAGCATCCTGTGTGCTACCACAGCCCCACAAGGTAGCCACAACGGCTCTGTGTCTGTGGAGTATGAGGGTGAGGTCGCCTGCCTGGGCTACCCCAGAGACAGGCTGATTCCAAAGTCCTTTCTCCATTGCCCTGCCAGGTGCCCCCCCAAAGTTAAATGGCTCCTCCAACATCCTGGGGGTTGGGGCATTACAGCCCCCTGTTCTGCTGCAGAGACCCCCAGAGGATGCTGAGAGGACCAGTGTTTGACTGGCAGGATCTCTCTCAACACCCCAGGCCTGCACCAGGGAAAACACTTTTTCTGCAGGTTTGGCCCCATGTGAACCACAGCGGGGCCAGACTACATTCTGTGGGATTCATATACCTTCTCCTTCACTGCCCAAGGAGGGGAGAAAACCACCACCATCACAACGAAAAAGACCTGGACCTAAACCAGCCTCTTTCGTGCATCTGCCTGAGAAATTTACATTCCTTCCGAGTGTGTTTGCAAAATACAGACAGGCGAGTTTGAATCACTTTGACTTTGAGAGCGTGATTTTGAGCCATTATCTGGGGAAACAAACACCTCCTCCTCACTAAATAGGTCTGTCAAAAAGAGTCATCGTACAGCGGGCCCTGGCTGGAGTACACGTGTGCTCGGGGAAGCCGGCCCCAACCAATTAAGTAGCAAAATGTCGACTGCACTCAGGCGCTTCCTGGTCCGCAGACAGACTCGTGTAAGTTCATCTTCATAGTGGTGTGTGTGTATCTTCAGACCTTAACTGACAGATCCCCACCGTGAATAGAGTGGGGGTTATCAATTACATGGTTAGCTGGGCGCTGCAGCTGTATGCTCCATGCCTTCTTGACAGAAGTGGGCAGAGAGGGAGGGAAGGACTAATAATTTCTGGTGCAGAAGGTCTGTTAATATTTGAGGCCAGGCTCCTCAAATATGTATGCTCACTTAGTTAGGAGAAAAAGTACATTTGAACTCAAACCCTAAAGAAGTTTGCATTAATAAACTGTGATTGCCAGAATATTCTCCCCTAAAAAATAAATATATATATTTCATTTATCAAATGAATACTCTTCTGAGCATCTTTTTATCCTTCCCGTGATGGCTAAATTAACTTAATCAGATTCTGATTTCTGCGCTGCAACGTCGTGACCATGCTGGAAATAATAAAATGACCCCGAGCGGATTGCATGTAAAACTGGTGGCAATTGGAGAAGCGTTAATTGGGGCGCCAGCTCTTGTGGCTGCGGTGCAATGTATTCCTCTTTTTTCCTTTGTGATTGTCTTGTGAGTCTTCTGTAGCCAGCGTCTGATCTTGAGGTCGACTGATCATTTGCTTTTGTGAGCTGACACTGAGAAGGGCATCCTAAAACCTCTCTCTCCCACTGAGATATCAAACTCCGCCATTAGGACTTCCTTCACAGAATCGCAGAATGAGAACCAGCTGAAAGGGAGGCTCAAACTGTTGACCCTTAAGTAAGTGTGGACCCAGGCTAAAGAGGGGCAGTGTCCTACCAATAAGCTGGGGAGCAAGCAGGATGTGGAACTGGGCAGGGGGGCACTCCTTCCTTGAGTCCAGCATGGCATTCAACTCTGTTAGGGATGAATATCCTCCCATGAAGGGTAACAGTGTTTATCAATGGGGACTGCACGAGTATTACGCTTGTGTCTGTTCTGAATGGAAAAGACCATGATTATCCCGAAAGGAAAAGGAAGGGGAGGGGAGTTGGGTCAAGTTAGGCTTCGACCTGGGTCATATGACAGAACATTCAGCCTGTCTCTTTTCCCTAGCCAAACCTCTAGTTATGTATCTTAGACCCACTTGCTCTCAGACTTGGCCGTGTGACTGAGTTCTAGGAATTGGAATTAGCCCCAAGATGGACCTAGCCTGGATCCCTGCAGGACTGCATGGAGTAGACCTCCTGTGTTCAGCAAGATATCATAGGAGTGAGGGATAACTCTCTATTATGTGAAGCCTCAGCGACTTTGAGACTTATTGGTTGCAGCAGATTGAACTATCTTAACCAATACAGAAAAGTGAGACTGGTGATGCATCCCATCTTTTCTGAGAGCCATCCCTTGTCTGTTTATCTGTTTGTTTTCTATCAATGTGGTATAATCACATGGCACCATGTTTGACAAGTTTGCTACAAGGCAGAACTTGGACTTAGGAACTTTAACAGGTAATTAGAAGTCCCCCACCATCAAGTACTCTTTGAGTCAGGAATTGGCAAACTTTTTCTCTTTTCTTTTTTTTTTTTTTTTTAATAAAGAACTGGGTAGTTAATATTTTATGGCATATTTTATTATATGGACTCAGTTACAATGACTCCATTCTGCTTTGTATTGCAAAAGCAAGTATAGACCATCGGTATGCAAATGAATGGGTATGGCTGTGTGTCAATAAAACTTTATTTACAAAAACTGGCAGCAGGTTGACATGGGCCCTCCAGCCTTCATTTGACAACATTTGCTCTGTGTGATGACCCGCAGTGGCAGAGGGTCAGAGTGATATCGCCATATTTCTGCTCAGGGAAGTGAACGTTTCTGTCTCCACTGGCTTACTTAACAACACTGACCCTCAGGATCCTCTGCCCAAGATAAGCCTGGAGATTTTGTAGCAGCATCCAGTTGGATTTTCCACAGAGCATCTTGCTCCAAGACTTCCACTGTGGAGTCTGGGAATCCACACCTGCCACACTGGGTAGCGAATGTGTGCAGGGGACATCACGGAAAAGAGAGACAGGAAGAAGGGGTTGCAGGGAGCCTCTGCCCTTCATTCATCAAGGTTCTGGAAGGGTCTGGTCACGTTTGCCATTTTAAGAGGCTGTGGAACGATAATTTGAGTTAAGGCTCTTGGCCATGGCTCAGGTCCCGAGCCACTGAATCCCCGGCATCCACTCTTTGAACTTCACGACTACTTCAGAAGTGACTTCAGCCCAGTCCACAGAGGCTGCTGTGACGTCTGCCCCTGACTCCTTCTAGCTATCTCCATTGATCGTGAGGGTTTTACAGGCACCAATGCTCTGTCCAACACTCTGTCATAGAACATTACATCAGGAAAGAGGAAGCAGTTCAGCCTTCGAGTCCCTGTAACCAGCACTCCAGGCCTTGGGTGGTGTTGTCACCGAGGTGGCTTGTCAACACCATGGAACTAGGAGAGATGTCAGGGTCCCCGTGCCACTGATCACTTCACATCTCTGCCTGTGTGATGGCTCCCTGTCACTAGTGGGGGTCACCTGGACTATACTCGGAGCAGTCAAATAGTTTCCCTGGATCCCCCTCTGGACCGCTGACCACTCCAGCAAGAGTACAGAAGTGGCAGCCGATGTCGTGGTCCAACCTGAGCCTTTGGCTCAGTCAGCGAGAGTCCTCTGAGACAGACCTGGATGAGGTGAGCAGATGCTGGGTCCAAAGGTCATGAGTGGCTCAGAGCCACAAGTGCCCCACGCTGACCTCCAGACATCTTGGAGAAATGCATGGAGGGACATCTGGGGTCAGAAGGAGAGCCCACACCAGCTCCCTCAAGATGGCTGGGAGCACGGGGAATGTCAGGATTCCCTGGGGCTCTGGAGACACATACCCCAGCAGGAGCACAACCACCCCCGGCTCCGTCAACCTTTCCGAGGCAGGGTGAGTCAAGCGTTTATATTTTCACATATGCAACACGCTCGCAATTTTCAATCAGGGGTGATAGAGAAACTTATTGAAACTAGTTAATCAATTTTACAAGAAACCAAGAGCAGAGGCACTTGCAGAGCTGTGGTTTTGAAAGTCACCTGGAGGATACAAGCCTGAGTCAGAGGCTGCAAAAGCCTGTCCCTAACCTGCTCCCCGTGCTGAGCGAACAACACACGGTGCGCACGTGAGCAGCTCTGTCTTCAGACTCCACAGCACCCTAAGCGGGCTGGGGCTGAGCCACTTGACCATTCTGTAGATTTTACTAGACTTTCTTGTTACAGTTTCACATGTGTGATCTGCAGACAGTGAGGATAAGAACTGGAATGTCAAACCTCCAATCTACCTGACCTCCTTCTCCAATCCCAGGTCCATGGCAGTCAAGTCCTCCGAAGCATGGACATGATCCAAAGTCTTCATTGACACAGTGCTTTGGGGTTCTTATTAGTTGACCAGGGCCCCTGTATGTGTTGAAACTCACTTGCTGCCCCTTGGTTTCTTTGCGTGAGATTTTAAGGCACGATATATTTTGATTTTGTCATTTTTTCAAAGACTAATCCTATAGAGATCTGTTGGGCATCTCTTTGATACCATGCATTATGCTAGGCACAGAGACTCAGGAGATAAAGTACCTCAAGGTCATGCCACAAGGGGTTTCACAGAACAATAGCACCCTGTGCAGGGACACCTACCCCAAGCTGGGTACAGAGGGACCACGGGAGACCTACTGGGGAAGTGACCCGAGGCTTGTTAAAGGATGCACCTACCATGGTTATTCAAGTACAGCTTTTGAAGAGAGTCAATTCACAATCTGACAGCAGTGTAGGACTTCAGAATTTGCAATTTCTGTTTCCTGAAGCACCAGGAAAGTCTTGGAGGTTTGATATCTCTTTGCATCACAAACCAAAACATCAGCCAGTGAGTAAGCGGGCAGCGCTTCCTAACCCAGTCCTGGCCTCACTGATTGTGTCGGGCACCCTGGTCTTTGACACATGAGCGGTTTTGTTTTATTCTGTTTTTGACAGTGATGTTTTTCTACCACATCGCAGGGGTAGGCTGAAATGTGCACGAAAATTTAAAATATTTTCTAAGCAAAGGCAAGATCTTTCAGGTTTGTTCACACAGGAACACTTGTAGCTTATTTTGTCCCCTTCTCCCAGCATCTTGAGAGGCTGAGACAAATGGGCTGGGAAACGGGAGGGCACCTCATTTTTTAATCCATTGTTTCAGTGAGAGTCTAGAGCATCCCTATAAAATATGTGGGTTGAGAAAAACTGGAAAAGACCTCTTCAAGGACTTTTTCACGTGCTCCCTCATGTTTCAAGACACCTCCTGCATTTGGTTCCTATGCCTTTATTTTTGTACGGGGCCCATCATGCTCAGAAGCAAGGAGAAGCAGGTCCACCCTGTGCTAATGACAGAGTTGCACGTGTTGGCCCAAACTCACTGTGTCCTTTTCTTCTTGGACTAATGGAACCGTCCGCTCTTTAAAAATGTGCTCTCCACAAATTTCCCAGAGGACTTCCCCTTGTTTAAGCGGTAAGGAGGCTCTATGGGGTCTGTTGCCCAGAGCAAGGTCCAGATGAAACCAGAGGCCTCCTCCTGTCTCTTCTGCATTGGTGACAGTCCCAGCAGGCAAGAGCTGACTCCCTGGTGTTGGATAATTAATTAGAAGAACGTTTAATGATGAAGAGTCTGTTTATAGAGGTGGGGCAGGATCTAAAGCAACCATAAGAAAATGTGAATCCCCCAGGGGTCGTGAGGGGGTGGCTGTTACCATCCTGGGCCTGAGGAACAGGGAGAGGGAGCAGGTCCTGTAGCCAGGTGAGGGCCTCTGGCCCAAAGGATCACCTGGAGGCCCTGTCACCTTGGTTGAAGAGTTGAGCCCACCCACGATGACATACTGTGTCCCCAGGAAAGGTCCCAGGGGAATAAACATGCCCCCTCCCATCACTGTCTGAGCCTAGAAACCAGATGGTGAAAGCCACTCACTGATGTGGTTCCTTCTGGTCAACCTTCCCAGGAGTGGGGCTGGGTACGGAGAGATGGAAGATGAGTTTGGGGAGGTAAATGGAAGATTCCAGAATAGCCATCAAGGCACTGTCTTCCCAGAGAGAAAGGTCCCTGTCTGCAGTCTATATCCCACTCCTTCACCGTCATTTCTCAACTCTCCTTGTGTCCATCCTGGGGCCAATAGGTTAGTACATGGGTATCCATTTGTCACTGCCCCTGGCTGGACAACAAGCCCCTAGGGGCTTATTCAGCTGAGCGTGAAGGGCTTATGTCGTGTCCGGAACTAGCCAAGAGGATTCTCAAGTTCCCGTGAGACCTAACTTCTCCATAAAAGCAAACAGGAAGTTCTTGTACTGGGCCCAGTGACTCGCCAAGTGACCACCTAACCGTGCAGCTTTGGAACTACCAGCGATCCCCCTTTGGGGTGCCTTCGTTAGCAAAGTTGACAATATATTTGATGCTCTGTAAACACTGGTCCCTCCCCACGTCTCTCCAGTGTTTCTGATGGATGAAGAGTAATATCCCACCACGGGGAATCCCGACCACTCTCTCTCTCCTACGTGCATCTGAGGATTCTTAGCAAACCTGAAGGCCATCTTTTTACTTTGATTAGTTCCATATCATGAACCAAAGATGTTGGCTTGTGCTTTCCTCAGCTTCTTGGGACACAGTGACCCTCAGGCAGTCAGGCCTCCCTGCTCAGTCTCAGTGGCACTGGGACTATGTCATCTGACCAGCGGGCCTCATCTGACCTTAGGCTGGGGATCCCTGTCCACAGCACAAAAGTCCCCTCCTCTGGTCAAGTTTCATGGGGCTAGAGTGGGCTGTGCTGTTCAGCTCTCGGGGATTTGAAATAAGAAACACAGAAAAGAAAGGGGGATCAATGCCAAAGCTGAGAAATCTTGTGGATTCGGGGCTGGGCATCCAGTGGGGCCTTACACAGGGGAAGGCCGTGGGCAGCAGCAGCCAGAGGAAATGGGAGGCTGCCCAGGAAAGCGATAATGTACTGAAGGCAGAGGATGCAGAGGTGCCGAAAGGGCGGGTCTCTCAGGCTCATGACCTCCACCCCGCAGCTGCCCAGGCCCTGGCTGTGTTCTGTGGAGCCAGATAGACTTTGGTTCTCAGCCATCGGCCTTATGAGCCCCTCCCTCTGCTCTGAGAAGGGCCCGCCTTGGGCAGACTGGACGACCCAGTTTGGGGGCCGGGAGTGACTGTCCAGCTTCATGGGTTTTCAGAATCCTGAGCCACTAAGGTCAACAGCTGTGTTAGTGCAGAGTCTGGGGTTTGCATTTCATCAGTGCCAAAATGCACACTGCAGTGACAAGAGCCCTTTGTTAACACCGGGGAGCCCCCAAAGCCCCAGGGTAATCCCGTCACCTCCTGGACTGTGGGATGGGTCAGTGAATAGGCCAGTGTACAGTGAGATAAAGTGAAAGAAAAACACAGAAAGAAAGAAGAGGAGGGAAGAAGCAAGAAGGCAGGGAGTGGGGATGAGAGGGAGGCACCGTCTCCTTGCGACCTTCCAGGGCCCCGGGCAGTCTCCCCCCAGCTCTGCTGCAGTCTGCAGTCTTTCTGGGCCTCTGTCTCCTTGCCCACCTGGCAGAACAGGTGATGCACAAAGTGTGTGATTTTCCCCTAAGAAGGGAGGAGTCCATGCGAGTCAGAGGAGCAGGTCTCCAGGGGGGCTCGTCTCAAGACTGAAAGCCTGGGAGGGACAGCCTGTTTGGATCTTGGTTATTTCGTTAGAGTGGAGCACTCTGGGGACAAGTCAAAATATGGCAGCATTCAGCGGAGTCCCAAGGAGCAGAAGTTGAGATAGACGAGATTTAGCCCTTAAAGTCAGAATCCAAGAAGAACTTTGGAGAAATTCTTGCCGCTGTTGAGAAGTCACCCCAAACAACCTCTTCAGTGAGTCTCCCTCCTCGTCCTTCTGGTGTTGAGAGGCAGCAAGCTCGTATTACAGAGCCCATATTAAATCCAGGTCCCTCTCTCTACCATGTTCTCTCACCTCTCAGAACCTCAGTCTCCTTTTCCGTGAAATGCAAGCCACAAGGCTGACCTCCAAGTGTTGCCGAGGAGCCCCAACAAGAAGGTGGAGAGCTGAGCATGTGGCCTTCTCCGTGGAGGCATTCCTTGGATCTCAGCTATAATTGTCATCTGTCTTCATCGCTGTCATCGCCAGGTCTGGCTCCTGTTCACACGGGACCCCAGGGCCTTGAGACCACTTCAGTAGCCTAACACAGTACCTGCTGCAATAGAATCGGTGGTGCTTTCTTGTTCGTGGATCCAGGGAAACCATGAGGCTCCCCTTGCAGGATTCTCTTCCCTTCCTGTTTTCCAGGGCTGCCCTTTCTCGTGCACACCTGCATTCATTATGGAACCTAAGTGCCTAGGACGTGCTAAATACTGAAGATTATGCAGTCAGTGACAGGTGGTCCCATCCTTGACGTTTTCAGGCATAACACCAGGCCACAGGCCTTCAGGGTGTCAGTTTCCTGTGTGCCTTTGGTCTCCCTCTTTGGAAAGATCAGCTGTCCCCTCTGGCTGTGCTCTTCTGTGGGGTAACCACTGTCCTCAAGCTGAGAGCATGCTCCCTCTTCAGAAGTGGAGCAGGGAGTGACGAGCGTCCCCAGCTGGGGCTCAAGTGGTTTCTCTATGTTTGTGTCCTTTGTCTGGGTGCCATATACATCTTGAGGCAGCTAGTCTCTATTTCCAAATGCTGCCAGCAGCTCGGTTCCCTTTTTTCACCCATTTTTTATTGGTGCATTGTGATCATGCATCATGGTGGGATTCTGGTGACATATTCCTACACGCACATTAGTGCATACAGCGATATAATTTGGCCAATATAATTCAGCAGCTCCTTTTCCTAACTCTTAATGGTGCTTCAACTTCCCACGGCTCTTTTCTTTTTTTGTTGTTGTTGTTAGGTCTACATGACAATAGAGTGTATTTTAGCTCTATGTGTATCATACCTACAAGGGGTATAACTTATTCTAATTAGGGTCGATTCTTGCAGTTGCTCAGGATGTGGAGTTTCTCTGGTCATGTATTCATATAGGAATACAGGAAAGATGTCCAATTCATTCCACTGTCTCTCCTATTCCCATCCTCTCTCCCTTCCCTTCATTCCCTTTTGTCTAATCCAGTGAGCTTCTATTCTTTCACCCACGCCCTCCCATATTAAGTGTTAAAATCCACATATCAGGGAGAACATTCGGTCTTTTGTTTTTTGCATAGGTTTATTTCACTTAGCATCATAGTCTCCAGTTCCATCCATTAACTTTTCATTTTCCTTTATGGCTGAATTCCGTGGTGTCTCTATACCACATTTTATTTGTCACTTCATCTGTTGAAGGGCACCTAGGTTGGTTCCATAGCTTAGCTATTGTGAGTTGAGCTGCTACAAACATTGGTGTGGCCATGTTACTTGTAGTATGCTGATTTTAAGTCCTTTGAGCAAAGAAAGAGCCTCTTTTCTCAGGGAAGGCGATGCTCTTAAATTAAAGCATTTGGAAATCCATTGAAGGAAGGGTATGGGAAAGAAGGAACTCCAACAGGTGGCTTGATCAGGTCATCAACCCTGACAATCTGTGGAGCAAAGGAGATCAGAGCTGGAGACCCAGTTCCCGCTGTTTAATTATTGCACCCTGGATTCTAAGCCTGACGGCTCCAACAAATTTCTCTGGCCGTGGCATCCATCAGTTGGAGCAAAATGATCCTAAACACGTAGAACCCAACACACATGAACTTCCACGTCTGTCCGCATGCGCGGTCCCCAAATATGTCCACTGTGGAGTGTGTGTGTTGGGGGACGGGGGGCTGGGCTGTACTGGGCTCTTCTCGGCATCCCCTCCTGCGGGGGCAGTGTCCTGAGCACTGGCCAGTCGGCCTGGGTTTTCTTTTCCTCTGTCAGAAGGAAAGTTCAGGTCCCAGGGCTCCATCTCTTACCATTATCCCGTCCTGGTGACCATTCGAAAGTTGGCCCATGGCAGCTGGAAGCCCAGCCAAAGCTCCGCTCAGTGGAAGCTCAACTCATAGCAGTAAGCGGGAGGGTTGCAGAGTGGAGGAGCCTGCAGTCCCTCTCTCCCTGGGGCACGCGTCCTCTGGGTCCTCCTTGAGGTCTATAAATAGCCCCAGCTATGTCGGCTTTCTCCCCAGACCTCGTAAGTAGGCAATCGGGATTTAACCACCCACAAGTTTCCAATTTTTTAGTTTATGAAAAAATACATATACAAATAATTTTTACCTCAGTTAGAGACTCATCTTTAAAAAAAAAATGATTCAGTGACTTCCTCTCCTTCCGATGAGGAAAACCAGACTATTTATGCTGCATTTTAGGCTTTTTTTTCATATATAATTTTTCATATAAATGCACATTTTCCCCTCCTTTCGGGGCGGAAATTTAACTTTTGTGGAAATGTGATGTGTGTTTAAATTACCAATTTCATAGGCAATATGTCTGATAATTGCTGGGAGATACGGAGTTAACTTGTGGCAATGAGTCTAGGTGACAAAGGGGAAGTCAGCTTGTTTGCCGCGGCCGAGGATGAGGGCGCAGAAACTTTACTATTTCGGGGTGGGGGGGTGGCCGGGGAAGAGAGGCCCTGAAATTGCTTTTTATAATTAAAAAGGGGAATCTCAGATGTTTTATATCTTGAATATTTACAATAAAACCTTTAAGTGCTTGTCAAGAGGGTAATGTGTCATTAACTGGGGACTCTGCCTCGCCTCTCCTCTCGGACATGACAGTGCGGCGGGATAAGAGAAGAGTAATTATAGTTCAGCGGTGCTGCCAGGTGTGATAAATGACTAATCAGCACGCGGGAGCCTGCGTCCTCAAAGGAGGACTATTACAGTGTTATCAGCTGCAGGCCTGGGTGTACAGCCCCGAACAGGGACGGGGACGGGACCTTGTGCCGCGCAGCTTGGCGTGCTGATCGCCAGCGAGCCCATGGCTGTCTCTTGGTTTTGTCACCGGCGGTTTTGTGTGGCTGCCACGGAGGGTGGGGGGGGAAGGAAACACACAGGGGCCCCAGCCATCTGCCTCCTGCTAATGTTTATATAACATGCTGGCCAGCCTCCACGGCCCAAGGTGGCTCTCCAGGGGCAGTCGGATGGCACAAGAAGCTGCAGGGAGCCGCTGGCCTTGCCTGTCCCTTTGTGTCTGTGGGGCACCGGTGTCATTGACCATGTACTCTTCCCCCATGGGAACAGTGCTGCATGGCTCCTGGGCCGGCTGGCAGCTCATCCCTGTCCTGGAAGACCCAGGATGCTCCCACGGGGGACTCGGGACACTTGTCCTCCTGGTCCTGCTCATCGACTGAGCCCCTTGGATGCGACGATGGTGAAATGTTGTCTATAGACACAGGGTCGGTCATCAGAGGGAAATCCATCCAAATCCCCTTCAGAGAAGCTGCAGTCCCTGGTCCTTCTCTCTGTGCCCTCTTGTCCCCCTTGTCCCCCACCCCCCAGCATCTTGAAAGCTACCCCCGGAGTAGCGACACCGTTTAAAACATGATTGTTACCAAGCACACATCAGGAGACAGACGTCTGAATGGGAGGAGGTACCTCGTGCGGAGGGAAAAAAAAAAAAAAAAAAAACCCAAACATAATGTGCTTTTTTAAAAAAAGGAGACAGGACGACACTTTTGATACAAAGGTTATTTTTATAATACTTGCATTTTTATCGGTTGACGTATTTTAACCAGGAGCCCTGACTGAAGTCACAAAAATTATGACTCCAGCACCGAGGTACTTATCTGACAAATGCAATGCGAATGGTCTTGTTCTTATCAATGAGATCAGATTTCAAAAAAAAAAAAAAAAAAAAAAAAACGCATGCAAAGACGGAGCAGCGTTGCTTTGTGCGCTGATAACCTTGCAGACTCGGACTCCCAAACCAGAATAAAAGGATCCTCTATGAAATAATGGGCCAGGAAGCCCAGTCGAGTCACACTGTAATAGACAGTGGGGGGTGGAATCAAAGGGGGAAAACTCATTTCATCTCAGTTAATGGCAGGGAGATGCAGGCAGAGAAGGACTTTCTTTGGAGCGGAGCTGGTGCGACAAAGACCGGGGCTTCGCAGTGTCATGCACCATTTGCCGTTGTGCTAGGCCTCCTTTCAGAGGCCGTGGAGCTATTATTATAATGTGTAAAAGGTGGAAAGAAATACTCCCTTCTGGACACTGGAAGGGCAAATGAGGTGCAAGGTTTTTTTTTTTTTTTCTTTTCTTTTCTTTTCTTCTTCTTCTTCTTTTTTCCCTCCCAGCCTCTCTTCTTTCTTTTATGCACAACATGCTCAGAAAGGGTTCCCAGTCCCCCTGGTCAAAAGGCTGGAGGATGCCAAGGCGTTTGCTGTGCCCTTAGATAAACAGTTTGTCTTGGCGCGGCACCTCCTTCTGTGACTTGGTTGGCTGGGGAGTAGCACAAGTATGTTCTGACCTCAGCTACTCTTTGCTCACATTATTTTCGAATCAGAGATTCCGAAGCCCGTGCCCAATTCTTGCCCTAAGTTCTCAGAAGGGAAGCAGGACAGAGGTCTCCCCGTGCATCACGACCAGGCTCCCCTTTGCCCAGTTCTTCCTGCCTGAGATCCTCCACTCAGGCAGGCGTGTGGTGGTGGTGGTGGGGGGGGACCCTGTTCCTCCTGGCAGAGCACAGAACGGGAGATGAAAAGGAACTTTTTTTTTTCTTTAGCTGTAATAAAGAATAGTGTTTTAACTGTGCCGAGTGGTAAAACCAAGTTCTCTGTAAATTACAAAACTGCAGTTGGGACTTGGTGGCTAGAAATGGATGCTTTTTCTGACTACAAGATAAATGTGGTTGCTACTGTCTTAAAAAAAAAAAAAAGAAAAGAAAAGAAAAAGGAGAAAGAAAAAGAGAGAGAGAGAGAGAGAGAGAGAGAGAGAGAGAAGGAGGGAGGGAGGGAGGAAAGAAAGAAATAGAAAGCAAGGAAAAGAGAAAGACAGTGAAAGACAGACAGACAAGACTCAACACGGGCTTGTCCCTATGTGGTTGATGGGGACAGCAAGATTCCATATATACCAACATTTGATTCCCAGAACTGGTAAAGTGTGAAGAACAGCAGTGACATTCCAGTCTTCAATAAATCACTATAAAAATGTTTATGAACCCTGCAATTTACTGTCTTTTAAATGCAAATTGAAAGGGGCACCGTTGCAAGTGTAAAGGAGAACAGGGTGGCCTGAAGGAATTACCAAATGCCACAATGGATTTTGGAGACTGTGTGATCTTAGATGGGACGGTTTCCGAATGATTCTGCATTTGTGCATCTGTGACAGCTCAGTGGATTTATTAAGGAGATCACCTCGAACTGCAGGGAGGTGGAGACCAGCACGGAGTTTAGAGGTGGCTGGAAAGAATGACGTGTTCATTTCACAGAAGGAAGAGGAAAAGAAACAGGGTGATTCAAAATCCAGATCCTAAAAGTCATTTTGGCAAAATGTGACCTCTCAGGGGAAGTCAGCTCAGACACAGATTTTTTTTTTTAATGAAACACACATCTTTCTTAAATCAGATCTCCATTTAGAAACTCTGAAGTCCAGGTGACCTTGAAAACGGCAGAAGTGAGCCAGGCCCCTTCACTGGGTGCACCTACAAGGTAGTTCTGGCCCTGTGCATGCTTTTCTCCCCTCCAAAAAAAGCAGCTGGCAGAGAGTGAGAAACTGCAACCCCAAGCCCAGGTTCCCGTCTTAGGGGTCTGTTCCCTTGGCCAAGTTTTTCCTTATTCTTGACCCCCAACTTCTCCACCTGCAAAATGCATTGCTCTAAGCTGCAGGGGCCCATGGGTGGGGACCCATAAGAATCAGCTCTGTCCCTCCCTTTTCCTCTCTCTCCACACTTTCTCTTTCCAGCTCCCTCACTTGCAGGAGACTGCCTTGAGAGAGGGCGGTCCCAGAATGCAGGGACAGGTGGCACCGTGGATAGAGCCCTCGCTTGCAAAACCCTCCCTGCCTCCAAAGGAGGCCGGATGCACATGCCTCCGATGCCGCAGGGCTGGGCCCACACTTGCTGCTCCCACCAAGAGCTTTTTGGCCGCATCCCTGCACCTCAGAGGGCGGGCGAGGCGTGGACCCTTCACCTTTGCAGCCCCTGCACAAATGTGGCAAGTCATTTGCACTAAGTCACTTGCCCCTGGCAAGCCGTGTCTGCTGAGAGCGCTGCCACAGCACGGCCGTCAGGTTCCAAGGCATTGCCAGTCTTCGCTCCTTGGTGGGACATATGCTGGCGTGGTTGGTGTGTGTGTGAGGAGGGGGCTGCTTTTTTCCTGGGGAAGGGGAAGAAGGCGGGGGAGAGGGAGGGGGAAGTACTATTCCTGCCGTCTTCTCCAGGAGACCCCAAGCCAAACTGCACTAACTTTTTAAAGGATTCTAAAATGAGGGCCCCTAGATAAAAATTTTATAGCATAAGCTCACCTCCTTAAAACCGTCCCCGTATCAGCTTTAGCAACAATGGACTTTTCATGTGCACAGATAATCAAATAGATCCATGGCTTGGATTTTCCTTCATTCTAATCTTTGTGACATTCCACAGTATTTTTTTAAAAATTAGGTTCAATATTATCTCTGTGTGTCCTTATGGGCCTGACTTCCCCACGCGCTCTACTCCAGATTTTTATTTTATTTTATTCTTTATACTTTCATCATTCTTTGTTCTTTCTGGCCTTCACATGAAGATGGGTGTCTGCGTACACAGTGGTACCTATTAAATTAACCGTCGCATCACCCATCTTAGCAGGAAGCCTAATGAATGCTGGATTTGTACTAGTCTTTTTTCTCCCCTTTCCCTCGCCCCCTTTGTCCCCCTAGAAGGAAATACCGAGGCTGGCTTGAGGGAGGATGGCCTCTGTGAGGCCAGCTGAGCATGGCTTGGGGACTGAACAGATGTTCCAAGCAGAGGCACCTTGCTTTCCTGGGAGTCTGACTGTTTTGCAGCCTGGTGTTTAGCCTCCACATTTCTTCAAGAGAATCACGCGGTATGAGTAACAGGGGGACATCATTCCTCTTCTGCATGTACCTTGTGACAAGGTGAAACGCTCAGCAGTTTGCCCTCTCTGATCTCAAGTGGGGGTTGCTCTCTGCCTTCTCCATTCGATTTTGAACTTTCTAAGTGAACGGGCTGAAGGCTGTAATGCTTTCTGCTCAGGCCCAGAGCAGAGCCTGCTGCCTGCCCAGCAGGGGCCCCACACGTGTTTGTGGAATGAACTTGGGATGCCCAAGGTTGTAGGGAATTTTCCAACAAGGGACTCAGACAGATGGAAACCGATACTTGAGCACCCCTGAAACCATTCCGAGTTCAAGTCCTAGCCCTATCACTCGGGTCAGGTGGGCTAATTGATATGCTCAAGCCTGTTCCTTTGTTTGTATAATGTAGCAATGACCCCACCTTCCCCCAGAATGGTGGAGAGAATCAGGTGACTGACTGGTGCAGGAAGTGGCCGGCACAGTGCTCTGCTGCCGCAGTCCGGCTGCAGCAAAATAACCTGGGGGTGACGAACAACTTGTGTACATTGACACAGCAGGAGTGGGAGCCGTTTATTGTAGGACAGGAGGGGTATATATACCTTCCACACAGCTTATCTTAATTAACATAAACTAGATACAGCAGTCAACCAATAAGGAATCTCCACACTTAATGGCTGGCTGGCGTTACTTCACAAACCACTCCCTCTGGCAAAATGCCAGGCGCCATCTTGACTTGTTTATAGGCCCTAACACTCTGCATGAATTAAGGGCTGTTATGCTGTGATTATCCACAGGTGCTTTTCAATTTCCAGCTCGGAATGTGGGAACAAGTCTCCCTTCAATTGAATGATCTTTCGAAAGCACCCATCTGATTCTTGACCTCCAGGTGGGTCTCTGACATCCTCTCACTTCAGCATCTCTGAAATCTGAGCATGTCCAGACATCCTCCTCAGCCAGCCCGGGGCGGCGCCAAGCTTTGTCATCGCCTGCTCATATATAAATGTCCAAAGTGCAAGCGAGGAAACTTGCAGGATGGGTGTTAGCCCCTTCCAAGGAAGTCCAGAGATAAGACCAGAGAACAGGTTCCCAGGAACCAAGTGGCGGTTGGCGGGAAGGGGAGGCCAGTGGTCAACAACCTAGCGCTTTGCCTCTGGAAAGGTCCATCAACTGGAACCTTGGATTAGGAAGTGGGAATAAAAGTAACTTGTTTAGTACATCTGAAGAGCCACCTCGAGACCCCAGGGCCGCTGTCTTTCGTTTTCTTATTGAATCCTTCTAAGAAAGCCAGCATCACCCAGGCCCCTGGTGGTGCAGAGATTAACGGTGATGGAGAAAGGTGGACATCGATCATTCCATGAAGAAGTGATTCAGAGGAGAGAGGCCCTTAGTGTGAAAAAGATTTTAGGAATCCCCAAATCATTTTTTTTCTCACTGATATTTTCACTTATATTTTTAATAGATGCCTAAGAGCTATCTATAGCAAAAATAGAGCCCTACATCTAAAAGAGTTCTTATGATAAGTTTAAATTAAAATTTTAACTGGTAAGAAAACAAGGTGCTATATGTTAATTGACAGCATTTGGCTTTCCTTAGTGGAAAATCAAATAATGGCATCTAAAGTCACAGATTCTGTGACATGTGGGACCGAAACACGTGAAGCACACCTTGATTTCAGTACCCATTTGGCAACCTCCAGGAGTGTGAACAAAAATGGGTTGTTTAAAGCCACTAAGTCTGGGTAGTTTGTTAGAGTGGACCTAGGAGCTCTAAGGGCCTCTTCCTCAGGTGTCCCCCAAGGGCCCTCAGGCACCATGCTCCTGCTCTTCCTTGCACAGTCACAGTTTTGGGGGGGTGACCTAAGAATTGCCCATCCCCCCACCAGGCATGGTCAGGGAGAGCGCGCTGTAGCTCACTGTGGTGTTCTAGAGCCCACCACTGCCCAGGGGCCCGAGAGAGGGGTGGGAGAGGGGTAGAGAGAGAGGGACAGACAAGCTCAGCATGTATTTGTGGAATGAATAAATGTGTGAAGAAGTCAACAAATGCACTAATTAATTAATCTGCAGGAGAAGGAAGGGCGGCAGGAATCCCAGGTCCCTGCCGGCGAGGAGCCCCAGTGTTACTTGCGGCAGAATTCTCCTTTGAGGGCAAGAAGTGGGAACCCCAGGGACCAGGCCTGCTTAAAGACAGGCTGGCAGCTTTGCCCTCTCTCCCAAGACAAAGGCCTCCTGCCCCCTAAATCCTGCCCACAATGAGCCGCTCTCCTGCCCCCAGCCCAGCGGGAGAGGCAGGCGGAATATTTCTTTAAGGGCTGCTGTTGGGTTGCTTCTGGTGGAAAGCAGGATTTGTAGCAAAACCCAGCATGTAACTTGAGTGTTCTGTGCAGCCAGATATCGGTGCCAAGCTAAATTTGTGTGTGCAGCTTCTGTTTAAGGCAATTATATAGTGTGTAATACCCAGTAGAGAAATTAAGTCCAAGTACATTTTGCCCATAGAGATTATCCTCACAGTTGGATTTATTTTAAACAAGTTTTGCCCCTTATACATTAAGGTGCATGCAATAAATCACTTATGTAATAAACTGCACTATATTATGTGGAAAAAAATGAGTGGGTGGCAGGGGGAGAGACTTCAAATGGAACCAGACCTCAGGCATGGAGGGAGGGAGGAGGGAGGGGGCCGCCTTGCAGCGGGAGGCTGGAGAGGGTTCAAATGCAGGCTCCTCCACCCGAGCCTCATGACTGCAGTAGGGAGCTCTTATGTAATAGCTGCAGCGCGGGCTTCAGACTTTCTTTTCTAGAACAGACTCTCTGCTTATCTTAATTACCAGTGCTTCGGAGTGAAGCTGCAGGGGGGAGGGGCACGGAAGCTCTTCTTGAAGATGAGAAAATGGAGAGGTGAGGGCATGATGAGGGGGGTCTCAGGCAGCCCCACACCCGGATGATAGGGATCGCTCATCCCTGTGCAAAGCATCGGTAATAGTCGGGGATCAAACAGAGCCAGGGAAATTCAAATCTCAAAGAACAATGAGTGCTTTTCAGCATAAGGTCATTATTCCTGAGGAATATTTCTCATTGTTGATCTGGAATTCCAATTTCACCCGGTGTCTTGTATTTTCATCTGCCAAATCGGGCAACCCTCAAATGATATGATGGCTTTAGCAGATAAATCATTTTGAGCTCCAGTGTGTTTGGGGGTCCTTCACTAAGGGCTTCGTTTGTATTATCTAAATTACTCTCCACGAGCAATCTGGAGGGAGGGGCTATATTCATTCCTATTTCTCAGAGGCATAAACTGAGGATCATGAATATGCAGACATCTCCTGTCTGTAAGGGAAGAGCCAACAACCCTCTGGCTCCAGAGTGCACACTGGCGATCGATCGCTGAGCTGTGCAACTTCTTCTAGATGCATATCTGAAAGGTAACTTCACGATGAGACTTGCAGGGATTGGGCACCAGAAAATTCAGAAAGGCACCAGAACTCAAAAGTCTGTGCTGTTTGGGAAAGAAAAAAAAAATGATGTTGCTCAGAGAGTCACTGAAAAACTTCCTGGCTAGTGTGCCGGGCTCACCACGCACGCCTGCCACAGGGACCCCAAAGCTCACATCAGGGGCGAAGATTCAGATCGTACTCTATCCTGCGGGAGAACCTCATTCCAGAGCCCTCCTCTTCCGAGAGCCAGCAGAAGCCACCCCGATGTACATGTTTGTCATCCTCTAACTTTGAGAGCCCAATAAAACCAAGTGCTTAGTAAGAATCAGACGTGGATAAGCTGCTTGTGATTTATGATTTAGTGCTGCACAGTATAAACACAGGCAGTGAGACGGAACAGCGATCGAACTCTATTGTCACAAGGAACCGAAGGAACAGGGACATGATCTGATGTTTGGTGAGATCCCACTGTGTCCCCAGAACATTGCATATCTGGTTCCATCTCGTCCTCGCGAAATCTGCGGGCAGCCCCTTCCATCTATCTATGATCCACGCGGCGGAGTTGCCCACACTGTTCTATTTAGGATGTCCTGGATCAGCACTTGGGTGGCGCTGCCTGGTTAAAGCCCCCATTCTGGTGGCCAGCACTGGAGGTCACTAAGAGGCATTCAGTTGGCCAGAGGTCTGGCCTAAGGTAGCTTTTCCTCAAATGTGGCACCTTGTCTGGGAAGACAGGGCAGGTGGGCTCAGCTGGGCTCAGCACCAGGCTGCTCTGGCAGAGGGGCTCAGGCTGGCTGGGTTCCCATAGGGCACTGCGAATTCCAAGGTACAAGTACCACGGTCTCTTCTGGTCCAGCCTCCGACATCACAGAGAGTTGCTTGCACTTATGGGGGAGAGCAGTTACCACTGTGTGTCTTCGAGGAAGCAGTTCTAAGCCCACAGGGATTGAAGGGAGGGCACACAGAGTCCGTAGTGGAGAACCCAGAGACACGTTTGCTAGCTGCTGTGGGCCTCTGGTCTCCATCCTCCATCTGCACACAGCCAGCAACCCAGGAGACAAGGGCCCTGGTTTTTTGACCTTGCCCTCTGCCGTATGCCAGAGCCTGCGTACGGCTGCACTGGCCCTAGGAAGGCTGTCCACGTGTCCCTACCCGATTTAAGGGCCTGGCAACACGAATCAGAGAGCCAACCCCGGGTGCCTTCTCCAAGGAGGATTCCTGGGATAACAGAGAATCCATTCACAGCTGCCAGGCGGACTTGAACCTTTCTCATTTTCCTCTGGCCCTGGAGTGAGGGGACACAGCTCAAAGTACAAGGGGGCAGACAGGCTGCAGTCAGAGCAGCCCCTGGGAGCGCCGGCACCCTCTGCCAGGTTCCTGCTGAGCCTCTGCCTGCGGGCACGGTCTGCATTCCGATCACTCGGGGCTTCTGCCCGTGCCCCCCCCCTCCCCTCTTAAACAGCCTTTTGAAGCACATCCATTTGGTCCACCCCAGCTTCTGTTTATACTGTGCAAAGCAAGGGCTGCTCAGACTCTGGGAGTTTCATGAGAAGGTATCAAATGTGTTTTGAAAATACTTGCAAGTCCAGCTGTGTGTGCTTTCGTTTTATATTTAGCCTTAAATTAGAGACTCCACATAACTCAAGTAATAAAAAGCCCAGCAGGGACTCAGTTTCGCTCGAAGTCAGCCGGGCCAGGCACCAGAGTGAGATTTTTTATTATTTGTAATTTGGGGGGGGGGGGTTAATTCCACAGCTTAATCCCGGCCTTTACACCTTTAGGGTTCCCCTCTTGGGTTTCAGGAAAGAACTGTAGGTGTTTTGCTTTCACTTAAATTTAATAAAAGTAACGGGAAAGATGAAGAAGAACACAGATTCACTGTCTTCACGCCGGGCACCGAGGCGGTGAGCCCCAGGAGCCCCCAATGGAGGAGAGCCGGGGGGCCTCCTGTCCTGCTCTCCCTGCCGCTCACCCCTTGCTTTCAAAACATCTCTGCCTGGGAGCCCCAAAGCTTTGTGAGGTCACCTCCAGCTCTGCTTCCCAAGAGCCTTCCTTGGGGTGAAGTCCAAGTCTCCTTGCTGCCCCCAGGAGAGATGGACGCCACTCCCAGTCTCATCTACTGCCCAGTAGGAGCAGGCAGTCGAGCGGGTTTCCAAGGACGTGCAGGCTGCAGTGCCAAGCCAAAGTGTCTGCAGGGCCGTCTTCTCCAGAGACTCCTTCCTGCCTCACCCTGGCCCTCTGGTGCCCCCTCGCAGCCCTTGGTGACCCAGGCAGGTAGCGTCACTTCTCCCTGCCTGTCTTCATGCCACCATGTCCACAGTGTGGGTGTCTTGGCATCTTCACGCGGCCTTCTTATTAGGACACAGTCACTGGATTTAGGGAACATCCTAATCCAATCCAGGGTGATCTCGTCTCCACTTAAGCTAATGACATCTGCAAAGGTCCTATTTCTAGATAGGGTCACATTCTGAGGTTCTGAGTGGACATGCATTTTGTGGAAGGGACAGTGTTCAACCGGGCACACGTGGGTTCCAAGCACCCAAGAAAATGCAGCTCAGGCTGAGGGAGAACCCAAGCCGGGGACAAGCTTCAAGCTCAGAAGGCAGCCCTGGGCCCAGGAGGAACTCTGTCCCCTACTCACCCACTGGGCGTCCCTGAGACAAGTGCAGATGGCTCCTGTCCTCACTCAGCAAGCGTTTGCAGGCACCTCCCTCGTGCGAGACCTTGTGCTCCATGCAGGCCCATCAAGACACGGTCACTGCACTGGGAAATCCCTAGTCCAGTGGGCTCGGGTGGCAGGGGCTGGTACAGGGCAGAAACCTGCACTCCCAGCCCTACAGGAGGGGATGAGCGGCTGCAAATTGGCCTGGAGCAGGGGCCAGTCTCAAAGGGCAAGTGGAATTTGATCCATTGCAGTAGAATCCAGAGTCCAGGGAACCCAGCCCTGCAGAGAGCCGGGTGGAGGTGTGCTAGAGAGAGTCCAGACGGGGCTGCGAGGGGCTTGGGGACAGCTGAAGGAGAGCTTTGGGTGCCAGGCTGGAGTTTCAGTTTCTAAGAATTGTTGAACATATTTGACGGATACAATCAAATCTGTTTCTTTTTAAGCTCCACCTCCAGTTTTTTATTTGACAAATCTCTGTGAGGAGCTGTATCACTCTGCCATTGCTGCTGTAACAAATGATCACACCCTGAGTGTGGCGTCTCAACCAACCCACACCCATTTCCTGACACAGATGGAAGTTTGGCACAGATCTCTCTGGGCTAAGATGGGGGTGTTACCAGGGCTGGCCTCCTCCCAGGGGCTCCAGGGGAGAATGTGCTCCCTCGACTTCTATCTGTTTGAGGTGGCCTGTTTTCCTGGGCTAGGGGCCCCTTCCTTCACCTGCAAGGCCAGCAGCAGCATCTGGCCGGGTCCTCACCCTGACATCTTTCTGGTTCCGTCTTCAGATTCTCTCACCCACTTCTAGGGACCTTCATCCTTGCATAAGGTGAGAGAATAATGCAGGATAATCTTTCCCTTGGAAGTTCTGCTGGTTGCAGCCTCAATTCCACCTACGCTCTTCGTTGCCCTTTGCCGTGAAACCTGACATTCATCAACACGGCTTCACTCCCATAGGCACCTTGCCACGTGCCGGGTTCCGTGTTGGGTGGAGAGGACACAATGTGAATGGCATGGTCCTTCCTCCTTCAGGGTGAAGGGCATTGGAGGAATCAACAAGCGACGTGATCATAGTGAATGGAAGCAGTACAGGTGAAATAAATAGGTTCTGTGATGGAGAATATAAACGGGAAGGACTCATACAAATAGGGCCATTGGAGAAGGCCCCTCAAGAAGCCCTAACACACAGGACCAGGGCCCATCGTGAGAAGCACTTGGAGAGGTGTTCCAGAGAGAAGGAACAGCCAGCACGGTGGTCCTGAGGCCTTTACAAGTCTTACTGTGGCTCCCTCCCCAAAGAGGTAGGGGAGCTGAGCCAGCCAAGGTGGCTGTCAGGGTCTGCTGCAGTGACCCAGGAGAAAGGTGGCAGGCTATCCACATCTCACTCCCCAGAACATCAGAACGTTACCTTGTACCACAAAAGGGAATATGTAGGTGTGATTCTGTTGAGGATCTGGGGACAAGGATGCCACATGTAAGCAGGGGGGTGCTTACAATAGAAAGCCAGAGGGAGCTCTGTTAACAGAGTCACAACCTGTGACCATGAACGCTCGCGGCTCCAGTGCCTGGAAAGCCCAGGCAAGCAGGAGGCCCCTGTGGACTGGACCCAGCAAGAGAATCGACTGTCCTTAAGGTCTCCAGAAGAAGCCAGCCCTGCCCACACCTCACCTGTCACCCACTGGAACCCTTCCCAGCCTCCTGCCTGCAGAACGGAAAGAGAATAAGTGTGTTGATATTTGTGGTCATTTGTCCAGCAGCACAGGGGATGAAGGCACCCTGCTTAGAACATACCCATGAGGTGGGAGCCAGGGGATCCAGCCCAACAGCTCTCTGGGGTCAGCACCAGTGGGACGTGGTGTGGATGGAGAGAGGCGATGATAGAGCCATGCCCTCAGGGTGGTCTGAGGTCCCCAACTTGGGGACAGGTGGAGAGTGGTGATGTTACCTGAGAAGTGCCCAGAGGCGTCCAGCGCCAATGTGGGTCTGTGCTTCAGTGGTTTGGGCTGAAAACCCAGCATCCACCCTGTGGCCTGGATAGTCAGGCACTTGTGAGTGAATGAATGACGGAGCAGTCAATACTGATGTGGGAACCCTTGGCTGAAACCCTGAGATTCAAGACACTTGCTCAGAGGCTTGGTATTTCTGTTTTCTTTTTTTTAATTGTTTTTGTTTTTCCTTAAAAAATATCTTGCCAAACCTTGTGTAAGTTAAAGGAAGTTTCTGTTGAGGATCTGGGGAGGT
This sequence comes from Spermophilus citellus, assembly GCF_964194105.1. Taxonomy (NCBI): domain Eukaryota; kingdom Metazoa; phylum Chordata; class Mammalia; order Rodentia; family Sciuridae; genus Spermophilus; species Spermophilus citellus. The sequence continues at coordinate 61,544,782 of NC_138200.1, forward strand.
GTCTGTTTCCATTGTATCAGCCAGCTAGTGCTGTGTAACAAATTCTTCCAATTTAGCAGCTTGAAAAACATGTATGAGTGATCTCATGGCTCTGTAGGTCAGAAGTTCTGGCCTGGACTGAGTCTTCTGCTCAGGGTATTGTGAACCTCAAATCAAAAGTCAGCTAGGGCTGAGGTCTTCTCAGAAGCTTGTGGTTGTTGACAGAAATCATTTCCTTTTATGTTATGTGCATGTACAAATATGTCACAGTCAATCCTGATATTATGTGTACTTATAATGCACTGATAACAAAATTTAAAAAGAATTCACATCCTTGTAACTGTAGGACAGAGGTACATCATGTTTTCTCGTGGACTGTTGACTGGGGGCTGCTTTCAGCTCACAGAGGACTTCTTGGGCTCTCAGACCCGTCCACAGACACCCTTGCAACATGGCTATCCACTCCTTTGAAGCTGAAGAAGCCTCCATGATACTCTGGTTCTCTCTCTTTAGAGAGGGCCCAGACCCTTTTAAAGGCTTACCTAATTAGGTCAGGCCCACCTGGGTCACCTCACTTGATACTTATTATACCTGTGAACTCCCTCCACCTTGTGATGTTGGATGGTGTGAGTCAGTCATAGGAGTGACCCATTATATTCGTGTGTCCTGCCTATGGTCAAGAGGAAGGGGTTATACAGGGCACATAATTGGAAGCCAGGAGTCACCTTGAACCCTGCCCACTGTGGTCTAGGAAATCCCTATTTCATAGATATTGAAACTGAAACTTAGTGGCTTTGTGCGTCATGTCCAAGGCCACGGAAGGATATGGCTGGGATTGGGTTCTGGGCCCAGCAGACTTGGAGTCCAAGCTTTCATGGGTCCTTCCTCCCGCCCAGCCACTGACTGTCACCTGGAGGTGCTGAACTTGTGTTTGCTGCCTCGGTGGGAAGTGCAGGTGGAGACGCCTGTCCCAGGCTCTGTCCTGCAGTCTCTCAAGCCTCCACCTGCAGCCGAGACCAGACGGGCACTGACCAGCACCAGGCCTTTCAATGGACCCACAATTGTGTAACGAGCAGCAGGCACATAAAGGCAAGCTAAAATGTCCCTGGCCTTCTAAACGTGGACGACGTGGCCAGGTATCCCGTCAGCTCCATGACGCTAATGCAATTGCCCTCATCAGGATTAGATTTATTCGCCATTAAACGTGTTTTAACCTGATTGCAAACAAGCCTTGTATTATTTAGAGGGATTGACGGAGTGGCCGAGGGAGGTGGTGGGAGCAGTGCCCTGCTGGGCCAGACTGATGGACGCTCACCTCAGCGCTGAGGAGGCCTGTTCCAGCTCAGAGCTGCTCAGGGGACGCAGGAGAACGCGGTGCCCGTGCAGCCCACTTGAGCCTTGTAGACGATTTGCCCCAGAGCCGCTGAGACGCCCAGCTCTTGGCAGAGGGGTTGGGAGGCTCCTGGACCCGTGTGGCTGCTCCGTGATGCTTTGGCTCCTCCTCTCCATCCACAAATATGTCCGGAGCACTCTCTGGGCGCCAGGGACTGTGTTGGGCTGGGAGAGAGCAAAGCCCAGGAAGGGAGGAGGACCTGCCCTCAGGGAGCCTTCACTCTGGGGGACAAGCAAAGTCTCATACAGAGAAATGCATGTAATAAAGCATGTTGTAGTCATGGTCTGCACGGAGCACGGGGGACACAGGCTGGAGAAGTGATGCTCAAGCTGAGATCTAGAATTAACCAGGTTAAGAAAGGCATGGGACCGGGTGTCCATTAACAGGTGCCCTTGGGCGAGTCACTGGACCTCAGTGTCCTCTTCAGCAGGAAGGGAAGAATGTGGGTCTGGAGCAAGACGGCTGTCCCTGGAAAGGCTTACGGTAGCCGCTCTGCCACCATTTGTGGTTTTTCCTTAAACCCCCCTCTTATTCCTAGTCTACCTTAAACTATCGTCTTGTTTACCTTTTTAAAGTGATCAGTCCATGAAGCCAGTGTCCCTGTGCAAGGCTGGCTTCCCCGGGAGCTTTAACAAATGGCTGTGGAACATCCATTCTGGACCAGCCAGGGGCCAGAAACTGGGGGCCAGAAAGGACAGACCAGAGGGAACCCATCTGGCACAGCCGACGGGAGGGCCAGGCACCCGGACACCTGGGGCAGGGCTCTGAACTCAGCCCAGAGTGGCAGAGAGAGAGAGAGAGAGAGAGAGAGAGAGAGAGAGAGATCTGACAGGGTCTGCTCCCCACCTGGGGACCCAGGGGACCCACGTTTGTTAATCAGGTGAAGGGAGAAGACCTGGCCCTGAGCAGGGGTTCCCTGGGCAGTCCGAGGGTAACAGAGGGACTGCCCCAGGCCCTGGGCATCCCCCAGAGAACAAACCAGATAAAGCCTCCGCTCTGGGGTGCAGGGCTAAGCCGCAGACCTTAATCAAATCAGCATGTGACCGTGAACGAGAGTGTGGTGTCGGGAAGAGAACCATCAGGGCCCAGGGGGGCTCTGGAGATGGTGTGGAGGGCTTCCCCAGTGGTCAGGGGTCCCCTGAGGAGGGGTCTAGCCCAGCATCCAGAGAGCCATGGGCCACACCGTGTGGCCTGGTGGGCCCTGGCAAGGGCTTTGGCTTCTGCCCTGAGGAAAGCTGGAGGTCCAGCGGGCTCTTGCCACGGTCTTCTGTCCGTATACACGTTTCACAAACACGTCTTCCTACGTGGTACTCGTCTGTCCACGTGACACCACTGATGTCTGAGATCTGTCCCTACACACTGTATGCAGACACTTCCCTCCTTTGAATCCCTAAAAACTACAGGTATCCTAAGGGTCCACCCCAAGCTCCTGGGAACAAGGGCATTCTCCTCCACGGCCACTTCACTCCCAGGCCAGCATCACACCCAAGGAAACTGATGCCACCACAGGAGTATCGTCCAGTCCTCAGGGACATTAGTGTCCCTGGTGGCTGCTGCCTTCTGTCCCTGGGTCCTTCTCATCTGGTCTAGAATCCAACCAGGAAACACGTGGCCCTCGGTTTCAAGGCCCCGTCGTCTCCCTCGGTCTAGAACTTTTTCCTGGCGTGTTCTCCCTCAGGCCCCTGCATTCCTGCGTGCTCCTGGCCAGCACTGCCATCTGCTTTGAGGAGGGGCATCTTCTGTCTCTGCAAGGTCCCGTAGGGCAGCTGCCGGCCACCTGGGGCTGCCCAACACTGGGCCTGTGATGAGTGCACGTGAGCTCGGAGCTTCAAACTGTTCTTCACCGCGTTCGTTTTATCCCTTACCCAGGCCAGTGGCTACCTTGCCGCTGTGATTGGCAGTGCAGATGCAGACAGGAGGAACAGTGTGTGGAAAGGGCTAGAAGTCCCCCAGCAGGACACAGAGCGGCCTGGAAACATGGAGGCCCACACAGCAGATGTCTGGCTCGGTCTCCTCCAGGCCCTCAGGGAGGTCAGTCCTGCTGCACCCACCGCTGCTGACCCTCCCAGCAGAGCCCTGCAGACTGGCCAGCACCCGGCGAGGCTGGCTGAAGGGAGAGCCCTACCAGCTCCAGGAGCTTAGAGGACCCTGTGGACACTGTGTGCACGGCCACCCCTCAGGGGCCTCATGCTCTGGCCACCACCTGGCAGCCCTGTCTCAGATCCAGCACAGCCTTGTGTGCCTGAGGGGGACCGAGAGGCTGCCACTGTATTCGTCCTTCCACAGGGAAGAGCGGAGTGCCTCTCCTCTAAAATAGAAGCTCGTCTGCCGGTCCTCCTGGGCTCTGACTTGCAGTCAGGCTCTGCTGGGAGTGGCACAAATTGCCTCCCGTGCCTCCTGGCTTGTCTGCTCAGTTCTGATAACTCTTTCTTCTTCCCTGGAGGATTTTTTGTTGTGGTTTTGTTTTCTTTATTCCTCTTTTCCCGTGTGCTCTTCTTAAAGTGAGACACAAGTCCCCCCTGCACTCACTCGAGGCTCAGGTGTCTGGGACAAGGACGTGGTAGGAGCACATTGGCAATCTGGGACACAGCTCGTGACTTGGGTTCCCACCTGGACAGGCTGCTCTCAGCCCCCCTCGCCAAGGGTTAAGCCGTGCGCCACGGGGCCTGGGTCTCCCGGAGCTGGGTCGGCATCACTCCATTAATCCGCCCAGTTGACTTGGAGAACCACCTGAAGTCAGATGGGAGCTCCAGAAGCAGAGCAATCGCAGGTTCATTTGTTAGTTTTATTATCTCATTTCTTCTTATTTTGTTTAGCCAAATTGCCTCCTCCTCCGCGGGAAGGAGGCGTCCCCTCGATCCTTCTTTTCATCCGCGCTACCTCCCTCCCAGGTGTTTGTAATCACATATTTTTCATTTGGTTTCCGGGTCCAGTGACAGGGACTTCAGAAACACCTCCTCCCCAGAGGGGAACAGAGGATGCACTCCATCTGCAAGGACCGTCCCCCGCCCTCCGTCAGCTGGCCTGCGATCTGCTTCTCAGGCAGCCATGTGGAGACTGTCAGTTCCCCAGCGGCCACGGGGGAGCCAGAGCCATCGCCTCGCTTTAGCCCAAGTGGGGTCCTTGGGCTGGCAGGGAGGAGCTGGGTCCTGGGAGGGGACAGCCCTGTTTAGGGAAGGGCCTGGGTGGTGTCAAGTTTGAAGGGTTTCCACCATCTTCCTGAGATTCAAGGAGGGGTTGTCGTGACGGGTGGGGCTGCAGACGCTGGGCCTGGCTTGTGATTTATAACAAACATACTTTCCCGGGGAGGGTTCCGCCAGCCGCCGGGCACGGACACGTTATTAATGCCTTCCTGTTTTCTATTGTCCCTGAATGGAAAAACACTTTGGAGCCTTTAAATTTTCTCAAGATGTCTGTGTTTTCCTGCCTCATCCCTCAATTTTCCATGGTATGAAATACGTAAATGTTGCTACACTTGGCTCCGGCAAATCCAGCAATTGCTGCAGGTCCTTTTTAAGATTTTCAGTTCTAGAAAAAGCTCTCACCTGGAGGGTCCCCAGACGTGGCCAAAACAGCCAGATTCCTAGCCACTGGCCTTTGAGGGTCCACTGAATTCCCAGGGCACCAGGCACGTTTTGGATCGTGATTGGTGGTGCATTGCTTCAAAGCAGGTGCAGCTGCCCCCGTTCTGTAGATGGAGAACCGAGGAGGGACAGAGACAGTTGCTCTCTCAGGGCACACGGTGGGTGAGTGGGCGCCAGTCCAGTTCGGTCTGATACGGAGGCTGCTGATTTTACATCCATCCCTACGGCTGTCCAAGATGTTTATCTGATATTCTTCTGCAAGCCCTTAGTGGGTGTCAGCTGTCTCAATGAGCAGCTATTTAGCACATATCTGTGACTGCACCCAGAAAGATATGTGCATGCTCTGGGATGCGCACAGAGATTGATCCACAGAGAGAGCCACCCGTGAGGGATCGCGACAGAAAAGCAGAGAAGGACCGGCTGAGTGGAACAGGGGAGAGGTGTTTTCTTCCCGTCATTCTGAGCCTCTGTCCCCTAAATTTAGAGCATCGGAGGCTACCAGGCACTTGTGTCCACTTATCTGTGATTTGCCACTGCTCTCCCCGAGTCTTCTCCACCGTGTTCTAGGTTCTTTGAGATCCAGGAGACAGAATAGCAAACCTGGTACCCCTGACCCTGACTGTGGGCCCAGCTCAGGGAGAAAGCAGGACTTTGGAGTTCAGAAGAACTTTAGCTACAAAGTCCAGTGCCATGATTTTCCCAGCTATGCAAACTTTCCTTTTTTATGAACTTGTTTTTTCCTCCCAAGCAGATGCTTTTGCTACTCACATGGGTAGCCAGGTTTGGAAACACACCTCCCTGAATTCCCAAGTTCCAAGCTGTAGTTTTCATCTTCTGATTAAGCTATGAATTATATCCCAAAGATCCCGCATGCTTTGGAGAAGTTGTTCTGGCAGGCACTGGAGGTTTCTGTAACCCCTCCCACCCCAAATGGCACAGGATTCTCCCGGCTTCCCATGGGAGCTGCATCCAGCTTTGCTCCTGCCAGGAGAAGCAGAAGAGCTGCAGGGTCCCTGCCCTTGCTCCCAACATCCTCAGCCCTCCTCATGCCCACTCACAAGCCAGAGCATCTGTTTCTGATTCCATCCTCTGTGCAAGCCTCCAGGCCCACCTGGCCCACCCCACTCTCCCTGGAAGATGACCTCACCTGCCACTTTTAGAAGAAGATTCAGGTCATGGGGCACACATTTCGGGAATGTCCCTATTTCTGGTCTCTTCTTAGGCTGTCTTTTGCAAAACTCTGACCTTGGGGTGATTTCCCTGGTTACCATGGCATCGTTATCACCATGCAGATGTGACGTTCCCACGATCCTGTTCCCTCCTTGCCATCTACCCTCGTGCCCAGTTCACCTCTATCCCAAGGAACCTGTGTGACCCATGTTCCCTGGAGAGCAATGGACCTACTTATTATCTTCCCCTTGAGATTTGGGGTGGCCAAGACAGCTGACGTCGCTTCCTATAAAATGGACATAGTGGGCTGCATATTTCTTCTCAAGTGGTTTTTTTGCCTCAGAAACATGGAGTTTGGATCCTCTGAATGGTATCACCCCCAAAGCTCTACTAGGAAGAGTGGCGTGGACAGATGTCAGCCACAGGCTGGGTAGACATGTGCCTCTGTTATCCCACCTGTCGGCTCCCCAGCCTTCCCATTCCTGGTCCATAAAAACTGGAGACGGCCCACAGCAGGGCTTGGCACGCTGCTCCTATAGAGAGACAAATAACAAGTCTCTCGGTTTCTTGTACCTGTAGGGAAGTGACAGTCTCTGCAGCTGTTCACCGCTGCCCTGGTAGTACAAAAGCAGCCACAACAGTACCTAAACACACAGTCCTGTCTGAGTTCCAGTAAAACTGTACTTATGGACACTAACATTGGAATTTCATGTGTCATAAAATTATGGTCTTATTTTGATATTTTTTAAGCCCTGGTGTAAAAGCCATTGAGCTTTTTGTCATTACAAATTTTGATCTGGATTTTTTCACACCCTCGTTATTTGTATAGTAAATTAGAACTATTTTGGATTGTGCCGAACAGGTGAGTTGAATATAAACAGCTGACAGGCCGGATTGGGCCCCTGGGATGTAGTTTGCTGACAACGAGCCAAAGGGGGCATATGCAATAAAGCAGGGGTCATGCAACTATATCTCAGTGAATCCTACGATTACATATGATTATAGTGCACCAATAAAAATCATTAAAAAAAAAAACAAAGAGGAAGAGTGCAATCCTGCTAAACTCTGTTGCAGGCTTAACAGTACAGAGTGAGGGGGGGGGATATAGATATATACATAAAAACCAGGTAAAGTAAAATTATATCTCCAATTCACAGATCTAAAAAGTTTATATACTTGGACTAAAGATTTGCCTCTGAGTTTCCTGGTAGTCAAAGCAAAAAGGGGAAACAACACTGGTCATGAGGTTCACGGGTCATAAAGGCAGTTGTCAGTCTCTGTGGGAGTTGTCAGTTTCCTTCACGGCCGTCAGGAATCTTCTAGGCTAAACGTGGTGATGGAATCGGTTTCATTGTCCACCGTTGTGCTCCATGTCTCTTAGCCTCACCAAAGTTCACTGCCGAGCATTTGTTCTACTGTGTAAAAATCAACAAGCAACCATTTTCTGGTCATTGTAATCGTGTAAATTATATCTGACAGTTGTTAATTAAATACCTAGTCATGCTCTGGAGTCAAAGCCAAATAGTGCTCTGTAAACATTATGATTTGTCAGTAATCAATGTGATTTGTATAATTTGTGAGCGATCAGATACTTTATCCAAAAGCAGATTATTGACTTCTGTGCCGATCCTGGGAGAAATTGCCGCTTGGTCTGTGTCTACACAGACCTGAGAGGAGACGGGATTTGACAATGGTCTGATTAATTGAATCAGTGGTTTGGGGGAGTGGGCTGTCTGTATTGATCCAATTAAATAGATAATTGTCAGAATTGAGGTCATGTCTATAAGACAGCACCATTTCAAAGCCAAAGAGATTGTTTCAAATATATAATGCTCACCCAATCAATGTGGGCTGCCTCCTCCACATGAAATCAACCAGAAAGTGATTGATTCTGCAGTGCCATGCGTCAGGGTCTCTCCAATTTCCAGGAAATGGTTAAGTGCTAACTGTGGTGGGTGCTTTGGGTTTTTTTGTTCCCCAGAGCCCCAAGGGTGGTGATTCATTATGCAAATAAGGGGGTGGAAAAATATCCAAATCAAAAGCTGGAATGATACAGGACTCAAAATAACCCATTTTAGAGGGAAAAATAAAAACAAAAAAACAGGGCAGTTGGTCTCCTCCACCTCTGTGAGCTCAGGACCCTTGCGGGGACTGGGGCTTGGGGCTCATTGACATTCCTGTTCCCTGCCCCCTGGTCTCCCTCACACTCGTGCCCAATTCAACTCTGTCCCAAGGAACCCATTTGACCCAGCTGCAGGCTAGGGGTTGAGTAGCAAGGGGAAGAGCACAGGTGGAGGCCCTGACCTGAACGTCTACACCTTATTCAGAATCCCAGTCCCACCCCTAAGCAGCTGGTGATTTCAGGGGAGTTGGGTCTGGTCCTCCGTGTTCTCCTCACTCTACTTGATTCTTTGGGCCCCGGGTCCATGCCAAGCCCACAGCCAGCGTCAGTCAGCCTCCGACTTCTGCACTACCCCCACCCAGCGTGTCTCATCCGGGAGGCGGAAGGAACTCTTGCCTTTCTCTCCTCATCTGTCCAGTAGGTTTTCACCTGACGCATGCTAGAGCCACCCTCTGGGGACAGCGCTTGTCTTTGAAGCAGCCCAGTGGTGACGGAGAAAAAGAGAGATGCTAAAACATTATTTTTTAAAAAAAATAAGGCATCATAACCCCGAGAGAGTCGCAGGAGCACCGCCAGACCCAGTGTCAGCTGGAGAGGACACAGAGTGTCCTCAGGGGCCATCATGGAAGACCTCCCGGGAGGCAACTTTGGAAGAGGCTTTGCAGATAGAAGCGGGGAGGATCGTCCAGACAGCAGGTGTGTATCCAGACACTGCCACCGGCCGGCTGTGTCTCAAAAGGCAAAATAACTTGACTTTTTGTGCCCCAGTTTCTTCGTCTACGAAATGGGGATGATCATAAGGTCTGCCCCTGGGTGGTTAGGAGGACTAAATGCATCCACAACGGCAGCACAGTGTTCAGATCGGCACCCAGAAAGCTGTCTGTAACTGGAACTGCTGTTATCCTTCTTACTACCATATCACTGCCCAAGTCTGCTGGGCAGAAAGAGAGGGATGGATAAGGGACGATCCCAGGCAAATAAGGGATTGTAATAAGACAATAAATCGGCACACAAAGGGGAGAAAGTGGCTGCAACTAACCCACAGGTCTACATAGTGCCAGGGAAGGGTGCTCCTGTCTGTGTCCTGCACCTTTCCACAGGTCAAGGGGGTTCTTCTTGTGTCCCCCACGATGGGATCTCCCCGAAAACAAGTGGCCACAATGGGATTTGTTGTGCATAAGCAGCAGGAGACTTGGTGTTTGTAGATTTTGTAAAGTTGAAGAACAACATGAATGAGCTCCACTTGACTGGGAGCTAAGGGGGTCCTTGAGGTGGATTAAGGTGGGTAACCAAGCTGCTCACCCAAGTCACTCGGCCTGAATGGAAGACCCTGGGGTGGGGGCAGGAGCCACAGAGGCTGTCTTCAGCAGGGGCAGGTGTACTTTCCCCGCTCGCTGGTACAGTGTTTAGCAAGTGCAAGGCCTTTATTCTGTATTTTTTGAATGAGTGTCTGGCGGAACGAGGGAGCCAACAGTTTATCCAAAGAGACGGCGAAAAGCCTTCCTGCAGGTCTGGGTGCCAGGTCTGGGTTTTGAGGTGTTTTGCCACCTTAGTTTGACTTTCTTGGAATATGTGGGCCCCACAAGGCTTCTGGGTGGGGAGGCAGGATTCAAGGATGAGAGAGAGGGTGTCCAGAGAAACTCCCTGTGTCCAGGGGGCTCTATCTTTGTGTGTGCCACAACCACCTCTTCAGGGTATGCATTTAAATGCACAAAACAAAATGCACAGGGTCACAAAGGCTGTCCACTGTATTGAAATGCAGCTGCAAAGCGTGATCCAGTAATGAATGTTCTTCCTTATTAATCTATTCATTCACATATGTAGCTGGGGATGTCGTGCAGTGGTAGAGCATGTGCTTAGCATGTGGAAGGTGCTAGGTTCAGTCCCCAGCACCAAGCCCAACATGCATCTAAAGGTAGACTCATTGTGAATGGTTATCAGGAAGTGTGGACAATATTTTGAAATAGCTACAACCCTCATATGATATGAAAATCTCCATAACTTCTACTGTGAGAAATGCAAGCTCTGAATCTTACATCAGTATGTGCCAAAGTAAGGGAAACGATCAATTTCATTAGAAGTCAGTGTAAACTAAACATGGGCGATCTTAGCCGCCTGGGTGCACCACTCTCTCTAGAATTCCACCCTCGGATCTTCAGACTAAGACTCTACTCTGGGTCGTGTTCATTGGATAATAATAAAGTAGTGTGAAAGAAATAGGAGCCACTTATAAACGGGGGTGGGGGTTGGGGGGGCTGTGCTGGAGCCGGGACCCCTGGGTCCAACCCCAGTGCCTGTGGCACCCCGTTCTCTGAGGCTTAATTCCCCCTGAGATGCCCTCCCTCTGGGCACAGAGCTGGTCAGTCACCACCATCGTTATTGACCAGCTTGAGGGATGACTCGGGCAGGGCCAGGAGAGATAAAGAAGGTCAAGTTTGCTCCTGGCAGGCACAGACAACCTCCAGGGCGGAGGCCCATCAGCCTCCACCACGGAAAGCGCAGACAACCCACCTCGCTGGAGAGCAGAGTGCAAGAAGGGACAGTCCTGGGGCTGGAGATGGCACTTGAGGCTGGGACTGGCTCCAGGGATACTTGCGGCAGTGCCTGGGGCACACTGGCAGCCAGGGAAACGCGCTCTGTCTGTGTGGGGGTGGCCTCGGGGGTCAGGAGGACCTTCCAGCATCTGTGGCATGAGAGTCCTGGCCAGTGTCAAGCCTGGTGGCTTCTCTGTTATTTCCTGGACACGCCCCAGCAGAGAGTAAATAAAGCTGTCTCCTTTAAATGTTGTCCCTGTGCCCTCTCCCAGCCTTCTCTCAGAGGAGCCGAGTCCCATTATATTCCGAAAGCATGTGTTCCCAGCCATTGTTCTCCCTCTTTCCAATAATATCACGCAGGACAAAGAGGAGTGGGAAGGGAACAGACTTTCCAGGATCTCAGCCCTGGTTTTAATTACAAGTGTTCGTGGTGGTGGCATTCATGTAATTGGGGGGCTGATTTATGCCAAATAATAAGCACTGATGTAAGGGGCTGGTGCCCAAGAGGGAGGGGAGGCCCCGCCAAGGCAGAGGCTCCGCACCAGCCTGGATGCTGGGTGGCACATGTCCACCGTTTTTCTCAGAAGCAGCCAGGGACGGTGGGAAAGGCCACTGCAGGGATCAGCTTCTGGAGACGGAGTCCTGCTTTGCACTTGCAAACCCCAGGACCTTTGTGCCACCACTGCCCTTCTCTGAGCTCAGCTTATTCATCTCACAGATGCATCTGATGCCCAGAGCCCGTGGTTGGGGATTGGAGGATTAAATACTATAGTGTGAACAGAGGGCATCCAGCACAGGACCAGGCATGTAGCAGGCACTCAGTGCTCTTGGCCTATTGAAAAATGATAATAACACTTACAATAACTGTTGCAACAACAGCCATGCTCTACTCTGTCCTCAGTTGCAGGCGGGGGGATGTAACCCAAGGGTTCTGTCATTAGATATATGTGCACGCTTGACCTAATGGAAAGCTTGAAAGCAATTGATGGGAACACAGTCCATCTTCTTGAAGTCTCTCGAGCAGCGTAATGTAAGAATTACTGTTCTCTCTTTGCATTTATGCATTGCATTTCTCTGTTGAATTCCAAATGCTTTATAGTCCCCGATCAGCTTCTCGCATCCTGGTAGTATAAACCGTGGGAGAGAGGCAGGCCGTGCATGATTTCATAGAGCAATTTGCTCAGCGAGTTCTGAGGATGGAAGGATGGGCCAGGCTGGGACTAGGAATGCCCGTCCCAAAGTGCTCAGGGTATGTCAGGACGATTGCTGGCCGGGAGACCAGGCACTCAGAGCAGGACCTCCTGGAAGGTCTGAAGAGAGAGTGGCCACCTGGCACTGCCACAGGCATGAGTCAGAAAGGAATGAGGTTCTGGTCCGTGCCACAGTGTACCGGAACCTCGAGACACTGTGCTAAATGAAAGAGGCCAGATGCAAAAGGTCACCTGCAGAACGATCCCATGCACGTGAGGGTGCAGAACATGCAAATCCGTAAAGAAAGTCGACTGGTGGTTGTGCGGGGCCAGGGCAAGGGGGAAGGGAGTGACCACCAAAAGGAACAGGGCTCCTGTGGGGTGGTGAACACAGTCTGGGGTCACTGGTGATGAGCGCACAATCTTGCGAATATACTGAAAACCGTGGGATTGTACACCAGGCTGAATTCCAAGTATGAATCGTCTCTATTTTTTTTAAGATATGTGAGGGTGGGACTTTGAATATGCATCCTCCTAATCATGAAGAGTTTCCCAAAGGAGAGGCTCTAAAAGGAGCTACCAAGACCCCAAGTTTGCTTTAAAAGTAATAACACCCACAATGACACAATAGTGTAGACGAGAACACAGGGGCATGGGGAGAGGCAGGGAGGCCCAGTGGTGTGGCCTGCACAGCTGGACCAAGTGAACATCTGGAGCTGACTTGGGAGATGGCTGGCAGGTCAGCAGACCCAGGCGCAGTGCGGGAGGAGCTTTCATTCCTGCTAGAGGAGGAAGGTCCTGCCCACCCCTCTCTGAGGGCAGTGAGGAGCCAGAAAAGTGAGGACGATGTTCCCCTGAGTCACTGGTCCTGGGGCAGGGAGGTTAGTGGTCCGTGAGGCCAGAGTTAAGACGGTGGCCTCTTACGTTGAGTTGAACAGTGTCCCCCCTCCCCAGAGGACATGTTCACTCAGAACCTAGGAATATGAGAAAATGGATCTTTGCAAATACCACTCAGTAAGGATTGGCAAACAAGATCGTCCTGGATCAGCCAGGTGGGTGCTGAGTCCTGCAGCACGTTTCTTCTTAAGAGATGAAAGTGGAGGAGGCACGGAGGCCGCCCATTGAGACGGAGGCAGAGGTTGGAGTGATTCTCCTTCCAGCCAGGGAGCACGGAGGGCCGGCCGGCCGGGCCAGCACAAGCCGGGAGGGAGGCAGGCAGTGGCTCTCCCACACACCCCCAAGGAACCAACTCTCCTGACACGGCGACTCCAGACTCCCGGCCTCCAGAGCTCTGTGGGACTCATTTCTGTTGTTTTAAGCCACTTCATGGATTATGGAACTAACAACTAGCAACCCAGATTCTCAGCACACCCTTAGGCCCTTGTCAGCCCTCACCCTCTCCTTCTCTGTGCTACAGTCACCTGTCCTCTGTCAGCTCCTACCTGTCACAGGGCCTTGGCACAGCCCTCCTCTTCACCGTCACCTGGTTATCCTTCAGATCTTAGCTGAAACATCGTGCCTCTGAGATGCCTTCCCAGCCCTCCTGGACAGAGTAGCTCTTTTTGCTACAGGATTGTGAAGAACCCCGGTCCTTTCTTTCCTGTCCTCTGTATCAGATGGCAACACCACACCTGTTCATGTGATCCTTCTTCAGGGCTCATCTTCTGCTCTGGGCAGTTGTCTTCACCTAGAAAGAACTGCACCCGCTCTTCTGCGCTGTCCTGCCTCTAGGAGACGCACGGTGTCCAGAGCACGTTAGGATAGGCTGTTCATAAAGTCTTGATGACCCTGAGTGAATGAAGAGGGGAGATGGTGGGGGTCCACTGTGGCTCCTGCACACGTGAAAATTCCCCACGGTGTTTAACCACTCACCTTTGCATCAACGAATGGCGAGGGGCAAGGCCACTTTCTATAAGGCCCCCAGGCCTCCCCGTCTCTGGTGGGCACATGGTCTGTGAGCTAGTAAGAAGCCTCTCCCACTAGACAGCGACACATGACCCCTGCTTGTCAGCATCTTGGAATACCCGATCCCTGTTCCGGGGAGGCCTCAATTACCACATCACCCTTACATTACCTGTAATTACACTTGGACCTCTGACCTGAGATACTGGAATCCGAACATCCCTTTCTTTGGAACCACGTGGATTGGGCGATTCTTGCAAGCCAGGCTTTCCTGAGGAACATAACCTCCAAGATACTGATCTCCTGGCTGCTTCACCCGAACTGAGTGCTGACTCTTGCTCCTCTGACGGGGAAGCAGAAGCGCATCTCAGAATGGCTTCTGTGGTTGCTTCGTGTCTCCTAAAGACCCCCCAACACAGGGCAGAGGGAGTGCATGTCTCTGAGTGAGATACCGTCTTGGGTTTGAAGAAAGGTTCACTGTCTTTTCCTTTGTGTCCCCAGTGATTGGTAGAGTGTCTACCGAGTGGCAAGTGCCCCCTGGGTGCTGTTGGGAGACGTCCTGACCTGTCCCCACTGTGACTACAGCCGCTCCGCAGTGTTGATACAGACACTCCAGGCCAAGTGCACAGCCCCTGTCCACGGTGGTGGACTGGTCCACCATGCCCACGGTGGATTGGCAGGCTGCAGATGAATCATCTTCTCATCTCTCCTTTCCTCCCTTCCTATTCAGTGCCCCCCAAATTTTCTGATTTTTTTTTTTACAGAATTAACAGAACGTTTTTGAAAATGGTGTGCTTCATTATGTATTTCTCTTGCTGCTACATATGCAGCCCTATGCAAATTGAACCAATTCATACTCTAAACTTTTTTTTTCCGCCAAGAGTGGGTTTAGAATTTATTTTCTTTACATTATCTGGATAATTACATTTGGTTTGCTTCCCTAGATGCAGGCAGATGGTTTTTCCAATCTTAAAAATCAAGCTGTATCACCAAAGTATTCTGAGAACTGATAAGCGATCACTCCAGTTTCCTGAAGCCCAGGGAGAGCTCCTTGTGAATTTATAGTCCCCCCCAACAGTGAAGTGGGGAGGGAGCCCTGCGAGTGCACGCGCTGATGTATCTGCGTCTTGGGATATGGGCTGCGCTCACCATGTCCTCAGAAAGTAAGTACAATAAAAATTGCATTTAAGGATGTCCTGCCAAAGGATTGATTACCTGGGGAACATATTTTAAATGGTGCATTTGGGCAAACAGGCCAGCTGAGGCGTCTCCGGATGGCAACAAGATAAACAGACTTGATTGATTGGCGGGGAGCCTGCGTCTGGAGGCCTCGGGCTGGGGCTCTGGGTGCAGATGCCAAGGAGACCCCAGCCCCACCGTCACAGCTGGGCCAACTCAGCTGCACATCTTTGAGTTGGAACTGAAAAATGGTTTACATCGGCCCACAAAGCTCAGCACTCTGTGCCCCAGACACCTGGGAGCTAGCAAAGGGTTAGGATGGGTCCTGAGTCGGCTTAGCGAGGACCCCTCTGAAGTCGCGCTATGTGGAAATCTTGGGAAAGTGAAGGGCTTTGACAGTGGAGTAGGGTTCTCCTTCCACAGGAGCACAGAAAACTAAGGCTATAAAAACTGTTTCCATCTTTGTTTTTCTACCCCCAATCAAAAGGTAGGGCGATGTATTTTTATATAAAATGGACATTTCTAACTTTCCTAAGAAATTGCCTGTCCTTCAAACTTTAGGCAGGGACGTACTTAATTTTGCTTTTCGACAGGATTTTGCATACGTAATATTTCCTTTTAGAACTTCCAGGAATCTCAATGATTAATTCTCCTGTAGATTTATTGGTCTTTTGACTCTCCCTTTAGGAGAGGATTGTAGATTCATCAAACCTTGTTTGCTACCTTCAAATTTCAACATTGCCTTAAATCCAATAGAAAATCCAAAAGGAAGTTGAAATGCACAAGGCCGTTGTAAAGGTGTACAAGGGCCAAGCCCGTGCGCCTTTCAAGCCCTCCGTGATCCTCATGGTAGGTAAACCAGTGTTAGAGACAAGGGTGTGCACCATTTTACTCCATGATCCAACTAGAAAATTGTTTCTGACATTGCATGACCAAAAAAATAGCTCTGCCCAAAAGATGCTATTTATAAAAGTAAACTGTTACAAATGGTGCTTAGTGTTAACCAGAACTTTATGAATAAGTAATGAAGTCTAATTTTCCGTTATTATAGCCATTGTTTAAAAATGCATGTCTGCCAGGACATTGTAATGATTTTGTATTACTTAGAAAAACTTTTATGATTCTGCGCTTTTTATTTTTTTAATAATTACTTTATTACTTCTTCATTAGGGTTTCTTTCCTCCGGTGCTTATGTGGCTCTTCCAAAAAGCAGCCTGATGGAGGTAGCAGCTGCATTTTTCTGAACTGTCCTTGGGCCTCCGCAGCACTGCAGATACTTTCTGTGTCCCTCTGCCCCAAAGTGTTCACCAGGCTGCCCTTTGATGCCTATGGGCAATCCCATTAGCTGTGATGGCTTCAGGTTCCTGCACAAACTCTCACCAAGAGCTGACGCTGGGCTAAGTGTGGTCCTGGGCAGCGTGCTACCCCAGCTCAGGAGAGGCCATCGCCAACCACCCGATGTTAGGTGTGGCTCATCTAAAGACCAGACACCCTACCCGGGCACAGACCACCCTTGATGGCTTGGAAAGGTCACATGCTTGGTCTTTAAATCCTGGGCTAACCAATGCTTGCGCCAGCACTTTCTGCCATCTGGATGTTCGTGGTCACTATTGAACACTCTGCCAGCTAGATTTAAATGCAGACTCTGATATTTTAAAGAATCCAGCAGGAAACTGCTTGAACACAACAAGTTGCTTTCAAACCTGAAGGGAGCCGCCCAGCTAGGCAGAGGCTTCACCACCTTTTTGAGGACATCAAGGGCTTGGCTGAGCTTCCCAGGCGGGGCTGCGGTCTCCGCAAGGCCCACAGAGGGGCACTGAGTGGGAGACGGGTGTCTTCTCAGGGGACGCTGCTGGGAACTAGCCAGTGCTCCCTCCGGGTGTCCCTCTCCTGATGCTGCTGTCCTCTTGGTCCACACGGCTACTGCCCTGAGGCCCTGTTTTCATTTCTGCTCATCTTGAGTTGATTCACAGAGTCAAGGGCGCTAGACACCTTCAATTGGACTGAAGAAGGGAACTCTAGAGTTCTGCGGGTCTGTGTTACTTTGATTCTTAAGAGTTTGAGATAAATTGGCCACTGAAGTCCAAAGGGAGCGGGGTAAGCGTCCACTTGGGATCTGAGTCCCAAACCACGTGTATCCATCTGGGCTGTGTGATGTCTTTCCTTCCTTTTTTTTTTTTTTTTCATTCTTTCTTAACTTGCGGTAAGGGCTAACTTATCATTCAGTCCTTATAAAGGTAATTAAATTGCTGACATAGTTCCTTCTAGCTTTCTTTTCAGAGACTGCTTTTTCGCAGTGGTTTTAGGTTCACAGCAATTGATGGGCGTGTCAGAGACTTCTTGTGGCACCCCTCCCCCGCCCCGCCTCCCCCACATGGCCTCCCTGTGGTCAGCACCTCGACCCCTTCTAGTGCACCTTTTGGGGCACTGAGTGCTCTCATGCTGCTTTGTTGATATCACCACGGCCATGTCCAGAATGTCCATCTAAAGGCAAGATGGGACAGCCACACGCCCAGAGCACTGGTTCCCTGTTCCGGCTCCTCCGCCCTGGCAGCCATGCTTGGCTCCTCCAGGGACCTCACAGGAGCGGAGCATGCAGTGTGTGTCAGGCCTCTTGTCCTCGGCATCAGGAAGTCAGAATTCCTGCTGTAGATCTTTATCACTCTACACCAAAGCCTCCAGATCAGGGCTGTCCGTCCCCCAGAGACAGGTGTGGCTGGGGACTGGCCAGATTCACAGAGAGGTGGAACCAGGAGGCTGTGACTGGCCCAGCCAAAGGGCCACACAGGGAGCCCCTGACTCAGTCTGGGAGACGGCAAGCATGGCAGAGGCAGAGGTGGGAGCTTGCGCCCGCGCCCAGCCCGTGGCGTTTGTGCATGGGCCAGCGGCGACAGCACAGGGACCTCGCCCGAATGCCTTTTATTATGCACTCCTGACATTTTTTATATTAATCTTTTTTTCTCCCCCATCTATAACATTCCCCGCACGCTACACTAAGGGGATATTTTAAGCATTAATTCTCCTAAAAAGCCTCATGCCCAATGTAAAAATATTTCACTGTCTCGGGAAAAGGCACTCTCTATAAATGAAAAGCACCATTATTAGTAATGACAATAATTTTCCTGACATCCATTTGTGCATTCTGTATGTTTTCATAGGATTACATAAATAATGGAATTGTATGCAAACTCTCAGAACGCAGCCTCCCAGGTGCACCCCGCCTGTCTGTACACTTCGGCCCCTGGTTTTCTTGAGCAGCCGAGCTCTCCTTGCTCTGCTCAGAGGGGCTGCCGTCTGGAAGGTTCTGCCCTGCAGCCTCACCAAGGCTGCTGAGACTTGTTATTTCAGAAAATAAAAAGCAATAGAAGTACAGCATTGAATAGCATTACACGTATCTTGTGAATGGTCTTCTACTGAGATTATTGAAAGATAGTAAAGACAAACATATAATCAGGGGTGAAATCATGCATTTTCCTATTAATTCATCCATGGGTAATTTTATTGCATATCGTTTAGTCAACATTTTCTACATGAAGTATTTTACTCTAATATCTAGGAAAATAAAACAAACTTCAACAACAACAACAAAAAGAAAACAGAGACACCTGTAATCCCATCATCCTGGACCCGTATTTTCATTTTGGCTCATACCACATGAATCTTGCCAGGCTGTACCAGCTAGAGGCCACAGTAATCCCCAAACAAAGCTGAGTTTTCTTCTATAGCTATTGGCCCTGTCCCTCCTCTTGGAACCCAGCCCCTCCCTCATCCCTTGGATTTTCAGTGGTGGGAAATTCAGGAGAGTGCTGGACTGTCTAGAATATTGAAGCAAGAACAAAGTCACTGTAAGGTGACGCAGAGGCAGGTGAAGGGGCTGGTACAGGTAAAAGGTCCATGGAGGGGAGCCATGGCTTCTTCTTGACTGTCCTGTGGCTGGGGCCTGTGGGTATCTGGGTGCAGGGCTCAAAGCTTCCAGGAGCCTCATAGGATGGGCCCAGGTGCCTGAAGGCCGTGCATACCATCAGCACCCTGGGCTTGTCTCCTGGGTTAGGAGTCTGACTTCCTGTCCACCCGGCCAGCATGCCCAAGTGTCCTGGTCTCCCAAGAGGCTGCCCCGGCCTTTCTCCTGGCCTGGCTGTCTCTCCAATTCTGGATTATTTCACTCTCCCTGAGATCCCTTGGTTTAGAATTTGCAGCTCTCCTGGGTCCTGTTTCTCCCTGCAGGTGATCTCCCACACGCTGTGCCCCTGCCACCCCCACCTCGGTCCTGGTGGCCACACCTTGGGGCACACTCCTGGCCCAGGCCCAGCAGGTCGTGCCCAGATGGCACTTCTTCTCTCTGAATGACCCCAGGCCTGCGTGAGCCAGACAGTGCCCTTCACATCCAGCCTTGCAGGTGAGCCAGGCTTGCCCCATAGAATCGTGTCTGGGACGTGTGCTCCGTGGGGGACGGCTCGGCTCCCCTCCAGCCTCCCTTGGGTGCAGCTTTCTCTGAGCGGCACCTATGGAAGTGCCAGAGCCAGGGCCCCCCTCCGCCTGGACCATTGGAGCCCTGGCTTTAATGGGGGGAAAGAGATGATGACACTTTGACCTTCCCCACCAGGAGAAGCCTACCAACTCCATTTAATTGGCAGTGGCTCTCTGGAGCTGTGTTTTGGGAAGGACTGTCAAGCCATCATCTGCACTCGATTGAAAGAATGCGGGAATCCATTAGCAATGTCTGCACTGGGCAGAGGAGTGGGAAGAACATGTTTACCTAAGGCATTCTCCCATCACAGCCCTGGTTTATCCTGTATCAGAAGAGAGAATCTCAAACTGCACCCTAAAGGTGTTAGGGTCAGGTGACGACACTGAACAAAACAGAGTGGAGGTGCGAAGGGGTTGCTGCTTGCTGCATTTGGGCAATAAGTGGCTTTGAAGTCACCTTCCCTCATTCCTCTTCTTGACTCCATTCAGCCACACAAATGGTGCGTCCAACCCTCAGGGCTCACGTGTTGGCTTAGTTTCTTGTCACCACTTCTCAGGCTCCCTGTTGAGAACTCAGGGGTCCTCCTCAGACTCAGGGCAGGCCCGGGCTTGGTGCCAATGCGTTCTCGTTTATGACTCCTCTCAGGGACGGAGAGGGGTGCAGACCCTCAGGAACACAGTACCCATCTTTTGTCCCAGAGTCACTCACAGCCTGCCTCCTGCTGTGTCCTCTGCCTGTGGGCGGGTGGTGGCCCTTCCCCGCCCTGCCTGGCAAGTGCCAGGGCCCCAGGAGACCAGGAGGGTTTTGCTTCTCAAGTCTGTGGAGGAGAGGAAGAGTGGAGATTCCCAGGCTCAGCTGACCCGAGGTGGGAAGTGTCCTCCTGAAGGTGCTCTGTGCTGGGGACGGTGCCGGGGTTCTCTATGGAAAGACTGAGGGACAGGCCTATGGAACGGGCGTTGGTGTAGGAGACTGGGGCTCTGCAGTTGTCACCCGCTGGACATCACACTGCTGCCACATGACAGGGCCCAAGGTCACATGACAGTGTTCAAGGTCCGCGTCCATACCCATCTCCTCCAGGCACTGAGGCAGGAGAGCCACCTCACCCAGTCATCACCCGGGCAGCCTTACTTTTCAGGTGAGAGTCCATTAAGCAGGTCCCACAGTCTCGAGGGAGGTGAAGGGTTTGGGGAGAGAGAGGGTGGCTCTGCTTGAAGTTCTGGTGGCCTGAGCTATTTGAGCCCCACAGCGCCATCCAGACATTCCCAGCCTGTGTCAGAGCTCTTCCTCCCCAAAATCGGGATTCTGCCCGGCACCCGCCTGCCCTCGGGGTGGCTGGCTGTGCCAACAGAAATGCCAGCTGTAGCTAGGACGGGCCCTGCACCCCAGAAAAGCGCCAGGTCTGGAGATTCTGTTCTGGTCCGGATCCTCCCCTACATAACGAGAGGCAGATAATTAACAGCGGGTGGTGGCCAGGCTGCAGCGGCTGCCAGCCCCCTCCCGGGTGGAGGGTGGAGGGGCCTCGTTAGCATTCTGCCCACAGCCCCGCAACAATAAACCCAGATTAGCCATCGGGGACAACCAGGCACCCAGTTCAAAGGGTCTGTCCCACTTCGAGCCTCAGGCCAGGGAGAGAGGCCACCTGCACGTGCTTGTTTGCTGGGGTTTTTTCACTGGGTTCGGTTTTGGTCACGGGGCACCTTGTTGTCAGCCCTTTGTAAATAATTGTTTTTCCTCACGCATGTGAGGAAAATGTTCTTCTCCTGAAGAGAAAGATACATCAAAGGGCATTTCTTAATGTATGAAAAAGCAGAAAAAATGTTAATGATATAACATCAGGGTGGAAAGTAGAGGAAGAAAAATCTATGATTCTAATTATGGAAAAAATTACTAAAATATGTACTAACGTGTCCTAGGCATGTACAGAAAAAGAAAAAGAAAGAAAGAAGGGAAGGAAATTTATTGAGATGTTATTAGTCTCTGGATAATTATGTTTATTTCCTGACATGTAAATGACTCCTCCATCAGGGAAAAAAATTGTTTTTATTAAGAAGGTAAAGCACGTGGGGAGGCTGACTTTTAAACCTGATTTTCATGACAGATTTCCAGCATGTTACTTCGTGTGTGTGTGTGTGTGTGTGTGTGTGTGTGTGTGTGTGTTTTCCAAAGCTAATGCTTGCCCCAAATTGGATTTTTAATGGCTTTAAATTAGCGTGATTTGGTGTTTGGCCACAACCTGACATTCTTGAATTTAACCTGGGCAAACTGAACTTGACTTAGTCCACAAAAAAGTGTTTAAAAAATGAAAATTCTGGCTGCTTTGGAGTCGCTAGGAATTCTTTCTCTAGGTGAACCCAATGTGATCGTTTGAACCCGAGACACCGTGCTGCAGCCTGGCTCGGGGATCGCAGGATTATGGTCTGATGTGGTAGGAACTGCTTTGTCTTGGTGGAGAAGCCATTCACCTTCTGGGCCCTGGTCTTTCTTCATCTATCCCGTTGATGGCAGAAACCAGTTCAGCTCATCTGGAAAGGGAGTTTCCCTGAGGACCAACTGAGAGGAAGACGAGAAGGAGCCACAGGGCAAGCAAGCCCAGAACAAGAGCAGTGGTCTCTTCAACAGGGGCCCATCAGAAATGGCTGGGCATCAGGGATGCTACCTTTGTCTGGGGTCCAGGTGTCTGTTTCTCTGTGGCCAGTGCAGGCCCCTGTGAGGGCTTTGCCATCCTAACATAGGCTGCTGCTGCTATGGCTTCTTTTTAATTTTTTTATTTTTTTAGTTGCAGATGGACACAATACCTTTATTTAATTTATTTGTTTATACGTGGTGCCGAGGATCAAACCCAGGGCCTCACACATGCCAGGCAAGTGCTCTGTCACTGAGCCACAGCCCCAGACTCCACTGCTACTGCACAGCCCTGAGCGACAGACAGGCCATGGTCCCCGGCACCTTTTTTCTCGGAAGAACGTAGAGGGGAGCGGCAGGGTGCTCCATTAGCAGCCCCGGGGGCCTGGGTTTCCTCGGCTCACACTGCCCTTCTCTTGGCCTCCGTCCGCCCTCTTTTCTCTGCCTGAAATACCCTTTCCTCTATTTACGATCTGACTCACTTCCACCAGCCAGAGCCTGTGTTCCGGGAAGTCACATCTGATGCACTGATACAGTGGACTGCACACATCCTGGGTTATCAAGCAGAGTAGGGGGTGTGACAGGCTGTACCTGCCGGCAACCCTGCCCGTCCTGCACCCCCACAAGAGGCAGCAGACCCACTGCCAGTGGTGTGGCCTCAGGCAACTGGCGTCACCTCTCAATGTGTCCCACTCCTCCTGGATAAAAGGGCAGAAGGACAGTGTCCACCTCAGCAGTTGTGAGCATCATCTGGGGCACCTGGAAAATGCTAGTGCTCGTCGCTTTACAGCCTGCAAGTTCACGGAAGGAGCCTCAGGGCAGTCCTACGTGGGGCCTTGCAGTTCTTGCTCTGGGACTTGATGCCTGACGTCATTTCTCTCTCACTCTTCTCACTCGTGGCTTCCGGCCCTCTCCATCACCATCACCCCGATCCCCCACAGAGCAGTCTCAGGTCGTGGTGAACCCAGAGCCTCAGAGGTCCCCTAGATTTGTCAGGGAGGGACTGAACACTCACAGAACCCCTCTGGGTGTTGGCCCAGTCAGAGAGCCAGGGCAGGGGCGAGGGTGCACTGGAGATGTGTTTCTCATCACAGAAAGTGACTTCCCCAGTGCCACCCAGCAGACTTGCCTGGGGGTTCAATGCTTTGAACCCCTGATGGAGAATGGCCTTTCGGGTCTGGGGGACAGCAGTGTGGCTCCAGACACCTCTAGTTACTAGCAGGGTGTCAGACATGTGCATTTGACCTTTGAGGCCCTTATCGGAGCAGATCCCTGTCAGGAATGCAGTGGGCTAGTGTTCCTCCAAAACACCTCTGCTGCAACGGGACGTGAGGAACCTGCGAGCAGAGTCGGACCTGGTGCAGACACTGCCCCCGTGGTCTCTCCCCAGTACAAGGACAGGAAGCTCCACACCCTCCTGTGGGATGCCTCTTGGTTCTGAGCTTTCTTTCTTTGCAAGAGTCATTCTCTCCCCACAGCCTCCCTTGTGGTCCCCAGCCTCTGTTTGTCACCTCCCACTAGACCCTTCCTCTCATGGAAGACTTCCTGCTCGAATGCCCAGGGGAAGGGTCCGCCCACACTGACGGCGCCCCAAGCCCAGGGGCTCCAGGGCCTCCTTAGGGACCTGGATGATGGCTGGAGGGAACCAGAGAGGGGGAGGCCCTGAGGCTGTGGGAGGTGAAGGAGACTGGACAGCATCTGAGAGCAGGGGATTGGAATTCCAAGAAACGGAGGCCACCAAGAATCACTCCAAGCCAGAGAGACAGAGCCCATCCCTGCAGATGGCCAGGGCCTGAAGCCATTCAAGACGGCACCTTAGCTTGAGCTGGGAACTGGGGCCTGAGCTCTGTCTCTCTCTCTCTCTCTCTCTCTCTCTCTCTCTCTCTCTCTCTCTAGTTTCTAGACAAATGCCAGGCTCTGCTCCCCTCCCCTTTCTCATGCAAATTCAGAGAACCAGCAGGAGCCCCCATAAGTTTTCCCCTCTCCCAAGAAATTGCCGTTTTCCTTTGTGAATGTGTGAGGGGAAGCTCATCCTGGTTCTTTCTTAAAAATGGACGTGGAATGTGTACGACTCCCATCCCAATTTCAGTTTCCAGAATGCAAGGGAAGGAACCGGTTCACTCTACCACGCCAGTTCCCTCACCTGCATCCACTTGCCTAAGCTGCACCCTGGTTCCTCCACCTGTCGCCAAATGCATCTGCAGATGAAGGCTCGGACACAGCCGGTGACCTGGGCAGAGCTGGGCCAGAACCTGTGTCTGTGGCCATGAAGCCCGTCCTCTCTACACTCTCCCAACATTGACGCGCCGTCCCTGTCTTTGTGTCGCATCTTGAGAGGATGCGCACTCCCTGCCCGACCTTTTGGCTTGGAACAAGGAATTCATTGACTTGAGGGCCAAGCAGGCCCAGGGCCGCCTTCTCTCCTAATCAATGTGTATCATTTTGCCAAGAGACAGAGTCTCCTGCTGGACAGATTGATTCCCTGGTTATTTATCTTCCTCTGCCCAGTGTAAATTGGTCAGCCTGATCCTATTCGCATGATAAAAATCATAATGTCTCAAATTACTTACTCAATAAAATGTGGGTTTGTCTATTATTAGTGATCATTAGGGTTATAATGCAGCATGGAAATTTGGAGCAAATTAACTACACATGCAAGCTGTTAGGCTCAAGTGCAGTTAATCATATGCACAGAGTTCCAGTGGGCAGAGGGTTTCGCAGGCATCGTTTCAGGGGGACTTTGTGGGAGGGGAATAGAATACCCAGCTTTTTTTTTTCTTCTCTCCTTGAATCTGGTTTTCTCCACCATTTATCTAACATATGGTTGAACCATGGAAGCAACGAAAACCAAATAAAGCAAAAGCAGGAAACCCAGAATTATAACTCAAATCAATATTGCTCTTAAGGCTTCCGTTCATGTGTCCCCAGATTTTTGAATGACATCTCAGAATGTCCATGCTGGACAAACCACCCTGGGCCCCAGTTCCCATGCACCTTGTCTGTCTGCTGAGAGTTGCTCTGAGTCTGGAGCCTTCCTGTCCAGTGATGTCATGGCACAGCGCCGGCTGTCGTGAGGAGTTCCCATCACACCTGGGCACTGCCGTTTCCTCTGTGGCAGATGCTTCCTGGACACGTGGGCAGGTGAGAAGTGGTGACTGCAACTGCTGGTATCTGACTAGCAGAGCCGTGTCGTTTTGAATGGCAGCACAAGTTCAAAAGAAAATGAAAACAAAACTCTAGGTGCACCTTGTTTCCTGAGAGTGTGCCAGGAAATTCACAATGAACTTCATGAATTAAAGCTACCAGATAAATAAGGGTGGTGGCCCAGGAGCGGAAATTGGGTTTTTAAATGACTTGGGGGTTATGCAAAACTTTCCTCTAAGGAGTCTGACTTGTTCTTCGTGGAACCTGAGAACAAAACAAAGACCAAGGGTGAAAGTCTTTTGAGTGAACTGAACCTAACTCAGAATAGTTTAGAGGAACAAAGGAGATGCATAGGGCTCGTTAGCCATGGATGTCCATGTGCAGGGCTTCCCCAGGTTCAGTCCATCCTTGGCATCAGGGAACTGTGAGACTGAGGGATACGGGGCAACCCACAGTGTCTGCTCCAACCGTGATGCACGGAGGTCCCAGAGAGCCACCAGAACCATGGGGGAGAGCTGACTCTACTGCTAATCCCTGTCTTCAGTATCAGAAAGTCAAATAACCTGTGACCAGAGCCCCCTGTGGAGCTGCCTACTCAGCCACATCCTGGGACCCAGGTCACCGTGGCCAGGTCCAGTGAAGAAATGAGGTCTTTCCAGAGATTGTGGCTGAAATGCTAGTTTCTCCTTTTGGGTTTTGATCAAGGGCCGTTGCAGATTCTTCCCAACTCCTCTGGCCATTAGAAATTGACTCATGACTAGACATCAGAAAAGGAGACTCAACTCTTGTGAAATTGCAGAAGCCGTGGTGGAGAACTAAGAGCTCCATGTGGCACTGCCCTGGGTATCAGGAGACTAGCGCTGTCTAGGTCTGTCTCCTGTTCCAGACCCAGACTGCCAGTAGGAAATGCGTAGAAATCCCTCCTTCAACAAAATGTGAGAATCAAGTCCACTGGGTCTGTGTTGTAAATATCCCCACCATGGCCAAGTTCAAGCCTCAGTTGGCTCCCAGAATTTCTGAAAATGAAACAGTCAGATCTTATGAGCTGGTGGCAGCCTACCATGTATGAGGGGGGGTCCCTAAGACACATAAAATATCTATGGCCAAAAGCCTCCTGTAGAAGACCTTACGGATTTCATGAGTTCAACTTTTATAAAATAAGTTACATAATACTAGGAGGCAGGAGTTGCTCTATTAGGAATGAGCAGGCCTTTGTGCAAATGGTTTTTTAAGCCACTTTTTTTTTTCTAGTTAATTTTTCATGCTAAAACAGTAAGAGAATAAAAGACACTGTGATAAAATAAATTCTATTTCCCATTGATTTTTCATTATGACACGTTTTTCTGACTCAGAAACCAATTTAAGAACAGCTATACTATCTGAAGCCTCAAGTCTGTCTCCACTTGGCACCTGGGCAAGACGTTTTGCAGAGTGGTCACTTTCTGCACTTGGATCTCACTTAATGTGCACATGATTTTATACAGGAATGGTCTCGGGCTGGGGGTGTAGCTCAGAGCGAATGCCTGGCATGCACCAAGCCCAGGTTCAATCCCTGGCACAAGAATGGGGAGGGGGCTTGAAGACTGTGGCATGCAATCCGTGATGGACCACCCTGTGTGATCGTGACACACACCAATGTGAGGGACAGAAAGTGTTACTCCTGGTCTTCCCAGAACATAGGATTGCAGAACTCCCTGTCACCTGCGGGGACTCAAGGTCAGCACAGCTTGGCTCAACAGACCTTTCTGCAGTCTTCTCGCTCCCATCTCCCTCTCAAGCAGCAACACAGTGCTGCTCGTGTGGTCAACTTCAGTCCCCTTCGGTCCCCTCTGTTTGTCCCAGGACTGCACTACAGCAAGTTTCTCCCCCGTCTTCTTCCTCCACTGCTCTTCCTTCTCTTCCCCTACTCTCTACGCTTCCCATCTTCCTAACACCATTCTTAAATAGACACTCACCCTTCTGTTTATAAGCAAACCCCAGCCTGAGCTTCTTAACCCCTGGGTTTAAAATAGCAACTGAAGCCAGGCGCAGTGGCGTGCGCTCATAATCCCAGCAGTTTGGGAGACTGAGACAGGAGGATCACAAATTCAAAGCCAGCCTCAGCAAAAACGAGGCACTACGCAACTCAGAGAGTCCCTGTCTCTAAATAAAATATAAAATAGGGCTGGGGATGAGGCTCAGTGGTTGAGTGCCCCTGAGTTCAATCTGAGGTACCAAAAAAAAAAAAAAAAAAAAAATCAAAACTGATCTCCCATCAGAAATTTGTAAAATTGTTTAGTTCTCAGAGATTCGTCAATATTGCCCTCTTTTCAGCCAGCACGCTGCCTTTCCAACAGGGTATTTATGCATTCAGCCACCCATCACTCTTTCAGTCAGTTAATTGGTGCTATTGAGTGTTAAACACGTGCCATGCACTGGGGATGGAAGAAGGAACAAGTTATGCAAGGCCCTTGTCCTCATGGACTTCACCTGCTCTCCAAAGCTCAGAAAGAGTGGCACGAGAAGAAGGTCCTCATAATCTGAATTATTTTCTTAGATTAGCCAAAGTGATATTTGTAAAGCCTTATGGTAGTTCTGATCATGAATTTGACAAGTCCGGAAATAGACCAGATAAAGATTGGTCCATTGGTTGGTGATTAGTTTATCAATCGGTTGAGTAACGTCAGCCTGGGCTACTGAACTTTAGGAAAGCCTGGCAGGTGGGAGAGTTGCAGTTAGAGCCCAGCATCCCATCCTCTCGAAGCTACCATGTGTATCAGTTCCCTGTTGCCGCTGTAACAAATTATCCCAAACTTAGTAAAATAATACATATTTATCTTCTTACAGTTGTGGAGGTCAGAAGTCATGACATCAAGGGGTCTTGAGACTTGAGATTCAAGAGTATAATCCATTTATTGCCATCCCCTGCTTCTAGCAGACATGCTATTCCTCCTGCTTCACAGCACATCCCACCAGACTCTGTGTCCATGGTCACAATTCCTTTGTCCTCTCTGCTCTGTGACCATGTAGCCACGACTCTGACCCTCCTTCCATCCTCTTACAAAGATCCTCAGATAAGGTCTACCCAGAGAACCCAACACAATTTCCCATTGCAAGAACCTTACCTGAATCACAGCTGCAGAGTCCCCTTGCTGTTTCAGGTGACACAGCACAGGTTCCCTGGGTTAGGGGATGGCTGTCCTTCTGGAGGCCATTGTTCTGTCTACGACGCCATCCTTACGTGTAGGAATATTCAGCTCATGACTATTGATCTTTATTTAAAAAGGGCATTTGATGGTGTTGATGGTGTCCCCCACTGGACACCTGGAGAGGAGATGTGGCCTGGATACTCTTCTGATCTTACCACCTGAAGCCATTTAACCTCTTTGCATCTGAGCTTCTTTACCCACAAGATAAGTGTGAGACGTCTCTTTGAGCCTAAAATATTACCATTTGGTTATACAAGTGTGCCCTTTTAAGATTCCTAGGTCCACCATAGGAAGTGGTGGCTCAATGCAACAGGAACATGTTCTCTCACAGATCTGGAGGTCAGAACCCAAAGTCCAGGTGTTGGGAGGGCTGTGTTCTCTCTGAACACTGCCAGAGGGTCCTCCCTTGCCTCTACCTGTATTCCTGGGGGCCAGTGGTCCTTGTCATTCTGTGGCTTGTAGGCCACGTTTCAGACTCTGCCTCTGCCATCTCAGGGTCTTCTTCCCCTGTGTATGTCTGTCTCTGTGGCTCATCTTATAAGCACAGGAGTCCTGATGGATTTAGGGCCCACCCTGCTCCAGGGTGACCTCATCTTATCTAATTATACATCTACAAAGATTTCCAACTGCAAATACCCTGTTTCTTACTCAGGTCACATTCTGAGGTTGTGGGATGGACATGAGTTTTGAGGGAGCTCTCCTCAATGCAGGACACCCCAGACTCCTACAGGCATAAATCCCTGCTCCGGTATTGGGAATGGATGGAATTAGAGGGGAAAGGCAGAACGCAATGGCTTCTTAACCTATGCCCATGTGTCTGGTTGGTGGCTTGTTTTAAGGACACAGATGGAAAGTAGCACTGTCCTCCAGGTACTCTGTGAAGTTTGGATTCAGTCCAGTGACAGGCTCACAGTATGACTGCATCATCGAATTTGTAGTTTCTGCCTAAATAAAGAGAGATCTGATCTCTTTGATTGATTCAGATTCAGACTCTGTTTGGAGCCAGGATACACCTGAACAATTGCCTCACACACATCTCCTACCCTATGGCGCTGCACTTCCCAGATGCTCGGAACTCTGAAGTGCTCCCCTGGCCAGGACAGCTCTAGACGGCCTTCCCTTGCTCCCTAACATGCCAGGAACTGTTGTCTTCAAGGGCATCGGGCAAAGGCCCAGGGTAATGAGCCTCAGATCGCAGACAGGATCATTTTGTAGTTCACGGAGCACAGAGAAGCCTCCTTGGCAAAGCTTGTCTTCAACTTTCTATTTTTGAACCGGAGGGCAGGCCAGGAGGGAGCTGACCTGGGTGGAGCTTGGAGGTTGTGTTCCCGCTGAGGAAAGGGATGCGGAACCTGTCTATCCCTGCAAGGCCCAGATGGAAGCCCAGGCCCCCAGCCCTGCAGCCCCGCGCACATGCTTCGCACCTGGAGCGCACTCTACCTGTTTACAAATTACCCCCATTTTCTGCTTGGTTCAGCAGCAACTGTTTACCCTCCCCCGTGATGTAATTAGGGCTTCAGAGTTCACGTGTGCCTATTATGAGCTCTCCTGTGTTTTGTCTTGGTGCTTCATTTCTGTAGCAGTAATCATATATATATATTAAAATTTGGTATCAATTGTTTGGCTAAATTATGCACAGTGGGCCATCCTAACCTGCCATTAACATAACGTATGCTAAACAATGTGTTGTGTTTTTTTTTCCCCTTCCTTTTTTTCTGATAATTATACTCCAAAGCATCAATTGCTTATTCGAGTAAATTAAACTTTGCGTTTTCCTCGTTTCTTCAAACTTTCCAATGGTCTTGCCTGCAGCAGATGCACACCAAGCACTCCTTCGGCCACCCGTGGAGGTGGCTTTGCTCTTTTCTTGCTGAGAACAGCCAATGCCACGTGGTGGTCACCACCATCTGAGCAACCCCAGTGTCCCACGGCTGAGTGGCAGTTTGGCACATCGCTGCTGCTTACCCCAAACCCAGGGGCACCCCAGCCTGGGTGTGGGGCTGAGTGTTGAATGCCTAGGAATCAGCTGGAGTCGACGTTCATTCACTCCCTGGACCACACACACCAGCACCTCTTGGGTGCCAGGCGTGCACCAGGAACAAGAGAAACAAAAGGGACAATGTTTCTGTCCTGTGATGGTTCATGGCCTCGAGGAGGTCAGCAAAGCCTTCTCTAGACATTTTGGGCCATGTGGACTGTAGAGTCTCTCCCAATTGCTCAACTCTGCCCCTGTGGCTCAAAGGCAGCCACTGACAATTCATCAATGGATGGGAGTGCCTGTGTGCCAATAAAGCTTTATTGACAGGAACAGGGAGTGGGCCAGATTTTACCAGCCCTCAGTCCAGTGGGTCGAGGCAGAGAATATATACACAGAATTTGTGTTTTTAAACCAAAGAATAACTTCAGATTGTGGCAAGGGATAGGAAGGAAGGGGGCGTGGCGACCTAGACAGCACTTGCCAGCTTCTCCCCTCCAGGTGCGCAGCTGGGTACTACCAGGATGAGGCTGCTCAGGGCTGGTGCCCGGAGGATCCAGAACGCTGATGGGAATGAGCACCTTGGCATGTGAGTAACCTCTGCAGCACACGCAGACGTGCCATAGAGTGTGACCAGGGAGGCCCAGCTTAGTGGTGGGGGTTTCTCTTAGATGACACCTGAAACGTGAATAGGGAGCAGTGGCCACTCACGGGAGGGAGGCAGAGCAGCCAGAAGGAGCCACTGTGGGAGACACGTATGCACAGACTCGAGGGCAAGAAGAACCCCGTGTGGAACGGAAGGGCGCCAGTGTGATCGGGAACAGGCGAGAGCGCCCGAGAGCTTTAGAGGAGACCAGGTTCAAGAGGCCAGTAGAGCCTGGAAGGTGTGACCCGATGACTGGCTGCTGCTGCTGCGTATAACAGGCCACACCTCAGCTCAGAGGCTGTGACCTCCTGGCCGTGGGGCTCCAGCAGGACTGGGCCGCTGGGCTTGGCCTCTGTGTCTGCATCAGCCGGCTGTCCATGCATCTCTGCAGGGACAAGACTCCTTAGCCGGGGCAGTTCTTCTCCACGTGGCTGTCGTCCTTCTGGAACCAGCAGCGCTAGACTTGGGTGGATTTTCACGCCCATGGTAGAAGCACAAGACTCAAGTCGAAACCCATCAGGCCTCTTGGAGTCAGGACTGGCTTTCCCACTCCCCTCCCACATTCGGTGGCCCAGAATAAGTCACGTGGCTGAGCTCAGAGTCAGGGGGAGGACACTGCAAAGTGCCCCAGGGAAGGGCTTGGATCCAGGGAGGGAGGAGAATGGGGCACACGGCAAGGTTCCTGCTGGTGTTTGAAGTGGGTAAGAGGCAGAGCATTTTTAGGACAGGAGGGACGTGATGTGCATTATAATTGAAACTCTGTGTGGCAGAATGCCCGGAGCAGCACAGTGGGGGGGCTGGGGGGGCTGTACCTGTTGACGGGGTTCCCAGGCTGCCTTTAGGAAACACAGGGCCTTGCTGTCTTCTCGCAAGAGCTTCCCCAAGCGAGCTGGTTATCATCTGCATTCATCCATGTAAGTCCCATAAAAAGTGAAGCAGTTGAGGAGAAATGAGAAATTATAGCCCAGATTAGCCGCCCTGAGTGTCCCTCACGATCTCAGGATGCTCACCCAAATCACACCTCAGTGGACAGCCCTTTATCCATTAGCACTCGTAGCAGGATTATTCCCAAGGAAGACATGGCCTTTCTATTAGTTACTATCACCATGAAATAAATTGATGTGACTGCCAGCCCTGCTCCCTGGGTTTTCATCCTGATGCGTTAACGTACGGATGACCAGAAGTTCAATACTGTTGGAAGAATTAGTATTGGCTCGTTGTGGGCAAGGAAGAGTTTTCCTGGAAATTGACTCACCATTTCTGCAGTAAGCAGGGTAAACTATAGTAAACCCTGGGTGTATGATGTCTGAAGGTTGTTTTTCATTAATATAAAATCCCTGAAAATGTATCCTAATCAATAATACCCTGTCCTCCACATAGTGACTCGGGGACCCAGGCCCCTTCCACTCTGTGGCTTTATTATGTCAACAAAGATGTCTGAAGTCTGCCCCATACTTCAGTTCAGTGATATTGGTGAGCTGCCTTGGCCTTGGCCTGAGAAGTGGCACTTACCACTTCTGCTCGTATTTCACTGGCTCTACCTCATGGCCCTGTCTAACTTCAAAGGAGGCTGGGAAATGTAGTTAGTGAACACTAGCCAGTTCTCCCACAAACTCCTTTAGTGCCATCCTCTCACCCCAACAACTGAATGATTTGCACTGAGTTTCACTGCACAGGGGATATTCATAGCAAGAGTTAATATTTAGGAGTTAGACGGTGGACATATATTATCTCAATTAAGCCTCCAAGCAGCTATAAAAAATGTACTCTATTCATTCTATGCTGCAGACGAGGGAATAGAGGTATAAAGGTTCATTTTATTTTGTCTTCTGCAAAACAGGGAATCTGACTCACAGGTTAAACGTCAGAAAGTGTATCTGTCAGGATAGGCTAGCTTTGCTAAGGTAACAAATAACACCTCAAATTTAAGGAACCTGAAAACCACTAAGTTTTATTTCTTGCAGTCAGAGATTTACTGATATAAAACCACCAAGTTTTATTTCTTGTTCATGCTCCGTGTTCATCATGAGTCATTTTTATGTCAGGACTTAGATCTATGCCAGAATAGCTTTCTGGAATGTTGCTGGATTCCACAGCAGAGGTAGAAGAACATGATGAGGTACGCTCTGGTCCTAAACCATCTGCCTGGAAGAAACCAGTGTTGTTTCCCCTCACATTGTATTGGATACAGGGAGGAAGACAGCCACACTTCACAGTAAGTTGGCAGGAAATGAACTGACTGTGAGCCTGGAAAGAGAGAAGTGGAAGATTGCAGCCTATTCTAAGGTCACCCATCCATCCCCTTAACCCAGGAAAAACAGCACAATGCTAGAAATATCAGAAGTACTGAAACATTGTTACTACCATTCAATTGCATGAAAACTGGATAGCAATTAGAGAATTGATATATCTGGAATCGACTCAAAATCTTCCCAGTGGCTTCAACCAATTAGGAGACAACCTGGGAGTATGTGGGTGTATTTGAGGGGATGAACCAAGCATCAGATGCTGAGGGGACAAATTTGCAGAGCAAAGCACCTAGATGCCCCTTGAAAGAAGGGAGAAACCTTTTGGTCCTGTTCTTTGCAGCATAAAGGCAAACAGGAACCCAATGCTTTTAGAGTCTCAACTGGAGCACCCCTGTTTACCTGCAGCAGCTAGATGGGGAGGCCTGGGCATGTTTTATTCCTGCACACATACCTAATTACAAAGTCTTTAGTTTTTTTCCCTACAAAAAATTTATGTTGAGATTTAATTTCCACCAATTAGAACCCAAAGGAAGCCATTGTAATGTGATTCTATCATCACAGCGACTGGCCCTACCTCTCAACACACACATAAGGAAACACCGGAGTGCATTTTAAGTACTACCTAAAGTTGTGTTAGACTGTGAATGAATATCCAATTCAATTTGTGGGAAACTTTAGATTAATTAGGTTTATAATTTGCACAGTAAGGTAATGTAAATGTGTTGTTCCTGCTTGACTTTTTGCTTAATCCTCTGAGTGGATATTTAATCTTTTTAATATTAGAATTAAAGCAACTTGGAAGATATGAATATTAATCTAATTATATTCCGATCACTTTAATTTCTTTAATGTTTTAAATAACAAAACAACTTTACAAATTGGTTTAGGTTGGGGAACCCTTTTAGAGGATTTTGCATCTCATCAGCAAGTGCAATTTAGAGGACAGGATGCAGGTTGGGCAAGTACCGCTGCAAGTTTATAGTTATGCAAATGCCGACCATCAATCCTGGGGCCTCAGCATAGGACTTTCAAGGTGCGCTTTTAGGAATTTGCAGCTTCTATTTAGGTAGGAAGAGTCTGCCAGCGGGGAAACCCAGTAAGCAAACAGCTTTATGGCCCCCCAGCCAAACAAAGTGAGAGCTTTCGAAGAATCGGTGATAAGTTAGAACTCAGAGGATTTTTCTCCTTTTCCAGCTGCTATTATCTCAAGGAGAGGGGGAAAAAATCAGAGCAGGACTTGAACAGCAGGTTTTATTACCTCATTATAATTGATACCTGCTCTCTGAGCCAATAAAAGAAGCCGTATTCGGCGCTAGCTGTATAAAATCTTTAGTGTTTTAGACTGTCAGTGTTGGCTATGGTTAAGCTGACATAATTATGAGCTGCATGTACCAATATACAGCTTTTTACCCACGAAAGCATGCGGCAAGGGGGAACCTTCCAGAAATAATAAAAGGATTCACCTACTGAAGTTGCTATTGTTTTGGTTAGGCTGGGAAAACAGGTCCTGTGGCTATCCCAGTTCCCTATCCTCTCCCCTGGCTGGCATTTCCGGAACCCCAGGCTTTTGTGGAGATTCTACAGTTGCATCCTGAAGAAAAGGAAGGAATCCTTTGGCAGTGATTTCCATGCCAAGATGACAGTGTGAAGAAGCCTTTACAAATGGTGCTTTCTGGAATTTCAAGTGTAATAAGCCGAGTAAATTATTTTCTGGAATTAATTGTAGATTTTAAAACAGGTGATGGAAAAATCACCAGAGGAATTAATTATGTTAGAAAATGCATTAGTGTTACCGCTGTTGACCGGTGACGAGTCCTTGCTTCCCCGATGTTGAAGAATAACACCAGAGAGCACGCCGAGGCAAGGTCAGAGGAGAAATTAGAAGTTTATTAAAGGACAGCAGAAAAGACTTCTCCCGAGGAAGAAGGGGACCCAAGAGGTGGAATCCGTGGAAGTGCAGTTGTTTCCCCTTCTTATAGTTTTGGTGATGGAATGTAGGTTGGAAGGCCCGAGGGGTGGGACACAGGTGGGCCAAACAAGTAATCTGGTCAGGAAGGACTTCATTATCACTTCTTTGGGATGGACTTTGGCCTAGGGCCTTTTCAAGGACTTCATTAACATTCCATGAGTTGTCCTGCGTTTCCCTGAGTCATTCCCAGCATGGTCTCCATTTTAGATTTCACTCGGTATTAGACCTGATTTACCTAACTACACTGACTACCTAACTTTAAATCTGGCTTCATTAGTACATTTGAGAATTAGAAACAATTCCGACGAATAAGAAGTGAGATTTTTTATATTTTGAGAGTTTAGGTATGACATGTTTCCACTTAGGTCTCCAGCTAGTGAAACCAGCTAGTGAATCTGGCTTTCCCATGGAGTCTGTGTATTTCTTCAGAGACGTAAAATGGCATGTGTATCTGACATTAGCCAGGGAACATGGCACTCATGAATCTGTATGAGACAAAACAGAAAAAAAAATTCCTTCTCAAATATGTAACATTTGATTGAATAAAGCAACAGTAACAGAGGTTACCAGGACGCTGACTATTTTTTTGTTATTTTGGTTTATGCTGTGGACTTAGCCAGCCTTTCTGGTTAACACCATACATTAGTGGAGTTAACATTGTGAAAGATTAAAGATGAACCCAAATTCTTTTTTTTTCTGTTTTTTAATTTGTTCTTTTTAGATATACATGACAGTAGAGTGTGTTTTGGCATATTATACATACATGGAGTATAACTTATTCTAATTAGGACTCCATTCTTGTGGTTGTACATGATGTGGAGTTACACTGTCGTATGTTCATGTATGAATATAGGGAAGTTATATCTGATTCATTCTATTGTCTTTCCTGTTCTCATTTCCACTCAATTTGTTCCCTTCCCTTCATTCTCCTTAGTCTAATCCAATGAACTTGTATTCTCCCCACCCCTCCCATTATGAGTCAGCATCTGCATATAAGAGAGAACATATGATTTTTTAGGGATTGGCATATTTCATTTAGCATGATAGTGTCCAGTTCCATCCATTTACCAGCAAATGCCATAATCTCATTGTTATGACTGAGTAATACTTCATTGTGTATATATACTATATTTTCTTTATTTATTCATCTGATGATGGGCACCTAGGTTGGTTCCATAACTCAGCTATTGGGAATTGAGCTGCTATAAACATTGATGTGGCTGTGTCACTATATAGTTTGCTGATTTTAAGTCCTTTGGGTGTATGCCAAGGAGTTGGATAACTGGGTCAAATGGTGGTTCCATTCCAAGTTTTTTGAGGAATCTCCATACTACTTTCCAGAGTGGTTGCACTAGTTTGCAGTCCCATCAGCAATGTATGAGTGTGCCTTTTCCCCCCGCATCCTTGCCAACATTTATCGTTACTTATATTCTTGATAATTGTCATTCTGACTAGAGGGAGACTGAATCTCAGT
This sequence comes from Spermophilus citellus, assembly GCF_964194105.1. Lineage (NCBI taxonomy): Eukaryota > Metazoa > Chordata > Mammalia > Rodentia > Sciuridae > Spermophilus > Spermophilus citellus. The sequence goes on from NC_138200.1 coordinate 61,581,570, forward strand.
GTAGTTTTAATTTTCATTTCTCTAATTAGAGAATATTCAACATTAGAGATGTTGAACATTTTTTCTATGTTTGTTGATCGATTGTATTTCTTCTTCTGTAAAGTGTCTGTTCAGTTCCTTCACCCGTTTGTCAATTGGATTATTCTATTTTCTTTATTTATTTTGGTGTTAGGTTTTTTTTTTTTTTTGAGTTCTTTATATATCCTAGAGATTAATGCTTTTTCTGGGATACAAGTGGCAAAGATTTTCTCCCATTCTGTAGGCTTTCTCTCTTCACAGATGAACACCAATTTTTTCTTGCTCCTCCCATTGAGAGGTCAAGTTGAATTCATCTCTCCTTGGTTCTAGGCTACACTCAGTGGCTTACTTAACCAACAGGATGAGGTAGAAATGATGCTCTGGACTCATAAGAATGAATCCTATATGAATGAGCCATGTGCGTATAGGGATCTTAGAAAGCTTGCCTTGAAGCACTGAGCCACCATTTAAAATCTCCTGAGCATCCTAAGGAAGGAAGTCTAACCAGCCATCGGACTAGGAGATGTCTGGCCAAGCTCTAGCCTATTGAGATTAGCCCAGTGGAGGCCCTAGATACTGGTCAGCAAAGATAAAACTCTCTCCATCTTCCCTCCTAAGGCTCTGTCCAAAATGTAGAGTCAGGGATAAAATAATCAATTATTATTGTTTTAAGACACCATGTTTTGAGCCATCCTTTATAGAAAAATAAATAACCATAGTGAACATATTCTAGGAAAAGTAATATTGAATTTATTTATTTTTTTTTTTTGAGAGACAGAGAGAGAGAGAGAGAGAGAAAGAGAATTTTTTATTTAATATTTAGTTTTTAGTTTTTGGCGGACACAACATCTTTGCCTGTATGTGGTGCTGAGGATCGAACCCGGGCCGCACACATGCCAGGCGAGCATGCTACCGCTTGAGCCACATCTCCAGCCCTTTATTTTTAATTTAAATTAAATTTGAATTTAGTTTCCCTATGTGGCCTATGGACTTAGTCTCTGTAATTTATGGTAGAACCAAGCACATGTAGTGACCCAAAGATTTCTTCTTTCCTAACTCAAAGTGAGTGAAACTCCTTACACTGGAGGATGTTACGGACTAAGCTTTGCTCTTCATCTTCTCTTACGGATTTCCCTTTGGAAACAGGGATAAAAAGAAGGAAGCCTCCCAGATGTAAATTTCTCATAAATATTTGAGCTCTGTTTCAGAAATCTTCCATTCTGGGCTGGGGATGTGGCTCAAGCGGTAGCGCGCTCGCCTGGCATGCGTGCGGCCCGGGTTTGATCCTCAGCACCACATACCAACAAAGATGTTGTGTCTGCCGAGAACTAAAAAAAAAAATAAATAAATATTAAAAAAAATTTTCTCTCTCTCTCTCTCTCCTCTCTCACTCTCTCTTTAAAAAAAAAAAAAAAATCTTCCATTCTCTGATCTGTTGCCTAATCTTCTATTTAGCAAGTATTTTCCATGAAATAGAAGGCTTTAATTGGTAGAATTACTAATTTTAATAGCATAGTTTAGCCCAGATCGGCTGGTCAGGAAACTCCTTTGAAAAGCCACCCATCGGCACCCGAGGCCATCTACCAAAGTTCTCCCTGCTCCATTCTTGCTGTGCTAAGTAATGGGACTCCCACAGACCCAAAGAATCAGGGCCTCTTTCCACTGGAGGTTACCCCAGAGCTTTCAGACTTGGGAGTAGGGATTAGGATCTTCTCTGAAGAAAAGGGAATTATCCCAAACATGGTTACACCCACAGAAGGGTGTCTGTAATGCAGCTAGTAGATATCTTGGACCCACATGCAGCCTAGGGTCACAAATGAGGTCTGTGTCCTGTGCTGATTTAAGGGGGGATAAATTCTCTTACATGAGATAGGACATCGGAAGGTTCTTCAGCTAAACTTTAGTGCAGGGTTCTCAGCCTTGTCATCAACAAAATGTGGGGCTGAATGGTCCCCTGTGCTGGGAGACCTCCTGTATTCTGCAGGATGCTTAGCAGCAGCCCTGGCCTCTGCCAGAGCCCGAATGCCAGTGGTCCCAGAGGAGAGGACCACAAATGTCTCATCACTGCCAGATCCTCCTTTGACTCCACAAATCTTTCTTGCTAAGTTTATACTGTCTTGAAAATAGGAGGAAACTAAACGTGATTTTTCTTTAGCAACCAGTCTCTCTCTTTCTGTCTCTCTTTTGTTTCTGAATTGCTACAGACGAATTCAAAGCTGCCACAGAGGTGGAGGGGTTGGACACTTCAGACCTGTAAAACATGGGGCTCACATTCCGCAGAGCGCAGTGTCATGTGTAAAGGAGCTGGAGGTTGATTACCTATCACTTTTGGAAACGGCAGTGTCCTTGTTCACCATTACAAATATGAAGGAACCCTATGAAGGAGTTCTACAACGCGCCGGAAGTGATTTTGTAGCCACGGGGCTGAACTGAAGAGCTTAACCCACTAATCTGCTATGAGTGCCCGGGGAGTGCTAGCCCAGGTTCTCTTACGAGCTGAGAGTCCTTTGGAGGGAAGCGCGAAGCCGTGTTATAGTTCTGCTTTTAATGGCGGAGGCAAGAATTGCCTGGACCTCTCTCAGCGTTCATCTCCAGTCTTCCAACAACTCGTGTGCATGGAGCCATCTCACCCCAGCATGGGGGCATGAATTGGAGTGGAAATCAATGGACTAGCATTTGGATGCAATTGCCCCACATTATCAGAGAAAAGAAGACCACTGCAATTCACTGGTCAGAGCATTGAACCAACTGTTTTTGCTAAGCATTAGTTTGTGTGATAAGTTGCGTTCCCCGGCCCTGCTCACCAGAGTTTTTCTATAAACACCATTATTATTGTGCTGTGTTTCCTGTGGCTGAGCTGAATTTGGAGATTTGATCCACCTTAACTCCTTCTTAGCCTTCGTAGTGTTGGTGACCCTTCCTGAGCAGAAGTGAAAAAATCTTTTGATTCTTGAAAGATAATTTGGATCCTCCCCCACTCCAAGTTCCTGCTAAATGGGAACAAGAGGAACCAGCCTGCTGAGGGGTTCCAGGCTAGTCCAGGGTCGACCCTCCCAGGGAGCTCAGACTAGCCAGATAGGAGACTGGGGTGGTCAAGAAGTTGAGACAGAGGTCTGACCTTGAGTCCCAGCTCTGCCTGTCCGCATTCTGCCAGGTCTCTGAGCGCACAAAGCTTCATTTCTTCATGGCTGTGCCATCCAAATTCCTTCTATGTGCATAATATAGCATAGACACCTCTCAGTGTCATGAAAAATGCAGACACATCATCCTCAGAATTGGCCGGATCTTTCAAAGCACGGTTTGCATCTTGGCCGCCTCTCATCCGTTCTCGTGATGCTACTATGCACATCCGATAGCAGACCTCACTCTCCCTGCAAGTGGCTTCTGGAAACTGGACACTCCTCTGTGAGCTCAGCCAGAGTAGGAGACGCACCTGGCTAAGGAACTAAAGAAATGAAAACCGTGTTTCTCTTTCTCCCCTTGGTGTAGTTGCAGAGCCAGTATCTGGATGTAGAGAACCAGCCAGATCCAATGATATCCCCCTGTGTATGTCTCTCCTCCACATAAAATAGGAGAAAGAAATAATTCCTAATTTCTAGACTTGCGTTGCAGCTAAAACCAGTTTACCTTGGGATCATGTTTGGCATACAGTAAGTGATAGATAAATGCAGACCCTTGTGAACAATTATGTTGATTGTTCATTGCAAATGGGTGATGAGGAGGAGGGAGGAAAGGAAAGGAAAGGAGGGGAGGGGAGGGAAGGAGGAATGAAGGAAGGAAGGAAGGAAGGAAGGAAGGAAGGAAGGAAGGAAGGAAGGAAGGAAGGAAGGAAAGAAATCAGCCCTGATATATGGAATTGCAAAGAAATTCACATCTCTTTGTGGTGATTGAAAATAACTTGACCTTTATTAGGCTGGCCTGCTGCCTGGAAGGCAGGAACTTCCTTGGGGTTAAGATTTATGTGATCCATCAGCTTGATCTTAATTTGGCTGAGCCAAACTTCCTCCTCTGGGTTTACCCACCAGTATCCATGGACCTACTTGCAACATCTGGGATCTACTTATGTGAAAACTTAGGCCAGTCTATACTAAAAAAAAAAAAAAAATTGTTTTGTGTTTGAAATTGAAATTGACTGAATATATATATTCGCTGCCTCTGGCGATCCTATTTACAGAACAGAGAAGGTCTCGCTCTTCCCACGCATACTTTAGACAGGTCCAAATTGAGAAACTTTGAGCAGGGAAGGTAGCACGTAGCCCCCAAAGCCGATTGTAAAGTAAAACAATGACTATTGAACAGATTTATGGTTTCTTGTCAATAACCCTCTGATTTGGGGAGATTGTTATCAGGGTTAAGCTTTATAGGAAATGTCTCCTTTCGAAAATGACATTTTAAATTAATTCGAAATTATGTTTTAATTTAATTCGCAAGGAGTCATAAACAGGTGGGAGAATTAGGTAACAATAATTGTGTTTGCAAGAAATTGATTTCATCCTAAAATTACATGAAGATGCTATTACAGTTTGTTGTCATCCTGAAATGCACCGTTTAACCTTAAAACACGGCGCAAAAGACACCCTCGTGTTGAAGTCCTTAATCTAGTGTGTAATTGCTTAAGTAAGTACATTACTACATTGTCAACTACCTGCTCTCAAACACCTTAACTACCAGGATGAGTCTGAGCTTAACAGCGCTGTGAAGCAGAAACTCAGCCTCGGTGGAGAATTTGACATCGAGTCCCAACCTTTCCTCAAGCAAAGATACGGAGACCTCAAGAACTGAGCAGGCATGAGATCTTTTAAAGAGTCGCTCACTTAATTATCCTCATTTTATCGAAAACAACATTCCCTTTGTGCTACTTAAAAATACTTGGTCTGACACACACACACACACACACACACGTGCACGAATACACGCACACACAGCTTTATTAACAACTTCAGTAATTTATCACGTTCAATTTCTTTTTTCCTTCCCAGAACTGTTACTTTCGGTACACTGGGAGTTCATTCATTTAAAGTTCGTCCTTGGCAATTCTTTACTGAACAGATTCCATTTAATTTTATTTTATTTTTACACAAAGCTGATAACTAACCGAGACCAAGCAGGCTCGAACCGAGTCTATTCCTGGATATAAACCAGATGTGCAGTTAATCCGTCATTGTTCCTGTGTCAACTGCCCTCACGCTCACCTGCACTTGGAAGAAAAGCGCACCACGCCTGATTTTTCTGCTTGTTCATTTCCTTGAACTTGGTGACATTGGGTCTGGTAATTTCCAAAGCCAATTTTGGAAAACGCAGCTTGCTCAGTGCCAGTCCTGCAGCCACACTGTTTGAGTGCGGTGGCACGTTCCCTCCTTGATGAGACTTTGGGCTGCTGGCTGTGGATTGGAGAGAATCTTGGGCTGACTAGAAGGTCCCAGATGTGGACGTCCATGCTTCCTGACACCACTGCCAGGTCACGGCTGGGCACCTGGGGTTTTGGATGGGTGCTCGACAGACTCTCATTACTCCGGAGCAGCACAACTGGTAATAAAGAGCATGCTGGTGGTCCCTTCTCTCTCAGGGCTTGGCAAAGCAAGACCCACGCTGAGAAGAGAGTCTAGCCTCTTCAGAAGCCACTGAGCACCCAAGGAATATTTCCTAGTCTCATTTTTAACCTTAATTACAAACCAAGCTACAATCTCATCGTCACTTAATGTAACCGAGGAGGCCGCTGGCACCGTATGGAGAATGGCTTTAGTCTGTCCTTTGTGTTCATTAAACCCTCCGTCTCTCTGCAGGCCCCTTTGGAGAGCTAGGCATGTGCTGTGATTTGAGGGATAGTGGCCCATAACTACTAAATTAACAGTGGTTGACCCAAGCTTCATGGGTGCCAGAGACCATTCTGAGAACTCCCATCCACCCCCAAATGCTGGAGCACAGGGTGGTTAAGAGATGTGCTGCAGGTCACACAGCTAATACATGGGAGAACATTCAGACTGGAGTCCAGACTTTCACAGTCATATGTAAACAGCCTCTAGGGACATGCCCTTTGGATGCCAGGGAGGTCATGGGACCAAGAATCTCTTGTTACCTGAAATTAGGGCAGAAACAATCACTAGATTCATTCATTTGGGGTGCCAAACCTGCCTTGCCTGCCTAAAGAGTTGAGAAGGATGGTGGAGCCTATGATCATTCTGGAATGTTTGCGGGGAGTGTGGGAGGAGACCATCTTGGTGAATAGGGACCCTGCTTTTGCTGTCCATCTACAAAGCATTTGGATCTCTGACAAGCTGCACAGTGACCTGAGGGTGCAGGTCCAGCAAGCTCCAGCTGCAGATGTGCAGACAGGAGCTAGTCTGTCTAAAAAGCAAGACCCAGAGATGCTGGGATAGTGGACAGGTACGTTTTAGGGCCCGTGGGGCACTGATTCCTGGCAGCCTAGTTTCCTAGGAACAAGGAGAGCCCAAGTGGAGGAAAGAAACAGGAAGATTTAGCTGCACTGAAAACAAACTGCTCATGTTAGGATTTTTCTCAGGGCTACTTCTCTTAGGATGGCTTTGAGCAGATTAATATCAATATAGATTATGGCTAGTTTGACTCTGTAGCGGGCCTTGTCCTGGGCTCTTCAGCTGTGTCCAGCACTCTGTCCAGTTCAGCGTGGCCTCACAGGGCAGATGTTGTATTGCCAGGGCATACCCAGGATGCACAGTCACTGAGGGTCACCAAATATCTGCAAAGCTGGGAATCAGACACAGGCCCTGCTAGTGCCCGAGTCCTTGCGCACGCAGCACAAGGGAGTACGGTTCGTGATGCCCTTCTAACCGGGGATGGCCAGAAGGTGCCAGGTGAGATACGTCTCCTGGCCCTCTGTGATTTCAGAGCACGGGATGGCTGGCCACCTGGCTCAGAGTAGGCAGGGTCGGGAGAGAAAGCGAGCTAGAAGCATGGGCGCGTCCCGCGGTGTGACTACACGGTGGAACACGTCGTTTCCTCGGTTCTCCATTTATTAATAAAATACCCAATACCTTCTGGCGTGTGCTTTGAACTGCTTTTAATTATCTTCAGTTGGATGGACAGAAGGTAATGGGGACCTCATAATCGTCGTGGAGGGACTATTGGAATTTTATTTCCGTGGGGAAGGCAAGGACTTGCCAGGGAGCCAAGGCCTTTCAAAGTTGAGGACACTTGCCGGTGCCACACGGCGTAAATCACAGTGCAAACTATGCGATTATCCCCTGCAGAGGAATCGAGTGTGGCTTTATGGGATTCTTCACCAAGCACTTAGGAATAATCTGATATAAAACAGCAGGGGTGGAGAGTAATGACAACTTCAAATTAGTTTAATGAATGTTTACATTTTAAAAAAAAAGGCTTTTCTACAAACCTGAAAATAAGAAGTGACAGCTCCTTCCCTCTGTCCCCTGCCTACTGGTTTTCAGCCCAGGAGAAAGGTGTTGGACTTAACTTCTTCGGGCCCCCAGGCACCCCGCCGGCCCTCCTTCCTGCAGCCTGGGTTGGAGGTCCCTGGAACACAGCTCCATCCATTTGCATTCTACATGTCGAACTGGCGTCAGGGCAAACATCTGTTTTAAGTCAACTTCGACTCAATCCAGGAAAAAATAAATTTCTGGCTCTCCACCTGCTCAGAGGTCAATCACCCACCCAAATCAGCCCGAGATGGATGATGGGCTGCAGATGCCGAGGGTATTTTTAGCTACGTTTTGGCAGGTACCCTGCTTGTCGAATGCAGCACAGGAGGGGGAGCCTGGGAGGCTGATAAACCATTGCACTGTTTTAAACCGGGTGCAGTGCCAAAGCCCGCACCCAACCTGCCTGGCGCTTCTGGGCTGTTTCCGCACTAGTGATGAAGAAGGATTCGTTCTGGCAAAGGGAACGGGATAGGGAATGTCCACATCGCTCACATTAGGCAGAGGGGACCTCAAGGTATTTTGGACAAGAAAGAACATTTGTGTTTCAGACAGAGTCACCCAGCCTGAGAGGTCCCTGCCCTCCACCGCTCTGTTTCAGTGTGGTCCTGTTTTCATCTCCTGCCGCAGTCTGGCTGGGCACAAAATCACGAGAGCCACCACACACCTTGTAGATTCAAACAGCAACTCTTTATTCCCGAACTCACACCGGCTCTCTACAAACACGTTCTGGGGAAATCCAAGTTCTGCCGCCAAATTCACGTACTCTACCAGGCTTTTAATCCCAAATACTTTTTGAATCCCACGAGAACTCAACGGGAACTCAAGGATCGGGCGTGCCTGAGGCAGCAGGATACGCCCTATTCCCCTGGCAGGGTACACCTTAAACCTGGAACCGCCCTAAACCCAAGGACTAGATACTCCCTAAAACTGGTCCTTGAGCAGGGTCACCTTTCTCAAACATACATGCAAAGTCACAGCAAATGTCCAAGGCAAGTTCATTTCCACGAGTCCTTCCTCTAAGCAACATGGGGTACGCTGGCAAGGAAATTTCAATGCGTCATTCCTACTTGGCAATGGCTCTCAGCAATCTCCAAGCCTGGCTGGTTCCTGGTGTGCAGATCTTGGCCTCCTCACAGCCTGTCAGGCTGAATTCTGCCCACAGGTTGCCAATCTGGATTATGGAATGTTACTCAAAGTTATGCAATTTAACTTGGTCTACGGGACGGACGATCATTACAAAATAAAAGCAAGAAACAAAACAAAAACCCCCAAAAAAGCCTGAAGGGCTTGGGCCCCTCTCAGGGATGTCTGGAAAAGCAAATGGAGAATTCCCAGAATTGATTGAGAAGCACACTTGGTCTGCTCAGGCCTTTAAGCATCACTAGAAAAATCGAACCTTGCCCACTGGCCTGCCTGACGGACACACCAGCACCTCCCCAAACCTCTGAAAAAGCAAGCCTTCAAGAGCCAGCTGAAAACTCAATAAGAATACTTCTCCCATAGAGCAATGTTCTATGGGATCCAAGGAGCTGGAAACCCTAAACAAGAGACAGAGGCCTGCGGCTCTGCCGACCGAAACCCCTGTTGACGTCGGGTTTGTCAAAGAGGAGGAGACAAGACAGAACAGAGACTTGGCAACTCCCAGTTACCCGCAAGGTTGGATGACTCCGAACCCTCGTCCTCCTGGAGACTTGTCATGCACAGGAAGTAGTCTTCCTGCAAAGACTCAGAGTGGTGCAGTTATTTGGCCGTCCACTTGTCATTGTGTTCCTGTGAGGACTAAATGATAGAAGGTCACTGGAAGTCAGCCCTGAGCAAGGGGGGGTCCAGTTCGTGGCCCACTTTTTGAGTATGTGATCAGAAAGGGCCTAACTTGCACACCACTCCTTGAGTAGGTGGTCAGGGGACGTGAGGAAGGTAACAATAAGTCGAAGTGTTTATGAATTCTCGACCCTGGAATCGCACTCTAACGTGCTGCTAGAGAGACAAGAAGGTGCTGAGAGGATACTTGATTCACAATGGAGGGCGGAATCTTGAGGTTCTGAGGGTCACGGCCAAAGGCACCAGGGAGCCTGGTTTCTAGGAGGAGGAGGTGGACCACCTTTTGCAACTGCATTCCAGTGCATCCATATGTGGATAAATCCCAGACACGTTCTCCACCCAGACCTCCTCTGAAATGCAGGATCCTACTTCCACCTGCCTGTTTCGTTTCTTCCTTTAGATGCTCAATGAGCTTCCCAAACCCAGGACATCTGAATCCAGACTCTTGATCTCCATCTCCTGCTCCTACCCCAGACGCCTCTGCACCCTCTCCTTCCCTGTTTCGGGGGACAGCCACCAAGTCTTCCTGTTGTTCAGGGCAACAGCCTCGGAGCCACCCCTGTGGCTTTTCCTTCTGTCCATCCCACGTCCAAGTTCCTTGGACACTTCTTTTGACTCTGCTTCCAAAACCTATCTGCATCTGCATGAGCGTCAGCACTTCCCTCTTCTGCCCAGACCTGGCTCTCCAGTCCATCGTGGGAGCCACCGTATGGACACTGTGCCTCCGTCCTTGGCCCCCTGGAGTCCACTCTCCCTACGCTGACCAGAGCAAATCTTCAACACCGGCTCCCAACCCTTGGTAGGCATCAGAGTCATCCATAGAGATGGGCAGGCCCCCATCTAGGCCAGAAGCCTGGGCCTCGCCCTTTGCTTCAAGTGATTCTGGTGTCTACTGTTCAGACCTGTTTTAAAACACAAGGTCAGGGTTTTCCACACTCAGATGAAAAGCTAAAGCCCTCTGCAAGGTCTTGCCCGACTCAGGTCCCCGCTGCCCCTGGCCCTCTCAGCCCCGCCAGATGGCCTCTCCTGGGAGGACCTGTGGTCCGGGCAAGGGTCTTCAGTGAGCCAATAAATAACTACCCTCCAGACAGCAAACTGCACACAAGCACACTTCCTGGGTTTTCTCACTGACCTTCCTGTCTTTGCGTCCGCCATGGGCATTGGCCACATGGGGCATCACCAGAGCCAGTGGATGGAGCAGCCGTGGCGGCGGATTCCCAGCTTGGTGCAGAGACACCATTCGTGACGGTGGAATCTGATGAGCGTGACTGAGGAAGGGGCCGGGGGTGAGTGGCTCTGTGGTCCCGATGAAAGCAGCAGCAAGGGTGCCCCCTGACACTTAACGACCCCCATGAAGGGCAGGCGGGGCAGACACCTCCCAGGGCTTCTCGCACAGGAAGCCTGCAGCCACCTTGGGGCCAAGGACAATCATGCCCCCTCATGATGCCTATGGGGGAACTGAGGCGTGTGCTGTGTGCCTGCATTGGCTGGCACCCTTCACGGTGCCCTGCAGGTCCCTGTGCCCGAGTGTGACTGACTCTGCACTGCCTCTGCCCATCGCCTCCTTCTGAACGTGGAGTCTTGTGGCCACAAGCTTCATGGGGTCCTCAGAAAGCATTTCGTTTGTAGGAAGCTAGAGAGAGGAGCTGGGTCGTGCCATTGAGCAGTGGCCTTGGGTCAGATGCCAAACGTAGCCAGTTCCCACCTAGACGCGGCCCAGGTCCACCTGTCTTGCCGTGCACGGGCCCAGCAGTCCTGCAGGCGTGTCACAGCTCACTGCAGTCATTGATCGCTGAAGTGCGGAGCAGATGAACTCGCTGGAAACGGTCAGTGCCCAGACCCCCACCCCCACCCCACACGCAGTGCCCTTCCAGGGAAGGCAGGTGCCGGGTGCCGCACTCGGCAGAGGTGAGAACAGCTAGGCATGCCCATGACCTGCAGAGGGGAAAAATGAAGACAACGTCCGTGCGCAGCCCCGGGCCAACCACGAGCAGGATGAAAGGCGTCAGCCGTTGCCAGTGCCCGTCTGCGCTCCGCGAAGGCCACGCACTTCGCATTAATCACCACCGAGCTCACGCGGGCTCCCAGCGAAGGAGCCAAATGATTGGGAACAAATTCAAAACAGCTTTATTCCATTGATAGTCATTCATATTTATGTAAACCTGGGACCTGAGAGCTGGCTTATTAATCACAACCTATCGGCAGGAAAAGGGTCATGGAAAAAAGAATCTTTATTTGAAGTTTTTCTTTTTTTTTTTTTAAGCTATTAAACAGTGCTAGTGGGAATTACACTGTTATCAACCATTATTGAAGTAAATGGGCTTCTGAAATAAAAAAAAAAAAAGAAAGAAAACTTCTAAATGTCAATGTGCAAATAAAAAATAGCAGTTAATTAAACCAGGCAGTGCGTGGTCAGCAAAGATGGTCAGTGTCCCTGCTATTAAGAATAGACAAAGGAGGATGTGCCCAGGGTTAACCTGTGTCGAGATAAGTGGTGCTAGTTAGTCTGCCTTAGGTAACAGCTGTATGTAAACCTCCTTTGGCCCAATTACCAAGTTGATTCCTTGAAAATCTTCTTGATTCAAGTTTTCCTCCTATGTGACCAAATAGTTCCTCAAACCTTCCCATCACATACTCAAGCGTATTCAAGGCAGTCGATTAGTATTGAAGTGCCTAGAATTACTTTGAAACATCTATGGGAAAGGGTCTGGATCCTTTCTCAGAGTGAATGCAGCCCATTTCTGGCATCTCTTGTGCCTTCTAAAGAATCACCGTTCTAGATGGAGCAAGTCGACTCCAAAGGCAAAAAAAGTCAAGCTCTTTCCCTCTTGCCCAAGCACTGGGTGGGATCCGCTGCAGTGCACACCAGGAGAGCACCAGTTTGCTCTTAGGAAATGGTGACTGGGTTTTTGTTGTTGTTGTAGTTGTTGTTTGTTTTGTTGTTGTTGTTGTTGTTGTTTAATTTAGAGCTTTAAGTGCGAAGGGTCATTAAGTTACGTTAACTTCTGGGAAGCAAACTGCATTTATCAAGTGTCCTTCAACAAAACAGTTCCCTGGGTGTCTGGGGAAATGACATCTCATCCAGATGCTTTTACTGGGTGATCCCGACAGACCAGTAGGACTTGTACTGGTGCGAACCGTCTGGAAGGATGGACCTTCTGGCCTCAACCATAGTTGGAAGCGATGAGTAAACCCTTTGGCATGTGAGTGAGGCAGCCGTGCAAATGGGTTTGGACTAGTGGGGTAGTGAGGCGATGCTGTGGGGTTAGGAAGAGGCACAATCATGATCAGAAAAACGCAAGAAGCCTGTAACGGAGGGAGCTGGCTAGTGACTGCAGTCGGTGGTGTCATATTTGAACTTATCATTTTAAGGACCTCTTCTAGGTTTGTTTCTTGAAAGCAGAAGTCACCGAGTTTCCCAGGTCTGGTTGAACTGGTGACTCTACATTGGTCAGGGAGTGAGGGAGAAGGGGGTGTGGTCACTACAATCTGCAGGGACATTTTCAAAGAGCTTTGTCACTCAGAACAGAAATTTTGGTGGTAGTGCCTAGCATTACCTTGGACAGGCTGCCCCTCACTGCCACCCTCCCCCACCCACATGGGGACTCAGAATGTAGGAAGGATGCTCTTGAGAGGGCATCCTACATCCTACAGGGGCATATAAGGTCGTGACCCTCTGGCTCTTTCCTTTTCCAATCTCCATTTATTTCATAAACCACCAAATATGTATCTACATTTCCAGGTAAATAGTCTTTGATCCATAGCCTTTGCCTGCTTTGCTGTCCTAGTGGGCATCAAATTGCCCCCTCCCCTTGTGCTTTCATTAAGACTGGCTACATGTATTTTTGGCAGCCGGACAATGACATTTTCTTGTTAATGTGGAGAAAACATAATTGTAGGTCTTGGAGCTGGTTCAGTTGTGAAAGGACACCTGAAAACCATTTCAATGCCAAGGGGTATCCAAATGCAGACGAGGGGGTACATTTCTCTGTCCTCACCTCTTACCTTCCTGTACCCGAGGAAGTTGGCCAGTTACCCAAACCAGGTTCCATACTGTTTTCTCTCTAGTTTGAAAGCTGGATTTTGTCATGCTTTGACTCTCCTCTCTTCTGAATGACCTGTTTCAGGTTCCTGAAGTCCCAAGAAAGTCCTCGCTGGCTCACTACCAGCCTGCATCCCACGCAGGCTCAGGCTGTGGTCTGTAACTCTCCGCTGGCTTTCCCACACCACTCTCGGGTCCTTCTCGGCCTCTAGTTCCACATCCCCTTTCATGTCTTAGATGTAGCTGTTTAAGTTGGTTCCTTGATTCCTTCAAGTAATTGATCTGTTGGCCAAAATACCAGTGGTTCCATTTCAGAGGTGGGAGTCCAACCGGTTCTGCCCAACAAGGGTGTTGGTGGGAGGTCTGCTTCTCTGGGGCCAGTGGTCAAGTAGTGTTGCAACTGGATGCATGTCCACCATGCCACGTGGTCTTATTGGGTGGTAGGGTGGCCAGGTCTCTTGTGAGCTGGTCTTGTTATACATTTACTCATTTATTCATTCTCTCTTCATTTATTTATTTATTTTTTTTTTTTAAAGAGAGAGGAAAGGGGGGGGGGAGAGAGAGAGAGAGAGAGAGAGAGAGAGAGAGAGAGAGAGAGAGAGAGAATTTATTTATTTATTTTAGTTCTCGGCGGATACAACATCTTCGTTGGTATGTGGTGCTGAGGATCGAACCCGGGCCGCACGCATGCCAGGCGAGCACGCTACCGCTTGAGCCACATCCCCAGCCCCACTCTTCATTTAAAGACTCTTTATTGTGTACATTCTGCTTCTCTTGAGAAGCAAGGCCTCTCCACATGCAGATCCCCTGTGCTGTGCACCTGGGTGATTCTACTGCAGCACAGACTCCAGAGTATGGGAGGAGCCTTGGCTGGGCAGAGCGTGGCTGCCCCACCTGCCTGGCCCTCTTCAGTCTGCACTCATTTTCACATGCTTTTCTGCAGTTGGCCTTTTCACTCTTTATTAAAGTGGTTTTCATTTTTGAAACTACACTTTTTAATGATGAAAATGAGCAATGCTGTTGTTCTTCTTTATTGGTTTGGGGGCAATGGCAGCCTCTCCTTTTCTCCTGAATCTTCCAGCGACTCCCTGAGCCTGTCTGTACATTCATCATATGACATAGATACAGTATTTAGTACACTCTGAGAGTTGGATTTCTTGTTTTCCGATGCCTGCCTTTAGAATCAGCATGTGTAGCTGTTATTTGGCATGAATTTGGGCTAAGATGATGGCAAGTTTAGATGCCACTTCCAGCAGATCTAAGCCAGTGCACACCACTTTACAGTGGTGGCCTGTACTCCGGTATATGTAAAGCACACCACCATCTTTGATATTCATCTATCTTGAACTTCTTTTTTTTTTTTTTAAAGAGAGAGAGAGAGAGAGAGAGAGAGAGAGAGAATTTTTTTTTAATATTTAATTTTAGTTTTCGGCGGGCACAACATCTTTGTTTGTATGTGGTGCTAAGGATCGAACCCCGGCCGCACGCATGCCAGGTGAGTGCGCTACTGCTTGAGCCACATCCCCAGCCCCTATCTTGAACTTCTTAATGAAAACATAAAAACAAACCAACCGAAACTTGGGGCAGAATGATTGTTTTTCTCTGTGCCCACCGAAAAGAAGGACCTGAAATCAGGAATATGCTCTCCCCTTTTGTGTCTGAGGTGATAGAGAAGACACATCACTGGTTTTAACTGTAGCTTACATAATGCAGGTGTCCCTCAAGATGGCCCATGTCTGGACGTGGCTATCCTCTGTCAGGATGATGGACTTGGTGGATTCATTGTCTTTGTAGGAAATCCTCAGTGTGCTGCACCAAAGAGTTTCCCATTGCCTCTTTGTGCTATAGTCGTTGCTTGTTTCTACCATGGAATTATATGGATCTTCAGGTTTATATGGAGATTGAGTTCATTTCTCCAGGTAACAACCCTAGATTCTTTTCATTTTAAGACCCATTTCTGTGTGTCTTCAACTAGCTGCCCCCCTTCATTGCTAACTAATAAACCCCCTAATTTTTAACAGCCTGGGAAGAGATTACATTTTCCTGTCACCCTGGATGTTAGAGTGATCATCTGATGAAGTTCTGGCCAAGGGGACCAAAGTAGAACTTATACATCAGGGCTACTTGAACTGTGTGTTATTAGTCCACTGAGAAGGTCAGAAATTGAGGAAGTTTGCAGAAAATTTTGCAGCTATTAGAATTAAGTTTGCATGTGTTAAATTGAATATTTAAAGACTGAACTTATGTTTTTTTGTTGTTTAATGTCCCTTTTCATTTGCTTTATTCTAGTAATTTGAAATTTAATTTAAAATTTCTCTTTGTCTTTTGGGGGAAGGTATCCTTCACAAAATCAGTGGTCAGTGATCTCACAAAAAGTCAGTCTGCACTACAGGCAGTTTGAGGAGCACTTTGATGTGGCCCTCATGTTGAATGTGTCTGGGGAGGGGAGGGGTCCTTCCTGCCCTGTCTCCTGCCCACTGGATGGAACACTCACTTTACAGAAGGTGAATTCAGTGGGCAGCTCCAACCACAAGTTGGGGCTGCGTCCTAAAGGAGCTAAAAGGTGGAAGGAACCTGGTTCTTCGTGACCGGGACAAGGCTGGGCAGCACCTCCTTCTTACTTCCCTGCTGTAAGTGAAGAAAGAAACTTCTGTCCTACAGAAGACACCAAAGTCACCAAGGGCCAAGCCACATCCCCCGGTCATGTCAACAGTTCTTTTCTCCTATTTCCTCCATTTGGAGGGCTGACCAGACTGTGGCCAGTGTGGGGGCATGGAGAGAGCTGGGATTTTGGAGACACAAGTGACCAAGGTTATATCTCCACTCTCTCACTTGCTGATGAGCTCGCAGTGTGCCCAGGCAACTCCATCTATAAAACAGAAATGATAAGCATTTATGAAGCCTGCAGGAGGCCCCATGGGTCATGTTTTAAAGCCTCTGGCACATTATAAGTGGATCTGCAAGGTTTGGTTTTTGTTCCTTAGTTTGGTTTTGCAGAGCTGGGGATTGAACCAGGCCTCACACCTGCTAGGCAAGTGCTCTCTACCTCTGAGCGGCACCCCAGCCCCTAGCAAGTTATTTATCCTCCTCTTCCCACCTCAAAGTTAACCCACACTGAGAAAAAGTCCCCATTGCAGAAAGTAGCAGATTTTATGCAAAATCAAATGCCGATGGAACCATTTCTATTCTGAACTGAGAAAATAAGAGTTAAATGATTTTAAGGTTTTTGATTTGGTTTTAGATACAGAACCCTAAAAAAAAAAAAAAAAAAAAAACTAACCATGTTGCCAAAATCTAATATGTACAGCCGATATGCCAGTTTGAGTGGAGTGGATTATTTTGAGTAAGACATTTCAACCCTCCTGACTTCTGCACATTTCATTCTTCTCCACCCCTTGGTGATATCCCAAGAAACTCAATATGAAAAATCACTATGTATTGGGCTAAGTGCCAGCATCATTCCTTTATTCACTATAACAGGATTCCTCAAATTATGGTTCCTGAGTCACTCAGGGGATTATAACCAACTGAATTAGCCTTTTGGGGGGCTGCCTCTCAGAAATCAGAATTGCAGGAGGCAGCCCAGGTGGATCTTCTCAACCTTAAATTTTGAGAGCCATTGGTCAATAGTTATCTATTTCAAATTTATCTACTTATTTTCCAGCTTAAAAATAATACATATATTCAAAACATTCAACAATAATAGTAGGAAGGGAAAAATATCACTTGTGCTTCTTATGACCCCAACCTAGGATCTTTTAGGACTTTGAAGGTTTACTTTTTTTTTTCTGTCTTTGTTTTCTTACAAATATGTTCTTATGTACAGTGGAGCCTTGGTGGTGGTGGTTTGCACATGTTAAATTAACTTCAACCTGCATATCAACCTCATCTTGCAAATACAGAGAGTGAATTAAGAAGAGATTTATATGCAGAATTTACATACACCTTGGCAGGCTGCTTTCTTCCCTCACAACTGTATCAAAATGCATGAAATTATTTTTCACAATCACATTTTCTTGTTGCCGATGCTTCAGATGCTAAATGTCAGACTTTGGTGAACTTCACGTCTGGTGTTGGAAAAGGGGTGAATATTATCTACGTTTCAACATTATCTAAAAAACACTCATTTGAGAGTCTTCTTTTTTCTTCTTCCTTCTACATGTAGAAGTATTTTCTTGAAAATCTGTCTTAAAAATTGAATCCTTACTCAAAATATTTGAGCCAATGATACATTGCTGAGATTTGTAAGAGTACTGCCAACCAATATTAAGTGTAATTTTCTCAAAGTGATACCATGAAGCTCATCCCAACTTCAGATATGGGAACAAACTGTCACATTTTAGTGAAATTTGCGGCTTCTGCATGACCACACACAGTATCGTGTTTGCTCCCTTTACAGAAATCTAAGTGAAGAATCACTTTTTCCTAGTAGCAGGATGACTTGATTTCTCACCCTCTCTCAGGCTGGCTTGGAAACCCCAAAATGGAGCCTTTTCATCTTAATTCAGGGCTCTTTCTCACCCTTTTCCTGAATCAGAATTCCATGATACTACTGTGCAACTCACGGACTGTCTGGCTCACCCCCCAGGTCAGCCTCCCTCGGGCTGGAGCTGGGTACGCCGGCTCCTGAGCCTGTCCATGCCTTGGCATGCCCTCGGTCACATTGCTTAGGTAGCGTGGAAAGAAGCACAAACCTGAGAGTCAGACAGATCAGACTGGATCCTCGGCTGTACCCACGATGTGCTGTGTGATGGGTTGAATGTCTGCAATCTCTCCTGGCTCCAATTTCCAGACCTACAAAATGAGCATAAATGGCACGCACCACACAGGGTGGTTGTGAAGACAAAATTATTTAATGTCTGTAAATATGACAACAATGACTAAACCATGCTAGCAGCCTCTGGGCCAAGCTCCCTGTTCGTCACCCTGTTTCTTCCTCATCATTATCCTAAGAGATTTCATCATTCTCATTTTACAGATAAGGCTTCATAAAACGAACTCTTAGCTTGAACCGTACAAAACTGCCATTTTGGTGGGTTAAAAAAATGATAGACTATAGTCAATCTCATACCATTTAACCTAATAACTGGCCTAGGTGTCATGGCCAAATTGTAGCACACACCAGGGTTTTCACCCACTACTCTCCGACACCTAAGCCCATATTTTTCAGGGTTCAGCTGAACTTGAAAGTACTAGGTGCCAGGCCTGACACTAATCAGGTACTTAAAACATCTTAGTTTCTTCGGTTGTATTTCTGCCTACCCTTCCCAACCCCGGAAATGAAGCCCTGATTCTATGTATTCAAAGTTAAAAATGGAGCACCCAAGTCTTAAGATCAAACGGGGTTCCTGCATTTTGACAGATTTCAGGCTTCTGAATTTCAATGTGGAGCAGGGTACCCAGAGCAAGCACAATGGGGAAAATTGCCGTGGCCAGTCCCGACAATGGGTGGCTCGAACAGAACACACGCACAGGGACCTGATGTGAATGGTATTTCTGAGTGGAAGCTAAGTAGGAGCCGAAAATGGGCTTTTAAAATACAGAACATAAGGATGCAATTCACAGAGAGGGTCTAAACTGTAAACATGCAGCTGTGGGGTTTGTGAGGCTCAACGCGTATATACCAACAGCATACAAATTGTCAAGTACTTAAAGTTCCATTGTTGATGAAAGGACCTCACCCAATGTCCTTAAATGTCCCTCCTTTTTTTTAAAACCATGAATTCATATCTCTCACAACATGTAATTAAACACCAACAGAAATTGCACATGAAGAGTAACAAATAAGGATTTTTCCAAATTCTTTGGTTTTATTATCATTTGCTAATAAGAATCTTAAAAAAAAAGCCCAATATGTAAATTTGTAGTCTCTTAAACTCCTGCAAAGAATCCCTGCATGAGAATCATCCAGCAGTGTTCTGAATCCTCCTGACAACCAAGTTCCCCAGAAGAGCTGTAGACTCTCTAAGGTTGTTTCTGAGCACCTCCCTCCCCATCCCCTCTATTCCTATCTGTTGTCCTGGGCTGTCTTGGAGATTCCTTCCTTATCTGATCAGCCCATGGTTGAGCACCTTCCCATAAACTCAGCCAAGAACAGCCCCTCTAGAGCTTTGGAACAAAAGTTTTATTCTTTTTCCACTGGAGGAAGCTCTAGGATGTAAAATTTGGGAGTGGCCAGCCTTTGAGTTTCCCACAGTGTGAAAGATGAGGACACATCTGAGATCCAGAGAGTTAGGTGCCTGTCTCAGGCCCTTCTCTAGGGGTCTGCTCCTGCTCTGGTTTGGTTTGGTTTCTGACAGCTTGCTTACACAACTCTTTGAATTCCATAGATTGAGAAATTCCCCCTGAGTTTGGGTTGAGCTTTTGTTCCTTGTAAGCCAACCATCCTGTGTCTGCTCCTGGCCATGCTTGGCTTTAGAATCACTCTTCTGATTCTCATAGCTTGTGTGTTGTGGGGGTGGCGATGGCCGGATGACTGGAGTTAGGAGTCCCTGATGGCACCCAACATTTCTTCCTTGAGGCTCCCTCTGCACACTGTCCAAAAGCTCCATTTTCTAACTTTGAATGTATAGAATCATATATGTCCCTTAACTATCTCATGTCATAGGAGATTCTGAGTCTTGGAAAATAGGATTTGCCTCCCAAAGAAGCAAATTCCCAGCAGTTAGTACAGTTCCTGGCCTTGCATGAAACCATCATGAGCACTGATTGGTTTGGGCTGGATTTGTTGAAAGTAGTAAAGGACTTTGTGGAAGAAGGCTGGTTTAACAGTCCATAGCCCAGTGGGATCCAACCTTGATGATTCCTGGTCCATCTCTTGGAATCAAATTTTCAATTTGATTCTTTCATCCAATATGGTAGCCTTACTTTTTGTTTCAACTGTGCCCTCTAAACCCCTGTCACTGAGACATGACTCCTCAAGCAAGTTGTGTAACATTTTCTAGTCTCCATTTGCTCAAGTAGTGATGATGAGACTCTTCTTAATGGTGAGGTGCTAAGTTCTTGGTCCCAAGGGCAGGCACATTAACTAGTGCTCAGTAAACATTCTCTCATTATCTCTCTTTTGCCTCTCCAAAACAGAGGTCAAAGAGGACTGACCCTGGAGTTGGTTTTTTTTCTCCAAAAATTTGATACAGAAATCAGTAGAGATGCTCAAATAGGATATGTTTGACTTGTATTGATCAAAGTAGTGTGATATAAAATCAAACCCTTAATGCAATCTTATTTATTTCCCATACAGTATCCTATGTAGATGTATCCCACTGTGAGGGTCTTCTCCAAGTAGAGATTTAGGGATACAGACTCCATCTTTTATCACTGTCAACCTTATTTATTTATTTATTTATTTTTAGAGAGAGAGAGAATTTTTTTAATATTTATTATTATTATTATTATTTTAAGTTTTAGGTGGACACAACATCTTTATTTTATTTTTATGTGGTGCTGAGGATCGAACCCAGTGCCTGGCACATGCCAGGCAAGCGCGTTACAGCTTGAGCCACATCCCCAGCCCCACTTTATTTTTGATACACATGGTCTTAGCAACAGGAGAATGAAAGAATGGAGAAATTACCATGGATATTTAACTACTTCAGCCCAGAAATGACCCACGTCAGTTCTGATTACCATACAGTGACCAGAACTAGCTCTATGACACAGCTTAGATACAAGGGGGCTAAGAAGTGTACACCCTGGCTGGGAAGCGCCATCCCATCAATACCTGTAGTCTGTGGGAGAGGAGGCTGGATTCTTGGTCATCTGTTAGCCATCTCTGTCAAAGGAGCGAAGGTAACTTTTAGAAGAACATGTTTAACAATAGGAGTACAAATGGTCACAAAGCCATCAATCTTGGAGACATTAAATTTCTTCTATGGAATACTTTTAAATATTGTAACTCTTAGCTCCATTAATCCCACCCACCATCCATCCATCTGTTCACCTGTCTGTTCATCCATCCATTTGTCTGTTCATCCATCCATCCATCTATCCATCCATCCATCCATCCATCCACAGTAGGCGACTCATCCCTGGGATGCTTGGAGACAGTCTTGCTCCCTCTTAGGTTGTTTGCTCCTTCCCCAGCTGCCTTCCCAAACCATATGGTCCCCATTGTTCCTGCTTCCTTTTGTCACCTGGTGCTTTAATTTGTGCCTGTCACTCCCTGACATTTTCCTTAAATGCTTGGCCTTGACCTCTGGTTCACTTCTTCTTTCACCACCCTTCATTCATCTCACTTCCTTATTTTGTGACATTTCATAAATTTAGTGATTGCAATTATGATCACAACATATTTCTTTATGGGTAACACAGGCTCTGCAACAGGGAACTCCATCCTTATTTTGCAGACACAACAAATTCTGCAAGCATGTGTCTTTGGAACGAGGGAATGGGGGGTTGGACACAAATGTAATCACAACATATGCCTCTCTGGGCACAGCTCTGCCCCACTGCACGGATACAGAGAATTTGGCAGCCTGAAAATAAGCAGGAAGAGATCCTCAAGCTGTTCCTTCCACCCCCTGGGATGTTGATTAAGTTAAGACTCCCAGTTTTATTTATCCCACAGGTATTTGTTGAGCATTTATTCCTTCTTGCTCTAGGCCCTGTTCTAGGCACTGGGGACGTGGTAGAGGCAATGCATAAAAGCCCTTGCTCCCCTGGATTTCACTGGTTGCAACCAATAGCCTTTCACTCTAACTTAAGAAAAAGGCTATGGCGGAGGTGAGGGGTGATGGGCATCAGGAGTAGGGAATCCACAGTGATGCTGCCAGGTCCCAGGATGCCAGCAGGCTCAGGGCAGCCCCAGAGACCCATGTGCCACTCCCCTTCTCTGTCTCTCCCCTATGCACCTGGTTTAATTCTCCTTTCTCCATGAATCAGCTTTTCCTATTCCTCTGTGCTTGTAGATTATGAATATAATCTGCCAATTCCTCTAGAACTGGCAGATTATATTCATAAAATTGCCTGGAACCAAACCGTCCATCATTGCATCTCCATTCGAAATTCTTGGAAAAGAGAATCTTTCTGGCTCAACACAGACCAGGATCACTCCTCTTCGTGTAGGGACAGGGTCTTGTTAAATAACCATCATGGCTTTTATTTTTAAGAAACGGGGGAGAGGCTGTGTGAATTGGGTAGATACCTTCCCCCCCAAAAATGGCAGTTATGCAGTGAGGAAAAGATCTTTGCACATCCATACACACACACATGCACACACACACACACACTTTTCTTTAGTTTTATTCAGATCTGAAAACAACTGTTACATCATAGAAGTCTTCTGACGTCATTCCCAGGGGTCCTGTGCGGGAAAAAGCAGGCCTACCCCAGAGGAGCGCTGAGCCGACCAGCCTGCTTTCTCTAGGTCAATGCCCATCGCCACCTCACCTGCTTCCCAGTCACTTTCCGGGTGACGTGGTAGAATGAGGCAGGCCTTGTGTTTTGGAATCAGATATGCCCTACTCTGCCATCTGTTACTGGTGAGGCCCTGGGCAAAAGCTAAGCTCTCAGCTTCAGCCTCCCCCTGAGCCCAGCCTGGCCTCACTACCTTCCATTTGAACAAGGGCCTGTATCAATGGCTCTCAGAGATCCAGAGCCAGGGATCGCCAGGAGTCTAAGCTGCAGAATTCAGGCCACGCCAAGTACAGACTAAGGAGCAGGGTCTCGGGTTCTCAGGCTGTTGCTGCTCCTGGTGCTGTCTGGCTGTCTCTGGGCTAGGGCACACGCCTGGCTGGGCTCCAGTGACGAAGCAGATTGCTTCCTCCCACTTCTGAGGGTGTGGACCCCTTTCTCTATCCTGTTTTCACTCTGATTGGCAACTTCACTCAGAGCGAAACCTAAGTGAAACCTCAAGGTTTGACTCAACTGCAAAGGGATGGTTGAAATCACCTTCAAAGCCCAGAACCAGACGTCCACCTGTGAGGGTCCCGCAAGCACAGGAGTGTGGTTTGTGTCGCCATCAGCCTGTTGGGATGAAGCCACTCTGGGCAGCTGGAAACACAGCAGGGTCATCTGTCCCCCCAGCCCTAGAACCTCTTAACGCAGGTCAACCAGCAGGTTGGGCAGAGGGGAGATGGTGACACCTCCAGTTTCCCGACAACCATCTGAAGTAATGTGAAGCACAATCGAAAGCAGTGTTAGGGTGTGTCACCTCCAGAGAAGGAGGCGAGGAGGAGTCAGATGGGCTTTGGCTTCAGACCTCCTTCTGCATCGTGCTAGGGGTGGCCTCCACTGAGTTCCACAGCCTGCGTCTCGTTATTTCTAAAATCATCCCCCGTGCACAGATTATCCATGACAGTCGAACCAGGAGAGGGCCATGAGGTCACCCTGCACGGGGTGGGAGAAGGAGGATTGGCACTGCCCTGGCCTGTTAGAGTCATGTGGAGCTCCTGAACGTAGCCCCAAAGAGGCCCGTGCCTGTCCCTCTGGCCCATCTTCAGAGGGTGCATCACCATGATGCATATAGCTATCTCACGATCCATGGCCACCTGGATGAGTCCCACTCTTGATTTTGCCACATAGCTAAAGGCACAGCCATTTAAGATGCCTGCTTTGGTCTTTTGGAGACCTGCCAGCCCACAGGGATGGCTGGGCAAGGACTGTGATAAATTCAGTTGTTCACAGGATGTGAGCTTCTGAGGAGGGAGTGGTGGGGTGGAGCTGCCTTAGTTTGCTTTGTGCCTTCAGCTTGGCTCCTCCCTTGCTGTGGAGGCTTGTGGAGGCCATGAATTGTCCCCTGCTGTTATTGTAATCCATGGTGGACCTGCATAAGTTTAGGAAGCATTCATCTGGGGAGACCAGGGATACTACAAGACACCCCGAACAATCTGAAGTCTGCGTCAGAGAGCTGTGTGAGTGGCTCCTGAAACTCCGGCTTGGCACTGTTGGCTAAGAGGGGACACCTGAATCCAGCGTCTATTGGTTTGGTCATCTTCAACTTAGTTGTGAGTTTACCCAGGACAGTGAATAACGTGCCTGGCCATCTCAGCAACGCACAACTGGGGCCCTGGGTGGGTCATTATGGCAAGTCTTGAACATCTTGAGTCCCTTGCTGGAGGACACAGAGGAGGGTACTCCCCAGGTCCTTTGACAATAGGCATGTCCACATGATTTGCTTTGGCCAATGAAATTTGAGTAACAGTGGGGTTTGTCACCTCCAGAAGGAAATTGTAAGAGCTGGTGTGTGACTTACCCTGACTCCTTTTTAGGTCCCTGCATCAGGGGAGCAACGTCCAGCTAAGGCCTCTCTGTCTTTCTGATTCCGTGAGTGACCAGGTCAACAGTGCTTCCTCGCTGATCCTTATTAAATGTGAAGAGCAGACCTCTGTTGTCCTGGGTGACAGAGGTCTCAGAAGTGTTTGCTATTGCAGTGAATCTAGCCTGTCTTGTCTGACACGAAGTTTTCCTTTCCCCAAAAAGTACTGTTTTTTCCATCTGCCTCTGAACGGTTATGACTCCAGACTCCTTCCAAGTGCATTACAGGCTCCACTGCTCGGTGAGACAATTAAGTTCAAAGCCAAACAAAGACAACTGCAAGGCACAGAGGGAACACGCTGCTGCAGTCAGCCCGTCACTAACACCAAGCCCTGAATTTGCTTAAAAGTTTTTCCTCGAGCACAAAGGGAGGCACACGAGGTCTCTAATTCTCCTTGGCTCTCGTCTCACTCCCTGGCGACTCTTGGTCTCCATACAGGAGGGTCTTTTGCCAGATGGTCAAAACATTCGTCCTCTCATCTTGTTTTAATGTAAACTGACGTTTCTCCTCTTCCTGCGGAGGGGCTTCTTTCATGAGTCGTGCTTTGCATTTTCATGGAAGGATTTTGGGCCTCCCTATCAGGAGCCTGCCCTTGTAATTTGGGGGAGAAGGAGCTGCTAAGCACGCCATCAGCATGAAGCCGCCACAAGCAGAACCAGACCCTCTGGAGTCTCTAGATTTACACTGCCGTGGAGAGTGTTTGAGAAGCCAGAGGGAAACAGGAAGGAGCGGAACCTGGAGCCCTGAGCAGAGTGGGCCACAGCCCTGGGGCGCCTGGGCCTCAGGCTACCTGGAATAAGGTCATGTGCATTTGTGGATGGGTCTCTTGTCCCTGATGAAGGGATCAGAAGGGACACTACTGCATGTGGACAGATAGAGGCATAAAGCTAAATGCAGGTAATAGGTAAAGATAGCGCCCCCAAAGTGATAAGAATAACCCCAAGAATAAATAATAGAAATTGAATAACTCTGAGAGTTAATAGTGATCGTAACTTGTATCAAGCAGTTTGTAAACACTGTGCTCTCTCTGCATCCTCACCATGACCCGAGAGTCAGGGCTGGCTATATTTCATACAAAGAAGAAGGGAGAGAGAGGGAGGAAGCAGGGAGAGGGGAAAGTCTGGGTAGTGATACTGATCAAATTATACCGTGATATCGCGTGCACGTACCACTATGGCCCAGTGAATCCACCATTGTGCACAACTCTAATGCACCAAGTAAAATTTGGGGGAAAAGAAGAAGAAAGGGGTGTTACTTTAAATGCTATAAAACCAAACATGGATTCACTCACTCATTCAGCCAGGGCTGTGCTCCCTTGCTGGCCCGTGCTGGCCGCACGTGTGTGCTTAGGATCTGAAGCACAGCAGCCTGGTTCTTTCTGGCAGCTGGGGGTCACACTGCTTGTCTTTGCTTTCAAAGTCACACCTCTGCAGGCCCCTCACATCTCAGCCAGCAGCTCCAAGGCTCCTGCCTGGACATTATGGTGGGGACAGTTACGTGTGTGAGGTGGAGCCAAGCCCCAATGCTCTGAGGACCCTGGAGGATGAAGGGGCTCATTGCCAGGCCCGGCAGGGGGCTGCTTGCTGACCTCTGAGAAAGCCCAGCTCTCCCAGCAGTGGTGGCGCAGCCTCAGGTCTTGCTCACCCCTCCTTTGCTGTCTCACCACGTGGAAAACTCACTCACTATAACGAAAATCCCACCGGAAGGCAGCTTTCGCAAAATATCGAGTCCACTCAGAAGACTGGTAGATAAATGTGATTCCAAGAGGACTAACTGTTCATACCCAGAGACATGCACTGGACCTTACATTCCTTACTTATTAACAGTTCCCACCCAATAGTCAAAAGGGATCAGCAGAAATATGGAAAGAAAACCAACTAGCACTCAATGTTCCGGCTGTTTTCAACATTCTTTAAAATGATCACATTGTCACTTGTGTGTGTGTGTGTGTGTGTGTGTGTGTGTGTGTGTGTGTGTGTGTACATGTGTGTGAATATGAAAATTCCCAGCACATAGCAGAAGCTCAATAAATTTTAGGGTCCCTATTTGAGGAGTTAAGGCATCTTTCCACTCCTCCAAGTTTTGTTTGCAAAATTTCAATGGTAGGAAGAGAATAAGCAAATTTTAGTTTCTTCTTACAAATTATTGCTATTATTTTAACTCAGTTGGCCCACAAAAGTCAAATCTGTGCAAGGAAACAAAAGCTTAGAGATGGAGCGGACTCTCGCCTGCCGGAATGCATCTTCATGCGCTCTGCAGTGCAGTTCACCTAAGTTCACCTTTTGGGAGAAAATGAACTGGTCAGAACCTTGGCAGAAGCAGGATATGTTGTCAGTATCTGGCAAATTCCAACCCCATGAACGCCTCTGACCTCTGGGTTAGGACCCTCCTCCAGGGTGTAGAGAAGGAGCTCGTGTGTCCTCTAAAAGAGACAGCCACTTGCCCTGCACAGGTGCTTCAGAGCCTGAGTCAAAAAGGGATCTGGCAAGAGAGGCAAACAGGAAAGGAGACCTGGGGCTGGGCTGCCCACCGGCCTTCTGACAGGCGGCTCTGGTGGCCCTGAGAGCCTCCAGGAGGAACGGATGTGGGGGAGGGAGTGACAGTTGCACATTAGAGGTGAGAGGGCAGATGGCCTGGCAAGGGGTGACTTCATGAGCTTTCCAGAAGGGCCTGGGGGAAATCCTATGATTCCAGCCCCTGGAACCGAGTCTTCAAGAATGATATGCTCTCCCCCAACCTCCCCAGAAGTGTGGGAAACACGTAGACATCCAGAATGTTCTCAGAAAAAGCTTGGTTCTCCCGTGTTCTAGGAGAGAGCAGGGAGAAAGGACGGACAGGGGAGAAAAAAGCCAATCACACATCAGCAGAGCTCCATAGGGAACAGGACTGCACTTGGCCGCAGAGCTGAGTGCTTTGTAGGATACTCTCAGCCGTCACACCCCGTGGGGCCAGGCCTGGGTCCCCCGCCTAAGACTCCTCACCTCACCCCTGAGCTGGAAGGACAAGCTTGGAGGAGGCAGGCCAAGAGGCAGGTGACAGACGAGACCTTCTGCTGCCCGGGATCCTGAGGAACGGGGATTGGTCCCTTTCAGGGTGGGCAGAAGTGACCATCTACCTGCAGATGGTCACTGGCCCAGGTGGGGCCCTTGGAGCCTTGAGTTTGTGGTCCTACTGAAAGGGGAGACTTTGTGATTGGCAATTTCTCTCCTCTTAATAAATAGGCAAGGAAGTCGCTCAACGTCCTTACATAATGAATACTTAGGGCTTTTTAAATGTGCGAGCTCCGGGAGACCAGGAAGTGCTGAGCACCAGGCCTCAGAGAGGACAGGACTTGGAAGGACGCTCTGGACTCCAGCGGGAGCTGAGGTGGCTCTCTAGTCCGAGGCTCTGCCACAGTGGGACCCAGCTCCCCTTGGGTTCTCTCCTCCATCTCAGCCTTTTCTGCTCACCCATTGCTTCTGCCTCCTCCTTACTACGACTTAGGCCTCCTGACCTTGGCCTCTTTGACCCTCTCTGGAGGGTGACCTTATCTGGTTCCTAGAAGGGAAAACTGATGGAATAGGCTCCTTTCTCAGGCTGTGCAGGAGTTCCCAGGCCTGCTCCTGAAGCCTGTGGATGGGGCATTGGAAGGCAGCAGCAGGCAGAGCATTGCTGTCCCCTGGTCATTTCCTGAGCATGGGCACACAAGGTCCACGCAGCACCAGGGCTCTGCAGCTGGGGTTGTCCCCCAGAGCCTCAGAGTTTTGGGCCTGGGTCCAACAAAGGTAAGGTTTGCAGAGCCCCCCAGGCCTGGCCCTGGCAAGAGGAAGACAGATGAGCACCCTCCTTCCCTTGGCAAGTGTGTGCGGGCTGACCTGGTGGCCACCAGCAAGTGTTAGCTGAGCCAGTGCAGGTAGGACGGGGTCAGAAAAAGGACAAGTGAAGGAAACACAGTGTTTTCTTTGGGGGATTCTTCTTGAAACCAAAAGGGGTTTCCTGACCTCACCCTGCAGAGACCACTTAGTTTCCATCTTTCTCAGATGATAACATCTACAGAGGGGCTCCTCTCACTGTGGGCACATCGGCTTTCAAATAGGTGGCCCGTGCTGAGAACCGCGCAGTACTTACCAAGCACCACAGTCAGTGCTCAGAGTGGGCTGCTGCGTCGGCCTCGGGCGTGCACAGAGGATTCGCCACCACCTGGACGCAGCGTCCACGGAAGCCGCGGAGTGTCCCGACCTCCTTCCTGTAAAGCTGAATGGACATATTGATCATTTCTTCCCCAAACCACACTTTCTGCTGGAGTGTGCTTTTAAAATTTATTTCTCTTCCGTCCCAATGTTTAATGCATCGAGGGAGAAAATGACGAACTCAATGTACCTCGAACGTGGCTGTTATCAGGGATGGTACCAACTCCACTGTGCTTGGATTAGGGCGCTTCGGTGTCCCTTTGAATATAATTCACATGATTCTCACGCCGCCAGGGTGCTCTGTGCCCAGAGTGTGAATGTGATTCATTCAGGAATGTGGGGACCGGGTGGGATGGCTCTGCCATCTTCTAGACAGAGAGCAGATTTCTTAACCTTTTTAAGGTCTCTCTACCCGTGTTTTACACAGAGATGTCAGTTATTCATCTTAGAAGATCTTTCACGCTCTTAAAGATGATATTTATGAAGTTTAAGGGAAATGGCCAATGTCAATGGCTCTCCGTCACAGTACCGCAGACACTGATCTTTGTAACTAACAACAGGATCGACTTCTTGGAAGGGGGCACTGACTCTTCCCCTGTCCCCGGTTCTTGGGGCATAACAGGCGGTCACCCCCTGGCCGGGCGGGGCACTGGCTGGCACAGGCTGGCTATCTGTCTGTCTGTGGTGTTTGGAGAAGGCCCTCCCGCTGCCCGGTGCTTGCCTCTTCCCGGCCCTCACTGTCACTCTGGCTGGGGGGGGGGGGGGTTCGCTGGGGCTTGGGTGCCTGAGAAAAGGAGTGAAAAACCCAACTGAGAAAACCCAAGAGAAACCGAAAGACCGAAGGCTGGAAAAAAAAAAAAAGAAGAAGAAGAAAGAAAAAAACGGGGCCCGAGAGCTTGAGGACCACAGTGTGAGGGAGCCGGCTCCGACAGGAAGTGGGCAGGAGGCTGTTTTCAGTGTGCTCATGGGAACTGGGCTGGAAAGTGCTGGGGTGGAAAAAGGGCTTTAATCGAGCTATAAATATCTGTTTCTTTGAGGTTTTATGACCAACAATTAATGTTACTGGAAGGCACATAAAGAGCCACTTCTGGACTTGGTGGGTCTGAGTGGGCCAGGGTCGGGGAAGGTCCCGCCGGGGGCTGCCGCCCTGCCACTCCTCTCTGCACGTGTGTGTGACCTAACGTGGCACAGGTGTGCAAGCCATCGAAGTCTGTAGTTCCGTGGCACACTCATGAGCTCATCCCTCCATTGTCCGCTCCGTGGACGTGTGTTTGTGACCGGCTTCTACCTGCAGTTCCTGGTGATGTAGCAGAAAAGCCAACTCCTGCCCTCACAGAGCTTCCCTTCTTGTTGGGGAAAGAGATGCAAAAGTAATCGAGGCCTTCTGGGAAGGAGAGGTGCTGTGAAGGCAGTCACATCTCCTAAGAGGACCTGATCTAGAGGCTTTCCTCCTCCTCCAAGGAGGAGCTGGGAGGCCTTTGTGGAGAGGTGGAGTCGGGAAGGAGGAGGGAAAGCAGGCACCAAGGCCCTGAGGCAGGTGTGCACACTCTGGGTTAGGAGTGGCCACCAGGGGGAGGCGAGGAGTCTCAGCTGTCTGTGGCCTGCCTTGCAGTTCTTTGGAAGGCTTGTACTCTAAGACAGGGTTTCATGTGGTTCTGCTGAAAGACATGCCACCAACTGTATGACAACACCCTTCCCCCAAACTTCAACTTACCTTTCCCCCCACAAACAGAACAAGCCATGCAAAAAACTAACGCAGAAACAAAAAGTCACTCAGCAGGTCATAGGGCACTGTTGGCCTGTCCACCTCTGCCGTGTGTCCACGCTCCCGTTCCTGCTCTGGAGTTCTCTGTTGCTGTCCCGAGCAGAAGGGAACTAGAAGGCTGAGGCGGGCAGCACACCTCCGCTTCCCCTCAGACTGTGCATTCTACCCACCTTCCCTGGCGTGGGCTTCGGGAATGTGCAATTCCTGAGTTCAGATTTGAAACCCTGGGCCGTCACTTTGGAGAAAGGGTTCACTGAGGCGAGGAGGTGTGGAACAATCTGAAGAAGTTTGCCCTTTGCCAAACAGCACCTTTAATGTACCCTGGGCATTTTGGAAGTGCACCAACTCAAGGATATTCTAACCTGTTAGTTTAAGCATCTCACCTAAGGACTTTGTTAGATCAATGTGTGTTTTCTTAAGGGGGCTTCCGTGTACACCTGACAGTATTTCTTTCTTTCTTTCTTTTTTTTTTTTTAAAGAACCACATAATTTAAATCAGTTTTACTTCCAGTTAGTCTGAATTAGGGCAGTCGGCCTGTGCATAGGAAAGGGGTTTCCTCCTTCATTTTCTTGGGTGCAGGGAACTATTTATGACTAAAAGAATTCATGACGTGTGTGTTCATCCTGCATATTACTGTGGCTTTAGGGGTATTAAAATCTAAACAGATTGGGAGAGGGGAGCTCTGGGAACTAGGCATCAGTAGGCTCACCTGAGCGCAGCAACATGGTAGGCACGGCTCCCAGCCCTTACTCTAGGTGAATAATCCAGAGGCAATATGGCTTCCTCATCCTAAAGAGATTGGCTCATCCCATGACTGAGATGTGAACCTTTCTCATCGAAATCTCTTTCCCCTTGAACTGGTTCTGAATCTTTGGTGCTGTTCGGGGAGACTTAGCAACCCGGTACCGTGTTGTGAAATTCCTTCAGCTGAGTGAATCCAATCTGGTGATGTTCCTTTTCCAGTGAAAGGGATGGTCGGCAGGTGACGAATTGTGATGGAAACCCAGACTGACTTATGGAACTCCCAGGGACAGGATTCCTCAGGACTGGGCCCCTCAGGACTGGAGACAGAGATGCGGGTGTCGGGAGATCTCTCTAGAATTGACGTCCATGTTCTTTTAGACATGTTCTTCAGTGGCTCCCCATAACCCAGGCCAGCCTGGATACCGGCTTCCTCAGAGCCGCAGCCCCCCAACTTGGGAAAAGTCTAGGCTTCAATTTCAACTCAGAATAGCGTCCATTCTCAAAGTTGGACATATGACTTTTAATCTGCAAAAGATAATGGCAACCTTCTACTTTTTACTTAGCAATTCATCAGCCGTGAAGAAAGGTGCTGAGATACTGGCTGAATTACTATGATATAAGCATTTAATACACTATTCTACACCGATGAAAAGAAAGTCACTTATAAAGAAAAAGAATCTGGGCAAAAATTTAAGTTGTTTGTTTTGATGACAAAAATAAAATAAATGTCATGGCGTGGTCGAGGGGTAGGGAAGGTGGTGAACGTCAGGGTGGGAGAGAGGTACGAAGACCATAAACAGCAGTTTGCTTAAAATAGTTGTGTTTGAAGGATGGGACTCTGGATGTGTTTCTTCTTTGTATTTTCTCATTTCATAAAACAAGTGCTTTTAATCATGCAACCAAAAAGAAATGCTCATTGACTTATTCTGACCCAATATTTTTCTGTTTAATTTACAAGAAGCTTTTATTTGCATAAAAATTGTGTTTACAATAACTGTTGCTTACAATAGAATTTTTTTTTTAAGTGAAAAAGAGTCGTTTTACAATCACAGCAGCTCAGCCACTGTCCCACACAGAGCAGGGGCCGACTCGTCTTCTGGGCAGCTCTCCAGCGCCCAGTACCATGGCAGCCCAGGGACATCCACAGCAGACATGGTGACATTAATTTTACCACAGGCTTCCTGTTGGAGGCCAGGGTGGGGTATGTCAGCCTATTTGGCAACTTGAATGAACATCAAAAGGATAATCAGATATTAGTAAACCCTGTTCCTCTTTCTCAGGCCATTGATGGTTTTTCCTCTTGCTTCCCCCGCCCCCAGCTATCCTGCCCTTCTGCGGCAGAGTGACAGGCTTGAAGCCGGAAGGGCAAGGGGGGGGCAATGACTCAGCAGGAGCAACGGCTTCCTGGCCACCCTCTCCCTCTCTGCTTCCAAGAGAGGAAGGAGAGAACATCTCTGGTATTGTTTTCCGAAAAATGTCAACAAATGCTAGGGAATGAATTAATGAATGAGTGAGTGAGTGAATGAATGAGTGAATGGGTGAGTGAGTGAATGAATGAATGAGTGAGTGAATGAATGGTGAGTGAATGAATGTGTGAGTGAATGAATGAATGAGTGAATGAATGTGTGAGTGAATGAATGAATGAGTGAATGAATGTGTGAGTGAATGAATGAATGAGTGAATGAATGTGTGAGTGA
Organism: Spermophilus citellus; assembly: GCF_964194105.1. NCBI lineage: Eukaryota > Metazoa > Chordata > Mammalia > Rodentia > Sciuridae > Spermophilus > Spermophilus citellus. The sequence goes on from NC_138200.1 coordinate 61,614,496, forward strand.
ATGAATGAATGAGTGAATGAATGTGTGAGTGAATGAATGAGTGAATGAATGTGTGAGTGAATGAATGAGTGAATGAGTGAGTGAGTGAATGAACTGGTGAAGAGTGTGAAGGGGTCCCTCAGAAGCAGTGAATAAGCAGGTAGGTTGTCTGCATGTCACTCAGTCCAGGTCTTCACCCCTCACTCCTGTGACCACAGGAGTGCACGGTGGCTGGGAAACCGTGTATGGTGGCTTGCACCTAGAGGGCCTCATGTGTTCATATTCTGTTGCCATTCATGTCCACAGGCAGATCTGTGTTTCTGCAGTTATGAAGATAAGCCAGGCACGGTGGCTCACCCCTGTAATCCTAGCAGCTCAGAAGGCTGAGGTGAGAGGATCTCAAGTTCAAAGCCAGCCTCAGCAATTTAGCAAGGCCCTAAGCAATGTAGTGAGATTCTGTCTCAAAATAAAAATTAAAAAAGAATGAACAATAATCACAACTTAGACCCATAGACAAGAAAATGTAATCCTACATCTGTACAACTTTTCTCTAAAAAGGGGTTATTTCCTTCTTTTCTCTATTCCCCACATTTCTTTATTGGTGCATTACAGATGTACATAATGGTGGGGTCTGCTGTTCCACATTCGTACATGCTCACAATATAACAATATAATTTGGCCAATATCACTCCTTGTACTCCCCATTCCTCTTACAAAGCGAGGGTGGGGGTGTCCTTTCCTCTACTGATCTCCCTTTGATTTCCTAATATTTCCTTTCCTTTTTACTCTCCAGCTACCACATATGAGAGAAAATACGCAACCCTTGATCCTCTGAGTCTGGCTTATTTCACTTAACATAATGTCTCAAGTGCCATCCATTCTCCTGCAAATAACATGATTTCGTTTTTCTTTATGGCCAAGTAAAACTCCATCATGTAGATTACCTCATTTTTCTTATCCATTTTTCCATTGATGGACACCTAGGCTGGTTTTATAGTTTGGCTCTTGTGAATTGTGCTGTTGTATACATGGGTGTGCACCATGGAAGAGGTCTGAGGATGGGCTCAGTGGTTAGGCACCCTGTGTTCAATCCCCAGTACCAAAAATAAGTAAATAAGTAAATAAATAAAATAAAGACAAGCAAGCAGCAAAACTTCTCTTTTGAGTATCCCTTTTCAAAAATCCATTTAAGACCTTTTCTTACCCCCTTTAAAAAGTTAACTTTTTCTAGAAGTTTTGGTCTAAAATATGCCCACAGGAAAATGTATCTCAAAGGAGAGACACAGAAGTCCCATGTAAAGAAGCCTTCAAGAGACAGCTAGGCAATAAGAGGAGAATCCCAGTGTTGCTTTCATTATAAAAGCCCGGCACTTATTGATCTAGCAGGTCCACAGGGCATATGCCCAAGAGTGTCATCAACCCGGGCAGGTGGACATCGGGTGATCTCTTCCCTCCTGGCTACATGGGGTGTTGTCTTTCCTGCTGTGCTTTCTTGGGGGCACCAGGAGGGCAGCATGGCTCTGGTTTAATTCTAAACTCCTCCAAGGCCATTTCCAGTCCCCAGACTGAGGCAAAGTGACACTACCATTTCTTGTGTGTCCTCTGCCAGCCCTTTCTACTACAAAGGAGCCTCCATAAGAGGGGTCTGGAGATGCCTTGGCATCTGCCCAGGGACCCTTCCTTCAGGGCCCACAGGACTCTCCGTCCACGGCTCTCCTCAGCAGGGGAGGACGGTGGAGGAGGAAGGTCACGCCCTGTTTTATGACTGCTTCTTCAAGTAGCACAGGCTGCTCTGCTGGCACGTTCTTGTCACCCTGCACGCGGTCCTTGGCAGCATTGTTCTTATTTCAATGGAGAAACTGAGGCATAGATGACAGATGGCAGTGAGGAGGCGTCTGCAGGCATCTCCTAGGCTGTGGCCAGACCACCCCGTTCACACATGGGGGTGAGAGGAAGAGGGAGTGCTGTGTAAGGAGTCAGGCTTCGTTATCAGTCACGGCAGAAACCGCTGTCAGAGAACGAGCAGACCTAGCCGGCCAGGCTTTTCAAAGGAACCGCTTCCAGTGGTTCTGTGCTCCAGGACTCGGCTCCCGGGAGGTCGCAGTTGAGGCCAAGACAGACCTGGCCTTTCCCCGGTGGAATTTGTCTGTCGGGGGAGCATGCGACAAACCTAGCCAGCAGAAATGCAAACCCGAGAAAGCCTGCTGTGGCCCTTGCCCACACTCCACGCACCCTTGACTTCTGCCTGGATGCCGCCCTGTGCTCATTTTAAAGGGTCTCCTGGTACCCACCACCGTCCTCTGTCCTCAACTGAAAACCAGGATCTCCATTGAAAACATTTTGGGTCCTGTCTCTCCCATGCTGGTTAGAGTCTCCCAAAGGCTTCCCCTGTTGCTCGGAATGGAAACCCTGGTCTTGATTTCCCTGGGTCCTGCGTGCCCTCCCCTCCTCTGTTCCAGCTGCTGTTCCCTGTCCCTGCTGTCCAGGCACATGTCTCCAGGCTTCTCCTCTTCAGGCCTTTTCTCCAAGCGCCCAGGGCTGGCTCACTCTTTCCTATCTCCTTCACAGAAGCCCTTCCACCCGCATTCCCCCCATCCCCATCCCCCATCGAGCCCCTGTCCGGTCAATCAGTCCTCACTGCAGTGGACCAAGGCACGCAGCAGAACCTAACTCTCACAGAATAATGGGAAGGCACCTGAGGCACAGATGGATGCCCAGAAGATCTCACTGGAGTCTCTGTGACCTCAGAAAGAGAAAGGGCCTGGATGCAGTGGGAATGTGTATGGGCAGGGTGGGGAGGGGCCAGGGAGCTCACAGGCTGGAGCTCACAGCTGCCCTTCCTGGGGACTGGACTTTCTGTGGCATAGAAGGTATAGAAATATCTCTTCATTTCAAGGATCAGACTGGACTCTTTAAAAATTTGGTCTTAAACTTCAACATGCATTAACTACCTGGTCTGGCTATAACCCAGAGGTACTTATTATCCATGGGCATATATGGAGGGCAGAGGCTGCCCTGGGTCAGTGGATTGACAGGTAGGCTCGCATTTCTCTTCCACAAAGAGCCTGCTTTCCTCAACAATTGCATGATGTCTCGTTGACTCCCAGGCCCTCATCCCCAGCTGTCTCCTTAGGCATGTATTCAAGATCCAAGACGCCATTCACAATCCAGCAGGACGCACATTTTATCTGGCTCCAAAACTTTTTTTCATTTTTGGCCCGCATTACGGCAGCCCATGGCAGAAGATTCTAGCAAGTAGCAGGAACCCAAAGTGTTAATTTATTGCAACCAACACTGTGATCTAATAGTCACACATTACAAAGTAAAATCCATATTTTTTTCCTCCATGACACCGCTGTGCTACCATAGGCTCTGTGTGCTTTTTAATGTCTTTGGTTTCATTCAGGGGGGAAAAAAAACATAACCTCTCCCATCAGGAATCAGGAAGAGCCCTCAGGTGCACAAGAGGAGGTTAAAAAATGTACTCTGAAGTGGGTGAGATCTGTTGGTAGGGGCGGACACTGTGCAATCTGGGTCTGTTTCTGAATGATCTCTGGAGATTTAAAGGGGCACTTTCCATCCTTTATTTAAGAAAGGCATCCTGCGTGGGCTACTGGCACTGAGTGTAAGAGGGTAGGCACCTTCAGAGCGGCAACTGAGGAGGTTCAAGTCTTCCATCTGGCAATCCCAGTTCAGATGTATCAATTCTGACCTTTGAGTGTGGCCTGGGACCTGAGCTTCCAGTGGATTTCCTAACCACCAGGGCACATAAGTTAAAGGCAGAATTATATGTCAGGTCCTGCCAGGTGACTGAGGCAGCCTGGCAATGCTTCAAGTCTTTAAAACCGTACCCCAGTGGCACTGAAGCATCAATCCGTTTGGAGCGCTGCCTGCCTGAGGTCTAGAGGGGAGCCTGCAGAGTTCGATTCCTAGGTACACGGGGTTTCTGAGCCCGGAGAAACTCGAGTCCAGCAAAGTCCAAGCCTGGCTGCTCGTCAGAATCACCTGCGAGCCCCTCAGAATACAGATTCCTGAGCCTCGCCCCCCAGACAGGACACATTCACTGATCGAGAACTGGACCTTGGAAGCCCCCAGTAGAGGCAGAGTGGCATCTGGGGCCTCTTCTTACTTCACAGAGGAGGAGGAAACCGGCTCTCAGTTACCCCCCGACGCGGTGTGTGGTTTTTTTTCTCCTGAACCACATTTTGCTTCTTCACTGGTTAGGTGCCACCCGAGGACGACTGTGGGCTGCAGTGCACCTGAACTAAAGAAGGCCAGGAAGAGGGTGTCTTGCTCAGCCTTCCTGGAACCCGGGCCGGTTTCAATGAGCTTCTTCTATTTTTGATTTTTTTTTTTTTTTAAGAGAGAGTGAGGGGGGGGGGAGAGAGAGAGAGAGAGAGAGAGAGAGAGAGAGAGAGAGAGAGAGAGAGAATTTTTAATATTTATTTTTAGTTCTCGGCGGACACAACATCTTTGTTGGTATGTGGTGCTGAGGATCGAACCCGGGTCGCACGCATGCCAGGCGAGCGCGCTACCGCTTGAGCCACATCCCCAGCCCCTCAATGAGCTTCTTCTAAAGCTATTATCACAGTGTTCCTAGCGCCGGGCAGACTTCCCCTGTGATCGCTTCGGGGTTTTCTTTTGTTAAAGAGGAAAATAACCCAGATTAATTTTTTTTTTGGAAAAGTGCAGGGAAATAATCTTTATTTCTGTAAAGAAATAGATACCTTCCACCTTCTTCTTGAAACAACAGCCCTCCCCATCTATCTTTTTTCCCCCTCCTTTTGATGGAGTAAAGAACGTGATGCATCTTTCACTCTTCTTCCCATGGTAAGAAGCACACGGGCTCATGACGGTCTCACTGCCAGGGAGACGATAGGGAGTGGTGGGGACCTTGTCATTTGCAGAGCATATACGGTCAAAGGGGACGTTCCTTTCCATTATAGCTGACAGCTCCAAATAGGGACACAGATGTAGAGTGGCCAAATGTTGATGATTTTTCCTTCTTTCTTGTGAGAAATAGAAATGCAGGTGTGGGGGGGGTATGAAATTTTCAGGAGTTTTGAAAGCTGGTAACCAATTCAGTGTATTTTTACTTCTAACATATTGCACCAAATACGTGGATATGGGCCAGAAAGAACAGAAACCTTTTGCAGCATGCAGGGCTCCCATTTGAGACTTTTGATGAAAAGATATTTGGTTGAAGGATGAGGAACAAGGGACTCTTTGGGGACATGGGTCAGCCAGGGTTCAGTCAGAGAAACAGAGCCAGGGGGAGATATATAGCAAGAGATTTGCCACAAGGAATTGGCTTATGGGATTGTGGGCTGCCTAGGCAAGTCGAGAAGGGCAGCCTGGAGCTCCCGGCATGCTCTTGGCTCAAGCTGCTGACCACGGGCAGCCTTCTTCTTCTCCAGAAAAGGCCCGGTTCTCCTTTTAACAACTTTCAGCTGATTGGCCAGGGCCCACCCGGATTACCTGGGATAATCTCCCTTAACTGAAAGCCACTGTGGGCTTTGATCACCGCTACAAAGTACCTTCCCAGAAGCATCTTGACTCACATTTGGTGGAATGACTGAACTGGGACCTAGCCCAGATGGCACAGAAAACTGACCATCCCAGTGTAGCTCCTCAAGAGGGCAATCAGCCAAAGATAAATAAGATCAAGACCACTGTGTCATCGTTTGACAGGCCCGTAATATGTACGTGCTCACACATATGTGTATGTATGCACATATATGTAACTAATATATATATCATATGTACACATCTATACACACACACATACACAAACAATTTTTTTTTTCCTTAAAAAAGGAGATTGTTTTGAAGAACCTGAGCCATGAGACCTCGGTGATCCTATTTAGAACAGAAGCCCTGGGCTGAAGCCAATACAAGATGGGCTTGTATCTTTAAGTGGCCTTTATTACCATAGTAATAAACAGCAAACGGGCCCAAACCTTACAGGCTTGTGTTGGCTTTGACCAATGAAGTAGAACAAGACCTCTGAATACCCCATTAGTTCCAGGCTGTGCTTTGATGGCTCTGCACAGGCAGCTCTTTTTCTACACAAGTCACCAGCCTCACCCGTGTCTCTTAACAAATGTTGTTGACAGGCTGCGTTGCAATTTTTCTGCATGTTCTGACAGTTTAATTCAGTACCTCCTAGCTAAGCACTCAGCCTAAGGGGGTGCTTCAGCACCTTGGCACCACTGGGCTGCAATTAAAGTAATTCAGGGACTGGGGCTGGGCTGGCAGAAATAGTCTTTATTCCCTTTGGAACACACAGTGCATTTTCCGGTCCCCCGTGGAGGAGAGAAGATCTCCCTTTTGGAGTGGAGGGCAGTTGGAATTCGTTAACAAGCCGGCCACTGTCCAGAAGTGGCTCTCTGTGCAGCTTGCACCCATGGGGTTTTCCCCCTACAGGGTGGGTATTTTTCTCCAGTAGACTTCACACCTGCAGAAAGGTCATTGGGAGGCAGACGAGGGAAGAGCCAGGGCACCCAGGATGGAAATTTCACAAAGACCAGTTTTAGCAACCACCTTCCCCAAAAATGGCAACTCAGAGATGTTGTCCTTTACTCTGAATTTTGCACAGGAAAGATAAATGGATAGGAGTACCCAAACCTGACCTCAATTCAAACAGTCTCATGTGAAGAGAGACCCCTGGAAATGCTTTAGAAAGGGCTGTATCCAGCACAGTCCTAGATGAAGTCTGTAACTACAGTGTTGTGAAATGACCCTAAGTGTTCACCTTCCTTCTAACACAGAAACCCCTGAGTCTCGCTTCTAAAACAAAATCACCCCCAAAGTTTTGAGAGATTTGGTATGTCAGGTGAGGTACTTTCAAACATGGAAATTTGGTAAATTTCCCCCAAATTACTTTGTAACCAACGTCATTAGCGGGGAGGATGTGGGAATTATTTTAAAAATGCCCACTCCCCAGCCCTGGGAAGGTGTGAATGTGTTTAGTCAGTGCAGGAGAGGACCTGGGAGCCTGGGGAGGCTTAGCAAGGGCCGGGCAAGTCTCTGCATGCTGGCCGGTGCACCGAGGACGGCTCTGAAACCCAAGTCCACAGCATTCTCTGGGTTTTCTAGAAAAAGCAAATGCTAGAAACTTTCCAAAGGGAATTACCTGAGACTGTTTCTCACCCATTCTCTTTCCTCATATTTCTTGCCCTTTACAAAAGGCCCATATTTAGTTACTGCTTCTGCATCTACTTTCTAGAGATTCTAGAGGCAGGAAGTACAGAAGAGAAACTTTTTGTTTGCAAGAATTGGAGCATGTTGGAGGGAACGGAAGGCTTGTGTGCATGCAGCACTCAGGAGGAGGGAGGTCTGAGCTGGGCCTTCCTGGAGGGGTTGTCCCAGGGTGACATCCAACTCAGGGTGGAACACGCCCCTCCTACCAGTGGATGGAGACAAAAAAATAAAAAAGTAAAAAATAGAGTAAGCAAAAACCAGTGTCCCAGTGTGCTTCTGTTCTTTGACGGATCTATTCCAAATGCTACAATTCAGCCTGAACACCTCACCTCAATCTCTTCTGGAAAGAAATGTCAATAAAAATAAAATAAAAGTGCGCCCTATCAGCTGTTTAGTTATTTAAGGCAGCATCTTTGGGCTGTGGACAAGAAGTGTTTTACTGCAGCTCTCAGCTTCCTCATCTGTGAAATGGGCAAACCAATGGGTATTTGCACTCATCTGAGGCCTCCTTTGGTTTAGGGTTTTTATGAACCTAGGAGTGTTAGGGAGCCGGTCGGGGCTGTAGGGGATGATAGTGTACAATGCTACTCTAGGTCGCACTTACAAGCACCCTGCTTTTCAAGCTGGGGAAGAGTTGCTGAAGCCCTTTGAAGGAAATCTGCTCTGAAGCTTGGTTTGTAACAAATGGTAAGGAGTGGCTAAGAGTTTTAAAATGATCTCATTAAAAAATACACATGTATAGGGTGCCTTCCCAGGACAGCCCAGGCACGTGATGGAACTCGGAGCCCCCCAGAGCTCTGATGCTAAAAGGGCACATGTTGAAGGGTATTTTGTGAAACACCCAGGAGTCTTTCCAGCTTTCTCGTGTCAAAGGGGCACCCTGCTCTTTAAAGTGAGGGGCAGAAAGCCCCCCTGGATTGGGCATCCACATTCAGCTCTGACTGAAGGCTCGTCCTCTCTCTCTCTTCCTCCTTCTTTGGCTCCTCCTCCAGCTGTTTCTGAACCCATCGTCCGTGCCCTTGACCTAGAGCATGAAGGAAGGCAGGGCTGGTCTTGCTCTCATTTGCCTCTCGGTTTGGCAAGTCCTCAGAAAATGCTCTTAGGCACCCCGACAAAGGCACATGGCCCTAAGTGGTTGGGTCTGAGGATCTGCTGCTGAACTCCGCTGCATCTCCCAGACCATTTTAATCCCCCTCTGCCTTTCCCCATACATTAACCGAGACCTTGACCTATTGACTGCAGAGTCCCCAAAGCAGCTGGACTTCCTCTTTGAAAGGTTTTCTGAAGAGGCGTCTATTAATTTATGTATTTAATTTCTGTATGAAGTGACCGTTCTCCTCCCAGCACAGGTATTAAAGTACCTTTAGGGAAATCCAGCGGCTGAAATCCTTTGTAAGGAAAAATGCTTAGAGTATCACAAAGCAAAAGCATTAGAGGGGGATGTTCAGAGACTCAGTGGAGAACCCCTGGGATGCACCCCCACCCTCGGATGACAAAACCTCTTCCCATCTTTCTGGGGACCCCATCTGGGAACCCTTTGCCGGAGGCCACCAGTTTTATTATGGTACAGAGAGGAAAAGGTGATAGCTGAGTCCCAGGGTGATGGCCAAGTTCCAAAAAATTATCTGATACTATCTAGTCTGATATGTAGTTTGGCTTTGCTGAGAGTTAGTTTTTAAGATCTCAACAAATTCAGGAACAATGCAGCTATACTCGAACTGTTCACAAAGGGTTTTAACAATCATTATTGATACCAGGCATGTCACTGCAACCATTTGATCCATCCAAGGCGTTCAGCTTCTGCATGATCCAGAATGGCGCAGAGAGCTGTGAGCTGGTCTCTGTGTCCAAGGGCAGGCCTCTGGGTGATGTCACACACGCCTGCCAGCCGCCTAGAGGTACACTTTGTAGGACAGATTGAGCAATTGGTGACCCTGACCTTTAGGCAAAGAGTTGCTTAATTAAGAAAATGATACGTGTGAAGTTTCGAGAGAGAAGTCCAGGGATGCGTGATTTGGGCATCACAGCCAATAACCTGGCCTGAGAAAAGGCAGCATTTTTTTGGTGGCAGCTTCTTCTCTGGGAAAACTCATTAAGGACCTTGCCCACGACAACTCACAATTTGGTTTCACTCCTGGAGATTCTAAAGCTAGACTCAGAGGAAGTCCCAAGCCCCAAAATGGGAGCCACTCTGCACGGTGGTTTTCAGGCTTTGAAATGGCCTGACATTTTTAAGAATGAGATGCATGGGCTTGCCTGCCTCTTCTTCTGGTGAGGACTTTAACAATATTTGTAAAACCTCAACCATCGTCTACTATCATAAGACAAATCATTTTCCCCAAAACTGAAATGATGAAAATTTACAAACACATATCAAAATTCAAAGAATTTTATAATGAACTACCATGGATATTTCCCTGTAATTACTTTATCATACAGTTAGCCATCCATCTATCTGTCCATTCATCTACCCACCCATCCATTGTATTGTAAAACGAATAATATTTTAATGCCAGAAAATATGAAGAGCATAATCTCAGTTATGCTCAAGAAAGGGCAGTTGACAATTTGACCTCCATTTACATACATGAACTGTCCATGTATGCATGTGAAAGAAGTATCCATGCATTCAGACACTGAGGCGTGTGCATGTAGACATGTACTTTGTACATCAGAGTTTTTAATTCCTCTTCCTCTGCTGATCTGTAGGAACAAATGTGAGGGGCCCCAGTGTGAGTAGTTCCCAGAAAGTCATTTTTGGACCAATTGGAAAAAAAAAAAAGGCCAAGAATACGTGCTGCTAATTCAGGAAGGGATTTTAGGATGTCCAAATAGCATGCGACCTAGAAATTGCCACTTCACCAATGCTGTGCTTACTTCAGAGACTGTAATCAGGGAGGCATGTCACAGAGCCTGCTGTGTACTCAGGATGCTAGTCCTTTGGAGCAAAGCAGGAAGGGAAGGCTGCACCTGCCCACTGCCCCAATCTCCTCCAAACCCAGTGGATCCTATTTTAACAAACCTTCCAAGGGATTCTGGTGCCTGCTGAAGTTTGAAGACCACAGCTTTAAATAAGCTCCTTCTCCTCCTCCTCTTCCTCCTCTTTGTAGAACCCCGGGGTCAAGCCCAGGGCACTCTACCCCTGAGCTGCATCCCAGGCCCTTCTTATTTTATCTTGAAGCAGAGCCTCCCCAAGTTGCCAAGGCCAGCCTTGAACTGGCTGTCCTCTTGCCTCAGCCTCCCAAGTTGCTGGGATTACAGGTGTGCACCACCATATCCCTCCCCCACAATTTGTAGGGATGCATGTTTTGAATTTTTGGTCTAGAATCCCCAAACTTTTAACTGTGCTCACTAAGCTCAGGTGAAGGAATTTTTAGAATTCAGACTCTTGTATTAAAAAAAAAAAATCCACCAACCTTTCATTCCTCTGAGTTCAGAATTCCTCTGAATTCTACTGAATTAATCTTGAGGAGGAGATTGCAGAATGAATTTGGGTCACCTGTGAAGTCCTTAACATTATATGCAAAATTCAAAAAATGAGTGTGTATTTGGGGAAAATATAACTATCAGGCTTTTAAAAAGTCCACGACCCTAAAGTGACATTTTATTGTTACTTTTGCTCCTCTGCTTGCTGTTCTGTTCTCCCAGTTGATTTCAACAACAAATGAGGAAAAGGAGCCTCCTCAAAGGCCCTCGGGGCACGCTGCCTGAGCGCCTTGTGGAATGGGGGACATTGCATCCTCTGCTAGGTACCTGGAAGACCAGCCCCACTTTTTTCTGGTGCAGGTCTCCCACGAAGCCCCATCCTGACTCCTGGTAGTAGGTGGCATGCACGTTTTTAGGCCACCATTCAAAAATGGAATCTTTCCTGAAAATATTAATATCCTTCATGCAGAGAGTCTAGCTCTATGAATTTATCCCAGAGAAATAATTAGGTACACGAGGCATTTGATATATAAGGTGACTGTCATAAAATTATTTGTAATCAAAAACTGAAATAGGAGCTGAGGCTGTAGCTCAGTGGCAGAGCACTTGACTAGCATGTGTGAGGCACTGGGTTCGATCCTCAGCACCACATAAAAAAAAAAGTAAATAAAATAAAGGCATTCTGTACAGCTACAAGTATAAATTTAAAAAAAAAAAACTGAAATAGCCTAAATATCTAATAAGAAGACATTAGTTACGGAGATTATGAAGTTATTGGATGGAATGTTAGAACTGGTGTTTTTTTTTTGGGGGGAAATGGTTAGGGACATGGTAAAGTAGTCATGGGAAAAGTAGAGTATAGTTTAGAACATACTTATTCTAATTCAGCTTAGGTTTTAAAAAATACCTGGGAGGAAGGAGAACTGCCCGTTGACATGATCTTTTGCTGTATTCTCTTCTCTACTGTCAATGTTTTTTATAGTGAGCATTTATTGCTTATAATCGGGGGGTGGGGGGGAGAGATCAAAATAGACACTATGTTGTGTCAATGATGCCCACCAGCCCACCTTCCAAGTGGGAAATGGATCTTCACCCCATATTGCGGTTTGAACCAGATCCTCTTGTATGCAAGTTCATTTCCCACGAGAAGCACCCTCTGGGGCACACTGTGGTCTCTCGACACCAACCAGAGCTGGACCTGGAGCCCTTGCTCCATGGTGCAGCCAGATGAGCTCACTCATGGCAGCAGGTCACAGTCCTCTCTAGAAACAGGTCAAGGGCAGGTGCCCTGCCAGGATTTGTGGTCTGTTGTCCCCTTTGAATTGGCCCATGTGCAAATGGAAGTCATTGCCATGGCCAAACAGGTCCCAAGACCCTTTCCCATCTATCATGTCATGGGGAGGTGACTGGAAACTCGTAGAGTTCCCAACAGCCCCTCACGAGGAACCGTCTTCTCCTTTTGGGTCACACCCCTGCCTGTTCCATGCGTGGGGCCAATTCTGTTCATGATTTATTAGCAGTCACAACATGTTTGGGGAACATAGTTGTGGTGGCTCTGGCACCCAACCCTGGTCACTTTTTATGTTCATCCAACAGATGAGAATCAGCTACCTCCTGTGTGCTGTGTTCCTGGCTTCCAGCAAGTGGAGGGGGGGCTGCCGGACCCATCCTGCCTCTCGAGCCCACACATGGGGCAGGTGACAGGTGTTCAACCAGTAACCAAGATTACTGACGTGTGGGGCTGCCTCTGCATGTTGGGGGCGCGGTGGGGCAGGGTGTCACAGGTGTTTTATTTCTAGTTGTAGAAACACAGTCAAGGTTTGTGGCTGACCTTTAACTGTACGCAAGAGCAGGTCACCTCATGGAGACATGGTTCTCCCTTCCTTTTGTTTCCGACGTGTCTTCTCATCGAGTGCAATTATAGCCAGGACTCCAGGGATCCTATGAATGCTGGAACTCCTCTGGAAATGAGCTGATGTCAGCCATCGTAGTGTTGAGACAGAAAATAGAAGGGGTCAGGAGATACTGGCACTGCCAGGGAGTGTCCCTTCCCAGACTGGCCAGTCCTGGCGATGTTTGTTATAAGGGGAGGTTGTGGCATCTCGTTGAGGATCCATGTTCACGCCTGTGAAATGGACATTACCTCTGACCTTGGAGGTGGTTGTGAAAAGTAATAAGATCATCAGTGTAAGTGCTGGGAAACTGAGATGCTCAGAAACTGTGAGCGACCCTTCTCGTGTCCTTACAAAGATCAGGAAGGGCCAGGCTTCCCCCGTGTAAGAGGCCTTAGCAGTGTAGGTGGCTCAAGGCAGCCATTCTTATTTTTGCTTTTTAGTCTTTTAGTGAAGTCTTTGTTCCTTTTTATGACTCCATGGATTCTGATAATACTATTTGAGCAACGATGGCGTACCAGGTGGTGTTCGGGTAGGAAGCGTGCAGAGATGAGTGAGACAGGGTCCCTCTCGTTTCTGAGCCGTCTAGTAAGGAGCCAGGGCGAGTGGGACAGAGGGAGGACCATGGTGTGGAAAAAGTCTCCCCAAGCCGTCAGCAGTGGAAGCCACAGGAGAACAGGATCCGGGTTTGGAGGTGGTCCCCGGGGCTAGGAGCCCACACCAGGCTGAGAGCGCAGAGGGCAGACGGACACCAGAGCTACCCAAGAGGTGGATGCTGCCCCTTTCGTTACTCACCCCTTTCTTTCCAAACTGAGGTGCGTCCCGTGCCAGCTGCCTGACGGAGGTGCACGTTGAGTGTGTAGCTAGCTGCACACCCCTGTATTGTTCTGGAATTTTCACGTCTAGTCACACCTGGCCACAGCAGCAGGGGAGCCGCCTTCTCCACAGGGAGGTGAGGCAGTGAATGACTTCGGGGTACGGCATGTTTCCAGATGGAAGGACTGTGGAGGGACCTGCGCCTAGCCCCCAAGGAAGCACCCTCCAGGCACGTTGTTCATGGCTGAGACTTGAGAGCCGCTTGCCATTTCCCCATTAGGAAGGCTCGGGCTTTAAACTGTGCCCAGTCTTCCTGTGTTAAATACTTTGTCTTCCGAGCTTTGCTGTCCTTCTTCGTCTCCCGGTCGCCCCGGTTCAAACTTGGTGGGTGCCAACTCAGATGATGGCCTGTGTGTGTTGTGTGTGCATGTGTGTTGTGTGTATGTGTGTGTCACTGAGCTCAGGCAGGTGACAGCTTCACACTGGAGCTCTTGACAATAAATGAGGAGCAAGGCAGAGTGAGGGGGCACTTTTCATCTCAGTCCTGGATCCTGTATCAATTGTACAAAGCCAAAATGTCATCTTTTGTCCCCTCCTCGACTCTCCCCCTAAGCCACGTCCCGGCTGTCAGGGAATGTGCACTGTGGCGGGGTTGACAACGCAGATCCTTGTCTCCCCAGATTTCCAGTTCCTATCGAGCTACTGTAACTTTAAAAAGATTTAACAAAGACTACCTCCACTAGCTAAGCTGAAATAAGAATGTCTCCGGAGTTTAATGGATCAAGTAGCGGTGATAGGTTTTATGGCTCTTTTTTACTTTAGGGCATAGGGAAGAGAGAGCCGGGCAGGTTGGTTTTAAATTCAAGGATTTATGTTGTTAATCCTCCGGGCTAATTATAATTTATGGGATCTTGGCAAATTAATATGCGGTTGCTATTCAAAAGTGGAGGGCAATGTGAGGCAGGCATAAACAAGCCTCGTTCATTTTTAATTTATTTCCACCAATGGAGAATATTAAATAAAATGAACACTAGGGTATTTCCCTGCAAGTTTGGTGTTCATTATTTATCTCTAAATTATGAAATTCATATAACTCCTTGCTTTTTCACCAAGAACCCAGAATCAGGAGGCTGTGGCCTAGGATAACTAGGAAGCAATCAGAGTAATTTTCTCTCTACTGCATTTGAGACAGGCTCGATGATATGCAGAGAAGTGGAGGTTTTTCCAAGCAAGAATGTTGCTGGAGTCCAAGATTTGGTGTCACATATGGCGGGACTGTTTGGAAAGAGAACCCGCAAGTGTACCTGAGCTCAGAATCCCAGCTCTCTCACAGCAAAAGTGCCAAGGAAGGGTTCAGCCCGTTAGGTCTCAAGGGTTTTCAGAAGTCCCCATTTATAGCTGGCCAGGTAGGTGCTGAGCCGAAGGCCACCCCATGGCTGGACTTTCAGACTTTAGCAGAGCAACCTCATTGCACCCAAGTGCCCCCGCTCCATTTCATCAGTATTCGCCATCACTGCTTGGGGGTTCTCTTTTAAATAATTCAGCTTCTCACCCATGAACATCTGGCACAACATTTTCACCGGTTGTCAACTGTGAGGCAGGTGGCCTTGACTCACATGGTAATTGGTTGCAACACTAGGAATGAGGGTGCTCCTCCCTCCCCTCCCTCCTCCTCTCCTAGCTCTTCCCCCTCTCTCCTCATTCCAGCTGGGAGAGGCCATCAAATGCAGCTTGGAGAGCTTTGGAAACCTTGAGCTCGGAGCCCAAAGAGCAAGCTGGAGATCTCCCCCGAGCTGTGTAGCTCAGATAACAGCTGGAGCAGAGAACAAGCTGTTCTCCCTGCTAGAATATCTGACCCAGTTCTGACGGGTAAAGAGACTTAATAGGTTGTACCTCAAGTCATTCTTGTCCCTGTGTGAAGGGAGAAAGGCCGACACTTCCCCCACCCCCGCCCCCAACCCTCCATCCAACTGGTGTCTCTCGGCCGTGCCTGTCCATGGCGGTCAGAGTCATATTTAGCTCTCTTGGCAGCAAGACAATGAAGGGCGCTTTTAGTGATTCTATAGAAGAAGTGGAAGTTTTGCTCTGGGAGGAGAGCTGGAGCAGGACAGGCTGGGCTCCTGGACTCTGCCCCAGCTGGAATCCCACTTCTGCCTTTGGTCAGCGGGATGTGAGGAAGCTGGCCACGTTCTCTGAGTGTTCTCATCAGTGAAATGAGAACAGCACGGCTGGTCTTGGGGGGCGGGTGTCGTGAGAGTAAGATATGGAGATGCACCTTCACACCGCCTACCTTCTCGAAGGTCAGGAAATGGCAGTTCTGTCCCCTCCTACCTTCGCCTTGTACCTAACAGGACTCAGCAGATGTTTGTAGGTTGGATTGACAGAAGAGATTATTTGTACCATTAGCACCAACAGAGAGTCATAGACGGTTTGGCTCAGGGAGAGGACACCTCGGCCGAATGTCAGGGAGCAAACGGGCAAGACGCTGGGAGGCGTGACCCTGGGGGTTCATGCTCTTTGTGATGGGAACACAGGTTCATGATGCATGAGCCTCTCAGGTGTTGAGACGTGGGGCAAATGCACCTGAGGCTTGCTTTCTTGGTCACAGTCTCTCTGCTGTGTTGTGCTTTTATTTGTGTTGACAGACTTCTGTCTGTGCTTGATCCTTCACTGTGAGAAGTTAGGTGGTTTCACCCCTAAATATTCCACCTTTCCCTGGAAGTGAGTATTTGTCTCTGTCAAAGGCAAGATTCTTGACTCAGATCTACTAGCCAGCAGAAGGGTCCTCTACTTGATGGACAGGTGGATCACCCTGATAAATGAAGGAAACATTCTGATGTCACCAGTCCTTAATCCTGAGCATCAATGGACTTGTGACAGATTCCAGGAGCTAGAGAGGTGAACATCACATGGGACCAGTTGTGCTGGCCTTTTTCCTGGGCCCAAGAACCTTTTCCAGTCTATCTGGACCTAGAACATCTGTCCATTTGGGGGCGTCCGGCTTCTCCAGTACCCTTGCTTGTACACTCTTCCTAGACAGACAGGAGCTAGACGCGAGGTTTCCCCTGACATTTCTGGTTCTTCATATCTCAGCTTTACTTCTCACCCTCCCACCACATAAAAGACTAAGAAAGCACTTGCATGAATGTTTGCACATCATTTAAATATTCATTTCCATTAATTTATTCATAGTCATAAAGTTTATTACCTAGAATATAGAGTCATAGGATTTTAGAGCCTAAAGACATGAGAGAAATCACCTAGTTTCAGCTACTTGTTTTACAGATGAGGAAACCACGGTGAAGAGAGCTCAGGAGACTGCCCAAGGTCAAATTCTGGAAGAGTGTCACAAGAAGACCCAAATCTAAGTCCAGACAGTGCAGCCTCTCCTGGAGGCAGCTCTGCATGGCTGAAAAACTCTCTTGCTCCTTGTGGGCACAGGCAGAGTCCCTGTCCATCATCTCTTCCTGCTTATAAGCTAGCCAGCTCCTGCAGGGTGCCCGCCCATTGCTAGGTGCTGGGGAATAAGGGTGAATGGTACCCAGTCCAGTGAGGTGGCGAAGCTGGGCAGATACACAAACATGTATATGACATGTGTAGTGGCATGTATAATGACATGGCTCTGAGCGACATGACCAAGCTCAGCATGAGGAGATAATGGTGATAATAGTGAAGGAAATGGTGAATTCTTCCTTGAGTTGTCCCAGGAGGTGGGCAAAGAGAAGGGGCAGGGGCAGCATAGCAGGGTACATTAGTGAATCTTCACTCCACCTGGGAATCTCACAGGGACAGTGTAGAACATGCAGCCACTAGGGGCAATACACTGCCCCCCCCCACACACACACTCCCCTCTGTCATTGCTGGAGGACTGCTCCCAACACTTTAGCTCCTGGGCACCCCAGTCCATGCTTTAGTTACCATATTTGCAATATCCTTATACAAAGAAAGTTGTTATTTTTTTGGAACTCAAATTTAGCTGGGTGTCCTGTATTTTATGGGGCAGCTCGAGCTCCCCTTCTTGGGTGGATGGAGCAGACCCTGTAGCCAGAGAGGCCCCTGGTACTACAGGTACTCTCTGCTGCAGGGCTGAGCATGAGTCGTCTGAAGCTGCTCTCAGCAGGGTGACCGGGAACACCTTGAGGGTAGATGTCAGTTAGGGCAACATAGGGTGGGCGGTGGCTGGGATGGAACCATCTTTACCCAGGAGGACAAGAGAGAGTTGGGGAAAGCAGAGAATAGCAAGGCTATCACACATCAAATGTAAAAGAGCTGGTTTGCTCTCTGTGGTGTTGACCCAGGGTCTCTCAGTGTTGGGAGTGATGTGTGAGTCAGGGCTGCAAAGCTGGGTGATTCTTCTAAGGCTGGCCCACAGCTCATGAGCAGTTTCCATGTGTCTGCAAGTGAACTTGCTGGACGCACGCTTCCCTGTAGCCCTAAGGGGTAGGTGCTGGTGTCTGGCCCACTTTCCAGAAGAAAAAAAAAATGGGGCTGCAAAAAATTAGGTACCTGCCAGTAAGTGGCAAAGCCAGATGTGAACCCCGACTGCTTCAGAATGCACACTGCCTACTGCCATCAAATTGCCAAATGCATCAATTGTGGGGCAACTGGTGTCCCCCAAATTGATGCATTGAAGTGCTAACCCCCAGTACCTATGAAGGTGGATATATAATATCTTTCCAAAAGTAATCAAATGCAAATGAGGGAGTACTGGATTAGGACGACATGAGGTCCAGTGATGGGTATCTTTACAGGAGAAAGGAAAAGGAGATTTGGAAAGACGGACACATGTGCAAATGTGTGTGTAGGTGTATGCATGCGTTTGCATGCATGTGCGCGCGCACACACACACACCCATACACACACACACCCATAGGGAAGCCATGTGAAGATGGAGGCAGGGTTGGAGTGATGCTGCCACAAGCCAAGGAATGCCAAGGATCGTGGTCCAACATCAGAACTGGGAAAGCAAGAAATCACTCCACCTGGAACCACTGAAGGGAGCCCAGCCCTGCAGATACCTGATTTTGGACTTTGGGGCCCTTGGATTGCGAGAGAATAGATTTCTATTCTTTTCTGCCACCCAATGTGCGGTATTTTGTTTCCCAACCCTAGGAAACTAACAGAGCATCCCTCCTCATTGCCAGCGGGCACCTGAGGTTTGCCCTTTAGCCAGGTTAACCAGCTAGCCCTGGAGGAGCCCCACAGTCAGATCACTCCCTGAGGAGCCATGGCTGTGGGTGACGGAGGTGGCCTGTATCTCCCTTTATTGGGGGTAGATGTTGTTCATGTTGCCTGCCCCACTGACAATGACACAGAGGGAGGAGCCCGGGCGGCAGGCAAAGTTAGACATTCAAGGGCAGCTAGGCAGTCAGCTCACCCACAGGATCACAGCAATATGCATGATATTCTCTTTCCCCGCAAAGCCAAGTGCCAGTTCCTGCCTGCCCTGATGACCCTGCGTGCCTCCCATGCAGGGACCAGTGTCTCTCACCCTCTGCTGTCACATGACTCACCTCCTTCCTGTTCTTCATGCTCTCAGGCACCCAGGACTGCGGCTACACCATGAATTCATGTGGGGGACCTTCTTTCTGAGGGGGCCTATCCTACTGGAAGCCTCTTCAACAAGCAGTAGAAGCTCAGTTCACAGGGTGCACCCAGACGTTCTTAGGTGCACACATTTAAAAGGTTTATTCTCTGTCCATACCAGTAAGAATTTGAAACACCCCGTCAGAACTTCTTTGGTGCCTGGAAATTAGTAAATAAGGAAAGAAACAAAGGGTTCGGAAATGAGCAGGAAGCTTGGAGGGAGGCAAGGCCAGGAATACACAGGTGCTCCTGTCCCAGGCCAGCAAGCCTCAGTGTGTCTCCGCGCCCCCTGGCAGCCTCTACAAACTGGAAGAAACCATCAGTTATGCAACTTGCAGTATCTGTAAACTCAAAACAAGCCCGTCATTCAAGAAAAGGCTGTTCTTCTCACAAAGAACAGTGGCGGGAGAATATGTGCACGGAGATTGTCCCCGAGCTGCCCATGGGCCTCCAGGCCCATTTTTCATTGATTGAGCGCATGGATGGTGGGGCTGGGCTGGGGACTATTCTGACCTGGGTAGGGAATTTTAAGCCACAGGAAAAGACTGCGTAGGACCTAAATCATCAAAGTCACAAAGGAAATACCGGAGCCTTCTCCTCCCAGTGACTGTGTGCTAGAATGAAGGTGCTCTCGTTTTTAAAGGAAAATTTTCTCTATTTGAAAGGAATACAGTTCATCAGAGAACATTTTAAATGCCTTTAAGGGGGAAAGAGAGAGAGAGAGAGAGAGAGAGAGAGAGAGAGAGAGAGAGAGAGAGAGAAAAGACCCACTCACGCCTCTGCTGGCCCCGGTTAACAACAGGGCACACAGGCCTGCCTCCCAGCTCTGTCCTGTGTGTTGTGCTGTGCGCTTGTGCATAAGATGATTGCCACTGTATACCTGCTTGGCACATTGCTTCATTTTCCCCTAACGTTAGGAATTTCATCATGTTGTTACGAATGCTTCTTAACTGTGATTTTTCCTGGTCTTGTGACAGCCCCGGGTAAGAGATGCAATGCCAATTATTTATTCACTTCTGTGTCATGGAGCATTCAGATGGTTTTAAATACTTTTGCTGTCAGAAAGAGCATTCTGATAAACATCTTTGTGCATAGAGCAGTTTCCATAGTTCCCATTATGTCTTTAGGATACATTCCCAGAAATGGAATTACTAGGTCAAAGGTTGAGCACATTTTTTTTCAAGGTTCCTGAGACATATTGCCAAATTGCTCTCCAAAAGGTTCGTAGCAATCTAAATGATCAAAAGCCACATTTGAGTGTCCAATCTCTTTCAACCAGTATTGAGTGCACGTTAAAACAAAATCATTACTAATATCATAAACAAACAAATGGTGTGTTATTATTGGTTTGAGGGTCTTATTGTTCAATGCTGAAAGAGAGAAATTTGGAGAATCCAAAGAAAGACAGCAGAAATTCAATTTGTGAGCTTCGTTAACCTAACATTTTGGACCGGGTTGTTTCTAAAGTGATTTTAGTGCATTAGCAGAAAATAAGCGGGTACTTAAGAGAAAGAGTGTTTTGGAGATATTGTAAGGATACCTGCTGGAGACGGCATCTTTCCTCAGAACCGAGGCACCACCTGTAATCACAAGGCTGATTCTCCGCAGATGCTTTATAAATATGTGTTGAATCAAATCATCAACATTCATATGGTGTTTTGCAGTTTTTCAAAGTGTGTTTCACATGGAGAATATCATTTTTGCTGACAAGGTAACTGAGGAGCGCTTTAGTGGCTTACTGAAGACGCACATGTAGAAAACTGTCCAGCCAGAATGAGAACAGAACTGTCCAGCGGGGAGGACAGTGCGCTCTCCGCCTTCCCACGTCCCAGTGTCTGATGCCTGCCTGGAGTGACTCACAGTCACAGTGGATGGGGCAGGATGGGACACCAGTGGGCAGTGTGGCTGTTGTTCCCAGTGCCCAGCCTCCTCTCTGCATTTCTACAATGCCCAGAGTGTAAGGTGCTCCCCACCCCATGCCAAAAGGCCCTGTTGGCAGCAACTCCTACCTAGCATGGTGCCAGAGCAAAAGACCCCGTGTTAGTTTTCTGTGGTTACTATAGCAAATTACCACAAACTGGAGGCCCAGAACAACAGGTATCTATTTGCTCACATTATTTGGAGCCAGAAGTCTGAAGTTGAAGCTCTGGAGGAGAACCCATCCTGTGCCCCTCCTGGCTTCTGGCAGCTGTTTGATGTTCCTTGTCCTGTGGCCCCCCCACCCCTGTCTCTGCCTCAGTGGTCCCATACCTCCTCCTCCAACTCAAATCTTGATCTCTTATAAGGGCACTTGTTATTGGATTTAGGATCTGCCTAGAAAATCCAGGACTACCTTATCTCAAGATCTAAACTTAATTATATCTGTGTAGACCCCCTTTTCCAAATAAGGTTACAGCTTCCAGGGATTCGATGTGAAAAAGTTTTTTTTTTTTTTTTTTTTGGGGGGGGAGCATTTTTCTTACACTCTGAATTTGTTACTGATTGCATGAGTTTAAGATTTGGGAAAATTCCCTCACAATCCTTGCTCCTTAGTGGCATCAGATGATACCAGCTGCCCTGGGATAACTTCTTGTCTTCCCAGCAGAGCACATATTGTGGCTTAGAGGAAAAACCCTTTGCTTCAGGTCATTGGACTAAATTCCTAGTTTTGCTGTGGGTTTTCGCAGGACTTGGGTGTGGCTTCTCTGAACCTGTTTTTAGGACTGTAGAATGGGCACAGACTCTAGCCTTGTTGAATTCCCAGGGAATTGGAGGGAATCCAGGGCAATAACATGGGACCCTGTTTGGGAGGGGTGGAGCTGCAGTAGGATTTTGAAGACTGCAGCAGGAGTCCAAAAAGGGAGATGGCGTGCTTGGGGGCAAGCACCCAGGGCTTCCCTGGGTGCGCCCGAGCATTATTCAGAGGAGAGTCTCCTCCCCGGCTGTCTGCACAGCTGCTGGGGGAGATTCAACTGGGAAAACTAGGTTAGCGCCGGGAAGTGCATTACTCTCCAAAAAGCGGCCACTCATCTCTAATAATAAATAAACCAAACATCGGGATATTAAAACAATTCGTTCTCAGCATCAGAAAAAGAGGTCAACTGTGTGTGTGTGTGTGTGTCTGTGTGTGTGTGTGTCTGTGTGTGTTTAATATCCCACCCACCCACAGAGCCCCCACCCCTGGTAACTCTTAAGATTGAAGAAAATCCTACTTATATGCTACGGATTTAATATAGCATCAGGCTCCGCCAGGTACAATAAAATACCAAGTTAAGAGTATTAATTCCTTACAACCCTGATGGGTCCCAGCTGCGCACACGCATGTGTGGTGTGAGGGTGTGCTCAGCGGGCACAGGTGCTGACGGGGCTGTTCCACCTCGGAGCGCACGGCCCGGAACACAGCTGTTTCTCAAATCCTCCGCCACTTGCTTAAAACCCTCTATGAAGCGGCACCGCCTCTGGGTGCAATTAAAAGCCATCTACATCTTGTCAGGTAGTGTTAGAAATTTAGGCTGAGCCAAAAAAGAGAAGGGAGAAGGCGGGAGGGAGGAGGAAAGGGCTCCCTGGTTAGGGCGGCATTGACCCCCTTACCATGGCTATTGGAGCAATAAACTTCTCCACGCCACACAGAGCCCCCAGCGCTAAGGACCGGGACAGGGAAGGTGTGAGAAGCCCTGCTCTCCCCCTTCCTCTCTCCTCCTTTCTCTCTGCTTCCTCTCCGCCCTTCCCTCTCCTCTTTCCCCCTTCAACCCTCTCTTCCTGGGTCCATGTTCTTCTTCTTGATCTTTCTTCTCTCTCCTCCCTTCTTTCCTTCTTCCTTCCATCTCGGCCTCTTGATTCTCACTCTCCTTTCTCAATTGGTCATCCGTCCATCTGCAGGAAACCCCTGAGGCTAGGATCACCAAGACGGAATGAGGACAGCCCAGCCCACTGGCCAAAGTCTAGTTTTAGTTTAGATTTCATTTTAGTTTAATGGCGGATCTAGTGTTTTCCGGAGAAGGGACCTGAACATCGTCCTCCTTTTCGCCTTGGGAAGTGAGCTAACAGCACTCTGCCACTTTGCTCACAGCTGTGGAGGCATGTGGCATCACTTGTTTCGTTGCCATGGCAATCCAATGCCCTAAGTTTCCATAGGTCCATTCACAGAAGTGGCAGTTGAGGCTCCAGACTGACCCCTCTGGACTATCAGGTGGCCAGAGGCAGAGATTCAGCCCTTCCCAGGGCCTCATTCTCTGCATGACGGTGGAATTCTTCAGATAGTGGGATTCTAGTGGCCCTTTCTCTTGATCAATGTGAACAAAATGTAAAGTTGGGCCTTCTCTCCTTCCAGAAGTTGCTGCCCTCCTTAACATTTCTTGTCTGTATTGGGCCTGTGTCTTCAACCAGATTCCCTGCTGCATCAGGAAGCAGGAGGTGTGGGCAGGCAATCCGTGCCCACTAGTTGGGGCTCTGATGGTCCATTCCCTTCCCTGGAAGCCAGGTCGGTACCAGTGGAATAAACCAAGGTGGGAATCCCCCACCTCTGGCCTTGGTGGGGACTAAAGAGCTAAGAACCAAGGTGTGATTATGGATGCTCTCCTAGGATTATCAAGGCAGGGGTGGCCAGGCCCACATAACCCTACAGAGCTTAGCATCTTACCCTACGAGTAGAATCCAGAGTGCATGCTCCAGCCTCATCTCCTGGGAATGGAAGTGAGGCAGGAGCATGTGGCATTGGGTCAGGCTGTTTCCTGTTTGTCCGGCACTGCACTGGGCTCGCTCATGCACCAGGGTACCCGTCCTTTCAATAGCTCTGGGACAGTAAATTCTTGTCCTGACGTCACAATTAAGGACATGTAGACCCACAGGCATTGGACACCTTGTTCCTGGTCACCTCCAATAGGTAGGAGAGCCAGCAATCCAGCCAGTCTGACCCTGGGGCTCCAGGCTTTCTTACCGCTATGCCTCTCGTTCACAGTCACCTGGAATCCAACCCCCTTACCTGTTAGCATCAGGAATGTGAAATACTGTTCGAGGGGTGAAATAATGCCATTTAAAAGCAGGCACATTATAAAGCATTATGTGAGCCTGATTCCCAAATCCTAGGAAAATTCATATCCCTGTGTCAGAGGATTAGTGAATCAAGTGAAATTGATTGATATATGGCAGGAGCAGTCAGGAAACGGGCAGCATCGATGGAGGTTTGATTAAAATAATACCTTGGGTCTCCTGCTGTATCAAATCACGGGCGAATTGGTACCATTAGGATAAATTACCACAAGAGCCACTGCGAAGCGAAGCTAAATAAACTCTGCCTTCTCGAGCCCTGTGATTGTCTTATTAAATAATTTCTTTGCCTCTTAAATGTGGACTTGGAGCTCCCGTGCTCTGAAAGCCCTCCTGATTAACTATAGCCTTGGCCTCAGGTTGATTTTATAAACTTCGGATGGTGCCCCAGAGGGTGAAGCTTCCTGTTGTCAATTCCGCCTGTTGCTATAGATACCGAACTCCACAATCAGTAATTAGAGCGTGCCCCCTGCCCCAGAACCGGTCAAACGGTGCGGAGCGCTCTGCAAATGGTCTTAAAAGCATCCGCGCTGGCATGGAAATGCATGTCCAATGGTGATGGGGTTTGTTTTATTCATGGACTTTTGGAAAAAAAAAATCACTGATTTATTGGAAACCATAGCGAAATATAAGTAATTATGCTTTTTAAAACAACCGAGTTTCCTTATCATGGCATGTTAGGGCATGGAGCAGCACAAAGCCGGCTCTGTCTGACCCACCACGTGAAGGACCGAGTCCACGGGACTCACATTCCTCAACCTTCACCCGGCAGCACCCGCAGTGTGGTCCGCGCCCTCCCCCAGCCCCCGAAGAAAGGCCTCCATCTGCCAGCGAGGCTTCTTGTGGGATGATGAATATGTTCCCCAAGCCTGTTGATAGCCAGAAAGGAAGGGAGACGGCCGGGTTTGTGTTATTTACTGGAGCCAAACAGATGGGAGACATTTGTGTCTTAAAGCGTTTTGGTCAAGAGAGAACTAAATTGGTTAGAAAGTGTGCAATTTTGTAGGTGTTATAAAAATCTAAACCAAGGAGGCTGACTCTGTTCCCTCAACGGGACAAGGAATGAGAAGGAAGGTCCACAGACCCCTGCGCTGGACACTTACGTATTTTCATTTAATACTGCCCTCCTTTTAAATCTGGGGAAACCCAAACCGAGGCAGTTAATGGTTTTTCCCCAAATGACTCAGTTTTTGTGAGATAGCCGAATCATGATCCATGTCTGTCTGACTCCAAAAATTTGTTTTCCCATATATATGCACATACATATAATTTTATTATATGTATATTTATAACATACATATTTTATATATATATATATATATAAATTTTTTTCCAGGAAAAGAATGTTCCCAAGTATAAGGGGATCTTGCAATAGATGTCCCACCATGCTGTCCGTTTCTCAGTTGGAAGGTAAATGCTGGAATTCAAAATGATACATACTTAAGATTATCTTAAAATTTACCTTATAAATGGATATTACAGCTGTGGCTTGCTGGACCAAAAATTCTTTTGACATTTTTTAAAGTGCTGTTGATTGTATTATTGATTCCTTTCAAACCTCCCTAATTGCCTAAACACCCTGAGAACATTTCCTAAATGCCCACAGCACCCGCTAGTGTGGGGGGATACATGGTTTACCAGGAGGATTTGGGACATGCAATGAAGCTTTTGAAGAGAACTCATTGTCTAGTGTTGTTACAGCTGGGAACCCAGCCATCTTTCAGGTGGCATCTCACAGGACCTCAGATTATGTACATCGAGTGTATGTGCAGAGGGTGGGGCCTTGACTGGAGTTCAGTCCTTCTGTATAGCAGGTATGGCTTGACCCTGGGGCAGATTCTAGACAGTAACTCCAGGGCATCTCTTGGACTCAGGCAAAAATGATTCCAAGATTCAGGCAGAGTGGACTTCACACTCACTTAGACTGAAAGGAACTGGGAAGCCATCTTGTCCATGCTTCTAAGGGCACAGGAGGGCATAGCCAACTTTATATTATTATTCTTATTGATAATAGCACTGAAAAGCATCTTAAGCACATTTGTGTGTGTGTGTGTGTGTGTGTGTGTGTTTAACTCCTACCGTTATTATCTCAGATATGTGGTATTCTCTTTGCAATGTAGATTTCTTTTTCATTTTTCAAAACAATGGATACTCAGAAGCATTAAGGAATTTGGTAATGGGCAGAGGGTACTGCTGGCATCAAGTGGGTAGAGGCCAGCCCCCCTGCCCCCCAAGCATCCTACAAAGCTCAGGGACAGGCTCCATCACAGAGGATCAGCCAGCGGCAAATTCCAACCATGCCGAGGCTGAGCACTGCTGATCCCAAGTCCTGTGGCTGTGGGGCAGTGTTGGGACTGCTGCCTGGGACTCTGCGCTCTCAGGCTGCTTCACTGCAACATTGTGGAGTTGCTGTGGGCTTGCAACAGCTTTAGGACTGAGCTTTTTTATTTCTCCACATGGAAACTATGAAGGATCATCATAGAAGGTTTGGTTCTGTGCTTCCTATCTGTGTTCCCCATGGGATTGTCCTCTCCAAAATCTGTGGCGTTGCTTCTCACTGAGCTTCTTGCACCTCTATTGGTGTGTGGCATTCAGTAGATGTTTAGTAACTGTTGAATGAGTAGATGAATGTGTATCAAATTAACGTGATCCCTTGGAAAGCCACAGAACTGTGAAGAGGTAACCCAAATGTGCCCAGGAATTTCAAGGGAGAAGGGTGATTTCTTCCAGCTATAGGGGGAGGAGCTGTGGTTCTAGATGACCTGAGGGAGGAAGAAGATTTGAGTTTGGCTTTGGAAACAGTAGAATTTGGCTGTGAGGAGGTGGAAAGACCATTTGAATAGAACAGAAGGACAGAAGCAGAGGTCAGGTGGACCTCTGAACTGGGCTCCATGGTGGACCCTGATTACAGACTAAGGAACTTGGACTCTTTCCTGTAGATATGCAAAGCCACAGGGGGTTTTGAAACAGGACATTGAACTCAAAGCTGTATCCAAGGAGGCAAGTACAAGCTCTGTGTGGAAGACAGAGGTGGGGACTGGGGGTGGGAAAGCCATTTGTGCCCAGAGGAGACAACAAAATAGGTGCCTGGCTTAGGTGGCACTTCTTTTGTAGCTTAGATTTTTCTTTTAACTTAAGATTTTAAGAAACATTAATTAATTATGATTTTTACTCTTGACATGGTTCCAAATCAAAAGTAGAAGATAGAAGAGAGAGAGAGTGCAAGAGTGTGTGTCTGTGTACATGTATAAGTGTATAAAATCCTTGTACATGGAAACACACAGACTTTTCCTTATGTTTTAAAATGCCCCTCTACCCCGTTCCCTTAGCATCTCATTCCTCTCCTGAATCCATATCACTTCTTGTGGGTCCTTCTGGACATTCTCATGCATTCACAAGACAATATGTTTGCGTGTTCTTGGATCTCCCCCTCACTGTGCTATACACACTGTGCTCTCTTCACTTGACAATATATCTTAGAGATGGTTTCAAATCAGCATATAAATGATGTCTTCATTTTGTAACAACTGCCGAGTGTGTGGCTGTTTCATAATTCACCGAACCAATTTCCTGGTGATGGACATTTGGGTTGTTCCGCATCATACGCTGTTGCAAACTGTGCCGGAACGTGCAAGCAACCTTGCGTGGACCTCATCTCCCAGGTGCCCGAGTGTTTGCAGGATGGAGTCCTGGAGCCGCCACATTGGCTCGGAGAGTGCGCACTGGTCATTTCCATAGATACTGCCACATCGCCCTCCTGGAGGTCACTGCGATTTCCATTTGCACTGAGCAATGCGGGACAGTTGAGGTGACCCTTCCTGACTTCCTGCCTTGGAGTTTGGGGGTGGGGAGGGGTCTCTGAGACCCTGGGGAGGGGAAACTGCAAGGGAACACCTCCCAAATGTGCTCCCAGAGAGATATTTTGGTGGACATGGAAGATGGACTTCGAGAAAGATCAGATTCAGGGCTGTGTGTTAGAGTGGGTGTCTGGTCCAGGGGAGAGCTTGTGGGTGCTGGGTGGTACAGGAATGGGAGAGGTGAAAGGCTCTGGGGAGACAGCAAGGATGAGAGGCTGGGTGTAAGGAAGGAGGCAGGGGAGTTTCTGTGTGGCTTGGGCACCCCAGTGCTGATATCCAGTAGGAACTGGGGGCCACGGAGTGGGAGAGGGGAGGTTAGGAAGAAGACCTTGGTTTGGGCTTGATGCAGATGTCACCACCCTCCGGAATCATTAGCGCAGGAGCTCATTGTTCTCTGTGGCAACTCCCCTCCTTCCTGATTCCATCCAGAAATCTTTCCCATCACCCGGAATCCACGTGGGTTTGGACAGGCACCCCGTTTTGTTAGTCCAAAATCTTCTAGTAGCAAAAAGAACTTTTTAAAAATTATGTTTTTGAGACTTAAAAAAAATCTCTAAACTTAATATCTTTTAAATACTCCCAGCAAGGTTATAAATTCATTTTCATTCCTCTATTATGGGTAAGAACACCAAGGCTCAGGGAGGATAATTAGCTTGGGCAAGGTCACACAGCTCTTATGCAATGGTAGGAAGATTGGATCCAGGTTGCCTCTCAGTCCTGAGCTTCTAACTGGTTGAGTTCAGTAGAAAATACAGTAAATACAGTGGGACAGAAGGGGTCCTGGCACTTTTTTTCCCCCAAGGCTGATTTTACTTGATTGGGGGATTCTAATCTTTTAACAGCATCCCATTTATTCCTAAAGCATTGGAGTGAAATTGCCAAATTCTGAAAAGTGCATTTGTAAGCCAATGGGATTTGATTTGAAGTCGGGGATAATTGAGCCCGGGGTGGAGGCCGGGTCTCCCGGCATATTTCAGTTCACAGCGTGACTGGGAAAAGCCCAAGTATGAAGGTTGCGATTGAGCTGCCCGGGCAGGAAGGCCAGGCTGGTGGCTCGGTCTCACATCCCCACAAAGGCACCATTGTCACCCTGGGTGAGGCGAGCCGAGGCGTCACCAACAGAGGCCAAGTGTCCCTTCTCTGGGTCAGAATGTTGTTTTCTATCTGCTGGTAAACAGCAGCCCAAGTTCATTGTTCTGACAAAGAACCTGGTTTCTTCTTTTACGCTGGGAGTTTGTAAGTTTTCAGTGTGATGGGAAATGCTTCAGAACCACAGGGGTTGGAAAACGTCACCCAGCGTGTCTCTGCTGGGACAGTTAGTGTTCAGCCTTCACAAGTCTCATGGCCCGTCCGCTGGGGAGGTGGGGAGAGAAATGAGCTTGTGACATCTTCAGCGCAAAGTTGAGATTTAGATCCAGAGTGCTGCCCAGGGTTGAAGGGTGTGGAATGTGGGCTGCTCAGACCTGGTGTGTTGGCTGTCACCGAGGCATGTGTCTGTTCATGGTCTACAGTTCCATGACCGTGTGGAACAGTATGGAACAGTCTTCATGTGTCAAAAACGGGAGAAGCCGGGTAGGGGGGTGGGGCACAGCTGTAATCCCAGTGACTTGACACCTAAGGCAGGAGGATGGCCAGTTCCAGGCAGCTTTAGTAACTTAGGGAGACCCTGTCTTAAAATAAAAAAATAAATAAATAAAAAAGGACTGGGGATGTGGCTCAGAGGTAAAGCATCCCTGGGCCAAAAAACAAAATACACAAAAAACCTGGGGAGAAAAGTTCTTAAAGTAAAAAGTGATTTAAAATAATATAATGAATGCATGATTATATTTTAAAAACTGCATACATTAAATTTAGATGGTAGAAAATGCAGTTTATTTTTAAAGACTGCTACCTTGATGCTTAAGAAATTAGGATGACTTCCCTTTGGGAAATTCCAGGGGCATGTCAAAGCTTTAAAGATAAATTATTTTTTCCCAATTTGTATTGGTGCGTGATGGTGAGATTTGTCAGTACATATACAATACACATGCTCACAATAGAACTTGGCCGATATCATTTCCCAGTATTTCCCTTTCTCCTTCTCCCTCCCTTCCCCGGTCTCTTTCCTCCACCCTCCTGGTTTCCCTCCAATGTTCATGATATCCCCGTCCCCCACCATTCTCTTCCTTTGTCCTCTCTAGCTTCCAAATATGAGAGAAAACATATGATCCTTGACCTCCAGAGTTTGGCTTATTTAGCTTAACAGAATTGTCTCAGTTCCATCCATTTTCCTGCAAATCACATAATTTCATTCTTCTTATGGCTGAATAAAACTTCATTGTGTATCAATACCACATTTTCTTTGTCCATTCATCTGTTGATGGACACCTAGGCTGCGTCTATAGTTTGGCTATTGTGAATTGTGCTGTCGTAAACATGGGCGTGCATGCGTGTATCACTGTAGTATGAGGACTTTAATTCCCTTAGGATAAATACAGAGGAGTTATATAGCTGGGTCATAGGGTAGTTCCTTGCCTAGTCTTTTGAGAAACCTCCGTCCTGATTTCCATAGTGCTTGTACTAATTTACAGTCCCACCAACAGTGTAAAAGTGTTCATTTCTTCTACGTTCTCGCCATCATTTATTGTTGTTTGTATTCTTGATGGCTACCATTCTAACTGGAGTGAAATGAATCTCAGTGTACTTTTGATTTGCATTTCCCTAATTGCTAATGATGTTGAATATTTTTTTAATGTATTTATTGGCCATTTGTATTTCTTCTTTTGAGAAGTGTCTGTTGCGTTTATTTGCCCATGTAATAGTTGGGTTATTTCTTTATTGGCTGTTGAATTTTTTCAGATCTTTGTATTCTGAATATGAATCCTGTCAGAAGAGCAAAGATTTTCTCCCATTCTGTAGGTTCTCTCTTTTTCTTAAATTGTTTCCTTTGCTGTCCAGAAGCTTTTAATTTTGAGGCCATCCCATTATTTCCTAAGAGGTCCTATTGAGAAAGTCATTGCCTGTGTCTAAAGGCTGGAGTGTTGACCCTCTGTTTTCTTCTAGAAGTTGCATAGTTCCTGGTCTAATTCTGAGGTCTTTGATTTATTTTGAGTTGACTTTTGTGCAGGGTGAGAGATAAGGATCTAGTTTTTGTTCTACATATGCATAACCAGTTGTCTCAGCACCATTTGTTTAAAACGATGTCTTTTCCCCAGTGTATGTTTTTGGCACCTTTGTTGAGGATCAGATGATTGCATCTATGTGGGATTGTCTCTGTGTCCTCTATTCTGTAACACTGGTATATGTGTACCATGCCAGTACCATGCAGTTTTTGTTACCGTAGCTCTGTAGTATAATTTGAAGTCAGGTATTGTGGTACCTCCAGCATTGCTTATGTTATTCTGGGTCTTTTCTTCTTCTAAATGAATTTTAAGACTGTTTTTTCCCCCTAGTTCTTTGAAGAATGTCATTGGTATTTTGATGGGAATTGCATTGAACCTGTGCTTTAGGTAGTGTGGCCATTTTAACAATATTATTTCTGCCTATCCATGAACATGGGAGGTCTTCCCATCTTCATGTGACTTTCTCAATTTCTTTCTTCAGTATTCTACATTTTCACCCCCTCATTAAAGATGAATTCTTAAATACAATTCATCTGTTACAACCCAACATTCCTGCATGGACTTCTATCTGTGCCTGGCACTATGCTTATTGTTTATTAACAATAAGTTAATAAACAATAAGCAATTTCTAAAGTAATTCAGAAATAAATTAATTAATCAAGCAGTGAGTTAAATTATTTTGTTCTTTCAGTAAACCAGACCCAGTACACCAGGCCCATGCTTGGTTCTAAGAAAGTCCCAAGCTGGTGGCTCAGCTGAGGAAGCACAACATGGCTCAGTTTCATAGAAGTCCTGAACTGGACTCAGGCTGCCTGGGTGAAAGGTCAGCCTCACTGCCTGCCGGCTGAATCATCAGAAGTCAGTTAGTCTCTTTTAGTCTCAGTTTCCTCATCTGCAAAGTAGAGATAACAAAAACTGCTCTGACTAATGGAGTACTTACTCCATATTAGCACTTCCCACTAATTAACTGATGCTATCCCCATTTAAAGTTGCCATTTTTATTTCCATCCCTGTTTTACAGAAGAGCCATCGAAAAGGAATGTGCCCAAGTCACAGTCCCAGGCTGGTGGACTCAGAATTTTCCACCCACAGTGTCTGATGGTGGACCCCTGCCCGCATCCACTCCTGTTGTCCCTACCACAGACATAAATGAATTAACTCACATGAAGTGCTAGGTACAGTGCCTGCCACTCATCTCTTGAAAGATATTTTCATTGGATAATTGAATACTGAATAATATGTAAGTTATCGTCAATACTACTAACATGCAAGTGCATTCATGCGGTAGGTAGAGGAGATTGTGTAAAGTACAGCTCAGTCCTGAAGAGGTGGGTCCATCCTGACTCATGAGACACCTCAGAGATCACTGAGGACTGCAGGGCCCACGTTGTCAAGTCCTGGTGCTTCCGCCACTTAGAGGACACTTAGAGGACACTTAGAGGACATTGCCACTGGCCTCATAGCACTTATGCTCCAAGGGCTGGTCATTTAGAAAGCCAAGAACAAATTAGCCCAAGGTGACAAGAAACGATGACCAATTAGACCCCAATGAAGTGCTCCAGGACCAGGGCTCTTGGTAATTGGACTGGTGATGGCTGCCGTAGAGAGGCAGAGTCCCAGCTGGGCTGAGATCAAGTCCACGTGCTCCTGGGTGGTTCTGATGGTGATGAGCCACTGCTGGTGTGTTACCCTTGCAGCTGGAAGGGGAGACTAAAGAGACCACCACGCTCCTGTCCATCTGGGAAACCACCGAGGCAGGCTATCATAGAGAGGATGTCTGTGGGATCCTTTTTTGGGGGTTGAAGGTTTGTCCCA
This sequence comes from Spermophilus citellus, assembly GCF_964194105.1. Classification (NCBI taxonomy): domain Eukaryota; kingdom Metazoa; phylum Chordata; class Mammalia; order Rodentia; family Sciuridae; genus Spermophilus; species Spermophilus citellus. Next base: position 61,647,196 of record NC_138200.1, read on the forward strand.
GCCAGGCACACAATGGCCAGAAGGTTTATCTCCCTGACTGGTTTTCATTCCTGAAAAACAGCCTTGGATGAGTGTTGGATGGACTCTGGGGCCCGATGGCTCCCACCTGGCATTCCTTCCCAGCAGGACGCTGTCTCTTCTGTAAACAGCAGGGACAGTGATTCTGCAGCATGACAGTTGGTCTCCCCTTACCCGAGGTCTGTTGTTAAGAGGGAGACACAACTTCAGTAGCAACAGAGGAAAGCTGTGCAAGTCAGAGGGGTGGAACTTTGAGTAAGATATATGCTTAGAAAAAAAAAATCACTTGCAAGTCAGCAAACTAAGAGCCTCGAAACCAGAAGGCTTTGGGATGTCCCAGAACTTGGTCTCCCAATGCAAGAAGAAAATTAAAATGTCTTTGTGTGGCTTTGTGCAAATTAGATTCATAAAGTACTTTCAGGCAATTTATGAAGTTTTAAGTTTTAAGGGATGTCAAGAGCCGAGGACCGGGTTGGGTGGACATCCAGAAGCCCCTAGATCAATTCTTGAGTGATGGTGTAGTCAAATGTGACCTTGCCATATTTAAAATCACATTCAAGGAAGATACTGAGGTTTTGTTCCTCCCATGGTCTGGGATCTATGAATGGACTCAAGGAGTCTTAACTGTCCAAAAACTGGACTTGAGTTATCACACTACTATCACCTTTTGTTCTGCTGCCCCAACACTTCTGCACACATACACACACACACACACACACACACACACACACACACACACACACGCACACTCGCAGGCACCTACATCCCTGTATCTGGGAAGCAAATCAGGTTTTAAGTCATTGCCAGTGGAATTTCATTTGGCTTTATAAATTGCTTTTTTTTAAAAAAAAATTAAAAGGCAGTGTGCTGAAGTGGAAAGAGTATTCATGGGCTTTTGTTTCAGGCAAGATTGTGGCAGGGTCCCAGTGTCAGAACTTCTGGTTGATGAATCCCATTCAAAAATGTATCTTCCTCCTTGCAGAACAGCTCATAAGAGACAATCTAAAAAAAGCCACACCAGGTGTTAAATAAATGGTATCTTATTATTGAAATAACAGTACTTGTTTGGGTAGTTACTTTCTGCATCTCTTAAGACTTGGGGTAGGGTGGGGTCTTTTCTGGAATGTTCTGGGTCGGGGTCTCAATGGCAGCACCCTTCCCATTTGCTCTCTGTAGTTTCTCTGTCTCTATTTCTCTCAGACATCCCTTTTCTCTTCAAAAAAGAATACATCTTTCACGACCTGCGTTATTACTTACATTGTCATAAGAAAAACAAAACAAAAAACAAACAAACAAACAAAAAAGAACGATTTGGAAGGCAGCATGCTTCTAGAAAGTTAAGCACGCTCAGACCTTTTGAAGTCTAAGTTCAGCTTTGAATGAGCTCCTTGTCCCGGTCAGTGGCTTTCTAAAAGAGAGCCTCCCAATTATGCAGGTGGCCAAGAGAAACAGCTTTAATTCTTTATCACATAAATATGCTTCGCACCACGATCTAAACCAGATGGATGGAGAGCTGGATCCATGGTGGCCCGCTCGGCTGATCCTCCAAGGCCGCCCCTGCTCTGCCGCTTGGATCCCAGTGACCTGGCAGGCAGCAGCCAGGGCCAGATTTTCCTCCTGGCTCTGCATGAAGTTTGTACAAAGAAACCGCACATTGCCAGTGACCTTTCCAGGTTGTTTCTTGTTTCTTACTCTTACATAAAAAAGCCCCTGTTAATTTAGCACGGTGCACTCCTGAGTTTATTTTCTTTTGAACAACTTTATTTATGTAATTAAGTGAGTGAAGTCGTACATTTTATTGATCTAATGAAACGAACTTCATGGTTTCTACCGCCCTTCCTCTTCTGAACTTGCCCTTTGCTTCTGTCAAGCTGGAGACTGTTCAACAACTTTGCACCTTTCCAGATTCGAGGTTCCCCTCAGAATTCACAGGGAACCCCAACATCTGCTTCTCTCGAATGACACAGGGATGACCACGGATACTGAACCAGGAACCCCACTCACACTGTGGGCGGGAGAAGACGTCTTTGCAAAGAAGGGGCACAGCTTATAAAGAGGAGATAGAGCAGGTGGTTCTCATTTTAGTATATTTAAATTTAGCTCCTCAAATGTGCCTTTCTTTCCCCTACATTCTATTTTTTTATTATTTTAATGGAGTGCGAGGTACAGTCTTTTTGATGATGTGGAATGTGGGCTTGTAAAAGCTAAGCACTACTATATATTTCTACTGTCCTTGCCCGGGGCCCACACTGGGGAGCTGTATATTGTATCAGTAATTTTAAAGACCTGTGGGTGTTCTGGGGCTCATGATGTTTTCCTAACAGGAGCTGGTCACACATATTACTTAACGGGGCATAGAGAATTGGGGTGCAGCAACCCTGCTCAGTCCTCAACAGACATTTCCTTCCAAAGTCTTGGCACCAAAAAATTCTGCCAAATTGTAGAAATAGGGTTTTTGGTTTTTTTTTTTTTTCACTTGCCAGGGAAGGGACTGATATAGAATTTGATGATTTCAATTCAGTCCTCGGGAGGAAAAGTTTTAGCAGCAGATAGACAAGCTGGGCCCTTGGGCTGCACTGTCCAGGCAAGACCAAGGAGAGGGCCATTCCATTCTGACTGTATCTGCCATGGCCACAGAGATCTGCAGCCGTCAGGAAGGACCTGTGCTCATGAAAAGCACAGGCGAAGCTGGGGAGACCACATTTTGCTATAATCAACAAAGGGAGTATTTCATAGCTTTTATTTATTTATTTTTCTTTTCTTAAATGGGAAAAAAAAAGAAGGACTCCAGTTTGTTTAAACACATACTGAGTGTGTTATCTCTGCAGGAACGCGCACAAACGTACACATATTTGGGTTGTTGTTTCCTCATGACCATATTCTTATTGAAGGAATCTGGGTTCAGAGGAAAGCTAACTGTGCTGAGTTTACCTGGTACCCAGCAGGGGCATACAGGACTTCGTACAGGGCAGATGGGTGACCCTAGTTATCTGTTTCTTGTCATTTGACTCATGATGTCCTAACTGGTCTCCAGCAGGGGCAGCGTGGAAAGTGGACAACAACCGCATTCCTGTAGGAAGTTAGGGGGCAACAGGTGGGTTGGAGACCCCCAGGAACGAGCTGGAGCAGGGCCTGTGTGCATAGAGGGAAGCCCCACACACGTAGAAACCAGGGGGGTTGAAATTGAACTGTTGACCAACATTGGCCATTGGGTTTATTTTTCTCCTGTGTAAATTAAAAACACACCCAATTAATACATACACATGTTTAGAAAATTTAAGCAACTGAAAAAAAAAGAATTTCATTCTTTTCCTTTTTAAAAAAATTATTTTAGTTGTAGTTGGACACAATATCTTTGTTTTATTTATTAATTTTTATGTGGTGCTGAGAATCAAACCAGTGCCTCATACATGGCTAGGCAAGCACTCTACCACTGAGCCACAGGCCCAAGTCCCTCTTTTTCCTCCTAATGAACCCCCAAATAACCTCTATTGATAGCATATTTTTAACTTTGATAGAAAAAAAATGATGCTTTTACAATTCTGTATGTGTATACTTTCTAATTTATATTTGTGGTTTCAGTTTATACACTTCATTCAATTCCTTTCATTTGTCCTTAATTTTATAAACTAAGTTCTTTCCGTATATACATTTAATTCTTTAAAGATACTCCATTGTCTGGCTCTACTACCACTTATTTATCTACTCATCTATTAAAGGTTAAATTACATCTAATCTTTGACTATTCTAAGTTTTGCATCAGTAAATATCCTTGAACATTTACCTTGGCCTACTTTGCCATATACATCATAAGACAGTAAATTCCTAGTAGTCCAATTTCTGGGTCAGTGAGATGTGCCTTAAATTTTTGTTAGATATGTCAAATTTGACTTTCCAAAATGCTTTCACAAACTCACCACATTCAAGTGTCTGTATCCAATGCACATGCTGATTTAGGGTATTTCATGTGTGTGTATGTGTGTTTGTGTGTATATAAAAAAATATATATAAAATATTTATATATAATAGAATATATATTATATATCATAATTTATATATTATATATTATAATTTATATAATATGGTATATTATATATATTATATCTTATATTTACATATTATATAACATGTATATTATATATAGTATATTTTTTCAGTCATAAAGAAGTCATCATTTTTCTTAAACTTCTTAATTTCATTTTGTATTTATGAGTGGATTTTCATACATTTATTGGCCATTTGCATTTCTTATATTCTGAACTGCATTATTGGTCTAGCTTTCTCTTAGATTGTCTTTATTTATTGGAGAACTCTGTGTAAGTTAAGGAAACCCGTCCATTGTCATTTGTTGTAAATATCCCTCTGTCACTTATTTTCAACTTGGTAATGTTGTTTTACATGCAGCAATTTTATGCATTATAATATAGTTTGACGACCCGGTGAGTTTGAGAAAAACACCACAGAAATCTTTTTTCAAAAGCAAGTCAGTATCTGACCACCATCTTCGCCTGAACCGGAGTGTTTGTACCTGAAATTATCTGGGCAAAAGTCAGGAAAGCCAAGTGTCAGTCACCTCTTCTGCATTGTGATGAAAGTGCCTGACAAGCACAACTTAGAGAAGGAGGAACTTACTTCGGGGCGTGAGTTTCAGAGGCCTCCATTCGTGGTCAACCCGTTCTCTTGCTCTGGGCCTGGGGTGAGGCAGAACATGGTGGAGGTCCTGGCAGAGGAAGGTTGCTCAGCTCATGGCCTCTGGGACGCAGAAAGGGGCCCTGACAGATATGATCCTGAAGGCCACACCTCCAGTGACCTACTTCCTTGGGTCATGCCCCGCCTGCCCACGTTACCCCCCAGTAGTCCATTCAAATCATTAGTCCATCAAATGGATTAACCCAGAATTGGGTCCCAGCACTGTGATCCCATCCTTTCTGAAAAGCCTCACCCCTGGACCTTGCCACATTGGGGACCATGCTTTCAGCCCACAGGCTTTGGGGGACATCATAGATCCAATCCATAGCATCATAAAGTGTACCTCTGCCACTTCTTACATCAACGGGAAATTGGTGCTGGGAGAAGGGTAACAGGAGCGTATGAAAAACTGACCCTCTTTCCCCTCAACTGGGTCAGGGCATGGACCCCAGAGACAGGCCCAGAACCAGTCCTCACTGGTCCTTCCTAGAGCTGTGACCCGAGCTGGCCAACTCAACCTGACTAAGCTTCCCGTCGCACCATAGGAATAACGATACCCTTCACAACAACAGTTCCAAAGGCGTGTGCCGGAAACCTGTTGGCATTTCTGGAAAAGATGCTATCATAGTCATCATCTGTAATATGAAATTATCTATGTAAACTGTTCCACACTGGAAAAAAATATCAAATAAATCAATTAAATTGATCCTTTCCCCCATCTTAGAGGAAATAGGAGAGGAAACAGGGCTGAGCACGGGGAGTGAACTAGGTGGAGGCTATTGTGATATTTTATTACTATAAACTGCCAAGAGTGGCCTGCAATTCTCCGTCTACCAGCTAATTCCAATTTCATTAATATGAATATCCTCAAGCTTCAGGAAGGAAATTCCTCGAATTTTATGGATCTCCGCGGCAGGCGCAGGCAACCCTAATGCTTCTCTTCTAGTAATGTGGCACTTTTATTCTGTTTCGCATCGCATTAATACCTATGGCCTATATTTCCTTGATAGGCCTAATAAAAATCACCAGGCTTCCTTTTTAAGGGAAGGAGGATGTCGAATTGAGCAGGCGCTGAGGAGCTCAGCGATCTTGGCAAGACTTCTCGAGAGGAAATTCATAGGTTCTTGCCTTAAATCAACACGGGTTTGATTCAAACTCGTTTTCCTCCTGGCTGATAACTTGGAGACATTGAGATAACTGAGCACTGACAGATAGAAATCATGTAAGAATGTTCCAGAACACCAGAGGGTTCGGGCGGCTGGCTCTTCAGGTTGCTTGCTTTCTCTCACTCAGAGTGACGCGTTGGAGCCCTGACACTATCCCGAGGCAACACTGCGGAATTTTTAGAAAGTGTTTGTTTGTCTGTTCGCCGTTTGTTTTGAACATTTTCACCTTTGGCTGAGGCTTGTCATGATGGAAAAAAAGAGTGTCCATGTGCAGGGACAGAGATGGGGCTGCCTGCCCGCCTCCCTGCCACCCCTCCTCCTGCATCCTTAATGACTTCCAGGTGTGCCTGCTTGGAGCAGGCCCCTGGCCCCATCCTGGGGATGCTGGGTCTGTGCCTCCACAAACACAAGACCGGAGTCGGGGGGCAATGGGGGGCGCAATGGAAGTACAACATCAGGGGAAGAAAAAAATCAAAGTTTTGAGGATGAAGTTGGTAAAAATAATTCTGGACGAAGACAGACCCATTTACATTCCAAGAAAGGAAAATGTTTCACGCAAACTGTTTCCCTGGACTGCGTGGGTTCCCGTTAATACCTTTCAACCTCGTGATTGAAAGCCCCAGGCCTGTGATCCACGGCAGGGGCCACGGCCAGAAATCATTCCCCATGAGTACTGCGTGTGCCTTCAAGTGAACCTCGACTGTTTTGCTTGGATGCCCCACTTTCCAAAGGCCAGAAACTGTTTCAGGGAGTCATTAAAGTTTGGGAAGGTTTCATGTTCTAAGAGCAAGGTGCTGTACTCACAGGAAAATGCAATTAGTCGTGTTCTTTCTGCTCTCAGAGGATGACATTCATTGGTCTACTTCTCAGCCTGGGGGTCTTGTGATCCACAGGGGGACAATGGATATCTTGTCCAGTGCCTTCCCTTCCCGCTGATGCTGTTCCCGTTTGACTTGATCTTCCTGGGGCAGCTCAAGCATCTCCTCTTCCAGGAAGCCTTTCCCAACACGTCCTTCCTCTCCTGCCTCCTGTCTCACCTCCGCACACCCCACACAGCCTGCTCCGCCATGTGATGCCTACAGAACAGGGGACCAGGAGGCGGACCTGGCTGAGAATCCTGATTATGCCCCTCACTGGGATAACCAGGGCAGGTACATATACCTGAGAGTCACCTCTCTAGCGGGTACCCCCTTACACCTGATACTTGGAGGGGTCCACCTAGTCCAGCCACTGTCACAGCCTGCTGCTGGGACGAAGCGCTCTTGCATGTGTGTTCAGCTGCCTCCACCCCACTATCAATAGCTCTGAGCTCCGGAGGGTGAGACTCACACCTCATTTCTCTTTGAATCTGCAGTCGTGGTAGGAAAGCTGGCACACAGTAGGTACTCAAAGAATGTGACTGGAAATGAGTTTTCCATGGAGGCCTCCAATGTATTCAGTTCACAGGAGCCAAGAGCAAAACAGGCTGGATGCCAAGGATAACCCAGCCAGGGTAAGGCTTCCAGGCAATCCATCCCAGAGCCTCCCTCCACCTCCACACTGAACTCCCCTTAGTATTGATGACCTTCTCTCCTGAAATATTACAGAAACTGCCCCGAATGAAGACAGATGGTCCCCCTTCCACATGCACACACGGTTCTGTCTCATCCACCAGCCTCCCCTGCCCCGTTCCCTTCGTCTCAGGAAAGTCATAATAGTAACTCATAATAATAGTTCAAAATAATAATAATCATACCTGGGATTTATATATCCGCGTGCCTCCTAAGAGGGCAAATAAACCATTTTACACAATGCAGAGAGAAGGACCGATCTTCTTGGTGCCGCTGCTGATCAAGTTAAGGCGAGAAAGATTTACAGTCAAATTCCGTGGATGGAAGCAAAGCGGTGGTGCCCCCTTGGCATATGGGGCTCTGGTTTAATGCTGTTCTCTTGGTTTTGCTTAAACTGCCAACTGAATTACTGTAACACACTTTGCCTGCGATTAATGTGACATCTAGTGCCAGAGAGCCACTTTATATTTTTCACGGCAAACCAGGTTGAATTTTTTTTTTTTCGCAAAAAGACCTGTCCATCATCTTCACTGATGTCCTAACACTGATCCCTTTCACTTTCGCTTCTTTGGAATCAAGTTGTGGAAATCTCATGGGCTTTTTTTTAAAAAACATCAGAAGAGAAAAGATCTCTTATGTTCTTGTTGATATATTTTTAAATTCTCTGAAAATGGAGTCAGTTTATGGTTTATGGCATTTGCTTATGAGAGCCCACTTTCCACCAGGTGATTTATACTCTCGTGGGGGGGGGGGTAAGTAAAGTAAAAGAGGTAGAAATGGCCCTTGAAAAATGGACACATCCCTGAAATGCCCCCTGCAAGGAGTTTATCAAATAGAAGGGGCAGCAGATGATTCCTTGGAGCAGCTATGTTCTTTGGCGTGTGGGATGTGGATGCTCTTGGCATCTGCCTTCATCTGCACAGAGGAAATCGGGGGGACTCTGAGCCTAGCATCTCCTAGTCCCGACAACCAGTAGGCTCTTTGATGATGGTGAGTGTTTAGCTGCATTGTCTTGTGTACTCTGCAGTACTGGCACCTGAGAAGAACAATCTTTTGGAGTTCAGCAGATTATTGCTCTCTGGGAAATCAGCATAAAAACACTGCAGACTCTTCCAGATTCCCTTGGACCTCACAAATCTGCCCCCACTGCGCCCGCATCAAGGGAGGAAGCAGCATGAGGCTAGCAGAGTGCCAAGCAGTCATTAAGAAGCACCACCCAAAATTCTTCAGATCTGGATTTATAGGCCAGTCAGCTTCAGAGAATACCTTATGCTGGTGAAGTGGGACATTATCGTCTGTCTGTTAAGCATAAGCTTTCAAAATGAGCTGCAGAGACAAGGATGTCTGCTTGTGTCTTTCAGCTGATGTCTATACTTCTGACCGAGGGGAGTGTCTCGTTGCCCACATCAGTCTGAAAATGAGCAAACTCACACTTAGCCAGAGATTCTTCTTGTCACTCCAGTGGTTTCCGTGTGTCAGTTCTACATGCCACTATTCTACGTGTCTCCAGTTTTACGCAGCTATTCTGCATGTCTCCATGAGGGAGGGACTTGGGATCTCCATTAGGATGCTTAGGACTTGAAACAGTAGGAATTCAAAATTAAAAGGAAAAAAAAATAGGCATATATTCTAAAGGACCCGCATGCATGAAATTTTAGTTGTGATAACAACCATCTTCCACAATCTCTTTTTAATTGGAATGAAGTTTTGCCCAATCTTTTGCCCTTTAGAAGATCAGAGTCTCCAAATCTTGGGTGAAATAGCACATGGAAGGTCTTTGTCCATATCTGGTCAGAAGGAAACAAAGCCCTGGGTGTGCCTTGGCAGTTCTGATGAGCCTGCCCCGTGGGGATGAGTTGGCCACATGTAATCCCAACTACTAAAGAGAACAAGGACAGGCTTTGGCCCACTGGGCACACCCATATCTCATCTTCTTATTTCTCTCTTCCTCTTCTCTTCTTTCCCTTCCTCCTCCTCCCCATCCTCCTGCATTCCATGGACCTTCGGTGAGCCCTTGCTCCTTCTCGGGCCATGATCTAGAGAAGTACTCCAGGGATGGAGGAGGAGGTCAGCCCCCACCCTGACCTTGCGGGCGCTCCCACTGGATGGGGCACAGATGACAGGCCAGGAAACTGAATTTGTAAGGTGATTTCTGGCAGCGCTGGTGTCTTCAAGCACATAAAGCAGGCTAGTAAGATAGGACATTGGGCTGGAGGGGGCTCGGGTGGTGTGCCGGAACTCTTCAGTGACATCCCGCTGATGACTTGAATTCAGTCCTCCACAGCAGGATTACTGACAACGTGGACATTGAGAAGTACTACAGATCAAGCTCCTCATCCCCACCAGAGCTGACCACTAAACATTTATTACACCATCCCCAAAAGACATCTGGGCAGAGGTGACATGGTTCTTACATTTTATTGGACAGAATAGCCATTTTGAGTTTTGGCATGAAAATCAAATTTTATTTTATTTTATTTTATTTCATATTTGAATCAACCCATCTCAAAACATTTTTTAAAGTTTTTTTTTTTTTTCAAAGAAATGCCCCAATTGGTTACTTTCGTTAGCATTTTGGAGATGTGAGAGGACAGAAGAGAGTGACCACTCACAGACTTAAGGGACTATTTTTCATCAGGCCTGGTTTTTCAAAATTAAGCGGTGCCTTCCAGGGGGCCCCAGGTTTTATGGTTCCTCTCAGAGAGCGCCAGCCTGGCCTGTTCCCCTGCTCCCCTGCTCACCCTCGTCCTCCAAGCCTTTCTGTATACTTTTTTTTTTTTTTTGGTAATGTCCCAAATCTGTCGGCATATATTACAAAAACTGTTACCGCCTAACACATGTATTTAAATTATTTGTCCTATTAAAATGTCAGTGTATTTCTTGAGTTTTAATTGTGCCTGGCGCTCAGTCATGGCCACAGCTGCAGGGAAGGCTTCACGACTTACCCGAACGGTGGTGGCTCTGCGGCTTGCCTCAGTGGATAATGGGTTTTATGAGCTGGCGAGGGTCATCTGAGTGGCTTCTTCTGGAGTTTTGTTCTTGATACCAACGGTGATTTACTCAGAGCCATTAGGAAAATGAGCTTCCATGATAATGAAAATTATAATAATAATAATCATAAATAGCACGCTCCCCGATGTGGATTGAATGCCTCCCTATGTCCCACGGCCTAGGCTTTGTGCGTGGGGCCTCATTTGCACCTCATAGCAACCCCGTGGCACAGATGCCAGTTGTCTTAATTATAACTGTGAGATACTGGGGCACAGAGGGGTTAAGTAACTGGCCCAAATGCGTGGGACCTGTAGTGGCCTTAACCAGCACCACCAATATTCCCATCACCTTGGGATCAGCTTCGTGACTCAGACACACAGGACTTGCCTCCCAGCTGTACCATTTACTGGCTGTGTGGGCTTGGACAGTCTGTTTTGCCTTTTTAATGGGGGACATTAATAGCATCTTCCTGAGAAGGCTGTTTGGAGGAACTCAGGAGTTGCATAAGCCCATCAGTCAGCTGCTACTCATCTCCATGTAGAGAGGGACCCAGAACATTCAGAGGACCAGAGGCGAGGATATACATTGAAGGACCCCGCCTCATGCTTGCCGTTGGTGGGGTCGAACGCTGGCCCCTTTTCTACTTATGCTTCTTGTTGGCAGCATGATGTGCACACCAGGCTGCTGAATTTCCAAATGCATTAAAAAGAATTTTTGAGTGCAAAGCAGATGTTTCTTAGGGGGAAAAGAACTCTTCTAATTTTATAACATTAAGCTCATTCATCATATCTCTCCTAGATTCTTATAAAAATTTTATTGATTTATATAATAAAGTTCTACATATGTATTTGCCTGTAAGTGAGAGCTTTTTTATATTTTGTTGTGAGTTGCCACTTACTATGGGTTGAAGCTTGTTGAAAGGGTATTAATGCATTATTTACTAGAACTAATTAAATTTTCATGTCATTTCTTTATTTACTTATTGTTTTTATTCTCTATCAATGTAATTTATTACAGCAACAAATTAAAGAACAACTTTATGGTTCTATCAATGATGCCAAAAAAGCATTTGCTCAAATACAGCAGACACCATAAAAGCAAGCAACCAAGAAAAAACAAGAACAATACTTTTAAATGGAGAAAGAAGAAAAGTCTTCCAGCAAGTCAAGGATATTTCAAAACAAGAAAACCTATTGCAGATATTGTTCTCAAAAGCAAAATGGTGAAATGCTTTTGCTATAGTTTAGATATGAAGCATCCCCCAACAGCCTATGTGTGAGACAAGGCAAGAATTTCCAGAGGTAAAACGATTAGATTATGATACTTGTAGCTAATCGAGGATTAATCCACTGCTAGGGATTAACTGGGTGGTAACTGTAGGCAGGAAGGGTAGGATTGGAGGAAGTAGGTCACTGGAGCTGACCTTTGGGTACATACTTCGTCCCTGGTGAACACAGCTCGCTCTCTCTGCTTCCTCTTGCCATGTCCCAAGCTGCTTTCCCCCTACCATTCCCTTCCGCCATGATGTTCTGCCTCACCTTGAGCCCAGAGCTATGGAGTTGGCCTACTATGGACTGAGACCTCTAAAACCTGAGTCAAATACACTTTTTGTCTTCTGTGTTCTTCTTGACAGGTCTTTTGGTAATGACAGGTCTTTTTCAGTGATGAAAAAGCTAACTAAAAATAGTTTTCCATTTGAATCAGAAATTCTACAGGAATATTTACAATAACAATTAATATTCACATAATTTTAGAACTTTTAAGTAATAGTTAAGAAAAAGTTGAATTAAATAATAGAAAAAATGTTCTTTATTTAAAAATGATAGAATTATAATTCTACAGCTAAAATATTCTAGTAGTATTCACTAATAATAATTTGAAGAGTTGGCTAGACATAAGGTAAATGTACAAAGATCTATGAAATTTCTCTCTACTAGCCATAATTAGTTAAAGATGGGAATAGGGGAAAATCATTTAAAATATTAACAGAGCCATGAAATACTTAAGAATAAATTTGTAAGAGTAATTGAATATCTGTATGACATTATTACTTAGTTTATTGAAGGGCATTTAAAAAAACACTTTTCACAATGGTACATTATAGTTTTACTATAAAATATCACTCATACAAGAGTTAGATAGCAAAAGCTAATCTTTGAAATAGGAATAATTTTTAATCTGAAATTCTTTTACAAAATAAATATTGGTTGAGCTTGGAATTATTGAGCTAAAATAACATCCTGTAGTTTTTATCTGATCTATTCCTGTTAACTTGCATTCCTTTCACAGATTGGTTTTTTGTTATCAAGTCAGTAATTCTTTGCCTAGCTATAGATCCAAAAAAAATTTCTCATGTTTTTTACTTAAAATTTCATGGTTTTGCATTTTTACATGCATGTTCATGGTACACTTTGAGCTATTTTTGTATAAGGTGTGAGGTTATTGTTAAAGTTCATATCTTTTGCCTATGGAGTCCAATGCTTTAGCATCATTTTCTTCCTGTCTTGAGTTTCTTTATCATCTTTATCAAAAACCAGTGAAGTGTATTCATGTGGGTCTATTTCTGGGTTATCTCTTCTGTTTCATTAATCTATGTGTCTTTCTTTGACAGTTATACACAGTCTTGATTACTTTAGCTATAGAATATCCTTGAAGTCTTCTCTATTCTCCATCTTTTTTATTAAAATGTTTGGCTTTCTAAGGTCTGTACTTTTCATATAAATTTAAATTTTTAAAAAATTTGTTTTAATTAGTTATACACAACAGTAGAATGCACTTTGTTACATATATATATATATATATATATATATATATATATATATATGTATAATTTCTCATTCTTCTGGTTGTATATGATGTAGAGTCCCACCAATCATGTAGCTATATATGTACATAGGGTAATAATGTCTGATTCATTCTATGATTCATTCTACTACCCTTCCTACCCCCATACCTCCTCCCCTCCCTTCATCCCCTCTACCTAAAGTAACTCTAATCTTAGATTTTATAAATAATTCACCTTTTCATATAAATTTTATAATAAGATTGTATATATGCACCAAAATCGTTGCTGTCAGGTTTAAATCTAAGAGTTGACCATTAAACCTATTGATAAAAATGGAGATAAGTGACCTCCTTTTTAGGTTGGGCCTTCCAGTTCATGGACATGGTGTGCCATCTTGTTGATTTGGTGTATGTTGAGTATATACCTAACTATTTCATTCTCTTTGGAGTGATTGTAAATGGTATTGTGTTTTTTATTTCAATTCCCACATGTATATAAAAATGAGATTGAGTTTTGTGTGTTTATCTTGATCCTATAATTTTGCTGAATTCATGTTTTTGTTTACTTATTGTTTGAGATTTATTAGGATTTTCTGTGTAGCCAATCATGTCATATGTAAATGGAGTTTTATTTCTTCTTTTTCAGTATGCGTGACTTGCTTATTTTTCTTTCCTTACCATGGTGGTAGAATTTCCTGCACTATGTTGAATAGGTGTGGTAAGAATATCCTTGCCTTGGTTCCAATCTTTGAGGGGAAGATCTCACCACTAAATATGATGGTAGGTGTGAGGCTTATGTGGATGCTCTTTATCAAATGATTCTTTCATTTCTAATTTGCTGGAAACTTATTTTTTTTTAAATTATAGATGTAAATTCAATTTTGTCCACTGGTTTTTTTAATGTCAAATGATGCCATCATATGATTTTTCTTCTTTAGCTGATTAATATAGTAAACTATATTTTTGATTTTTTAAAATATTGAATCAGCCATTCAAGGCTGATTCAAATCTGGAATGTATTCCACTCATTCATGGTTTATATGTTTTATACATCATTGAATTTTACTTTTCTACTAATGTATAGATAGTCCACTGACTTTTATTCAGCAAACTTTCATCTCACTCCAGTTACCAACAAGGAGAAGATGCTTTGTAAATATTTATTGGGTGGGTTCCATCTTTGTGGTTAAGAGGATGTGAGAGAAGAACGGGGCTCCCTGCCTGTAGACTGGTCTCCACCAAGTCCCCATCCGTCACTGTGGAGCTCAGCTTCAGTTGCATAAAAACCAGTCAGCATTTAGTTTCGTGGCTCATAAATAATCTGCCTGCCTGTATTTTGGTTTGCACTCCTCTCTCAGCTGGCATTCAGCTGCAGACTGCATCCAGGCCTGCACCCAGTGGGTAAGGGCACGAGGCCAGGCTCCAGATCCTGGTCTCACTTTACTTGGTGTGCACCACACTCAGTTCTGTCAGCATGGACCCCCACCCGCCGTCTGCACTCCACCAGCCATCTTACAGAATGGGTGTTGTGGATCATGTAGGGATTCAGATAAAGGGTTCAGATCTACCTCCTTTCTGCCAGCCATCTATATCACTGGCAAAGGAGCCTTCTCATGCCAATGACCTGTAACATCACATCTGTGGGCAAAAAATGGTCTGTTTATGTTTGTCATGGGAACTTCAGAAGGAAAATGACTTTCTTATTTGATTAGGCCTCTCATTTTAAGCAATTGAGAAGACTCAGATGTAACTCACCAGTGATGTTCCTGGTTTAGCAAGATGAGCTATGTCAGTCCACCTATAGTTGAAGATAAAAAATGAAAACTCCTCTTGTTATTGATGGAAGACATCCTTTCTCAAGTCATATTTTCATGGGACTTTCAAAGAGCATCTTTGAACTTTGACTTTTAATACCTTTACTTTTCTTTCTTTTTTAAAATCTTTTTTCTGTAGTAGGGATTGAACCCATAAGCTCAAACATTGTTAAGCAAGCACTCTACCTCTGATATGTTCCTAGCCCTCTTAAAATTTTATTTTGAGACAGGGTGTCATAAAGTTTCTGAGGATGGTCTTGAAATCACCGCCCTCCTGCCCCAGCTTTCTGAGTCGCTGGGATTACAGGCATGTATCACCACGCCTAGCATTAATACCTTCATTTTCCTAGATGAGAAAATTCATGCTAAGTATGGACTGTTGGCTTCTCTCTGGCTCATGCAACAGGAACTTGGAATTAAAACCTATTAATAATTAATAACTAATACAGGATATGATAGTTGCAGATGCTTGTAGGTACTAAGCAGGTAGAATAAATGAATGAAATTTTCTGTGTGGGAGATGGTACATAGCCCTGGACCTATATCCCCAATACAGGGAGGACAATAAAAATGTTAGACATTGACCATGCCTCATATCTAAGGGACATCTATTATTAACCTCCAGGTGAATTTTGCCATATGGAAATTAGATCTAATTTTCCTAGAACCTCCAATTTTTCTAGAGAAACTAGGTACTCACATATTTTAAAAATATGAAACCATTCCATGTAAAAATGGTGGCAGTGATTCACTGTATAGGCCAATTTGGACCCAGCCAAATGAAACATAGCCACGGGCCAGATTCAGCTCACAGGCCACCATTTTGCTATCACTGTGGAAGAGTTTTTTTTTCATTTCTCTCAGATTTGAGGCTTTGCGTGACACTGCATAGGGAATTAAAAGTCAACTCTGCTGTGGGCACACCTCTTAAATTTGTAAATCTATCTTGTTCATGCAAAAGAAGAAAAAGTAATTTCCCCAGAAAGCGTATCCCTGCTTTTCCTGTTTGTTGTCGAGTGAAGCCTAGAAGTGGTACTGCCTCCCAAACACCCAACTCCTCCATGCCTTTGAAATCTGAAACATTCTGTCCTCTAATTGCTGGCTGGTTGGCCCTTGAGGTTTCTCCCAGATGAAGGCTGTCCTTGGCAGAGAGACCTGGGGGTTATGAGTGACCCAGGTGGGGCAGATGTGGTGTGGGCCCCCATATCTCTAGCGTCCCTCTTTTCCTACACATCCTCCCTTGGTTACCCCAGGCCAGACATTGCACAGCAATTGAAAGAGGCTGGGCAAGCAAAAGACATCAGTGTTGTCCACCTCGTTAGCATCCAGGCTGCAGACGACTGGTTTTCTCATGGCTATTCTGCACGTCATAGGGCCTGCTGTAGGCTCTCAATGATCCCATGCACTGTGATCAAGCTGAGAGTTAGAAGGCAGAGGAGCTACGTGATCACTGATCCTCAGGCCTTTCCCACTGAAATACAAACATGGAAGCCATGCTTAGAGGGCAGGGGTGCCAGGTGCCAGGTGATGGCCATGATATTTGGTGGTGACAGGTCTTGGAACATCTCACCAGGGTCTGAGAGGGCCTATTTGATCTCAGAGTTTCTATAGCTGCAAGAACAACCCTGGCCTCTGGCCTTATCATTGAAATTTCAACTCTAATGTGATTATAACTCTCCTCTTTGTGATTGGGGAGTTGCCTTTGTTTATTTTTTTTGCTGTTTTAGCCATGAAATATCACATCCAAAGGTAACAAGAGACTCTCTTATGGAGGCGGGGGCAGGTTTTATTGTCACCATATCAGTTATAAACCTTGGTCTCAGCCGACCTCTCCTTTAATTTCCTCCAATAAGAAATTTCTCCTCCATTTTTTTTTCCATCCTGTAGAGTAAAAGATGATTCATGATTTTGTTTTTCTTGGTACTGCCTTGGAGCTCCCATTTGCACCCCCTGCTGTGAAGGCCAGAGGTCCCAAGGAGCAGGATTCACTGACCCATGCTGACAGATGGGTGATGGATGGGATGGAGTGGGGCATAGGCCAGCAGGACCGGAACCGGCCTGGGCAGAGCAGGCTCCCCCTGAATCCAGAGCAAAAGAGGGGTCTGGGGAGAAGCCAAAGGCAGAGAGTCAAGCTTTAAATAACAGCTGCCCAGACATGCCCCAGGAGAGCGTTCGACCATCAGCTCAGGACGTGCAGGGCACAGGGAGCCCCTTGCATGTGTCCTGTAGGCCAGCGCTGGGTGGACACCCCAATAGTCTTTGCAGCTCTCTCCTGTTGGGGGGTACCCTGAGGAGGGAGCAGCCCTACAAGTGGGCCCTGGGGTCATGACATGTAGAAAGAAAGGACGAGCGAAAATGCTAGAGGAGGCGACCCTGTGCAGGGGAGTGTAACTGGCCAGACATAGCCCAGAGAGGGGCCTGCTAGGTGGCAGGAGCAGAGGCCTGGCCACCATGTAACCCAGGGGGAGGACACCCAGGACCCACTGGGTACTGCTTGCATCAGGCACTTGCTATGATTTTCCTGTAGCTCCCAAACACCCTGGCAGGCAGGGTCATCGCCTCCGCTCCAGGAGGAAGAAACCCAGGCACAAAGAAGTGGCTGGCTAAGAAGTGTCAGCACCAGGACTGGAACCCAGCCCCCTCTGCCTCCCTGTCTCCAGCTTGACAGACTTCCCCATTTTTACTGGGCATCTAGAGCTACCTCTGTCACCCCAGGCAGCCCTTTCAGTGAGAAGCCAGACAGAGCCCTTCTCTGTGGGTATTTCTGAAGGGTTTCAGAGATGTCCGGGTGGCTGGTGGTGGGAGAGGAAGTCCCAGGTCATTTGGCTGCCATCAGAAGAGCCTTGGTCATTGTATCTAGACCCCCAGGGAGCAGCCCGCAGCAATGCATTCCCAGAAATTCAGACTGTGGTCAGCCTGAGCAACAGTACGCCTACTACCCGTTTGCAGTCACCTACCCAGGTCTCCATGCAGGTGTTTCTGTGGCCGTCTTAACCCTAAGTTGGGGATCACAGGATGCCTTCTCTCACCACACACACTTCTGTTCCCCTCAACACCACTTACAAGTAGTCAGAGCTACCCTCAAGGTCATCTATTTTTGTTTTTTCCTAAGATGTGGGAATGTCTGCTCTTTCGGGGAGACCCATCCAAATGAAGAGCAGGTTGTAACCCACACTCCAAGGAGACACTCTTGGCAGAGTGTCAGCCCTGAAGCTTTGGAAGATCCTTCCAGGCCTGTTGATGGAGCAGACTGGACTGCCCACACTTTGTCCTGCTGTCCTTGACGCTATGACAGCACTCCATAGACGTTTAGGGTTGGGGAGAAGAGAAAGCCAAGCATCCTGTCCCACCCAGAGCCACATATGCCCCCTGGGCCCCCTTCTGAGCAGCTGGATTGGTGTGTCACAGTCTTCCAGCAACAGGTTCTCATTTATTAAACACCAAAACCCTGAATGGAATGAAAAGTAGGCAATTTGGGTCTTTCCACCTTAAATCAACACCTACTCAGTCCTCTAAATTGAATCTAGTGCCACAGTATTTATTTAAATGACCCGGACATTGTGAGGCCACTGGCCCAATTGGAACATCGCCTCCCATTCCCTTCTGAGTTTCTTTTTCTTTTTCTCTGTTCTTTCTTGATCCTCCCCTCCCCTCCTCTCCCTTCCTCTCCTCTCCCCTCCTCTCCTCTCCCCTCCTCTCCCCTCCCCCCCTCCCCTCCTCTCCCCTCCCCTCCCCTCCCCTCCTCCCCTCCCCTCCCCTCCCCTCCCCCCCTCCCCTCCCCTCCCCTCCCCTCCCCTCCCCTCCCCTCCCCTCCCCTCTCCTCTCCTCTCCTCTCCTCTCCTCTCCTCTCCTCTCCTCTCCTCTCCTCTTCCCTTCCCTCACTGATCTTCAACACCAGCCTCACATCACATTTTCTCAATTAAGTCTTGCCTCTAAGACGTATATGCTTATAGAAATATTTTAAAAACCTCTTTTGCAAAAAAAAAAAAAAACACTAATTCAGTTGAGAGGGTATAATCACTTTTTCTGAATGATAGGAATATTTGGTGTCTTCTTAATTTTGGGAAACAAAAGTTTGAGACACATGAAAAACGCTTTTGCAGATGGGTGGGTGTCCACTGTCAAATCCTAATCTTTGCTTTTCTGGTAAGCATCTTCATAGAGTACTTGGGCTGAACTTGCTGCACCCATGTTCATGGTTTCTGGGTTCGTCTGGTCTGGTGATAGCTGACTTTAATGTCCTGATCTCTGAACATGAGCTATGAAATGCATGTCAAGGCTTAGGCTTGTCAGTATCCATTTTCCAGCTGAGTCTATGTCAGGGCTTTTGTGAAGGAAAAAAAGAAAAAGACCACAGTTGTTTCCTTGATAAATATTTTCAGTGGCTCCCACGTGATGATGTCAAGATTATTTCAAAAGATACCTTTCATCCGTTCCATGCCTTCATCTAGACTTTGGGTTCTAGATTCATCTAGGTTCTAGATCAGGAGTTGGACGATTTTCACTGGCAAAAAGGCAGAGAGAAATATTTTAGACTTTGCAGTCCAGGAGACAAAGTTGAGACTATTATGTAGTTATCAATATAGCATTTAAAATGTAATTATTTAAAAATATAAAAATCATTCTTAGATCACACCCCATAAACAAACAATAGAACAAATGCCAGATGTTAGCTAGGTTTGCCTTCCTGCCATAGAGGACTGATCTTTATAGGACAGCACTTACTCATCTATAATATGCACAACAATCACTTGAGGAATCTTGTGAAAATGTGGGTTTGGATATAGGAGGACTGATGAGGGGTTCAACATTCCTAGTAAGCTCCTAAGGAATGCTCTCTGTCAATAGTCCAGGAACCACATTGTGATTGGAAAGCTAGAATTTCTTTTTCTTGTCTTATATCATTGGTGCCTAGTATGGTGTCAGGTCATAGTGGATTGATTAAAAAAAAAAAAAGAAAGAGAGAAAAGGAGAGAAGGAAGGCAGTAGAATTCCACAGGTCTCTCATGATTTCTAAACATCTTTGGGAAGACAAGAGAAATACTGAAGCTCCTAAGCATTCATTACTCTTACACTCAGATCCACTGAGTTTACAATTTCTAGGAATTCAGGCAGGTCAACACTTCTCTGGCAACGGAATTTGCACATTCTTGTTGCTCGGCTTCATCTGTTACTCCTAACAGGTACTAATGTGATTGTCTGCAGGTCTAACAATTGCACTCTTTCAAAAGCAGAAAATATTTTAATTACACAGCTGGGTTCAGATTTTGCACACCAAGTACAAGGTGTTGGAAGGAAAATTAAAAATTCTTCAGCATCAGAAGATTCGTAGTCAGAGTTAACAACCAGACAATTAACAAGTTAAAAAAAAAAAGTGTGAATCACACACAGATGTTATTTTCCAGATACACTGCTTACAAAAGTAATTGCTCACAAATTTTAGGGTTTACAGCAGGTATCACAGGATTTCAAATTTAAGGGGCGGGAGAGAACTGTGTGCAAAGTCTGAAGAACGTCCAAGGGATTGTACATAATTACCTGAAATTGAAACTGCTCTAGTTTAAACACTTGCTGAAAAGACCTTTGATTTCATCTGCTCTCTGAGCTGGTAGGGGGAAAAAACCCAACAACAACAGAAAAACTTTTAACGTTGAGTATGGAAATTTGCAAAATGTGAATTATTACCGGAGGAGTGAAGTTCTTTAACGACTGCTGCCAGCACCCTGAGGAGTGCCCTCTTTCTGGAAGGATGACATGGGGCACCTGGTGAAATGGCCCCAGACCTTCCTTTAGATGTTTTCCTTCTTTATATTTATGTGAACTTAGGAGAAGGTGTGAGGGAAAACAGAGGGATTCTCAATGAATAGGCCTGAACAAGCTGCTAGGCCAAGCAGGAAATGACAGTCAGCTATTGAGCAAGAAATCTGACTTGTATTCCAAACCAGTTTGGCTGGATGAGCTGAGGATTTAAAAAATGAGATTATTCAAGAACTTGGAAAGAAGTTGCCTTTAGTTCATTTCAGGAGCAAGCAAATGATTTCTGATTTCATCATCATCTCTGTTCTGGGTTTATCTTCCTTCCAGTTTAGGACCAGGGAGACTTGATCAAATCTCATAAACTCCGTCTCGGTTTCCTCATCTGTAAAATGACAGACGAGCAATAACAAAAATCCAGTAGAAAACCCCAAGCCCCCAAACCCTACCTTCTTGGCAGGGTTGTGTGAGGGAAGATTGAACTAGCATCTGTTGAAGTCCGTCTTGTCTTTGAAGCATCTGGCACATGTAAATTCGGTGGGCAATGAAACTGGATACGGACAGATATTTTAAAGTATAGGTTTAGGGGTAGTGAGACCAGCAGATCAAGAGGTGAAGCCACTGAAAAGATAGTGGGTCACAGGACAGGGGTGGTGAGGAGCCAGGGTCTGCAGGAAGCTGAGGGAGAGGTGGAGCTGTGGTTTCTGTGAGAAGGACTGGGCAGGGCAGGGTGAGCAGACTCTAGGGCCTGGGGCTGTCCCTAATTGTCTGGTTTTGGGCCTTAGGGCATTAGGGCAGGTGGACAGTGGCCTAGGGTGTGAGAGACCCAGAAAGCAGGCATTGAGGGTGGGCTCTGGGTAGGTTGGCTTTGGGTAGGTTTAGCACAAAGGTGTGTGCCTAGTCCTTGTGTATCTTCTTCTGCAGCTGACTGGCCCTGGGAGGGCCAGGCCCCAGATATCAAAGTAGAAATGCAGAAAAGAAACGCCTTGGCCAACACCGGAGAGGCCTCTGGAAATGATAATAATAATAATGATAATAATAATAATAATAATAATAATAATAAATTAAAAATAATACGTTCATGTGGATTTGATAGATGAAAACTATAAACAAGGGAATATTTTCAAAATACTTAGAACAAGAAAGTACTACAAGTTGAGAAGAAGGCAGAAAAGCAAGCCTTGGATGGAGATAGTTTCAGCTGCAGAATACACAGGTCAGAAGGGAGAGTGTGGGTAAGGGAAATGGAGCCAGAGCCGGCCCTGTTCTTAACCTCAGTGGCAGGACCACCTGATAGGTGGTGCCAGTGCCTCCGACTCCCGGGCACCTATGACACATGCCCAAGCTCTATCAGGGTCACCACAGCCTTTCTTATGCCCACCCTGCCTACCTTGGCCTTATCGCCTCAAAACTTCCTCCAACCCAGGGAGGTCCCGGCCCTTCCCAGTCTTGCAGCTCCCGGACCCACCAGGTCGATTTAGTCCCTCCTCAGGGCTCCCCTTCTCTGAGGCGGTCTTCCTTGTGAGCATTGCACGCCTGGCTGCTTTGTGTAAGGCCAATCTCCCGTTTGTCACCTTCAAAGAGATTTCCCTTAGCTCCCAGTCTAAAGGAGCCTCTCATTGCAGTTCTCAGCACTGGGCTCCCCGCTCCTTGTTATTTCATTGTTTATGTATTGGCTCCTCGTTGGAGGTTTCCCATTGTGATTTAAGTTTAGGAAAACAGGAGCCTGGGCCGTGCTCACTGCTGTGGTCCCAAGTCCTACAGCAGCCTCAGGACACACCAGGATGTGAGTCCTGAGATGAAGGAATGGATGATCTGAAAAACCCAGCCTCCATCACTGCCTCCAGCCAGCTCAAAATGATTTCCTAAAGAGGCTCTGAAAATTACAAAAGAAACAGTGCCCAGATTCCAGCCCCAGTAGGCTCCCAGGCTTGGTGTTTCTTTAATTTCATGTAAATTCCTCTAAGTAAATATTCCTTAAAAGTGAATAAAATTTTATTTCGCTTTAACAAGAGAATATAAAAGTTAAAAAGGTCACTGTAGTAATAGACTAATCTCAATTACCAGGGCAGCCTCTGAAACTCTCACTCCCACCTAATCTCATTCGGTGCCTACGCAGCTCACCGTGTGATTTCCAACACAGCTAAATGAAATTATAAAGCAGTGTTAAATTTATTAATCATTTAATTAGCTAAATGTTCCTGCAAGTACTCGCGAGATGAATGGCATGTCATTTTCTAATGCAATTTGCCTCTCAGGCAGCAGGGTCAGGAAGGGAAGCTCCTGGCATCTCCAATGAGCTTTGTGTATCGCACCTTCTACTGAGAGACGGTAGGGATACCAGGATGATTTTGAGATGGTGCCCAAGACCAGGGCGCAGGGGTGCTAGAATAAAACCAAGCTCCCTCCCTCAGCTGGGTCGTGGGGAGGAGGGGCAGGGCGGCTGATGAGTCCCCCAGAGATTGCCTCTCCCTGTATCTCCTTGCAGGACAAATCTTTTCATATTTAACAAGCCACTGAGCAGAGCAGAGCAAAAGATAGCAGCGAGTATTAAACGCATGCTCAATCTAGTTTTATTTCTTTAAATTTACTCAGTCGAGAAAAATTTGTGGAGTGCGAATTCTCCTCATGCTAGGTGACTTTTTAATCCTTCTCGTTGAGTCAGGATTTATTTCTTCGGGCCCTCTAGCTTTCCCATGTCATCCTGGGAAGATGCCATGCTTGCCTTCCCGCCGAGGTGGGGTCTGACCCCCCAACCCTCCCTGCACGACAGTATCAGGATGCACACGGAGGGAGCTTTGGGATTTGAGGCTGATTTCGACCCTGTAATTATTTCTGACTACAACACAAGAGGCAAGCGGTTGCTGCCAGGGGCTTTGTGAATCTGTTCCCGTTTGCAATGAGAAAGTGGGCATCAGACCCAGCGTCTGCATTCACTCGGCAGCAGCGAGGTGCTGGAATGGGTGCTACTCAAGGCCGGGAGGGTCCAAACGAACACTAGACTATTGGTTCCAGGCAGAAGCTATGAGTAGTGAGAACTTCAGCAGGAGGAGTGTTTTGATGTGTGGAGGTCCCTGGCTCACAGAGCCACCCAGCAGAGCAGGCTGCCCCAACTTAAGGAAGGTATTGCAAGCACAATCAATAGAGCACCCACAGGCCTGAGCGCGGGTGCCTGATCCTGGTTGCACCTGCTGTTGGCTGCTGTCCCTTAACACCAGTCATAGGTCCACCCGACCCTTGATTTCATCATCTGCAAAACAGGGATCATCTCAACCCTCAGTATTGATATCATATTGCTGTGAAGAAGGAGTGAGAAGATGTACTTGAAGGTGCTACATGAATTTGAAAGTGAGATAGAGGCATTATGGAAGTATTTTCTTTCCTTTTTCTTTTTTTTTTCTTTTTGGTCTTTCAAGAGAAATAGCTTTGAGTTAAGCAGATCTGCAGGTCGATCTTGGCATGGCAATTACTTCCTATATGAACCTGAATGAAATATTTAGCTGGACTTCAGTTTACTTAGTGTGGGAATGGGAATAATAGCAATGCTACAGATTAGAGGGAAAAGCATGGGTGTGCATGTATCAATGCACATATACAGACATATGGGTAACACACATCTATGAACATGCGTGTGGACACGTAGATACACGTACCCACAATGGGTGCATGTGTGTATGTATGTGCAGATGTGCCACACACACACACATACACACACACACACACACAAGTGTCTGTCTATGACTTAGCATGGCCCCTGGTGCCTGGGCTGGCACCTTGATGGCATCTGCTGCTGCTGTTGCCCCTGCTCCCACTGCTGTGATTATGATGTCATCACTACACAGAAAGGAGACCTCTTCTCCCCTAGAAAGCTTCTGTGTGCTGTCCCACAGGCCTGGTGCCTTAGACAAAGGCAGCTGCAGACTCCAGGGCGGAAGGAAAACCACGCTGCAGAGACAAATAACGCTGGGTTCAAATGCTCCCTCTGCCTCCGTTTCTTCATCTCCAAGTAGAGGTCGGCACGGTGCCTCATTTCCACCTGAGGTCATTATAAGGACCAAAGAAAAAGCCCACAGCATACACTTGGCACAAAATAAACACCCAATGAATCCTGGCTAAAGGGTGAAGGTAGAGGGAGAAAGGGGAGTAGAAATGTCAAAGTTCCTGAATGAGTTATTTCTGGAGTGTTCACCTTAACCCATGCCACCACGGCTCTGGGCCATCTTGTCCCCTTAGGAGAGAAACACCATCAGTGGTTCCTTTAGGAGGGAAACACCATCCATGTTCCCTTTAGGAGGGAAACACTGAGTCTGAATTTTCCCTGGAAAGACCAGCCGAAGCCTGGCAGCTGCAGAGAGCCTCTCGGGAAGCTGGAAGTGTCTGGGACCACAACCAGGTCACCTGTCTCTGTGCTTCCTACGCCTGTCACTTCTTGTGCAGCTTTAAGTCACTGGTGGTCATTGAGCTGGTCACTAACTGACCCTGACCACTAACACCCCTACCTAGTGTTCATACCTGTGAGTCAAGGTGTCCAGCCTACACAGTTGTTTCCGTGGGCCGAGAGGGGTTTCTGTATTTCTCCTTTGCTTGAGGAAATGCTGGCATGAATAACTGTTCTCCATTCATTCAATAAGCCAACTTGAAGCCTTCCTGTGTGGCAGATACTGAGGCTGGAAGGAGGAACTTACTTCCTTGAAGCAGTTTCCTGCCTTGCAAGTTCGGTGCAATGCCACGTAGATCACAGCAATGGGCACGGACTAACATCCCCCAAACCCGGGGTCTGCTTCACTGGCATCCTGTGAATTCCACGCTGAGCCCCAGCTGTCCCAGTTCCCCTGGTCCCCTAACCAACAGGCAACAGTGATGGCAGTCATGGCGAGACTGGCTGTCACAGACCTGTGAGAAACTGGCATCCCCTTGGGGCGGAGACCCTGGGATGGGGTGGGACACTATCAAGAGCAGGCCTGATCAGAGCCTCTCTTCATGCTCGAACTCTCTACTGGACTCTCGAGGCATGTCCTCAGCCAACAGAATTCCCCATTAAGAAATGCAAGGATTAAGACAGAGGCCACCTGTAGGCCTGCTGGGAAGTGAGTGGTCTGGAGATCCTTCCCTGACCCTCTGCACATCAGGTGTCCCCAGAGAGCTGCGAAGGGGATACAGAGGTGTCCTTTCTGCCTCATTTTTCTCTATAATTAATCTCAGCACCATCTTCCCCAGCTCTGGGAGGAGAATGTGTCCTCCAGAAAAAGCACCTAGGGACAGATTTGGGTGTCAACTGGGGTGTAGAAATCGCCTCTCAAGAGCCACGTGCAAGGATTCCGTCAGACATGGATCCAAACACTCACACCGGTCGGTCAGGCGGAGGCCTGTTTCCCAAACCAAGGTTGGTTGATGAGTCAGTTGTAGCACGTGTGGGTGACGCAGGTCACGTGTGCACTCTCTGGTGCCCTTGCAAGTTCCAGGGAGGCGTAGCGCATTCAAACGTGGGAAGGAGAGGAGGGGTGGGAGGAGGAAGAAAGTGAGCTGCAGAGGAAGAACAGGTTCCCTGGCAGAGGGACACGGGTGCTACACAGTGGGCATCCCGAGTAAGACCTTCAGCCCCTCTGAGCCTCGGTTTCCTTGTAAAACCAGCGATAGCCATCAAGGTGCCTAATTTGTGGAGTGGCTCTGAGCACACAAGAGACACTCAGGCAGAGGATGTGAGCTAATGCTCTGCACGGTCTGGGCCTGTAACCAGCATATTTTCATCATGTTAGAGAAGAAGAAGGGCAGGGCCCCAAAGGGAGGACAGGAAAGTGGGAGGAGGGTGATGAACAGGGAAGGAAGAGGAGCCCAGAGGGAGGAGGCACCAGCCGCTGGTGTCTGTGCAGTGGGCGAGGCTGCTCCCAGTGCAGCCGTCCCTCTCTGGGCCCCTGGAGGCCTGGCTTACCTCTAAGCCACAGAGCTCACCAGTCAGGGGACGTGCACAGTGCATCAGGCAGGGAAGCCTCACACACTCTTTTGCCACATAAAAGCTTTTCCTTGGTGCCACTTCATGACCCAGAAACGAGACTGCAACACCTACCATTTCTTTTTAATTTTATAGAAAAATATAAAATATGAATCACTACTTGCACATCCTTTTCACGAGTTTAGGAGCCACCGTGTTGAGGAGATCCAGGGTCGGGGTCCCTCCCCTCTGGCCCCAGAGTTGTTTTGAGTTTTTGGGTTTTGTTTTCCCTTCCACCACTTTAAATGTCCCTGGCTCACCAGTTGGAATGGGAAGACAGACACGATCACTTTTCGATCACCGTTTCCACACGGAGCGAATTTCATAATAAGAAGCCATTTTCCCCCCGACAGGCTGCCCTTGTGTCTGCCTCTCTGACTTTGAGGTCCTCATTATTGTGGGTTTAAATGAAGGATGTTCGTTCAGGCAGGGATGGGGAGGCCACCAGACATCAGAGCTGTTATCAGGTCCTTCTATCAGGCCAAGTGACAGGCGTCCGGAGCAAGAATGCAGAGCTCACGGTGCAGAGCTCACGGTGCAGACCTCCGGCTGACACCAAAGGTGACCCCCTCACTCTCACCTTGAAAGGGAAAGTTCCCACTTTATTAAAATGAATTTCGAAAGGGCCGCTCTGACAGCTGCATAATTAAATATTGGAGTGTCAGCGATAATTTATTCCACCCGCATGTGGTGGTCAGATCCCTTTCACTAGAGGGTCAGCAGGCAGGGGGACAGAGGCAAGGAGACAAGGGATTCTGGCCCTTTGTCATTTACGTAGCCTGGCCCTGAAGCCAGAGCCTCACAGAGCACACAAATGCACTCACACATGTGCAGAGGCACGCACCCCAGGAGGCAGCAGGGTGTGTGGAGACGCCCTGCAGTTGTCCACCTAGGGTGGCTCTCTAGTTCAAGTCCAGTGTGTGTTCATGGTGAATAGTAAGTAGCAAGTGGCCTCTGGTACAGACTGCATTTGAGAGTCTCTGGGTGCCATTGCTGTTCCCCAAGTATTGGATATCCCAGACTCCATGGTGGTCTCTTCCTAGCGGAAGGTCACTGAAGGTTATCACAGATGGGAAAGTGGCTAGGTAGAGCTCCTTGGGGATGAGCTTTGGCACAAGTAGCCGCGATGCCAAGGGCTTGGTTTGCTCAGTGTGAGGGCTATCGGAGTGCAGGGCGCTACTTGACAGACAACGGTTGACCCTATATCCAGGGCAACTCCATGTGTGCCATCCCGTCAACGTGTACAATGCGCTGCTGAGGGAAGCCTGCCCATTTCCATCTGGTGTGGCGTAGACAGCACAGGCGTTGGGGCGAGGCACCAGGTTCCTGCTTATGATTAATGCAGCTAAGCTTCCCACCCAGCCAGTAGATATTGCTTCATAAGTGTCCATAAAACACAGAGCCAGAGTGAATTCCGCCTGGGGCCTTCTCGGGATGTTGAGTCTTTGTTTGTGCTGGGTTCAGCTTTGGTTTCACCAGCTGGGAGCTGCGGCATTATTTTCCCTCTTTGGTAGTTCCATGGCAAAGAGTGGAGGCTCTCGGGGCTCACTGGGCAGAGGTTCTGCTTGCAGCATGGCTACACAGAGCCAGTCCAGGATCCCAGGCCATCCTTTCTTATTTGACCCTGTCCTGTTTACTCCGTCAGGGTAAAAGGCACAGGCCAAGCTCGGCTGGTCAGTGCATTACTTTGTGGAGGCAGGCTTGGCTACTCCAAGTCAGGCTGAACAAATTACATCCCTCACTCCGTCGCCGAGCCGGGAACAGGGTGATAACTCAGTCTAAGCACCAGCCCCTCTTCCATTACCTTCATAGCCAAGGTCATACTAATCAACTCAATTACCATCCCTCTCGGACATTTTCATAATGTTTTCTGCTAGTTGCTCTCCTGTGAAAATCTCCCAGTCTAAGCAAATTAATGCCATTTTTATAACTATCTACATTTCAGGTACAGTGATCTCCTTTGAAAAGACTGTGTGTCCCCAGCATCACGAACTAGCTTTCCTCCCAGCCTCGTGACCAGACGTCTTGGGGTATTGCTGTTGTCCATTCTTTACTTTTTTTTATTATTATTGATTTTTTTATATATATGACAGCGGAATGCATTACTATTCGCATTACACATACAGAGCACAATTTTTCATATCTCTGTTTGTATATATAAAGTATATTTACACCAATTCGTGGCTTCATACATGTACTTTGGATAATGATGTCCATCACATTCCACCATCATTTCTAAACCCCTGCCCCCTCCCTCCCTTCCCTTCCCCTCCCACCCTCTGCTCTATCTAGAGTTTGACTATTCCTCCCATCTTCTCCGCCCCCCCCCCCCCCCCCCCCCGCACTATGAATCAGCCTCCTTATATCTGAGAAAACATTCGGCATTTGTGTTTTTTGGGGGGATTGGCTAACTTCACTTAGCATTATCCTCCAACTCCATTCATTTACCTGCAAATGCCATGATTTTATTTTCTTTCATTGCTGAGTAAAATTCCATTGTGTATATAAACCACATTTTATTTATTTATTTATTTATTTATTTATTCATTTATTTATTGGTTGTTCAAAACATTACAAAGCTCATGACATATCATCTTTCATACATTTGATTCAAGTGGGTTATGAACTCCCATTTTTACCCCAAATACAAAGTGCAGGATCACATCGGTCACATTTTTTTAAAATGGTGCAAACAAATTGTCTTACTTTTAGGAAAACATGAAATCACCCCAAAAACGACTTTAGTCAATTCTGCACGCAGAGTGCTGAGTCCCCTCCCTACCTCCTTTACCCCACTCCCAATTCAGCAGGCTGGGCCTCGCAGCCAGGCCCTGTCAGACTGACCTGAATTTTTGAGACAAGGAATACAGAATTCCATAATTTCTCCCCGGCAGCTTGTGTTTTAAATCCTTATTAGTTTGCCCGTCTTTTCTCCTCTTGCCTCCTCTTCATGCCATCATCTCAATCTTCACCTCTTATGTCGCAGAGCCAGTGGGTCCCTCCAATACCACTCTGTTTTTCCAATGAGAGTTCAGAATCATAGCATATACATAGTGGCCCACATTTGCAAGTTTTTCCTAACTGCACAATCGCTGGGCAGCTGAGTGCCTCGGAGTCACAGATGAACTTGTTTTCCAAGTTGTACTGGTCAACTGCAATCCGAGTTTCCAAAGCAAACGACCTACCTTCTAATACACTCACTGAACCAAGGCACCGGTGACTGCCATCGTTCAATGTCTCTGCTGCCACCTCCAACACATGCTCACATTATTAATTAAAAAGAAGCTCCATAAAACCATGGCTATCTATGTCTTTTGGATGGACTGGTTCATAGTAGGCCCTGAATGAAGACCAGCTGAATGGATAAATTATTTCTTCATATATTCTTTAATGGACTTACTTATTTGCTCAAAAGAGATATTGAACTGAGCACAGAAGGCACAACGTATTTCAATTTCATTGAAATGTGTGATTCCTTTATTTTTTAAAAAAGAAAGCAATGAAGAAAATATGACCAGATGCCAGTAATTCCAGTTGTGAGTGGGGAGTGTGAGTGTGAGTGGGGAGTTATTCTTTGTGTTTTCCTTCATTTAGTTGTTTCTCTTAATCAATGGCATGGAGGGCTGGCTGGCCACTACCGTGGAGGTGGGTGGTGAAGGGCCAGGGTGAACTTGATATCTATACGCACGCGTCACACACTGAGCCACCGTGGCCCCTTTCACTTTGGGGGTTTTGTGGAATCTTCGTGGATTCCGCACGTGGTCTTTCCTGCCATCTTAAAGACGGTGAGGCTAAAGCCAGGTGCCCGGGGCACTTGCCCAAGGTTACACAGGTGCACTAAGGCAGATATGAGATTCAGATTCAGGCTACAGTGACTTAAAAACACTGAGTTTTGTTTCTAAACTTTCCATTTTTTTTTTTCCTACAAACTTTTTTTTTTTTTTTTAAATTGGAGTACAATCCACAGAATAGTGAAATTTTTAAGAATGGACTATCCGATTGCACTGTGAATTCACACTGTGATGCAAACATCAGTTCTTTCTGGTCTCAAAACTTTTCCATCATTCCAGAAAAACACCCCACTTGTGTTAGGAAGCCACTCCCAGCACCCTCTGCCAGCTTACCTGCTTTTGGTCTCCATGGACTCCCCTGTTCTGGGCACATCACATGGAAGGAACCATACAGGGCTTGACTTCTTGTGTCTAGCCTTATTTGCTGAGTGTAATGTTTTCAAGGTTCTTCTACTAAGTAGCACGAATCAGCACTCATTCCTCTTTATAGCCAAATACTATTCCACAGCATGGATGTACCATGTGCGTTTATTTATCTATGGATGGACATAAGGGTCCTTTCTACCTTTTGTATCACGACTAACGCTGCAGTAAGCACCTGTGCACACGTTTCTGTGTGGGCATATGTTTTCGTTTCCTCTCTATACATTTACATAGGAGTGGAATTGCTAGGTCATATGTTAACTTGATGCTCAACCACCAAACTTTTCCACTGAGGCTACACCATTCCACACAAAATCCCTTTCTTAATACTTCTCCGTGTTTTGTGAAGTGCTAGACTTTTCATTAAGTTCATTTCTGCAGAAAGAGTTAAGGCGTCTCCTCAGGTAACCATGATCAACCCCCAGGGACTTACTCAACAGGCCGCGTGCAACTGAAATAGCCGGCAGGCATCTAATCCCTGTTATTTCTGTCTCTCCCTTGGCCCTGCCCGCGCCATCCAAGCCCCGAGTTACCCAAGAATGGAGGATGGGTGGCCTAGAAAAGCCAGGGAGGCAAGAAGCACTAACTACACCTCACAAGGGCCTGCAGTTCCTGGCACTTTCGCCTCTAGACTCTGCTCCTCCTGCAGAGCCCCCAGGGAGCGGGAGGAAGCTGGGAAGGAAGTGAGGAGACTGAGTCCCAGCACCCGTGGAGGTCCCAGAGCTTGTTAGCATCCCAGCTGAGACAGATTCAGTGCCCCGACACCTCCATTAGCGGTGGCCTCCAGCTCCTCCACATTCTTGAAAGCTAAAACACACAAAGTCGGCCACAGTGGCGCACGCCTGTAATCCCAGCGGTTTGGGAGGCTGAGGCAGGAGGATTTGATTTCAAGGCCAGCCTCCGCAACAATAAGGTACTAGCAACTCAATGAGACCCTGTCTCTAAATGAAATAAAAAACAGGGCTGGGGAGGGCTGGGGTAGTGGCTCAGTAGTAGAGCGCTTGCCTATCCCATGCGAGGCTCAGGGTTTGATCCTCAGCACCACATAAAAATAAAAATTGTGTCCAACTACAACTAAAAAAAAAAAAAATGGCTGGGGACATGGCTCGGTGGTCGAGTGCCTCTGAGTTTAATTCCAGGTACCACCCCCCCAAACACCCCCCCCCATATGTTTTCCAACTTTGAAAATTGACCTACTGTAAAAATCTTGATCCCAGGACTTCTTTAAAAGTCTTTTATAGTCTCTATAGAAGAAGGTCTGGACGATACATTGCATATAAATTACCATGGGCAAGGCATGTACTGGTTCTTTCTTAAACATGATCTCATGTAATCCTGTACCTTGCACGTCTGAAGTCAGAAGTCCCATGTCCCACGGAAGTGACAGGGAAACCAAGACTCGGACATCACAGGGCAGGTGTGATCTCTGCGTGGAGGCAGGGCCAGATTTTCTCCAGTCCACAGACTTGGGCTTGCTCCCAGCTGAACATCTGAGACTTGCCATGTGTCCGGAAGCGCAGGACTTAGGTCACAAGACCAAGCCCCAGAGATGGCCCCTTCGTGCATGCAGCAACTGCTCCGGGCCCTGTTGAATGCTCCACTAGAGGTGGACACACTGCTTCCCATGGCTGCAGAGGGGCACTGGGCACCTGGCCTGCAAGCTCCTTTGCATTTTCTTTCTCCACCTCCTGGCTGTGTTTCCGAAGCCAGGAGGGCCCCCCAGCCTAGAATACAAGATGGGGAAGAGGAAACTCCACTATGTCCTTCCCTCTTCCTATGAGTAGCCAACACCAGAGTTTCCTGTACAAGCCCTGACCAACAAGTAGAAAGTAGGCAGTCCAAGCACACTGCCATTTCAGAGGACCTGCTACCAAGGGGTGAGCAGCGTGGCAGGGGAACCCAAATCCTGGGAAGGAGACCTGGTCTCTAGCCCAACTTCACTGTCAACTCCATTTCTCATCCTGGGGAGCCTCTCTTTCCCTCTCTGGACCCTTTTCCTGATTAAAGAAGTGAGAAGGGCCTAGATGACATTCTCAGAGCAGGACTCAGCATGGTTAGACTTGGTCTAACCATGATTCCCCAGAGGGAAGCATCCCCTGTTGAATGCTCTCTGCTTCTTTCGCACATTTCTCTTTGATGATATCATCTCGATTAATTCTTAACACAATCTTGACAGTGTCGTTATCATCTCCATTTAGGATCAGGGCGGTTATGTGACTTGCCCATGGTAACCCAGCCAGCAAGTGGCAAAAATGGAGTTTGATCCAGATCTAATTCCAAAAGCACTACCCGGCTCTGCTTCCTGATGTATTTCTTGCAAAGAACATCTTAAAACAAACTGATACTGCCATTTCCTGTTGTCTTTGGACAAAAATGGTACCAGTCTCAGACATAAGCCAATGAGTTTCATTCATTTTCTAAATAATGTCAGATTAAGAAAATTCAATCAGTCTATGAATCACTTCCCTAGGAGCAAATGATTGCATGAATCTTGGGTAGAAGATAAAATTTTTTGGTTAAAAAATAAAAAAACAAAAAACAGAACTCACTTTTCACAGTCAAGCATTACTTCTCCTTTTACATTAAACATCCTCTTTAAGATTTTGCAAGCTCATTTCATGATTTTTTTTTCTTTCAGTATCTTCCCAAATTTAGAAGTTAAATTTATAAGGCTGTAATTTGCAAGGTCATCCTTTTTTTTTTTTTTTTAAGAAAAGTAAGCAGGAGATGAGTCCTTTCCAGGTTTGGGGGCGATAGCTCATAATTCTTCAATGAATGTGGGCCAAGTTTCTGCAGATTCCTGTGGGCTGATGATTTTTAGTGCCCTGCCTACAAATCTTAAATACATCGACTTATCAAAATATTCCCCCACGCGTACTCCCCAATTTAAGAAAAATGCAAGACGTTGGGAAATATTTCCAAGAATAGACTGCAGGATTAACCAGCCTAGAGGAGTCAACTTCAAGAGGAAACAGAACATGTTCAGTGTAACAGTGATCATTTCCTGACCCAGCGCTAGGCTGAGAGAGCAGAGGTGGCTGCCTTCGAGGTCACACACATACTCGGAAGACAAGTATCCCAGCAGACAGTTGGAACCCTGGGTGTGTGCCCCCGGGGAAGATGCAGGCCTGCTCTGGGGACTATTCAGAAGGAGGGACTCACTCTATCAGGAGTTTGACAATAGATTGACTCATGGACCCCATCTGCTGATATGATCATGTACCTTCTTCATCCTGTGGCACTCCTGTTATTATCCACTCCCCTCCTCTGAGCTACTAAAATTATTATCAGCACCCTTTCCATTGTGAGCTCTTTCTCTCTCCCTAACAAAAACAGGGATTGGTGGTTAATAAGAAAAATTTTTCTGTGATCTCTCACATTCTTGTTTTACCCAGGATTTTAAAATAAATTTTTTTGGTCTTGTTTCAGTTCGGGTTCTGCCCATGTTTCCCCTGATCCTTTGTCTAAGTGAAAATGGTCCCCCAGGTGCTCTGATGATGGGTGCTGATTCGCAGTGGGCTTACAAACGCTCTTCAATGTCGACCGAGTCACCAAGGGGGCTGCTTCTCCACTATGCACGGTGGCCTCTCAGTTCTATGTTGCTTTTTATCTACCAATCAGCAGATTTTCCCCCTCTCCATTCACATTGAAAGCACTCTTTTATGGAAACCAGTAAGTTTGTTATCTGCTTTTTAAATTTTGTTTTGTTTTGTGATGTCCTGAAAGCAGAACCAATCTTCTGAATCCTTTAAAAAAAGATGACTGAAACAAATTTGATCACAGAAGCTTTTAAAATCTGAAATCCCAGGAAGCTAATTAGTGCATCCTTTTAAGATGGCTTCCTGCATTCTGATATACACAGAGGCTTGGGTTTCAAATGCAGCTGGCTGGGTGCCAGGAGTCAGGCAGGTCAGCCCAGCTCTTAGGAGCACAGCGCTCCTGCAGATGCCTGCAGAGGGAGGGCGAGCTGGACCCTGCCTGGTGTCAGTGCAGAACTGCGCTCTGTCACCACGGAGCAGGCGGAGGCCAGAGCTGCTCCCAGAGGCTCACTGTATACTCCCGAGCTTCTCCATTGCCCTGATATTGTGCTTACTTTGCTGATTCCCCACTTGGCACCGAGCCTTTAGGGAGTGGGAACTGTGTGGACCCCGGAGCCTCCCCTGGTGCCCTGCACATAGGGAGCTGCTGTGGTACAGAAATCAGACACCTTTTTAGATACCACAGCCCTCCTGAACAGTGGCCCAGTTACTTCAAACTTTTGTATTTCTGATTGGGGCTTCAAACTCATTGAGAACACAAACCACCCATCTTTGTCCCTGTGTCCCTGAGCCTGGCTCTATAAACATTTGCTTCTCACTGAGTAACT
This sequence comes from Spermophilus citellus, assembly GCF_964194105.1. Taxonomy (NCBI): domain Eukaryota; kingdom Metazoa; phylum Chordata; class Mammalia; order Rodentia; family Sciuridae; genus Spermophilus; species Spermophilus citellus. The sequence goes on from NC_138200.1 coordinate 61,682,531, forward strand.
GTCAGTCATGTCCAAGAAGTCTGTTCTGGGGTGGAATCCGTGGAACTTGTGTAAGAGTGGATTTTTGCCCTCGTGGAGAAGTGCACACGCAGTGGTAAAGTCGGACTATGAGCAGCAGTTTTGGGATGTGTGTGTGTGTGTGTGTGTGTAAAGGCCATGGAAATATAAAACTGTAACTTGAATGCTTTGCTAAATCCATCTCATTACATTGGAAAGACATCCAGGATTCTCCCTAGAAAAATCTTTTCTGGCATAAAAACCATTGTTAATCACATTTGAAACACATGTGTGTCCATGTCCCTGGGCCCATGTCCATATGTACCTACGTCACTGCAGAAGGAACCCTGTTGGTTGCTACCATCTGCTCCCCTCCTGGACCTCCTCAGGGCTGTGGGAGTGGCACATTCCAGATGCAGAGAATGTGCACTCACCAATCTTAGGAGCATAACAACGCTTGGCATGTTTGGGGCACAGTGGAGTAACCCACTGTGGAGTTCTCTGGTTGTTGGGGGGCCCACATAGATGTTTGTCACCTGCCTGCCTGCATGCCGGGAGGAGTTAAATGGACAGAGAGCTTCTGAAGGCCTCGTCAGCAGCCTCCCTGATGTAGTCCTTCAGATACAAAAGGGCGCTGATAGTCAAGCCACAAAATAAAGCCCTCCTCTTTAAAAATCAGGGGGGAAAAGGAATCCAAAGAAACCTTAAAATCAGCTTGAGGGTCTAACAGCAGGGGAATGATTCCATAAATCACGAAAGATCTACTTAATGAGATATTAGGCAGCCGCCAAAATAAAATGACACTTGGAAAAAAAATCACACTCATGATAAAAGATTTAATGGCAACATCGGGTTTGAGAATGGAATATGCTCTCTGATGAGAAATATGCTCAAGAAAGACAGCCATGGGGCGGCGGGGGTGGGGAGGCTGGAGGGTGGTGGGCCAGATACACAGGGGCTTTCTCTGCTAACTTGGATGTCGTGCATTGTCTTTAGGGCTTGAGAACATCTAATTTAAAACGCCTCACCAGGAGAATCCTGTGGCCTGGTGAGCTGGCAGGAAGGACACCGTATTTTTAAGATGTGCAATGGTCAACTGCACTCACTTGTTGTCAGAACATTCATTTGAACTTGGTCTCGTGAGGTCTCGGATCCCACGGCTTTGGAGCGGGAAGGTAGTGAGAGGCAGGCTGATGGCCATGCTGAAAGGGTCCTGGGGCTCCCAGGTAAAGAAACTCCCCGGCTCAGCGCTCAGAGTCAAGCGCCTGTCAGTGCTGGGTACCTCTATGTGTGGCCTTAACTCTCAGGAGATTGCTGAAAAGTCGTCCATCCCCCCAGTACAATAACCAACGCCTGGGCCAGACGCTGTGACAAATCCGTCAAGATTCAGAGTGTGCTGACGTCTGGTGTGTTTCCACGTTCAGCCGAAGCACTGAGGTGGAATGAAGCATGGGGGTGTTCTCTTAGGAAATCAGTGAACCTCACTAAGTGCATTTTGGGGAAGCTAATTAGTGATACATTTAGTAACTTTAACTGAAAAATTAAGAAGAAGAATAAAAAGAAGCTGAGTAAAACAGCTCTCGTTTATGGAGCCCTGACTAGGAGCCATGTCGCACAAACCCTTCTCTTCACACAGTTGTCCTGTTGACATCCGCTGGAACAGCCCTAACCCTGAAGGTCTGGTGCCTTACCTGGGTCTGCTGTATCTCCACCTGCGTGTGTTTCTCCCTGGGTTTACTGTTTCTCTTCTAACCTCCTGCTCAGCATCCCCCATCTCTGACCACACCTACACCGCTGAAGCACTCTCCCCTTCTCTAGCATTGGGATCTGGAGCACCCAACTGTACAGAATCCAACTATAACCCCAGGAAGACTGGTCAACTCTGACTTCATGGCTCCAATTTTTAAGAAGCCTCACTCCAGTCACTCGAATAAAAGAAAGACGACATTTGAGATGTCAAGTGCTTCAGGGTGACGAGGGGTTACCAATCAGCTTGAAATCCGACTTTGTGGGATGTAACAGAACCGAGCTCCTCTGCACCCTGAGAAGTTTCATGTCTTGTATGGTGGCTAGGAGTTCTGTGTGTGGGTTTCAAATTTGTTTTGGATGGGTTTCGTCTGTGTCTCCCTGTGGCTGACAGGTCAGCCAGGAAGCTGTGGTCTGGTCAGTCCAACCCTCTTAGGAATTAATCATGCGCCAACCTGCCTGTCATTAGCTCTGTGGATGAGCCCAACTGACTTGCCCTTGACCTGATGTTCCTTCCTGGGTGAAACCAGCTCAGAATGTGGAGACCTGGTTCTCGGGCCATGACCTTCCTTGGACTGTGTCTGACCCAGCTGTGGTCCAACCCAATGAGAATGTGCTCTGCTTCTGATCAGTGCAGTTAGCATTTGAGGCAGGAATACAGAGCTCCTGTGGTTCTAGCACCTAGATTTAATCAAAAATGTTCTTTCACAAAAGTGCTTATGTGAGTCCCCTGCTGCCATGTGACCCCACACTCTCTGCTCCCAGCTGCCCTTTCCACTCACCCCTTCCTCCCACACATCCTGCTCCCTACTCCCCCAATTAGTCATTATTCCACTAACAAGGCCACATCCTTTCACACCTCTGAGCCTTTGGTCATGCTGTAACCTCTACCTGAGTTCTTTTCCTGCATGCACCTGTCTTGCCACATTCCTCATGTTTCATGCCTTTGCGTTGGGGCAGAAATGTTACCTTCTCTATGAAATGCTCCTGAGCACCTATTACAGACTGTCATGTGGATTGTTTGCACATCTATGTTGTGACTGTGTTAGGGTAGGTCAGGCTGCAATGACAAGTAGCCCTCAAGCTGCACTGCAGCTCAAACCCCACAAAACTCTGTTACATACAAAGCAGCATAAATGTGTCTCCCTGGCCAGTGGCAGCTGTGCTCCGCAAAGTGATTCAGGGACTCAGGATCTGATCACCTAATGGTTCCCTTCTCACTGTTGGCATCTGCATCCAGTCTGCCAATACCCATTACTGGCCTTAACCACATTTCATTGGTAAGAACTGGTTCCCTGGCTATCCCTAGCTGTAGGGTGAGCTCTCGAATTTGCCCAAGAAGGGCAAATGCATTTTTGTTGAGGAGCTGACAGTCTGTCACAGTGAGTTATTTGAGGGCACAGAACATGTCTAGTCTCGTATAAACTTGGAGCTGCAATCTGGTCCTTATATATATATGTGGGATGATGAGGTAGGACAACATTAGATTTCCATTTGCCCCCATGTCATTAAACTTTGAGTCAAGTGACAGACCTTTTTCTTTCTGGCATTGCGTGGAGGTCTCAACTTGATGATTGCAAATCCAAACACCAAGGGCTTTAAGAAGGCAGGGTAATGTCTTCAGCCGTATCTCCTCCTAATGCAGAGTTGTGAAACTAGAGCGTTGGCATTCGGCAAGGTGAAAGACCCCTGGTAAAGAGGAACCTACTAACTCACCTTTATGTTAAAAATATATCATCATCCCTTCATTTCCCTACCGTCAAATCCAGGCCGACTTTGGTTCCCCTTCCTGTGAAGAGCATCCTCTCCCTCTCATCCGTTTCCCTGCCTCCTGCCCACCGTGGAATACAATGAATAGATGTATAATAAAATCTTTTAATTGTCTTAGCATATGTTGCTTTTATTAGGTGGGCATAATTGCATTCATGGGATCACCTACAAAGTCCTTTCTAATATAAAATTGAAATGGCTTCACACTCGCTGCACAAGTCCTTCGGAGCCACTGTTTTCCCCTTCGCTGCCTCCTGTCCCCCTTTTGCTGTAAAGTTCACATTGAAGTGGGAAAGGGAGCCGTGGCGACTGACACAGGGTGAATCTTATCAGCCGCCCGTGCAGTCCCGGCCCGACTGAAGAGCGACTGTCATTTCTACCCCATTTACTCCCCGCCCGGCCCCCGTGGCTGGCCTCCTCTCGGAGGAAATTCTCCCTGTTAAGGCTCTGTGCTTGTCATTTATTTCCCTTTTTTCCGTTCTGCCTCCACGGGCAGGTTTTGCTGTGCATTAATCCCAAAGGCAAGCTTTTTTTTATACACTTCCGCCGACCTCTTAGGGTCAGGCTCCTCCGAGCTGATTCAGGCTCGTAAAAGCAACCCAACAAAGCTTTTATGGTGTCATTACGGCTCCCTTAAATCCCTCTCCCTCCAGCTCCTAGTCACTCTGCTGCCTCTAATCAATTCGCCAGCGCTGCTGTTTGGAAGTGGGCGATGGAGTGGGGAAGGGGGAGAGAATCTGCAGAGCCCCGCTTCACTGGGACCAAGGTCTCTCAGATCTGTGGAGGCTGTGGATCACCCTGGGCCACCTTGAGAGGTCTCAGCCTTCATTGTTATTTTAGAAGAGGGATTGGCAAGCTTTTATCCTGGAAAGGGACAAGTACTCGATATTTTAGACTTTGTAGGCTGTAGGACCTGTGTCACAAATACTCTACTCTGCCATCTGCCCTAACCCATTTGGGCTACTATAACAAAAATACCATGAACTGGGCCGACTTTAGAAACAAGAAATTTATTTCTCAGAGTTCTGAAGACTGGGAAGTCCAAGGTCAAGGTACTGGCAGATTCTGTGTCTGGTCAGGGCCCATTTCCTGGTTCACAGATGGCACCATCTCACTGAGTCCTTACGCGGTGGAGGGGATGAGGGCACAAATTTCACTCATGAAAACCCACCCTTATGATGTAACAGCTTTCCAACAGCCTCACATTCAAATATTGTCACACTGGGGATTAGTTTTCAATAGATGAATTTGGGAAGGACCCTATCATCAGACCACAGCACCACTGAGGATAAACAACCTTGGTAGTATATTATGAACAAATGAGTATGTACGTTTTCTGATAAGATTGTATTCACTAAAATAAGAAGTAGGCAGGATCCTGGCCCCGGGCTGTAGTTTGCAGACCCATTTTAGTTGTTAAAAATTCTCCCTATATTCCAAGAATTCCTAGTCTGCTTTTAAGTAATTCTAGACTCCCCAAAATATGGGGTATGCATAGCAAATGCTCCGCTTCAATGGTAGAATGTTATCACCAAAAAAATTTTGGCCAACTGAATTTTAGTTCTCAACCACAATTATTTTCTCTTTACTTTCTTTTGAATGATAGAAATTTAACTCTTTTTGTTTGTTTGTTTAATGTATCTCAAAGCGCTTCACTCAAAAAATAATTTTATGGTGCCACACAGCACTACCTTGAATTTTGGATATTCTATTTCCCATCTAATATGCAGGACCATCTAGAAAAATGTGCGTTTATCTACCAGGTCCCTGAGAGGTAAATGAAGTGGTGAGAAGAATTAGTCTGCTGCCTTAAACCTGCCTCTCACTTAGCAGTGCCCTGTGAGTTCCGTGGTTGAGGGTAGGGGACCAATAACTGCAGAGAACAGATGTGGGAGCACCCCAAATTCATAATCTGATTTAAACCTTGGAGGAAACCTGTGAGGAACATAGTAAGACCATGTACCAAATGCACTAGATGAATCTCAGAGATAGGCTATAACTTGTCCTGAGGCCTTGGACCAGGGTGGTGAATATTGTGTATATAAACCCACGGCCACGTTCATCCTTTATATTTTCAGTGAAGCCAAGTGTGACAGTCAGCAAGTCGCTGCTCATTCCTGGGCACGATTCTCAGGTAGCCTTCTCAACTCCCAGGCAGTACCTGGCCAAGGATGGACCCCTTGATAGTACAGTGGACTTGGAGTGATGCCCAGCAGCTCTAATCTAGACCAATGGGAAGTGTCCACATGTACAATTCTCCAAGTATTTTCCTTTCAGCCTGGCTGGAAGGATGATCCTCAAGTTGATCTTAGAATCTAGGTGTTGGAGAACTCAAAGCCTCTGTCTGATTCCTTGAATGGCCCCGGGCTGCTGCACTGCTATTTCATTGTACTTGAAATAGCATTATAAATCTTTCACCTGGTCCTTCTTTGACATGTTGGGATGTTGGACATGGCCAGGCTCAGTGAACCCAGTAGATGCTGGTATGGGAAAGAACTGGAAGACCCTGACCTTGGGTTTGTGGATTCCTCAAGATCTGGAACTGTGATGTGTAAACTGTTTCCAAACATTTTAGAAAGTATCATGGAATTTAGCCAAATGAGGCTACGTATCCTATCAACCTGCCACCATTTGGGTTGGAATTGCAACCTAGATACAAAGTGACTTATCTAGGTCACACAGGTGATGAAGTTCAGATCCTAAAAAAGAGTCTATGTTGCTGGGGTCCTAGTCTTGGTTTATTTTTTTCCTCCATTGCTCCTTAGAAAAAATTATTTTTGGTTGTGTGTGTGTGTGTGTGTGTGTGGTTTTAATTGAGTTACTTATTGAGAAACAGGGTTCTGTTTGCCACTGTGCCCAAGTCAACAAGGAAGAATTTCTACTATGTTAGAAGAGACTTTGGGAGACTTTTACATAAAAATGGACGTTGGAGGCTAAGTTTCAGCTCCATCCAGAGAAAGAGGGGTTAAGAGAGAGAGAGAGAGAGAGAGAGAGAGAGAGAGAGAGAGAGAGAGAGAGAGAAAGAGAGAGGGAGAGAAAGATCAGTAATTTATAGGTTGACGTTTTCCTTGGGTCCTCCTAATACTTGTTTATTAGAGATAATTTGCTTAAGCGTGCACAGGGTGGAAGGTCACGCAAGGAAGGTTTTTATTAGTTGTGTACTGAATGGATCGATAGTAATTTGAATACTATAAATCTGTCCTGTTAACAGGTTTATTTTTCATCAGATATTAATTCCAGAGGGTCTCGCCCATTACAGAATGGCCATACACCAGGAAAGGCCCGGGGTGTCTCCTAATCAGGTTCATCTGTGCGTCTTCCTGGGCCTCCACTTGGAGCCTTCACTGTGGGACAGCAGCTGGAACTGGGGGACAGTAAGAGCAGGAGGAACTGGGTGGACGGTAATGGACGGTAACCTAGGGCTGCTGAGGAAGTGGGAAGAAAAAGATGGCGGCCGGCTGAAGGGGTTTATTGTTTCCCTTTTTCTCTCTTCTTTCCCCTCTCCCTCTTTATCTCCTCCTTCCTTCTTTCCTTTCTTCCTTTCCCCCATCCTTCCTTTCTTCCTTTATCTCTGTCTTTCTGTCTGTGCATATCCATCCATCCATTTTATTTTGATTTGAAGACCAACACAGGTATCCAAAATGGAAAATTTGGAAAAGTGTGAAAAAAAACTTGATAAAAGAGCAATGACTCTCTAATCACAGAGCTGAAGAGTAACCAGTGGTATGCAAAAGGGCATCTCTCGCCAGTCTTTTCCCTGATCCCAGGGAAAGTTGAGATCATGTTTTTAAAACATATTAGAATTTTTGCATTGCTGCATTAATTATGCTCAGTGGAGATGAGAATGGAGATGTGGGAAGAAGAAGCTGGCACTCTCTGTTCCCCACCCTGTCCCTGTTGCCAGGTGGCTGTTAGGGACCTTTGTGGACCATGCAAACCTTCAGAGCATATAGAGTGTGCACATGCTGGCAGAGTGTATGTGTGTAATAGATAATTGTTCACCTTGTATGGATAAACTTGCTTAGATTGGTTAACGGTGCCTGGGGCACACGCAGAGATGGAGACGTCTTATTTTCAGTGCTTGTACACTACACTGTGCTGTGGAATAGCCCCAATTCAATGAAACATCTCCCATTGAGCATGTTCCAGTTCCTCTCTGTGTTGTTATTAGTGCTGTTTTAACCCCCTCCCCCGAATACCACAGCAATAAGTACTCGTGTGTGTTTGTCCTAATACACTGCCAGTTTTGATTTGGGAGCATATAGTCCCAAAGTGAGATTTCTGGGCCAAAGACTAGGTAATGTAATTTGGTGTCCTGTGTTTTTACATAACAGTACACAGAAGGTTCCGCGCCCCCCCCCCCCCATATTACTGAAAACTCTTTGCAAAGGAGTTGCTTAGCTATCTTTTTTTTTTTTTTTTTTTTTTTTTTTTTTTTTTTTTTTTTTTAGTGGCTGCCCGGGTCTCCACCTACAGTTCTACCAAAGTTGACTTAGTCTTTTCTTATCCCTGAGCCCCTGGGTGGCGTCCAGGTCTTTGCTTTTATAAAGGATGCTGACACAAACCTCTTTCTGCATGAATCCTGGCCTCCCTTTTGCCTTGGAGCCCTAGAGGTAGAATGATGGGGGCCAGAGGTCACAAATGGAGCGGCCGTTTCAACCTCGGGCTGCAGACAGCCCCGTCGCAGGCCTGGGCTGCCGGGCCCATCCTAAGGCAGGGGCACTGCTGGAACCGCAGCGCAGGCCTTCAGGGTAACTCTGTCCCCCCCCCCCCCCCCCCCCCCCCCCCCGCCCAGGCACGGTGATTAATACAGCTTTACAAACATCATCCTTTTGAAAGCCTCATCTAACTAACCTCAGCTCATTCCTGAACCTTCAACTATCCTGGGGCAGTCTGTAGATTCTCAGCAGACAAGTTACGGTGAGCGGAGGGAAACCTTCCCCAGCCTGGCCCGGCCCAGTGCCACCAAAGATGATCCCTGTGCCCCCCCAGGCAGCTGGAGACTCCGGAGCCAGAGACTGGGAAGGAAGGGAGGTTCTTTTGTTCCCTGAGGTCCCTTGTCCCTTCTGCTCACATCCACCATTTCCCAACGGGGTGCTGTTTGTATTGGGGGCTGCAGGGTGGGAGAGACTGTGTGCCACTCTGCAGGGTGTCTGGGATCTCCACCCCCGCCCCACATACCAGCATCATGCCATCCCATTGTGACAACTCCCCTTTTCACACTTCACCCCTGGATCTCAAGATTCAAATTAATATTTTTCCAAATCCTTTGTTTTATCTAAATAGGTGGCATCTTTGAGTGTGGGCTTTTGCTGTGAGTCCTGGGTGATAATGGTTCTCGACTGGGACTGGAGGGGCAGAAGGAGGGAAGGTAATTAGCGGGGCCTATTATAATGGGGTCACCGGGGTTATCTGTGGTTTCCAAGTAGAGTAACGGGGGTTTTAAAGGCAGGACTCTGGAGTAGGGAGACCTGGGTTCAAACCCCAACCCCTCCTCTTGCCAGCTTCTGACCTTGGGCAGGTTATTAACCTCTTTATGTCTTTATTTTCCTATAAATAGGCCGTAATTATAGTTTCAACTGCATAGCTTTGTTATGATGAGTAAATGAGTCACTGTTTCTGAGACAGTTCATGCCTGATACAGAACAAGCACTGTGTGTGTGTGTGTGTGTGTGTGTGTGTTACACAAATATGTATGGGTGGCTGTGTTTGTGTTTTTCATAATCCCAGTTTGGCAGAGGGGGTCTTAACAAAATCCCTGCCAGAGGTAACAGGGGAGCAGGTTAGAGAACTTTTAGGACAAAAAAACTAAGAATATCAGATTTATGTGGTAGGCAAGTCTGCATGCGGTGTCCCTAACCTGGTGCACAGCCTTCAGGTGGTCCATCTTCCATGTGCAGATGGTCTCCTCTGACAGCCATTGAGAGCAGCCCACTGTTGGCCTGGGCGGAAGTGGGACTGGCAGACCCCACCCAGCCTGAGGGGAGAGGGGCATGTTCAGAGCAAGAGGAGGGCCCCACAAAGGAGGGGGCACCTGTGGCCCTAGTCTTCCCCAGCCCTGCCTGTGGCATTCCAGTGCTGCCTGACCAGCTCCCGTCCATGGAGACCTGGCGGGATCAAGCCAACTGAGAGTTGAGGGAAACGCCATCAACCTCCCAACCTCTGTCCCCCTACAAGGGAGAGCTGGAGGGAAGGAGGGACGAGAGAGGAGGATGGGCTTTGTGGGACACTGTGCTAACACACACATGTGACATTCAGAGTTGCCCTGTGAACAGCCACAGACACTCAAACTCCAAGACCAACATGGCGTTTCCTCCACGGGAAGACGCACCTGTCCCGGTGTATACATTTCTGAGGTTGTGTGCATCCTATATTCTGTATTTACTGAACTATCAACCTTCCTCCCTAGTCCTGTGAGCAGAGCAACAGACATCTCACTCAGTAACATCTTAAGCAGTAATAATAATTACTACAGTAGACACGAATAAAACAGTGGTCTGTGAATTCTGCTCTTGTAAAGCTCATTTAATACCCATGACAAGCCAGTGAGGAGGTTGCCATGACACCCGGTCCATTGACGAGGACGTAGAGGCACACAGCACTGACCAGCTGCCCCCAGGTCCAGAGGGGAATGGGCAGCAAGGTCTCCTGTTTCCCAAATCTGTGTTCTTTCCTCCACATCACACGGACCTCATCTCTCAACCCTTCCCTCGGTGCTCTGGTCTCTGTTCTCAGAGCTTTGAGACCCACCTTTAGATGCTTCCAGAAGCCCACACACTTTGGTAGGAATGGTCCTTGTCACTCTCTCGGCTCTCCTTGGCTCTGTGACTGTTTCTTTGTAACACTTCTGTCAGTGCTTTTGCTGCAGGAAGCAAACAGGGATGATGTCCAGGGGATTCCAAGAAATGGGATAAAGGGCAGTGATGGCCAGTACCATCTTCTAAATAGACTGGTGGACTCAGCCCTCCCCCAAAGGCTCAGAATTGACCTTCGACTTGAATCATTGAAACCCCTTGAGTCAGATGTGATCAGTGTGGAGTCTAGACAGAAGAGTCAAAACTGTTTTTTTTTTTTTTTTTGGATGAAGAACCTCCCATTCACCCATTCAATACGTGCTCTTCAGCATCTCCACTCTGGGAGGTGCTGACAGTGCCTGCCGGGTCCAAGCATGCTCCAGGGGCACAGCCTGAGAAAAGCAGTCACCACTTATAAGAATTACCCAGACCACACATTTTCAGGCCCCGAATGTTCCTGTTGTCTTGGCCCCACACTGGCCAGTGGACACTGGCCAGGCTCTTGTCCTCATGCAATCTGGCATCTTTCCACACCCCTCTCACTGCAACCCCAGCCCAGCAGTACCAGCCTGTACCTGCCTCCCTTGGGAACCAAGATGGCACCCCACCTTGGCCAACTTCCCAGCACCTCGGTGATTCATCTCTGACCCTGAGAATGTTCTACCTTTCCCAGAAGAGTGGGAGGACAGGAAGACAAAGATAGGAGTCCAACCCTCCAGCTAATGCAGCTCTGATTTCCTCGTAGTGTAGTCCTGGGGATGACACAGTTGGCTGTGGAGGAAGATGGTGAAAAGTTATCAGTCAGGAAAGGAGGGGAAATTGTTACTTTTTGTACAGCTGTCAGCTGTAGGGACTTTAAGTTTTTAAAGAGCTGTGAGGTTAGATCTTGGTCCCTAGTACTGACGACTAAACATTATGCTGTTTATAAAAATCAGGGAACACAAAAGGAATTTGATTAACTGTCCCACCTCTGGTCCTTTTGTGATCCTAGAGACTTAGAGATAGGAAAAACCACAGATGTATTTTCCTGAACTACTGACCTGTTGGTAAGGCTGGGGGGGAAAGTTGGTTCTTTTCCTGGATTTGGAACACTTGAACTCAGAATCAGTGTCCCAATAGCATCCCACTGTGGTCAAGCCACTGGGCCAGGCAGACAGCTGCCCCTGTGCGATCCGAGCAGAGGAATCTCGATGGGAAATGCTCCTCCAACTTCACTTGGCTTTGGCAGTGAGCTCTGCCTGCCCCTGCTTATTTACAGTTTAAAGGGGAAAAAAATGTAATACTTTAAGGTGTATTTGACCATATTTTTTCACCAGGGGCCATTTTCCCTTGAAAAATTCCTTTTGTACATGTTATTTGTTAGTTAAAGGAGACAGGATCCCTCCCTCCCTACCCAAGAACCATTTGTCACCAGGTGGCCCCAGGATGGATGAAGAGCCTGCCGCACAGATCTGTGTCAGGGACGTGCATTTATCTTCCACGGTTTACGTGGTCAGGATGCAGGGAGGGCCTTTTGTCAAATGCCTGCCGATGGACGTCTGGTGGACCCACTCTGGAACGCCATAGATTTTCTTCTCTGTGGGGTTGGAGTGGAGAAGGTGGCAGGTGGATGGTACCAGGACAGGAATGAGGGAGAGGAGAAATGGGAGCCATGGTTCATGGGGTGGGGCAGCTTGCTGGACACTGCCTCTCATGGGAAGGGGCCCATCTGTGTTCTAAAGGAAGACAAATTCAGGGCTTGGATACCTGAGGCATGACATTAGGAAACCCCCGGGAAGGCCCGCAGAGATGGTGTGTGTGTATGTGTGTGTGTGTGTGTGTGTGTGTGTGTGTGTGTGTGTATGTGTGTGTGTGTGAGCGAGACAGATTAACATGTCCTCTGGCCTTGAGAAGGTATTCAGAGTATTTTCTGGATCCTTTTTTCACCTGAACTACGTTGTCAAAAATGAACTTAGGTGTTTTCCACGTTGTGACTCTGGGCCCACGGATTCTTCTAGAACATGTTCAGAATCATTCAGAGTTTGGAGTTGATAGAGACAAGTGTCACTGTATCACAATGTGACATGATTTCAAAAAATAGAACTACCCGAGAAAGTACAAATCATACAATAAAAATCCCCGGAATGTTCAGAAAAGGATCTAGAACAATCCTGGGCATCGTACACAACCGAGAGTGCCGGTTAGGAACCTCAGACTCTGAGCCCAAATTCCTGGCTCAAATTCAGCTCAGCCACTTAGATGAGGTGACTCAGGGCAAGGGCAAGACAGATGTAACTCAGGGCAAGACACCATGTGCTCCAGGGTCCTCCTCTACAAAGTGGGTCAGCACCAGAACTCAGCACACAGGGCATTTGTGAGAGTCACGTGTGCCCCTCTGTGTCATGATTCCCAGGAATTGTAGTTTAGTACCCTGAATACAGATTTCACAAGCACTTACCAAATGCCTCCAATAAAACAGAATATGGGAAATCTTCTCTTTCTTTTGAAAACAGGAAAAAAAAAATTATGAATGGATTCATCTAAGCTGTGTGTTCCCCGGGCATCAGTGTGTAGAGCCGCGAGGGGTGGGCACTGGTGACAGTGCTCCTCCTTATCTCTAACTGCCACTATCTCCCCCAGGCACAGCCAGCCAAGCTGTGCTCTCCAGGCACCGGCCCTCTCAGACTTCCTGTGTCATTTTGCCCTTTCCTCCCCAACCTGCTAATTGTGGACGGTGCCCCCGAGAGGAGTCTCTTCTCCTCTTCTCCTTCCTGGGAGGTACCAGAGAGGAACACGCACCGAATCCTGAGCTAGGTGAAGCAGACATGAGAAAAGGGACGGGGCTTTGGGGCAGCGGGGACCTGTGTGACAAGGATGGTAACATACCCTTTTGCCTTCCTGCCCTGGAGGACATGTCAGTGGAGGCCAGCCCCACTACTTCTGATACAGCCATGAGTCCTGACTGCGGGGACGGAAGCACAGAGCAAGTCTTCCTTCCGTCCTTCCTTCCGTCCTTCCATCCGTCCTTCCTTCCATCAGTCCTTCCTCCCTCTCCTCCTCTTCTTCTTTTTGCTGCTGCGTTAAGTTCTTTTAGACAGTTTGGATTTCTTTTCGAAGATTTCCAAAATTCCTTTCTCAGAGAATTGTTGGTTGGGTATCCAGTGAAGCACGCATTTTGGAAGAAATTACAAATTGCTAATTGAGGTGCCTTTGAGAATCATTTCCCTTTTGTTTTGCCTAATTTCCACACTTATGAAATCAAACCTTCAGTTACATGTTTATCTAGCAATTCAGCCCTCGTAAGCCATCTGTTGCCAAGAAGGTCTGTAGGACTCTTGGTTGCGTGTGCTGGCTTGGCTCTTCCAAATCTCTGCGCACAGAGTCCTGGTGTCTGAAGCCTGCCAGCAGATGGCCACTTTTATTTCCAGATTCTTCTCCACGTCCACACCGTTCTCCGGAGACACGGGTGGAGAGCAGGGGTGGCCGACTCAGGCCTGCTCCGCCCGCTCACCTCTGGCTCTGGCTCTTCCCCTATCTCAGAGGCACCGGTGTCATCCAGAGGCATCAATATTCACCCTCGTGTGTGAACAGCCGAGCTAACATGCACCAGAGGGAAAATATTACTTCTCATAAATGCTCAATAATTACAGTCTTTATTGCATCTGAATCTATATTGCCACACAGAGTGGAAAGCTTTCAGGTTCTATGGGGAAGAGTCGACAGAGACTTGCAGACTGTACTTCCCTGTACAGACAGGGAAGATGTCTACATAAACCTACAGAGAGAGAGAGAGCAGTGGCACAGTGTATTGACCTCCAAAATAGTGTTAATGTTCTGAAAAACTGAACATATTAACAGGCGTACTTCATACACACACACACACACACTCACATATATACATACACGCATATATTTATTTATTTATTTAATTGTTGATGGGTCTTTAGTATTTTGTTTATTTGTACGTGGGGCTGAGACTCGAACCCAGTGCCTCACATGTATTTCTTAAAGAATTATTGTTCATAGTGACTCCTGTTTCCGTGGAGGGAGGGAGATTCTCTTTTTATTACAGCTGTTAACTAGAAGAGATGAAAGATGTGAGAGGCAGCTCTCTTCTGCCCTTCCGATTTGCTTGGCAGGACTGAAGTTTTAGGCACCAAAAAATTCTTCTGAGCTCCCTGTGACATGGGCTGGGTGGATTATTTGCCATCTTGCAATCGATACGAATGGAGTGATTTTTTGTAGGCAATTTAGTTCTTTAAAAATTCCTGGTAGTTTCATACTCTAGTTAGCTTTAGGAAACAGAGTTGGGATGCGGTGGGGAAAGGGGATAAGAGATGTAAATATGGAAGCATCGGAGCGCTCCATTATTTTATCTTTCCCTGGAAATGTTTTCATGGCAAATTGTTTCTTATGGCAAACGTTCACAAGAATTAACATGGAGCCGTGACACACGGGTTCCCGCCTCAGGTCTGGATGCGAAGTCCGAAGACTACAAACTTACTGCTGTGTCTCTGGGTGCTCAGACCCACACAAGAGGGCTTCACAATATGGAAAGGCCCAAGGATAGGGGTTTCATGTGCTTTGGCTCCCCAGAAACTTTTACCACGTGTCCAACTAGGATTAAAATGGCACGAAAGTTGAGTCAAACATCAAATCCCTTTTGTCAAGGGCAAGAAGTCACCGAGAAGATGAACTAGTTGGTGTTACTTAGATGATTAAGCAGGTGGTTTGGGTCTAACAGGGGTCTGCAAACTGCAGTCCATGTAACTAGCCTGGTGTATTTGTTCACGTGTTATTGTGGTTGCTTTTACACTACCATAACAGATTCCATGATCGGAACTGTATAGGCTGTGGCATCTACAACATTTCTTATCTACCTTTTTACAAAGAAGCTTGAGGATCCTTGGGTAAGAAGAAGCGCTCCTCCGGCTACTTATTAAAAGCCCGGTTTTAATAACTTGAAGGCCTTGTGAGAGTTCTGTCAGTGAAGAGGCATTTGAGATATAATTTAGAGAAAGTTCCTATCCCATCCTCCTCGGGCTAAGCTGACATGTTTCCAATCTACAGAACCAAAGAGCCACGACCAAGAGTAAACACTATCCCCCCTCCACCTAGCAGACGTGGGACACCCAAAAGTAAGAGAGCCTGGGGCCCAGGGAGGCGATGCCCAACGCCGCCAAGATGGCATCTGTTATAAAGATCCTATGGTGGGGGGTCCGTGTGCTCACGAGTCCCACTCTTCAATGGAGAAGTACTTGGGATGCAGTGAGGAGTTGAAACAAAATTAGTGGAAAAACAGGGAGTTTAAGGGAGCAGGATATCAGGTTTTCTGGGCTCACCACACGTCAGGTGATTTAAGCTAAAAATGGCTTAAAATACCGCAATCACTTGAAGCGCCTTACATAAACTGACCAGGAATCTGGGGCATTCGCGCTGGAGACGATTTTCTCCTCCTCGAGATAAGGGATGGGAATCAGTCACGGGGTTATTTCCAGATAATGTAGTTAACGCCCCATGGAGTATGAGGTGGGCAGGGAGCTCTGCTCCCGGGACGGAGGCGATCCTGCCAGCTCAGAAGGCCCCGTGTGCGCTTGCTGCCTGGGCAGCTGCGGCTGACTCGTGCCCACCCGAGGCCTCTTCCGGTGTGAAGTGGGGCAAGAAATGCCCCCCACATAGTAGTTGGGTTAAGTTCCTCGTTTATTTCTTCATCCTTCCGCCTGCACATCCACCCATTCGTTTGTCTCCTGCTCACTGAGCACCCTGGGCCAGTCCAATGCTAAGCCTTGGTGGGGTGTAGGGAGCATTCGGGGGCATTTTGAATGATTTGTCAAGTGAAAGAGACATGGGTCATGTCTGGTAAGGTCTCCGCTGGTCAAGGGAGGTACTTTTCAAGGTGGCAGGTTATCCAGCCTTGAGCTGACCCACGTGGCCCTGGGCTTACAAGGGCAGCCTTTTCTCACATTCTTTTATTTTCTGCCTCTCACTTTTTATTTCCTGTGTGAGGTCCACCCCTGTGCTTATCCTCAGGACAAGTAGCAGATATAGTGAGAACGTTGGAGCCCAGCCCACTCTTCTTATAATTGAATCCCATCTCTGTCCCTTACTGGCTGTGTGTTCTTAGGAAAGTCATCAAACCTATCTGAGCTATCCCAGAGCCTGGAGAGAAGGGGACAGAGGAAAAGCCCCCTGTCATGCCTTGACCATGGCCATCCCTACTGCTTCACTGTGGCTAGCAAAAAGTGGAGTTCAGAAGCCCGTCTCCTTGGCTGTGAACCAGCCATGAGCTGCCCGTGTTCTGCTCTCCCCGGCTTCTCTGTCCCCAGGGTCAAGGCCATTCTGTCTATTCCTATGAAATGGCAGTTCTGTCTCTTGTGTTTTCTGGTGGAATCTTGCAATACAGGGTGGGAGGTGCCGGCTCTGGAATCAGATAGATCAAAGTTCACATCCAAGTCCTCTTACTTCTGCGTGCAAATCACTTTCCACTGGGGGCCCCTGAGAGATAAGGATGGTAGCAAGCACTTTAGAGGGTCATGGAGAGACCTCCAGTCGGATATCTGGACACTCACAGCATGGAGTCTGGAACAGGGGAGGCCTCAGTAGGTCGGGGCCACATCCTGAATTGCAGCAGACCCAGCCAGTGCCCTCTGTGCTTCTTCATGTCTTGCTGAAACTTGAATCAGTGAGAGGCTCCTGAGCAAGCAGTGTGGCTGCCGGGTAGAGCTTCTGGGCCTTGTCTTCCCAGAAACACCTCTGTTCTCTATTCCAGTGCGACCTCAGCCTACAAGTGATATTGTTACCAACATATTAGATAGCAATAGTCCCTGGGATTTCTTTAAAGATAAACCATGCTTTTCATTAAACTTTCTGAAATATTGCATGCAAGGCCCTCACCCTTTTCATATTGCAGATCCCCTAGCCAGAAAGAACCCAGGTGAGACCCCACTGGTTTGGAGGAAGGGGAGGATAAAGCTCCCTTGGGTAAAGGTGATTCAGGATAGCAGGTGGATTGCACAGCCTAGCTCTGTCACAGGGACTCCATCTGGGGGGAAGCTGAATCAGTGGGTGGGTGGGATCGTGGTTTCCCTTATCAATCAAGGCGGCCTGCGCTCACCTTTGCACCTGCTGATCAGCCCAATGCACAATCTCTGTGGACGGCGCCCATCAGTTTCCTCCCCAGACAGCACACACGTGCAAACGTGGTTGGCTGTTGTTTGCAGCACACTGCACCCTCTGCCTGGGGAAGGCTGCTATACTTCTGCACCACCAGCTGTTCACAACTCAGAGGAGACACCAAGATGCCAAGAGCGTCTAGGACACACGTGCCCTCTCCTGCCGTCGGGCTCTGGAGGCACCCTCAGCCTGTTTGCCCTCCAGTTTCTCTGCAGGCAAGAGCCAACCCCATGGGCCGGGAGCTTTGTAGAAATCACACCTGGAAAGCAAGTGCAGGGACAAGTGGCAGCCCCCAAGGGCTCTGGAAGCATCCCTTTAGCTCCTATGCCTTCTGTGCACGGCCTTTGGGGTCATAGGCATGAGTCTAGATCTCATCTGTGTCAATTGGGAATTGTGTAGACTTGTGCAAGTGACTTTGCATCTGTTTTCTATGAACTGGGGAAGAGAACGGCAAGCCTAGTTCACAAGGTTGCTGAGAAACCGGGGGGCCGGGGTGGGGTAGCAGGAGAGCCCCTGCCAGGGCACGCTCGGCCCACTGACTGGCACATCGTAAGTGTTACATGAGTACAGCTCAGACGTGAGTCATAACCTGTGGAGAACAACTGGGTCAAAACCACACTGACAATAAATTGGAGGGGAAAAAATCTGCATTTGGTTTATGCGGCAAGTGGGTTTGATGTATTTTTCCTTTGCGGTCATGCATTCATATTTGCCAATCCCTACTTGGTGCTGCGTGTTGGGGTTGGGTGCTGGGACCCCTCTGTCAGGTCGAGGACCAACAGCACACTCAGCAGTAGGGGACGATGGGCTGTGAGGGCAAGGAGAGGCCTCAGTGACACATTCGCAGAAGCTGTGACGGCTGAACCTGGCGATAACACACGCTGTTCAGCAAGTTGCCATCCTGTGTGAGAACCCGGCTCAGGGTCCCTCGGTGCCCCGTCCTTCACCGCTTCTTTCTGCTCCCAGCTTCCGCGGGGGGGTGAGCTGGCTCATCTCTGGTGCTTCCCCTCCTGGAGGCCCCAATCTGCTGAGTCGGGACTTGCCACTTCTCCATCTGCTTCCCATATTTCAAAATTTTTGTTGATGTTTCTTGATCACTGACTTAAACACTCCCCCCCACCCCTGTGTTGCACTTTTAATAGAGTTTCTGGGGCAGACAAAAATGTCTGATTTGAATCTACCTTGTCTCACCAGAAGCCCGGAGGAAGCTGTGCTTTTTGCCCTAGGCCATATACCCTGACCTGATGGATGGGAAAGGATTATGCAGACAGAAGGCAGTGTGAATGGATAAATGCCCCTGCCTCTGCTTCTGTTGTAGCTGCTATCAGTTGAATGTGGACTGTGTGCAAGCTCCGTGAGAGTATGTTATGTGCATGGGCTGATCCAGTCGTGAGAATGAGTAAAATATATGTATATCAGTATCTCATATTTACAGAAGAAGAAACGGAGGCTCAGAGTGGTTCAGTGTATTTCTTATAGTCACAGAGCTATTGTTAGTCATAGGTTGGGTATCCTGGGAAGCAGACTCTACAACTGAGATTGGCATGCAAAAAGATTACCGGGGTGTGCCCTAGGATCCACACTTGTGGGGTAAGCAGGGTGTGGCAGAGGGAAAACCAAGCTGTGATGTAGGAGCAGCAGGTGCTTTAGCCAGTCCCAAGGAGATTCTGAAGCTGAGGTGATCCTTCAGAGATGTTTTGAGGTGGGCCTAGGAGGCCTGGAAATTATTGACATGGGCTGCCTCCTGGAGAGAGTTGGATTGGGTCAGGCAGATCCTCTGGTGGAGGGCAGTTCCTAGACGGAGCCTTCAGAAACAATGACAGCAGCTGGGGAAATGAGGACCTCTTGGTGCAGAATGGGGGCTCTGGATAGCACACCACAGCGCCCACTGTATACAGCCTCAAGCCCCACTCTGTAAGTGGGTGCAGGGTGGAGGGAGGGAGAGAGGCCAGCTGTTCCAGACGAGGAGCCTGCTTCCCCCGAACCATGCACAGGCTCCTGTGACGTCTCATTAGTGAAGTGCTATGTGTGGCAGAAGCAGCCTAGCTGGCCCCTACATCCTAGGTACAAATGTTCCAGAGATTTCAGTCAAGGAGGGAAAGAACCCTTGACTGTTCTTCCTTCCCAGATTCGCTGGCTCCTACCCCTTGAGAATGCGCTTCCCCACACAGGGGAGCCGCTTAGAGACAGCGCTGTTTTGAAAGTGGGCACAGTGACATCACCAAGGCCGTGGACAGACGTTCTCGGGCAGTTTCCTCGGCAGGGACCCGTTTGCCCCTTCCGTTGAGGCCGCCCCTCGCGGAAGCTTGGTGTATTCAAGTTTTGTCACCTTGGATGAAGTGACCAAAGAATGACATGACAAACAGCGCTCCTCTCCCTGTCCCCACCGGCTGGGGCGGCGAGTGACCTGGGACCTTCTGTCTCTAAGCATGTGCTCTCATAAGGCGTTGGAAGCCACAGAGGAGGCTCCAGAGGGTTGTCTCTGTTCATCAGCCTGATATTGGGAGGGAGTAAACCCTGCGCCTCTTTAGCCCCTGGTTCCATTATTGCCTGGAAAACGACTCCCCGTCCCAGGATTCCCCGTGTCCCTGCGGCCCCAGCCTCTCTCCCACCCTGGGCCTCACCTCCTGGGTCTGCGTTCCCTCCTCCCACAGGGCCAGTGGAGGACAGATGCTTAGCCACCAAGACGGGTGGAGGGCCAGCTGCACAAGTGGCTATGGTCCTTCCTGTCACCAGGCTGGCAAGCAAGATGTGTGTGTTTGCCTTCCTTTTTACAGGCCAGGCATCTGGGAGACGAGGCCATCAGGTGTGGCAACCAGAGAGGGAAAAAAGCAGAGTAAGATGCTCCTGGTGCCCCGTTATCCTGAGTTCAGCATTTCTCTGAACCGCGAAGGCAGGAGAGGGCCACCTGGAGCCGGTGCATCATGAGACGGCCCTGGTGATGCTGCAGGTGACCCACACCCGCGGAGCCGTTAACCCCAGTCCCGCCAGCTTGCAGGACGCTCCTGCAACTGACAGAAGCAGCACGCCTCCTCAGGCCGCAGACCCCTTCAGAAGACCTTCTGGGGATTGATTGTCCAAGGCCACCCCGCAGGCAGACCGGGTCCTCCTGGGGCTTGAGGACACCACCTTGGAAGCCAGGGAGTTGAGGACACAGGAATGGAGCCCCGTGGAGCTCTGGAGCAGCCTCCGGGGAGTTCAGTGACCCCAGCAGGGACTGTGGAACCGCTTCATGGATCCAGTTGGGATAAATTTTCCCATTGACTCATGATTCCAGGAAACTCTAGAGGGTGTGAACTGTGGGGTCAGAGCAAATGTGAGCCAGGGGCCTGAAAACGGGCTCTGAACTGAGGAGACCTCTGTTTGGATCTTAATGCTGGTACTTCCCAGCACCCCCATTAGTCTCCCCTTTACCATAGCACCACCCAGTGAGGTGAGGTTGTGGGAATCAGAAGGAGCCAGCAGCCATTAGCACCCACAATCCCTGCTGCTGCTGTTGGGGATGGCACCGGGGTGGCAAGGGCTTCCCCGCCCAGCCTCCCCCAAGCCAGTCTAAGGCCTGGCCCAGCCCTTTATAGCTGTGAGGAGGTGGCTTCTGGGAGAGTGACCTGGCTCAAGGGGAGTAGCTGGGGCCCAGGGACAGGTGGTCTCTATGGGGAAGGACTTTGTCTCTCCCAGGGCTTGGAGGGGAAGGCGGAGATAGAGGTCAGCCCGAAGGAGAATTTATGACCCTGTGAAAGGCCAACCTGGAGCTGGGAACCGCCCCTTTTGATACTCGGGGCTTTGGGGGAGTCCCACCCCCAGGTCCAGCTGGGCTGGCCTGAGATGGTCTTTCACTTCTGTTATCTGGAGTTTGCCATAGGTAGGTGGGGAGTGAGGGGGGGACACCAGGACAGGCCACCTCATGCCCGGGGGTGTGGCAGATGCCACCAGCCATCGCCTTGTCCCTGGCAACCATCCGCTTACCCACCACTCTGTGCTCATCTCCTGGGCAGCCTGCTCACCTCCACCATCGGAGGTCCAAATCCAGCCACTCCCAGCACGCTGTGGGCATCTGCACGTCAAGTTCAAAGCCAAATTAAACAGCCACCTACCGAATGGCTGCAAATTCACATCCCTTCCTACAGTGGCTCACTTCTGACCTCGGCTCGTTGGTTTCCGGCCTCTGAGTCGGGGACCTGAAGGGCTGCCTGACTTCTAGAATAGTATAGAAGAACGGGTTTTCACATTTTGAGGCAAAAATTGAACTGGAGGAATAAGAGAGACAGGGCTAAGTGGCCCTAGAATGCCTACTAGAAATGTATCTGTTCCTTAGTATTTGGAGGACACTAAGTCAACCAGTGCCACTCATGTACCTGAATGGGGCTAACACCCCACAGGGAGAGACACATATATTTCTCCAAAATTTTTACTATAAAAGCTTTTTGAATGGAACATTGGAAAGAATATTGCAGCACCCACCACAGGCCACCTACACTCCTACTGGGCTTTTTCTTTGTAACTGGACTTGCCTGCTTGCATAGACGCTCTATCTGCGCATCCCATTTCCCAGCCCCCATTGCTCACAGGTATTTGGGAACGTAGAGGAGATGGGTAACAGGCCTGGGTGAGGGGTGTCTGGAATTTAACAAAGGATCATGGTAGTTCTTTAAATGTTGATGTCCCAGGGGCACGGACATGAACTTAGTTCTGGCCCCCTGTGGCCAGTAGAGCCGTGGAATTCATGGCCAGCCTGGTCCCTGGCTTGAAGAAATAGGGTGTTTGCTGCATGGATTTCTAGTCTAGACACCAGACATTTCCCACTACTGAAGCCCCTTGAGTGAGGGGAAAGTCAGACTATTTCCACCCGTGTGCTTCTGTCTTTAAACCTGCAATCAACAGAATAGCAGCTACCTTTCCACAGTATTTGTTGAGCGGGAATGACCCCATGTTTCACCCATCCCAAGGAGAGCCCCTCGAAGTGGGTGCTATTAAGCCCACTTCACAGATGACGAGACTGCATTTTCTCGCCTGTCACGGAGCTGCCGGGTGGCCAAGGCAGGGGTCCAGCTGAAGTGTCTCTGGCTTCAGCTCCTGGGCTTTCCCTACCATCCCTCGCTGCCACCCAATTTGCAAAAACACCCATATCTTTCCTCCTCCTCCATTTCCCTCGAGGACAAAAGATGCGGTATTGATTCCTGCTCAGTGGAGGTGAGCAAGGGCCTCTCTCTCCCTTCGCAAGGTGAGCACAGAGGGTTTGTTAATGGAAAACTACAGGGAGTGGGGACTGTCTCTTCCCTGGCTCTGCGGGAGAGTCGAGCTGGATCTGTACACGATGACGCCCAAGCTGGCTCTGCTCCCTACAGATCTAGCTTTGCCGCATTCTTCAAGGGCTCCGGAGAGTTCCCTGTGCCATCAAATTAAGTTTGGAAACTTCAATAAACAAGTCCCGAAGGAAGCTGTCAATTAATGCATTTACACTGAAGTATCATACTTGGGCAAAACATCTTCAAACACCAGCGCTGTTTCCCAGCCATTAAAAAGTGTGCGAGCTGCTTGGTTTCCATAGATACCAGAGGTAATAGCCTCCTTCCTCTCATTGAAGAGTGAGGATTGTTTGGTATCTTTATTTCTTTTTTACCTTTGTCTTTCTTACTTTTCCCCCTCCATCCCTATTTATGAAAACTAAAGATAACCAAATTGAAACCTGGCGCTATAATTGGTGGGAGGAAGACAGCTTGATTCGCAGGCTCGGGTGATTTCAGTTGCGCTCACCTCCTTATTATCTCATGACTTCCACAAAGAGTGCTGGTATGTGGAAGAGGGAGATGGAGAATTCTCAATTGCTCAGAATATGTTTCCCCCGTCCAACAGACTCCGACTCAAAAGGGGACTGACTCTTCGTGGTCTGTTGAAGAGCAACTGAATTCTGGCGGAGTGTGCAGAGGAGATTGGCAAACTATGGCCTGTCACTGCCTATTTTTGTAAATAAAATTTTATTGGGACCCATCCCTGTGCCTTCATGCACATTGTCAATGGCTTTTTGCAACAGTGGCAGGGTCGTGCAGTGCCTGCAGAGCCTAAATGACTTCAACCCTGCCAGAAAATGCATATTGATCCTCTGTATGTAGGAAGGAATCGGGGTCTGTGACTTTAGGCAAGTACCTAGTCTTGATGTGACTCAGTTTCTGCACCTTTGAAATGGGAAGGACCCTTTCACAGGGTTTTTGCACTATGGTTAGATGTAGGAAGGGGACAAGAGAGATTATTTTCACTGGAGATAGTTTGACTAGCAGGGTGCAGTAGGGCGCACCTGTAATCCCAGTGGCCTGGGAGGCTGAGGCAGGAGGATCACGAGTTCAAAGCCAGCATTAGCAACTTGGAGAGGCCCTGAGCAACTTAGTGAGACCCTGTCTCAAAATAAAAAATAAAAAGGACTGGGGATGTTTAGTGCCTCTGGGTTCAATCCCTGATACTCAAAAAAAAAAAAAAAAAATCTTGGACTAGAAAAATCTAAAGAAGCCCATCTGAGGCTTCTGAAAGTTTTCTTTTTTTCAAAAATCCAAGGAAAGCATGTAAAAACCCAAGCCACGTAGCTCAGCTATGGTCTCTGGGCCTGCAGTATGCTCAGGGTCTCTAAGCTGTGAGGTGACAACCTGGGAGGGACTCCATTCTGCAAGGAGAAGGCAAACAAAAGAAGCCACAATCATCTAGGAAGAAATCTTTAATTTCTATTCAGCTTTAAAGAGTTTGAGAGAGCCCCCCCCCTTAACAAACCAGTTCAAGTACATGCCTTCAGATTATAAAAGTACCTGAAATTGCCTAGAATATCAACATGCATAGCTTGTTAGTATTTACATATATTTACATAGGGAAACAAGAGAAAGATCTACAGTTATTTACAGTCTACAGAGGGGAAGAGAAAGGCAGCCTAATTGTATTTCCTAAAATACAGTACATGAGTAGTCAGCACATGCATATGGAGATAATATTTGCATGATAGAATGCAATTTTTTTTTAAAAAAAAGACATACCTTTGTAACTTTCTATGCTAAGGTATTGCATAATCAAGGTAATTTTTTTGTTGTTTGTTTGTTTTGTTTCTAGTCTATTTGCATCAAGTTCTTTAAAATGCTCACTAATACCCAGGCAGAATTATTTACCCTGGCAATTAAAGCAACAGCACACACGATCATTTCCTACTAACTAGCAACAAGCTGCTGGTGAATGAAATATCTATTGTTTCTCATTACCCACCGACCACTGTGAAGAGCTCTCTCGGTGTAAAGGCAGTGCCTAAGCTATCACCATTAATTATGGAAGTAATATAAATGAGACACTCTCCACAGTATGTTCTAAATGAAATATTAACAAGGCCAGCGT
This sequence comes from Spermophilus citellus, assembly GCF_964194105.1. Classification (NCBI taxonomy): domain Eukaryota; kingdom Metazoa; phylum Chordata; class Mammalia; order Rodentia; family Sciuridae; genus Spermophilus; species Spermophilus citellus. The sequence continues at coordinate 61,707,352 of NC_138200.1, forward strand.
CTTTGAGCCTGAGAAATGATCTGTTCCGGTGAGCTCTCTATGAAAATGCACATACCTAACCAAGACAGGCCCCACTTGACATGGCAGGGCTAGACATCAGGGCCGGCCCCTGAGGTCTGAATACTGCAGAGTGTATCCTCTTAATTCATTTTGGGAAGACAGAGTCAAGAGTTAATTCCTTAGCATGAGGTATCCCCATCAGGGACCCTGTGTGTCCCTCCCCCAACGCCTTTTCATAACTATGTTGTAGAATATATATGTGGCCTAAGCATAATGGAACCATCAACCTTAAAATCTAAACAAACAGTGTGTTTGGGGTTTGCCCTGAAATCCTGGCTGCTCACAAAACGTTCAGTTCTTGGTTTTCTTAATGAACTACTGTGGCAGGCAGACCGAGTGGGGTCGTTCCATGCAGAAAGGAAGGGGAAACTGTTTGCTTTACTGGTAGTATGGACATATTCCTTGTACCACTATGTGAGAACTAAACCCATTAATTCTGCCTGGCAACAATTTCACAGGCTTATTTCAATATACATGGCGAATACAGAGGCATACATTTATGTACAGAATACAGAGAGAGCTATAAAACAGAGGTTAAAGTCGAGTTAAAAAATGTAAAATGCTTCAAATTAACACAAGCTAAATATCTTCTTTTATCTCTGACAAACACTCGTCGGTCCTTCAGCATAGAGGTGGCCCAGATGGGAAATTGCAGTGACAGGCCATCCGATTTGTCCCATGTGGAAGGAAGATGTTACCAGGAAGATGGTGGTCAACGTCTTCTGTTCAGCCAATGCAAACGAAGCTGTTGAAAAATGGATACCCCAGAGCAGTTTCCCATCCCAGCAAGAGAACTTCCCATTCAAGGAGAGACTGAACCTAGAGCGACGTGGGTACGGGGTGACGTCAGCAGGGAATGCCCGGGGAATTCTCTCATGGATGGAAGGCACCGTCAACAGTCCACGATCTTATTTCTGAAGAGAATCCCTCAGGTCCCATCAGTCCAGGAACACCTATGGCAGGCATAAACTCACTCCCGAGGGTCGCACTGAGCCCACTCCTTCCTTCCCGCATTAAAGTAACCCCACCCCTTCCCAACAAGCCTGTCTCCGGTCTCAGAAAAAGGGAAGAGTTCTCATTATTGAACCTCCATTCTTTAAGACACGAATCCATTATGGAGTCCTTGGAACATTTATGGTGAAAATCCTGGCACATGGGGAAGGTATGAAAAGGGCCTCACTTATTTCAAGGAAACATCTAGAACAATCCATGGACTTGAAAGCAGAGCCCTGGCAGCCCGCCCAGGTCTCTCTGTCCACAGGACAGCTGAAGTGGAGAGCTGCCCCTGCCCCCCACCCCCACTCTAGAGCAAACGTGGTTTTGGAGTCCTTGGGTGGTTGGGATTGCCTGTCTATTCCTCCCCCCAGTTTAAAGCTAAGGAAGACAATTATATTCTTTGGTCTTTAAAGAATTCTTTTCAGTGTTCCTGCTGGAACCCGCTGGTCTTGTGTCTCTTAGAGGAGGGATAGCAACTCTCTTGGGGACTTTTCAGCTCACCCTGCCCTAAGCCAGCCTCTGCACACGCCTCAGAGATGGAGCTAGAAAAGCATGTGTTTGGTCAGGGACCTGATTGGGTTTAGGGGTGTCTTATTTGGGGTGCCTGTTTTACTGCACACTGGAAAGTCCTCACCCCCCACCCGCCCGGTCAGCATGAGCTTCTCTCTGAGCTTACGGCTGCCATTTGAGCTTTCTCCTGCTCCACCTGGCTCAGTGTGTCCTCTGCACGTCTGGCCGTGGTCTGTGCTTGGACCAATCGCATTCACTAATAGATTGGTGCGGCCTATTGCTTGGCTGTCCCTCAGAGCCACTGCCATTAAACCCTGGCCACAGACTGTGTCTTCAGTGTCACCTGGGGAATGGCATTCTGCACCTTGGTGGGGAGAGTCGACTGAAAGGGAACCGGAGACTGTCGACACTTGTCAGCCTGTTTTTAGCAAAGAAACACAGGCCCTCGTGTTAAAGTGGGCGTTTTGCCTTCGGTGGGGCGCAGACGCTCCGTGTGGCCTAAACAGCTTCTCCAAAACACTCTCTCACACTTTCAAAGCCCGAAAACAAATATCTGTGCTCCTGATGTTCAGTTTTTCCACATGAGAAGCGGAGTGCAAGCCCGTCTGTAAGAAAATGCTCAGAACAGCCTATAAGTTAGCAAAGCTCCTGAGGGCTTATGAAGAAAGTGGAATTTCAGTATTCACAGGGAGTATTTGCATGCGTCTCAGCCTGTATTGTCCAAGGCCTCTGTCAGATTCAACTGTTAGAAATTGGTAGAAATTAATTTGTTGGAGACCTGTTGGGGTGGGGCAGGGTGGACTGCACCTTTTCCCTGCAAATCTGACGGAGCGTGTTAGAGCGTGGTCCTATGAAAGGTCACAGAGATGACTTAGTTTTCACGGATTTTGATGGTTATGCATTGAAAAATTCTATCGCACTGAGGAGTAAGTTCCTTAGCTTGGTAAATCAAGTACCTGGAGGTGGCATTTAAAATCAGATGACCTCTTTATTAAGGTTCGTTTGCTATGGAATCATCCAAAGGGACGCTGAGTCTTCGTTTTTGTTAATCCAAATGGATATAATTTCAATTTAGTTCACTGGCTAAATCAACAATCGAAAATCTCCTTTGAACATTTCTCAGGTGAACACACAGACAAATCAACACATGGAGGCCACGTCTGGGATCACTCTGGCCAAATGTGACCTGCCTGAGAGTCGAATGGGAGACAAGAGGAAATGGGCAGATGGGCAACATGGCAATATCTGTGCCATTTATTTGGGAAGGGAGACTCCTGTACCAACTCCTATGGATTCTGGAGTTAGTTGGTATCTGTGTGGCTTTGGACAATGGCTCTGGTCTCTGGTGCTTCTCTGTCAATGGGGATGCTAGCGGTTCCTGGCTCGCTGAGAGAGTGTGAGGGTTAGAATATGATTCTTACAAGCTTCTTTGGGGAGGCCTGGCAAATGGTAACTTCTCTTTAAGTGCCAGTCATTGTGACCTGGTGAAAGGTCCCCATTGGCTGGAACTCACTGGAAAGCAGAACAGAGTTTGGGGGGCGGAGTCCTCTCCAGGGTAGAAGTCTGTTCTCTTCTTCTCCCTCCCCTGGTTTTGGCAGATGTTGGCCTGTTTGCTGATTAGCGCTTCTTCCAAACTGCCTTGTGCAATTCCATTACGCAAGGCTGCCACAGAGGAAGAGGGCACCGATTGTTTCGGTCCCTGTCATCAGAGAGGCCGTGTGCGCCATTCCTGTGCAAACTGCGCTGCTTGTGTGAACTGGTGGAACATGTGGCTGATGTGTCCACTGCAGAGAGGGTTCTTGGGCAGTGGGTGGGGAACACACCGTCTCTTGGAGGGGGCTGCTGTCGTCGCCTTTCAGATCAATCTGATGCCAGGTAGTTTGCAGGAGCAGCTCTGCCCCAAGCACCAAGGTGTCTGCAGGTGAACTCCACAGCCCACCTTGCACCTGTTTGTGGAAGCGTCACTGGCAGCAGGGGAAGGAAGGAAAGGGAGTCATGGCAGCCATTTATTCCATCCCTTCCCTGACCCATCCCTGATGAAACATCACCCTGCCTGGGGTATTCAAGCCCCTGGACTCGATGGCTGGCTCTGCTTTTGGGGAGTGTGTGCTCTGGCTAACAGACCCCCCAGGAGTAATCAGGAAAGCTGTGAGGTTTGAAGGCCCCTGTCTTTCCTTTTTGCTACATTGGCTCACTTCAGATCACCTCTTTGTCCCAGGAGTTCAACTCTGACCACTGCCCTCCTTCCCTGACCCTGGGTTCCAAGCCGGATCAGCTACGGTGCCTTGTTCCCTTTCATGACTCTACTTTTTGTGTACATTGATGAATTCAGCCTCTGCCGTGCAATGTCCTGGCATCGATAGGTTGTGATAAAGCAATCTTAGAATGTCCCCTGCTCTTGCCATCATTGAACATGTGGATACGCCATGAATCTGTGTTTATTTTAAAATACATTCCATAGTTACATCTACTTGAAGACAGGAATCTATCCTTTCTTTTAAATAAGCATGCATATTAAAGCAGAGAAACCTGAAAACTAATCATTAATTGTAACTTGTGTCCTTATCAGAATGTAAGTATTTTACCAGAGTCCTGGCCAATGCATTACACATGTCAATATGCGGAATTTTTTTTTTCCTTTACAACGTATTGTTTATCAGAAACCTCTGTACTTTTCCTTTAGAGGAGTCAATATTCATTTATATTCTGTGCTGACAGCTACAAATTGATGACTAGCGGTTATCAAATAAATGTTGATGAAAAGAGGCTACTTAACATTTTCATCCCAACATGGGTTCTGGAAGGATGGATAATTTAGATCTCAGGGCCTCCGCTACAAACACACAGCAACTGCTTCCTAAATCCCACCTTTCTCTAGTGGAAGATTGCACCTCAAACCTGACAAATGACTTCTGAAAGAGAAAGATGCACCCTTATTACAAGGATGCTCTTAGCTTAATCCTGAACAAGAATCCTAGGTAATTTTACATACACTAGAAAGATGGATGGCACAGTTCTCCTCTGGAAGCTCACAAATGTTTGACTAGATCAGAAATGGCGTTCAGGCATGATTGAAGATTCTGCTGGGTTTCCCAGAAATTATCAGTCCCGTGTCAACACCCTGCCTCATTGCCATTGCAGGGGACGGAGGTGCTGCTTCCCCGAAGGTCCCGTGATCAGCAGCTGCTTGCAACCTACTGATAAATTGTTCTCAAAAAAAAATCACTTAGGGGAACCCACAGCTGCAGCCAGTGTTTATATGTCAAGGTGTTATTATTTTATCACAGTGAATCAGTAGCAATGGTGACAGATATTTTACACCAGCGTTGTTAACATTACTTCCTTTATACAGCTCTTTCATCTTTTCTGAATTATGTAGCGATGCCCCCAAAAGTGGCGTGAAAGTCATTTGATGGTGATTAAAGTGCTTCTTTAAATTTTTTTTATCAGTTTAAAAACGTTTCATCTTGTATCAGCAGTGCCAACTTGTTTACTAATGAGATCTCACTAACGTGGCTCAGTCTCATGCTGATGATACGCAGACCAAAAAGCTGATGAGCGAAAAACAAGAACTTGTTATTAAACTGTCGTCACATCTGATCGTAGAAAGATGTCACTCAGAGGTTGCCCTTAGGATAGCTGGAAAGAGAATTCCCCAAGAAGCCCATGGAGTAGCGGGCATGGGGCCAACAGATATTGTCCAGCATGGCAGGACCATGCAAAATCAGAGGGAGACTTTGCCAAACGTATTCAGCTGATATTTGGAGAAGGTGATCTTGCTTTCAGGGGCCCTCCTGTGCTGTTTCTCAAAGCCAGAGCCACTGGCAATGAAGTTTAGATTATATACCACTCTAAACCTGGTGACAGGGGACCAAAGCCAACTCTTGATAAGAAACAAAACAAAAAAAAATGGGCTTTCTGAAAGTCATGGTTTTGGGCATAGTAGCCAAATGTCGGCTCACACAAAACGAGGCCAGTGGCCATGCTTGCATATTCCATGCAGGGTAGGTGCATGTCCCTGCTCTCCAAAGTGACTACAAAGTTTCTTTGCAGAAACAGCAGTCCATCAAGGCCAGAGGGCAACACGAGACGATATTAGATGCGCAGAGTGGCAAAATACAACCTTGAATGTGTGGATACGCCATGGGTTTGAAAGGGTTCTTCTTTGCTTTCCCAGTTGGCCTCCTGGGTCTTTTCTCAGGACCGAGGGACCTGTGGAAGGCCAGTCTGTGGTGATGCACCAACACTGATATCATGACCTCTCAGGGGTTGGGGACAAGGGGCTAGACCTCAGTGTGAACTGACTGCATTCTCACCCACTTGGAAGTCAATGGCAAACCACCTGACCGTGCCCCGGTGGGTTTTGCAGCTACCAAGTGAAATGGGAACCCAAGACAGACTACCCTCAATTGCTGCAAACACCATTTCCACGCGAACTCTCCTGGAAACCAGGGAGGAGGATGTTTGGCTTAGTTATCTGGGTGAACCTTGTAGTCCCCACTTCTTCTTTTCTGTCCCTTTCTGTCCCTGTTCCAGCTTGGGGTGCAGGGTAGACCACTGGAAGGTCTTCAGGTAAATGTGGCAGGTGCTAAGCTAGGGGTCATTGAGACTAATAATTCATCAAAGGGAAATTTGGATGACCCAAACTCACTTCCATTAGACTCTGGCCACACAAGTGAGTTGGGGGGATAAACTGCAGAAGCCAAGGCGTGAACAGGCTGTTTGGGGAGTGGGCACAGTGAGGGGGCTGGGGAGGAAACAAACCAGTGACTGTTCAAGTCCTGTCGGCTCAAATTCCAGACTAACGGAACTTGTCCCGTGGAACTGAGCCAAAGCTTGTGTCTCACACTTGACACCTGTCCCACAATCTAGTCACTGGGCTGCATTCAACCGTTCCATGGTCGGTCCAATTCAAAGGTGATCACTGACCCTGGCCTTGAAGTCAAAACAAAACACACACACCCATCAACAAAACAAGTCTGCTTTATACCACTTTCCTAAAATCATAACACCTGGAGGTCCTGGTTCTTAGCATGGCCCTGGCCCCTGGTGATTCTGAGTACGATCACAGCAAATGCAAACCAAATCACCATTTAGGCAGATGCCCCTCTGAGAAGCAACCTGCTTTTACACTGTGTAGGGGCAGAAAAATGATGACCTCTGGGTGACTGGGGATATTCATTTCCCCCACAATCAAACACCCCTCATGTTTTCCTCAAGGCACCCGGTCTGCAGTTACCTGTTCGGGTCCTCTTTGGCAACCCCCTCCCCATCAGCTGATAATTAGTTGATGCAGCAATGGCCGCGATACGCATAAATAATCATAAGGTGCCAGGTAAACTGTATTGGTTTTAAATTAGAGCCATGCGTATCGTGTCTTCCCATGAGCAGCAGCCTATTATTTTTAATTATGGCCTGCAAAGCAAAGTGATTTCTTGCCCTCTTTACAGCATCCTGGCAGTATTCTGTCAGTCGAGATGACGTGGTGCCCCATCAGTGCACATATCCCCAGCCACAGCCCCAACTGTCACATGCCAGGCGATGGAGAGTGATCAATGGCATTCACTGCAACTTGCCTTTTGAAGTGCGCCAGAAGGAAATACACCCCCTTAGCCACTGTCCCGTTGTAAATCCAGGACAAATATGGCATTTAGGAACAGTTTTTTTTTTTTTTGGACAAATTAACGTGTGTCTGTGTGGGCACGTGTGCGGAGCATGTCTCTGTGTGTTCTAAACATTCTAACAGCATAGCAGACTCTTCCCCAGCAGCACCATGGGCAAAGAATAAAGGACTGATCTGCCTCTAGCCCCACTCAGGTTTTCTATCTGATGGGCTGTAATTAAGAGTGAATAGTCCAGACAGAAAGTTCTAGAAAGATCTAGGTGTCAAATTACATTACACATTGGGAAGCCGAGGGTCGATGAATGTGTGCCTGTGTGTTAGGAAGGATTCTGTCTTTTCTCTTCGCAGAAGAGGCACCTGGCAGGACATATTGACAAGTGTCTTTATTTTCGAAGCTTCTTCCTGTCGGAGGGGTGGAAAGTCACACAAGCTTTCCAAGTGGAGTTTGTGAACTTGTCTTCCCTTGACGGTCATGGGCTTCGAACTCAGTACCCTTGACCATGTGACACCCAACTCGGGTGACCCAGGCAGAAGGAGACTGGCTGGTCCCTAGTCAGAAGGACATCTCCCTCCACTTACACATTCTCTTTCTTTTTTTTTTTTTTCCATCTTTGATTCCAGCAACAGGGAGCTGCCACCACGGTGTACTGCGCAGCCGCTCCGGAGCTGGAGGGCCTGGGAGGGATGTACTTCAACAACTGCTGCCGCTGCCTGCCCTCACCAGAAGCCCAGAGCGAAGACACGGCCCGGGCGCTGTGGGCGCTCAGCGAGAGGCTGGTCCAGGAACGTGTCGGCGGGCAGTCCAGCTAGGAGCTGGGGCGACGATGGCTCCCACGTCCCTGCACCTGAGCAGCACCACGGGCCAATGCAGGCCCCTCCTACTTAGCATCTTGGGGGCTTCCACTCCCCTCCAGCGCAGATCCACAAAAGAAGCAATTGCAACAGAGCGAAAAATGTTAAGCACCAAGGGGAAGCAGGGAATCGAAGGGTCAAGGAACGATGTCGCTTTTCTGGGATTAGGGTGGGTGTGGGTCCCTTGCTTTCTGGTGGTGGCCTGATGGGAGGGGAAAGCTTGATGGGTGTGCAGTTCTTTCCCTCACTGTAGAAGCATAGCAACTCACTCTCAGTTTTGGAACAGCCTGGTGTGTCCCCTTATCCCACACGGCCACCACCATGGCCATCATTATAGTCAGAGGCTGGCTTTCTCCTGCTTAGGGAAGAACAAGCAAATGCCCATCCTTTCATGCTGCAGAAACCCAGGAAACAGTTATTCATTCCACCAAGTCTGAGACAGTTTGACAACTTCCTGGAGAGAATCTCAGAACCTGGGTCTAGCCATCTGAAATGGGGACACCCAGAGACACAGTGCAGTGGGCGGGGCTAGCGGGCAGAAGTGTGCTGGTCCTCCACTCCCTTGCCAAAGCTATCCAAAAAATTCTTTAGAGATTATAACCCATTTTGCAAATCATTCCTTACCTACCTAATGGGCAAGATGGGAGGCAGCGTGTCCTCAGGGGTACATGGAATATTCTTGGGGTGGGGAGTAAAAATACTTCCCTCATTCTTCCCTGGAAGGTTCCAGAATAGCCCAGTGGCTGGGTTTCCCGCCTGCTGCTGCTTCCTCCTGTTCCTCCCATCCCATGCTTAATAAAAGAGCATGCTTGGCTATTTCACCTGAAGTTCGTTTAAAGTTTCTTTAAAAGTCCCTATCGTCTCTTTAAAAGTCTGTGTCAGTTTTTTTTTTGTTTGTTTTTTGAATTTTTTTTTTTTTTAGAAAAGAAATCCAGAGGAAAAATAAAGCGCTTCTGTAGACGCCAGGAAAACACCATTCTTGCTTCTTCTCTGAGTTCGAGTTGTGTTTTGTGCTTTGTGGCTGTTCATGGGCCAAGTTGTCTCACGCGGTTAGCATGCCAGCGTTGTATTTTCTGTTAGAGAAAGAAAGAAAAAGAAAAGTGACTACCGTTTGATTTCACCTGAAGAGTTCTTTATTACTTACGCAGGGTTACTGCAGCCAGCCCTGGGAGCTTGGCTTCCCGGTAGTCACCCAGCTCGTAGTGATGGAGTGTCTAACCAAGGAGGTCAGCCAGGGACTCTTCTCTTTCCATTGACCTGCCACACCCTTAAGACGTCCCCTAGGTCTCAGAGACCAAGTCTTCCTACATCCTCAATCCACCCGACAGTCATCTTGAGCTAGATTCTGGGAATTCAGAGTTTAGGTAAGGGAGTGAGGACAAGAGGAAGTCCACTCTGGCATGATGCAGAGATGCTTTTATGAAGTACTGGGACCCTGAGGGTGGCATGTGTGTCCTGTCCCCCTTCCTGGAAATGGTAGCGTCAGTCTAGGCAGCACCATGCATTAATCTCTGGGCCTCCACCCAGTGGAACATCGTCTCTCTCCCTTAGCCCAGGCCTGGCTACAGCCTCGCATGGGCTATGCTGTCCCTCAGAAGATCCTTATTATTCTAGGACCATTAAAAGTATGAGTCAGATAATGTCACCTTCCTGACATCCAGGTAACCTCACTTACATGAGGTCATCACAGAGGACACAGCCCCAGCTGAGCCAGCCCAGAGAAGGAACGCCACAGTGAACCCACAGAAGTGCAAAAATTAATAAAATTGTTATTTCAAACCACTAATTTTCAGGATTGCGTGTTCTACGGCAAAAGCTAACCACTCCAACGTCCCGTTTCACTGAGCGAAGTCCACATTCCAGCGGTGGCCTGAGTTCTCTCATGAGCTGGTCCTCAGGTACCTTTCTCCTCCCCCGTGGGCACCTCCCCTTCTCTGCTAGGAGCCATGCTGGCCTTCCTGTGTCCCTCCAGCAGGCCACCTGGGCCTTCTCCAGGTCTTTGTACACCTGTTATCCCGGCTGAAAGCTTTCCTCCCGGAGGTCTGGATGGTCCTCCATCGCTGCTTTCTGATCTCTGTTCAAGTGTAACCCGTTTCCAACGAGGTGACACTCCCAGCCACTCCACTTGCGCTGTCACCACAGTCAGCCTCCCTTACCCTTATTGTCATATGAAGACAATACTATTGGCCATATGAAGAGTTTCTTTACTGCTCTTCTCCACCCTATATCAGAGACCCCATGGCATTTGTCTTTTTCATAGTGTGGCCACGTGCCTTGAACTGCTCCTGGCACATAGTAGGTTTAATAAGTAACCTCCAGGGGAAGGATCCTTCTTGCCCACCAATGTCTCTATTCATGAAAGTAATTTCCACCACTGTGACAACTGCGAGCTGCACACCTCGCCAAACTAGCCTCAGTGCCCCGTCTAATTTCTAAGGTGACCGCGTCCTGCCAGGCGATGCCCACTTCCTATCTTACACCCGAAGACACTGAGGCCAAGAGGTTTCAGAGTTACCACTGTCCACCCAGTGCACACGTCAGTAGAGCCACGATTCCTCCGGTGGTGGTTCGATGTCAAGGTCAGGCAGCTTCTCTGCACCAAAGCCACCAGTCCTCCACAGGCCTCAAGTGTCCCTCTGGTAGGATGCACCACCTAGATGTCTCAGGCTGGGCAGAGAGGTGACTTTGCCTGTCTGACTCTAATTTGACCTGTCGCCTTCGGCACCCGGACAGAAGTCAGGACAGACGATGCTGGAGCAGCATCAGCATCGGGCGTGTCCAGGATGCCAAGGAGAAGCAAAGGGAGAATGCTGGCCTCCTCCTCCTATCTCTGACTCCTGTGTGGACCTGCTTCAGGCTGAAGAGACGAGGCCGGGGGGACAGGCCAGGGGAGATGAGGAGCCCCACCTCAACAGTCCCCAAGTCACGTAGGCCAGGCCCTCACACATTCCTTCACATTTCCATCCCACAAACGTGCCGAGGGCTACATTCTGGAAATTCAGTTCTGAGTAAAGCCCTGGAGTCCCTGCTGTAAAGACTTTACAGGAGTCCTCCCAAGACGCAAGGCCCTGGTCACGTCTACAGAGCTCTCTAGGTACTTGAAGATGAACGGAGGCCCAGGACAATGGCCAGGCTTCCTCTCGTCCACTTCTTCCTGAGATCAGTGTGACCATTGCTGGGGGGCCGTTTACCTGTGCTGGGTATATTACTGTCATTTCTTTGGCTAATTCTGTCAGTGATTTCTGGACACATGACAAATGACTAGGACAATTTCTGTTTGAGCTCATTCCACGGCCAAGTCTCTCTTTCACCACATCCAACGTACCTAGATATGTGAATACATATAAATTACTACTTATTATAATAACGATCCTACTCTGTCATCACCAGTGCTACTAATTGCCAATAGTATTTATTGAGAATCTACTCAGTGCCAGTTGAGAGTGTAGGAAAAATCACACTTACCTTTTCCCTGAATGCTCAGAGGATGAAACTGAGGGTCAGAGAGTCACAGCAACCTCCCCTCTGCCCCACAACAGTGAATAGTGGAGCCAGGATTTGAGGCCAGCTCTGCCTGCCTCAATTTGGTATGCTTTCTGCTACCCTATGGGTGGCCCAGAGACAGCAGTATGCACACGAGGAGTGAATTATTCACAGCGGAAGGCTGGCTGACTTCTTGCCTGAGGAGGGGATCTGGCTGGTGCTCCTTCTGGTGGGTAGTGCGTGCTATAAACTTGACAAACCACCTTGCACATGCCATTTATCCGACGATATTGGCTCCAGCCCCCCCCCGGCCCCAGTGTTCCCCAGCAGACCCTCACACCTGGAGGGATTGCCTATGTCTGCCTCTGGCCTCTTTTCCTTCTAGTGGACATAGGTTCTGAGCTCTCCCAGTGCCATGGAATCCACCACACAGCACAAAGAGGCTGAGTCCTCGGTGGTCCTTCTCTTCTGAGTTCCCCCCTCTTCCTACGTTTCATTAAACCTTAGAGGCAGCCGGTCTCCACTTTCACATCTAAATAAGAGGGACTTGCTGCAGTTTATCAATAGGAAACAAGAAATGGAAGCGTCCCCTGGCAGAGGCTGTACCCTGTGGCTTGTGGCTTTTGCTCTTTAAAATGAGGCGATGGTTCGTTTTGTTTTGAACTTCAATGAAGGAGGCCTGATTCCTTTCATCAAGGTCAATGCTAAGTGAGAAAGCTTGGCTTGCACAATTGCTGCCCATTCTGGTCACCAGCGGTTACCCTTTTTTTAGAAGTTTACATTAAAAATATCTCAAATAGCAATACCTACCCTGGGTATCAACCTTGTGCCTTTCAACATAGCCAAGCTGGTTTGGTTGAAGTCACTTTAGAATGCTAAATGACATCATGAAATGTGATCCACAGAATCATTAAAAAAAAAACTCTGAATTCTTGTGTCTATTGATGAAATGAGGTAGCAACAATAAACGTAATTTTTTAGAAAGAAAAAGAAAGACTCATGTACCGCTGTACATACAATTTTGTATTTAAATGCTGCTTTTCAAGCCTTCATGGTGTTTGGTTTTTGGGTCCTTCCCATTGTTTCTCAAAACTTTCAATTATTTGAATAGATGCCTAGTATATCGTGTTGGTGATGTGCCACCATTTGGAAACCCAGCCCTTGCCCACGACATTTGGGTTATTTCTAGGTTCTCTTGGTAGTACTAACAGTTTGCTTAGCAACTTTCTGCAGATGCTTTTAGTCCTGTTAATTTACCTCCTCGGCAACATTGCAGGGGCTGGGAGCTCCCGACTGGTTGGGAAGGGCCCCTCCTACCACTTCTGTTCCCTTTGTTTGCAACCTTGTCAACATGGGGTGTTGACATTTATATTTTTTAAGCATTTTAGCCTTGTACTGTCACAACCTCGATCTCTTTATATGTAATACTCCCAAGCAGCCAGCCAACTTATTTAAACCATAAGCATTTTGTCTTTTATATTCCCCCAGGACGAGTTCACAATTTTAATTAGTCTGGAAATTCCGAGTGAGTTTACAGAGAGGGGGTTTTGGTAGGAAAACGCAGTCCACGGTGCTTCGACTTTGCTGTGCTGCTTTTTCCTGCCACCAGCTGCATCTCTACATCGACTCAGCCGAATGCAGCACAGGACCCAGACTCTCACCTGGGAGTCTCTGGTTCCTGCTGGCTCATGGACTGACCCCTGGTTGGGGCTCTCAGCAGGCCCCTTCTTGGCCGCTGATGTACCTGTGCTTTCATGAAAATGTGCCACGCCAATCAGGAGATTGTCTTGCAGCCAACTGATCTGCTTGCAGGGCTGTCCCTGCTGCATGCTAGCTGTGAGGGATAAAAGCTGTTTCCAATTTTCAAAATGGAGGAAGCACCCAGCGCCTCTCTGCGTCACGCATTCACAGGAGGCGGGGGCCCCTCTGGCCTTCCTGGTTTTATCAGAGGCTCCATTGGAGGTTGTCTCTCGACTTTGGAATTGTGACAGTGTCTCTTGTTGGATGCCAGACATTGCAGGGGCTAAAAGTCCGCTTCTGTAAAGTTCCATCTCCTGAGTGTTTACCCATTTTTTGTGCTTTCCTGCAGTGCTGCTGTCTTTATGTAGTCGAGTCTCATGACTTTGGAAGTCAACATAAATGTCCCCTTTTCACCACAGAGGAGGCCATTCAAGCCTGAGACCACCGATGCCAGGGATTGTTCCGTAATTGCCTCTCTGCAAGTCCATTCTGCATCCCTGTGTGCCCTCCCTCCCTGCGCTCCCAGCCTTCCCTGCTTTACTTTCTATTTCCAGACTTGTTTAGGCTTCTCCAAGGATTCCGAATTTACCTGACAGTGGCTTTCTCTTGTAAGTCCTTTAAACATGATTTGTGAGATTGGTTCATGAAAAAAAAAAAAGGTTCCAACATTGCATTGAGACAGAGTTGATCTTAGAAATGTTTGCTAAACGATTTTCCTTTAAATAAAATAGATTGCTGTTTTTATTACGAAGTTCAAATGCATGCTTAGCGTTTCAGCTTGGGGAAAGGAAATATCAGACAAGCGTTCATGACCAAGTTCTACCAATCAAAGCAAGTTGTATAAACATTCTGGTGTATTTTTTTCCTATTTCTAAAATGTATTTTAAAATTTATTTGTGACTTCTTGTTTTAGTTTTATGCAGTTGAGCTTATACTTTGGGCACAATTCTATGTATTTCAAACTACATAACATCTTTTAAAATCTTCTCATGCTTTTTAAATCCTGTATTTGGTAAACAGATATACTGCAGTGACTTATGCATTTTATTGTTATTAGAGAGTTAAGGTCTTTCCCTGACTACAATTCATTGACAGAAATAATGATTTGGTAAGTAACGTTTGTATTAAATTTTGAGAGATGGTTTGGTTATTTCCTTAATATTCCAAGGAGAATGCTGAGGTCCAAGAATCTGGAGAGTTCTGTGTCTCTGGGCAGTTACTGGCTGTCCATATGCCTGACTTCCATCCACACTGTGGGTTTTCTTTGGGGAAAGCAGGTGTGTGTCCCCTAGGTGGATTTCCTGCGAATCAGTATATTTCCCAGGTGATGTGCCTATCTGGCACTCAGCAGTGCTAATCTTACCAGGGATGTAGTTAAAGTTCCTGGGCCTGGAAGGCCCCTACCCGTCTGGAACAGAGACAGAAGGGGACAGGAGCCCGTGTCAGCGAAATAAAAAAGGCTGAATGCAGAGAACAGGGAGAGACCAGCTAAACTTTGGGTCAGCTGGTTGCACCAGCCTTTTGGCGTTAATTGTTCTGCAGCTGAAGATGCTCCTCAGAAGGCTCTAGGACTGGCTTGCCGTGCTGGGGGAGAGCTCGGAATTCTCAGCCTGGGTTGCTGAGATGGGGTTTTCAGAGCTGGTTCTGGGGAATCTTGTCTGGCGTGGCCTGGATTTGAAGGACTCTGTGATGCAGTGGTTGGCTTTTTTGCTTCTATCCCTTCAAACCTGCTCATGGGGACGCTGAGAGATCTTTGAATGATTTAGGAACAGTTCAGGATGTTGTCCTGTTTCTTAAATGGGGATCTAGACAATAACTGTTGTTTAAAGTAGAAGTCTCAATAAATCACAGTAATCACAAACCCTTTGACTCAGAGATTAAAATTTTAGAGATTAATTCTAAAGAAGAGCAATACTTGAGAGTGGACTGTTGAGAAGTATTTTGTGATTGTGTGTGTGTGTGTGTGTGTGTGTGTGCAAGTGCGCCTGTGTGTGTTTAGGCATCAGGAGTTTCAGACTCTCCAAACTGCATTCACATGCTAATGGAGAAATTCTGTTCTTAAAAGCAAACAACTTAATAATACTTAACCTCAAATCCTTCCAGCCCTGGTCACTGGTTTTTGTTTTTGTGTGGATGTCTATTTGTGTCCTCCCAACACAGAAGAATAAAGTGGAACTGAGTCAGAGGGCAAGGCCCTCTAGCTACCATGACATACTAGTGTAGGGAAAACGTAGTTGACTTAAACAATATAAAATATTTGAGGGGTGTGATTCCATTTCTGTTAAACCAACATTTGTGTTATCAGTCCATATAAATTACTGAGGTACGGGTGACTCTTTGCCTTAGTGCTTACCTATATTCCCACACTTTCTATAATGAAAGTAAACCCTAATACTTTTATTTTTATTTTTTTAATATTTTTTTTGTTGTTGATGGACCTTTATTTTATTTATTTCTATGTGGTGCTGAGAATCAAACCCAGTGCCTCACACATGCTAGGCGAGCACTCTACCACTGAGCCACTATCCCAGCCCCTCTAATACTTTAAGAAAAAGAAAAATGTACCAGTGATCCTAAACATGCCTGGTTATCTCACTGAGTGTTACAGTCCTGCTGTGAGCAGTTCAGGGTGCAGTGACGGATCTAGAAAGTTCTCTTGGTTTGACATATAGACAGGAATAAAATAGCTTTGAAGATCTATCTACAGGAACAGGTTGGGAGGTTTCAGGGCTGTGTGGCACAGAGTAAAATACATCTGAGAAACAAAAGGAGGTAGATTTATTTTTCTTTTGAATAGCCATTTGCTTGTCTGAATTGCCTTTCAGCGCTGTGTGTGTACAAACACCATCTCCCTGTGGCTTCGACCAGGTGAGCATTCAATAAGAGGCTTTCCTCCGCTGGGGTTTGACTTTCTGCCAAGGTTGAATAACAAACTCTAATTGTTCAACTCCTCACCTCTCCACCCCGGTGCACCCATATTAACCTTGAGCATTCACACTGGCTTTTGCAAAACCTGGCGTTGAATATATGACAAGCCCCATCCTACATTCCTTTTATGATTGCTTGCAGAAAACTTGAACTCAATGATCAGCGCAAGTATCTCTTTATTTATCCATCTGATACCTGCTAATGTAAAGTTTAAACAATGTACAATTAGAAAAGTAAAATAATACACCCCATACTGTAAACATTTATACTCATTCAAGACCTTGTATGAAATAGTTAGATACGAAAAATATCAGCAGCATCGACAAAACTGTTGATTAGAGAGAAATCCTGGGTGTTGGCAGCAGTCTCTTAGAATCTGATGATAACATACTATCTTAAATAATTTCTAAAGTTGTGTGGTGCTCTATTGGGGGGAAACAATTAAAAGCATGCCACCTATAGAAAATAAAAAATAATAAGAAAAATATCAAAACAATCCACCCACTGACCAGCAGTCTAAATGAGAGCAAGGTCACTGTGCCTCTCCAATTATAGCACCATGCGCTGGCTTCATCAATAATATTGCAGAGAAAGGGCTTGACCACATCTCACTCTGGCTTTTACCTTCAAGCCAGGCAAATGCATTGATAAGGCTCAAGACTCTGGAGAGCAAAGCTTCACCACTTGGCCTGGATGGGTACTTGTGACCTCAAAAGCATTTATACTGATACGTAAAGGCAGGCAGAGGAAAGGCCTGTGTCCTCATTTGGTCTGGTCAGAAAGAAATTTCTCTTAGGAGTCACAAGGCATTTGCTCAGGAAGTTGAAAGGAAGAAGTTCCTCTTGGGACTTCCATCAAGGGACACCCTGTTATGGAGGTTAGAAGAGGAGAATCCTGTACACATGGTACAGTGAGGTTGGTCTCCCTGGAGGTGTTATGCAGGGTGGACCTCGGATCCTCCCTTCAGCAGCAGCACCTGATACAGGGAATGGGGGGGGGCAGCTTTGCTTAACAATACAGGGATCAATAAGAACAAAAATGCTCTTGGTGAAAGGATGTGTTGCACTGGCCAAAGCCCAGCCAGACCCGTTTTGATTCCCTTCCTCACCCATCTGAGTGGGATCCAGGGCACATCTCTGGTCCTCTCAGAATTCTTTTCTTTAAAATAGACCAACCACACTCAGGTCACTCCGACTGTATCCTCCTGAAGATGAAGGCTGTGGCTGGGGTTTACTACAGTTAACTTTAGATACTCACCTCCAGAGCAAAATGGACTTACCTGCCCCCAGGAAACAGAGGTCACTAACCTCCATGGGACAGCTTCCTGAGTGCCCAGAGCTCATCTGGAAAGTAGGCACTTTGCAGCTTATCTCTTTGATAGTCTAATAAAGAACTGCCTGACCCTGCATCTGCAGCTAGAGCTGCCTTTCTGTGGTCTGTGGAATTCACTCTGCAGTTGAGGGGGCCGCCTGCCTCGAATGGAAAGCAGGGGGAGCCGTAAAAGTGTCAGAGCAATGTGAATGGCTGGAGGTGGGGGCCTGTTGTCTGTGCTGGGCAGTGAGGGGGGACTGATGGGGTGCAGGCTGTAGGCAGTGTAGAATCTCCCTCCATCTGTGCAGGGGGGGATGAGGACAGGGAGCAGAACCAGAAACCAGCTAGCTGCTCCAGCCATCCCGGGGAGAGGCAGTGTCCAAAGGCCCCGATGAGATCACCTCTTGCCCCCAGGGAGCCCTTCTCTCCATTCCAAAGTACAACACGCTAGGTTTAATCCTAAACCATCGGTGAGGTGGGTCTGAATTCACTTTCTTAGAGAATGACCTGATTTCTGTGGCTGTAAGCTAGCAGCAGTCTGTGTATTAATTTGACTGTTTTTATAGGTCTTTTGCATGCAGTGTTAAGCACACGGCTCCACCATCTAATTAAGAGGGACCCTGATTAATTTGCAGGATAGTTGCCTACAGGAAAAAAATATACATATATGTAATAAAGACACTTCACTGAATCCTCCATTCCTAAGAGGTAAGCATCAATCAAAGAATGAGACTATCACAATTAATCACTGATCTTGCAAACAGGTTGAAACATATACATGAGGGACTTGTGGAGGAGTCCTTGCTTTGAGAACCATCCTTGGTTCCCTCCCAGTTCACTTTCTGGAATTAAATAGCAGAGAAACTTTCTGAGGACTGGATGCAAGAGACAGTTATGCCCAGGACTTGCCCTCTAGCACGCCAACCTGGCTATCATTTCATCCTGGGTCTGGATAAGGTGGGCTTCTTTTTTGGGTTCCAACAGAAGTGATGGAAAGAGTACACAGGAAGTAGGACCACCAGATGTGGCTCAGAGTGTGGGCTGTCCAGCTGGAGGGTGGTGGACGACATGTCAGGTGTAGACAGCCCAGCCCGGATCCTGCCCTTCCATTGCTGAGCGGCCTTAAACCAACTGGGCTAGACTATTGACTTGAAAGAATGCTGTGCCCCTGGGAAGCCACGTGGACCACCGGGACCATGCAATAAGTTTCGGTTAAAATCCTGCTTCTACAGCTGGGCAACCCTCAGGATGAAATGACCCTTCCTATGCCTGTAGAGTTGGTCTGCAGATGCCCTCTCCATTGAGTTCCTTTTAAAGATTGAAAAAAAATCAATCAAGTGTATGAAAATAGTTCTCACGCAGGCTTGCTGTGAATACCAGCCTCCCTCCATGGATTGTCCTTTTTGAATCTAACTTTAAACTTTCTGAGATTAGGTCTCAATCCTCCTGCACAAAATGCACCCATTAACAGTACGATGCTCCCTGAGATCCTTGGTTGTCTTTTTGTCTTGGAGGTGAAGTCAGCAGCTCGTGATGCCTTTTTCTGATGATACGGGATAGGGTCATATTTTAGTCAGCTTTTTTGCTGCTGTGACTAAAAGACCCCACCAACACGACGAGAGGGGAGGAGAAGTTTATTCAGGAGCTCAGTTTGGGAGGTCTGGTTCATAGAAGGCCAGCTACATTTCTCAGGGCTTGAGGTGAGGCTGAAGATCATGGCAGAAGAGTGTGGCAGAGGGAAGCAGCACACATCATGGTGACCAGAAGAAAGCAGAGAGAGCTCTCCCCTCTCCAGATACAAAGCCACGCCCCCAAGTCCCACCTCCTCCAGCCACACCCCCCCCCCATTTCGGTTACCACTCAGTTAATCCCTATCAGGGGATTAAATCACTGATTGGGTTAAGACCCTCACAACCCAATCATTTCTCCTCTGAACCTTCTTGCACTGTCCCACACATGAGCTTTTGGGGGACACCTCGAATCCAAACCGTAACAGGTTGCAGACTGTAGTATTTTCTGTCTCCCAACTTACAACTACCACTTGCCTGACGCCGACTGCCACTTGTCAGGCTGGTCTGGTTCAAATATCTATTTCAAAAATCACCCCCAAAGCAAATTAAAATAAGGGATGTCTTGTTTTTCCCTGTAGTCACATTAGTTTTGCCTCTGGAAAAATGGGGGAAAATAGCTCTTGAGCAGAATATCAGGGACAGCCAAGGTACTGTTCCGCACCCCCAGATGAAAATCCAGAGAACCAGCATTCAAATCTGGAGGTTCCCAGTCCTCTCAGCCTTTGCCAGTGGAATCTTCTGGGGCAGACTGTTGAAGTCTCCAAAACCCAACCCTGTCAGGGCCGTTTGATGACCTGGTTGAGGAGAGGCCACCTTTTTTTTTTTTTTTTTTGGTCTTCTGACCTAGTTTCTTAAGTAAACTGAATGTGAGCTTTTGCATCATTTTGCTTTTTAAACTAATATCAGATGCAGACGTGAAGGAAATTCCGATCCTGAGGTCAGCAGTAGTGGAAGTAAAATGACCCATGCAATAGAGCAGAAATGGTGTTCTCCACACCAAGCAAAGAAGGAAGAAGCCCAGCTCACTGGATTCAAATGTGGCTTTTCTTATCTGTGTATTAGCAGCTATCTAGTTTTCAGGCATCTACCTGCCTATCTGACTATCTATTGGCCCACCCCAAACCACTGATAAAAGGAAGAATAATATTGCCAAAGGAAGAAAGCAGAAAAGAAAGTATTATTTAGATGTTAAGATAACTACCTAGAGATATACATAGACAAAACACAGAAAAAAGCCTAAGTTCTGCTAAGACTTAGTTGATAAGATTAGACATGTCAGAAATCCCAGAAATAATACTCTAGTTTAACAGTTGGAAAAGTCTCACCATAAAGATAGGCCATTATTAGTGAATACTCATGCAGGTTTTTCATACATTGAAAAGGATCTTTGGCTGAGTAATGGGAAAGTCAATGTAGGCAATGGGCCATTTATTCACTCAACAAACAATGGCTAAGCACTCTGTTTAACACCCTGAAACACAGAGAAGAAAGTGCATTGTGTTATCCCAGAGCTCGGACAAGGGACAGAAATCAGATCCATAAAATGATCATCCAGGGACCCTCGTGCAACCACAGGGCAAGGTTACTTCTGACTCTACCTAATGGCCTAAGGGTTTCCGTTATGGGGAATGGAAATGGGGAGGGCCTCTCCTAGAGCTGTGCAATGGAGACCTCGGTAAAAAATGGAACCACACAATGATGACAACTCTGTTAGGGTTGAACACAAGGACTGTGGGGTCAGAGAAGAGAGCACCCAGTGTGGACCCAGTCAGACTCAGCCTCATGGGTGGGACTGAAATACCAATACAACTCCCCATCCAAGGTAACATTGAGCCAGGTGCGGTGGTGCACATCTGTAATCCCAGCAGTTTGGGAGGCTGAGGCAGGAGGATCGCAAGTTCAAAGCCAGCCTCAGCAATAGCAAGGTGCTAAGCAACTCAGTGAGACCCTGTCTCTAAATAAAATACAAAATAGGGCTGGGGATGTGGCTCAGTGGTTGAGTGCCCCTGAGTTCAATCCCTGGTACCAAAAAAAAAAAGTAACATTGATATTTCAAAAATAGGCAAGCAGATGCAAGACTACTGATTGCAGACTTGCCAGGCTCTAAACACCTTCCTGGGGAAACAACCTCTGCATATTCAAAGCCCCAGTGACTCTTTTCACACTGACCTTGGCTGAAGGCTCATGTCCCTTCACACTTGGGGGCCACACAGTGTTCCACGGGGACTGCCAATTGTGAGACCTATTTGTGAGCCACTAAGCATTGATAGTTCAGCACAGACCACACAATTAATTTCATTTTTGCCCTCAGCCAGATTATAAACAAAAACCCCAGAGACGACTGGGAAATTAATTTATTAAAAAGCAATAGCCTGATAATACACATGATGATAGAAGAAATGAATATGCTCAATATCTTATAAAACAGTTGGCAATCACATAATAGAGTATTCATTGTCAATTTAGTAGCTTGTCTCATTATGCTCAGCAAATAGTTGTAAAATAGTGTATTATTCATGAACCAACATGCTTTAATTACTTTTAGTGCACATTTATTTTTCAAATGCAATATGATTAGATTCATCTATAAAAGCAGCCCATTTTGCTAAAGTCTGCTATAAGACCCTCCCAACGAAGGAACCCTAGGTTGCATTTCTCAGGCTTGGAAATACAAACCAAATACAAACCAAATTCATGAAAGAGGGTTTTGTAGCTATGGCCTCCAGCTGTTGGACTCCACCCAGTGCCCAGGGCAGTCTAAACTGAGGTGGTAGGACGTGATTCAACTAACTGATTCTCTTTGTAACCCTGGCCACAACTTCCTTCACAATGGGGTATGAGCAGACAGACAAGCAGGGGCTTGGAATGCTCTGGCATTACTGGATGTTTCCTCTTACACTCCTGTGATTCTTTAGGAATGCAATATCTCTCCAGGAGACCACTAGCACCAGGAAGATGAGAAACCTATTGAGTAGCCGTGGGCCCAATCCATAGCCTGAAACCAACCCAGCCTGGATCAGCTGACCCTCAGCCCAGAGACAGATGTATGAACCATGATAATGACTGCTACTTTAAGCAACTGCATTTTGGAGATGATTTGTTACACAGCTAAAGCTAACTGATACAGTTTGCATATGCAAAATTTACCTTGGGATGCCTCCGGACAATCCTCAAAGCAAATGGCAATCAGTTTACCTCTGTTTTGCTTGCTTTGGAGGATGTCTGGTGCATGGGATTATAAGGCCAGGAGAGAAGTCACAGAGTGTCTAGAAAAAGCAAGGACTTCTCAAATTTGAGCCTCATATTAGAAACTACAGGAACAGCTACTCTAACTTGGGGGTCTTGATTTGCATCAGGCTGCTGCTCACAAGGGCAACTCTGTTCTTGTGCTCAGGAAATGGTAAGAGGAATTAATCTAGTCACGAGGGCTGACAATTCTTCATTTCAATGTTGAGAGTTTTAAGCTAAACTCAAAAAATACCTGACTAGGCAGGATTGTTATTGGTATTAAAAGTAATGGAGAAAAATGCCCAGCACCACAGGCTCACAATAGCTGGTGTCAGCAGCACCCACACTTGCAGTGGTTGTTGACGTGGTACCTACTCACTGACAATGGCATTTTAGAGCAGAAGGAAGGACCAGAAGCACACTCTCCTACCCCGCTGCCAGCGGCGTCCCCCAGAATCTACGAGCTCCTTCTCAGCCTCACCCAACATGGCCTTCCTCAGCAGCACCAGCATTGCGTTAGAGCCTGGGACTGGAACTTGACACTTCTGTGCTCTAGGCTCCCTGGACCTTGGCTGGTGGGCCCCTGAGTGGGCTTCAGTCCTTCAATGCAAGCTTCTGAGTTCAAAATGAATTGCTTTTTGACATGCTCCCCAGGCCTAGCTCGTGTGCCTCCCTGGCCCTCTCGGTGCAGAGCAAAGCTTGAACATCACTGAGCTCTGATGAACCATCCTTGTCAATGTTTGTGTTGGGCAGCAAGCTGTGGTTCTGCAGTTTCCTGTCCCTCCCTCTTCCCTGTCCAGGTGCACAGAGGAAAACTGCACATCCCCCCAAGCCCACATCCTGGGAGAAGTCTTCCAGCTGACTTCCAGGCAAACCAAGCACTCTGCCTTTTGGGTAGTATTAAGTGGCTGTTTGTCTCCCTGTTGTCTTTCTCCGTGTCCCATTCATCCATGAGGTCTGAGAAGCCCAGAGAGACAGCATCTCACTGATTCCTGGGTCCTAGCCCTTTGCACAACACTGAGCCACAGACAGGGCTCAGCAAATGCTGTGAAGAAAGTGATGAATGTTCTGGCTGAGGCCAGCTTCTGAGGCTAAATAAGAGGCCCTGGATCCCTTCTACCCTCTGGGTAGAACTTCCCCTGCTCCTTCCTCCCCTCCTGCCCCTTGGTCCAGGTCCCCGCATTCCCCACTGAAGACCTCTCAGCAGATTGTAGCTCTCTCTTATTAGGAGTTAAAAAAAAAAAAAAAAAGTACATGCCATCTCTAATGCTGATGACTCGGACCCTCCAGGGACAACCTATGCGAGGTTTACAGTGATAGGGAGCACGCGAGGACATTTCTAATTAAATTCTTTAGTGCTTCCACTTGACCTCATTTCAACTGTGCCATAAATCTTGGTGGAAAAAAAAAATCTCAAATCCAAAATTACAAATAATGCTTATGAGTTGGTTTAGAACAGGGACTCTCCTTATTAACCCAATAGACGAACATCCTTTGATTGCCAGGGTATGTCTTGGACAGGGTCAGTGAAAGGCCACTGACCATTTCAATTAAAATGTTTTCAAGGCTTTCTAAATAATAAACGGAACTTGCCTATAATTACAGATGAAATAATAATTAAAAACACCCCTCATAATCCTGCGTGTGATGTTAAGGCTCGCTGTTGGTGTCCATGTACCAAGACAAATACCTCCTTGAGACCAGGGACCGCGGAAACAATTAAAGTATAAATCCCAGGCACCCATTAACACCCGGCTCTATTAGCTGACTTTGTCTTGGGTCACATTAAAGCCCTGTGGAGTTTGCTGGTGGCTTGGGCAGGAACGGTTTGGGTCCTACTTAAATGGAAATGTAATTCTGCACGGTAAATCTTGGCTGTAATTGGCTAATAAGCACACACTTTGGCAGATCACCGCTGGGGACGGTGGCTTGGGGCCTTTCCTCTCCTCTTCTTCACTTCTCTAGGTTCTTCTAGTACAGCAGGCTTTTCTCCCTCGGCTCCTGAGACCTAGAAACTCCACGTGGTTTAGCTCCCACTCAGAGGCCCCTCAGGGGGAAGGAGGTGGGTCTTCTCAAACTGTTGGATGGATCAGGAGTCTCAGCCCCAGCACCCCTGGCATTGGGGCTGCATAACTCCTCGCCACAGGGGGCTGTCCCGGTTGTAGCAGGTGCTGAACTTCACCCTTGACCTCTACCTACCGGTTGCCAGTCGCATCACCCCACCCTGTTGGGACAACTTGAGAAAGCCTCCAGAGGTTGCCAGATGTCTCCTGGAGGGGACATTGACCCCAGTTAAGAGCCACTGGTCTACCAAGGTGCACCCACAGGTGTAACGTCCCATCATGGTGAGCGGTGACCATCCAGTCCCTCTTTTGAGACGCAGGCACGCTCCTCCTGATGTGCTTCTCTGCCGAAGTGGTTTGCAGGGCCTTTTGACCTCTCGGATTTTCCTTCCTTCCTTCCCCACTCTGGTTGTGTGTGTGTGGTTCTGGGATTCTCAGCTTTGACCATGGTCATCACCACAGGATCTCGAACTGACCCCTTTGGAAGCTCTTCCTTTTTGGAATAACCTGAATGGGAGATCTACCGAGCTCCACCCTTGTCCCTGGTCCCCTTGTGCAAAGCCCAGCATCCCCACAACCACAAAGGAAGACAGTTTGGGAAGGATACCAGCTTCTCCCAGAATCCAAGCTCTCTCTGGTTGGAAGAGAGGAAAGCTTTATGCTCTTCCTAGGCTCTTGGAAAGAGGCACTTGCTGTCTTCTAAGTTTCCTTTGTGTCTCACAGAGCCGGGCACCCTAGTTCCCCTGGCTTTTGGTTGATTGGAGTAGCCCGGGCAGGGCTATTGGTCTCCAGCTATTTCGTCCATGTGTCAGGGGCCTGCAGTCTCCAGGGAGGTGGAAGGCAGGAGGAGTTTCCAGACATAGGAACCGCGCTGCCAGCTTAAAATACAGGATGCTCCGTTTAATTTGAATCTCAGATAAGAACAATTTTTTTTAGTGAAAATATATCTTCAACAATATAGGATACATACTTATAGAAAAAAAAACAGTTGTTTATTTGAAATTCAGATTTAACTGGCCGCCTCCTCTTTTTATTTGCTGTGTCTGACCACCTAGGCAGGCAGGATGTTGGACCTGAACTTGACCCACTCCACTCCTTTCCTCCCCCTGCTCCCCCAGGCCACCAGGGGAAGTAGGGCTTAAAGGTAACCCACTGCAGACACAGCTTCAAACTGTCACACCCTGTGGCCCTGACCCTGCTGGCCCCAACCTGGGGATCTGAACACTGGTCTAGACCTGATTTCTCACAGACACTCCCTTGGTCACAACCCTGTTGTGGTTTGCCACTCTGGCCAAGGCTGCACCCACATCTGTGGTCCCACTGAAAAGTGAAAAGTTCAGCGGGGCTCACTGGGCTTGTGGCTCCTGATTCTGTAACTCCCTGTTCTGCCAGATTCTTCCTCTGTTGCTTCCCAAATTCTTCCAAGATGGATTTTTTTTTTTTTTTTTTTTTTTTTTTTGCCTGCAGAACTAGAGCTCCTATTTCTATGTAAGAGAGGAGAGATGTCTGGTCACTCTCTGTGTCTCTAACCATCCTGGTTTTCTCTGGACTGAGCTATTTCCTGGGATATGGGATGGTCTGTGGTAAAACTGGTGACATCCCAGGCAAACAGGGATGGATTTGGTTACCCTACTGTAGAGGTTGTCCGGGGAGTTCTCTCAGGGGTGGTTTGTAGGGAACAAACATCCACAATTTTAAAATCTGTCAATAAGTGACAGGGTGCTGTAAAACAAGACTCGAGTCCCCTTTGCTGGATTTGCTTCGGTCTGCCAGGGTGTTTTGTTTTGGGCACATCTG
This sequence comes from Spermophilus citellus, assembly GCF_964194105.1. NCBI lineage: Eukaryota > Metazoa > Chordata > Mammalia > Rodentia > Sciuridae > Spermophilus > Spermophilus citellus. The sequence continues at coordinate 61,733,514 of NC_138200.1, forward strand.
AGTATTTCAGTATGCTCTTCAGTTTGCTGTTAATTAGAGGGGTAAAAAAGGAGAAGAAAACCAACGAATGTATTGTTTTAGGTGGATTTTCGTGGGTATCTTGGAACATCAGTTGTGCCATTGACACGTGGAAAAACATTCAGTGGTGCGGGGAATTGAGCCTAAAAATTCTATATCTGACCTTTACCTAAGAAAAAACACCCATGAGTGCAGGTTCATCCATCAGTTCATTCACTTATCCATCCACCCCTTCATCCGTCCCTCTGTCCATCCATCCATCCACCCATCTATTCATCTACCTGCACATCTTTTTAGTAACTTTCCATCCACCTTCCAATGATTTTGACGGCTGCCTCTGTACCAGGCGCTGTTTGGGGCTCTGAGGTCAATCCTGTTCTAACGGAACTTGCGTTTTGTGGACAGGAGAAACAACAAAACAAAGCAAAGCAAAAATCAATTGATGAATAAGAAATCCTCAGCTAGTAATAAGTGCTATGGAGAAAATAAATAACGGCACTTTGCCCGAGTGATGGGCTTTGGGGGAAAGGGAGCTGCCTCAGAGCAGGTGGTCAGGGAAGGCCCAAGGTTTCAAAAGAAGAAAAGCCAAGTCCCAGGGAGCCAGTAGGCAGCCTGAGAGCTGGGAGGAGGGATGCGCCTGGCTTGGTTCAAGATTCAGAAAGTGGGTCAGAAGAATAGTTTAGGAAGGAATCAGCATCTAGAAATTGTTGGCATATCAACGGGCAAAGGCAGTGACCTGGGCTCTGGGTCTTTGTATCCTAGGAGCCAACCCCATGTCCCCAGAGAAGCCAGGCCCAGCTTCTCTGTGCACCAGGCTTCTCCCTCTGGCTGGCCGGGTTGCCTCCAGTCTGATTCAGTAACGGAGCCCTCTTTGCTGAGCTCTGTGAAATCAGACACTTGGTGAACTGGCATCAGGGAAGAGGAAAGAGGGGTTTTGTCCTGACGATCCAAAACGCTCTGCAAATGCTCCCCAGGCCCCTCTTCCCACTGGAAGTGACGGGCCGCCATTCGCAGGCTGCTTAGCACCCCAACCCACTGTCAACCAGCCCTCATTAGCTGCAGCTGGAACAAAGGACCTTCCTGCAAGTCTTTTGTTGGTGGGGGAAAAAAATAGAAGAAAAACAAATTCCTGTACATGCCTTAACTAACTTGCATTTATGTTTGTATCAAAAATGTGTAATTAAAAAAAAATGGAAGACGGGAGACACTGTTATAACACAGCCACACCAAACATTTATTTGCTAAAACAAGTAAATGTAAAACACAGCAGCTGCCTGTAATAGTCTGGAATGAGCTAAAACTTTTTTTGTTTTGTTTCCTTCTAATTTCAGTTAGGGACATCTTTTCCCAATAGTTCTTACTTTACCCACCCAGTTTTGGACATATTTTTACTAATATCAGTGTCTCCTGATGCTTAGCAATTTTTAAAAATCTGTCTTTAATAAACCTCCAAGAATCTTTTTTACTCCCCCTCTGCGTCTAGATTAATTTTGTTATTGATTCATTTTATTTGGATCACGACATGAATATATCCCAGATGCACTGGGATCACTTTTATAAAACATTAACTACTTATATTTCAGACACACGGCATCCATATAAAGGGTTAAGTGCATCACTGAGAAGTATATATGACACTACCTGATCATAAATATGGCTTTTTGGAATTGAAAGCAATTTTTTTTCTTCCTGGCGTCTCACTAATATGATACTGTGTCTGAAATAATAACTCTCTTTCAGACAGCGCAAGTTCTCCCACCCCTTTTAGCTTCTAATTTCTTACACGATTCCCCTGGTTTTACAAGTATTTTTAATAGAGTGATGTTCCAGATTCTTCTACACAGTAAAATCCTTTCATAATCAGAGACTTGTTTTTCCATAGGAATTTAATTCCCTTTGCGGACTTGCAGCTCGGGCTAGGCTGATCTGGTTTACATTCTCTGACATGTTTCCCCTCCCCCAAAGATTAACGGAACTATCACTTGGCGCCTTTTCAATCCTTTTCATCTCGTTTTATATATATATATATATATATATATATATATATATATATATATGTATATACATATATTCTGATTTCTGATTTTATTCCGTCTGGTGTCTTGCCCGCTGTTTTCTGAAGACAGGGATTGGAGCTCTGTGGACAGGCATGGATCTGCCAGCCTCTCTCACCTGGGTTCTCAGCTGATGCTCAGCTTGGCTGAAACTAACTCAAGGAGTCTGAGACTTTAAAAACAGCACCACTGCCACACAGCCCGCTGAGCTGAAGGGCTCCCTTGAGAGGAATCACCCCCGTCCATAGAACTGTGTCTAAAAAAATCAGTTGCATCACTGGGTCATCATTGGGTACATAACGCACTGAGTTTGGTAAGAAAATGTGAAGAATATATATATTTACTCTATCTCCGATGCTTTTAACTCCTTTCTATTTTCTTCTTTTTGTTTTGATTTCTTTTTAACTGGTGCATCATGGTTATACATAAAAGTGGAATCCACTGCAATGCCTTCCTGCTTGTACCTGACGTCATTTGCTCAACTCCATTTTGATATCTTCTCCTTTCCCACCCCTCCTCCCTTCCCTGGAGCCCCTTCCTCTATTCTGCGGCTCTCCCTCTTCAACTCCTTTCTTTAGATGACTAACTCTCGTTGCTGAGGACTCAGGTTAGAAGCCTCCTCTTGGAGTTGCTGTCCCTATTATCTATATAATTGATCTCCTTATGACTCTATTTTTTCTCTTCTTTCTCCTTCCCTCCTTTTCCGGTTCCTTTTTTTCCTTTCTCCATCATAGAATTCACTTGCAGTTGCTCTAGGCATTTGTTTGGTCTGTCTTTGACACAGTTCAATTTTCTGCCTGTCCATAACCTAATGGCTTCAATGATCCCTGCACCTAGTCCAGTACCTGACACAAGGCAGGTGTTTAATGGAAATGTGATTTATTTTTAATGCATGTCTCAGAGCAATGATTTTTTTTCTTCAATTCTCTGGCCTGGCTTTCCACATGAACTGCATTAGCCAGTTATCAGCACCCTCCCATCCTCTGCTTTCAGTTTACATTATCATTGCTATGTGGCTATATTTTAAAAGATACTGTTCTTTCTTCTCTGGCCTGATGTGTCCACAAGTCCTCGTTCCCTTGGGAAGTACTCCCCTGATCCCAGGCTCTTTGGTGTTCATCCTCTCATGTTCTGATTCTGGTGTTTGACGTTTGGAGCTCTTATCCTTTGCAAAGGAGGCATCCAAAGAAAAACGGGGGCTTCTGATCCAACTGCCCACTGTGATGGCCACACCTGCGTCTTTCAGGTGATCCGAAGAGGAAAGCTCAGCTGTCTCCAGAGCCCCGAGAAGCCTCAGAACATCATCTCACCTCTTCGATACTTGCCAGGATGAGGAAATGAGAATAAAACCACGGTTCCTCTTGCTCTGACCTTGAGCTGCAATTTACATGATGTCCTAGGTGCACTTCCCCAGGTGTGAATCAGTCCTCCTTCTGGTGCCTGGGGGAGGCTGTACTTCTGAGCGGTGGCCCTACTAAAGCATGTGATTCGATGATGTTGAACACCAGGTTTGAGGTTCCTGCACATTTCCTGTCTATTTATAGAGTCTGGGATGCCATCCAGCAAGCCTATGGATTGAATCAACCAAATAATATACTTGTTGGAGAAATCGTTCTGTGTCAATTCCACTAACGTGGGCTTCAGCTCACCTCCGACAGCACCCAGCTTGGCCTTACTTTAACAGGGTGCTCAGCTATCCTAATTTGCCCATGACCGGGGTTTCCAGGACTTGGGACTTTGAATGCTGAGCCTGGGACATCCCAAGCAAACTGGATGATGGTTACCCTCACTCTATTTTTCTGCAATAATGCTCTGGTTACGACAGCACTGCCCATCGTCTTGATCATTCTCATTATCATCATCAGAACAGTGACGATTTCCAACCCCCGTTCAGCTGTGTGATTCTCAGGCTGCACACAGGTATTACAGGAGGCTGAAAGGACAGTTTTGTACACATCATTCCTTACTCCAGGGTGGACCATGCCCAGGGGTCTACTCTCTAGTTTGCCAGTGTCCAAACATCACCTTTTATCAGGATTCTTCTTCTTTCTTTCCATGAGAAAAGGCTTCATATTTAAAGTTGTGTGTGTGTGTGTGTATGTGTGTGTGTGTGTGCATGTGTGTGTGTGTGAGTGTGTAGCAGAAGAGCCCTTTCTTGAAATGAAATGTTCCACAGATGCCTAACTCGACAAAACCTTGAAGGTGAGTTGCTCTGGTCTAAAGGAGAACCGAGCATCACCCCCAAAACAGCATCTTTGGAAAGCTTACTGGTCTCCACCATGCTGGCCCGCAATATCTGAGATATTGGAATGAAACATTTAGTAAATGAGATAGTTATGATTCTACAAGGCAGAGTTGGCAAATTTGTTTTGTAATGGGCCAAGTGGTGAATGCTTTAGGCTTCGTGGGCGCATGGTCAGTGTCAAATCCTTAGTTCTACCTTCACACAGAGCAGCATCCCTAGACAGACACCAAAGAAGGCATGTGGCCAGGTTCCAGGGAAACTCTTTAGGGACACAAACTTGGATTTCACATACTTTTCCTGTATCACAAAATATTCCCCCCCACCCCCAACCATTAAAAATTGTAAAAGCCTTTCTCAGCTAATGAGCATACAAAACAGGTTGATTTGACCCCTGGGCTGTAGTTTGCTGACCCCTTCTCTACAGAGGTGTCCACAGCCTGGTTTTGAGTCTTGCCTCTGAGAGTTACTATCTGCACATTTGTGGGAAAGTCATTTAAACTCTTAAGCCTCATTTTCATCCACTGGAAAAGGGAATGTAAAAGCCCCTAGGAACAGAGGGCTTCTATGGGAACTCTTCCTTTCCCTTGATTTAAAAGTTGCTCTACAAGAGAAAGTCTGTTTAAAAATAAGTAAAATCAAGTAATAAATGCAACTTCGAGAATTTTTTTTTCTGAGGACTAAATGAGAGAATAGAAAGTCTTAGCCCAGGGTGGCCACTGTGCTGTTTATACCCCGTCTCCGTGGAAGCTGTGGAATGCCCCTTCAAAGTCCCACTCCCCATTGTCCTTCAAACACCTGGGACCATTGCAAGGCACAGCTCCGAAGCCATGTGCCTTAGAGCTAGGATCCTGGATCGGTTTGGGCAGAGCTGACCAGAATCAGCCAATCAGACTCGCCAGGGCACACTCCCGTTCCCCTCCTGCTGCGAAGGCCTGATGCTGGCTGAGCTCCCGGCCTCTTCCCTGGGTGAAAGCATTACTTGCTTTTCTTCTGCAATTTTTTCCAAGGATACAAGCAATGCCCATTTAACAGCTTCCATCATTCTTCCCTTCAACTGCTGCGCTGGTTTCCCTGTTTTAGCACTGAGAGTCTTATACAATCCTTCCTGCAGGTCCCCTGGCCTCCCTCCTCCAACAGCCTCCTGGTGGGCGTGTGGGGAGGCTGACAGCATTTTCCTATTCCTTCCTCCCTCTGAAGGATCCGCTGAGCTTTCTCCTCACCCTGTATCTCTTTCTCCTTGACTTTGAAACATGGAACACTTGACATTCCTGGAGCAGGGGCTATTTCCAGCCTGGCCATCCCCAGCTCATCCCCATCCGCACACCCAGGGCTTTGGGCTCCCATTTCTCCTGCTCTGAGACTTGTGAGGCTATTTAAGGTCTCTTTATAATGTTATCACCAAAGTAATCCTACTTTGTTTCTTTAATTCCTCTTTAATTTCTCAGCTCCACCAACTCAGTTGCTGGGTTCCCCAGTCCTAGGTCCCTCCCAAAGCCGTTGGGGCATCTGTAACATGCCTCATCAAGGCTTTAAAAAGACCTGTCTACATTTCACTTTCCTTACACTTCCATTATAAATTTATCCACATGTCTGACTGAGGGTGCAGACAAGTTAAACACTGAGGAAAATAAAAATAACCTTATTCAATATTTTTTTGGAGTAATTTTTCCATTGTGATCATCCTCTTATTCTTTCTGTCTCTATATAGTAGTAGATACTGATAAAGTCACTCAGCAAAAGAGCATTGATATTTTTCTTTGTTATTACTGTCTGAGTAAACCTCACTTTATGATTTCATAATATTCAAATGCGGCATTCTCTTATGTTTTATTTCATCATTTCTATTTTATTGAAATGTGTTTCCAATTTTTGCCATTATAAATAATACTCCGAGCAACACCTTTGTGCTCAGATGCTGTTTACTGTATCTTCAATCACTTACATGTGGCTGGTTGCTACAGGTGGAACGACTCTATGAGCAACTTAGAAATAGCTCTACTTTAGAGGAAAAGGTATCAAAGAGTCCCTGGTGAATGACATGTTCGTACTGACTTTCTGCTTGTTCTGACTGGCCTAGAATCTCTGTCTCTGGACTGCTCTTCCTCAGAAACTATCCTGAAGGAACTTAGTGCTCTGTCACCTTTGCTCCAAACCACGAGCCTTCCCTCCTGGTTGCAGACTGAACCAGATCAACTACAGGACCAAACGTTGGTTCTGGACATAAACACCAATGCCACCATTTGTCATTGGGCCTGACCTTTCTGAATCCATCAACTTGTCTCTGATATATGACAAAGTCCAACTGCTTGAAGAATAATTCCAGGAATAGAATCCCCAAGTCGACTCATTCCTGATGGTGGTGCGAAAGGAATGTTGGAATCTGTCACTGTGAAAAGCCGTGGAGACATCAAGCAGGCGCACCTGCACCTGGGCCCTGGTTCAGTTTGAGGCTACCCCAATGTGTCTTCTACAGAACAAGTTGAGGCTAAATCATTTCCTGGCTTCCTCTCTCCCCGGTCAGGTGTCTGCTGCACACATGCCTCTAAATATGCCTCGACACACACATTTGAACGACTTCTGGAGAAGCAGTGGTTGACTTCAGTCCAAGAAAGCTTATTTATTTTATTTTATTTATTTATCTACTTATTTACTTACTTACTTATTTATTTTTTGCTTTTCCTGTTAAATAAGATCCAAGGGCTTGCTCAACCCGTAGTGGTCTCTCTGTGAGGACAGTTGCAAGATGGATATCAGAAGTGACTGGAAGACCTCTCCTCGTCTTGGGGGACAGCTGCCTCCCGTGTGTCAAGTGACACCAGGGAAATTCGCTACCTGCCTTCTTTTCAGAATGAATAAAACTCTGATCCATCCAGAAAAATCCATTTGGAGCTGATCTCCTTGCCTTTGCGTTTAGGGAGCACGAACCTCACAGCAAGAGCCAACCTGCTTTCCTGCCAGAGGGGGCCTTAGAGCATGGCCTGAGAGCTTGATGCAGATTTTAGCTGGAGGTCACAGGCAGCCACTTCTAAACTCTTGACTGTGGGGCAGTCCTTGGTCTGGGAAGACATCTCTCTCACTATCTGCACAGATCTGGGAGTGAGACGCAGAGCACTTCAGGGCAGGTGCACCTGACTGGCAGACTCGGAGCTCACAGAGGTAGTCTCTGCCATGCTGTGGGATGGTGGCCACTCTGTTTTCCTAAGCCTAGCTTCCTCATCTGTGAGTGGGTCTGCTAACGGGTTCCTGTAACCCTGCCTGGAAGGAGAGAGACGTGTGATGTTCAAGATGATCAGTGCTGAAAGCTATTACCTGCTCAGCTAGAGAGAGGCTACTGAATTGCAGTGACCAAGGGAGAGGCAATTAGCACCTGCAGGTCACTCTTACCTCCTGAATCGTGTCCACGATCCCCTTGTACAAGTGAGGAGAGGGAAGCTCAGGTGGGTTTGTGGAGAACTTAATGGCCTCCTCGGGACTTACATTCACTCCTTTGACTACCACTCAGTGTTAGTTACCTATGAAAAAATTCATGTGACCACCTGCCCTCCAAATGGGGACACCCTGGGAAGGTACCTGAGTGGACCGCGAGATGACTAATAAGATATGTCCCTAGCACAGGGTTTTAGCCACAGACATGGGCCCCTGGACCAGGACAGCCAGGTGTTCCCAGTGGCCTGGCCAACCTTTCTGAGCTCCAGACACTGTGTCCTGTGTCTGGTCACCCCCACACAATGGCTGCCACCTTCGGGTACGTTGTTCTTGGCAGCCTGTCTTGAGGAAATTTTGACAACACACTTTATACGTTTTAAACATCTCCTCGCTGGGTGCATATGTGAGTCTCTACATGAGATAAAGTGTCATAGAACTATACAAAAATATTAAGAAAGGTATGCCAACTGCTGAAATCCAAATTAGGTCTGCTGCTCAGCTGATAATATTGTACCACTGTCAATTTTCTGGTCTTCTCAGTGCACTGTGGTTGCATAATATATTATCATTGCAGGGAGCTGAGACCTTCCTGAACTATTTTTGGTACTTCTTGAGACTCTAAAATTATTTCGGAATAAAAAAATTAAAAATATAAGTTATATCCTTTGCTCTATTCTTCCAGAAAATTATTCTAAGGAAATAAAGATGCACACTGAAACAGCATAGTATCCCTCATCGGAGGTTTTCAAGTAAATGTGCACCCAGCTGTTCAGTGGGGGCACTAAGCATAAATCATACCCAGGTGAAGGATAAAGGCCGGCCTGCCAGGGTGATCTTGTACTACTGTACTTTCCCAGCTTCAGGTGAGCTACTTAAAGCTGTTGCATCTGGCTCCTCATCTGTAAAGGGAATACGTGTGATAATGTCCACCTCCGTGCACTGTTCACGTGCGGGATAGAATGTGGCACCGCATGTGTACTCAATACAGAAGAGCTCTTATCATGTTCAAAAAGAATAGGGGCTGGGGATGTAACTCAGTGGCACAGTGCTCGCCTAGCATGGGTGAAGCCCTGGGTTCAATCCCCAGCACCAGAAAAATAAATAAATAAATAAATAAAGCATGAGAAAATACAGCTCTTAGTAAAGATAAAAGACTACAAATCCACATTTATGTTGTATTTTAATGGCAGAGAGTTGCATCAAGTCATAAGCAGAGGTCTGAAAACAGCATTATCAGTAGTGAGTACATTTTTCTTTTCCTTTTCAATATTCCTCTGATTTCCAAAACTAGCTCAGTGGGCACCCACCTTTTGAAATTTTAAAATAAGAATAAAATGCTACCCTGAGTTCAATTCTCTCCCCTTTTCCCCCCTCCCCCTTTGCCCCTCATAACCTCTTATAATTTTGTGTATCATTGAAGGTCTCCTACCATTTCCATATGCTTTCCCTTCTCTCTCCCTTTCTCTCCCCGCATTCGTTTTTGTTTACTGTTAGTCTTTTCCTCATGCTCTTCCTTCCTGTTCTGTTCTTAGTTGCTCTCAGTCACTAATATGCCATTATGTAATAATGTGAGTATGTAACAGATGTGATTCTGCAATCTGTATTTGGGGTAAAAATGGGAGTTCAAAACCCAATTGAGTCTAATGTATGAAAGATGATATATCATGAGCTCTGTAATGTTTTGAACAATCAATAAAAAAAAAAAAAAACAAAAAAAAATGCTACCCTGAGATAAAAATGAATGAGCAGATGACCGTGCATCTCAGCCAATCTCCTGTTTCGTCTCGGGGCTTGCAGTGTCTCTGGGATGCCCGGGGCCTCCCCAGGGAAGCAGGAGCAGCAGCAGGGAGCCAGGGTGTGCGGCTGTGCGACCTTCTTCAGTCCCTGCAGCTGGGGCTCTGGGCTTCGCAGGTGCATGCAGTCTGTCTGTAAAGCACATGCCACAATCAGGAGAGCACGGTGTCCAGAGAGGTGGTCCTAGCAGGTGGTCAGCCCCCTGTTTCTTGCAGACCCCACCCCAGAAACCATGTTCCAATCGCACCCCAGACACAGGTCAGGTAGGGAACGGGGCCAGGTATCAGGGCTGCACTGAGCACTGCTCTGGGGACAACCTTCTGCGTCTGCTGCTATTTTCTCTGCTTCCCTCTTGCTCTTCTACCCCGAAATGGAGCAGCAGCTGGGCTGCTCCCCTCCAGCCTATTTGTTTCATGAAGGTCCCTGATGGGCACATGTAGGGCGACTGCTATTCATTCTCCAGGTGCTGCCTACTTCTCTATGACCCTCCAGGAAAGGAACAAGGAGCCGCTGGCCCTGGGCATGCAGAGGAATTTAGAGGTCAGACCCCAGAAGGTCTGCAGTGGTCAGTTAGGAAGACAGTGAACTGTGTCATCTAGATAGACACCTGCTGTCCCTCAAGGGCCTGACCAGCCCTGCAGGCAGGGAGCACACTAACCCAGCCCCAGTCCATCCTAGGTCCTCTTTGTCCTGCTGGTTCTCGTCCAGGGGAAACCTGGGTGTAAGACCACCAGTGCCTGGCCGCACCTGGGCAGGGAGAATGGACAGGAGGCAGGGACACAGTCTCACAGCTGCCTACCCTCCTCCTTGGGGGATCTCAGAGCCCAGCATATCCAGGCTGAGAGGAGAAAAATCCCCCCAGATGCCCTTTAGGTACTTGAAAATCCCCCTCCTGCATCCTTACTAGCATCAAGCCGCACAGTGAGTGTTCCTTGTGGCATTTCTCCTCTTAAAACTCACCTGTGGCTTTCCATGGCATTTGTGATAAAAGCCACGTCCTTGTCATGCCTTCCTGCTCCAAGGTTCCCTGCTGGACCCTCTCCCTTCTCTGTCCTACTCAAGCCCTCCTGGCCTCCGCTATATTTTGGGTGCAACTTGAGTGGCTCCCGAGTTCCAGATGTAAACTCTCAGTCCTCATAGGGTCCTCAGGGTGGCAGTGTTTGTACTGGAAGGTGCTGGGACCCTTTAAGAGGTGGGTCCTGGTGGGAGGTCCTGTAGGTCATTAGGGCACGTCCTTGGAGGACAGTGTGGGACCTCATCTCTTTCAGAATCTCTGTTTCCTGGCTCAGATGTGACCACTTGATCCGCCATTGCCACTCAGCACCTCCCCAAAAGCACAAGCCTGTGGGCTGCCAGGTCTTGAAAGTAAACTTCCATGATTGTGAGCTCCATTAGCAAATCTTTTGATTAAGCAAGGCACTGCAGGTGTTTCATTGGTGCAGAGCTGACGGGTACATCCTCCTCCTCCTCCTCCTGTGAAGCTCCAGCCTCATTCCCCTCATGCTGCTTCCCAAACCTGGGGAGCAGAGCACCAACTGCCCAGCAGGGCAGATTCCTCCTGGCACCTCATCTCATCAGCCCAGAGCTTCCCCGAGGCCCCGTGAAGTCGTGCCACTCACTTTCTGCACAGCACTGATCACAACACATGATTCTATTATGAATTTGTGCTATGGTTTGAATGTTTGTCCCCTAGAATTCATGTCCTGGAAACTTCATCCCCAAAGTCACATGTTCAGGGTATTTGGAAACAGGACCTTGGGACATAAGGACTCTGCCCCCATGAAGGAATTAATCCGTTTGTGGATAAATGGGTTACGGAGGGGCTGGCCTTGTTATAAAGGCAAGCCCTCTCTGCTCCCTTGCTGTGCCTCCCTGAGTGATGGTAGCAGGCAGGTCCTCACCAGATGCCAGGCAGATGCCAGCACATTCGCTCGGAGCCTCCAGAACTGTGAGTCAAACACACCCCCCTTCTTCATGCACTAGTAGTCTGGGGCATTAAGGTACAGCAACAGAAAACAGACCGAGACGATTTGTTTCATTATGGACCCTTGCCCACTTCTAGAAGGTCAGGCTCTTTGGTGCACCTGAAAACTCACTTCCTAGAGAAGCGGGTGACACTCTGGTGTCTTGGGGTGAGGGGGGCTGGGTGCTGGTCCCCTGCCCCAGCCTCTGGCTGGCTGCACAGGAGGAGCATGGCTGGGGTGTGACTGGCCCTGTGATGTGCCTCCTTAGGGCCTTGGGCACCACAGCACATCATGGGGCATCTTGCAGCCCAGGAAAGAGGAGGCGAGACCCAGGCAGGGACAGTATGGAGGAGCAGTGGGAACGGCTTGCGGAAGGCTACCTCTGCGGGCCGCCATGGTTTGCTGACAGGGCTTGGGTGGAGGTGGCCAAATTCGGGAAACAGGTGTGTCTTCAGGATGGCCGTGTTTGCAGGCTGTGCCACCTACTGTACCCAGCTAGAAGAGGACTCCTCTCGGCCTAGGAGAGAGGACCTAGGAGTTTTCTTTGAGATTCCATCTGCACCAGCAAAAAGACTGGGCGAGGGCTCGTCCTTTCTAAATGAACTTGATGCTGTAGAATTGTTCATTCCTGACTTTTCAGAGAGGTAACAATGTCCAAAAGATGCCAATGAGATCACAAGGAGGAACAGGACATCCTGCCCACCCCCACAAGGCCCTGTAGACCATGAGTGCTGGCGGAGCACTTCCAAGGAGCAACATCAAGGTCCCAGCAGGCTGCAGGGCCACCAAGTGTGACGTGGTCCAGTCCCCCATGGCCAGGCGTCTGGCTGGCTTGTGCAGAAGCAGAAAATGAACGTGTCATCTCCCCAGGAGAGTCTGGTGGGAGGGACAGACACAAGACAATCAAAGGACAATAGAGAGGCCGAGGAGAGTGACTTCAGAACTGGCCACAGTTCTGAGGAGGAGGATGTTCATCCTAATGGGGTTGAAGAGGCAGTCAGGGCCGGCCATACTCAGATGGAGTTAAAGGAAGGAAGGTGCTTTAGCCGTAGCACCTGTGAGAGAGCCGCAGAGGTCCAGGCTAGGGGTGTGGTGTGGTGCGATGGTGGGGTGGGAGCGCCTGCTGCCAGCTGCCAGAGGGGGGAAGGAGAAGGGAGGGAGGAGGGAAGAAGCCTATTACAACTCTGTTTTTTTCTGCCTATTTTTCTCTTACGACTTTTTTTCCGGTTAACATGTGTCATCATCTAGCAGTCTCCATACACTTGCCTCATTTATCTCATTTTTCATCGTCTGTTTTACCATTAATAGCAGCTTTACAAAAGCAAGAGTTACACCATTTTTGGACTCTGCCTGACCCGAAAACACAGCTTGGTACCTGGTAGTGGCTCAATAACAAACCCTCGAGAGGAAGCAAGGGACCGTCTTCCCACATGGCACAGACCAGTGGGCCTTTGATGGGTGGCAGCATGGGTGCCTGATGGTCTTGGGTGTCCTGTGGATAATGGTTCTTCATTTTAAGAAAGATTTTCAAGAACTCACGTTGGTATAAAATGTGAGTTGGCATCCCACCTGCGGCTTCATGGATGTTATTGCTTAGAGTTAAGCCCAAATTGGGGGAAAACAACAACAACAATGTGAACTGTGTTAAAAGGAGCACAGAGTCCAGGTGGGGAAAGGCACAGCTGGGGCTGACAGGACCAGGCTGACCTTCTGGGAAGATTACTTGCAACAGCCTGGTGCTCAGATCAGGCAGAAGGTGTGGAGGCTTCTGCTAGCGTCGGAGCGAGGAGCTGGGCTGGTGCTAAGGGCGTGGGGCGCAGGGAGCTGGGGCGGGTGAGGAAGCCAGGCTGGGGAGGGGTGGAGGTCCGAGCGTGTCTCCCACCTGTCTGCCTTATTTTAAGACTTAGCACAGTCCCTTGCACACAATAGGTGCTCAGTCAATATTTAAAGAAGGAATAAAGGGGTGGATGCAGGAGTAGCTGAGTCTCTGTACCCACCAGATCCTACAGGTCTTCCCACGCCCTTCTCCCTGAGGGAAGCAGTCTCTCTGGAGAGGAGATAATTAGAGGGGCTGGGGCCCTGCCGAGGAGTGATCCCCACCCACCTGGACTGGCTGCAGAGAAGCCTGCTTCTGGCAACCTTTGCGGGTTTGTGGAGACAAGTTAATAGCACAGGTGAGCAGCAGGCGGGATGTGATGCTGGCAGGGCCTGGCTGGGGGACATGAGCCCTCCCTCTGATCAGCGTTGGCCCGGGGTTCTGCCAGGGCGCTGAGAGAGCTCCTCTCTTTCTCTCGCCAGGGAGTGGGGAGGGTTAGCAGAGGCTCCGGGTCTCATGGAGTTGCTGGCACAGACTTCTCAGCAGCCATTGCAGGACTCACACCAATGTGGGGACAGAACTTCTCCCTCCCAGGAGGACCAAGGACAGCTCAGCAGTTTCTTCCAAAGAAAGAAGCCAGTTCTGTCCAGGTTGTCACACTCAGGGCAAAGGGCTGGGCTAGGGTGCCAACATTTAGAGTCCCCAGTGTGTACCATGTGACTTTACTGTGACCTTTGATGACTACATCTGCAGGTGTGGCATCCTGGGTTGGGAAGGTTGAGCCCCTTGGCTAGGGCCATGCTGCCCTTAAGTGTCCCAACTGGAATTGGAACCAGGGTCTTTCATCATCTAAAAATCATGTTCTTTCTAATACTCATGGCCATGCACTCCATCCAAAAGAGACCTCGGGGCTATGTGCCTGAAGCAATAGAAATGTACACTAAGGACAGGAGACTTGGGACAGAAATATTTGGGGACATTTTTGTGGCAAAATGCTCTGGACCTGGAGAGAAAGCCTTAAGACAAAATCTATTAGGTCAAGGGCCTTGGGCAGAAATCTCATCCGTTCTGTCAACCCATCGGGAAGGGCGCTGCAGGCAGGGGGACCAACCCGTGCAAGGCATGCAGGGTGTAGCATTCGGATGAGGGTGTAGTAGGCCGTGTGCACAGAGGGGTGGGCTGTACTGGGGGACCCTGCCTGCCCTGCTCTCCCCCTGGAGTATAATCTTCTCAGACCCAGGCCGCTCCCCTGGATGCTCTGTACCATCTGGAGCTCCTCTGATAACAGCCTAAGCTCTAGTCTCTTCAAGGGGTGATATTCTCTCAAAAAGCCAAGGGCCATCTTGCTCTACAGGCCGGCGGGTGGAAGGTGTTAAAACAAGGAAGGGAAATGATTGCAACAATTGCTGAAGAACTTGGAAGTGGTGTCTTGCTCTCTACTCATGTATGCTTCAAGCAGAATCAAGGAGAACCCAATCAGATCTGCATTCAGCCTGCAGCTCAGGAGAACTCAACCACTGAGCCACATCCCCAGCCCTATTTTGTATTTTATTTAGAGACAGGGTCTCACTGAGTTGCTTAGTGCCTCGCTTTTGCTAAGGCTGGCTTCAAACTCACGATCCTCCTGCCTCAGCCTCCCGAGCCACTGGGATTACAGGCATGTTCCTCTCCACCTGGCTTCAACTTTGTCTTCTTGATCTGCAAACTGGGAAAACTTTGTGAGTGAAGACAGAGTGAGGAATGGCTTCAGATAGTTGGAAACATTAAGTGATGCTAAGGATAGAGGCTTAGATTTCCATCTCTGGCTATTCCTGAGGGGAGACATCATCACTTTTCACGTTCTTCCCTGAAAGCCTAAGAGAATTTGAAGTTTGGGCCATAATTGTCCTCCCTAAAGGGACGATGCCCAGATGGTTCAGTTCTGAAGTCTAACTTGGTTTCCTCCTGTCAATACACTTTCCCCTGTAGAGCCCCAGGGCCTCTTTCCCGATTCTGTTTTTTATTTTATTTATTTTTTCTCTTCTTCAAGTCAGTCTTGGTCAAAGTGTCTCTGCCACGTTCTAAATCGCGGATTTTTAAACCCGTTGTGTATGTGGGTGGGGAGCAGGTACAGGGGGCCTCTTTTCACCTGCCACACTCCCTGATGATCAGCAGCAAGACTCCTGGCGCTTGCTGCCAGTTCAGGAGCTCTCGGAACTGCTCTGCGCTCTGGCAACACGCACTCTTGAAGAGCTCCGCCCCGCGGCTGCACAACAGCCATCAGGTAATCTCATTTTGAGGCAACTCGGTCTACAATGGCCATTCTAGGTGGCCCCAGACCTCTTCATCCCTCTAGTACCAGAAGATTGGTTCTGGTGCCTGGAGGTGTTGGTCAGTCCAGAAGCCAAGGCTGCAGTTGGCAAGAGCCCTGAGACCGCCATACCTGGGTGAAGACCCCAAGGGAGCCCTGTAGGAAAAGGTCCCAGGAAGCTTCTTGTCCCTCACACCCATTTGACAGAAGGTGGTGTGGCCACGGTGAGGGGTGGCAGTAGCACTGGAGGTAGGCCTTCTGTCTCCGTTCAGAGAGAAACCAACAACCGCTGCCTGAGCCTGAGAATCCCCAGGGCCTCAGGGACCACGCCGAACACTGTGGTCTGTTCCTTTATCCAGTCCCCATTGGAACCCAACACTTGAATCCATGTCTGTTTCCTCCATGAAGCTAGTGACTTCCTCAAAACTTTGCACCCAATTCAATACATGGCAGAGCCAGGCTTTGAACCCAAGGGTCGAGCTGTGTCCTCTCAGACGCTGTCTCTCCCGTGTCAATCCAAAGCATGGTGGCTTTCTCTTAAGACATTGTCATCTTCTGGGAGTAAAGCCAAGTCCTCCTCCAGGAAGACCTCAATGACTGCTGCAAGCCACAAACGGTGTGTTTTCCCCTAGGAGCAACTGACCTCCCTCCTCAGTTTCTCATGGATCTGAAGTTCCCCATCTCGAAGGCAAAGGCTGTTGCTATTAAAATAAATAAATAAATATGTATATATATATATATATTTTTTTTCAAGTACCAGTTCCCTCCATCTCATACTTCCTAAATTTTAATTCATTACCAAACTCAGGAGAGGCTCAAAGACTTGCAGAGTCAAAGGGGAAACTTTGAGGAAGGGAAGCTGTGGGAACCCAAATTTGCCTATGACTAATCTTTGATCTTCCATTGAAATCAACTGTTCAAGAAGCTCTTTGAAAATCAACTGATTTTGAGATCAAGTAAATTTTTTTTTTTTTTACATCTATGGGTTTCCTCATCTGCCATTGAGGATAATGTATTCAAAGGGCCTACTCCATAAATGGGGGTCATTGTTATTATTTTAAAAAGACCGTGATCTCTATGGGTCAGTCGGATAAAAATGCATTTCTCCTGTTTCATCTAAATTCATTGAGCATAAGATGGCGGGCAAAAACCACAGTGTAAAGATAAAACTTTAATCCTGGATCTCACCCTTAAGCACGGGTACCAGTCCTCTCTCTCTCTGAATTCTCTTGGTGTTTTCACCTGGGTCTCATTCCCCACATGTGGTCAGGGCAGGGACTAACCTCTTAGCCTCTTCTCACTTCTCTCCTTCATCTGGTTCCCCAGTCTTGACCTGTTGGCTCGAGGACTCCAAAGGAGAAGCGAATGGTGCACCTAAAATACAAGGTCTTAGGAGGTGGAATCTGAGGACGACCAGAGAAGAGGGGTGGCTCCCAAAAGAGGCAAGAAGAGCCCTTTTAACTACCATGGAAATGCCAGAGAGGTAGAAAAAGAAAGGAGGTGGCAACAGAGGAGACAGTAATACGGCGGTAATAGAGCTGGGGTTGTCTCTGTGGAAATAACTCTGTATCATGTGAAGATCTTTCCCTCATCTGTGATACTGAACCTTATTACTTACATAAGAATTAAGTTTCCAAGTATCATTCAGGTCTTCTTGGGACATTAAAGACAGCGAGGTAGAGTGATGGAGTTGACTGGGTAGATTCATTTACAAACTAGTGCATTTACTAACCATGTATGAAGCCACTACTATGTGAGAAAATGGATATAAGACGTGTCAGATTTAGCACTGAACAAGATCCTGCTCCCTGCCTTCCTAGAAAATGTCGAATCAGTGAAACTTTCATGGCAGGAAAGAGGAGACGGAAATGTCCGCAGGGTGTCATGGTATTGACACACCTTCCCTTTGAAACCTTGAGCACTGACACAGTCCTGGATTGGAGCACAGTATGGACCACAGGGTGGCCCTCAGTAAGTGGCTGCTGAATGAATGACATTATTATCTGCCAGTCTGTCTCCATTACTAGACCGTGAGTCCTGTTAAACAATAATCCCTTATCTACAGGATACATTATATAGTCAGGATAAACTAGGAGACCCCAATATCCCAGAAGGTCATCATGGAACCATCTGGGGGATTCTGTCCATAAAGACCCATGCAGACAAGGCAGTCGCCATCTTGAAAATGGCAGGTCACTATGTCTACCCGCCAAATCATGCTCTGGAGCTCTAGCTAGCATGGGTGGTTAGACATGACAGCCTGGAAGTAGTTCACATGGTTGCTGCTCGTGACTCACTGGCAGGACAAGGAGGTGAGGAGACGTGTGAGTTCTGCAGGTAGTGTGCATGTGTGTATGTGTGTGACACGTGCACTTGTGTGCAGTGGGGGAGAGGCACAGCCTTGGGTCAGTGAATGGGAGGGGGCTTCCAAGGGAAGCTGAGAGGAATCTCCTCTGCATGCTGCTCTGGGCTTGTCCTTTGCAGATCCAGTACCAAGAGTAAGGACACACAGAGGGACATGTGGACAGAGGACACAGAGGGACAGGTAGGAGACATGGTCTCTGTGAGAAGCCAGGTGGTGTGACAGGACAGTCACTCACCGGCTCTGGGCCTTGGGCAACTGCTCAAGATTTGTGAGCCTCTACCTCCCCTCCTGCCAAGTAGCATTCAAAAGGGCCTGTGCTTCAATTGTGTCATGTCAAGACCTGAGGCGACAACAGGTGAGGAGCATGTAGTTCAGGCACAGGACACGTGTCTGTGGAGGACGAGGCTCTGGAAGAATGTCCTAAGCAATAGATGGATTCTTTGCACTCAGAATGGGAGGTGGGATAGGCTGTGGGGGGTGGGGATATTCCCCTGTCCACTCTCAGGAGCTGGTGAGTGGGGGTGAGGGTGCCTGGTCCTGGCTCTCTGGCTAATGGGACTTATTAGATGGCACCTCCGCTATCATAGTACTGTCTGAGTAGTGCTGAGCCACATCCTCTCCTGAGGGGAGCAGGATTTCTGAGTTGTCACCTAACATCTTGACGGTTTTGACCCAAACAATACATCCTAAGGAAAACAGAGAGGCCACTCACAGGCCTTTTCCCACCCCTCATGCCCTGCAGTACCATGCGCTGTGGGCAAAGCCGCTCAGCCCTGGAGTGGAAGGCTGGACCTGTGGGTCCTCTTGGACTGGGGGCTAGATCCTGGGCGAGGAAGAATACTGTGTTTCTGTGTTCATGAGATCCTCATCTGTCAAATGGAAACCAGAATAATGGCGCCTGCCTCACGGGACCTTTGTGGACATGACCCAGATCCAGCACCAGGCCAGGAGGCAAGTCCCGCGAGCAGTCGCCAGTGCCCGCCCACCCAGGTGCCACAGTTCATGGCCAAACTAGGAAGACACACGTGGATTGCTCCAGAGTTAAGGAGGAAAGGCCGGTGTGCGGGTTAATTGAAAGTAACTGGAAGAACGAACCAGCCTAAAGTCCTGGCTGCATGAAATCAGGCGAGACAAAAGCCATTAACTACAGCAGGGAGCCCATGTCTAGGCCTTGATTTCAGATGAGGAACCCAGTCTTGAGAAATAAATCCCCAGGGCTTCCTCTGGCACGTCCCTGGTCACATAACCTTAGATGATCATTTCCCCTTTACACCTTTCTTTCTCATTCTGATAAATGGGAATCATAACCAGGACCCCTAAGGAGGGTGTGGATGAAAGAAGATGGAAGTCCCTGAGCTCTTTGATTGACACGGGCTAGTTTCTAATTTTCCCACCTTATTTGTTTTATTTTTGGAGAGCAACTTTAACTTCTTCTCATCCTGAGGCCTATCCCTACATTGGACACTTGGTCTCCAAGGCTTATTGACATCGTTTCCCACCCAAGACATTTGGTGCTGCCTTACAGACCTGACACCACGGTCCAGCCTGGAATGGAAGATGGATCCGGCCCCAGACGTTCAGCAAAGGGATGGTCTCCCGCATGGGGCTTCTCCCCCCAGCCAGGCTCCTGGGGAGTTGCCCCTTCCTTCTCTTGCTGCCCCCAGTGGATCAAACACGGTTGTGCTTGTGGGTTTAAAGATGGTCCCTTGGCCTAGGGCACTCCTCTGCATGGGTGATCTTATACCTCTTTTCCTCTCCCTGGTAAATGGGGGTGCTGGTGTGGGTGGAGTGGGGACCTGAAACCTAGTTCCCACCTCAAGTGGGCCAACACCCTTGTCTTGGTATCAGCCTTTTAGCTCTTTCTTTTTCTTTCTTTCTGTTTTCTTTTTTTTCAAGTCTAAGATCAGGTTGTGATTAATGGCATCCTGAGGTTCCCCCCTGCAGAAATAAGGTCATGGTGAAGAATCGGGCTGTTTTGAAACCCTGGTGAACTTCAGGGGCCAGAGCAGAATGAAGATCACTCTGGTTTTGGCTCATCTTCCTTCTCTGTGGCCTGTGACTTCAAGGCCGGGGCCGTCCCTGCCTCTCAGACTTCCTCTCATGCAAATGGCCCCCAGAAGGGTGAGGAGCAGCCACGCTAGAAGAGGAAGCGGAGGGACGCAGCCAGCTGCGACCTCTGAGGACCTACTTTCGCTTTTCTAGGCGAGCACCCCGGGGGGTCTCCCCTTGAGGGGCCACCATCCCAGTCTCTGCCCCGAGCCAGGGCATGCTGATGTCCAGGATGCTCCACAACCTGGAAGCAAGAGCCGGGAGGCCGCTAGCCCAACCACTGCTCAAGAATCCCTGCTCAGTTCCCTTCAGAGAAAGACCACAGCTCTGAGGCGTCGGTGGCTTTCTACCCTCCAGCCCTGCCTGTCGCCCCTCTTTCTGGAGCTAAGGACTCCACACCACCTCTCCTCAGCCGTGTGGCTCAGAGGAGGCTCGGAGCCCATAGGACTTGACAGCACATAGATCAGGGACAACCGAGCATTAGACCAGAAGGGCCTGGATAAGTCCTAAGAAAGCAGACCCCTTTCCGCACCTCTAATGGCACCTCAAAAAGTTCTACTGTGTGCTGACCTGAGGGCTGCAGGGGCTTGTTTCTTGCTGGACTGAGTTAGTGGGCTGGTGTGCATGACATATTTCTCGAGAACCCCAAGGGCCATTAGGAAGGGGTGTGGATAGAGGAAGGAGGACAGACCAGCAGCTCCCGCCCTGGCTTGCGTTCGAGTCTGTGAGACCTGGAGGCTCTCAGCCTGGGTCTTTGGGCCTCAGTTTCCCTTCTGGGAGCAAGAGGGCCGGAACCCGCTATCTCTCTGTCCCTCTCTTTCGTAGTCACAGAGGGAAACATTTTGTCATAGCCCCGTCATCGTCTTAGGAAGGAGTAGCTCACTTTCAGGAATGATCCTGAGCGTAGATGCAGCAGTTCTCGGGCCCAACCATCTCTCGAGAAATAAATGCATTGATGATGATGTAGGAAGAAGGATGGAAAAAGTCCTACCAGTCTGGATTTTGTTGGCTGTCATTTACCTCCGGCTGCCATTCACCAAGTGACTCCAAGCAGTGTGGCGTGGGGGGGGGGGGCTCTGGACACCTTCCCCCATACGTTCACACAGTCTACCTTGTGAGTTCAAAGACGTGGCCAGGGCTTTGAAGTGAGAACCAAGTCAGGGCCTGGATCCCTGCTTCTCCACTTACATAAAGGGGAAGAGAGACTTCAGAAGGTCCATAGTCGCCATGGCTCCTGTTCAGTAAGATTTCCAAGTCTCCTAAGATACGCAAATGCCTCTGAATCTCATAAAATAAATAAGACCCTTTAGTGCAGCAGAATGAGAGCGAAGTAACCTGGGGGGGGGGGGAGTCATCGGAAACTTCCAGGATGGAATTCCCTTAGCTGCACAGTAAAGAGATTGAATCTCCCCCTCCCCAGAGTTTCTTGCCCTCCATGAGGGCAAGAAAAGCAGATGGCCACAGCCTGTGAGTTACTAAAGCATTAAAATAGTGTCCATGAGCCCTCAGTTGCTTCTTTTCTCTCGCACACCCAGGTCTGTTGATACTGATGAGGATCGGTCATTGACATTGATGAAGAACTATCAACATGACCTCTGTGGCTAAGGTGGGCAAGTGGCTCCACATGGCGCCATCGTGTGATATGTGGCTCCAGACATCCGTCTAGCTTCCTTCCCTCCTTCGCCAATGGGACTAGAAGTTTTCTTACAAATATGCTATAAATGGGGGGATGAGGAGCTGCTGGCGGGAGATGTAGGAAGAGGAAGGCATCAGCAGCACCAGGGAGGTGTCCAAGAAGCCGCCACCTGGAGTTTAGGATGAAGATAAAGGGTCCACTGCCTCTGTCCTGTGTGGACTCCAAGAGCAAAGAAGGGGTGCTATGGGAAATGGGATCTGGAGGGCTTTTCTCCCCCACGGTGGCCTCTCCATTCTCCAAATAGGGCCTTTGAGACAAACAAGGGTGTCTTGTTCTCCCAGAGCCAGGCGCGGGGGACCTGTGGTGGGGAGGGGAACGGGTAGGGGGTAAAGAAAACCTTGGCGAGTGAGCGGCAGGTGGGGCCCCCGCTGGCAGGCACCTCTGATGAGAGTCAGCTTGATGTGGCCGTCTGGCTCCTCGGAGCGGAGCGCACTCAGGGACAGAGGTGTGGAGCGGCACAGTGTGTGTTTGAAGGTGTTTCTCTACAGCAAGCACCGGGCGGGGAGGAGAAAAGCCTAAACCACTTCAAGTGGATTCTGAGTTTGAAAGCCACCACATGAAAAGTGCAGAAACCTAAGCCCCCTTGAGTCCCGGCCCAAGAGTAACAGATGGGACGGCAGCGGCCCAGGCCTGGCAGCCGGCTCCCTGGGCCCCTTGGGAGCGAGTGTCTCCACTGCCAAGTGCACCCGGGGAGGGACCAGGGAAGCTCTCAGTTCTGCACACCGACAGCTAAGAGCTGGACCATGGTGCTGCTCCAAGCCGGTGCCCAGAGTGGGGTGACTTTCATTTGTGGCCACATGGCCCAGCCTATCTGGAACTTCCTGAGGGTTAGGGTACAGGGGAAGCCTTTCATCCTCCAGGGAAGACCCCAAAACACACCATGACCCAGTGCCGAGTTAAACCCCTTACACCCTCCCTTCCAACCACGCTCCTTTCAGCCCTGCTATAACCCCTCCCGACACCCACACTCCCATAAGGAAGGATCCCCAAGTGCTTTCTCACCATGTCCGGTGTCTCTGCTGCCGCCCTGACCTTTGACCCAGTTCCCTTGCCCTGGGCATGTTATCTACCAGCTCCTGACCATCAGCCGTTTGTTGACTGACCCCTGCCAAAGTCTGATCAGGCCCTAAACTTAGAGATTATTTTGTTCCTCCTTCTTCTCCTACATTTCATGCACTCTAAAATGGTCCAAAGTCCTGAATTATAAATTACAAAAGTAAGAAGTACGCCCCAAATCAAAATATCATCTCCTTCTGGAGTTACTGATAGTATGATGCTGTGAAGATTCACCAAAGGTGGCAGCTTTCTTTTGTAGTGGTGTTTGGCAGGGGCCTCAAGGTCTCCTTAGTTGGACCCCTTGGGTAATCCAGAGCTGCTGTCTGCTCCCCACTCTCTTCCCACCCCCCTTGGGAACTTCCTCTGGCTCTAACCCCAGCTGGGGCGCAGTGCAACCCGTTGTCTTCTACAGAGGTCGCGGCATCAGAAAGTTATGAGCTCAGACAGTGCTGGGAGAAGAGAGAGCCAGGGCTCATGGGGGCATTAAACACCATCTGATGGTGGAAGCTGAGCTGGGTCAGGCCTGGTTGGCCCTCAGATGGGAGAACGGGTGTTTCAACTAGAGGCCAGCCTAGTTATTGCAGTTATGGGAACCCATCCTCCACTTTACTGGAGTGTTAGAACCCTATTGCTGCTGTAACCCATGACCACAAACCTGGACTCTGAATGACACAGAATAATCTAGAAGTCAGAAGCTCATATTGGGACTCACTGGGCTAAAATCAACACATCATCAGGGCCATATTTCTAGGAGAGACTCTGGGGGAGTGCTACAGTATGAACCTGTTCCCCACAGGCCCTGTGTTGGAAACTCAACCCCTAATGCCACAGTGTAGAGAGATGGGGCCTAGGAAGAGGGGACCAGGTCACGGGGACCCTGATCTCATGAATGGACTAATATTATCACAGGGGTGACCTAGTTGTGAATGTGACTTCAGTCTCCTATTGTTCTCTCTTTCTTGCCTTTCTGTCTTCCACCATGGGATGATGCAAAAGGAGGCCCTCACCAGATGGGGCACATCCACATTGAACCTCCAGCTTCCAGTGCTGTGAAATAATCTCTATATTGGTACAAATTGCCTAGTCTCAGGTATTCTGTTTCAGCAGCCTGTGATGGTCCAAGACAAGGAGCGTCTCTTTAATGCCATTTCCTGCTTCTGGAGTCCTCTCACATTCCTTGGGTTGGGGCTCCTTCCTCCATATTCAAAGCCGGCATCATCAGGTGGAGGTCATCTCACATTGTCGCTCTGACTCTTGCACTTTCCTCTTCCACAGTGAAGGACCCTTGCAATTACACTGGCCAAGCAAGTATCCCAGGGCCATCTTATTATTTTAAGATCAGTGATGAGCAGCCCTAACTCCCCCCTCCCTTTTGAGGAAAGACTGTCAGGGTATGGCTCTGCCAGTGGCTCACAGGATTCACAAGGCCCATTGTCACTGAAAAACAGGGAAGTGAAGTGTGGGGGTTTGAACTTAGGCTGCTGGGAACTACTTTTGTACCATCAGCACCCCCTCCACACCAAGTCAAGGCTCAGGGCAAAGGGTCAAGGCCACGGGCCTTCTTCTTACGGGAAGAACTTCATTTTGAGTCAAAATAGTCGAAACTCTCCACTTGGTATAGAAGAAAGGATAAGGACATGGAGATCCACTCGGGCTTAACTTCAAGTCCAGGAGATTAGTAGCTGTGTGACTTTGAGTGTGTTGTTTAAACTCTCTGAACAACAAAATAATGCCTACTGCACAGGGAGTAACCCTGACATATATGTTGATCATGTCTGATATACAG
This sequence comes from Spermophilus citellus, assembly GCF_964194105.1. Classification (NCBI taxonomy): domain Eukaryota; kingdom Metazoa; phylum Chordata; class Mammalia; order Rodentia; family Sciuridae; genus Spermophilus; species Spermophilus citellus. The sequence goes on from NC_138200.1 coordinate 61,758,073, forward strand.
AATGAAGAAAATAAAGACTGTCCTCTCTACAGACTAAAAAAAAAAATAGTAGTTATTATTAATTGAGAACTGACAAGACAATCACTCTCCTAAACCCTCCCTTGTTCATTATTCATTGAATACCCCCAGACAGCAGTGACTTTACTGTTTTCCAAAGATGGGTAAACTGACAGAGGAGTGGAGTGGCTTACCCCAACCCACAACCAGACGAGGAAATGGGATTTAAGCTCAGAGAAGAGGTCCAGAGCACACGGCTGTAAACAGGTTGTCTTGGAGAGCCCAGATTCTAAACATTTAGCATCATCGTCAACCACGGTGATGGTCTCTGCCTTTTTATTTGGAAAATACAATCTATGACCCGAGGGAACTGCAGCCTCCTGACTATTCTTTTCCATTTTCCATGAGGGGGAGGGGAGGAGGGGAGCCATGGTGCGGTGTCTCTCTGTGCAAAACTGGACACAAAGGCCACTGGAGACCTGGTACTGATTGAAATATAAATTTGAGATGGACCACAGACTCCACTTTGGAATTTTTAATGTCAGCCTTCAAGCCCTAACTGAACAGCAGGCTTTGAGGGACTTTTTATATAGCAGGCCCTTAACCCTTCTGACGGATCCAAATCAGTGTTTGAAGCAGGCCTCCCTGGGATTTGGGGGCCCCACCACAGAGTTGTCATCCAAGAAAGGAAGGTTATGAAAGGGGCTGATGTTTACCCAGCCTTCTGTGGCCACCATTTTTCCGTCTTTCTGTCTCTTGAACTATTTCCCTGGGGAGAAGTCTACATTACACAAGGCAGAGGGAGCTTGGGAACGCATCAAAAGGCACAAGTGTGTACCATAAAAGGGTCTTTTAAAAGTCTGGAAGGAAACCAAACCGGCCCTCATTGTGTGTGTCCAGCAGAGGACTTGGTTGGAGATCCAGGCTCACCCAGCAGAGGTCGCTGCCCTGGGACCTGCAACTGGACACCATCTACGAGGGAGTATCATCTGGTAATGGGGACGGCAGCATTGCAGATGGGAGACAGAAAACTTCCATGTGAATTTCCCAGGGTGTCCTTGACAAATCACCATGAACTGGGTGGCATAAAACAACAGGAATTATTCCCTCATAGTTCTGGAGGACAAAAGTCTGAGGCCGAGGTGTCACAGGGCCATGCTTCCCCTGAAGACTCCAGAGGACTCCCCGGGAAGGTCCTTCCTCACCTCTTCCATCTCAGGGAGGGGCCAACAGTGCTTGGCATTCTTGATTTGAGGCTGTATCACTCCAAGTCTGCATTTGTCTTTGTGCGGCACCTACCTTGCCTGAGTTTGTCTGATGGACTCAGTCTCCTTCTGACGACTTCAGTCCTGGGTTTAGGACCTGCCCTGATCCAGAATGACCTCACTCAAACCTGGTTACATCTGCAAAGACCCCCAACGGTCACACACACAGCTCCCAGGAGCTAGAACTCCCTGATTTCATTCAAGGGATGCATTTCTACGCCCCCTCAGCTTCTCACAACGCATGACACCTACCAGGCCCTGCCTTTGTTCCGGGTACAGTAACAAGCACATCACAATGATGACGTCAACCCAAATGAAAGGGCCACTTTTGTAGGTGTTGAACGTCGGCAATTTCATATGGTGAAACCCAAGAGGGTACTGTTGAGCCCTCTGAGATTAGCTCCATTTATTAGTGTATCTACTGATGGATAAGGGAGTGGAGGCACCTAGATTTTTCAGAGATGAGATGATGACGTTAGGAATCATATAGATCCTAGTAAAGACTATGCCTCCTTATCATGCAACCAAGAGGGAGTTACCTGCTACCTCTAAGCTTCAGTTTCTCCAGATGCAAAATTAGAGATGACTTTGATGTAATAATGTTTACACATACACAGGACAGTCACTCATGGATGGCTGACTGGGGAGCAGGTTAGCCGAAGGTTCTCCTTGGTTTCTGGCTCATAGGAGATACTATGCTGCTGCCTCTTAACGTGTAGTCTAGGGGAACAAAACACTTGGGAACCACTTGGAAGTGGGGGCATTTGCTAAGAATGGGTTCCATACTGAATATTGAATTGGACTCTCTGAGTGAAGAACCTGGCCATCTACATTTAGACTCCCCCCTTCTCCTGGCCTGGTCCTGGGAATACTAGATCATCGCTGCATTGAGTGAACGAAAGTCTCCATTCCTTTCAACAGGACACAGTGGGCTAATTAGAACGGAACTGTCCAGGTAGTCTGTCACTGCAAGCTCAGAGACAGTAGAGAGAGGCAGAGGGACCAGTTACAGCCATCATTTTCCGGGGGTTGGAGGGGGGTGCGGATGGGGCATGGCCCCTTTTAAGGGGACAGCAAAACTTCAGCCATCTTTATTGCATGTTTGTGACCCTTTTGCCACTTGAATGCAAATAAATAGCATGCTTCAAAACTGCAGGATCAAAAGTCAACGACATCTTCTTTATGCAAGTCAAATCCTCATGCTTTGCTGGTGCAGAGAGGAAAAGGAAACTAACGAAATCTCCTTCCAAGATTTCTTTTTTCTCCTGCAAATCCTCTGGCTTGCTGTCCCATCAAGTCCTTCCCTCACCTAAGCACTGTTTTTCTTTTGTGTTCAGAGCTGAGAGGCCCTTGCCTTGCACACGGAGCTTTTGGAAATAAGATGTGCCAGTCAAGTGCTCTTTTTGGGTCCGAAATCACAAGAGCTGTTGATGGCCTCAGTGTGCGGCTTTCGTTGGTAGAAGGGACTCGTAGTTTCAGAAAGCCAGCCTTGCTCTCCGTGTGATTTGCGTAGTCAGGAAGCCCAGGGCGCCACCCAAACCAGGGACCCGCCCTGTCAGTGGGGCAGGAGATGGAGGCTCCCTGCTTTCCTGCCTGCTGCTTTGAGTGTCTGCCACCTGCCTCGCCCCGGGTGCTGGGTGAAGACGCTGCCTCCTGAAAGTGTCTGTAAAAATGAAAGGAGGAGCCAGGCATCGTGGCACACACCTGTAATCCCAGAGACTCGGGAGGCTGAGGCAGGAGGATCACGAGTTCAAAGGCAACCTCAGCAAGAGCAAGGCACTAAGCAACTCAGTGAGACCCTGTCTCTAAATAAAATACAAAATAGGGCTGGGGAGGTGGCTCAGTGGCCGCGTGCCCCTGAGTTCAATCCCCAGCACCCGCCTACCCCATAAAAATAAAATGAAAGTAGACTGTGCGTCTTGCACCTATGGAAAGGGCCACAAAGAAGCCGTGGGCTGGTGCAGGAGGAGTATGAGATCTGGGCTCCCTGTCTGCAGGACACAGCCTGCTCCTTATGTTCAGGGGAATAGGTGGAGCATTCTGAATGTATTTTATTATTCAGTTCTCACCCCCCCAACTCCCCAAGAAGTAGCTCTGCTTTCACATCTACACAGGAACCAGTGGCTTAGCAGAGGCACATGACTTCTCCGTGGTCACGCACACAGAAAACCGTGGCATGTGGATTCCTCCCCCCCACCGACCTCCTGCCTGACCCCTGCATGCAGGATCGTGGTCACCTTTCCACTTTGTTTTCTTTTTCTGGCTGTGTCATTTGTGTCCTTAAGCCCCAGTATCCTCTTGAGGGAAGCTGGAAATGAGAGCAACACCCACCTGGGAGGGGGTGGGGGGGGCAGGGCTGTAATTGCAAAGGAAAACCCACCTCTGGACAGGAACTCACGAGGGCGAGGGGTTGTGAGGTCATTCTGCTCCCCATCTACCAGGGACATGCTCTGGGATTTGCCTCCTGAGAAGCTCAGGGGCATAGGGCCTGAGCAGAAGTAGAAGGCAGGTGCCCACGGCAGCTGTAAAGGAGCGGCCAGAGAGAGGGACATTTGAGGATTGAACCCTCACAGGTGGCTCAGCACTGACTGGACCTAACTGTGAGCCATGGGGCAAGGAGCAGGCCCTGTCCCTCTCCTCATGCCCAGTGTGCAGTGCAGAGGCTCCTGACACCTCGGCCCAGAGTCCCTATAAGGAGGCCTTCACGTGGGTAGGACCTTGGCAGAGCTCTGGGTGACCTGGGGGAACTCCGGCCTGGCCTTGATACAAAGGTGATCTATGTCACTGGCTTGGAAAGTGTTAGAAACAAGGGGCTGGCCCAGGACACAGTGGGGCATGGGGGGGGTTCGTGGAACCTGGCCCTGCAACGTGGTTTCTGCCACCCCTGTCTCTGCTCCCCAGAGGAGCGGCTCTCGGCTGCCGCTGCTGTGAGGCCACCGGTCGGTAAGACAACAGGAAGACCATCTGTGCGATAAGCTGTCCTACTAACCCCAAGCGATTTTCAGCTCTCTTGAGAAGGGAAAAAATTACATTTAGGAAAATCTAGAAAAGGTTAAACTTGTCACACAAGTTACTGAACAGAGTTTGCCACCAAGTCACTCCACAAATAGGACTTTCCTGACCCACCTGGCTTTGTGTAAATGCTGGAGAAGAAAAGGTCCAGGGTGGACTCATTTCAGATGGGCCAAGAGGACAGCCAGAGTCCTTTTTCCACCTTGAGGGGTCATGTGCATACGTCACTTACAACAACAGGAATGCGTGTCTCTCAGTGCTGGAGGCTACAAGTGGAAACCAAGGTATTCACAGGCCACACTCCCTCCAAAGCCTCCGGGGGACACCTCCTTGCCCCTGCAGTTTACGGGGGCCCAGGCTGTCGCTGGTCCACACTCCACACACATGTCCACACTCCAGCCTGCACCTTGGCTTGTGGCTCATCATTCCAACTCTGCCTCTGACCTCACATGGCTGTACTCTCCCCTTGCTTCCAGGTCCCTGCATCTCTCTTATTAGAAGGACACCAGACACTGGATTTAGGACCCACCCAAATCCAGCATGACCTCATTTTAACGGAACTAATTACATCTCCAAAGACTCTTTCCAAATAAGGTCACATTCTGTATTTCTGGGTAGACTTGAATTTAGGGGGAGAGTCTTTAACCCAGGACACATGTCCACACTCCAGCCTGCATGTCCAACTCTGTCTGTGACATTCTTCCTTGGAAAGAATAGCTCGTGGCCACCCATCATCCGTATACACTGCTCATGGCCTGTTCTTTGGAGGACTGATGTGGACAAGGGGAATTCATGTTCCCGGCTGCCAATCTTTCAGAAGTGCAGGTCTGTGCAGGCATGTCTCCTATGGGCTCCCCATCCCATGGGAAGGGCAGAGCCAGAGGAGAGCTAGAGAGAGTCCCCCCAAGATGCAGCACCCAGTATGGGGTCATGTTGGAGATGGGCCAAGGCAGAGAGAGCTGGGGGAAGGATGAGTGAGATTCAGGAAGGCAGATTTATGGGTCATAACAGATCACAGTAATATGAATTTTCAAATAAGTGCTCCCATCACACAGAAGCAGAAATAATGAACAGGAAGTCCCTCGCTTACAAATGAGCTTTGAATGTGGCTGATAGAAACAGCATTAAGGTTCCTGAGGCAACCTACAAATACTTTCATGATTTCCAATGGAAAAAAATTCACAAAAGGATTGAAATGGAGAAAGGATTTTTTAATTCTCCGAATGAAGCTGGTGCTAAATGAAGTTGGTGTGTGTGGCTGGGCAGGTAAGGGCCCCCAGGAATCTGGAGGTGGTTGGAAAGGGTGTGTGTGGCTAAGCTGTGGGTGCTGTGAGCCCAGGTCCTACTCACCTGCTAGTGAACCCAACCTGCAGCCACTCGGAGCTCTGGGTCACCCCTTCCCCTGAGAAGGGTCCTTGGTCACAGAAGCATCCCTATCTAATGCCTGGGGGTTATGGCGTCTCCTTGTGGACAGCCTGCAGTCACTGCCCCGATGGTGGTGGGGGGCAAAATGGCACCCCCTTTCCTCAGGGCTGGACAAGCCTAGGTGCTATCACACTCCAGAGCCCCAGTGAGGTAAAGCTGAGGCCAGACTTGAATCAGATCCTCCCATGTCTCCCACTCCACCTGCTTCTCTGCCCCACCTCGTCAAGAATTACCCTCTCAATGTTCTTCCAGGAACCTCTCTTGAGACAGCCCGGGAGTGATTTCAAGGACACTCTGCTGACTTGTCTGGTATCAATTTTCTCTGCGACATTTGATTCCCCTCTTCCATAATCTGCTGTCATGTCAGTCCAAACTATCACCACCCTGCCATGTCCCTCCCTGACCAGCGCCTGAGGGAAGAAGCTAAGAGAACAAGAAGTGAGAAAGGAGAGAGAGAGAGAGAGAAAGAGAGAGAGAGAGAGAGAGAGAGAGAGAGAGAGAGAGAGAGAGCGCGCAAAAGAAAAAAAGCAGAGAGGGAGAGGAAGAAAGGAAGGAAACAGAGGCTGTGTGAGCATACAGAGATGACCAGAAGGAAGACTGGGAAGAGGGCTGGACAGGATGTGGGCACACACACTTGATAAATAGTGTGAATACTTGAAAGAAAGCGGAGTGAGGATCAGGGGAGACGAGCGATGGACACTGGGTAAGTGGAGCTGCTAATCCCAAAGTTAAGCAGGTGACGAGATATCATGGAAGAGGAGAGGAGAGCCCTGGGGAGAGTTAGGAAATGCAATCCAGGATTTAATAAGAAAAGTCAGAGGTATAACAAAGAAAGAAAAGAGACACGGGGCACTTAATACCCACTCTTTAAAGTGACCCTGGCTTTATGCAGTTGGTTGTATTCTTGAAAAGAGTTTCCTGCATCAGTTGTTTGTGTATCAAATCCCATCTTAAGCACACTGAGAGACCTCACTCTTTGAAGACGTTTTTTAAAGGAAAATCCATTACAACCCTTTATAGTGAATACACACACTCTCCCCTGATGTATTAATTAGAGCACTTCACTTCTCCGTCTGTGAGCAGCCAGGACCACACAGAGCATGCTAATCTGCAGCCTCACCCTGGACAGCTCCATATGGAATAAGCCCACAGGAGACCTGGTGTCTGGGGCCACATAGTTAGGAAAGAAGAAAATGGCGGCCAGTTCTCTCCCAGAGTATTGGGATAAAGATACTCCAACAATAAGAGCGACTTATCCTGCTCCTGAGTTCTGAAAAGCCGTTTGGAGAGGCAAAATAGCAGCTTGGCAGTTTAATTTCTCTTATCTTTAGACCAGAGGAACAGCAGAACTGTGATGAACCCTTGACCTGACACCTGAAACATGGGTACCAGTGTCCCTCCCTCCCCTCTCATAGAAATGAGACATTAATGGTACCATCAAAGAATGGGAGACGTCTGAGCTGAAAGGGTTCTCACAACTGGAAGTCCCGAGCACCAGCTATTTATAATTGTCTCCAAAATCACAACTTCCCCAAAGGCTGTGGTAACAGGGTAAAATTAGTCTCTTTAGTCAAAGAAGACCTTTGATATTAGTAAGGAGCAGGTGTACAAATTCTCAGCTTACTCAATGTCAGTTTGTCATATAATCTCTTGCATAGAAGTGGCAGTGGGTGTTTTTACTTTCTCTCTGGCACTGGCAGAGGTTTTTCTCTGGGTGTCTGTTACACCCCATGGAGCAGTGTTTTATCCCCTGGAGAGAATGATCTTTGGTGCAGAATCACAGTATTGGTCTCTGGGTGGACATGGGGCTCCCTGCTAAGCGCACTCGTGTATCCAGAGATTTCTTCTTGCTGATTAGCTTTGTCCAGGGATCTTTCACATTCATGCCGCAATAAAAATGACAAGTTATGAAGTCACAAAACATGGGGTGACTCACAAAAGCTCAATCTGGCTAGGGTCTGTTGAACCCAATCCTGAGTACTGGAGGGTGGGCCATGGGGAATGTTCCTGATTTATCTCTGCGTCTCCGGTGAACAGCCTAGTAATGGGCTGAATTTTGAGTGTTCTCTAGATACTTAAGGGATGGAAGGAAGGAGGGAGGGATGAAAGGATGGGGTTTGTGTGAGATAACAACTAATGATTCTTCACAACTCAGCGATGAGCAAAGGAAGCAGCCTTTCTAGAAAAAGAAACCTAAGAAACTTCCTCACAGTTCACGTAAATATAGTTCAAGATGCTACACTTGGTGCAAAAGTTTGCAGCGCATTCTCTTGCAGAGCTCTTTGAAATTTGTAAAAATTCTTACTTGAGATTAGTAAGCATAAGTCATAAGTCTTTGTATTTTAAAAAGACCCCAATAGCTCCATTTATAATCCCAAAGTTCTATGTATAGCTCCCTCAATTAATTCACGTTTCTTTCCAATTACTAAGAGAAACGGAAGCACAGAACTTTTTTTTTTTTTGAAGTGTTTTAAAATATCCCTTTGGTGGGGGTGAAGGAGACATTTCTCAAAGTCTTTAAAGCTGTCACAAAAATCTTAGGTAGTTTCTGACAGTTGTCCAAATATGGTTGTGCCTCACAACCAATTGCTCAGCAATCTTGGCTGACTGGGGGTTAGCTCTGACGAAGGCACTAAGGCTCTGAAATGACAATGTCTGCGAATAAGCACAGGCCACAGGGGGCCTCCGGGCTCTCTGATGCCGGACGGGACTCGGGACTCCAGTTGGCTTTGGAGACCTTGGGCAAAAACAGCTCAGTTTGGACCCAGCTGCTCACCCCTGCCTCACACAGAAGCACTTGTTTCCCTCGAGTGGGCAGGGAGCTCTCCCACCTCCCCCACTCTCATTTACGTGAAACCACAATCCACTCCTCTAACAAAAAGCACACACACACACACACACACACACACACACACACACGCACATGCACGCACACAGAGTGGGAATAGAGGAAGGGTCCTTTTAGTACCCATTTCCACTTACTATGTTCTTCCACTATGAGATACTTTAATGAATCTCCTCTGGTGATATCTGTGGCAAACCTATGGCTAGACATTGCCAGGTCATAATTTAGCAGACTCTTGTTGGCCCTTCAGCCATCTCTGAGCCCATGAGCAAAGGTAAATAAACAACCCCAAACTGCCACCACCCTCCTTGCCACCAGCTCAAGGCTCCCTTCCTTACGCAAGACCTTGGCACCGGCCGTGTTTCTCATCTCTTCTCCACGTGCTTTCTTGCAACCAGAAAGGGGAAGGAAGAGGATCACTGCTGAAGGGTCAGGAGGAAAATGCCAAATTCCCTTGGCAAAGTCACCCTTCAGAGGACCCCACGGGGCAATTGCAGAGTGGCAATAATACCTATGATGGATAAATGAGACCATGGAGAAATTCACCCAAACCCTAAATCTAGCTCTAAATCTAACCCTAAATCTGACTTCTGAAATTAAAGGGCACAGAGGAAAACAACAGAGGTATTTCGAATTGTGCCTATGTTTGTCAGGGATCTACCCCCATTTGGCAAGGATCATGAGAGCCATGCTGCCTTAATCACCATCACAAGCTAATTACAGTGGGGGTGGTTTTTTAAGAAGGGCTGGGTAGTTGTTTCAAACTCTGCAAGGCTGGTGTCACAGAAAAAAGTCAAAGTTTCCACTTGAACTTCCACTTTTCAGGCAGGAGAGCACTTTGCTTCGGGCGAGATCTTGGCACTAAAGGGCTTAACCCGACAGCCAAGCTCACTTGTGCACCCCTCTCTCCTGCCCGACTCTCAGTGCTCACCTAGACTCATTAAAGCACTGAACTCCAGGTCCAGCTAGACTGAAGCTCTTCCCAGCCACCAGCCGGAGCCTGGCTATCTGTGGGGACACACAGCTCTCTATACACATTGCAGATTTACATGGTAAAAATAGAAACTCAGGGCATTGCATGTATATGCAAATTTGCCCACCAAACTCAGTGCTGAAAATAGTTATTTACTATTTGGCTTGCATATTGGCCCAGAAAGCCCTCTATACCTATTGCATGCTCATTTAAATTCTTTAAGAGTTCCTGACCCATTTAAATTTCTTGAGGGGTGCCTGACTTCACACGGGTGCTTGTCCTCTCCCAGAAGCACTTAAAGAAATCCTGCCAGTCATTGCAGGTTGGACTTTGGGGGGTTATGTGGGGCCCTGCTTTGTTAAGGTCCAGATTGGGTACTGCTTAGCCATGAGTGGCCAAAGACCTGGACTCGTGCCTCCTTCTTGAGAGAGCCTTTAGGTACAGCGAGGAAGATTCCTAGGGTTCCTAAGCTGTGCACCTGGGCAATGTGAAGAGCAGCTTTTCCTTGGGCATCACCATCACAGTCCCTGGGTGTGGGCAATGTGGAGAGGTTTGTAAAATGTGGGATTTGGGGCTCCTCCCCACACCTACTGGGTGACACTCAGGGTGTTGCTTTTTCAAGAACTCATTGGGATGCTTTCGATGGCCTCTAAATGTTGGGGGTTCATTACTGAGAAGTCATCCCCACACCCGGGCAGTGTGGGAACTGGAGTACGCTGAAGTCCTGGGAAGGCCAGGAGGCACCCTGTGGCTCACCGCCAGGCGAATGCACACATGGCTGCAGATGGTGCTGAAGGAGCAGAGAGCCCTTCCCAGTGTCCTCCGTGCACACTCACACCTGCAGCAGCATGGCCTCCAGAGCCATTGTGATGTTCACAGGACCAGCCTCTGTCCCCAGCCACAACACAGCCAGTTACATCCACTGCTCACTGTATTTGGGAAGGATGATTTGGAAGAGTTTGGGATCCTAAAGCTCAAGAGTGTGCATTGAAATGTTGGCTCCACCACCTTCCATCCACTTCAGTTTGTCAACTCTTCGAGGTGACAGTAACAGTTCCTGCCCAACAAGGCTATTGGGAGGATGATGAGTCTTTGTGTTAGTTGGTTTCTTGTCACTGTGACCAATACCCTAGAAAAAACAATTCAGAGGGGGAAAGGTTTATGTCGCTCATGGTAGCAGAGGTTTCTGTCCGTGGCTGACTGACTCCATTGCTTTGGCCCCGAGGCGAGGTGGAAGGACAAGGTGGAGACAAGCTGCTCAGCCCAGGGAGAGAATGAGAAAGGGGCCAGGTCAAGATGCAGTCTCCAAGGCATGCTCCCGAGGACCCCCTCCTTCCGTTAGGTTGAGTCTTCCATGTCTCTACCACCTGCTAGTAGTTCATTCAGCTATCACTGGATTAATCCACTGACAAGGTCAGAGCCCTCATGCTCCAGTCACTCCCCCCAAAGCCCCACCCCTGAACATTGTCGCACTGGGGACCAAGTGTTTGACATACGAGACTCTGTGGAACGGTCCAGATCCAAGCCATCACGGTATTGCAAAGCACCTTGGGTGATACCAGCCGAATGGAAGCCCTTGATAATTAGTAGTTGGTTTTTAAAGTATATTCATGTCTCCGTGGATTTTACAGCATTCCATGAAATCCTCCCAGGTGAGCAAGTGGGTGGTTTGGGAAGCAAGGGGTTGATGCCGAGGGAAGCCTCAAGAAGGTCCCAAAGCTTCCTGGAGAAGTCCTCTTCACTATTCCCAGCCAGAGAAGGGAGCCTAGGCCACCCCATTTTGGAGACAACCCACCATCAAGTAGCAGATATTTTCCTAGTGTGAATATGCTGTCCACTACTTAGTAGACCTTGATTCATTTGGCAACATGCTGTTCTTCATCTTGACTCACAAATACATTTGCCAAACCAATATCCTTAAATGCACACATGCACAAGAAAATGGTACTTCTTGCACCTGTGCTCAAAAACATCTACATACACCAGTACTGAAGTATCTACCAGGCAGACACACTGTGCCCCATACAGAGCTCCAACTTTCTCAGAGCCAGCCACAGACACACTCCCACACATCTTTAACACATGAAACAGCCCCTCCCGGATATTTGCCCACATACACACTTGGTCTTACGTGGCTATAGCCACACACATCCCCCCCCCAACCCTCTGGCACGGGCTTCTGTGCTTTGGCACAAACACCTTCATATAGATACAACTGCACCAATTGCTCAGTACTCTCCCCCACCTAGACATCCACAGGTTCCTGGGTCTGCGGCATGGATTGGACTCTTTGGAAAGAGAAAAAAACCAGAAAACAAAAAACACCATTGGAAACCCATTAAAAACTGGAGCCAGAAGTAAGCATTCCCCCTGTGTTATGTCAGCAGGCTGCTGAATGAGAGAGCAGGGGGCACGAACACATTCCAGAATTGGCTTTGTTGTCCTCCACGTACTCTGCCTTCCGTTTTTTTTTTTTTCTTCCTTCGGCAACAACAGAAATCTGTGAAATGACTGAGGGTGGTTAATTAAGCATTGCGGCCCATATTCCACTGCAGTTTCAATTGGATATGGTGTTCTCTTTCACTTCCTGTTATGCAGGATTGCAGAGGGCTGTTAGACACCTGCCACCCTCCCAGCCCAGCTGCCGCTCTGCAGCGGGCAGAGAGGAAGCACTCCCGGGCCAGGCCTTGAGAGGGTCTCACTCTGCACACCAGCCCTTCCCAGGGAGGCAGGAGGGCTGTGGGGGATGCAGCTGATGTGAGTCCATGCTGGAAGCTTGAGGACCAGCAGCTGGCGGTGGAGACCTTGTTCCATTGTGAGGGTTGTGGCAGGAGGCCAACTGTTTTTTCCCAAACCCCCAAACCCCGAGTCCTGCCACAACCCACGTGCAATTAAAGCCGGAGCATTTACACGGGCTGGAATCCGATGCTATCATTTGACTTTCCTGGATCCTGTAAGACCAGGAACAGGGCCGTCTGCAGAAGCATTCACTTGTGCATTGAGCCACTCATTGACTCATTCATTCATTCATTCATCCATCCATTTGTCCATCCATCCATTCACTCATTCATCCATCCATTTATTCATTCACCACTTTGTGAAAATCTCCTAAGAGGTAGCCTCTCTATGATAGGCAGTGGCCAAACAAGAAGATAAGACAATTTTGATCTTAATCATACTAACCAACCCTCCTAATCACAGCAATGATTTATCAAAAACTTGTATGTGCCAACCAACAGGCCAGTAAGCTCGGGCCCCTGTATACAAAGCACTTACTGCCAGTTCTGGGGGGGGGGGGGAGATTGGACACTGTAATGATACAGTTCCCAGCAGAAATCAGAGGAAAGGCACCTGAGTCCAGAGGGAGGAGAGAGAAGCTTCCTAGAAGAGGTAATGGAGGGGATGGGTTAAAGATGGATGAGCTTCTTAGCCACCTCTGCCATTGGGGCAGGGTCTGGGCTCTGGAGCCCCTCCCCTTCAGCCTGGGCTGACTTGCTTCTGGCCAACAGTGTAGATGGAAGTGCCAATCCTGCCACGTCAGGGTAGTCTTTGACACACAGAGTCTGCCACATACAGACCCTGCGGCCGCCATGCTGTGAGGAAGCCCAAGCTGGCCATGTGGAGCCGTCACGTGGAGCGAGAAAGAGTAGCTCAGCCTCTCCAGCTCTTCAGTCATGGAGCTGTTGTTCCAGGTGGGCCTCAAACACTGCTGGGCAAAGCTGAGCCAGCCTTGCCATGCCCTGCACAAACTGCCCACCCAGGGGATTTTTAGATACAGTAATAATGAATTGTTTTGAACCCTTAAGTTTTGAGGAGGGGTTTGTTATGCAGAAATAGATAATCAGCATGAGAAATTGGAACTAATAGGTGAATTAATTAGGTAAAAGTGAGGAATGGAAGAACCTTCCAGAAGGAAAAAAGCAAATTAAAAAAATTTTAAACAAAAGAAAGAGAGAGAGAAGTGAGATATACACTCAGATCTCCAAGTGGTTTGGTCTCACTAAAGTGGGAGGCAGGAAGAGGCCACGGCAAGAATCCTATGCCAGGCTGAGGGAGTTTCCCTCATGCCTCTAGATTGTTGGGAACATGGAGGAATTCTGAGCTGAAAGTGGGATGGTGTGACTGGTGTTTTAATCTTCTGGCTAAGGCATCAGAGGTTGACATAAGGAGGCCAGAGAGGAGGTGGTGGGTGGAGGCAGAGGCTTAATAGTGGCTGGGGGATGGAGAGCTAGGAGATGGGATGGCTCTATGTGGCTAGATTGGAGGATGCTTGGATGAGACATAGGGAGAAAGGTGAAATTCTGCATATGTGACATTGGGAGAAAGGTGAAATTCTGCATGACATCCCAGCATCTCAGACTTTTGACCACCTACTGCAAGGGAGTATGCAGAAGAAGAAGGTTTGTAGAGTGGGAAGGAGATGCTGAGAGTAGCTGGTTTAACTGGACCATATTTCTAAACCATTCCATAGCATTGTGCCTAAGGCAAGAGGGAGGGCATGCATGATGGCTGTGACCATCAGAGAAGACTCTCCACTCTGGACATGGGATTTTCAAAATAGCTTTGCATAGAATGGGGCACCTGGCACCCATTTCAGTGTTGTGGAAACTGAGTCTCAGAAGTTAAATCATTCTTTCCCCATATCACAGCCCACACAAAGCAGAACTAGGGCTGGACTCTGCCTGCTCAGTCTCCCAAAGTTGCTCCCTTAGGAAGGGTGCCCCCTCATGGATGAATAAGAAACAGGACACCTGTTTCTAAGTCCTCATAAAACATCAAGTCTGGGACTCCACAGGGAGGGAAGCTACTTCCAATCAGATAAAGGAGTTATCTCTCTTGGCAGCTTAGAATAGAGGGTGGAGCATGTAGACAAGACACACTCTTATCTGATGAGAGATATGGCAACCTTCACATATTAATTTCCTTTAAGCCATCAGGGCTCAGTTGTACAATTATCTCTCCTCGGGATTGGTTACATGAGTCATTGAATCGGTGCCCCCAAATGAGAAACCTTTTCTTTATGAATATCCTTCAGGTTAAAAAAGGTACCATAGGTCTCTGAGTCAGAATAGGTTTTTAGAGCAAGTTCAAATGTGAAGAGCTGAGTTTTAATCCAGATCCATCTGACTCTGGGGCCTGGGTGCTTAGCTGCTATGCCCTGAGTTTCATTCCTTTAATTTAGAGTTAAAACAACAGGATTCTTAGCATAGAATCTGGAATAAACAGTTGTCTAAACGCACAGATCATTCTGTTGGTAGGTAGACTTGGAGGCACTTATGTGACAGGTTTCAGAAGCAGCTCACTTCCTTCCTTCAGAGCCTACAATACCATCAATTCCTGGAGATAACTCACTATTTCTCAAATTATTGACCCTCAATCACCTGCAGTAGACTCACTGGGGCTGGGCCACCGTGAGTGGGCAGCCTCTATTAAAAATATGGATTCCCAGCCCCGACCTGGAAGGTGGCCTATGCCAGACTTTCTGCTGGAGGGTGGAGCCTGGGAGTCTGAATTTCCCATGTCTCTTCCCAGATGTTCACGCACAATGGCAAGTGAGGATGGCTGGAAGTCACACAAGGTGCCACCAAGTCCATCCAGGATGGCTTGTTTCACTTCCTCCTTGGGACCCATCACATACTGCCAGAGCCCAGGTCATGCCCATACTGCATTTGGGAACTGGGCAGTCCTCAGCCCATTGGCCCCAGAATCTTGTCCCTGCCCGCCCTCCTTTGCCCTGTGTGGCAGGGGATTAACCACTGTGAATAACATGTTCCCCAGTCCCTGGCTACCTCACTTTCTGGTTTGGACAATGGGAAGCGCAGGTGGGAGATTATAGGGTGAGAAGCTGGGTGGGGGTGGTGCTTTCTCTCCCTCCCCGTCATGTGACCTGTCTGTTCAGTGGGTCCAGCTTTCCAGGTACAGCCTGTCCTTTATGGTCAGCTCCCACGGAGCACCTCACCTTTACCCCTTTTCCTTTGCAGATCTCCTGGGACCTTTGTAACTAGTTTCTGATAGGAGTCTCCTCCTCTGGGCCTACCTGGTGGTGCATCCTGTTTCCCTGACTGTACCTGGACAGTTCCAGGAAGTCAAAAAAGTCACGTCGTACCAAAGACTCCCTCGCTAGCCTGAGCTGTAGTGTGCCTCTGGTGCTAGGCAAGGGCTACAAGCTTTATAGGGCATCGTTGCCTGCTCAAAAGCATTTATTAAGGACTCCTGGATGCTGGGCCCAGGCCTAGCTGTTGGCGATGCAATGGGAAGAAGAAGGGGCAGTGCCAGCCCTCAGGGGCTTCCCCTCTCTTGGGAAGGCCTACCTCGCCCAAAGAATTGCAGGTGGGAAGAGTGGGCATTGCAGGGATGCTGCGGGAGCTGGGGAGGCACGTCAGTAGGGCCAGCGCTGTTCAGCAGGTGGCACCATGCCCCTTCCAAACAGGTGAGGAAATGGAGGTGGGGAAGGGGAACAGTGACATCTCCAAGACACAAGCACCCTCAGGACATGCTTCTCCCTGAAAAAAGAAGGTGCTGGGGTAAGGTTTTGCAGGCAGAAGCTATGGGTCGTGTTGTGGGTGGAACCGTGTCCAAGAAGACATGCCGAAGTCCCTGTCCATGGCACCTGGGAGTGTGGCCTATTTGGAAACAAGGTCCTTGCTGAGGTAATCAGTTAAGATGAACTTGTGCTGAATCAATTCTGAGAGGAGAGGGATGGGCATGTGAAGAAGGGGGCATAGCCAGGGGACTGAGGCAACTACCCAAAGCTGGAAGAGGCCAGGCAGGGTCCCCAGAGAGTTTCCCTAGAGCCTTCAGGGCACCCAACACCTCGAGACTCAACTTCAGCCTCCAGAACCGAGGGAGAATCGTTTGTCATCTTAAATCACACAGTTGAGGATATTAAGGACTACTGGATGCTGGGCACAGGCCTAGGTGTTGGCGATGCAATGGGAAGGCTGTTCAGCAGCCTTAGGAGACATGTCTCAGAGTGTGTATACCACCTCCTGACACGTCCAGGCCTGGAGTTACCCCACTCCAGTGGGACCCTGAAACCCTAGGAGCTCCCCAAACACTAATTCTGGAGAGAGAAGATGCATTCAGAGGCCTCTCTCTCTCAGACAAAGCCAGGCCTATAAATTTGCAGCAAATTGCATAATTTTCTATAAGCAGAGGAGGGAACAAAACCAGATTATAATTTCTTTAAAATGTTGATTGTGTAGTAAATACTTTCTGTACGTCCACTATGTTTTTGCATCTAATATCTAATATCCTATTTTTTCCACGTGGGAAACTTGGAAACATAGGTGATAGTCATCCTTTGTCACATGAGTGACACAGAACTTGCCCACAGCTCAGAGCTACGGCTGCTGTTCTTAGCACCCTGGTCTTCTGCATCCAGCAGAAACTGCCCACTGGGCCCCAGATGTGCCCTCTTTCCTCCTGACCTGTGTACTGGTCTCTGTTGAGGTTCACCAAGGAGAAATTGCTTAGCATCTCTGGGCAGGGAAAGCCACTGAGTCAGAGGATCCCTGTTGGATGCAAGGCAGAGAGAGCCACCTCTTCCTGAGCCAGCTTGTGATAATTCACTGCCTTCTCCATGGAGTGAGTGAGAACAAGAGCAAGAGGGAGAGGGGAGAACCCAAGTGTGTGAGATGTGATCAGACTATTTCAGTCCCGTGTCCTCCATGGCTGGCAGGTCATTGCCTGGATGGGGCCTAGTGGAGAGATTCTCCCCACAGATTTCCTGTAATAAGGTGAGATAAGGTGTTTGTGCAAGAGGTAGTGGCCCCCAGGGTAATTGAGATTCCATCACAATCTACCTGGGGATCTATAGGGCCTGCGGCTGGGCTCCAACATTCTTAGGTAATTCTGCAGGGACTTGAATCCAGGGATGAAGTGACATTTCAGCTCCTTTGGAGATAACGTCAGGATCATTCTTTGAACTCCAAGAGCTCCTGAGTCACACAATCACTTGTGAGAACTGTTCTTGACATCCCCCCTAGACACTTGTATCCCCATCCTTTCTCCCTGAGAAAAGAACGCACTGGGAAACTGGCCATCACTGTCTGTCGGGAGGTGAACCACTCCTGTTTCTGATCCTTGGGGCTCATTTGTCATCACCCACTATAGGAGAATGTCTTTGCCACATTTGCTTAAGAGCAAGTGTAAGCTACCTTGGGCAGCCACTTCCTCCAACTGCAGACACCAGAAGTTGGCTCAGGTGCCCCCTGGTCCTGGTTGCTAAGCCCATTTGAAGAGGTTTGGAGACCCATCGCGACTACACCACAGTCCCTGGAAATATTTAGGTAGATGTGATGTTATGAAGGACTGGAGCCTCGTTCTATCCTGGCCTTGATGCTTTCAAGTAAATATTCTTAACATTTTACAGAGGAACTTAGCCCCAGAGAGCTTAAGGGATTCACCCCTATCATACTAGATACAGATGGAGCAGGAGTTGGATCCCAGTTTATCTAGATCCAAAGTCTACAGTAGTCGGCGGGGCCAACCCTATCCAGCAGTGCACACCACTGAACCTGTCAGGGACTAAATCATGTTCAAGCTAGGAGATGAGCTGAGCTCCTCAGCTGGAGTTCTAGGTGTGAAATAATGGAGGTGGGGAGAGGGATATTTTTTCTCTTTTCCACCAGTTGCCATCTTTGGGCCAAGATGCTGGTGGTTCTCCACTTGACAAGAGGTGACTTCCCACTTCAGCCAGTCAGGAGTCTGCTGGCAGCTGCTGGTAGCATGATAGCCCCATGCAGCAGAAGGGATTCTCTCCTAATGCATTTTGTTGGGGGTATAAAGGAATATCTTTATAAATAAGAAAAACACCATCACTGGGCTGGAGATTTGAAACCATCACGTCTTAGGAGTTTCATAACACTCATGCTGTGTTTCCAAAAGGAGCCTTTGAAGCTCTGGACACACAAGAGGTCCAAGCCCAATGCCCGCAGGGCCTACCACACCGGCTGTGCAGGAAGAACAGTAGAACCAGGGATGGCACTGGGTGGGGTAGACTCTTTACTGGAGACTTTTTTTTTTTAATATACTTGTATATTTACCTTTTATTGACTGGTTGTGATTCTGAGGACAGAAGCCAGGGCCTCATGCATGCTAGGCAAATGTTCTGTCACTGAGCTCACTGGGACTTCTTCCAGGGCATGCATGGTCCTAACATTTCTCCTCTTTTAATGTTCCCAACAACTCCTGGCCTGGGGACTGTTGACGTGCCCATTTCACAGATGAGAAACTGAAGCCACGCTCCTTGCCCCGGCTCTCTGGGACAATCCACCAGCCATATCTGTGTTCTGATGCCCTTTGACCTTCCTGACATCTACACCTCGCCTCGCTGGTCTGTGGGCCAGACCTTCCTTTTTTCTTTTTTTTTAAAGAGAGAGAGAGAGTTTTTTAATATTTATTTTTTAGTTTTCGGCGGACATAACATCTTTATTTGTATGTGGTGCTGAGGATCGAACCCGGGCTGCATGCACGCCAGGCAAGTGCACTACTGCTTGAGCCACATCCTCAGCCCCAGATCTTCCTTAAGACAGAGGGATTTGGGTGCCCCAACACCCCCACTTCACTCTCCGAGTGAGCAAATGGCTATGGAATGTCAAAAGAAGGTCTAGAGCTGATTCTAGCATCACCTAACTTGATTTTCCTTAGCCTCAATTGTCAAATGGGATAATAGCAATTCTTCCTCACAGCATCACCACAGAGTTAGATAAAGTCTTGCATTCAAAGTAAGCACCTAACACAGTTAACTTCAGGAATCTGACCATGCAGATAAGAATCCAGGGACATCATGAAAGCTTAGAAATCCTATACAGGTAGGAAGGATTCATCTATTTAAAAAAAGGCTCATAAGCAGGTATCTCAGCAGTTTCTCAATTACACTGTATTTGCTTATTGTCTCAAAGACTCATGATTTTTATTTTATGTTTTTCCTTCCCAGCTCTTGAAGCCTTTGGACTCAATTATGGCCTTGCTCTGGCTCCTCCCTGCCCCAGGGTCAAGAGAAGCCGAATCCTCAGGACCCAGGGAGGGCCCTGCCCAGCAGATATGTGGATTACTGGGAGGCATACAGCTCGGTTTCTTGCCAGGCCACCTATTATTCCCCCTGTACTTCCAGGAGACGGAGAAGGTTCCGTTTTCCCTCCTGTGTTTTTCTGAGTTGGCATCTCTGCTCTCCATGTCCCGGCGAGCAGAGCCTCCTCTGTGCGGGCACGCAGCTTTGCCTTGTGGGAAAAGCAAAAGCCCTCTGCAGGAGAGAGCTGCCGGCCAGTGGCGGGGAACCTGCAGTGAGTGCTGCTGGGTGGCGTCCTCCTCTGTGTCTGGCTGAGGGATCTGTTTTTCACGGTCATTTCTCCCTCCCAACCATCCAGTTTTCCAGGATAGTATTTGTGGGAATGCGGTCTGGATCATGTTATTACTCCTGTCATGGGGTGCCACTTCCATAGTTTAAATCAGGGTCATCAGAATACTGTAGGGTAATACCTGGGGTCCAGAAAGACAATGGGAAAAAGCACATGGGAGGGAATTTCACTTGGCAATTCTTCTTTTTATTTATTTATTTTTTATTGGCACTTCTCTTCCTCCTCCCCTCCTTTTTGTACCATGGATTGAACCCAGGGGCACTCAACCAGTGAGCCACATCCCCAGCCCATTTTTGTATTTTATTAAGAGACAGGGATCTCACTGACTTGCTTTGCACCTTGCTGTTGCTGAAGCTGGCTTTGAACCTGCAATCCCCCTGCCTCAGCCTCCAGGGCTGTTGGGATTACAGAACTGTGTGCCTGGCTGGTGAGTTTTTTTTTTTTTTTAACTCTTTATTTATTTATTTATTCTTTAATCTTTTGGGGGGACTAAACCCAGGGGTGTTTTACTACTCAGCTACATCCCCAGCCTTTTAAAATTTATTTTATTTATTTATTTACTTATTTTGTGGGGCTGGGATTGAACCCAGGGCTTTGTACATGTGAGGCAAACGCTCTACCAGCTGAGCTGTATCCCCAGCCTCCTGGCTGGCCATTATTCTTGACAGCACTGAAAGGCCTGGTTTTTCCACCCAAAGAAGATAGCAAAATCACCATGGCCGAAGCTTTCATGGAAGAATCCGGTCAGCATTTGCTGAACACCTACTGTGCGCTGGGCCTCCTGCTGGGGAAACAGAGGTGAAGAAAGAAGTGCACATGCCTGAGGGGATCCCAGCTTTGTAAGAAAGCTGCCTGGGAGCAGGGAGGTGGAACCCCACGTTGGAAGCTGTGGTTCTTTGGACAAACTATTGAACTGCTTGGGATTTCAGCTTCCCCTTGGTAAACAGGTGAAGCCCATGTGACTCAGTGGGGCCAATAGTGAGCAATCAGTAAAGGACACCATTGCCATCCTTCAGGTTACTGTTATACCACAGTGGCTCCAGTGCTATGGCACAGGTAAGAGTGGAGTTCTCCAGGGCTTGACTGGTGGCTCAGTGGTCAAGTTCCCTGGGTTCCATCTTTAGCAACAACAACAACAACAACAACAACAACAACAACAACAAAATGCGTTCTGCAGAAATACAAACTTCAGGGCCTCTGGCTTCTCTTTTGGGGGATGTTGGGAGGCAGCAAGATGCATTCCTCACCTTCCTGTCTCCTTCTGTGCACGGGGTTGTTACACAAAGTGGGGCGTCTACCTAGGGCTGCACACCAGTCACCTGGGAGCCCCACCCAGTTCAACCCTGCCTCGTGGACAAGGTCCAGGAGTTATTATTTTCTAAAAACCTTCACAGGTGAAATTTTAACGTGCAGCTGAGGTCACGACTGGATATCATTTGTAAGGTTCAGCTCAGAGTGAAAAAGCAGGGCTCCTTGTTCAAAATTATAAGAATTTCAAGATAATAACAACAGGAGATTAAAGGAGGGCCAGGTGGCCCTGCAAAGTGACACCTTGCCCGAGGCTGGGAACCCCTGGGTTTGCATGATCACATACTATTCCAGCCCTTCTTTGCCTGTAGATACTTTTGTGGCTGAGGAAAAAGCAGCTTATGGGGCTGGTAAGTTTGGGGAAGGGAGCAGCCATCTCTGGCCCAGCCCACACCCTCCTGGGTTCTGGGGATGGGCCTGTGTGCGTAAAGCACGCATTTTGCTCTGTTCCGTGGGGCAGAAGCAGCCCTGTGTTGGAGGCCTGAGTGGTCCAGCCTTTTCTTCCCTGGGGCTTTTATTTGTCCAGCGCCAGGATACAGACTCCAGGAGCCCTTTTGCCTAATCTGAGGAATATAAGAAGCAAATATGTCCTGTGAAGGTCAGCTCCACTTGGGGGAGGGGCTGAGGAGGGCAGCTCCTGGGGTGACTCCTCGCTCTCCCACCTGGGTTAGGAAGTGGTGAAATGTGGGGTGCAGGAGCTGTCACGTAAAGACCTGGCAAAGGTTCTTTCTTGGAGGGAAAGAGCCAGTGTCAAGATCATGTGATGGCGGGGGTGGGGGGTCTTGGGGGCTGAGCTCGGGTGGAGGCTGGGCAGAGGGGACATGAAGGGAGCTGACACCATTAGCTGGATCTTGCTGGTTTTGGGGCGCTTCCAGGGGACCCCTCAGAGTTTTCACATAGGAGAGTAAGTGAAATTGTACCAGCACTCAACAAGCTCTGGCTTCGTCCTCAGTACAGTCAGACACCCAGGGCCAGAGACCCAAAGGCAAGTGAGGGGACACAGTGTGATATGCTGAGTCCTGAGTCCCTTGCCTCACGGACACGAGCTCCTGGCACAGCAGCAGGGGAGCAGTGGCCCCTGCCAGGACTCCCTCGCAGGAGCATGCGGCACTGAGGGGTGCCCTGGCTCTGGCCTCCTGCTGTGGACTCCAGAATGTCGAGCAAATATTTGACTTCTTTCTCCCTCCCCTGGCTGTCATTTTACACAGCCCTGTTTAGACTGGAGGCTGGTTAATGGGTGACCTTTGCCCTTTGGCTAAAAGCTGTGACCAGGAAATCCCACCTCCCATTAATGAGGGTTTTGTTCAGGATCCGGGAGCCCCTGCACACAGCTTCTGCCCTACAAATGTATTGTCCCACCAGCTTAGAAGAAGAAAAAGGAGAAGAAAAACAAACAAAGACAAAGAAAAAAAAAGAAAGAAAAAATTTCCACTGTTGAATTAAAACAGCAACCTCCAGGCCCTAAGCAGGTTTCAGTCTCTATTAAGCCAACAAAAGGTCCTAAATGCCAGGCCAGGGGCACAAAGAGCCCGGAGGAAGGGGGACAAAGAAGGCAGAGGCCGAGGCCAAGGAGGAAGCTCAATTAAGTGGTGGGTTTTTAAAGAATTGTCTCTGGGGATCTGCCCCCACCCCACGCCAAGGGTGGATGGGAGCTGAGGCCCAGGAAGGACCCACTTTGAGTCTAGCATCCCACACAGGGATTTTTCGACCCATAGACACCTTGACCTTGGTTCTTCTTGTGCAAGGGTTCTTGCGGCCAGGTTCTGCACGGGCCAGCGCATTCAGGTCACGTGGTCCAAGTTGCTTGCCTCCTTTCCTACCTCTCTCTCCCATATGGACACTGAATTTGATTTTTAAAAGGTGGTTTTCCTTTGCTTCATGCTAAGCTGCTCTGACTCAGTGCCATCTCTCTCATCCTAAGATTTCTCACTCCTGGGAACCCGGGCGTCCTGATCCATAGTCCTCTGGGCTTGGATTGTGCATCTCCCATGGCTCCTTGTAGATGAGCCTACCAGGCCCTTCCTTCTCGGCACCCAGGATAGCTTGTGGCATGAAGGCTGTGTACCATGTCTGGTCATGGAGGCTTCACTACTAATAAATATTCAAATATTAATAAATTTTAATACATGTGAGCTATCATTTGTACTAGGCATAATGTCTAATTGTTCCTAAGCCACATACGTGTATGCAATAAAACATTTAAAAAACAGATAACATATTGACCATTGACTACTTGTAAGTTAGTGATTTCAATCTTAAAGGAGGCTTATCTCAAATCTTAAGATCGTCCTATGAATTTTACGAGAGTTTTATGAGATCCCTTTTTTTTGTTGTTGTTTGTTTTTTGGAAGGAGTGGGCAGATGTGAGCAACGATTTGTATCTGATTTGTTTGTAAGAGACTATTAGGAAGGCTGTTGTTTTCCATGCCAACAAAATTTACTTAAAAAAATAAAGCTACAAGGTTAATGGTAAGTTTTGATGAGATTCAAAGTGCTTGCCCTTGGGGTTTGCTTGTGGTCAACTCAAGAAGTGGAGAAGGAAGGAAAAGAGCAAAGGGGGCACAGGTAAGGACACAGGTAAGGAAGTGGCAGGAGGGGACAGAGCTGGTCCACTGGGAAAATCAGCCTGCAGCTGCAGGAGGAGGCCCAGGACTGGAGGCCCAAGACAGGAGGCCCACACAGCATCTCCTGTGATGTAAGGAGCAAGCAGGGTGCTCCAGAGGTCTGTCCTGAACCTGACTGACTTGACTTGCTTTTCCAACTGCCCAGGGGACACCCCGGGGAGGACTGTGCTATGGGAAGAACCTGGGATGTGAATGCTCATCAGCCCACTCGGGGACATCAAGACCCAGGACAGTGAGATCACCCAGACAGCACCATGGACTGCCGGCTGGTTTTGAGGATTACAGGTAATCCTCGGTGGTGTGAGTCAGGAGCTTAGCAGTGTCATGACATTTAAGGGGGTGCAGGTTTTCCCAGTCAAGGAACTTCATCTTTATATGACAAAGCTGGAGAAGGCCTAGGAGGGAAGGAGGGATGTCCAATTCCTGTCTCCCGGGAGGGCCCCAGGGAGTGGTATCATAGTGGTGCTGTGTGTGTGCACACATAATACTTATGCATGTATTTTAGTTTTGCCCATTCATTTAATTTTTGTGCATTTTATTATTTATGCTATATGAGCACATATGTAACATATATAATGCACTTACATACACTTGTATGTATATACACAACCACCACTGAACTCCTCCTGTGAGCCAGGTAAAATGGCTTTGTACACTTGGTCTTATTTAAGTCCCATGATAACCCTGTGAAGTGGAAACTACACTTGTACTCCAATAATATGGGTGAGGAAACTGGCTCAAAGATGTCAAGTGACTTTAAAGGTCTCACACACTCTAAGGACACTGCCGAGATTGAGAGATAGCTTGTCCTAAGTAACTCCCTGGCTCTGCACCACTGTGACTTTGCCTCACAGATCAGCACAGCCTGAGAGCCAAACTTAGATGACCCAGATCTTCCAGAGGACCCATCTCCTGCCTGTGTCCTTCATGTGCCCCCTGGGTGTACCTTCCCGCACCTGGCTGCCATGATGGTCCAGGCCAGGGCTGGAATCGAGCCTCTGATACCAGCGTGAAGTGGTGGGGGCATACCATTGAGAATGACTTGGAACCTCATCATGGAGGGGCCTCCGAAGCCGGGGCTAGCCAGCTGGGGATGTGGCCACCCTGGGCTGCGTTCAGTCTGACTGCACCCCAGGCTGCTGGTTCTCTAGTTTCTAGTGAGCAGTGGCCTCCTGGACTGTCTCCCTCTTGGAGAAAGCTTTCAAGTAACCCACGGGCCACAGGCTACTGAGAAAAGTGGTCAATGGGAAAATGACTCTCTTTTCTGTCATTGCATACTAATAACCTTGGGCCAGAAGCCCTAGAGCCACATGCTCACATCCAGTTGCCTGGTCTCAGGCCGTGCTGGGCTCTCCCCTTCCAGGAGAATGCGCTTCTCCTGATCGCTTCCCTCCATAAACTACCCACATTTGTTATTTCTTGCAGAAACTTTGGTAATGAATGTGGCCTCTATGTTTTCAGCTGTAAACAGCAGAAATCCCCCTTCGGGCGCTCGACTAGACCTTTTATCCATACTCAGGAAAAAGAATTGATTGATTTTGAAGTTAAATGTTGGCATCTGCTGTTATTCAAAACCAGGACCTTGGCTACAGTAATCCACCACGCTGTCAACGCTGCCACCAGTGTGCGGCAAATGAAGACAAGCTGTTGTCGGATGAGAAATGCAAAATAGTCAATCTGTTTGTCTGTTTAATGTAACTGGGAACATAAGCTGCAGAAAGTGGTACCATTCGGCACTGTCAGATGGGAGACACTCTCCAACAAACAAAAGCCTAATGACCCATTTTACTCCGCACTCCGAGTTGTTCCTAATGGTACTTTCCATATGCACTCAAACATGCTTTTATCTGAAACTGCAAATGGCAAGATTTCCCATCCAACACAAGCGTGTAATCTCTCTGTGTGTGTGTGTGTGTGTGTGTGTGTGTGTGTATGTGTGTGAGTTGGGGACGCCGGGCGGGCGAGGGAGGGGGGCGTCCCCTCCTCCCAGCACGTGGAGCAAGGCTGATGGCTTCTGCATCTCAGAGCATGGAGCATATTACAACAGCATCTGACTCTCATCTTCCCTTTACACCTGTCATTGTACTGTATTAAAGGGAAAATCAAGTCATTAACCATGATAGATATGTTTTTAATAAGTAAGTGTTGTGCCTCACCAGGCGGATAAATAGCAGGGCTTAGATAGCTTCAGAGCCTGGCATGGGATTACAGTGGGAAGTTAAAGGCACTGCCTACTTCTTCAAAGAATGTGCGATTGGGAAGCTCGGGGCACTCCACATTACCCAGGCTGCACCTCTTCAAGTCTGCTCCCTGCTGGGGCTGGACTTCAGCTTGCATTTTAACTGGGGAGCTTTCCCGTGTTTCTGTGTCTCAGAGCTTTGTGTGCCTTGGAGACATCTGCCCTCCCCTAAAAGGATGTTGGCCAAACTCAGTACCTACCCATATCTTCAAAATGCATTTCTCACATTTTTAAATGTATCATGGCAAATGACGATGCCTACAAATTCCTATAGGCCATCAGGAGTGTTGTGTTCAGGATTCCGAGGTACAATAGAAAAGAGTGCTGCGATTGGTGATTAGACACCAGTGTTATTTTTCTGATGCCACAGGCCAATGTTTATTAAAAACCAATACTGAAGACAAATCAGGACAATCACAACCTACTTCTTCATTTTAGGAACTATCGAAGACTCCTGTATTTACACCAGAAAGTCAAATCCACTTAAGTTATGGCAAAATAAGGAGAAAAAAAAAAAGAAGTGTTCAGGGCTGATACACTCGGCTGAGAAGACTCATGGCAGAAGACTACGCCTGGCCCCAAACAGTATTTGGATACAGTCAGTGGAAATAAGGCAGAAGCATATGGTTTATATTTCCTCTATAAAGAAATGTGGGGGGAACCTTGTGGGACCCAAGATGCAATAACAAATACAGACACTTGACAAGGCTTGGCAGGCGAAGACAGAATATGTCTGTGTTTACCTGACAGTATGACTGGAGTCCGGCCCACTGGGGAGCAATCCATTTGGTGGTGACCTGTCGCACCCTGGCAGAATGTCCTTGCAAGGACATCAATGTCAGACTCGGAGGCAGTGCTCCCTCCCCTCCCAGGCGAGCAGCCCTCCAATGAGAAATGCTGATGCCGTAGGCAGGCTAAGGATGGGCAGATACGCAGCCTGGACCCTGGGCAAGCCTGTCTCGGATTACCATGCAACAACACGAGAAAGGAAGTGTCGGCTCCTGATTTTAATCTTCTCATTCTGGAGGCTTAAAAAAAATATCTAATTCTGACTTCTCTTTTGGGATGAGACCCTTTAAAATGATTTGTTTCACCCTTAATTTTTGCTTTGTTTTACCTATTTTGGTTTCTAGTCTTACTGTCAGGATTAGCCTTTTTGATTCTTTAATTTGGGGACAAAAGGAACAAAGGAGCCAGTGAGAATCAGGCAAGGAAGGGAGGTGTTTTTTTTTTTTTTTTTTTTTTTTTTGCAAGAGGATTATTATCCTGGGAACAAGGTTCAGAAACACCAAGCCCCATCACTGGCCACTGTGGGAGGTGGGGAGAAGACCCTCCCCCTCAATCATATATATTTTATTTCAAAGCAAAAATGCCATTTAAAAACTAGGGGACCCAACGATGACTTCCAACTCCGAAACACCTTTGGGCAGGAAAACAAAAAGAGTTGATCCATGTGGGTTGTGGTGCCCCCACCCCCCGCCCATTTCTTTCCATGACAGATCAAAAGTCACATGAGTTGGGTTGCAGTGCAGCTGCTTGGATTATACTTGGCCTCTGAATAATAAATAGGGAGTTTCTAGAACCACCAGCTCATTAATGAGCACTAATTCAGAATGGATGGCACAATGTTCAGTAATTTAAGCAATGTGGACAATGAAGGTTCTCAACTCCGGTACAAAGAGCGGCCTACAGAAGCGTGTGGAATGAGTAATTACAGCTAATATACATTTCGGCTTGTGTTAGAACGTCCAAAGAAGCAAGGTCACAGCAATGGGCCTGGAGCGGGGCCTGGGGAGCGCGGCCAGGGGAGGGAGAGTCAGTGGGGCAGGTGAACTGTTTCTATGACTTGGGCTCAGCTAGGAGTAAGGTCCTGACAGCTCCCGCGAGGGCCCCAGCCACAGCCCCAGCCACAGAGCTGCATCTCCCAGGCGCTGAGCACGTCCACTCCCGCCCGAGTGCTCAGCCCAGGGGAGCCAAATGGTAAGGCTTGCAGGGCCACCTCCACCTACTTCCAACCTCGATCTGCTGTTGGAACAGACGCAGAGCCAAGTTCTGGATGCCCTTTCCTTCCTGGGGCTCAGTGAGGGTGTGGCCCAGGGGTGCACCCTCCTGGAAGACGCCCCTGTGTTATCTGTGAGTCTCTGCTGAGGGTCTGCAAGGCTGATGGGGAAGGAGGTCTTGACGACTCCAAAGGCACCTGGGAGGGACCGCCTTGTGGAGTTGACACCCTCCTGGTGCCCCAGAGATAATACAGAAATTGGGTCTGATTTGGGTCCCTGTGGATAAGACATCACTTTGAACCTGAGCTCTAATAGACAGGGTTCTGGTTGCAAGCAATAGAAATTGACTCTGGAAGATTTAAACAGAAGGAGGAATTTACTGAAGAAGAAATGGGGGCTCCCAGGAAAGCTGAAGAATGAGGCTCGGAAAACAGGGAGGAGGCAAGAGGGAAGGCAGACCAGTTCTGCAGCGGCCACCTTTGTGGCTCTTGGGACCACAGGATGCTTCCCTGCCACCACAGACCGTGGATCCAGTATAGACACCCAAGGTTCGGGGTGTCACCTGGGACTTTGTGGCTTCCCTGGCTACACTCAAACTCCAGGGTTTTGGTATAGTTTTCTGATTGGTTGAGACCAGGCCACAAGCCCCCCAGTTTCCAAGGGAGAATGGGAAAGGCAATGTTGGCCTTTCTGGCTTCCATATTGGGAGGGAGTCTCCGCCTCCCGAGGACTCATGGGGGTCAAAGGCAGGGCCACCAGCGGGGTCTGTCTAGTAGTCCCTGTGTGTGTACGCAAGCCACCTGCCCATGCTACATCTGCTTCCCGTGGTAGAAAGGAAAGAATGAACTGCGAGCCCTTGCAGGCCTAGTGAATGACGGCAGCCTGAGTCCAGTCCTGAATCCTACCTTATATGGACAGTCAGAGCTAGAAAGATGGGCCAGCCCATCACACAGAGGAAAATGATGATGTTTACGATGACCCAGTTGACGATCATGTCAGCAATTAATATGTATCAGACACTTACTCTGTGACAAGATCTGAGCCAAGGACTTCACCCGTTGGCTCTCTTTGGATTCCTTCATCTCCTTTATCCCACATATCCAATTCATCAGCAAATCTTATCAGATCTTGTATACCTTGGAAACCGCCTCCCTCTCTCCATCTCTACCAGGAGGCCCAAGGCAGTGCCGTGAATCAGGGCTTGTCTGGTGCATGTGCCATGCTAACCCTCCACTGGGTCATACTCCTTGCTGTGTGTGTGGAAAGGAAGGCCAAAGGCCCGCTGCCTGTCTGCCATTTGGTAGCTGTATTTCCCTGGGCAGGCAACTTAACCTCTCTGTGCCTCAACTTCCTCTCTGTAAAGTGGAGATGGTGAAAGTAGACGCCTGACAGGGTTGTTTTGAGGACTAAACGGGTTACGTTATGACAAAGCACTGAGGGCCGTGTCTGGGACACCGCAGAGCCTCCGTGGGCACAGCCCGCTGGCCTCGTTTTTTGCTGTTATTGTCATTTCTGACTCTGAACATCACTCACCCCCGACTCCTGCCATCTGAAGGCTCTTGTGAAGCGAATCTGGGATACCCTGATTCTCTTTTTCAACTTGAGAATCAAGAAGAGAAAGTGGCTCTCCCCTGTCCACACCGAGAGGAAACTGGAGCACTGCGGTACATCTGGTGACTGCGGATAATCCTGTGGTTGAGACTCGGGTCACTCTGACCCAGACCAGCTGACCACGGGGCCAGCCTAGCCTCTTCTACACTCAGTTTCTGGTGGGGTGCACACCCTCTGGGTGTGTCATGGGGACATGGGGTCTGAGGAGTCTCAGGAATGGGGACAGATGGTCCTGAGAGCAAGACGCAGCCAGGTTCCCGGCGGCTGTGAGGTTGCAGACTGGACTTCTGCTTTGGAGACTGGCTGGAAATAACACATCAGCACCTTTTTGGGTTATCCTTGGACACTCCAAGTTCTTGTGCTGCTGTTGGAAACCGGAAGTGAAGGAACACACCCAGAGTCACCCCACGGCCCCAGAGGACAGGCTAGGCAGTTAGAAAATGGACAAGCTTCATGTTGGTCTTGACTTAAAACAAAAACAACAAAACAAAACAAAATCCCACGATTAAACAGAAAACACCAAATGTGCCAGCGAGCAAGATAACCAGCTGCACCGAATTAGACTTTCTCCACCTGCTTGTACCTGTCTTTCTGGAATGAAGTCTAGGTGAATTCCTCAAACACAAAGAGAGTCTAAAATAATTAGACTGTGGATTATGCTCGGATGACGATGTGTCAGCAAATTGTAAGCTGACAAAGCGACCGAACTTTATAGAAAGCCATTCCTAGAACCGGGACAACCCGGGAGGCAGTTCCTCCGTGCCCAGCCCTGTGACTCACTGGTCCTTAGCCGGGGGTGGACACAGGACTTCACAAAAGCAGAGACACCACCTACTTTCCAAATCCATCCACCTCCCAGGAAGACACTCCCACCCCCACCCTGTGCCTCAGTTTCCCTGGTTTTAACATGGTGGTGATAATAACAGACAAAACAGCGGGGATGGTCAGGCCATGTCACATCTGTGGTGTCCCTGAGAACCCACAACCCCCGCTGACCCAATCGATGGGGCTGTCTAGGCAATCAATACCGATCACTGCAGTCGAATTGACCTGACAAGGGTCCACATTGATCATTTAAGACACCTGGAATGATCAGATCAGCTGGGCCATGGTTCAGGGACTTTGGTCACTAGGGTCCTAGCTGAATGAGGACCCAGCCTTTTAAGAAGATGAGGTATTAACTTACAAAATCCCTTGGACTTCAGAGAAGCCTTGGGTGGTGGGACTTGGGCCTCCTGGAGCCACCTCTATCAGTTAGACCCTGTGACTGCAGGTGGTTAGATAACCTCTCTGGGCCTCCCTTTACTTCTCAGGAAAGTGGGGTGAGGGGATACTCACCTCATGGAGTCCTGGGGACCAGGCAATGAGGTGAAGTATTGAAATACTTGGCATAAATCTAGGAAATTATAAGGGGTTTAATAAAATTCGACTGCTATTTGGTATGATTTATTCTGAATAGGAATTTTCTCCCATGCAAAAGTGCCTTTTCTGTTGGCATCTCGAGATACTGAAGACTTTTTGGTGTGTAGGGGGATCTAACCGAGGGCTTGTGCATGCTAGGCCTGTTCTCCACCTCTGAACTCTACCTACCTGAGCCCCTTGAAGCCCTATTAAGAGTCACTGGGTATACATGTATAGATGCCTGTCTTTGGCAAGCACATTCTTTAATCCTGAAAATAATGCTGAGATTTAAAAGAGGCAACGGACATGGACTTGCTCCTGGGCACTGACCTGAGAACCAGTGGATCTAGAGAGAAAGCCAGTCCCCCTGTCGCCTGACCCCGTGTGCTTGCCTGAGCCCAGCTGGTAATGCGGGAGCTGGAAAACTCAGGGATCCCACCTTGGGAGAGTTTAGGCACCCCCCACCCCCCTGAGGAGATGAACCATTTATATAAGTTCCATCCTGCAAACAGGAGCCTGAACTGAAGTCTGCCGGTGGTGCACAGAAGGCGGGATTGCAGGTGGCCCTGGGTGCAGAGAGGGAGGTGGAGGGGTGGGCAGAGGCCTGGGCCGCAGGGTTGGCATTGGGTCTGAGCTCTGGACACTGAGGTGGGTTTCCATAAAACACAGCCAGCGGGAAAGCTGAGGCCTAAGGAACAGGGCCAGCAGGCTTCGGTGGCAGGCGGTCTCCCGGCTCAGGCATGGGACGGCCTCACTGGGGACACCTTGAGTCTGAGCCAGCTGCTCCTGAGTGCCTTGTTATATAATTGCCTTTATTGGCTATTTG
Organism: Spermophilus citellus; assembly: GCF_964194105.1. Taxonomy (NCBI): domain Eukaryota; kingdom Metazoa; phylum Chordata; class Mammalia; order Rodentia; family Sciuridae; genus Spermophilus; species Spermophilus citellus. The sequence goes on from NC_138200.1 coordinate 61,789,960, forward strand.
TAGAAGACTCACTGGAGGCTACCATTTTGTTGGGTTTGCAATTCTCTCTTCCTCCTCCCTCTCTCCTCCCCCTCCCTCCCTCCCTCCTCCCTCTCCTCCTCCCCTCCCCCATCTTCATTTCTCCAGAAGTTCTGCTTTCCTTATAACCCCACTTCCTGTCTACTTCACAGTGAGTGGCCTGAGTGAGAACCTGCATTTCCATATTCAAGTTGGTTTTTATCTGTAAACTGTTTTGCCCTAGACTTTGGCTCACTGCCTCCCATGCAGGAGTACAGATATTTTATCTGGATATACAATTCATTTTTAAAGGAGTCTCCTAACACCTGTCAAAAGTCAAAAGTGTGCCCCCTTTCATACAGACTGCATAGCAGCCAAACCGTATCTCAGCCCCCAGTTCCTGTCCACTGAGGGAATGCCTGTCGACTCTGTTTAGAAGAACGCTCCCTGAGTTAAATTTCTGTCGTGAAATACCAGGTAGTCATTAGCAGATCTCTCTTGCAGCCCTGCCTCTGACCTGGATGGGCCCCCTCCAACTACTGTAAGTGTGAGCCCACGTCTTTCTCCCATAGGAGATTCTCACAACTCAACTCCTGGCTCTTGGAGAATGGAAAGAAAAACCTCAGTGGCTGCTTTAATGCCAAGGACTTAGAAAATTGACTAATAATGCAAATATGCAGAGGTTAATAGCTTGGTGACATTACTGTAACTTCCACCCTGGCGTAAAGGGCATTATCCATCACATGGCAAGCAGTGGTCAGTTAGCAGAACCTATGGACAAATGTAAAAAAAAAAAAAAAGAATATGAGTCCCCAGAATTGGGAACTAATAAAACCTGGGGATTTCTAACCCCCTCTCCTCCTAGAATGGAACTGGGTGATAAGCAGTCACTCTGTATAGGTTCAGCCGCCCTTTTATGCATATGGGGCCAACCCCTGCCCCCCCCCCATGAGGGGAGCACAAAACGCTTCCATGTTCTCATTTTGCAGAGGGGAGGGAAAAGTCAGTGAGAACCAACTAAGGGAAGAGTCGTAAATTAGCGAAATCAAGCTCCTGAGATGCCTTTGGCTGTGGCCTTTTTGGGCAAAGGAATCTAGAGAGAACCCTCCTGGTTAAGAACCAGGCTGGTTGGAAACGCCCACTCTGCAGGAGCTGGTTGCCCACCCTTAGGAACTGCTGCCCTCACCTCTGGAGTTTGGATGGGTCCTCCCACTGCTGCCCCAGAGAGGTGGCCCAGCTCCCACCCAGTGGGCTGACACAAAGGCGTTGTGTTCGCCCTGTGACATTCAGCAAAGTGCTTCATTGTGCCTGGTCAGGAACTGGGCTCCGGTCCACTGTTGTCCATGGCCCCCCGTTGGCAAGTTCTCTTTGCCTCTGCTGCGGCTCTGGGCTCTCCCAGAGAAGGGTGGGGTAGTATTATCTTTGGGAAATTGTAGATTCTCAGCTCCTGCTGCTAAAAGGAAAATTACTGCCCTGAGTAGCCCCTGGTTGTGTTCCAAACGAGTCTTGTCGCATTATTTAAACACTGAATTGCGATATTATTGAAGTTGGTACCGAGTTGCTCTTGGCAGGGTCTGTGCGCCGGCAGGTGCGGAGCGTGAGGGCTTCGCTGCTCCAGCAAACTGTCTTGGCGGGCGCCGCTGCTCCCACCCTGCAAAATGCACACCCACACCCACAGCCCAGGTTCCCCCCTGGGGTGTCTCCTGGCTCCTCATCCTGGATTTCTCCCTTGGTTCCTTCCCTTTCTCAGTCTTCTCTCTGGGCTCCAAACAGCTCTTAGCTCAAGAAGAACAAAACATGCCTCTGTCCAGTGTCTGCTCCAACCTCTTTTGTTCCTGCCTGGGCTTTTTCCCTCTAAACTATCATGATGGTGCATCTTTTGATCTCGAAAATGGCAATGCAGCTACTGGACTCCTGCTACTTCTTTTATGAAGTTGAAAGCAAGTGTCCCACAGTCTTTCTGTGACCTTTTGCAGGTGATGTGAGTGTTCCAGCACCGTTTGGAAGGCCCAGGATCTGGTGTGCAAATGGGCACCACGATTTTACCAAATCTGCCCCGGGGTGTTTTCTCCCCTCTTCTCTTTGTAGCCAGGGCTTTCTCTCTGCAGTTAGCCACCAGCCTCTGGGTGAGAGAGATGGAGCGCATTGGGCAGAGGGGCGCTCAGCCAGGACGAGAGGCAGGCTGCCAACCCAGGTTGGACGAGAAGCGCCTCCATCTCTGCAGTCAGCTCTCAGCCCAGAAACTTCTGCAGTTTCGCTCCAGAGACTCAATTTAACCGCTGGAAGCTTTCCTCCCCCAGGTTTTTCAGGCCAGGTTTCTTGTCTGGGTGCCATGCCGGCGGGGCCAGGGCCACTGGGCTACAGACGCGTCCAGGAAGTGATCCGGGTTTCTGTGGGTGCAGTGGAGACAGCATCTATGGGACCAAGACAGGTCCACTGCCCTCTTGCCGAGTTCTCTGTGGGTCAGCTGGCAGCTAACCACTGGCCCAGGGAAGAGGGAAGAGCAGGGAAGAAAGTAGGAGTGAGAGCTGCCCATCAGAGCCCACCTCCCCACTGCCTGGGTGACCTTGAACAGCTCAGAAAAGTTTGAATATCATTTTCACCCCACTTTCTTTCCTATCTCTCCTTCTGTCCTCCTCCTCCTCTTCTTCTTCTCTTTCTTCTCATTATTGAAAAAAATAATAACACTGGTGTTCATACAAATTAAAAAGGAAAATAAATTTGTCAAGTAAAACTTCACCTTCCATCATGAGTCCAGTGATCCCTACTCGTGGCCCATGGTTGCCCTTCTAGACTGTTCTACAGATTTGCAAAGCAGTGGATTATACCCACACTGAAGGGCTCCGGCCAGCATAACATAAGACACTGCATGCCAAGTAACATTGTTAACTCTCTTTTCTGGTGTCCGACTCCATTTTATCTTGCTAACCTTAACATTCGAGTTCTCCTGGGCTGGCTCCGGTGGTTGAGCCACAGTACATCTCCCTCCCACCTCCCGTTGGCTTCTCGGTGCACACCAGTTCCAAAATGTTTGTTTGTATTTCATTTGAGTTTCCACAAACCCCAGCAGAAAGACTGAAGTTTCTTCCTTCTGGACCTTCCCCTCTAAGGGCTGCACCGGGTACTCAGGACAGTCTCTAAAGGAAACATCTTAGTTATCAAGGTCAGGCGAACAGGCAATTATTCTGTAACCCAATGAGCCACTACCTTCCTATCTAATCACAGGACCTGTCTCCGTGCCTGTCTCCCCGGGAAGAGCGCCTACCTTCCCTTATCTCACCTCCCATCTGTGATAAGGGTATTTGATGAGTCAGATTGTCTCTGCTACATATAAGACAGGCACCTCTGCAGTTTACTTATTCTACAACGGGGCAAGGGTCTGTTTTATGTTTGGCTGTTCAGGATCCTGAAGAGTCCTGAGAACATCTGTGTGCCGGCATCATCTGCCCAGTGTGGGCTGGGAGGAGGAAGGAGGGTGGAGAGAGGAGGAGTTGGGTGCAGCTTAAACACAGGCTTAGGGTGAGAGAGAGAGAGAGAGAGAGAGAGAGAGAGAGAGAGAGAGAGAGGAGAGAGACTGGCCACACAGAACCAAGTGACCCTGGGCACAACCAGAATTTTTGAGCCTCAGTGTTTTATTCTATAGAGGGGCAAGATAGAACCCATTTCACACGTTTGTTAGGAAGACCAAGTACAATGCAGTTGTCGGGAAGTGGTTAGTGTCACCTGGGACATGGACACTTGTTAAGAGCTTGATAAAGGGACTCTTAACAAGGAAAGGGGGAGGAAATAGCAACGTTTCCACTCAGTGACTCGACTCGGGCCCCACACTGCAGCAAGGGGAAGCAAGTGTCTTTAGAACCAGAGTCTGATGAGAAAGGTGGAGTGGAAGGGGGTGGGGGTCAAGGCTGAAGAACTTGGACCCCCCCCCCCCCCGTGCTGGTGAGCTTCCCGGTGTCACTTCCCATGGCAAAAATAGTAAAAAGAATCTTTAAAATCGGACTCTGTCGGAACTCTGCAGCCTCCTCCCCATTATTTCCCTCTCGATCTCCTTTACTCTGGTTCCCACTACCCTGACTCTTTCACATCTGGGGCCAACTTGGTCTTCCGTTTTTCTTGACCCTTTGCTTTCAACATTACTTCATGCCTCAGGGAGGACTCCCACCTGCAGCCCCTTATCGCCCAACCTTGGGAGCCTTTCCCATTGGCTCCATTTTCCTGCTATGGACCCGGTTCACCCAGGGAGCTGGTGACTGAGCAGGAGTATAGGGGAGATAAGAGGATGGACTTCCTGAAGTGATTATGAGACCTAAATTTTTGCTACCAGAGGAGCATCTATTTGGTGAGTTAAGTCCTGAGCCAAACCAGGCATCATAGTAGCTGGCTCCCATGGAGGGCCAAGGACTAAGGAAGCCTGGGGGAGTCTGGCCTGTCATGCTTTAGGATCTCAAGAAATGAGGTCCAATCGGAGGCCCAATTCTACCCACAATGCACCTCTCTGTCCACCTCTTTCCCTTCCCAGAAGACAGTGGGAATGAGCCTCACCTGGGAACCTGGGAAAATCTCCCCCATTTCCTCATTGCAGGAACTAACTTTTGGAACAGAAAGGAGGACGAGGAATCACTTATTTCTACACCTGGTCCTGGGCAGGACTGAGACAAGGAATTAACAGAGAAGCATTTGACATCAGCTATACGCTGTGCTGGAGCCCTGCACCTGCAATATTAGTAATTTAATTTTTGCTCATTCATTTCATAAGTGTGTATTGGTCACCTCCTGGGTGTGGGGCCCGTTCCAGGAGCTGAGGACGCAGGCCTGGGAGGACTAGCGTGCCAGCCCTCACGCAGCTCCTGCTCTCGTGGGAGGAGCCGGACAATGAATTCATAACCACACAACCAGCCAGGAGGCCGTGAGCGCGGGGAGAAAAGTGGAGCCAGTCGGGGGCCGTGGGATTTGGGGGAACAGTTGCAACTACTCTTATTTTAATTATGAAAATGTTTTTCTATACTAATGGAAACTATTGGTTATAAAATCTGATTACAAAAAATTCACCGCAAATACATTTTAGACTCTTAGCACTTCTACCCACCGGGTGTGTCGCTGAGCAGTGAACAGGTGCTACACCCTTATTAAACACTTAAAATGCCTGCGATTCCTGCATCGTTCGACCTACTTTACAGATGGGCTTGATCCAGCTGTTTTCCCTGGTTCAGGCCACTGAGTGACAAGTGTAGGTTTCACATCTAGTTGTGTCTGACTCTGGAGCCGACGGTTGAACCACACTGTTGGAACAACCCTGGCGGAGGGGCAGGGGATCTTTAATAGATGACAAAGGTGAGGGTCAGAGTTTGTTAGTAAGTAAGGGCAGGAATTAGGACCTGGAGCAGTCGCACTCCACAGCCCGTGTTCCTTCCTCTCTACCACATCCCTTCTCGTTAGTGACACAAGCTGTGAGAGCCTTTCTGTAGGGCCTAGAGCATGCCAGTGTCCCCATCCACTGCTTATGGGGGGCAAGGGGTCCCTGTTGCTCTTCAGGGTCATTGGTGGCGGTATCTGCCATTCTGAAATCCTGCACAAGTTGCTGGTCTTGCAATGGGATCAGCTCATGCTCATAACTGAGAGTTGTCACCAACGCGCATCACCTTGATATGCAAAGCATGGGTTTATTTTGGCGAAACAGGGCCCAGTGCTACCTCAGGGCGTGGGCGCTTGTCAGAACGTGACTCATCCTATAGCAAGCTTTTTCCATTCCCAGTTTGATAATGGAGACTACGTTGAAGCTGCTAAGCCGGTGACCTTACTTAGCAAATGACCAAAACAGTGAAGATCGTACTGACAAGCTCACCGCACTCCGTTTCCAGAGAACTTAAGAGCTTGCACAATGTTCTAGATGTATCTTTCCTCAGACCCGCGCTCACCCATAAATGGAGAAGGCAGCTGCCCACACAGCGCGGTCTGTGGGACACTGGCAAACCTTCCTGCCGCCTCCCTGACACGCACCTGCCGCAGAGCAGAAAGCTGCACCATTCGGGAGGCGACTTTTAATTCTCAAGCCTCACTTTCCTTTTCCTTTCCTGTCACACGTGATGCCTACTCTGAGCTGGTGAAGCAGCTCCTATCCGTGCAGCAGACCCAAGCCCCACTGGAAGCTGCCCCAGTCCCTCCGACCTGAGTGCCACTTGGCTTCCCACCTCTCCCAGCACGCCGAGAACCGTGTCCAGAGGAAACGGAAAGGCTTCTCAGGAATGGGGAGGAAGCGAGGAGTCCAGAGTCTTGTAGGATGCTCGGGGGGCTTTATAGAGGATCCTGGAGACAGGGACAGAGACTCCAGGGAGTCTCACACTCACCCTTCAGACAAGCTTTGTTATCTTTATCTAGCAAACGAGGGAGACTAAGGCTCAGAGAAATAAAAATGTTACACATATGAGAGTGCACCAGGGCTTGGCATGTCCTGTGTTTAGGCTCATGGATCCTTCCTTCCTTCCTTCCTTCCTTCCTTCCTTCCTTCCTTCCTTCCTTCCTTCCTTCCTTCCTTCCTTCCTTCCTTTTTTCCTTTCACAAATTCTTCTTGGGCACAGGGCCATAATAGAGAGCAAACCCAACAGTATCCTGACCTTGCAGACAGAAGAGCTGGGCGGGGAGGAGGCCATCCATTCTCCCCCTTTCTCAGCTACCATCCACCTACAGTCCTTGTGCCTGCTTGCTGGTGTTGCTTGGAGAGCTCACCAGATACCTGACATTGTCTGATCCTCTCTTTGTGTGACAGTCCCCTGCTGTCTGTACTCTCTGCCTTTCTTGATCCACTTGGAGAGAAGTCATCATCTGTGGAGTGGCTTTCATTCATTCATCCTCTTGCTCTTATTTCCCTAGAGCAAATGGGCACACCCCCATCACATGAGTGGGTCTCATGTGTCTCTAGCTGTCCTGTTAGGGTCTAGCTGTAGGGTCAGCAGAGCTACCCTAGAATCCATTCCTTCCTCCATTCCTCAGCTATGCCTTGAACTCTTTGGATACGCCAGAAATTGTTGTATTGTCCACCCGAGGCTGTAGGGACCTGCAGGACAGATCCTGTGGGTTCTCAGGACAGCAGGAAAGATGAGGTGAATGGAGGATAAACCTACCCAAGTGTCCCTGCTCCCAGGTGGCCACCACACACACCACTGTCTCTGCTTGAGAATATCATCACGTTGAAGGCCCAACACAGCTGATTGGATGGACAGACGCAGTCACGCTGCTCAGGAATCAAAGGGGAGAATCCCCAAAGATGGAGAATGGGATCTCTCTTGCCCAGCACACCAGAAATTTCTAGAGTGTCCATCACCACAACGGTTTTGCTTCCCTAGCACTGTGAAGATGCTAACGTATAGCAGTCCAAAACCTTCCCTGAAGCTACTAGACAAGATGGATCCATCAGCCCGGACCTGCACCTGCCACAAGGGAGGCTCCTGCCACTCCATCGCCAGGTATCATCTCAGTCAGCAGATGATTTACTGCGGACAGCCCTGGCACGACATCACTAGTTCTCGGAAGCAGTAAATTAAACATTATGTTTTTGTGGGATACATCCATTTCATGGCTTCTTTTAAAATCATCTGCAGGACACCTTATATCACTTAACACTGTTTGCACCTGTTCCCTGAGTATCAAAGGTTGTGCCATAAAATAGTCTGAAGGCTGCAAGAGGCACAGGAAAGGGCATCTCAGGACACCAGAAGACACAGCCTCCCCTGGAAGAAGCCCTACTTGATGGAGTCCAAGGCTGGGATTTGGAAGAGAAAAGCTAGAGATTCATCCCGGCGGCAGATCTGCTTGTCTGAATCTCAGACTCCATCAGAACTGTCAAACTTCATGAAACAAAAAGGAAAAAATATTCAGGGGCAAAAATAAACATCTACCGCTCAAGTGACTATTTGTTTCAGATGGAAAATGGGAAGATTCACTTACGTGACCAACTCTGGATTTTCACTCTGGAGGATTAGTCCCTTATGTAGCAGGGACATTTCCCCCTACCTGTCCCCCACACTCTGAGAACCAGGCGGAGCAGCCCCAGCTGTGCCAGGGGTCAATGCCTACCTCTTGGGTCTCCTGTAATTCTTCTATGTCCAGGTCGAAGCCCAGCCAATTACTAAACTATTGAGAAAGAAACACTGGCTAATTAAGATGAACTTTAAAGGGGGGAGGGCTTAATTAATTTGATCTTTATCTGAAACTCTTTCTAATTGAAGTAAACTTTAGAAGTTCTATGGATCAATGCCTCAGACTATTTGTAAAAGTGTGCATACTGTGCGGCTTTAGAAAGAGAAGGTGGGAAGACCGGATGTTAGCCAGCGCGTTAAATTAGCACTGACCTTCAGTTCCCTTCTGCAGGTGCCACCGCTTGTGAAAATCTTCATACACACATACAAATAAAAATCAAAACTGTTACAGATAAGAGGTGGGGTCTGGGGCCACGGTAATGTGATCTCAAACAAGCAGGTCAGATTCTTGGCATTCGCCTTATTTATGCATTAATTTATGCACTTGCCTATTCCTCTAGTAACTGTCTACGGGGCAGCTGTGACCATGACCATTTGAAGCACACTGAGTATAGAGTAAAAAAGTAGCAAGAGCATAGTCCAGAGAGGGAGATAAAGAGCTACAGCAGGCACAGCACTGTTGCTGCAGGGTGGCACCGAGGGTGGCTGAGTCCATGATAAGCTGTGTGTCTCCAGGTTGGTAGGGGATGGTCTCTGGGCTGGTAGAACTTATGGTGAATCTTGAATACTGAGCAGATATTTAAACTGTGCAGCACCGAGGAGACTCAAAGACCCAGGGCACAAGAGTCCAAGCCAGTGTGGGTTGTGCGGCAGACTGCAGGCAGGCTGAGGTCAGGCGAGCCAACGCCAGGTTTAGGGGAAAGGGAAGTGTCGGAGGGAGGAGCCAGGGCCCGGGGCTGAAGGAGCACAGATTGCATCCGGGTACCCTGAAGACATGGAGAGGGTTCAGGGCAGTGTGGCTGTGGCCTGGTTTATAGTTTTAGAAAGGCTGCTGGAGACAGATCGTACGGGACAAGAGTGACAGGAAGCTGCTCCTTTCCTGCTAGGGCATCAGCCAGGGTGGCACAGGGCCTTCTGAAAGGAAGAGAGAGCTGGCAGCTCCGTGGCAGGCTGTGCTGCTGATGGCAGCCCTGTACTGCTTCCCCGGGTGTCAGGGTGGCTGGCCAGCCCTCGAGTTCCATGGAGGGTCCCAGACCCTCGGGGGGCTCTGCGGGGCAGCTGCACCTGCAATACCAGGAAGAGGCTCCTGGTGCTCCTCCCTCCACTTGCAGGCCTGCCATTTGCTTGTCCTGAAGAAAACCGGTCTCCCTGGACTCCAATCCCAGTTCCTCCACTAATGGGTGGCCTTGGACACACCAACAAATGTCTCCAAGCTTCCAATATCTCCTGGGTGAATGGGAATTTGGATGTGCATCCCCTTGAGGTATTGTGAGCATTGAGTGATACAGCACAAATGTGGCCTGGCACATAATGACCAGTGGGTGACATTTATAGAGAATTTGCTAGGCCCGGTGCTAAGCGTTCTGTGCATTCATAATCTCATTTAGCAGTCACAGAAACCCTGTAAGCCACCTTTTGTTTTTATTCCCCTTTTAAAGACAAGCACAGTGGAGTGAAGTATCGGTCCCATGATCACCTTCCAGCAGGCGGAGGAGGTGAGGTGTGAGCCCGGTGTCTCCCTCCCCACTTGGCAGCTGTTATTAGGGTTGCTACTGCTGGTCATTCACCAGGTGACTTAGGCAATGGCTCCTCTGTACCAGTCATGGTGTTTGGCAGCATCTGCATATGACAGACTCACCTCTGTGCCTGTTCTTCCAGAACTCTCCACAAGGGAAACTCTGGATGTGCGTGAGGAGGAGGGAGCTGCACACTCAGGCGAGGTAGGGCCGAGTAAGCTCTTCGCCTTGATGCTGGATGGTGTTATGGAGTCTTAGCACTCTGTGGATTCCCCACCAGACAATTGGTGGGTCCCCAGGGGACAAGGTGAACAGTAAATGAGTGACTCTGTGGATTAGCTTGAAAAAGAGAAGCTACTTCTGTGGATTATGCTTCACATCTGGGCAGAACAACAGGTTTGCTCCAGAGATGACAATAAGGAGAGTGCCCAGGAGCTCTATGCAGAAGATAAAAAGAAAGGGAACAAAAATATACCAGGTAGCTCTTAAGATGTTGAGAGCCACAGCCGAAGGGGCCCCAGCAAAATTCCAGCTGATTGGCTCACAGAGGCCCCAGCAAACTTCCAGCTGCCAGCTGATTGGCTCCTCTGTGGTGATGCTCATTGGGCTATTTCCCCGCCCTTTTCAGACCCCGGAGCTGCTCTTTGGGAGACTCTTTTGGCTCCGCCCATGCGACCCAGCCAATCACCCTCAAGAGCAGGAGGAGTGGGGGGGTTGAGAGGCTCCCGGGAAGCTGGTGGTGGTAGTTGGGCTCTGAGGGAATTCCTGAAGAGCTCCTGTGGTGCGGTGTGTGTGGTTCTAAAAATAAAGTTCGTTTCTGCTTGACAAGTGGCTCCTGAATTGTGCCCAGCCAGACTGCAGCATGAAGAGCCAGGCTCTGTGCTGGGGACTGGGAATAATGCAGGGAGCAGAGACAGACCTTTCTGTTTTGTGGAGCAGACAAAGACAGCACCAATGAAGTTCGAATTGCCCAGAGCCCAGACAAGGCGGCAGGTACTGAAGTGATGGGCATCGCGAAGGTGTTGATTAGCCAGGTTCAAGGTCACATCTGGAAATATGCATACCCCAGAGGTGAGAGCCAATGGGGAGAAGTAGCATTTGGGTGCTACTGTCAGCTCACAGGTCTCTGTAAGCCTCACAGAGGTGGTCTAGTTGATCTTAGGTAGAGAGTTGGGGTCTGTGATTTACCAAGAGTTAATGTCAAGAAAGCCAGTCTATCCCAGGGATGCAACTGGGAATGGCAACACTGACTGTCATCAAGGACAATCAGAACATGACTGGGAAGCCGGGATTGCTGCAGAGAAGGCCCAGGGAAGTGCCCAGGAGTTCTATGCAGAAGATTAAAAAAGGAATTTTCTTTAGAACATGACTAGGAAGCCAGGGGACCTTGCTATCTCAGGGGGTCAGACTGGAGAGGAGTAGGAGAGACTTGTTATTTTTGTGGTTGTTAAAGATACCTGTGTGGTTTTCCACAGTGTAAAGGAAAAGTTTATCACTGTTGAAACTTTCTAAAAAGAAGCAAAGTCAATAAGGAAAAGGAATAAACTTGAGGTTGCAATACCCATGGGAAAATGTGAACAAAGGGTGCCTGGGTTTGGAGATGCCCTTGTTCCAGGGGCGCTGTACTGGGGACCTCTGGTGATGCAGCCATAATTTGCATCACATAGGTGGCTCCAAGGTGGGGACCCTTGGGAAACATGACAACCATCTGCATCACTTTCTGGAGATGCGGTCGCATCAGCTTGAGAGCTGCCCCCTTGCTGATAGCTGGGTCATCCAGAGGCTAAGGAAGCTCAGAGGAAGGAACCATTAGTTAAGCAGAAGTAACATGACTTGGAAGAAAGTAACCATGAACTTGGAGCTGCTAAATTCCTCCCTTTATTTTCCACAGCAGGGTCGGAGCCCACCTGAGCCAGGAGGATCTCATCTCCTCCTTAATTATATCTGCAAAGGCTTTCTCCAAATAAGGTCTTACAGATTCTAGGCAACATATTATTTTGGGGGTGCCCCATCCCACCCACTATAAAGAGACATGCCTTCAGGAGCAAAAAAAGAAAAGGAAAAGGAAACCTGATTTGGGAGGGCAGAGGCTAGAATCAACTCTGAATAACACCAACAACACAGGTGGCTTTTTCACCTCCGGGCCTGGCAGACACTTGGCTAAAGGTCCCCTTCAGATGTTCTCTCTTCAAACACTTACTGCAGCCATATGATTCAGGTGTCATCAAACCCTGGCCTTAACAGAGGAGGCCCCTGAAGCTCAGAGAGAGGGAGCAACTGGCTCAGAGCCCCACAGCCAGGAAACGAGAACCAGGACATAAATATAGATAGGCTATCTTCAGAGCCCTGCTAAATCATTGAGGTGCACGCTCACACACACCATACATGCACATACACACACGCACACGCACACGCACGTGTGCACACCTGTTTGAGTTCTGCTAAGCACCAGAAGAACAAAGCAAAGATATAAACGCACTTCTGGAGGCTGAAGTGTGAGGTTAAAAGATGCAGTGAGAAGGAGGAAGACTCAACTCCTCAGTGGCTTTTGTCTTGCCCATCAAAGGGAATGAGCTTAAACCGAAGAGAACAAACATGGCTGGGAAGAGAACAGAAGCCTAAGATATGAGAGATAAGGAGAGCCCTCGTCCAGGGCAAATGGATTCAAGTATTCAGGGACGGTGTCTTACCAGGACCTGTGTACTCTGATCCACAGAACATGGACACCCCTTGACAGGGCACGTGAGAGTCAACGAAGCCGAAAGATCTGCAAGACCTTGATCTGATCGCTCTCACCAACAAGTAACCTGCCCCCCTCCCCCTCACCCCTCCCCCTTGTTTTTATACCAGAGACTGAACCCAGGGGCACTTAACCACAGAACAATATACGCAGCCCTTTTTATTTTTCATTTTGAAATAGGCTCTTACTAAGTTACCTAGGACCTCCCTAAGTTACCTAGGACCTCGCTAAGCTGCTAAGGCTGGCTTTGAACTTTTGATCCTCCTGCCTCAGCCTCCTGAGTTGCTGGGATTATAGTGGAGCACCATGGCACCTGGCTCAACCCCATTTTTAAATTCATGCAAAACAGCTTTGTCCATGCAGCCTGAAGACTTTGATAACTTATTGCTTTTTTTTACACACTGGTGATTTCATGGATGACATTATGTAGATTTCTTTTCGTGTTAGAATTTGTAGCCTGTTGTGGTCTCAGCCTCATAGGGCTAGAGAAGGGCTCAGTACATTACTGCACATGGAATACTTATCATGGTGTCTGATTTAAGATGTTTTGCCCATTTGCTACTTCCAAAAGTTAATGAACAGGTTTCCCTCCCTAATTTAAAAAACTTCTCCTCCCAAATTGCAGTGTTTAAAAGTCTGCACTACAGATTATATCGGATTTAGCACAATATCTATATTTAATCATTTTCTGTTGGACACAGAAACATTTTATGTCTCAAGAGAAAGAATCATGATGCTAGATTTTCTAAATATTAAATTAGTTTTAGAGATACTGAATCAGGGCAGGAGTTGATGAGCTTTTTCTGTAAAGGAGCAGATAATAAATCATTTAGGGTTAGCGGATCACATATGGTTTCTTTTGCAATTGTTGCATTCTGAAAAGTTGTAGTGGGAGAGAAGCCACAGAGAGTATGCAAATGAAGGGGTGCGGCTGTGTTCCAATAAAACTTTATTTACAAAGACCGGCTGATTGGATTTGGCATGCAGGACGCGTTTTTTTTTTGACCCTGGACTAGGGGGCTGAGAAAGTTTGCAGATAGCACTAGTAGTTCTTGAGGCTTCCAGGGAAACAGGGTCATGTCTGGGAGGGAGCCTCTGAACAGGAAATGAGTCGATTTTCAAAAGAGAGAAAAGTAGATGAAGAATTCCAGAAGGAATAAGCCTGATTTTGGTCCTGAGGCTCAGAATACCTTGCCCAAGGCAATCTGCACTGTAAGTGGCAGTCAGGAGCTCGAACCCTGACTCTCTGGCCTCGGAGGGTACATACTGAATGGCTCCACTTCCCAGGCCTGGAAGAGAACAGGAGTTGGCGTGTGGAGCAGGGGAGGTCTCTGTGGGTCTTCAGAGGAAGCTGATTGGATTTTTAAATTTTAAAATAGTTTTAAAATCCACTCTCTGGAAAATGGCTAGGGGTCCGGAAGGGGTAGGGGAATAGGGGAAGAGATTTGGTGACAGCTGCCTAGACGGTGAAGAACTAGCTCCCAGGCCAGGGCTTCTTGTAAACCTTCCCATTTTCCAGACAGTTGCAGAGGGACATTTATTTCCTTATATTTGTCGTTAGACCGTGTACTTTATATTCTTAAAAACCCTTTCACTCTCTGATGTATCTATTTTCTCAGAGGAGTTGGAGGTGGCTGTGTGTCCATGGATAGATCAAGCTGCAAATTATCATTTGACAAGACAGAAAGCTGTGTGGTGTCCATTTGACAAGGTCACACGTAGCAAGCGTTTGGAAAACTTGCTGCAGGTGCGTCTGCTCCGCCCAGCATGGCCCCAAAGCAACCAAGGCAGATATCGAGTTTTCCCAGCCATGGTTTAGAATTCCCTCTTTCTATCTGAATGATACGCAGGGATTTTGTTAATCATAATAAGGTCCCTGGTGAAGCCTCCCGTTGTGTCAGGGTCTTGCCTGCTTTCGCTCTTTTGATCTTCACAAGGAGCTCAATTGCTAAGAATTCCATCTTAGAAAGGAGGGAACGGTGCTCGGTCATAGAGACTGGAGTGTGTGCAGTGGCGCTAACTCCGCTGGAAATACCCTTTGGGGAGTTTTGCTTTCTTGCTGGTGACTACCATAAACTCCTAGTAGGTGCCAGTTAGGCTGAGGTGAAAGCCTTAGTTTTGCTGTTTCCTTGAGATATGAGAAAATGAGCCACCTCCTGAAGCTCCCTGAAGCTTCAATTTCTTTCTCTGTGCAATGGGGATGAGTAGGCCGGGCGCTCTGAGCTGTAAAGATTAAGTGAAAGACCAAAACCTGCTTCCATCTCTGTAGTCTACATCTAGGAAACGCGTATGAAGGTGATTAGCACCAGGCATGCAGGAAATGTCTAATATATGTTGCCTCCCCGAGAGTCTCTCATTTGTCTCCGGCTGATTGTTAGTGGGCTCCACCTGGCCAGGGTCATTTTTTATGGTTCAGACACTCACAGGGATTCAAAAAGCTAGATTTCATTTTGTTTTGGGAACAGGAAAACAAGGAAATGAAATTGGAAGCATTTAGGACAATATCAGTGTGGGGGACCGTTTTGTTAGGCTGGAGAAGAAAACACAGGCAAATTCCAAATCTGGGTAGATTTTGGGGTGCTGGGGAAATCACGGGGCAAGGCCCTATAGAAGAACAATGCCTTCCTTTTTTTTTTTTTTTTTTTTTTGATCTGTTGCCAGTTTCTTAATGAAATAGGGCAAGAGGGAGCTAATTCTCTGTAGAGTCTAAAGTCCCTCGAGCCGAGCCAGCGCTTGCATGAAGAGCTTATTGAGGCTGGGCAGGGAAATTGTCGCTGTGATCCGGGAGCCTTCGTTGGGCCAATGTAACTCCATTAGGTTTTGGAAGTGAACCCAGGTGGGAGGGAGGAGTCGGACGGTGATGCTCCCCAACCAGTTGGTAATTAAAACGGAACCCTTTGAAGAACCGCTCCTCTCCACTGGCCTTGCCACCCTGGGATCTGATTGAATTCCAGGAAGCTGCTGCCTAAGCTCTGGCTGGCTTCCTGCGGTCCTGTGTGGCCTATATATTTACTGCTGAGGACGGATTTGGACACGTCGCCTCGTGCAGCTTGTGCCCTTCCCACTGTCTCTAATAACCGCAGCTCTGAAGGGCCCAGGGGCTGCTTCTCGAGCCCATCCCCCACCAAACCACCTGCCCTGCATCCTGCCCCTTTCCTGCTGCGATTTAAAAAAAAGAAAAAAACTGGTGTTTCACTTCCCACATTCTGGTTCTCGTTCTTCCTGGAGAACGGGGCCTGGCAAGTGACACGAGGGCACGTTAGGTTAAAGGAAACCGTATTTCCCCCTTTCTGCTGGAAAAATTGGAGGTACCAGGGTAGCCGGGTCTTTGAAACCCAGTTCCTCATCAGAAGTGGGCTGCGGGTGACAGGCTGATAGATAGATGGGTCCTGATAATCTGACTCTGGACTTTAGAGAAGTGAGAGTTTGCATCAGACCTTGGCTTCCAGAAAGCTCTATATAGGAAAAAAGTGTCAAGGGTATGAAACTTCACACCACTGGTGTCTGATATGATTTTGGATGCCCTATCCTCTGGATCCAAAGTGAAATTCGTAAAGAAAAATAAAAGGTATAATTATCGTATTTTTTAAAAGTTTGCTTTCCTAAATCTC
Source organism: Spermophilus citellus (assembly GCF_964194105.1). Lineage (NCBI taxonomy): Eukaryota > Metazoa > Chordata > Mammalia > Rodentia > Sciuridae > Spermophilus > Spermophilus citellus. Next base: position 61,806,017 of record NC_138200.1, read on the forward strand.
CATCTAGAGTGTTAAAAAATTTAATAATTGTACAGTAAACAATGAAATAGAATATGTGACTCCAAAATTTGATGGGGTACCTATCAGCGGTCTTGTCTCTTCCTGCCTGAAGAACTCTCTTAACGACCCCATCCTATGCTATGATATGAACACAAAATTTTTATTCATCTTATGTACAGTGGAAATAAGTGACTATAGAAAATGGTACAATTCTAACATATGATCTCAGTAAAATCAGTATTCTCTCTAGTTGATATGGCTTCAAAACAAATTCAACATTGTTCTCTTCCAACTTGATTATCTTTCCTAATCCCTTCTTACAAATCAACGTTGGTGAGGTGGTTAATTTCCATTCTACAGGAAGAACACGCACACACAAATAAGCACTAAATCGTCACAGAAACTAGAAAAAGATTATAGATTGCGACGAGGTCAACGAATCAGTTCACAGAAACTCAATTTTATTGGTAATCTGAGGTATCTCAATTAAAACACACTTGGGCCATTTTTTACCTATCAAATTGGCCCAACTATTTGTTCACTGATGGGCTCCATGCAGGTGAAGCACAGCTTCAGAGCTCTGGTCTGCTGAGCTCCTCCAGGAGGGCAGAGGTTATCTGCACGCACCGCAGGGCAATCCAATTTTATGGTTCAACTTCCTTTGTGCCCAGATCATTCCTAGCATAATTTGTTGCTAGCACGCATTTCATTTTTTAAGAAGGAAATGCTGTCACGATGTAAGTGGTGGATCTTAAGGAGAGTAAAGTTCTAAAGCCTCTTGCATAAAGACACTAAAGGGCTAGGAAAGGGTGGAGCGATGATTTTGTTAGCCATCCAAATGTTTTCCAAGCCCTAGACCCTTACATGGAGGTCCACCTTTGAGCAGAGGTGGAGGAGAGGGTAGAGTTGTAGAGAAAATGCCCTGACTATGGGCGGGGTGGGCACCTTGAAGTCAAATCCAGAGGGCTTGGAGGAAGTCAAGGGAGGGACCCTGGGCCATCCACAGGGAGGGGAGAACCACTGTTGGGAGACAGAACCCCCAGTCACCTGTATGAGAGGCTCAGTCAGCAGGCCAAGGGAGACACTGACCACCCAGCTCCCACTCCCTGGACATCCAGGAACCAGGTGCAGGGCTCACAAATGTGAGGCACGAGTTTGGAAATTTGCTCTGGCTCCCCCAAGCAGGACCCCAAGGGATGGGGAGAAGAGGGAATTCACTCTTGGTCACCCAGCAAGTGAAAAGCAGGTTAAGATTTGATCCCAGCCAGGTCGGCTTGCCTTCACAGTTCCCTTCTCTGTGCCAAGCCGCCTTTCTTACCTTGCAAAATTTTGCAAGCCCTGGATATACAGCAGCCAACCCCCGCGGGAGGGGTGAGGGCGAGAAACCACGCAAAGTTGTAAAACAAGAACAAAAGCTGCTGTCTGGGTTCACCTGGGAGGTGGCTTCAGATGTTTCAGGACTCCAAGTGGAGTCTTGCAGGACGGAAGCACCTCAGTTTCCCATGTATTTGATACTCAGCAGATTGATCCGTAATGAGATCAAGTCCCTTAACAAATAAAGAGCTAATGCAGACCTAATCCCACGTGGAAGATGAAAAATGTTTCTTAATCTTTTGCTTGGCCTGAAGAAAGGAGACCTTGGAGCACGTGTGGTGGCTACTCCCACCAGTCAACGTACATGGGTAGAAAGACCCGTGGCAAGGATAAAATTTAAATGCCAGCGGACTCTGCCCAGGGCTTTAACACAGCAAGAGCACAACGTTAAACAAAGAGCAATCCTGGTAAGCACGGGGCCCTGCGTGACTGTGCCCCTGGGCTTGGTCAGGTGGGCTCTCAAGGTCAGTGCACTCTACAGGGTCTACTTGCATGTCAACAAGGAGGTTAATAAGAGAAAACATATGTAGATTTAGAGGCAAAGAAATCTTGACTTTGGGGACTGTCACGGAGGGAGGGGAATGGTTTTTAGAAGAATATCTGCCCAATTCTTTCCCTTAGCAGTTCCTGTTCTGCTCAGTGTGTCTCTTCCTGGTGTCATGGCCAGATGGGCTTCAGAAGGCACGTGGGACCAGCTCAATCTAAGAAGAAGGGCTAACTCCCACTGAAGTGTGCATTTTAAATTTGTGTTTGTTTTCAACTTGATTAGGTTTCAGAAGGACAGGAGGACCCCCTCCTGAAGTGAGCTAAGGAAACCCTGAGGGCAGGAAAGGAGATGCCCAGTCCAGGGGACCTTCCAGAGGTGATTCTGGAGTGACCATGGAAGATTTGTTGGAAGATCCTGGGGAAGGAGGGAGTGATGTGTCCCGGGGAGATAGGGAGGGTCAGTACTGAGTTTCCATAAAGGACCTTTCTAGCAGCCGGGGTTTCACAGACAGGGCCGGGGCTGATGGCTAAGAGGACATCCCCAAACAAGAAGGGGTCTTGGCTGCTGGCCCCACTTCTGCTGGGTGGCGTTGTTTCTCTTTCATTTTCTCTCATGCTCAGGGAAGACAAGAAGCACAGGCAGTCCGGCAATAGTGGGTGTTCCCAGAAGGGTCAAAGCTGGTGAGCACTCCTGCCCTGAGCCTGCTAGGAAGAGACCATGCCCAAAGACCAGCCGGGCCCAGAGCCAAGCGTTGAGCCTTGGGCACGCATTCCTCACTGTGAGCGAGGCACATGGAGCACTGGAGCAGAAGTCAGGGCCACGGAGCTGCAGAACCAGATGGAATCTCTTACCTCCTTCCCCATCATTACCCCTTCCCAAAGAACTGAGCAGCATGACCTCAGACCTGGTGTTTAGACCTGTGAGTCTCAGTCATCTCATCCCGAAATGAGAATCACAGCGATGGAAAACACGTGCACCCACATTAATCATGAAGCCGCACTACATCAGGGCATTATATGAAGATTTTGTTCAAACTGTGTTCATCCTCATTTGTCAAGACCCAGGAAGTTGAAGCAACTTGTCCAAGGTCACACAGCCAGTACAGAGGAGAGATCTGAACCCAGGTAACTTGACCATTCCACTTTCCTCTTTAGGGATGCTGGGAAGAAAATGGTCAGAACCCTCCATAAGATTACCCAGGCTCTGGCGGATTCTCAACAAATTTAACTCCATCCTATTTGCCTCTTGTTTCTCTGGAGCTCAGGGGTTCCATGGTATCATTTGCTCATTCTGATTCCATACGGAGTTCTGAAGAGATAACCCAGGAGGGTGAAATAATTGACTCAAGGTCACCTGGTATGGACACACCAACACTGAGCACAGCACCTTCCATTTCACTCCAGGGGGCTTCACAAGTGGCCCACATTTTGCATTTTCTTTTCTTTTGTAATTTGGTGAGGATTTTTCTCTTTTTCAAGTTTGGAGAGCGAGACGGCTGGAGCTACAAATTAATGAACGCAGACATAATCTTGGTTTGGATTTATTTACATCTTCCATAAATCATATTTATTGAGTGCCTGGGGTGTACAAGGCGTTGTGAGAGGTCCCACACATTAAAGCAAGGAAAAAATAAACATTTCAGACACTTGGTATATACTGCAGACTACTTAAATATCCAAAGGCATCAAATAAATCATCAGACTGTTTAGAAATAGGCTCTGGCACGCTCCCTGCAAAACTTCATACAAACCCTGCGATTGTGCAACGTGCACAGGGGCTGGTCTCCACGCGGCACTGGGAATCTTTGCCAACAGGAGTGAGTGCAGTGGGTCAGAGGTCCCCGGAGCCGTCCATGTTTTGGAATTTGGGGATTATTGCAGCCTCCTTCGCAATCTCCCTCCTCAGACTAACATCTTCAAACCAGCAATTTAAAAAAAAAATGCAAATGTAAAACACACGCAGCGTGCCATTTGCAATTATGCCAACCCACCCGAGAAGCCATATGCACCTCCTGGTAGAAGGGAAGTCTGGTTAGCAGCAAGCACGTACATGACACACACACATGCCACAAACACGCGTGTGGCACCTGCCACCTGTAAGAGCAGTGGAGAGGATGAGGGGAGATCCTGCACTTGTCACCGTGTCAACTGCAAACTGTACTACGCACAGAAAGCATTGCCCTACTTAGACTGTGCCGGATCCATGCTGCAAGTTCAAACTGAATGGGGCTGTGACTTTTCCTCAATTTAAACTTCCAGTGGACATGAAACCACTTGCTCTTGTTGCATATCTCATTGCTCAGCAATGGGCTCCATTTCCTCCCATGTGCCCTTAGGATTTAGGGAGCTTTATGTCAGGCCCTGGGCTAGGCACTGGGGAGATGGGCGGAGAGAGGACACCCTTGAGGAGTCCACAGTGTACAGCCCTCAGAACAGACAAGCACCAACCATTGCAATCTGTGACGGGAGCAGGGGAGGTCTTCCCAGAGTCTGCCTGAAGTCTGAGTGATGGCCAGGGAGGCGTTCAGAGCTCAGATCACAGCTGTATTTTTACGCTAAGCCACAGACTATGAACCCTGTGCGAGACGCGATAGGGAGATGTCAAGGATTATTATATAAGGAGTGACAGTATCAGATTTGCCTTTTAGAAGCATCTCTTTTCTATCATTTCCCTTTTCAAGTTCCCTGTACTTTTGAGAATAAAATGAATGCTTGAGCCATGATCTTGTATGCTTCACACAAATTCCTCCAGGTTAGAGATTGCTCAATACAGATGATTTTTGAGCCAAAATGAACCACTAGATTGAAAACATACAAAGTGACAGAAGTGTGGAGTAGAAATGTTCAAGGTTTAGAATAAAAGAAGGGAAGGGGAAAAAAAGAGAAGGAGCAAAGGGGAAGGAGAGGGAAGGCAGGGAGAGAAGGAAGACAGAGGTTTTACATTGTCCATGTGCAAATCTTGACCTTGCTGTTTGCCAATGACACAAACCCAGATCAGTTCCTTATCTCATATGAACCTCAGGTTCCTTATTTAGAAAAAAAGGGAAACCCTAATAATTTCTCATAGAGTTGGTGCAGATGAGATGCTCACCCCTGGCTGAGATGGCTAGCCATCCCCCCAAACCCAGGCTTTCCCTTCCACAGTTTGGAGTCATCAGTAGGCACAGCCACATCTATCAGACCCCTTTGCCTCTCCATGTGGCCACGGCACCAATTCTCACTCAGGGAATGTGAACACATCGTTGCGCGTCACGTCCGGACCAACATTTTTTAAAAAGGGGTGAGCCTTCTCCACGCCATCTTCTGCTTCTGATGGCTTGTGAGCAGATGCTGTTGAGGACCTAGGGGATAATGAAACCAAGACAAAAGGAGCCTGGGTCCCTGAGTCACTGCCTGGCAGAGAGCCACTCCCAACCAGGATCTCCTGATTGGACTTTTGGGGAAGGAGGCATCTTGCATTAAACCACTAAAAGTTTAAGGTTTGTTTGTTATAGCAGCTAGCTCTACCCTAAGTCACATGGTGCGCTAAATCAGGCATACATAAGGTATAAGCAGTGTTTAGTAAGTGCCAACTAAAGGGAGAATGCAGTGCACCAGCCTCGGACATTTTCTTTTTACACACAAAAAAAGACAAAGTGCAATTTCGAGGTGATTCTTCTTCACCCGTGTCTTTGGGAGAGACCTTTAATCATCCAGTCCCACAACAAGATTATCTCTTTAAAGGAAAACGAAGACAACCCTGGGTTTCTTTCCTCCCCTTCCCCCTTGGAAAGCATCCTGCCAAATTCTAACGGCCGTTATTTAGCAGGTTCTTCAATTTAAAAAGTTACCATCGACTCACCGTCCTGGCGAAACTGTCAGTTGCTAAGAAATGGAGCGCAGCCAACTGATTAGTTTTGATGGACTGCAGTGTGGAAATTCAGTCTGTGTCACTGAAGTGCCTTTTCATCCAATTAACCAAATTACGGCGGGGAGCTCTGGCCAAGCGCAACACTTAGTGGACCGCTGTTCCGGGAGGCCAGGGGAGGAGGAGGAGCTGGCTTTTCAACTGCCTGCTGCTCTTTCCTCATCTTCAGGCCAAGAGGAGGGCCAAGCGGAGAGAGCGGGCAAACAGGGTCTTCTCTACCCATCTCCTGCCTGCCATGGACATACGTAGACGTGGCTCATTAAACCAAGGTCTTCATATTACTGTGACCACCGCCTACTTTTCACTGAGTCATTTCACACTGACTTTTGAAGCACCTACTCTGTGCTGGGCCCTGGGATGGCTGCTGGGCATGTAGTTAAGAGCAGAGCTCCCAAAGGCCGCGCCTCTCTGGAATGAGTGTTCTAGCAAGGAGGAAAAATGGTCAACAGTAAAAGGTTTCAAACTTGACCCTCCCTGCAGGGGGATGAGGTGGGGTCGGGCGCTGGCTCGTGCATTGTAGGATGTCCTGAACGGACCCCTGGATGCCAGTAACTCACCAGCTCCCCCACCCAGTTGTGACAACATAGATGTCCCCAGGCATTGCCAGATGTCCCCCTGGGGAGCAAATTAGCTCTCTGGCCCTTCATCCTCCATTGAGAACTAGGGCTCAAGAGTTAGGTGAATGAAGAAGTCAGTAACCGGTCGTGAGACACGGTGCTGGGCCAGGGGAGAAATGGCATAGAGCTAAGGTAACGAGATAGAAGAAGATGGGCGGTCAGGCCGAGTGTTCCAGGGAGACGGCATTTAAGCTGGAGCGTGAGAGGGGGCAGGATCAGCTATGTAAGAGCAGTCGTGTAGGCAGAGGGACAAAGGCCTGCAGCATGGACGAGAAGGGCAGGTACCAGCAGGCACCGGGGTCAAGCAGAGCGGAGTGGGAGCAGGCGTGGGCACACGATAGGTCTGGGACGAGCACCGGTGCAGAGTCCAGGTTTTATCACCAAGGTGAGGGGTTTGGATTTTGCTTCAAACACGACGGAGAATGGCAGCGTAGTGTGGGCAGCCACTGGCACGGACTGCCTTGCCTTGGTTTCCCTGTCTGTCATGGGGACAGGAGAGCGCCTGTCCCTTAGAGCTGTGGGGAGGATTGAATGCACCCGAGTAAGCAAAGTGTGGAGGCTGCTGCTGGGTAGGGAGGAAGCCTGGCGGGGATGCAGGGCATTGCTGGTGCTGGCTGGCGGGCAGTGAAAGCCAGAGCCTGGGACACATGGGGGCTAAACTTGAAATGAACTGTGGTGGAAATGAGCAGATGCCGGGAGTCCGGGTGCCCCCACCCGGGGAGAGCCCACGGCTCAGCTTGGCCCTGGTGATTGGCTGTTAATTGGCTGGTGTGGAGGGCTTTGAGAAGGTGAATGGTTCGATTACTTTTTACATTTTTAAAATATAACTCTGGCGATTGTGCAGGGTGGCTTGGGAGACAGGGTTGGGGTGGACGCAGACCAGTTGGGTGGACCTGGCAGTTATATAGCCTAGGGATGGTCCCTTCATCCAGGTGCTGATGGTGGTGTGGAGATCGGGGTTAGAGCTCAGACACGTCATGGGGAGGAAAGAGATGAACTTGCCTGTAGAGGGGAGGTGACAGAAAGGACAGCATCTGAGTGAAGTTCCTGGAGTTAGCAGCTAGGTGGAAGGTGATGTGATCACTAAATACCTCAGTTGCTGCCCCTTACTAAGAACAATGACGACTACCGAGTTCACTGTGGCCTTTCATTACACATTTGCGTGTGGTCACAGGTAACTTCCTCACATTGCTCCAAACCTCTCCAAGTCGTTGTAAGGAGACTTTAATTAGATTTTGTGGATGTGACAATGAGACTCAGAGAAGCTAAAGGACTTTCATAAAGCCACCCAGGGCGTGGTGGCCCTTGAGGGTCACAATAAGCCTCTCTTTGGAGAGACTGCCCACCACACAGCCGGTCCCACTTTCTCTCTATTCTGAACCTGCTCTACAGATGCCCCCGGCCCACAAAGAGGGGCCTTTTGCTCTTGGGGTGTCTTTGGGGTGGGTGTCCAGTAGGGTCGTCAGAATGTGTCCCAAGTAAGGACACCAAGAGACACTGCAGCACGGGGTGGACAAGAAGGACTCTGATCTTGGTTTCTTTACTTCCAAACATTTCCCCAAAGCTTTCTGAGTCTTTTTTCCTTATCAGGATTCCCAGAGGTAGCTGGGTAGCTGAAAGTATCCTGGGCACGTCAGCACCCTCACCACCAGCACCAGCACCAGCGTCACCACCACTATCACCAACACCAGCACCAGCATCACAAGCATAACAGCAGCCTTACTAACTTCATCATCAAAACAAAAGTCACACTGATTGAATGCTAAGAATGCCATAGGTACAGAGTAAGATGGCTCACCTTATTGGAGCCTATAGAAAGGTGAATCATGTTACTAACTCAAAATATAGAATAAAAACCACGGCTTGGCAAACTATGGAACCAACCTAGATGCCCTTCAACAGAAGAGTGCATAAAGAAAATGTGGTATATCTACACAATGAAATATTATTCAGCCTTAAAGAAGAATAAAATTATGGCATTTGCTGGTAAATGGATGGAGCTGGAGAATATCATACTAAGCAAAATAAGCCAATCCCCCCAAACCAAAGGCTGAACGTTTTCTCTGATATGTGGATCCTGATTCACAAATGGGGAGGGGGGCTAGAGAAAAATAGAGCTACTTTGAATTAGGGAGAGGGGAGTGAAGAAAAAGAAGGAGGTAGGGAGGTAGGAAGGTACATTGAATTGGACATAATTACCCTGTGTACCTATATGACTACATGACTGGTGTGATTCTACATCATGTACAACCAGAAGAATGACAAGTTGTACTCCACTTATGTATGATGTATCAAAATGCATTGTACTGTCATATATAACTAATTAGAATTTTAAAAATCTTTTAAAAAACATGATTTTTGTGCTCTACATGTGTAATAAGAATTGTAATGCATTGTAATGCAAAAAACAAACAAACAAACCAAAAAACCCAACAAAACAATAAACCAAGGCTTGGGAAAGATCACTGAAATTCCTCCAGTCACAGGACCAATGATTGGCAGAACTAAAATGCAAACCCCGTTTTAATAGTTCATGGGCCAAAGTATTTGTTATTACAATTAACTCACTCTATACGTATGCAAATGTCCCTTGGGTACTTGTTCACCCATGGTGATAGCACTTACAGGAAAAGAAGTCCTCCTGACACTGCCAACAGCCTCCTGGTAGAGTGAAAATTCTACTTCAGTCAAAAAAAAGCTAAGGCTTGTCAGAACAAACGGATGTGGTATACGAGAGACTTTCGGATCTCTCTGAGTGACATCCCATCATCCAACAAAGAAATATGTCCTTTGTCACAAATCTGAAACCATGACAAATTGTGCTTGTGGGGTCTAATTAGCTGAAAAAGAAAAAACAGAAAAAGAAAAAAAACAAAGTCCCCACAAACCAAATCAAGAAAAAAAAATAGATCTCCCCATACCCTATTTGCATGCCCTTGCTGTTTTTCCACGAGTGGTCAGCCACAGGGCAAACAGCCCTAAGGACTTCCTAGGTTAGCATCTGCCTTGATCATATCTCATGCAGCATCTCTGGAACTGGGCACTTGCATCATATTGTTGGAACCCACAGATGGGCAGACCACCCTAAGCTGTCCCTCGGGGCTCAGGAAGGTACACCTGCCACCACACCAACCATCATCATAAGCGGAAACTCTTTCCATTTTGCGTGAAAACAGATCGCTGGGGCGTGTTGTTGTTTGTGTCAGTGATGTCGATACTTCCCTTGGCTTAGAGACATGCCCTATGTGAGTGTCATGAATGCAAATCTCGTGGTAAAGGCCATTTATATTAGCAAACTCCCGACTTTTGATCGATAATCTTTAAAATGTCATCTGGATTATGTCTCTCTTTGGATTATTTATTAGAATTCTTCCCGCTGCGCATGGCTGGCCAATGTGCATGACTTTGGCAAGAAGACTAGGAGTTTGTAAGTGGTTTATTGACTTGGTCTTCCTACCTGCCCCCCCCCCATCTGCCCTGGCACTATTTTTTTTTTTTTTTGCCTTATAGGTTGGTTCAGTGACAGAGAAGCCAACCTCAGGTTGTGGCTCTGACAATTAAAAGCCAAACTGCTCTTGGTAGGTGGAATCAACCTGGAGCCTGCAGCTGTGTGTCCTCTGAGAACTTGCAAATGGTCCTGTTTGCTCACCACAGAGGCGGCCACCTTCCCCTTCAGCGCAACACTGATCATGACCTTGAAGAGGCTTCAGAGGGCTGATCCAAGGAGTTCTGACACTCCTAGTTAGCTCAGAGCTGGCATTTGCTGAGTACCTCCTACTACGGTCCTTAGGCAGGATGAAAAGAGCCCAGGAATTAGGAATGCTTACATGTATTTTGTAGGTGAGAAAACTGAAGACCCAGTGAGGCTAAATGAGTACATGACTCAATTTGGGAGATTGGACCCAAGTCACTGACATTCCACAGAGCTGTGTTTCCCAAACTGCTCCCTTTATATGAGCCTCACAAGAGGTTAAATAAATACCCCATTGTCCAAACGGGGGCTGTTTTGAACATGAAAGCAATGCTGTGAAGAGCCACGTTTGGACAAGCACACATCAGGACAGCTGCAGCCAACCCAGGACCTGGGCTGCCTGGAGCAAATTTCTTGTGTCCCATGACAGACCCATTGGCCCAACCCTCCAGGGAAGGGGCTTGGGACCTGCCATCTGATGAGCCTCCCAGACAACTCTTATTGCTGCAAAGTGGTCCCTGAGTCCTAGTTAGCTGCTTCAGAGTCATGCAGGGAGCTTATTAGAAAACTGACTTGTGGCTCCCCCTCCCCCTGTTTATTCATATGAGGTGTGTCTGGCCGGCGGACTCAAAATTTTGCATCTTAACACACGCTGCTTGCTTTCTTTAGGAATCTTTATCAAGTATATAAGGACCAAATTTGACATGTAGCCTTCTGCTTTGCCACATTTGGAAGTGAAGGTCCTCCTCTTAACTTTAAAACAAAATTGCTATCGTCTATTGCAAAGATGATGGTTAAAAAGAGGAAACAGTCCCCACTGCTCCCAGACTGTGGCAGGACCTCAGGGCCACTTACTTCTGTGTGCCCAGTGTGCTTGCTTAGATCTACAAAAGAACTCTCCCAGTTTCACTGGGTCACATTTAAATTATTTAGAATCATGTTTAGCATGTACAAAAACCAACCATACACTGGCCATCATTCTTTTTACCTGTGCCTGATTTTATTTAACCTACTGCCTTCTTGTTTCTCATTCTGTTTATCTAGTATTTTATCTGATTATAACATAACGTGTCTTCCAAACCCTTGACTACCACACTGCCACTCGACATCTGATCATAATGTTCCTCTGCTCAAAATCAATTTTGTGTAACTCTTCCCATTCCATCTAACCCTGTCCCAAAATATAACAGGAATAGAAAGAAATTTGTTATAATAATAACATGCTAAAAGAGAGAGAACAATCTTATATTCCGAAAACAGAGAATGATGTCATTAAAAATATTGCTCTATCAAGCTTTATAATGGCTGCATAGCATTCCATTTTAAGCATAAATCATACTTTACTTAACTAGTAGTGTCTTATTGGGCATTAGGATACTCTGGAGTTTGGGTACTATAATTATTATTTACTTGTTTGTTTGTATGCTTTGACTGGCTTTAATAATTTCCTCTAGATAAAGCCAAAGGCATTATTTTGAATATGGTAAATTCGCTTTTGTTATGAATGAGATCTGAAACATGAATAAGACCCTCATCCCCCTGTTTCTTTGATGCAGGGTCATTCTTTGTAATTCCTTTTCCCACCTCATCTTTTTCTACGGAAAAACAGGGCCAAGAATTGGCTACGATGATGAATACTTGGTAGATAATAAAAAAAAGAAATGATATTCTGAAAACAGGGGGGAAAATGGGTCACTCTTTGTTTAATGGCAATGAAAAATAAAAGGCTTTTGCTTTCATGTTAAAATCCAAATAATGCCTTCAGAAGCGCCGAGCTTCACCGTCAAGGAAGGAAGCAGGATTCTTAAGCCGAGGGTGGACCACTTCTGTCTTCGTCTTTGAGGCAACAGGACTGTTGCAGCCAACCTGGATGATGGCAGAGAATGCCCGTGTCTCCCGATGGCACACGTGGGCCCTGTCACTGGCATTCCGGATTGGACTGTAGCTCATAACACACGGAGCCTGAACAAGAACAGTCACTCGACGAGAGCACCCCTTGGAGATCCGTTTGCACAGTCTCATTTTTAAATACCCAGTGACCATCCTTCTGCCTTGTTTTGCTTATATCCCAGGGAGAACTGGCAAATGATACCCTTAGAATTTGATAAGATTAATCCACTGTCAAAAACCATCCCACCACCTACCTACCTACCTACCTTTCTTGAGTTCACAAATGAGATGCAAGCTCACCCCACGGGTGACTCACTGGAGTTACCGATGACAGTTACACTGAATCTGAACCCAGACCTGGCCAGGTAATGGCTGGGTGAACTCGACCAAGCTCCTGCACTCAGAACCCGGCAGGGGATCTGGCACTCAGAGAGCCCAGGACAAATGCTGTGTGTGGCTTTTGCTAAGCCTCCTGCCCAGCGCGCAGCCTCCCTGCGACAGTGAGGTCCTTGCTGGAGGAATATGACTCTTGACTGCGGCTGCACACAGCATGGGGTGTGCAGAAGTATGTGTGAGAGGTGTGCAAAGCCCTGGACCCCTCCCTGCAGGACTCCGCCTCCCGTGAGTGCACCCACGGGGCCTCAGCCGTGGGCTGTGGGTGGCAGATGTGTTGTGGCATGCGCGGCAGCCAGCCAGGACTCTCGGTGGGAACATCTGCAGAGCACGTTAGCGTTGACAAGGAGAACCGGCCCCGGATCCAAAGCGAAGCTGTCCCCTGGACCCATTTTTAATGGGCATCGGTGACTTTTGTCCTCCACACGGCTGGAGTACATCTTCTCTGACATGGCTCCCAGCCCTCCGTATTATCTAGCAAAGTTCTCGTGCTTTGCACACACTGAGCAAAAGAACAAAAGTGGCAGGGGAAGTGTCAGAGAAAGATCTGAGACAGAGTTTCAAATGATATGCCTGCAGTCAACAGGGCCGGGCTGGGGACAGTGTGGCCATTATCAAAGTCCACAGAGGTTTCATTGACAGCCCAATCCCAGCTCCACGTCCTCGTATCCCCTGCTCTGCGCATCCCCGGCTAAGAGCGCGGGGGTCTCCTCTTGACTCCTGCCTATGTGCTCAAGCTGCCTGCCGAGGGGCAGGTGGCGGGGGGTTAAGGAACCATGGGTCCTTTTATCCCAGACAAGAACAGCAGGTCAAATGCCATCACAATTTCCTTCTCTCCTTCCTGGGAGAAGACAGGAAAAATGTATATAATTTTTAAATTAGGAAAAAGGAAATCCACCCTCTCTCTCTCTCTCTCTTTTAATATTGTCCTTTCAAGGGTGTCTCTATTTGCATGGTTTGATCCTCTTCCCCTACCCAGCACTAACATTAGTGTGACCTTTTCCTGCTAATTGGAAAATCTTACGGAAATAAACCCTGTCAGAAAATGAGAAGTGACTCCCCCTTTGGATGGCCAAACGACCTCAGAGGGGGAAAGAAGTTCTGAATTTCTGCTCCTTTTGCACACACTGCAAAATCTTTATTACTTCGGAGAGCCTTGAAGCTCAGTAATGCCCCTCCAGTGCCAAGCGGAGTAAATAAATTTCTTCTTATGACCACTTTGGAGAAACACACAACCAGATTCACTCAGCAGGGATAGATAGTGGACAGGATAATGAAGAGAGAATAAGAATATGATCGGGGTTTACAGCCTCTTCTGTCTCTTTAAAGGGTTTTAATCCTTCAGAAACAGGATACGGGGTCCATTTCCTTAAAGATACAGTGTCCCTTCTGGGAGGAGTAACGTTATAAAAAGCTAAGATGTAACATCTATCTCCCAATATTGATTGGCACTTTAGTGTGATAAAAGGGGTTGAACCTGAAGGGGAAAAGAGGGGAAGAGGTAAGCGAGAATGACTCTTGGAAGAATTCAAAGTGTCCCTCTCATCTCAGGCCCAACTTCAACGACAGGGAAACCCAAGTGGCGAGGGCACTGGGTGACATCCACCGACGTGGCTGCGTGATCAGGGCGGGTTTTGGAACCACGGCTTCCTCTCCATCAGGAAATAAACCGCCATTCCCAAAGCAATGCGATGATTCTGATGGTGCGCTCCGGTGGCTCTTAAATTGACCCCCAATGAGTCAGGCCTGCTGTTCTGATCCAGTGTCATGGGCCTCCACAGCAAGGTCCTGCCTCTGGAGGGGCACTTGGTTAAGCGCCTGGGCCACCCCAGCCTCGTGCAGCTGGTTTCAAGGACGCTCCGGTCTGCTTCCTACCCCTCGACAGCAGCACCTGGAGCCTACACACCCTTGCCATCCCTCCCGGACAGGCTGAGTGGCTGTGACAGTGAAACACGACGCCAGACCTTGGTTAGGCACTCATTCTGGGGTGCAGAGGAGGTGGCTCAGTGGCAGAGTGCTTGCCTCGTAATGCAGGAGGCCCTGGGCTCATTTCCCAAGGACTACCAAAAAAAAAGAAAAAAAATTACTGGGGAATTCTCACCGTCTCTCTGCTCCACCTCCAGATTTCAAACACCTGCTCTGTATAAGATATTTGCACTTAATCCTCATAATACCTTCACACTTAAGGATTATTAATCCAGTCTACAGAATAGGAAGGGAAGGCTCAGGCAGGTCCTCTGTCTTGCCCAAGGACACAGAGCATCTGAAGGGCAGAGTGGGTCAGAACACCATCCTCCCATCTGTCTGGCTTTTTTGGGGGGCTCCTGCTCCAGGCCGGTGGGTTCATTCTGTTTTCGATGGCAGTGCCTTATTTACTAGGAAGTGGCATAATTGTGGTTTCAAAATCCACCTCTCCATGCAAAAGGATCATGGAGTCTCTGAATTTCTGAGGCACAGACTCCTGGGACCTCTAAATTTCAGATCCTTGAAATTGTGATTTGGGGAATCTGGGAAGCACAGAATCTTTGTCTTAAGCCGTCCCTGAGATTTCTCATTTTTGGAGTGGGACTCAGAGGGGGGCTCCACCTCAGCAATGGAGTGTCCACTCCCACCCACAAGGTGCAGCAGGAGGTGGCACTGGGGTGTCCAGTGACAAGTGTAAAGTCACAGCCTATATATACAACAACATGCTGGGAGCTTGGGCAGCTGTGCCATGGGTGGGCTTTGTGGGGTGCTGCCTTCTTCACTTTATCACGCTGGGAAAAAATACGATGACTTTGAAAAAGCCAAGCACCCCGTTTGCACAGCCTGGGGCAACAGGCCTGGCTGCGTCCAGTGTGGAAAAGTCACCGTTGGAGTGACTCTGTCCCTCCTTTTGGCCCTGGTTCCTGTCTCCAGACCTGAGCTGCCCAGTAAGTGTCCGTCCAGAGCTCTGGGCAGCCAGGGACTCACTCACTCGGGGCTTGTTCCTAGGGAAGGTGGCACCTGCTTCAGGGACCTGGGAAAGTGACCGAGTCACAAAATGTCCTGCCAAAGGGCCGAGGCAGCCACACCCTTGACTCGGAATTAGGTCATCTGCTCTGCTCCAGGAGGGTTTAGGGCCAACTTCTGGGCACGAATAACGTCACCCGGAGACGGCCGTCACCTGCTTTTGTCATTGCAGGACTTCTCAGCCAGGGTCACGTGTTCCACCTCTTCTCGAGTTGCAAAGAGCATCCCAGGACATTTTGGTGCCCACGTTGGCCCACAGCTGGGAGTAAGGATGCGTCAGAACACAGAGGTGAGATCGCGAGGAGCCGACCAGAGAGAGGAGGGTTGACTCCAGGCTCTGTCCTTCAACAGCTGCTGGACTGGGGCAGTTTCTCTATTTCCCCAGACCTGAGAATCATCGCCGGAGTCCCATGGGCACATAATGGCTGGTATTCACGGAACACCTTCTGCTAGGGTCATGCTACCCGGCACCTCAATAAACAACCACCTGACCTGCTAAGGATTATTTATCTTTTTAATAGATTAAAAAACAAGAAGCCAAATGCCCAAAGTCGTTCAGCTGATGAAAAGTGGAGGCCATTAGAAGAAGCTGGCACCTGGCTTTCAACCCCAGCAATGGGGCCGGCTTCCCCCCCATAGCACCACTGATATTTTGAACCAGATACTTCTCTGTGGTGGGGGACTGTCCCATGCGTTACTGAGTGCTTAACTAGATGCCAGTAGCAGCACCCCCTCGACATCCTCGACTAAATGTCTCCAGATGCCACCAAAGTCAGGGAGGGGGAGGGCTTTAAGATGCTTTAGATGGCGAGTCCTATGGGACAGAGGTGTCCAGATGCAGAGCCTGGAATATGGAGTAGGGGCACACTGTGTGCTGTTATTCCATCTCAGAATTTGGAATCTTTTCCCTATAATTCGTGTCAAGGGCACAGAAAGGGAGAAAGAAACAAATGTCAGGCTTCCCTGACTCCAGTATGATATCAAATAAACAAATAAATAAAATTAAGAAAAATATGCAAACTCTTTGGGAAAAATTTCAGAGTCATTCGATGTTATGAGACTGGCCATGTCACACCCAATTCACAGAGCTGAGTGCACTGTAAGTCCCCAAGCCCATGGAACTGGGGTAAGAGCTGGGGCAGGAGAGCATCGTCTGCTTGGACCCTGTCCTGTCCTGAGAGCCCTATGAGGTGGGGTCTCAGTTTTCAACCTTTCCAGAGGGTCAGCTGAGGTTCTAGGGGAGCAAGAGACTTGGCCCAAGAGATATATATAGTCCGTCTGCAGCAGAGCCAGGATTCAAAACCTTTCAGATGGTGCTCCTAACTCCTGGGACCCCCGAAGAAAACCCCCAAAGTTGGCTCCCCACTTTTCTTCAGTGTCTTGTAGAGGAGCATGGTCATCTCCTGGAACCAGGGCCACCCTGCAGGGTTTCCTAGACCTGCGAAGTTCTCTGGGGGATCCCTGCACATCAACTTTATGCCACGGCCATCACGAAGGCCGGGGTGCAGGATAAAGATATGTGACCAGGACATGGGTCGAGGGCAACAGGAGAGGAGAGACAGAGAAACCCAGGGAGCAAATCAGGGAGCTCAGGAGCTGGAATATGGCGGGTTGTGGCATTGTGTGTGCCTGGCGACAACCACGCTCTGCACTGGACCTTTGGGCCAAAGTGTCGGGGTGAGTAGGAGGGAGTCCAGGGCACTGTCCGGTGGAAAGGATGAGGATGGAGAGCTAGAGATGGAAGCCACCGAGGCTGACAGGCGAGGTGAGGAAGGGGCTGGTGGCTGTGGACGCGGGGAGCAGCAGTGGGGTTTGGGAGGGAGTGGGGAACCACAGATTTTCCTACAGCTCACTTCTCCTCTCAGAGGCAAAAGAGGTTGGCGTTGGGGAGGGAGAAAGGCAGTGCACCCCGAATGTCCACATGTCCCAGGGACACACTGGATGTATTTCAACCCGCTTCTCTCCACTCAGCCACCCTAGTGCCCAGAGCGGTTGAAAACTAGCAAGAGCTTAATTCTTCTAGTACACACACACACACACACACACACACACACACACACACACACACTCGGGAGGGGGGAGGAACCCTACAAACAAATCATGTGTAGAAGAAATCCAAAGAGACAGTGTCGGATTGGGAGGGGGAAAACCGTGGGAGACAGAATCCAAGAGCTGACAAATCTCTGGGGAAAGAACCAAAAACCTGTTTGGGAAACAGTCAGAAGTTGTTTCATAACATTTAAAACCAAAGTTGGCTCAAATATAAAAGATTTCTCCTTCCTCGATAAGATGACTCTTCCCCCCTCAACCATTTCAACAGCGCTAAAGCCATCTTGACTTGAGGACAGTTAATCCGAAGCCTATCTTCCTGAAGGATCCTCACTAAAACTCCCGCAAGCCTTGGCAGAGGGTGACCTGACTCCCCGATGTTTCACAACTTCCCTCCCGGAAAACGCATCCCAAATTCTTAAAATAGAATCAGGTCTCTGGCTGGCCCCCATGGACAGGAGTTGAATTCACAGAGCAGAGGAGGCAGGGGTCCCCAGAGAAGGCTCAGCTTATGTTGGGGTCTGGGTTTCCCCAGAGATGGGCCAGGAAAAGAACAGCAGGAGGGGACACACCCAGTTGTCCACTTCCCACTGGCCTCCTACTCCATGAATCCCCAGAATGTCCCAGCGGGTCAGGTAGGGCCCAGTGGAGTCCCTGAAGGGCCCCTCCCAGCTCCAGAGAGGTGGCTGAAGGTCAGCCCAAGGCCGTGGATTTCTCACAAGGAGGCAGCACCCTGCTGTGTGCACTTTGTTTGACTCCCCAGCCGTGGACTCCTCACCTGTGGAATAAGTCCTGGGCTAGGTAATGAGATGAGAAGAGCACGCAGTAGGGACTCAAATGTGACTAGTCTTAAACTCAAGTGAAGTTATTTCTAACACCCTGGGGGGAGTGGCTGGCAATGTGGTATCACAGAGGAGTCCCACATGGGGGTTCGTGCTGAACCTTAGCATTCTGGGGAGAGAGCCAGGATGAGGCCAACCATCCCGGCCTCCATGGCAACGTAGGGACAGGGTGGCACGTGGGGATGGTGACCATAGTGCCCAAGTTTAGAGTGTCCCATCACTGTCATATTCCCTAAGGGACATGAGGCTGTTTTCTGATGGGAGCTTATAGAAATCCCAAATAGGAATACCAAACATCCAGAAAAATGGTTTCCCAGTCTCCACTTCAATAGCTATTATTCTAGAATTCTCTATGCTCCGCTCCATTCTCTTCTCCTTAGAGTCACATTTTCACACACTAACACGTTTATACTCATGCATACACACACTCACCCCACACAAGCACACGCACACATAAGCTCACACACACGTGCTCACACACATGCATACCTATGTACACGCAGGTACGCTCATGCACCCAGCCTCCTGCCATACATGCTAAGGGTGCAAGCTCTCAATTTTAACTACAGAGCAGGAACTCCTCAGGCCACGGGATCATTTTCCAGCTGTCTCACACAGCCTGGATGGGTGCCTGATTTCACCAAAACCAATGTAGCAGCCCCTCTAGGTCCAAAGCTTTAACTCCTGCTCTGGAATCTTCCTAGCCTAGTACAGAGGATGCTGAAGCCCTTCCTCCCTGCCACATCCTCAGTTCTGTGTCTCCTGCTCCTCACCGATTCCCACCTGGACATCTCTGAGTGTGCTTCTCGGTCCATTTCCTTCCTTTCCTGTTCATTCAACAATCATGGCTGAGACCTCCGGGGTGCCAGGGTCTGAGCTGGGTCGGGGTGGACGGATGCCACTTCCGTGCCTGCAAGCCAGCCTCCCCCTCTCACGACCTCGGTGCTTCACTGGTATAGCTCTAGCAGCCGGCTGCATCAGGTGATCCCTGGGGGCCCTCCTTGACTCCCCCATTCCCTCTTTCCATGCATCCAATCACTGTCAATCCCAAGTATCTCTTGGATTGGCTTCTCCCCATCACCTAGGTTGAGTGGCCACTTCCTTTTGTCTGGACTGTTGCAATAGCCACTCACCACTGTTTCCACTCCACATGTCCTATAGTTCAATCCCTCCACAGCCAAGGAAATTCGATGATTGTCACCATCAAAACCATCTGGTATCAAGCACTCCTGGGCTTCCACAGCTCTAAAGTCAAATACCAAGACCACTGCATGCCACATAAGTCCTGCTCACGCTATGTACCCTCTCCCTCTGTGGCAGCTTTCAGTTCCCTCAACCCCTCTTCCTCCTATTCCAGAGCCCTCACCATGGGCTGCTCCTGCTGCCTGGAGCCCTCCCCTTCCTCCGCTGGAGGGGAGCCTTCCTGAGCCTCTGTGCTAGACAGTCCACCCTCTAGGCTCCCTGACAGCCCCTGGGTCCAAGGCCATCTGGCAGAGATCTTGGGTCCTACACACACTGTGTTTATGGGTCTCTTTCTTCACTAAAAAGCATTAAAAATAATATTTAATCATTGATAAGAAGGCAGATATAGTCCAGGCTGGGTTCATTATCATTCATATATGATTATTGAATTTTTTCTTTGAATTTAAAATAAATGAAAGCAAACCCCTTTCGTGGGCCCCCGAGGGTCCTCTGGGCACGTCTCCTGTTTCTGATGGTGTGCACTTGGCATCTGGCTAAGTTTACAGTTACTGAGAGATTTTCATAACTAATTTCAGTCTCTGCCTCTGAGCAGCATGAGGGTGGGAGCCGAGCCACATCTGCCTCCTCACCATCGAGTTCCCAGAAGTCACCAGAGCAGGTGCCATGCAGGCGGCTGCTCAGGGAATGGTAGCTGGATGAGTGACTGACAGGCTGGTCTCCCCGGCACCCAGGAGGGGAAGATGGCGTTCTCCTCCCCACCCAGCATCTGACATCAGAGGTGGTCCAAGCTCCCCTGTGGAAGGGTGGGTGTCTGTGTGGGGCTCAGCACCTCGGCAGCTCCCCTGCAGCGGAGGCTGCCGCATAGGACACTTGGTCCAAGTACACAGCAGCAGCATCGCTGCGGGGCACCACGTACAGTACTCCCAAGGCCAATTCCTGGGTGGTGTCACATTGCCGCCAGCAGCACCTCGCCGGTGTGTGGAAGGAACTTGAACTTGAGGCTGCCATTCCAGGGCATGACAGCCTCACACTGCAGCCCCCACCTGCAGGGGAAGGGGCAGCAGGGTCAGGAGAACTTTCCAGGCACCACTATGGTGTCTGCTTCTCACCCGATGGCAGTGGGATCCACCGGAGGAGGCTGAGCTGCCCACCCCCGGTGGGTCACAGGGTGCCGGTGACGCCTGCCGTGATGTCATGCCATGTCCCATGTTCCAAAAGTCTGACCTTCAAGTGATGAACACACTGCAGCCAGTCTGACCCTTGACCTCCCCCTGAACACTGATCCCCCAGCTGTGATTATTTTTAATTTTGATGACGTTCATCTGGGAGAAGGCAGCGCAGCAGGGCTATATGATCCCACCCCACCGTGGAGATCCCAGCCAGCACGCTGACGCTCAAGGCAGGGGACAGAGAGCGGGATGGGGGCCATGACGAAAGGAGTGTTGGGTCCCCCTGCTCAGGACTGGCCACTTAACCTTCTGGTGCAGATTAAAGGGACATTGCAGAAGGAGGCTTCCTGCACGCTGGACACAGAGAGGCATTCGGGCTGGCTGCCTCCTGATGATGAGCAAGAACTTTTAAGAGTGTGCCTTTGTCTGCAAACAAGAATGCATCTCCAATTAGAAGCCCACATATGCCACCGAGTAATGGCAAATTCTTGCTCTAGAGCCTGTTTCTGGGGAGTCCAAGATTTAAGTGGGCCAAAAGGTGGCCACGGTTGTGGCTCTTCTGATTTGAGGGGGAATGTCCCCGTCGGAGTGGTCTGTACCAAGTTGGGCTTCAGACCAGGCCACTTCTGGCTGCCAAGAAGGCCACAGATTAAGAGTGCAGAACGGAACTCAAGGCTCCTGACCATGTGCACGTCCACGGGAGGTCTGGCTAAGGCAGGGTGGGCTCAGGAAAGGAGCCAGTGCTCAGATCCCAGGTGACCTCAGAGGCTGGTGTGAGAAGGAGTCAGGAACATTCAGAGCCGACATGAATATGGGAGTGTCACAAATCTCTGGGTCCTCAACCCCTCTCCCTCTTTACATCATCTGCCCCTGACCGCACCCTCTGTCTTGAAATGTAGAGCCAGGAGGCTATTCTATGTCACCACTTGCTCTTCTAGACCAGGTCATCTCGTTGTGTCTACCTAAGGGCAAGCTATGAAATTTTTGTGTGAGGTCCCAGGAAGTGACAGGTTATCAGTTCTAGTAGCTTTTGTCAGGGTGTTGGCTAATAGTGCCTTAACAGGAAGTCTGAGCACAACAAGTTGTTCCTATGATAGAATGCCAGTAATTTCAGACCACACCTTGCTGAAGAACCTTCTAGAAGAAACTTAAGCTTAATATACTGCCTTCTAAGCCAATCAGATCATCCATTCAACTTGTTCTTGGGGGTATGCCCAGCCAAGAAGCAGAGTTCAGATAATAATGAAATCATCATCCAAATCAAGGCCAGATTTCTCCTAGGAGGAGAGATGCAGAGCCGGGTTGCACCAGCCTCCCAAGCACCCAGGTCTTATCTTAAAAGAGATTTTGACATTCAGGAGAGAGTCCAGAGACAGGTGGCAGTGATGGTGGCCTTATTGACTGCTTCTCACCTGGAAAGAGGAAGTGTCTTCATCTGCAGAGGAGAGGACCGTGAGCTGTCAGCTTGCCATGTTGTGACAGGAGGAGGGCTGTTCATGGGGGAGCATTTCTGGGTGTGGGTGACACTATGGCCAGTGTTATTCGGAGTGGACCGGAGGGAAGAGCAAGGAGCAATAAGTGGAGAGGGGTAGGGTAGCTTTCCCATCCACGTGAGGGGCTTCCTATCTCCTGGAATGGCTGCCTCAGGGCACAGGGCTACCCATGAAAGAGGTCTTGTCACCTCTCTGTCCCCATGCTTGTAATCCACTCCAATGAGAAGGATGCCCCTGTATCCCCATTGCTCGCCTGTCTTCCTGAGCACCTCCCTCTCCCCTGCCTTGTGTATGTTGCTCCTTGGTTTCAGCTCTCCCGGGGAATCTCCCCTAACCTTAGCTCCCATCTATTCCTCATAAATGTCCTTGGATAAATGCTCTTCTGGGATTGGTGGGATCGTGGAAGTGGACAAAAGCATGGTCTTTGAAACAAGACAAACGTGAATCAGATCTCAGCCCCATCATCCCAAGTCACGTGGCTTCCTGCCAATGGCTTCCCTGAGCCCGTGTCCTCCTCTGCAAAATGGGATGAAACCACCCACTACATGAGATCATGTGTACGTACACACGGCTCCAGGTAAATGACCTACTTTCATTTTTTTCTGGAATAGGAATTCAACAAAATTGATAGAATTCTTTCATTTATCAGCCAGCATCTTGGGAACCAAGCAGACCCAGGCTGTGGAAGATCAAAATGGGTCCAGTTTGGCCTTTTTGGCTGGCTCTGTAAGTGCTGTGGGCATTACTATGAAATCTAAGAGACAAAACCCAGTATCAGGAAGAGTGGATCCAGGGCTTGGCCTGCCCTGGAGATAGTTCCTAGCTGACTGCAGAGGGATGACTCTGGGACTAGTAGGGTGCTGGAGTTGCACCTTCTACGAGAACTACTTGTGTACACCTCTCTCTGACTCTGTGTTCATGGCTTTATATTTGCTGAAAATCAGCCATGATGGGAGCATTTACACCAGGGAAATTGGCAAAAGCTATGAATCAAGACTCTTTACTCTGAGAAAGCTGATTACTAGTCATATCCCAGCAGACCACTGCCTTCCATAGTAGGGTGATAAAGGCCCATGTCCTATGATTATCTTCAAGATCTTTATGCACCTGAGGAAAAGAAATAGCAGTGCATAAGAGCTGCCTATATTTCAAGCTGATTCCCAGAAAGAACTTGCCTAGAGGAGCTGCCCCAAGCATCTGCTTTCCTATCTGTCCTCTCTGCATGAGAAGAGCAGAAGGTGCCTAGGTTGTCACCTGTCCTTAGTCCTCCACTATCCACTGAGTGCCCTCTGTGCTCCTCTTATGGATGTACCCACAAGAAAGGTACAGGAAGGGTACAGGATTCACCAATGGCTGGAACGAGGGACACTTGTGAAGCCAGGAGCAAAGGCTGAAATTTCTCAATAATTCACCATTTCCTTGTGAGACCCACAGAAGCCAGGCCCAGGCATGGTGTTGAAGTTTGATTAGTAATAAGAACACACCAGCTTAACCTCTAACATTTAGCACTCTCCCCCAGATCGAATTACTGATCTCTATCTTAGTGAGCCATGCTAGCCGGCTGCCTGGGAACATTACACCTCTCTAAAAGCTGTCAGTCTCTGTCACTATCTTCGCACAATGGAGCCCATAGCTATTTTTAAAGGACTGTGTCACCTTTCAAGAGAAATTGTGCCTGCACAGAAGATTGATTTGGGGGGTGGTTTTGTACACAGATTTGGTGGTCTTTCAACTCCCAAGGTGAAGCTAGCTGGGTGCTCCCTGCCCCACAAGCCAACACTGTTCTTTTTTGTTTGTTTGTTTGTTTGTTTTTTTAGGGAGAGTAGGAAGGAATCAAGAAAAACAAAATAAATGCCAAATGCCCGAGATCACCCAGAAAGGTCTGCTTGGGTAGGAAGGGAAAAGAAGGAAGAGAAGGGACATCCCTCCTGCCACAGTCCAGTGAAGCATCTGACCCAAATCCTCAGTATTTTGTTCATCCTCTCCCAAATCCTTCAGGATCGGGGGTTGCCCCGTTTGCAGACAATTCTAACTAGGAGGCTGGGCTCTGGAGTCAAACTCCCAGGGCTCAGTATCCCGACTTAACTCTGAGGTCCTTTCCCAGCTGTGACCCTCCACCTCCGTTTCCTCATCTTCAAAATGGTGACATCAGCCATGCTTACGGCATGGTAAAGTCATCCTCGGCATGGTAAAGTCATCCTGCGATTTAAATAACTTGATTTGACTTAAATATTTTTTTTTTAAAGAAACAGAGAGGAGAGAGAGAGAGAGAGAGAGAGAGAGAGAGAGAGAGAGAGAGAGAGAGAGAGAGAGAGAGAGAGAATTTTTAATATTTATTTATTTATTTTTTTAGTTCTGGGCGGACACAACATCTTTGTTGGTATGTGGTGCTGAGGATCGAACCCGGGCCGCACGCATGCCAGGCGAGCGCCCTACCGCTTGAGCCACATCCCCAGCCCTTGACTTAACTATTGAGGCAAGTGCTTGGGCCTAGGAGGCAGCCCTTAAGTATTGGTTGTTTGTTGTTCATTTTGGAGAGTGGGGCGATGTGACCACAGATTTTTCACGCTCTTGTCTAACCCATCGCCCCAAAGGATGCATGTGGGTGTCATGGATGAGTTATCTCCACTTCTCAGAGGGAGGAAACTGCTTATCTCAAAGGATTTTGTTATTGGTGAGGTTGAGGGGGCAGTGGTCACCCGGAGAGTCTTCATATCCAGAGTCTGACCCAGCGCATGGTGTGCGGAAAGTCCTTAGCACATGACAGGTGTTGATTGGTCATCAATAGACATGATCTTCTCAAGGGCACTGAGATTTAGAAAGTTTTGAAAACCGTGGGCATGAAGAGCAGGTGGGAACAGAATGTTCTGGAAGACTTGTCAAAGGTAAAATAAAACTAGACCGTATGGATAAAGTTCCAGGATGCATGTTTCTAAGTTATCCTCCCTAAAGAAAGAACTCCGAGCTGCCCATGAGGCATTGTGGGTGCAGCTTATACCTGGGGAATCCACATGCTCAGGGCAAACCCCTTGTTCTTACAAAAGATCAGGAAAGAGTGTGCACTCACATGTTTTAAGTGAAGTGAAGTGTGTGTCATATATGGGGTGAGTTTAATTGTTTTTAATAATTAACTCTTCAACTACTCATCCTGCTAGCTTGGCATAAGGGCTTTGTAGTTAATCTGCAAACTTGCCCCTCTTCAGAAGCTGCCCCGTATCTTCCATTACCATCCTATTTGGATTCCTGAAAAGGGCGGAGCATGCAGGGAAGAAGGGCAAAGTTGAGGTCACCTGAACATCTATTAACTTAAAAATGGGTGATAAAGCTCCTATCATGTGATAGATGTTAGGAGTGCAAAGATGGAAAAGAGGCAGCAGGTGTGTCCCTGCCCTTCGGGATCTCTCAGCCCCGAGGAGGAGACGCGTTAAAATGATGATAATACAAATGAGGCTGGAGCTAAAATGATGGTCAGTTGAGAGGAACATGAAGCATAAGGGAAGGACAGGTCAATTCTGCTGGAGTCACTGGAGCAAGATTTCAAAGTAGAAGATCTGAAATGGGTTATAAAGGGCGATTCAGGGTGTGCTAGATGGAAGGGCCCCTGAGCCAGGGACCAGAAAGAGCAAATACCAGGGGGCCAAAGAGCACCATCTCTTGGGGACATCAGTAGTTTGGGACAGCCTGGGGCCGAGCAGTTAGTTTGCAGGGGACGCTGGAGAAGTCTAGCAGATCAGGATGGGAAGGTAGGCTAAAGGGCACCATGTGGAGTTCTGCCAGCTTTAGGAGGACTATGCCTCCCCAGCAGGGCTCTGCTTGTGGTCTGCTTGTTTGGAGCACGTGTGACCTGATCTCAGCTGGGCTCTTAAGTACAGCAGACAGGTGTTTGCGGGTATGAATTTTAGGACACTGATTAGGTTGTGTGGAGGGCAGCTGGGAGGGATGGGACTCAAGGGGGACTCATCAGTGACCCAGACAAGACAGACAAGAGGCAAACGGGACTGAATTAAAGTGGTAGTCCCTGGACGGTGGCAGGTTTCCTGTGGGTTAGTTACTGCTCAGACTCACTTCTTGTGCTTGGTAATTGCTCAGAGGGAGACACAGAAGATGTCCCAGTGTGCCATCACTGGGATGTGGACCGTGGATGAAAGGGCTTCCACGGGGAGGGAGAAGAGCTTGATTTTGAATCTGCTGAGGACAAGAAATTACGGACACGGGTCAAGCATGTCAGGAAGGGTCCCTAATGAAGCACACCATTTTCCACCAGCATGTCATTCAGAGGATTTGGCACGTTCCAAGCTGAATACTTTCATGGTATCAATTTAGCATCTATGCATGCGCATGCGCACACACACACACACACACACACACACACACACACACGCAACTCATATGGACCTAATTACGTATAAAGAGAATACTTGAGCAATTGTCCTGTGACTGTAGGGTCTTCCCTTATTAGTGCCTCAAAGAGGCCAAACTAGTGCATATATGGAATGAAAGATAAGGCCCGTTTAAATCATATATATACTTATTTCATTTCAGAACAAGTGTGTGTGTGTGTTAAAAAGTTACGCACATTAAAATTTTAATGAGTTACTTAAGTATTTGGCAATTTAAGCATCAGTCTACCAGGTGATTCCATGTTCCAATGATGGGGGTGGTGGGAGAACTTTATGAAGAGTTAGCAGAGACAAGACAAAGAAAATATATGATTTGCTAAAGTAGAAAGTCCCTACTTCAAAGTTAGTTGATGTTTTCTGATTGGTAAACTCTGGTTAGAGGTTAATGGCCAGAGGTGAATGGTTTCTGATTAGTTAAGCTTCCATTCTGCTCCATTGTTTACACTGAGTTGGGTTGCTTCTGTGAGAGCCCAAGGCACTGGCCCTGTTTCAGTCTGGCGCCTCCCCGTGAGTTATTTTAATAATCTGGTGGTCTCGATCTAAGGGTCTCTTCTCTGGCCAGCTTGCTGGACTCCTTTCCCATCCCCTAACTAGGTGAGGTCCCGGGCTCTACTCTACAGCTCTAGAGAATTCTTCCTTACTGTAATTTCAGCAGCTGCAATTTCACCTTTCTGTTCTGTGTTTACTCACAATGGCTGGGCTCCTCACTAGAAAGGGACTTTCACAAGGGTAATGCTGCTGATCCTCTGGACTTCTGGTGCCCCGTGCAACACCTGGGACATGGATGGAGCCTGATGACCACATGGGAAGGGAAGGAGTGATCGGAGGGTGACATCCTGATTACACTTTGTGATCAGGGGCCACAGATGCTCTCAGACCTGCTGTAGGCTGTGTAAGTCTCCTGTAGTTTGTGGTCTGCTCATTTGGGGTAAGTGTGGCCTGATCTCAGTTGGGCTCTTTCACACATCTGTGGATTGATTGGTTGGCAACTGAGTGATAGAGGATGGATTGATTGGAACCCAAATGACTTCATTTCCTCATCAGGCTGAAGATCTCACAAAGGAGGTTTCTTGGAACCATGAAGATTTTTGATAAGGTACGTGTTCTTTAATTAGTTAACACACACTGTTTCCAACAAAAGACACAAAAACAGTGCTTTTCTAGACAACTTGGGGAGTGGGGTCAAAAACTGGTTGGCATGAGCTTCTCTGACCCATTTGGACCCTTTCATCATGTCAGTCATTTTTTTAACCAGGAATATTTTCTCAACCAAACATTTCATTTTGAGATTTCCTTCGTATCCTGTTTCTCTATGAAACCATTTAGGCCAATGTTTGTTTACACCGTTGACCTTTGAGAGTTGTGGGTAACTGAAGCACAGATGGCCCATGCAGACCCTTATAAATGTGTACTGAGACCAGAGAGAGCAAGGGTAGTACATTACAGTGCCTAAGAAATGTCCCATAAATGTTAGTTGTCATTGTCATTGCTTCCATGAAATTCTACAAAATATCTCAACAGCACCGCCCCAAAAAGAATAATTTCCCCCAAATTAGTTATTTGGTTTGTCACTGCACTTTGGTGCTTCCTGAGAGTGCAAAGATCAGCCATGAAGAGATTGGAATCTAGTTCACTTGAATCAAGTTTCTCCTCCACTTGAGACAGTTCTCCTCTTTCCATCAATTCTGCAAGCGCTTAACTTTGCTGAACACCCACTTCCTTCAGCAGCTGGCCCTCCCAGCCTGGCTGCTCGAATGATACCCCAGTTATTGATCAGCTGTCTTTGAAGCCATGGGGAGGGAACCTGTCTTCTCTGGCTTGCAGGACTGCGGTCACCACCTGTGGGGCTGGGGAAGCAGGAAGCCTGAGCAGGCTCAGTTCTGGGTGACCACCTGCAGCCAGAACAGATCCACTGGGGTTGAGCTTTGAATTCATGCCCCAGTCCCAGGACGTCTTATTTTATCTTAAAAGTGTTTATAGCAAAGGACAAATGTTGAGGCCCTTGCATGTGAGGACATCAGAGACTGAGGATTTGGCATCCTTGCGGACAGTTAAATGGTCAACATGTGTGAAGGGAGAAGGAAGGCCAGCACCTGGAACACATTTTCCCACCTGAAGGAACCCTGGCTCCCTTATCAGAGCACATTGACCCCCATGTTTCAGGTGAAACACCCCACGCTTGCTTATGTTCACAAGCTCACAACCTCCTCACACTAACTCTGCTTAAGACTATTATCCACCTCAGTCCTTTTGCAAATAAGGAAATTGGAGGATTCTGGGAGTTTAAGCTGCCCAGGGCCACCCAACCCCAGTGATGGATAGGGCCGAGAATCTGTCTTAGGTTTGCCAACCTCAGAAACATTTCTCATGTACTGTATCAAGTTTTGACTTTTCCCTGGTTTCTTGACTATAATAATTATTTGGAAACTTGTAGAGTTTAAAACCAAAACAAAAAAAAATTCATCCAGATCCTCTCTGAGAGATTCTGATTCAGGAGCTCTGCGGCAGGGCCAGGAATCAGGGTTCTGAGCCAGCTCGCCTGCTGATTCTCACGGCCAGGTGGGTTTAGGAAACGTGGGCTGACAAGGTTGGCTTCATGTGTGACAACCTAGGGGGAACTGTGGTATGATTTAATAGGGGGCTGCCACTGTCTTGACATGCTTGGTCATTCTGTCCCTGAGTGTGTGTTTTGTACGAGACCATGGAGCATGTGCGGGAGCAGAGGACTTGCTCACAGTGTGCATGTCACACAGGTTCTTGCCACCTTGCTGGCTTATGGCATTTCCAGTGCCCCAGGAACATGTTTCCAGCAGGCCCACACCACATGGGAGGCTGGTGAGACTCAAAGCAGGTACAAGGTGAGCGTGTTATGTCCAAGATGAGTAAGCCGAGGCACGAGAGCCCGGAGAGCCACGGTTCTGTCACAAGAGCACAGAGCTGTCACAAGCCCAGAAGGAAGATGATATTGCTCTATGAAACACGTGACCAGGAGGAGCCCTGTGGACCTTTCTTACCTGTGTGGTCTCCCATTAGGCCATGCTGAGGCTGAAGGTGTGGACAGGGAAGGAAGAGGATACTTTCCTTTTAGTCCTTCCCGCCTTAACAATAAGTGAAGCTGCACAGAATTGGTAGAATGTGCGTGTAGCAAGAAGTGGACTAAAGTCGTAGCATTAGTGAGTAGTGGTAGAGCTAGTTAGCTAATAGTAGAGTTAGTTTGGTGTTGTATTTCCATTATTCTGGTAAAAATAAAATACATACCATGTATGAGCTATGGAATATGAATTGTGCACTTCCGACAGTTTCACTGAGTTAAATCTTCTCATCCTTCATCCTTGTATTTAAAAATGACATTTAAGGACATGAAGGTGAACATTCAAGCTCATTCTAATAAATTAAAATATTATTTTTCCTTATGTAGAATGGCATGAAATAGCAAATTTTTAAACATACCAGGATAATTGGAGAAAGAGACCCTGGAAGATAGGAAAAGCCTTTATGTTTAAGTACTACTAATAATACGTTTTTTCTGATTTTTGGAATATGGGCCCTGTACTGTGATTTTGTATCAAGTCTTACAAATTATGTAGTCTACCTAGCTGGTCAAAAAAAATCCAGATGATTACTTTATCCTTCAATTTCTTTCTTTCTCCTCCTCCTCCTCCTCCTCCTCCACCTCCTCCTCCTCCTCCACCTCCTCCTCCACCTCCTCCTCCTCCTCCACCTCCTCCTCCTCCTCCACCTCCTCCTTCTTCTTCTTGTTTTTTTTTGTCACCTAAGAGACTTTTATTTATTTTTTTTTAATTTTTTTATTTGTTGCTCAAAACATTACAATGATCTTGACATATCATACATTTGATTCAAATGGGGTACGTAATCTTAATCTTATTTTTCCACATGTACAGATTGCAGGATCACATTGGTTATACAGCCACATTTATACATAGGGCCATACTAGTGTCTGTTGTATTCTGCTGCTGTCTAGACCACAGTAAGTGTTTGTCAGAGATGCTTTTTGGAGATTGTGACCTCTACAGGTGGGACCAGGAGCAGAGGGCAGGCAGGCGCCTCCTCAGCTAGCTGCTGCAGCCCATTCCTAGACAGACAAACCTCAGAGGAGGTATTTTCACCTTCCTTTTCTTGAATAGTAAAAGAAAAAGGCGGTACCACGGCAGACAGCAGAGTCTTGGTAACCCCACAGTCAGCTCTTCACCTTGAAGGTGGTAGAGAAGCCAGGCTGATAAGAGGCGGAGAGTCCTGGGCGAATTTCCCACTGAAGTGATATTAAAGACAGAGGCTGCTTGGTCTGGTGGGGAAAGCACAGGCTCTGTGACCAGCCACCACCGCAGCCCCCCAGGCCACCACTCAGCTCTGTCACCTGGAGAAGCCTGTTCTCCTCGGAGCCTGTGCGATGGACGTAGGACTTCCTGTGGGATCAGAAAAGACGCAGGAAGCAGCTCGCTACCACTTTCCCTATCTCCTCCTCTCCCCTAACGGAATAGTTTTTTTAAACACAGTTAACCCAGAAAAAAGAATGGCCTAGAGTGATTAATTTTCACCTGTGCAAATCTGAGTGTCACCAAAAGGAGAAAAGGAAAAAGAAAGAAAGGGGAGGGGAGGGGGAGGGGGATAGAAGAAAGGAGGAGGACCAGAAGGAAGAAGGAAGGAAGGAAAAGCTTTGGTTCTAAAGTACCAAATATTTGAGCAAAAAAATCTTATCACTGATATTTAAAAACCAGCTCCTGTGGGACTCTGGGTGGTCTAGCTCTCCTCTCTCCTCCGTCTGAGCCAGGGAGCGTCACAGATGGCTCTTCATCAATGAGGTGCAGGTTGGGGCGATTCCCCACTTAGTACTGTGGAGAGGAAGGCACTAGACCCTCAGAGCTCCTGTCCTGACCACCAGTCACACCGCCTGGGACGTGGTGTGTAGCTCAGTCCCCTCGAATGTAGAATGGGGTGCTAATGGCCCCTTCCTGGAGAGAATGATGTGCAGACAGAACACATGCCCTGCTCGTTCCAAAGATTGAAGGCTTGAGTGAGGCCTGCTGTCCTTCCTTTCTCTGTTTTGGTGGTTGACCCTCAGACCCTTCTCCCAGGCCACTAAGAGGTCCCTGAGTGAGGAGGACGTCCCTGTGCCCCATGTCGACAAGGTCTTTGTGCCAGACCATGATAGGCCACCTCTCATGCTGTGAGCCCAGGACCTGGTGCAGGATCACTCCCCTATCCCCCTCATAACCAGCTGGATTTGATGAAAAGTATAGCTTTCTGTGATATGCATCTCCCAGAAGTCCCAGTGTCCTCGCGTTGTGCTGTCACCCGTCTCACAATCCCTTTACCCTTGCTCTGTCACTTTCTGAAGACACCTCGTAGATGCAGGCCACTGCTGGAAGACATGCCTCAGAACCCTTCACTCTTCTTGGCCACCAGGTGTGAGGCTCAGTCCCCTCCAGCTGGTCTTTCTCACCCTTCGCCATCTTCATGGACACCAGGAGGGCTCAGGGCTATGGAGCAGTGCCTGCCATTCAGGACCCTTCTTGGAGACAATGGAAACCTTCTCTCTCAGCAGTCCAAGATGGAAGCCACAGGTAACCATGGAGCACCGGAAGCGTGGATAGTATGACCAAGAAACTGAATTTCCAGTTCCATCTGTTTTCGTTCATTTAAACACTCATTTGAATAGCTGCGCACACCTCGTGGCTGCTATCTTGGCCAGCGTAGACTTGGCGAATGCAAAAAGCCTAGCTCCCTGTGGTTCCCCAACCCCCCACCAATTTGGTAATTCTTTTATACTGCTTCTGCAAGACCTTCGTGAAACTAGATGCTTCCTAGGGTTCTTCAGTGCTCACAGGACTTGCCAGAGACTAAATGCTTTCAGAAGAGAGAACTGTTTGACCAGATGCTGGGTCAGGCCAATCTGCGGCTCTGCGTCATCACACACTCCATTTGTCCAACCCCTAACAATTGCAGAAGGACCCGGCTGAATGGCTCCCTGCAGGCCTGCTTGGCAGACACAAGCTGCCCCCCAACCTCCTCTTCTCCTAAGAGGCAAGAAGAAAGAATCTTTGGCTGCAGAAAGAAGCCTGGGATCCCCGAGACTGGGAAGAGGTTGGAGAGCCAGGCTGGCCCCCATCCTATCTGGGGCTGCCCTTGGTCTTGTGGAAGCTCCATTTCTGAAGGCTCTCAGATGGGCTGCAGGCCAGCACTGGAAATTCCAGATTCTGTCTGCTTAGAAGCATCTATGAGAAGGGGATGTTGGGGAGGTGGAAGCAGAAGTAAGCACTTTCTAATTCTGAGCAATCAAGACCAGGCCTGAGGCCTTTGCTAGAATTCCGTTCCTCAGTCCACCAATGCGTCCTGCGTTACAATCTGTCTGGCAAGAGTGGTTGTTTCAGTCCATGACTATGACAACTGTGGTCTTGGTCAGTTTCCACAAAGGAAACAGAGTTATTTGTGAAGGGCCTGTTATGTACCAGACACATTACTGGAAACATAACCCTTCTCAAAATAAATGCCAAGGTCCTTTTCCAAATGGCCACAAGGTCCCTTCCAGTATGGCTGCTGCTGCTGGTCTCTGGCCTCATCTTCTACTCCCCTCTCCTTTGGTCTATTCATGGCAGCCACTATGGTTAGCAGAAGTTTCTGGAAGAAGCCACTTAAGCTACCGACTTGGGACTTCTCCACATTTTCTTCCTTCTGATATCCACGAGACTGACTCTTTACATCTTTTGTCTTGGCTTGAATGTCCACTTCCCAGTGGAAAGTCTCTTGACCTCCCCTTCTAATTTAAAACTGGAATCCCCCACCCAAGACTTCCCACTGCCCTCCCCTGCTAACTTCTCCCCATCTGACAATTCACTTTTTAATATGCTTGCTATTTTTTTTTTTTTTTTTGGTTTCTTCCTCCTAGAAAACAGAGTCCACGAGGGTCAGAAGTTTTATATTTCTCTCTGGCGGGGTCAGCACTTAGAATAGTCCAAGAAATAGGTTTTGAATGAATGATCTCTCTCAGTGATCTTCATGAACTGTCCACAGGGGGCTTTACAATGAGGCAGCTGGGCCCTGAGAGCGAGGTACCTGAAGTTGCACAGTTAATAAGCAGGAGAACTCACCCAGCAGGGCTTTCCAAGCATTTCCCCTGTGCTGGAGCTGGGTTACAGCACGGACGAGAGCCCTGTATGTGGAACTCATGTTCTAATGAATCCCATGGTGCTCAAGAGTCCTATTCAGTCTGTCTCGTCCCAAAGTCTGTATTTTCTACTATATGACAGTGCCTTCCTAGAAACTAGTGTGGCTCTGTTCTTTGAAGATGGGACCAGGGAGTGGGAGGGAGAGTCTGATTTCACAAATCCTAAGAGAAAGGAGATGCATTTCCATGATATTATCCCTCTGACCTGTTTGCAAATGTTGTGCTGTGTGTGTGTGTGTGTGTGTGTGTGTTTCCTGCAACAGCCCCCATAATCCTGACACTTAAAACTTGAGGGTTTGTAGAGCAACTTGAGAGAGATTGTAGCATGATTTTCATTTGTGTTCAGAAAAGTGGTGTGTCAGAAAGCAGCCAAAGTCAACAGCCCAAAGTCTACCTGAGAGCACAGCACATCTCACCTGTTCTGAATACTTCCTCCCTCCATGGTGGGTTAAGGGTTGGCATACACTGGTACCCTGGCTGATCTCACATCAGGAAAACCTTAGCCAAGCAGCTTCCTGTGCCCTGTACCTCAGCTAAAGAGGAGCAATAGCTTGAAAGAGAACTGAAATCCAGCCAACGTCAGGCCTCCGGATCCCCAGAGATGGCCTCCCCATGGTGACCTCTCCCAACCTTCTGTAGATGTTCTTATTGGCACTCACATGAAATGGTGTGGGGGTGACTCAACCAACAGCCTGAAATAAAATGCTGATAAGAGGAGATGGACTCACCCACGCCGCAGTAACTGGTCAACCTGAGGAGGCACAGAACATGGCCTTTGAAATCTCCCTTCCCCGGGGGTTTTCCGGCAAGAACATCTTTGGAAAGTTCCTATGTGGGCAGAGGAGTGGTGTTGAAAGCCTTTTCCTAATGGCTGGGAACAGGTGGGGAAATGTCATTGAAAGTCGGTGTTGGGTCCTTCATCTTTGGCCTGTGATTGGAGATTATCTGCTGGCCATCAGAGTGGGCAAAGAGGGACAAGCAATAAGCTAGTGTCGTGGATCTTCTCCCATATGGTGCACGCTGTGTGTGGGGAGGTCCTTGGCCATGGGATTTCTGGAGGCACAGAGGCCCTGACTGGATCTCAGGCTGCCCACATCTAAGCTCCCTTCAAGGCAACTGGTCAGTTCTTGTGTCCCTTGCAAGGGCACACATCTGCCCTCCCTGGAGACAAGAACATCCATAGGAACTAAGGTGGGGCGGGGTGTGGTCAGAGGCACAGAAAGGCAAGGTCACCTCCTGGGGACCTTAGGATACAGGGGTCCTCCTCCATCGCTCCCACTTGGTCATCTCAAATTCAAACCATCAAGAAGTTCTGGTTTTTGTTTTGATTTTTCCAAAGCAAATATCAGATCCACTGCTTTCTCCATTTCTGGTGTCACTCTCACCCTCTCGCATGGGTGACTGAAATCAACTCCAGAGTCAGTCTTGCCACTTTCACCTCCTCCTCTCTCCATGATTCACTATCCACAGAGTGGCCATAGCTATCTTTCTCGGGCAGTTTCACCGAGTCACACATTCCTGGTGTCCCTTCGATGGCCGTGCCTCCATGCTGGAACTCGTTGTGGTGTAACTATCTACCTCCAAACCTGGTGGCTTAAAACAACAGCCATTTTACTGGAGATCTCAGTTTGTGGCTCAAGAACACAGACAGGGGGCTCAGCTGAGTGGGCTTTCTGCTTCACAGTGTTGACCAGGGTGACTTAGGGCTACTCAGCTGCTGGAGAGTCTGAGCTGAGAATCCTACTTTGGATTAGAGATTGGCTTGGAGAATCCAAGAGGGCTTCGCTCACATGTCTTGGTGTCTTGGTGGGGGTACCTGCAGGGTTAGACTCAGAATGGTCAACGGGAATGCTTACATGTTGTCTCTAGCATGAAGGTCTCAGGGTAGTCGGACTTTTTATTCTGTAGCTTCGGGTTCCCAGAAGAGAGTTTCCAAACAAGAAGTGGAAGGGGAGCATCCCTGGAGGTCAGGCTGGAGACCAACAGGCATCCCCTCCGCCATATTGTATTGGTCAAAGGAGCCATGGAGCTTCCCAGATTTAAGGGGAGGAATACAGATGGCACTTTCAATGGGAAGAGTGTCCAGCATTATGTCTCTTCTCTTTGTCACATTCCCACACTGACCAACAAGACCCTAGGACCCAGCACCTCACTGTTTGTATCTCTTTCTTTCACCCACAACACCCTCTGGCCACACACAGGACTCCTTCTTGTTCCAGGGACTCACCAAACTCTCCCTTACCAACCTCAGGATCTTTATATCTGCTGTATCTTCTGACTGAAATGACCTTCCCTAAGCCCTTCCCCTAGATAGATTCTTCTCATTCATCAGCTCATGTCTCCTCCTTAAACTAAGTAAGTATATTTTCCCAGAAGCCTTTAGGCTTGTCCCATCACCATGCAGGTTAGAATGTTCTAGAAGGCCAATGGCCTCCTTTAGAGAGCTCAGCTCTGGGAGGAAGGACCCACCCTGTTCTCAGATAAGCTGAGTCTCCAGGCTGCCAGCCCTCCCTCTTTCTCATCTGTTAAACACGGATAAATGGCACCCACCTTAAAATGTTGCCATAAAAAAGAAAATGAGGGTGCACACCGTGAGCCCTCACGGAGTCACTGCACAGGGTAGAGCTTCCATAAACATAGATTGAAAGAGAACTTTTCCCCTCACCTAAGTGCAAGGCCAGTTTTAGGCTATAATTTCCTTGTTACTAGACATTCTGGTTTGGCCTCTGGGTTCCAGATGGGTTTTCTTTTTTTCTTTTTCTTTTTTTTAAATTTGAGAGCAATAATCTCAGCCAGACCAGGACCCAGAATGAGCTGCATACCATTCCTCACGAGGAGGGCAAGGACGGGGGAACAGCTCCGAGCCAACATGCAGAAGAGCCGTAGGAGCAAACACATAACAGGCAAAGGAGATTTTTTAATAATAGATGTTAAAAAACGAATCCAAACAAGGGAAATATACCCACTGAATAGGGATAAGTGTGATGTCTATCATGGGCTGTGATATATGTCTGCTCTGAGACCAGCTCCACAAAAGGCCAAATTTTCTTAAAAGCATGTTAAAATATTAATAGATATCTGAAACAGTTTTCTTGCAACTGCTGCCAGTCTTCAGAAAGATTACATCAGACTGGGAAGAAGTCAGAGAGACGCTGTAATGTCTTGGTGGTGGTGACCCACTGTGGCACCCCAGACTCCCCCTCAGCAGGCAGGCTGTGGTCTGTAGGGGGAGACCCCACAGGCTCCACCGTGTGAATCAGAATCATGGAGACATTGCACGTTTGATCTCAGGGGCTGGGATTCACTCCCTCTGGCAGGTTCTGGGGCCCCGCAGGCGGCCTAAGACAGTCTGCTCTCTTCTCGGCTGCAGCCTGGGCCAGGCTTCCTCCGCTGTCTGGCCCAGCTCCGCTCCCAGATCCGCTGATTTTCTTTTCCAACTATCCTATTCATTGTCTCCCCTCCTATTGCAGGTCTGACCGCTCTCACTCTGGCCTCTTTCTAGAACATTCTTTTCTCCTCTCTTAACCCCCTTTGCTATCTCCCATTTAACTAAGTCTTTGCTGCAGGGTCACTCCCTCTACAGCATTCCCAGACGTCCCTATAAGGTGGACGCTGGACCTGCACGGCTCCTCCCTGTCGTTCTTGTGCACAGATGGGGTAGTTATGGGGTATCTCCAGCCCCTTTTATAAACTCGGTCAGGACAGGCATGCCATGTCTTTGCCCTCACCATCACACCAACAGTACCTGGTAGAATAAGGAACCAATAAATAACTGTGAACAAATTAATGAATTCTAGAAGATTGTCCGACACATCAACTGCCCACTACTGCCCACGCCCAGCTCTTCAGCACTGTCTGTGACCCTGCCCTCTTCTCTCGCCTTCTGCAGCCAACCGGCCAATTCTTACTGAATTCTTCTCTTGCCCTCCCCTCTTGCTCCATGTCCACCCTTCACCTCTGCTTTCCTTCCACCCCTCACACTCCCCTCCTGAATCGCTGCCCCCGCTCCACGGCCCGATTCCTTCATCTTACTCGCTTCTTGCAAGAACCCCTTCCAGTGTATCCTTTCCTGGTGACACCTGGCCATATTTCTAGGTTACAAAGCTTCCATTCAGCAGGAATTTATTGATGATGCTATTACAGGACAGCCATGGTGAAGGCACTGGGGACGGAAAGCTTTGCGTGACCTCCCAGGGGAGACGGATGTGCAACCAATGGCCGGTTTCTAGGGGAAGGGAGTGACTGATGTCCTAGAGGAATGGCCTGGGAAGCTGGCAGAGGACATTTATTTCCTCACCCCTCTCCTCCCTCCATTCTTTCCTCTCTGAATTTGTCTTCTTATTTCATTCTTTCATTCAGAAAACACTGCACAGTGACAGGACAGATAAATAAGATAGGATGGGTAGTGGGGCAGGGTATGGAAGGGACACCAGACGAATCACCCCTGAGAGGGCTGACTGTAGTACACACGCCTGCATGTGAACACGGATCACAAGCTCATCCACGTTCACACTTGTGCACAGGGTGTGGGCTGCTCTAGGTCTGGAAATGTGTATGTCTTCCAACTTCCAGTTTATAACATAGGGCTGAGTCAGAGTGAGCTCTTGGTGAGCATTTATGGAATGAATGAATGAATGAATGAATAACAGGATGGAGCATGGAAAACCAATGATTTTAGAAGACTCAATCTCTGCCAGCAGGAGAGTTTTCATGCTTTAAGTTGAGTAGAAACTCTCCTGGGGCAGGGATCTCTAGAGCTCTGTTGTATAAGAGGGTTCAAGGCATTGATTCTGTCCACCTAAGAAGAAAGACTCTCCCCTCCCTTCCTGAAATCCATGTTCTTCTTTCCCATCACATACCTCCCAGGAGACTGGGGAGTATGTAGGAGATCCCCCTCACTGCGCTCTTCAGAAGAGAGAGAAACTGGGCTCATGGACTCCACATCGACTTGTTCTTTCCCAAAGGGCATGATGAAGAAGATGATGGTGATGATGGTGATGGTGATGATGGTGATGGTGGAGATGCTGAAGATGGTGATGATGATGATGAAGATGAAGATGATTGTGATCAAGACAAAGATGGTGGTGATGATGAAGATGGTGATTAAGATGATGGTGGTGATGATGATGAAGATGGTGATGATGGCAATGGTGATAATGGAGATGATGAAGATGATGGTGATGATAAAGATAATATTGGTGATAGTGGTGCTCACCAGAGCTGCACTTCACTGCACAATTCCTGCGTGCCAGGCACTGACCTAGTTACCTGAGCCTGGCAACTCAGTCAAAAAAATGCGTCATCGGCACCATACCACAAGGAGGGGCACTTAAGTTCAAAGACTTAAGAAAACACTTGCTGTAGTTTGCAACCAATGAAAGAAGCGTGCCTTCCTCTCTCTTCCCTGGTACACTTTGTCACATACCAAGTTACTCCCCAGTGGTTTTGAGCCATGGAACTAAGACAGTACTAGGAGCACAAAATCATGGTGGCAAGATAAAGGATGTCAAAAGCAACTCTGTCAGCACGGCTAGACTCAGAACATCAAATGCCATGCTGGAGATGTGGGTAAGAAGGCGTGCGGGTTAACAACGGATCCACAGAACTGAGAACCAGTCAAGCCTCTGTTTCAGCTTCTGTATCTTGAGACACCTATCAGCAGATTTCTTTCAAAACATTGGTATTGCCCGGGAGAAGAGTGAAGCACAATTACTCTAAGTATTGCTGGAGAGAGGAAGGAAGGTCAAAAAGCTGAAAGAGAGAAGTATTTCTCTTTCATATGCATTAGGATTTTAGTTTTAATTCAACTCACTTTGTTTTATTTTTCTGTTTATTTTTCTCTTTAATTTTAATTGAATATTTCTATTCGAATTTTTCTCCTCATTATTGAACCAAGATGGAATAGTTTTTATCTTGATCTGTTTATCAAAGGTTCTCTGTTTGTGCCTTCGAAAAATGGAACTTCAAGTATTATTTTCAAAGTTTGCATAGTTTTTCTATTGCAAATGTTGTCACCCTGTGGCCCAAGAGTCCCCTGCCCAGATATGGCCCCCATAGAAACATGCACATGTTCATCAGAAGCCATGTAGCAGTGCTGCTATTGGAATAGCCCCCAAAGAGAAAAGCCCATCAATTAGAAAGTGTTAGCATCCCCAAATGGAATAATACACAGCAGTGACAACAGACATACTAAAACTAAATGCAGCAATGCCAACAAATGTAGTAGAACTAAATGTAGCTATATAGAGGAATTTCAAAGCACAACATTAGGCTAAAGAAGCCAACAGAAAACAGTAGTTCAATTTCAATTTTATTATTATAAAATTAAAAACTACTCTTGGCCAAACCAAGCTATTTGGTTGATCTGGATCATTAAGGTTTTTGATCTGGATCATTAAGGTGTATTTACACTATTAAAACTCACTTAACTGTACATGTATGATTTGAGCATTTTTCTATATTATGTATGCTACACTTCAATAGCAATTTTGATGAAAAATTCACATTTTTAAAAACAGAAATAGTGGTAAGCAGATTGAATACATAACTATTCATCCATAATCTCGCCATGTAGAGATGAGCCTTGTAAATATGTTGGTCTCCTTCAAGTCCTTTATGTTTATTTTAATGCATCTTTTAATCACATTCTTTTAGTCGCTGCATAAATTAAGTAAAAGTAAATCAAATGAGTGCCTACTAAGAATTTACCTCTTATTGTTGGGCATTTAGATGCTGTTATTGGTGTTATAAATACTGTCACAACAAACAACTTTTTCTTACAAGGAAGTTCTTGCATTAACATTATGTCTTTGGCTGGGAATCTCAGAAATGGAATTACTGGCTCACTTATCTACGTGTCTTTCAATTCTATTTTAAGCAGTCAATACCTTTTTTTTGTTTGGATTAAAGAATAAAATGGGAACATCACTCAGGACAACTATCCTGGTCCTTCCCTACGGGGGGAAAAAAAACAACTTTTTTCTCTTTGGTAGGAGGCATAAGCTTTTTAAAAATCAGATTCTGCTTGGAACAAGTTCAATTATTAGTAGTAAATTTGAGGTAATTTGGGTAATATCTTCCCTGGATCTTTGGTATTAGCACAAGATCTTTCTCCTGTCTCAGCGAAGGTATGCACCTCTCATCCAGCTTGTCAGTACTGATGGATTGATTATGTCTGCCTGAAGAACTGTGTTGAGAACTGTGAGTGTCCTGACCCATTAGTAATGCCTGCCATGATGCCACAGTGTGAGTGCTTGGATGTGTGCCATCTTCTGCCACAGTATAACGACAGGTCACTTTGGTAAGATTTCTGTTCTTGCATTTATACACAAGTTAAGGTGGAACTGCCTGGCAAGAGTGAGACCCTGATGGGGACAGAAGATGGAGAAGCAAAAGTGGCCTCTCTCTTGGTCTAGTTAAATGCAAGCGCGCGCACACACACACACACACACACACACTGCTTTTAAATATAAGCAGAGACTACCTCAAGTCAGGAAATCCTATGAAATCAAGTTAAGTTTTCTCTGACTTTCCAGCTAATGTTTTTTCACATTTTAGGATCTTTTCACTAAGTTCATGATCCATCTTGGATATAAGGAACTTTGAAAAAGTGAAACAAATATCCCAAACTGAGTCTTGCTCCTGCCTTCCTGCTTCATTCTGTGGGGCGGGCTGGAAGGGGGGAGGGGCTCTGCCTCTTGGGTTTGAAGGTGTGGGGTGGCCCTGGCTGTGTCTCGGCTTGAGAAGGCCTTTCTCCTATCAGCTGGCAGGTGTCTCCCTGGGGACCCAGTGAGTGGCAGGAGCAAGGTTTTCTGGGCTCAGATCCCCCTCTGCGCACAGTGTGAGTCCACAACAGAGAAGTTCACCCAATCTCCAACGCTGTAGAAAAAGTCAAAATACAAACCAACCCCTAGCTCTGTTGCTCTGTTCTCAGATCTAGAGAATGCACACTCCTTGCTAGGCAATCCAGGACTCTAGGCCCCTCAATGTGGGAGCACTTTCTAGACAGGCATGTCTTCTACCCAAACACTTTACTTTCTTCCCACTTAATCATCTGCCTGGGCCTGGCTGATACCTTTCAAAAATCCCAGTTCCACCCTGGCTAACTTCAACTTGGGTTTTTCCCATAGGCTCCAGTGAAACTCTACTTATTGACAGGTAATCCTCGGTTTCCTTGTCTGCAAGATAAAATAATACTAATTGCCTCCAGAGTAGTCACAGGTTTCAGGGAAGCTGCAAATTATAATTTATGCCAAAAATAGCAACAATGGTAGTAGTTTGGGCTGAATGCTTCTTAGGTATCAAAAATTATGATTAAATATTATTTCAATTCTTCCAATTTAATGCGAGACAGGTATGGTTACAGAGGAGGAACAGAAACTCAGATGGATACGTATTTGCTTCATGGATATCCAATTGGCTAGATTATTACTAGCATTTCTAAGAACTCTGATGTATCCTCCCAGGCTGGTGTTTTGTGACCCATGATTCTTCAGCAGTGCACCTGCAGCTAAATAACAAACAGCCTCTGACGGTGATTAGCTCTGCACTTCTACTGACTAGGAACTTCAGACTCACTCACCATAGGAAGCATTGCCCCGTTGTACAGATGGGAATACAGAGCCCAAAGCCCAAAGCTAACACACAATAGAACCACACATTAATTCCCGTCCCAAAGTCACACACCTCGCAGCTGTGGAGCCCAAAGCTCCCCTGTTACTTTGATTCTTTAACACTCTGTTGGAGTGACCACCCAGGGGACATTATGGGAATGACCTGCCAAGTCTGGGGTGGCCTTAAGACTGGTGATCATTCTGGTCTCTCCCTCCGGTTGGAATATGCCCGGAAATATCTGTGAATGGAGTCGTCCCACAGCCTCCATGCCTGGGAGCCCAGCTGCACCTCTGAACACCTCTGGCCTCAAGGGCCAGCAGGGGCGCCAGGGCTCGGGCCTCCCTGGGCCGACGGGAGCGCACAGCACACCAGCCTTCACATTCATTAGCCAGCAACTGCAGCTAGAGATCAATGATAAGTAGAAACTGTGTACATCTGACTGCTTGTGCCCGCTCTCTCTACGGAGCACATGACTTCCTATTAACGGTATCTCTCCTCTTACCAAACCGATATTTCCTGTAAAGGGCTTAGACTAATTGTGGTTTTAACAAGGGTCACATTATGCATTTTGTGAGAGCGAACCTCCATAGGTCAGACAGTCAGACGGTCAGTCTGGAAAACAGATCCATACTCCCAATCTTTCAGGCTGATGTGAAGCCCAGATAAGTGTGTTTGTGCCGTTACCCTGGGAAAACAGAGCAGGAGAAACAGGAATGGCAACCGGGGAGCTGCCCAGAGATGGAGCGAGTGGGTCTCTTTGGTGGGTCCTGGGAGAGCAGCTGGCCGGTGAGCAGCCCTGGATCCGATAGGTGAGACTCCCACCAGGCCCGGCCCAGGAGTCTCAGGCAGGTTTTTGGTGGCTGTCACTCTGCCAGGGGTGAGTTACAGCCAGGATGACGTGGCTGCCAGCGGCTGCCTTCTCCTTCTGCGCTCTGCGCTTTCTCAGCTGCTCGGAAGCCTGGCTATCATTGCTCTCCACAAAGCAGCGGCTGCCCCCAGAACTCTCTGCTCTGATTGGCTTGTTATGCCACAGAGTGGATTTGCTGTGATTGAACTCAGAGCTCTTGAACTCAACCTGAGCAGAGCAAAACAAAATGAAGACGAGAGAGAGGTTTGAACTTCCTCGCTTAACCCGCATCTGGCTCCACGGCCCCCTTTTTCCTGTTAAGACGTCAAATGTGATATGACAGGGGACCATTTATCACTTAGACATCCTCTCCCGCTTCCCTTTCCCCTGCCCTGTCTCTTCCACTTACTTTAGGTCAAAC
Organism: Spermophilus citellus; assembly: GCF_964194105.1. NCBI lineage: Eukaryota > Metazoa > Chordata > Mammalia > Rodentia > Sciuridae > Spermophilus > Spermophilus citellus. Next base: position 61,849,586 of record NC_138200.1, read on the forward strand.
AAAGACATTTCTTACAGGGGAGCTTTCAACTTGGGTGACACTTTCCTGATTCGGAATCTTGTTCCAAAATGCCACAAGCAAAGTCGCCAGCCTAGAATATCAACATGTCAGAGGGTTTTCAGGTTTTTTTTTAGACACAGCTCAATCATTTTTCTTCCAGTGCATCTAGGAATTTCATCTGGTAAATTAGTTGTCTAATTCTATAAGGGAAATTCCAAACAACCGCGGTACCACACTAGAATTCTCTTTCCTCTCTCCCTTGAGCTGATTTAATGGAGAATGCATATGCATAGATTTATAGCAGATCTAGCAACAGAACTTTCTGTAGGATGGGAGTGTTCCACATCTGGACTGTCCAATATGGTAACCACCAGCCTCAGACGACCATCAAGCAAATGAAATGTGGCTACTGCGATGGGGGGAACTGAATTTTAAACCATGCTAATTTTCATTAATTAAAATTTAAAATCAAATTTACCATAGTTTATACGAATCTCTTACAGGAGAGACTGGTAAACATGATCAAATCTTGAATCAACACCACTAATGAGGAAAGCATGGTGACATTTTCGAAATAATTGCAACTGTTTCTTCAATTGTTTTCTCTAGCCTCAGACATTAGTAAGGTGTTTCTGAGTGGCGGATATCTTACTTTTGTTGAACATGATCCCTCAGGTAAAAGCTGAAGTTAAAAAGAAAAATGCTGAATCCATAAAGTGATACAACCCAAGCCAGAAATGTGGGGTGTGTGGGAGACTCCCCACGGAAGTCAAGTGTCAGTCTCCCGAGAACATCACGGCTCCGAAGGGCACCAAGCCGAAGGGCACCAAATTCAAAAGTTTTCTCCACCAATTCCTGCGGGACACAGTGTCTCCTTGAGTCACCCTAACCATCAGCACCCGCCAGGTCGCCTACGCAACCCTTCTTAAGCCAAAGCCTGCAAGCTCATGCTCTCTGCCCTCCTCCTCTTCTTTCCCTCCTCTCTCTGCTCTCTGCTCTCTTTCTCTCTGCCCTCCTCCTCTCCTCTCTCTGTTCTCTGCCTCTCCTTTTCTTCCCCTTCGGGCAGCCCCCCAAATAAAATCTCTTGGTTGAATCTCCATCTTGGGTGAGTCACTCGCCTTTCAAGACACAGGCCTAGAGCAGGAATTGGGTGATGAGATGTCACCAGGCCTGGAATAGGGACACTATGAATCATGCTGATTCTCATTCCGAGTCCAGGGTCATTCTTGTTCATTCATTCATCCAACAGTGGCTAAGTTCCTACTAAATACTATGGACAATATTGATGGCTTCATCTATAAATAGGGGGGAAATAAGAGGTCATGACCTAAATAGATCATGGATGATGTGGGATGAATTACAAACAACCAGAGAACACTGACCCACTGGTATTTTCTCTAGTCAAAGAACATGCTTCAATTGGAAGGGGACGGGAATCTTGAACTGTAACCCATGGGGGTGAGCATAGGGTGGGGACGAAAAATCAAAGAAGCCATCTGACCCGTTTAGATGGTTATTTTAGATCATTCAAATGCATGCATTCAGACATATCATATCCTGGAATAGGGAAAAGATTCACAGGTGGAAACCTGAGAGATCAAGAAGAAGAGAAGAGAAGAGGAAAAACAGATGTAAAAATTTCTTCATTTCCAAAAAATGAAGAAAGGACATATTTTGGAAACAATATAATGGACACCTTAAGAGTGGATTTACACCAAGTTGATTCGTAGCAGCAAAGTGAGAATCTCGCATCTCAAGGAAATGCCATGGGAGTCTATTTGGCTTCAGGAAGGAACAGGATGCCATCCTGGGCAAGATGGGGAAATGCAGGTTGGATGGGGCATTACCAGCAGATTCGTAACTACTTAACCTCACTGGAGGAGGTTTGCAGACTCTTACTACATTTTATTTCAAAAGAAGATGCTGTAGCTTTGTCACAGAGCACTGTGTTCGAGGGCATCTGTGTTGAGAGCGTGGTTATTTTAAAGACAAACTTAGAGATGTTCTCATTAAACCTGTAGCTGGGAGGAGAGAAGTGAGAAGTCGAGATGACGGATCGGGATTCAGAAAGGTCGTCAGAGTTGAGAAGGATGAAGTAGTCATCAAGATGCTGTGCTGTGTGTGAAATAACTACCCCCAGGTTCCCTCTTCAGATGACTTCAGAATAACGCTCCTGCTCCTTTGAGTTTGGATGTGCGTTTCTTTAGTGTTGGGCGCCAGCCTCAAAGCAATGGCAAGCCTGCCCAGCTGATCCAAGGACCTTCTCACATGCTAACGAGGTCAATCCCCGTCTGGGTTAGAGTTGTCCGAGATCAGCCTGTTCCGATTGTTCATCTTCCCAGTGTTCAGCACTAAATATGGCCCACTTATAAGATAGCAATTAAGCAGACTGTAGGTCCTACAACCAAATTGTAAGACCAGTCGCATCTTACGCACCAGGCCAAGAGGAATATCTGAAGAATACAGGGAAATCATATTTGAACAACACAGCCTCGTTGTGGATTGCAGGGGACAGACCTGGGGACGTGATCTGTAAGGGCCTGCAGATATCAACGACAGCCAGAGGCTGAAGGAGGATTTCACAGGTACCTGCTGCAGAAAGATTGCCAGACGTAGGTTGGGTTTTCCAACATCCCGTCCAAAAGCATTTACTCTAATAAACGTAGTGAAATGAAATGATGATCATGTCACTAGTGCCGAGGAAGGATAATGAGATATTAATATACAGACTAAATAAATTCAACTCCCTTTGAGGGAAATAGCTAACTTGCCTATATGTATGAGTCAATTTTACTTATAAAGGGAGCCCAGAAGCTTGCTGGATTACACCAAAAAGAGTGATTAACAGACTGCCAACTCTAATACACATTTTGTCTCTTTCCAAGTAGGGAGGAAAGTCAGTTTCAGGCATGAAATTCTGCTACTTTTTAAAAACTTTTAAAACTTTATGTTTTCTCTGTAAGAAAAAAAATGAGGAAAGGGTTGAAAGGTTGAAAGGTTTAATATATGCAAGCACGTACATATTTATGTATTTAAATAATAAGGTAGCTATGCACTGTTTTCTCCATTTGTTTTCTTTAATGTTCAATAATTGATTGAATAGCTATTTTCTGATGGCCTACTGGGCACCTGGCATTTTGTTAGAGTCTGAGGGGTAGAAACCATAAGCCGATCCTCAGAACTTAGTTTAAGGGGAAGAGGAGAGAAACTAATCGAGTAGGTAAATAAGCACGTAATGACATACACATATATAATTTATATTGTGTACAATATGTGATGACGGAAAGGAAGGAGAAACAGAAAAACGAAGGGGTGTATTCAGGGAAGGGGCTGTGCCCAGTGCCCAGAGGTGACACAGAGGGTGAGACCCAAAGAACCATCCACAGGACAATGTAGGGCAAGAAGACAGTGTTTCAGTTAGGGAGATTGTCACAAACCATCATCCATAAAAACCCAACTTGGCTGATTTTATAAACCTCATTGTACAAAAGAGGAAACAGAGGCTCAGAAATCCTCAGGAGCTTTCCTGAAGTCGTGCCCGCTGACTTCTGTAAGGTTAGCCTGGCTTTGGGGAACCATCGCTGAGCTGTTCCACAATTGACCTCTGTTCTGAGGCTTTAAATACAGATTTTCAAGTGGGTTATGAACTCTCATTTTCACCCCGTATACAGATTGCAGCATCACATCGGTTACACATCCACTGTTTTACATATTGCTATCTGTCGTATTCTGCTGTCTTTCCTATCCTCTACTATCCCCCATCCCCTCCCCTGAACTATGTAATGTTTTGAACAACCAACAATAAAAATTAAAAAAAAATAAAAAATAAAAAAAGAGATGCTGTACAAATGGAAATCAAAAGAGATTAAAAGGATTTTTATATTAGACATTCAAAAACTATAAAAGAGATGAAGAAGATATAAAAAAAAAAATACAGATTTTCCCAGAATGAATGATCTGCTTTAAAAAGCCACACCCCTGTAGTTTTATGTTTTGTTATTGTAAGTTTTACCTTCTGCTAAAGTGAACTAAGTCTCCCCAGGCCTTGCCAGGAGGCTGCAGCACAGGGTAACGGGCCCTCTGTGAAGGGAGGCTGGGTGCTCCTGAGCATTTGCATTTAATTGTTCATCCTGCATTTCTGCCCTTGTCACCTTTCCCAGGAGCCTGTCTAAGGGATAGAAAGTCATCAAAATGCACCAAGGGCCAAGGGAGGCTCTGTTTTTGATATCTATTTACATTCTTACTAGTTAGATGGAAATCCCTCCTGAAGATCCCAACACCCACTATTAAAGGAGAAAGGCAAAACCACCAGGTCAAAGCCTGAGTCCCAGTGGGAAGTTATTAGCGTTATCTTGGTGTTGCTCTGACTCATCATCATTCTGCATGAATAGCCAATGCGTGGTGGGAGAGGCCGAGAGGCCAGGGCAGAGCATTCTGCTCTGAGGCTGTGCGTGTGTGCGTGCGCGTGCCCTAACACACATGTGCATAATCTTTTTCACAAGGACGTAACAATGGATATTTATTGATCGCCTGTATATGCCTAGGACTTTGAGGATGGTAGCATGTTAAATAAATAAAAAGAACAAACTGGAGTTCTAGCGTCTATATCAGAGCTATTCAAGATTTATTAGCAATACTTCCCACTTATAAGCAAATCCTGGTAATGTAAACAAAGGCAAATATTTGAGGTAAAGAACAAGAGAAGATGACATTCATCATGTGAGGATTCTGGTGAAAAAAAAATGAGGAATTTCTTACTAATTAAATTCCTAATTAAATTTTCTCCCAGTGACACCTAAAACAGTTACCTGAGTTCATAGTAGGTTGTAAATAAAAAGTAAATAGTAATAATTCTTTATGAAAGGATGAAAACACAGTGAGCTTGAGAGTTCTTGCTTCAAACCTTCCCCCACTTTTTTTTTTTTTTAGGTAATTCGTTTCCGACCCAACACTGAAAGATAGGTTCTCCTCTCCTGTTTTTACTTCTTCCTTTATTCTCAATGCTTACGTGATACAGAAGATCTATAAGGAATTGAAATAAATAAATGCACAATTTTGTGCATTTATAATGCATTAAAACTCAGCTACATGTATTTGCCTGAGTTATGTGTGCTGGTCTGGCCTGGGAATAAATAACATGAGTTTTATAACCTTTGTAGAAAGTTCATTTTTCTTGGCTGTTATGATTTCTTTCATAGTAAAACTAGCCAGGCAGATTTTTAAGGAGCCAGATGTCTGCTCTAGGGTGGATCCCCGCTGTAGAACCCCATGCCTCAGTGGAGGATTCCCGGGGCCAGTGTGTTCGACACCATGTGAAGCTCCTAATGCTTCCTGTCATCACATAGAGGCCACTTTGATATTTTCTTCTACTTTTTTCTTGGATGTCTATTAAATATGTTAAAACCAAATAAATAACTGTGGGCAATCTGCTTATCAGAGCAGGGCTCTCTCTATAAGGCTTTGTTTGTTTCCCCCTCTCTCTTTCCAAGAAACAATAGCCAATAAAACAGCATAAAAAGAAATGATTTTTCAAAATGACCAAAACACACTGGAACCCTTAGAACATCTTGCAGGGGTGGGATGGGAGGAATCGAGTTGCCCACATCACCCTCTTCCTTATCAGTATCTCATGCACATATTCTCAAGGTCGGGTGAGCAGACCAAGGCCCAGGGAGGTTAACTGACTTCATTAGCAGTACCCAGTTAACTAGACATAAAACCCAAATCCAGCCACCTTGACTTGCAGCTCATCTGCCCCAAGGTTCATACTAGAGACTGGTTCATGACCTTGCCGGATTATCCCTGTCCCATTGGGAAGGTCTTCCCCCCAAGTCTCCTGGGCACAATATGAACCCTATTCAGAAACAGAACTTCACTGGAGAAATCGGTCCCAGCTAAGACTCTAACACTTGTGGGATCCTGGGGACAGCCGGGGTGGCAGACATCTGAAGGCATGCCAATCAACTGTTCCAGACACCTGCCTATTTTCAAGTAGCAAGGGAAGACTCTGCTCACCTGCCTGATCACCATGAATCCCACCCAGGACTGAAGGGTGCTCATCTTTGGGATTTGCCTCCTCCTCTGCTAAAGGATAGAGATATGTGTTTTTATGTTTGGGAAAACCTGATGGCCTTTCCTATCCCTGTTTGCCAACGAATCTTTACATCATTTTTCTCATTTTCTCCAGAAAAAAAATCTTCACCTGACTACTTCCTGTGGCATGTGTGAGCCTGTGCGCATGCTTGTGCAACTGACTGTGGGTGTTGGTGGTCAAGTGTGTGAGTGTATCCCCAAGTACAGAGGTGACACTGCAGAAGCAATAAGTGGCCTTGGCGAATTTGAGCAGCCGTCCTTGAAGGCTGGGTTTATTTTGGCAATATTGCTTTTCTCCCCAGTTACCCCTGACCTCCCGTATTACTGTCTGTGGATTATTTTTTACCGAGGGAGATGCTTAGGCATGGTCTGGAGGAGATAAGTGATTTGGTCAAATCACTACTGCCAAAGCTTGAAATTCCTGACCACTTTAATAGCTCCGGCTGACCTCTAAACGAAACGCCACCTTTGGTTATTAACATGTCTCTCTCTACTTTTATGATTTTTCGGAACATAATTTGTCACAGTTTTTATCTGCACAGAGCAAGCTTTAAGCTTTTAAAAATGTGAGTTATCTTTTTACAACTGCTAACAATTACACATCATGGAACAGGCTGCTCCGAAAACCAATTATGAAAAACCCGGCCTGGAGCGCGTGGCTCCGGAGTGTGCTCTCGCCACTTGGAATTATGGGCTTCTGAACCTTGCTATGGAGCTGCGGGCGCTCGGGGACCAGGCGACAGAAATGAGACCTGGAGGAGGCTTGTGGGATGGAGGAGATGAGATAGGGTGGAGAAATGAATTGCCCTTGTCTGCAGGATGATCTGCTAACCAGGCCACAGGGCTGTCACAGGTGGGGAGGGCTGCAGTGGGGTCTCTTCTGCTCCTGAGGTTTACCCCCACCTGGGCATCCCAAGCCATCTGTCCAAGGCCACCTGTTTGCTGCAAGGTGCTCATCAGGGGTGTTTCTGGGCTACCACATCTCAGATCTCAAGGACTGAATGTATTGCAGGACAGGGCTCATTGTCCTGACAGCTCTTCTAGGTTCCAACATGCTGCCTCGGTCCACTGCCCACCTCTCCCCCTCCTGCTCTCATCTGTGGGCTGCGGGAAAGTGTCACATTCCATCAGTGAAGCTCCTGTCCCAGCATCGGGATTCCAGAGCAAGACGATTTGGGCTGAAATCCAGTTCTGCGAGACTTGGAGCAAACGCTCAACCTCTCTATGCCTCAGTGTTCTCACCCATAAGATGGGTGCATAATGGGGGGCGGTTCTCAAGGATGGCTGGAGGATGGATTCAGCCGTGGAAAACTGTGAAGAAGGCACAGGAAGTCAGGGAGCTCATTCTGTCTGGTTCCTTAGCTTTCGCCCCTAGGCATTAGCACACAGCCAGGGACCCAGGGTCGGCAGCATGACCCGAGAAATGAGGGGAACATGGACTCTCAAAGGAGAGCCTTCTTGACGTTTTTATTAAGGTAGAAAGGTTTTATTTCAAGGCAGTTAAGATTACAATAAAGAATTGGCAGGAAACGGTGTGAAAATCAGGGGCAGAGTTTTTAAATACGAGATTGAAAGAGACATCTGTGGTTAGACCATGGAGAAAAGTAGAACAGGGAGCGGGTGGGGGCCTGGGAGTGAACTCACTCTCTTCAGGCACAGGGGCCCCACCCCCCAGGACATCCTGTGCTGGGACCAGGGCACCTTTCCTTCTGCCTCCAGCAGGTGATTGGTAAGAGGAGAGGTGTGAAGAGCAGCCCCCAGGCAGGGTTTCTGTCCTCAGCCCCAAACACAAAGGGCATCAACTACTTCCCTGGGGCCTCACCACAAAGGAACTGGGCCCTGCTCCTGGGAATAAAGGGAGGAGGGTTCTTTTTTTTTTTTTTAATTTTTTATTGGTTGTTCACAACATTACAAAGCTCTTGACATATCATCTTTCATACATTAGATTGAAGTGGGTTATGAACCCCCAATTTTACCCCCAATGCAGATTGCAGAATCACGTCGGTTACACATCCACAATTTTACATAATGCCCTATTAGTAATTGTTGTATTCTGCTACCTTTCCTATCCCCTACTATCCCCCCTCCCCTCCCCTCCCAACTTCTCTCTCTACCCCATCTACTGTAATTCATTTCTCTCCTTGTTTATTTTCCCATTCTTGATTAGATTCTTGATAGAGGAGTGGGGAGGGCAGAGAGGACGGGAGGGGAGGGGAGAGGGAGAAGAGGGGAGAAGGGAGAAAAGAGGAGGCGAGAAAGAGGTTGGGAGAGAGCAGGAGTGAGTGAGCAGGGGAGGAAATGAACACGAAGGGACCCCTCCCCACAGATCATCTCCTGAAGCCGCCAAGCGGCTGCCTAAGCAACTTGAACTGGTGAGGAAGAAAGCAGGGCTTTCAGCCTGAAACTCTCTCCAAGCCCCCATGCTGAGCTGTGGCACCGCTGGGACAAGGCCAGGTCCCCGTGGCTGTGGGCCAAAGCTCACTGTCCTGTGCAGGAGGGAAGCCAAGTGGCTCAGGCGGCCTCCCAGGAGCCCAACCCTAGTGGCACGGGGAAACCATGGCCGGTGGCCTCTGCTGTGACTTGTCTGCTTCCCCCACACCGAGCAAGGGAGACACCCCAATAACAAGGCCTGCAGCCCGGCCTTGGCAGCTCCTGCCTCTCTTAAAAGAACAATTAAGTGACTCTCTTCCAGGAAGTGATTTTTTTCTCCTTTCCAGGACCACTGTCTGCCCGGGCCCCAGGGGTAAAACATTCCCTTTGCTCCCGACTCCCTGGCAGGAAATCTATGCCGAGAGGATGTTGATGATCATCTCCAGCACTTACTTCCTTTACATTATTTTGATTCCGTTATTTCTCGTTATCCTCCCGATAGATATGTTTTGGCAGCCCGGGGATGTGGATGGGAACAAAGGCTTCCACAGTCCTTGGGTCAGACCGGCACACTTGACTCCAAAGGACACAGCTGGGCCAGAGAACCCCACCTGATGGGCACCATGGGCAGCAGAGGTTGGGGTGTTGGGCCCCCTCTGCCTCCCCCTGCTGAGTTAGGACCCGGCTGGTAAGTTGGTCTTCAAGAGGAAGGTGATATAAGGCCACAGGTCTGTGTCTTCTGAAGTTCGGGTCCCGATGGACCTTCCACTGAGTAATCCCTCGTGCTAGGCCTATATCAGGTGACTGTCCCTCCTGACACTTTCTTAGGGAAACAGATCCAGGCCCAGCCCTGCGGCCAAGGCAGACAGGTTGGTGCCAGCTCCCTCTGCCCCATCCCAGAGACCTAGATCAAGGGGTTCTTTAGACCCCAGGGTGATCCATCCAGGACTGCCCTGTGACCCAGGAAGAGGATGCATGGCCAGCCAGGGTTCTCTCTTTTCTGACCATATGAACTTGGGCTTTTAAAGTATTTGCTAACTGTTGGCAGGATCTAAATAAAAGGGCATTTTGCGGGGTGGTGAACACTGGGCCAAGTGGACCTAGGAGGAAGAAAAGTGAAAAGCCAACAGAAGGAGGTAATTGATGGTGATGAGCACAGCGATAGTGGTGACCGGAACTGTGTGTGTGTGTGTGTGTGTGTGTGTGTGTGTGTGTTTTGCTGGGGGTGGATCCCAGGGCCCTGGGCACGCTAGGCAAACACTCTACCACTCAGCTACATGACAGGCTGAAAATAAAAATTTTAAGTATTTATATGTCCTGGGCAAAGTCCAAAGCACTTGATAGTTGACCCTCCATGTCCACAAGCTCTACATTCATGGGTTCAACGAGCTGCAGCTCAGAAATATTTTTTAAAATTGCATCTATGCTGAACATGCGCAAGGTTTTTTTCTTGTTACTATTCCCTCAACAATACGATATAATAAGGAGGTACATAGAATTTGCATTTTATGAGGCATTATAATAGCCTAAAGATGATTTGAATGATATGGGAGGATGTAGGTAGTTTCTATGTAAATACTACACCAGCTTAAGTTAGGGAATTGAGCATGTGTGGATTTGGGTATGTGTAGGTGGGAGGTTTCTGGATACTGAGGGACGACTGTCTATGGACAACCTCAATGGACAACAAAACCACTCTGAAATAGGCTCTGCCATGTTCCAGTGCCCAGGAAAGGAAATCAACTCTTGACTGTGGTGTGCATCCTCCCGTCATGCCCGCTGTGTGGTTGCTCATGGATTTCTGCATAAAGACAGCAAGGCAAGGCCAGAATGCTGAGAGAAGGCACATTGGGTTGGGACAGGAGAGCAGCTCAGGGCCACCGCAGAGCTGTCCTGGCCACAGGCCGTCCTGGAGAGCCTCAGCCCACTCGCTTGTTCTTGCAGCAATGGTTGGATCTCTGTTCCCGGCAGCCAGGACTCACACGGAAAGTCTTCCCTCCAGACCGTTGAGAAGTCCGGTCAGCCGAGAGGTTCTCCTTAACTTCTTCCTTGTCCCAGGGGCCAAAGCGGCTCCTCTCTCCCGGGGTCTCCCGGGCGGTCAGTTCACCCACCTCTTGCAGGCTGTGTCTCTCTGCATTTGGATGATTTGGTTTCAGGTCTGTTTTCTCCAGCTGGTCAGAGTACATGCTCTTCTCTGAATCCCAGAACAGAGCACAGAGGTGGAGATACAACAGGACCTTATCCATTGCTTGCTGAATTTTGTTCTAGGCTAGGGGTCTGCTCCAGGCAGAGAGGAGCACCAAGGCAAGGGCCTGTCCACCTGGGCCCAGCCCAGGGCTGAGGCTGCTCCCTGGGTACGGGAGTGCTTCCCTCGGAGGTCAGAGAGGCTACCCAGGCCTAAGCCTGTCAGGACTTGGAAATGGGGTTGTGTTAGAGAATGTAAACAAGTCAAGATGGCGCCTGGCATTTTGCAGAGGGAGTGGTTTGTGAAGTAACGCCAGCGAGCCATTAAGTGTGGAGATTCCTTATTGGTTGACTGCTGTATCTAGTTTATGTTAATTAAGATAAGCTGTGTGGAATGTGTATATAAATAAACTACAATAAACGGCTCCCACTCCAGCTGTATCAATGTACACAAGTTGCTCGTCACCCCCCGGTTATTTTGCTGCAGCCGGACTGCGGCAGGGTTGGAGGGTGGGATTTTATTCCGAAAGCAACAAGGAAAAGTATCCACAGGAAGGTGGCATGATTCAACATGTATCTCAGAAGACCATGGAGCTGAGTAGCTTTGATTTGGTAAGGTGGAAGGCACGTGTACGGGGTGGACTGTGTCTCCCCAAAATTCATGTCTAGCATATGGGAGGATGTAGGTAGGTTCTATGTAAATACTGCACCATTTTATGCCTCAGAGTGTGGCTGTATTTGAAAATTTGTAATCAGCTAAGTGAGATCATACTGCAATAGGATGGGCCCTTATCCAAAGACTGGGGTCAAAGGAGAAGGCCCTATGAAGACATAGACACAGTGGGGAGAACCAGAGTGACAAACAGGAGGCTATGAGACAAGACAGAACAAAATCAGACCCCGCAGCAAATGCTCCCTGGTCAGGTTGCAGACTGAGCAACTCCTACACCCACACTTCCAACTGGAAGTTGTTCCTCAAGGTCTTGGAGTCTTGGAGATACCAGCCATGTCCCTATTTAGTTATGACAAATTAAGAGTGACTTAGACTGCTTGTGTGAGGAGGGTCCTAGCCCTGTTTGGACATTGCAGTGGAGGAGGCTGTCTGTAGGACAAGCTCCCTGAGCACAGGCCAGGGCTGGGGGCAGCAGGAGGCCTTGCAACTTGAGGCTTGGATGCAAAAGTCCTTCTGGGTCCAGCACAGGCAGGTCCACATGGACCAAGCCTGTGAGCTGTTGCAGCTTTTAAAGAAAACCTACCAGTCCAGGTGAACTTAATTAGGGGTTTAACACAGCAGAGGAAAGAAGGGATGCTCACAGCAAAGGGAGTTTTACTTTCATGGTTGTTCAAAGAAGTGGAAATCACAGGATGGGAAAAAGCTCAATTCAATTTTTATATGTCTCCAAGGTGCAATGCACTCTCCCGGAAAAAGCCTCTTTTGACCCACAAACATTTCCCACTGGAAAGACATTGTGGGGTTAAAGATGAGAATTCCAGAATGTTCTGTTCAAATCCCAACTTGGGTATCCCATGACCTCACGGAGGCTCAAGTTCCTCATCTTTAGAATGGGTCAATAATAGCACTCCTCCAGAGGAGGCTTCTAGGAACTTGAGCAGGACAGTCCCAACTTCACTGCAGATCGGGGTCACTGGGGATCTTTAAAAAGCACCATTGCCTGCCTCTCTCAAGAGGTTCTGGTTTAACGTGCTTGGGGCGAGACCTGGGCATCCTAACCCTCAGCCTTCACAGGCTCTGAATCCACTCCAGGGTGGTAAAGACAGAGGGCACTCTGGCAGTCCGCTCTGTAGCCTGGTGGCTGCACTAGTCACTTAATTTTCTCTGAAGTCAGCTTACCTATTTGTAAAGGGAGATACAATTCTTACGCCATGCATGTAAGTTGCCAGGATTCAGGCGGCCAGGGGATGAGAGGCATTTACTAACATCCTGGCACATGGCGTGCATTAAATACAGGCTGCTGTGTGATAAAGTCATTTGGTTCAAATCCCTTTACAACCCAGGTCTTCACATGGGCATGGCCTCCTGCACCCAGTTTGTTGTTTTTTTTTTTTTTTTTAAACACGATTCTCTTTTCCAAGGGAAGGAAAGCTCAGGACCCCATTCGTGTGGAGAGTTAGAGGAGATTTGCACTGCTTTGTTCTTTAAATAGTGCAGAGCACTGCTTTACCCTGTGTTTATCTGCCAGTCAGAATCAATGGTGTAAATAATGAAGCCGTGTGATATTTGAATATTTCTACTGCTCGTATTTTTCATTCTAATTAAAGCCAGAATGTTCCTTTTTAGAAATCAGTATGAATAATAAAACCCTAGCTGCCTGACTATAATATTAAAGTTTTTGTTTAAAAAAAAAAAACAAAGAAAGCAAGAGCTGTGTGGTAAAGGCAGATAGGATGTCACCTACTGACTCTTGTTCCACAGGTGGTGGCCCTACGTGTGGAATTCCTGACCTCCAGGGCCTGTTGGCTCCCTCCCTGCTCTAGTACTACCCAGGCTCTGTCCAGTGGGGTTATGGTCACTGATAAGAGACTTTCCCTTATCAGCCATGCTTAGGGCCAGGCTGGGCAGGAGTGGATCCCACTGCCCACCAAGCCTGAGGACCCTCCTAGTGGAAGAAGGATGACCCTAAGACCCAAGAAGCTTAGCAGAACCTGAGGCATCGGCAGCTTTCATCCAGCCAAATTGCCAGGACTTTGCCTCTTACCTGTCAAAACCCAAAGAATGGCCCAATTCTGGAGCAAAAGGTGTGTGAGTGCTTTCCTGTTGTTGTTGTAACAAATTTTCATGAAAATAGCCAATGAAAACCCCCGAGATCTGTTCCCTCACAGTTCTGGAGATCAGAAGCCTGACCCGGGTCTTCCTGCCCTGAGTTCCTTCTGCAAGCTCTGGGGAGCACACCCACCCCCCGGCCTTTCAATTCCTAGAGGCCACCGATCCCTCAGTCCAGGGGCTTCCCCTCTGTCTTCAGATCATGTTGCTCCAACCTCTGCTGCCTCCGTCACAGCTCCTCTTCTGACTGTGGCCCTCCTGCCTCCTTCTTATAAGGACCCCCATCCTTTCGTTGGGCCACCCAGACGATCCATCCTGGAAGCAGCTGATTGGTGACCTTAATTCTACCTGCAGCCTTAACTCCCCTCTCCTTCAGATTCACGTGTCCCCCAGGACAGACATGCCTTGTGAGGTGGAAGACAGACAAGGGTGCATGACCCACTGGTGGAAGAAGCATGAGAAGATGGCAGGTGATGATGATGATGATGATGATGATGATGATGATGATGATATGTGTGTGTGTGTGTGTGTGAGAGAGAGAGAGAGAGAGAGAGAGAGAGAGACACCCGTTGGTGTCCCTACTTTGGACTTGACTCTTACATCCATGGTGGACTGTTCATCTCCTCCACCTCAGCCTGCCTTGCTCAGCTGGGCCCCCTGTCTGACGTTGTCTTTCTCATTTCTTGCTCACCTCCCACTTCCCCTTCGTGCCTCTGTTCTGATGCTCTCCCCCAGAGAGCCTGGCCAGACAAAGCCTCCCAACAAGGAGTGGTTCAGGAAATGTACTGCACCTTGCAGCCCCCTGAACGTCACCGGGAGCACAGGTTCCAGGTTCTGCTCTGATTGTCTGCTTTGCTGTCTGTCTGGTGATATAAATCAGGTGCTCCTGGAGGGCAGGCACAGACTCTCATGTGTCTCTTGATTCTTCAGTGCTGGGCATCATGCTTGGAATAGGCTCTCCATGGAGAGGTGACCGCTAGCCGGGTGGAGACTATACCACATCATGGGGCCATCTATACTCCTTGGGTTTGGGAGATGACAAACCTGCCCTTACGTTCTGACTCTGTCCTTAAACAACCACAGAACTTTCCCAAGTTACTTATCCTCCTAGAGCTTCAAATTCCACTTCCATAAAGTGAGGACAGAGACTGCATTATTGCTTGAAGTAAGGTGAAAGAGAAGAAAGTCTACACGGTGTTCATGATTAGAACAAGGCGGTTTGGAAAGTGCCCAATCATTCTTACATCACCACCATTGCATCATCGTGACAATCGTCATCACCAGCACCACCACCATTGCCATCAATGTCATCACCTCCAGCACCGCCATGATCGCTGTTATGACTATCATCACCGCCACCATGACCATCACCACCACCATCCACCACCGCCACCGGCACCATCATCACATGTTGGAAGAAGGGAGCACTGCTCGCCACCACCCCCAGTTAAAGGAGGCCCAGCAGCATGGACTAGAAAGGTCCTCCCCAGCAGTTCCCATGTGGAACCTGGTCTCCATGATTTAGGTGATGATCGTGAGAATCCTAACATCATGTCCTTGGCATGCTCAGAGGGCAAGAGAACTGGCACCAACTTCTTTTTGTTATTTTCCTTTTTGCCAAATTTAAGCAAATCGAGGATTTGTCTGTGAATGCAGCCAGGGCTTTCTTTGAGGGTATGACAGATAGTAGGAGTTAGTGCTGTGTTTTCTAGAGCCCATAAGCTAGCAAAAGCTTCCTATATAAAGAAACTAATAACAAATAAAAGGCTGCAGAATGCCACACACACACCCGGCCATTTTACCTGGAGAGCAGGTAGAAGGGAATTGCCACAGAGGGCAAGCATTCATCCCAGTCTGCTTGTGAGGGTGGCAAAGGTGCCCATATCCTAACAGAAGTTCATCTCCAAAGGGTCTTCATTTGAGCAATGAATTAGATGGTCACTCCAGCTGGAGCTTATCTGAGTCAGTACCTGCCCAAATGTGAACTTGATACTGATCCAGATTTCACAATCACGACCATGATGTCAATTATAACCATAATCAGTCATAAGCATCCAGGGCCTGACGCAGGTCTACTACAGCAGTGGCTCTCCCCAGGGCTGTCCCGCCAAACCCCCAAGAATAGTCAGTGTCTGGAAGCACTTTGGGCTGTCACACAAAGCAGGTGAGTGCTACTGTCATTTAGGGGGTCGAGGCCAGGGAGGCTGGGAGACAGTCTACATTGCACAGCACAGTGGGCAGGACACCCCACCACAGGGAATGGTGTGTCACAGGATGTTCGTGGTGCCTCTGGAGGGAGGCCCTGGGTGAGCCAGCATCTCTTTGTGGTTCACAGAGTGAACCAGGGGGCTCCACGTCCAGCTGTTTAGTTGCAAGTTCTGACCATGACTTTTGGTTGACGTCTGGTGGGGTCAGGAGAACCCCAACTGTGTATTGAGAGACGTTAGTGAAATAATGCATGGTGTGCTCAGAGCACAAACCCAGCACACGAGCCTAGGAGGTGTTGGGGGTGACAGAGAGCTTCTCAGGCATCCAGTCCTTTGCTTCCCAGTTTCCTCACCTCTGAAATGGGTAGAGAGGTGACCTGGATCTTTCTATTCCACACCTCCCTGCAAACAGGTCCCATATTATCACTGCCTGCAATGTGCTCAGACAGATTCTCCAGCCAGAGACAAGAGCCAGGAGTCCTGGCGCCCCAGGAGCATCTTGGCCTTGTCATCCTGTTTGTGAAACCCTAGCCGTTGACTTTCAACCCTGTTTTATTGGGAACGAATGTTAAGAAATGGCCTGGGGTATCCCCCAGGGGAGGAGGAGCTGCCACATCCAAGCCCTGAGCTGTCCAAAGTCTGGGTGGCTGAGCGGCGTGGGGAGAGGCCTGATAACCGCAGCAGGCTCACACAGGCGTCCGGCTGGGCGCGGACTCTGAGCTGCAGATAAGGGGGCCTGGCCCTGCTTTCAAGGAAGGCTACAGGTTTCACCAGGAAGTGACAGGTCGACTCCGAGTGGCCTTGGACCTTGTCCACTGCAATCTCCCAAGTCCTGTCCCTCTGGGGACAGTGTGGTGCTGGGTCCTTGCTCCTGCACAGGGCCCTCTCGGCTCCACTATTCCATTTTCCCAAGTGGGTTTATCCACGGAAAGTGCATTTCTTCATTCCCTTTTCCACTCTCCAAATTACCTATGGCTTCTAACTCTGCTCCAACTAGATTCTGATTTAGTCTTAGATTGAGCACCTACTGTATGTTAGGTGCTGGGTTGCCATTCTCTCTTCAAAACACTGGGAAGCGTGTTCTGCACATTCGGTCCTCTGTTGCCAAATAGAATAGAAAAGCCTGGAGATGTTAAACAAGGTGCTGCAAGTCACACAGCATCTGAGGGAAAGAGCAGCCATTTAAACCCAGGATCTCTTGACAATGCACTTCACATATTTTGGGGGGTGGTATTGGGATGGCTCCCCACTTCAAATCGTCCATTTTTTTTTCTGTAAAATAAGCTAGTTCAGTTGAAGACATTAAATTAGTTGGGGAAAATAGATGTTTGAGTTTTAATAGAAAAGTAATAACAGGATACTACTCTGGCCCCCAGCTTGCACCCTCACAGAAATATTAATAGCAAAGATAAGTGCAGAAGTCGTTGGTCCTTATGGTGTGCAGAATGCAGATCAGAAGGAAAACAAAGCAATTAAGACTGCCAGGCAAGAAAGCAGAGCAGAGTCCAGGACCAGAGAGGCCGAGGCCCAGCTGGGAGGCCGATGGGCACTCCCTGCAGAAGTGGGTGCACCAGCCCAGTGGTGACTTGGGCATAGGAGTTAGTTACCACTGACCAGCAACCCGCCGGGTTCCAGGTGCCCCACGTGCTCCTGGTGAGGGTCGTTGCACTCCGTCTTCCCAAGAGCCTTGCAGATGGGCTCTTCTTGCTATCCCCATTGGACAGATGAGGACACTGGGGACAATGAGGAAGATGACACACCCAAAGTCACAGAGCTACAAAGTGACTGGGACCAGAGGTTGTGGGGTCAGGAATACCTGGGTTTGAATTCAGCTTGTCACTTATCAGCTACCTGAGATTTTGAGCAGAATTGCTTTTATTTTTTGATCCTCAATATACTTATCTGTAAAACGAGGGTGTGGCCCTCCCCACGGGGCCTTTGGGGAAAAAGTGACGATCAGGTGGGATTATAAGCATCAGCTCCACACAGCGTCCAGGGGACAGAAACAAGTGGAGAAGAGGCGGCTGCTCAGGGCTCAAGCCCGGCAGAGTCAGAGAGACGGGCGGACACCTCCCTGCAGGGGCTTCTCCCACCTGCAGGCCCAGCGGCCCCAGGGGTGTAACAGGGAAGCCCTGGCAGGAGGCCTGCATGCCTAGGGGAGAGGCCGGGCCTGGGCAGGGCCTGGCCCAGCTCCAAGAGCAGTCCTGGCGCCTGGCTCAGGCCAGAGACAGGCCAAGGTCAGCCAGCGGGGCCTGAGGGGAAAGGTCGGAGGTGCCCGGGTGGGGTCAAATAAAAGCCAAAGGGGTGGCTGCAGGTTCCTAGAACCTCCGTGACTGGCACCCGACCAAGGGGGTAGGGACAACTTATTGGAGATGGGGCAGCATGGCCACACCTCCTCCTCCTCACCCGGCTTTCCCAAGGGCTCTCACTGCAGAAACTGCACAAGCCTGGGGGGTCCATGTGGAGGAACTCCCTCACCCACACTCAGGAGAGCCCAGCGACCATGCATGGGGCCAGGTGGGCCTGCGTGGAGGCCTGGAGCCTTGGGTTCTTTCCCTACTTACAAGAATCCTGTTCTGTGGAGGAGAGGCCCAGGGCACTGGTGCCAGACAGTCTTGGGTAAAATCCTGACTCTCGTAGGTGGACTCTGCCTCTTTGATGTGGCAGGTGATCTCACCTCTTCTGTTTCCTCGTCTGTAGAATGTGAATGATGGTAGCAAAGTCCTCATGACCTTGTTCTCCAGGGTTAGGCATGGTGGTCAGAACATCCGGACATGTTCACTCAGGGCTGGGGATTGACTGGCATCTCTAGGTTCCCTGCTAAACCTGACACCCCATAAAACGAGTGATTCTGTCTCATTCAGTTCCCAATTGTCCGTAACTAAGAGAAGCTCTGGAGCAGGGAAGGGGCTGGCTGTTGGCAGACGAATGTGTGCCTAAGAATGGTGAGTGCTCACCTGAGATACCAATCAAAGAAGGCTGATAAAAAGGCAGCCCAATTGTCCCTAGGAAGGCGTTGAACATGAAGGTCTCAGCATCAGGACCCCTCCACTTTCCAGGGATTAGGGAGGCTCCTCCAACACAGCTTTCAGACCTCTCTGCCTTATACACGTCCACTGTCAAGGCCTCTCTCCATCTTTGCCACTCAAAATGCCAGTCTAGATATTAGCCTCAATTCCAGCTCCCAAAGGCAAGAACAGGTGCCCCCTGACCTCTGGATTCTACAAAGACCTGTCCTGGGTTGAGATTGCTTGTTTAGTCTCCTGTATGGGGATAGGAACATTGTTGACAACAGACCCTAACATAGGATAAAAACTGGCTATACATTTCTGGACAAATGAATGAGCAGGAGGGTGACTCAAAGATGGAACATCACCATAGAAACCAGAGGTGCAGGACCCTGAGAGTCAAAATGATTTCCCAGCATGCCTTTCTTTAGGGCTTGGATTCCTGGGGAGGGCACGCTGTGAGTCTTCGTTCCATGGTGCTTCTCACCTGGAAAAGGTAAGGGCTGGGTAAAGTGGTGGTCAAAGCACAATGACAATGTGCTCACCTCCATCTGTGCAGTGGGTGCTGTGCATCCCACTCACTTCCAGAAACACTTGGGGTTGTTTTGAAACACTTGGCACTTGGATTCGCTTCTGTTATTTGTCAAAACCCAGTGATGAAGACATCTTCTTTGGAGGAACTCTTGATATGCATTTCAATGTCTGGATACTTAAAATAATTTTCCCCATTAAGAATTTTAAGGTCGCCTTGAGGATGGGCTCATTCCTGCCCTGTGCCCAGTTCTGCTTACAGCACGGGACGCTGTGGAGTCCATTCATGACGCACATGGAGATGAGAAGTGCTGCAATCTTTCGTCTTCTTCTTCTTCTTCTTTTTTTTTAACAGCCCAAACACTATTTATTCATAACTGTGAGTAAGACTGGGGATGTCTCCCCAGTGGATGACAGCAGGCAAGAACTGAATTTGCAAAACTAAAAAGGGAAATCTCAGATTTACTTGGAAGTATTGGCTTGGTTTCCTGGCTTTTAGCACAATTCAAGGGGTGGCAGTTAATGAAGTTGCAAATCCCCAAATCTATTTTTTTCCCATTCAAAATGTCTCCCTTCACACTCTCTCTCACCTCCCAGTGCCTTTCCACACTCTCTCTTTCATTCATTAGCTCATTCATTTAACGTGCACTTACGACGTTTGTCCAGGTTGGAGGTACTCGTGGTCAACACCCAATCACATGAGCACACACAAAAGTGCTGCTGTGTCGCTGGATGCTGGGAGATGTTGAGTCCAGGTGGCCTCTCTAATGTCCCTTCTTCAGACCTGGTGACATTGTGGATACAGAGGTCCCAATATTTCCTAACACAGCAGTATGGCAGAGACTGTATCATGTCAAAATTGTAAACCTATGTCATCTAAGACTCCACAGAGTTTACCCTGGGACCCCGGGGGAGGGAACAAAGACTGAGGAGTGGACAGCCCTGTGTTCTGGTGGAGTCTGAGTGAGAGGCTCTGAGCATCTACACAGGGACATTGCTTCACACTCTGGATTAAGAAATCCCCTGACAGAACCAAAGTGTCCAATGGTCTAAGAAGAGAAGGACTCTGCCCAGAGACCTGGAGCAATGACAGGCTGGACTACAGACTTCTCGTTTGAGGAGGTCATCTCTCTCCAGCGGGGATGCAATGCCTCTGGCCTGTTTTTACTCCCATTTCAACATAGCTCAGGGAAGTCTGGTCCAAGAGAGGAAAGCCCACTCCTTTGAGACACAGCATCTATCCCTCTATTGCCCTTGAACGCCAACTATACACTGATGTCTATTTTCCAAAATAGCAAAATATCTAAGCCTTGAAGCACATTTTAAAGGCAGAAGATTCACTAGACCTTCTGACCAGATCTGAACTAGGCCTTAATGCACCAAATAAATCCTTTCTTTTGGCTAGCAATAATCATGACTAATATTTATTGGGCTCTTGCACTATCTCGCTTAATTCTCAAGACAAAGCTAAGAGGTTGGAAGCCATGGTCTCATGGTGGGGAGGAAGAACGTTGGACTTCAGGTAGCAAAGCTCAACCCTCTCACTTCCACCTAGGCCTTCCCATGTCGGGGCATGCCATGCTTACCTCCAAATGCCAGTGTCAACAGAAGCTCTGTTCAAGACTTTGTCTGGCTGCGGGAACCCACTCTGCCATGGGAAGGGCAGGTCTGAAGCAGGGGGCCACCTTCAGCCAGTGACTGGCAGGAGCTGGTATGTAAATGCCCCAGCTCCCTTTCCCTCAGGAGGGTCAACTCTGGGCTCATTTCCTAGGCTGCCTCCTAAAGTTCCCCGGGGGGGTTGCCTCCAGTTGTCCATGGTGACTGGTCAATGCCTTAGCTGTTGCTGTCTCCACTGGCCTGCTCTTTCCTCCCAGGGTCACTCCTGAGTCACCCTGTTTCTGGCAGGAATCAAAGCAAGATGGAGTGGTCAGGCAGCTGTCCCAAGGAGCCAGGGGTTCCACTTGGTCTTAGTCTGCTTGGGCTGCTGCGACGGAACATCATGGACTGGTGTATGGTTCATAAACAACGGGCTTTATTCTACCTATTTCTGGAGGTTGGAAGTTAAAGATCAAGGCAACAGCAGATTCGATTCAGGGTTTGGTGAGGACCCCTTTCTGACTCATTTATGGTGCTTTCCTGCTACGGGGCAGATGGGGAAATCCTCCCGGGGCCTCGTTTACATGGGTACAAAACCCGGCCATGAGGACTCCATTCACAGAACCTCCCCAAGGCCTCCTTGCCGAGTCCATCACATTGGGGTTTGGATTTCAGTGCAGGGATTTAGAGAAGAAACGAACTTTCTATCCATAGCACATTGACACTGGGATAGGACTCCAGTTTCCAGTGACCCAAAGCCTACGTTTGTAGTCATGAAACTGAGATCCACCCCACAGTCCCCCAGGCCTCTCTATGTACATGTGCCTAAGGAGGGCAGAGCCAGATCCTGCACTTGTAGGGACAGAGGAGGAAAGAGGAGAACCAGGACAGGAGAGACTTGCCCTCACCCCAGCTCCAGTTCAACCTGCTCCTTGTCCAGAACTCTCTGCAGAGAGAGAAGCTGACCTCAGACAGCCAGGCAACGAGGCCACCGGCCATCACACTCCGCCGGACAAGAAACACCTAACTTCCCGGGTTTGCTCGGCCCCTTTTCCAGCGCAGGCTAATATGCGAGCCTGGCACCGGGGAGGGTGTCGTCTGGCAGCGCTATCCTTCATACGGAACATTAAGCCGAGGTCCTGCACAGTCTTGAACATTAACCATCCCCTGGCACCCATGAAGAAGAGCTACGGGTTTTATTAACCTCGGTGTCCTGGACGCGCAGCACAAGGAACACCATCATTAACCCACCTCCAGACGGGGGACGGGGGCCTCGCTCCCAGCTCTGTTCCAAGAGTGCAGGCCCTACGAAATGCCTTCAATAATTTAAGGAAACTACCAAAATGTGACCATAAAGGATATAACTTCACCTCAAGGATGGCAATCCATAAAGATTTTGTGATAGTAAAAACTGTGCTTTGTTCTGTTACAAGCCCTTTGAAAGTTTGTGTGTGCGCGCCCGTGCCCGTGAGTCTCGGGTGGGGGGTGAAATCATGCCATCGTGCTCCTGCGATTGGGACTTCACTGAACTGCGGTTTAATTATTCCTAACATCATAGCCACAGCATGACCCGGGAACAACAGCACAGCCCGTTGGGAAGTCCCGCCCGTGATCGCAGAAGCCACGTGCCGGTTGCTCATCCCACCCCCACCCCACACCGTGTCAAAGATTCTCCCCCACGTCCAGACGCGCAGCTTCATTATAAAAATGGAATATGCATAAGAACTCCGATGTCATGACAGCTGGATTTAAAAACAGATCAGGTTTAGCCTGCCCTGGATGGCTGCGGCTCCTGGACTCCAGTGCTTCACGTTCAGCTGTAGCCCAGGCTTCCGGCTTGCAGCTGAGGCATGAGGAGAGGGACCGGTGCTCTCCAGGGACCAAGATCTGGGATCTGATCTTCCTGCTCAGAGGGAGGAAGATCTTTGGCCAATTTCTTACAATAAGAAGCCCATCCCACAGGAGGATGGGTCCCTAGGTGTACAGGCCTGTGAACGCAAACTGGGAGGATGTGCGGAATAATTTAAGGACATGCACTTTACAGGTGGAAGGCCTGGGTTCCCATTGAGTCTCCTCTGCTCACCATCTCATTTAAATAAATAGGCTGAAAACACTGCACCTCTGCTTCTGCATCGTGAGCTGAACTAATAATGAACAATCGATCACAAGCTTCTTTCCTTCCTTCCTGTTTCACATTCAACCTCTCTGTTTTCCCCTTCTTTTCTTCCCCATTCCATCTGCCTCCCTCAAACAACAAATTAAACACCTACTGTGTGCTTGAAACCAAGCCAGGGGGTAGGGATGTGGAAAGGAAAGACAAGCCCCTGCACTCCAGGGTCTCATTCCGGCCCTTGCCAAGATCACGTCCGGGGTGTCATAGGAGAAGTTCTTTGCCCATTAGAGAGAGTGGGAGAAATATGCATGTTTTATTATAATTGTAGACATATGCACATTTTATTACGTCTTCTAAAAAGTAGGATTACACAGAGGCTCACGTTTTCAAATTGTGCTTGCCGACCTCCCACTGTAAGGGTGGGGACCACAGGGCCACCACCTGGACTATAGTGTGAGTGGCCCCATAGAATGGTGCCTGTGGTGACATCAGAGGGACCAAACAAGAAGGGCCCAGGTTCCCCTCCCCACGCTCAGCCTGAGTTGAGCTGCGGTTCTTTTTATGTACTTTATAAATTGGGCTTGTATTTGAAGGATCTACTTCAAAGAGAAAAAATAATAATATTTGAAATCCACTGATCTTGGGATTCAATAGATGCCTTTTAACTGAATCAGCGAACTAAATGATCATGTGAAAAGAAAGTAAGCATTTTCTTTCTTTCTTTCTTTTTTTTTTTTTTTCAGGAAACATGTACAAGAAGACTCTCAAATAGCTCCATCCTTTTTCTGCCCACTCAGAACATTTTCAATTAAAGGATGGAGACATCTGTGTTTCGGAGCCTGCCAGGTGCTTCTGAACCGTGCACAGCCCACTAGAGCTGAGTTCTGCTTGTGGGTAGGTTGGCTTGGGCTTGTCCCACGACAGATACCTGTGTCTTAACACAGCAGCTGCTGGGCCCTCTCTGCAGGCCTCAAGTCCACCCACAAGTAGCGATCTGATTTAAATGGAGTAGTGATCGCCCTGTCCTAGGGCACTTTCGTGGGTCTTGCCCAGTGCTAGGCACAGGTGGAAGGGAAGAGTTGTCACTCCGTACCTACAAGGCAGTGCCCCGGGAGCTCTGAGGGTACCAAAGCGTATGGATGCTCAAGCCCCAGATACAAGTGGCATGGTGTTTGCTTATAAACAATGTACATCCTCCGCGGACTTGAAATCATCTGTAAATTACTATCGTCTTTAATGGGATGTAATTTTATAAATAGTTGTTATTCCATGTTGTTCGGAGAATAGCAGGAAAAAAGTCTGTACATTTCCACAATGACACAGTTTTGTGGGTTTTTTTCCTGATTATTTTCCCTTCCCTTTTGGTTGAATCCACGGATGTGGTACTCTCCGGTGCGGTGGGCTGGCTGTATGAAGTCACCCAGGGCTCCGATCGCATGGAGCTGCTGTGTTCTATTGAGGGAGTCGGCCACGGCAGCCAGTGGTATGTCGGGCTGTGATGTGGGATGAGAGCAGAGAAGGAAGAGCATGGCAGATACAGGAAGGCTTCCTGGAGGAGGCAGCGTTTGAGTTGCTCATAATGGGGTCGAGAGCACGTCATGTTGCCCAGACAGGGAAGGGCATTCTCCCAGAGCCAAGAGCATGGACTGAGGCTAGAGACCAGGATGACACAGCAGATTGGTGATGGCTCCTAGAATCTGCACTTGGGCATGAAGGGGGGTCTGGGTGGAGACAGGGAGGCATGAGGTGACCCTCGGAAGGAGGTGGGGACCAGATAGTGAAGGACCTTACATGGCCCCCTAGGGATGTTGGAACTGATTTGCACTTGGCTGCCCTTGACTTTCCCTGAAATACTGGAATTAGGGACCTTCACCTGCTGCCAAAGAAAATGCCCCCTTCTACCTGCCTACCTTCTCCAGCTTCCCCTCCCTCAAGACTCAGCCTGAGCTCTGCCTTTTCCACAGGCCTCCTCTGACCTCCCCTGTTCCCTGGTGATTCCCACCAGGGCCCTGTTCGGGGATCTTTCACTATGTCCTTGACTTTGTTTGCTTTGCAATTTCCCACAAGATCTCAAAGTCCAGGGGTCTCGTGTCTGTCTTGTCTCCATCGGAGGAGGGTCTGGCTTCGGAAGATGTGGGTTCGATTTCAGTCCTAACGCTTGAATGTGCATGAAGTATCCAAGGCAAATAATTAAATAAGTAAATAAGGCAAAATTTCTGCACCATTGACATTGGGACTGGGCAGTTCTTCATGGCAGGTGCTGTCCTGTGCACAGCAGGGATTGAACCAGTTTCCTGGCCTCTGCTTGCTTGGCCTCCCCCAAGTTGGGATGGTTGCCCAATTGAGAACCACTGCTCCAAGCTGAGCCTTGTTCCCTTAGATGTAAAAATGGGGCTAGCAGTTCCTATAGACAGGGGCAGGCCTTTAGGAGCAAAGGCCATCATCGAGTGAAGAGCCCAGCCCTGGGATCAACAGGCACACCAAGTACAGAGGAAAGGCGGCCCTCCCCCAGGCACTCCGGAGCCCTGGGAGGCCAGGAGAGATAATAGGGAGGAGGTGATCCATCAGGACTTGTCCTGAAATCCCACAAGAGTCAGCAGCTCAGGGCTTTGCCTTGCCTTGTAGGTATGTAAATAGGGGAATTATCAGGACCAGCATCTGTGAGAGTTAAAGCAGGAAGTCCTTACAGCTTCCTGTAAAAACACAAGTGACAAACTTGGATAAACAGCTAGTACTAAAGAGTTATTCCTATGTCACTGCCAAACACCAAGCAGTTGTTCTCTGTCTTTGCCTGTCTCTCTCGTACACACACACACCACACACACACACACACTCATGCACACGCATGATCCCTCCAACAAGATGCACCATGAGAGTTGCTAGAAGCCTTGTTATGGAGTCAGATTTATTTGGGGTCAACTCCCAGATCTGCTACGGAGGGACTTGGATCCCTTTGCCTCTCTGTGCTGTATTTTTCTTTTTGACCCAAGGATAGGGGTGGGACCTACTTCATAATGTTATGAGAATTTAGGGACACAACTTGTGTCGATAATGTATGCTTTCCTCACATAGATAATGTCCACTTGGGACCTAGTAAATATTCAAATAATATGTGTTCCTCTCCTTCATAGTAGTCTATGGTCAACCATTCTCCCATGGGCAATCCCAACTCCCCCAGGGAAGGGTCGCTGCTGGGGATGAGGCACATCAGCACAACCCATGACCTGCAGGAGAAGAAGAAGTTCAGCATCCTGAGGCCAAGTCCAGGGGAGGTCAGTGGGTATGGTAGAAGGTCAACAGGATGAACTCTGTGGTCAGCACTTCTGAGTTCCAATCCTGGCCCAGCACTAGCTGGACTGATCTCAGCCACCCAAGTTCACCAGCCCACCCTTCCATACCTTTCTGGTCAGTGCCGTATGCCCCAGTAGCTCTGTGGTTAGAGAAGCTTGGTTCACTTATTCTCTTACCCACTTAGCCAACGTTGCTGAGCTCCTGTTCTTCACCAGACTCTGAACCAAGAACCAAGGATACAGAGGCAAATGAGACATTTTTGGAGTTCAAGGAACTCAGAAGGGAGAATGAAAACCAAACTCTCACAGAAAAGATATGGCCAAAGGAAAGTCACAGAGAGCCACAGGGTGGGAGGGTAGTTTCATTAATCAGGATACACTGCCTTATGCCGCAATAACAAACAAGCCCCGAATCTTAGAACCTAAAACAAAAATACCAAGCATCTAGTATCCACTCTGAGGCCGAGGACCTCTTTGGGACACTTGTCCATGTCTCAGCTTAGCTTTCCAGGCTCTTCAAATCTATGGTTTCTCCACTTTAATCATGTGTTTTCAGCCACGGAGGCAGGAAAATAGAGACCAGGGGGTCATCTTGCCCCGGCTCTCCAGTGCTTCCATCGTAGGTGACATGCTTATGTCCTTTCACATTTCATTGGACAAAACCAGTCACATGTCCATGCCAACCTAAGGGGTCATTCGCCCAGAGGCAGGGGAGAAGTAGAAATCCTGGCATGCAGCTCTAGCCTCTACCTCAAGGCGAGCTCCACATGGGCACAGCTGCTGCTAGCTTTGCATTCTTTTTGCATTAGCAGTTAGCACAGTGGCTGGCACGAGACGGAAAGTCGATGTATCTTTGGAGAAGAAAGGAAAAAAAAAAAGAAGGGAGTGAGGGACACAGTTGGATAGTTCAGGAGTCCAGCTGTCAAAGCCTCCTCTGCTGCCCAGGAGTAGAGCTGGGCCTAGGGCAGAGAACTCTCCCTAAATTAGGACTGGTCAGTGTGTGATTGAGGCTGGCCAAGGGAGGTCCAGCTCACCATGGTCAGCACTCATGTCCTAGATCATCTTTCTTCCTAAGCCCCTGCAGCCTTGGGGTCCCTGACAGCTCTTCCTCTCTCATTTCTGCCTGTGGACTTATTAGAAAGAGCGGGGCTATGAGTCTGTTGGGCCTGGCTTTGGTTCCTGGACCCTCCCCTCTCTAGCTGCATGCTGCTGGGGGCTCCTCACTCCATACACTTGAGCTTTAGTTTCCTCATCTGTAGAGTAATGACTTCTCTCAAGCCACAGACCCTTCCACACAAGCTGGCTTCCCTCTTCCCTGTGGGGGCCACACCCTTGAATCCTTGGGAACATTATATTACAGGCCTTGGAATGTCACTCCCCATAAAATCTGAGCTTCCCACGAAGCATCCCCCTGGGGTGAGGCCTTCCCGGTCTGCTGTCAACAGAACGCCATGTGTCTGGGTGCACCAGAGCGCACCACCTGTCCCCTCCCGGCAGCAGTGACAGAGGGGATGTACCGGCTTGGGGGCTGGATGCAGCTGCTGCCTGTGCCCCTGAGCTTCCACACATGGCCCCTGGTGGACGCGGTGGCGATTACTCACTGCTAATAATTATAGACAGGGACACCGTCGGGTAATGGCTGAGCAGCGCAGCAGAGCCCAGACGGAGGTCCTCAGTGCTTGATTCCGAGGTGTTCTGGAGGGTTCTTGGGGACTTGGGGACCAGGGTTCATTTGCCCATGAATTATTGGGCAGTATCTTGTGCCAGGCTGTGTCACCCTGTGGGTGCTACAGAAATGAGTATGAGAAACACGTTTTATGTGTATAAACTCTCCGAAATGCCACTGCTTCTGTTTTTCTTCACTGTGATTCAATACAGAGAATTAAAAAAAGGAAGTGGTTGATGATTAAATTGCTAAAAAAGTCAGCGATTTATTGTGACTTTCATAGAATCTTATTTTAAAGCAGTGAGTTGGTACATTCCATTCAGGCAGAAGTGCCCCCCTCCCCCGCCCCCGCTTCCAAGGGTACCCATGAAGAAACAGAGAGGGGAGAAAGAAATGACTCAGGCCCTGGGAACCCTGGGCTGCAGACTCCCCGTGGAGCACCAGTTCTGCCCAGAGATGAGGCATGGGACTAGAATTAGAGACACTGCTGGACAGAAAGCAGGGGGCAACCTGGGTGGCTTTGGCACTTTCCGAGTGACATTGGGGAAGCCCCGCTGTGGCTTTGGGACCACTGAAGGTAGCAGCGTGTTCTCTGGGCGTGAGGGATTATCGTGGTCAGAATCTTCTTATCAGCACACCTGCTTTATTTTCAAGTCAGGAAAACCAGAATTCGGGCAAACACCTTTTTTCCCCCAAAACGCCAGGATTCCCAGAATTCCCAGGAGAGTTCTCTGCCCGATGCACAGTGACTCCTGGCACCAGTGGCCTTGTTAAGAGTGACACTCGCAAATAGAGGTGTTTCTCACTCCTCCCAGAGCAGGAGTTGGGAAGCACAGGGAGCAGAGCCCGGCTCCTCTTTGAGGCCCCTTCAGGAGACGGGGGCAGTCATAGAACCTAATTCTTTAATGGACTCCGGGTGCATTTCGTTCTTGCAGCTTGAGGTCTTTAAAAAGCCTGCGGTGAGTTACACTGACATCAACCTTTTATAGAAACAATCAAATATCACTTGGTAAAATAATTAGCACAAGAATAGCACCAAGTCAGTCTGTCTGACAGTCTGTGCCAAATACCAAGAGGCCTCCTGCCAGCCCCCATCTCCACCCTACTTGGAGGGTAAAGAGGGTAAGTTTTCTCTGTCTCTCTCTCAGCTGGGCTCCGAGAATGAGGTGAAGGTCCACGCATTCTCTTTGGCTGTGTTATGTTCTTCTGGGTTGGGGGCCAGATGGTACAGGGGCAGAAGGGAAAAGAGATGGAGGGAACAGTGCATGCTGGGGCTCCCGGCCTCCCTGGACCTGACCAACTTCCCTTTCTGGGTGCCGGAGGGTCATCCACCCACCCCCACCCCCATGCCATGGCCCTCTAACTTCCCGCCTGGCTTTCCAAGCGTTTTCTCTTGTTGACCAAATATCAGGAGGTGGCTTTTGTTTATGAGTTTTGGATAAAGTATCTCAGGAAAGGAGTGTCCCCTCTCGGGTCCAGATAAGCGGCTGCTGAAGAGCCCGGCGCACGTTACTTCCATGATAAAGCATCCGTGTTTGAGCCTGGAATTGGGAATTCTTAGAAAATGATAAACCTCAGAGTTGCTGTGCTTGCTTTCACCCAGAGAGACCCCTGCACCAGTGGCCTTGCCTATGGGTGGGGGTTCCCCCAGTGTGGGCCTGGCTCTGAGCAAGAGAATGCAATCCTTTAAATAAAAAAGGAAAAAGAAAAGACTGTTTTCCCTCCTCTCATGTGTGCAACTGGCTGAAGTCAGAAAAACGGGCCAATTTTCTTGACTAGTCTGAAGCCCGATGGTTCCATCTCATATTGTTTCAAGGACAGAGGCTTCAGCCCTGCTGGGCTTGAGAGACCATCTTCCCGCGTCACCTTTAATTTAGCTGATAGATAGGAAAAAGAGTTGAGTTTTAAAAATAAACAAGCCTTTCTCATTAGCTGGGGCAGCTATGGGAACAGCTCCGGAGGAAAAAAAGAGCCCCTGATCTGTGCACAAAAGCCCTCGTACCTGTCCCCCGCCTTGGCTGGGGGTGATTATCCACTCATTCTGTGTGACAGACAGAGAGGGGAGTTTAGCAAACCACAAAATTTCCTAATTAGCACACTGGGAATTCTTCCGATGGTAATTGGAATAAGAAAGCAGGCAGCCCTGTGGTGAGAGGCTGAGGGAGAAGAAAAGAAAAAAAAAAAAAAACAAATAAATAAAACGAGGGAGGAGGGGAGAAGCAAGAGGCTTGCTCCCTCAAAACCCAGAAAACAGTTCTGGAAGTTTTTCATATGCAACAGATTTTTGTTCTCCCGAGATGGCGGCTCACACCTGGCCACACGCTCCCCGGGCACCTGCCATATGTAAGGGCACGGGGGTTCGGTGACTTACTGTCGGCAAGATTTATGGAGATGATATACGATCAGCATTTTTCACCTTCTCGTATCAGCCGAAAACTCGGAGAGGCAGGAGCCCCCCACGGCCTGGTTGGGTGGAGCTGTGGGGTCCCCACACCGGGCCCCCAACAAACTCCAGCCCCGCTGGGTGCCACAGCCTCCTCTTAATAAAGGATCAGGCTGAGACAACGGCGGCAACAATTTATTTGATTAAAATGGGCTACTCTGGAGCTATTTTGTGGTATGTTAATGAGGGCTATATCATAGACATTTATTAAATTAGATTTCATAAATGTCAGCACTGTTTGCGCAGGAAATGCACCCGGCTAAATGTGGGCCGAGCTCGGAATTAATGTGTCCCCCCCCCCCCCCCCCCCCCCCGCAGGAGAGAGCACATTCCTGCCTGCCTGGGAAGGTGTGGGCCCCGGGCAGTGCGGGCCATCGAGGCCTGCCCAGGTTTAATATTAGCGCTGGACAAACACAGCAGTTTGGGCCCATCCAGAGGGAGCCGGGAGAGGCTGAACACTTCCGTAGAACAAGCCGTCAGCCCTCGGTGTCACAGTACTCCGGCTTTCCCTTATGTTAGAATCAGCACAAACACGCCAGAAATCAGCGCAGCAGAGGAAATGGCACTGGTGGCGAGAGGCACAGTGACTCCTTGTCATTGGCCCCCGTTGGATCCTGGGCTCTGAGTTGAGACCCAGGGCAGCAGGGGAGCATTGGCAAAGCCACCTCAGGCTGGCAGGCCTCGCCACACTGAGCCAGGTCCCTCTGGGCTCCCTTGTCACCTCTTATCTTTTTTTTTTTTATTTTTTTATTGGTTGTTCACAACATTACAAAGCTCTTGACATATCATATTTCATACATTAGATTGAAGTGGGTTATGAACCCCCAATTTTGGAGTACTATGCAACAATAAGAAATGACAAAATCATAGAATTTGCAGGGAAATGGATGGCACTAGAGCAGATTATGCTTAGTGAAGCTAGCCAGTCCCTAAAAAACAAATACCAAATGTCTTCTTTGATATAATGAGAGCAACTATGAACAGAGCAGGGAGGAAGAGTAGGAAGAAAAGAGTAACATTAAACAGAGACATGAGATGGGAGGGAAAGGGAGAGAAAAGGGAAATTGCATGGAAATGAAGGGAGACCCTCATTGCTATACAAAATTACATATAAGAGGTTGTGAGGGGAATGGGAAAATAAACAAGGAGAGAAATGAATTACAGTAGATGGGGTAGAGAGAGAAGATGGGAGGGGAGGAGAGGGGGGATAGTAGGGGATAGGAAAGGTAGCAGAATACAACAATTACTAATAGGGCATTATGTAAAATTGAGGATGTGTCACCTCTTATCTTTACGCCTGCTCTGGGAGGGTTGGGGCTGTTGGGCTTCTCTTTGAAGAAACAAACAGGCCAAATAAGAACAGCATAGTGAAGAGAATTTCTGGAGACAGAGAGATTTCCATCCCAGATGCCACATTTCAGAGGAAAATCTAAACCAATCCCATCTTGGGGTGAGAAAGAAATCTACTTTATTTGCACAAATCAGGGGTGCAGCTTTAGGGGGACAGCTATGGAGACATCACCATTAGTCATTAACAGACTGGGCGAGTCTACTCTGCCAACTTAGTTTTCTTTTGTGACCCAAGGCATTTTAAATCTCCTGCAAAAAAATAAGAAAAATAAAAATAAATAAAAAAATTAAAAAAAAATGTTTTCCACTCTCACTCTTCATGGAGAGTCCTCCTGGAAGAACTAGTGAAATTTTAAAAGAATGCTATGCATGATTTTCTTTTTAAACCTATTTGACAATTCTTCTGCATCTTCTTTAAGAAAAAAAAATAAAATAATAATAATGTGACAGTGATTGTGGCCAGTCCCTGCAAAAGTGCAGTAATCCAATAACATGCCTATGGATTGGGGAGAAAGGCTAATTCTTTGTGTTCATTCTGACAGAGGCACTTGGAAAAAACAAAATCAATAAGATTGATCCTTAAGATGTGCATCAGTGTTCTTGGATGGTGAACAAAGTGTGTGTCACTTTATATGTGATTTTGTGGGCATGAGGCCACCAAAGGACACGGCACCCACTTTGGGCAACAGCAGAGGTAAACAAAAACCTCTGAGCGCAGTGGCAACGCGCCGAGGCACCCTCCCCACACCAAGAAGTGAGAAAGGAAAAGCAGCTGCGGGCTTTTCTTGTTTTCAACAGTAGTTTCAGCTCCACGGCAAAATTGAGCAGAAAGTACAGAGACTTCCCTCCTGCCCTGTCCCCACCGTGCCTGGATTCCCCATTCTCAACATCCCTGCACCAGAGTGACACATTGGCCACCTATCTTGGCACAGCATTATTACCCAAATTGCAAAGTTTACATTGGGGTCCCTTTTGGTGCTGCACACTGTGTGGGTCTGGACAGATAGAAACTGACAGGAGTCCCCTGCTCTAAGTATCATGCAGAGCAGTTCCACTCTCCTAAGGTCCTCTGTGCGCCACCTTCACTCCCTCCCTCCCCTGAGGCCTCCTAAGTGCTGACCTTTTCACTGTCTCCACAGTTCTGCCTTTTCTGGAACAGGAGAGAACTGGATCAGAGTCTGCAGAGCTTTTCAGACTGGACTCTACCACTTAGTCCCATGCACCTGACTTTCCCCCACTTCTTGGCTTCTTCGGATTGGAAGACATGTCCCAGGGGAAAGCGATGGACATTCCACACCAAGCCAGAGAAGGGGGAAAGAAAGCTGGCCCACTTGGCCAGGGAACTCTCCATGGGAACAGGGCAAGGTAGGATCACTGTTCATCCTGTGCGGAGGACGGAGGCTTCCAGAAAAATAAAGCTGGAATAATGCACTAGATTGCTTTGCTTTATTTTATACTCATAACCATATTTTGGTACTAGGAATTGAACTCAGGGGCATTTGGCCACTGAGCCACCTCCCCAACCCTATTTTGTATTTTATTTAGAGACAGGGTCTCACTGAGTTTCTTAACACCTAGCTGTAGCTGAGGCTGGCTTTGAACTCATGATCCTCCTGTCTTAGCCTCCCGAACCACTGAGATTACAGGCGTGTGCCTCCGCACCCAGCTCATAACCACATTTTGAGACTTGTTTGGCATACTGTTTACTCCCTAAGAGTTAGCTTAAAAAAAGAAGTCATTTAGTAAGTGACATCAAAGTGAAGTGTCTTCGCTTTTCATAAGGGCCAGATTTTTTTTTCTTTTTTTGGGCTTATTAGTACTCCAACGAAATGAAATTAAAAGAAAGTATCCACACATTTGATTTTCTCAGCTTTTTAGGGGTGCTGAGGTTTCTCAAGTCTTGGGCTAAAAGGACACCTCAACTCTTTGCCTATAAGACCCTGAGTGGACCACACAGACTTCAGACAGAGCTCCTTTGTCTCCACCTCTTTAAACTAAGGATAGGACTTTTGGAGTTTAGGAGCAAGCAGGTAGCCTGGGCTGTACCTGGTATGCACTTGGGGTTTAATAGATGCCAGCTTTTCTCATATCCCTTTCTCTTTTGGTCATATTTAGCTTATGGGTGAATATGATTTAAATATCACTAATTCGTTCACTCATTGGATAAATATTTAATGAAGACATATCTAGGCACTAGGGATGTATTAGGGAGTAAAATTTCCCTGCTTCACAGAGAAGCAGATTAGCGTTATGCAAACAAATAGTAAGATACCATCAGATACAAAGAAAATGAGAGAGTTGGAGTCACTGAGTGCCTGGATGGGGAAACCAACTAAATAGGGTAGCCAGCAGGGGGTACTGTGAGGGGTGACATCTACACAGAAAAGTAAGGAGAAGGCAGACAAAGTCAAGAGGTAGGGTATTCCAAGGCAGTTGCCAAGTAGCTTACAGGATGTCCAGATAAACATGAATTGCACACAAACAACAATTTTTAGTTTAAGTATGTGCCAAAACTTGCATAGATGTACTTGCAATAAAAGCATTGTTAAATGCACTCTGCATTTTTCTTCACTAAATCTAGAAAATCTTCTCTAGGGGAGGGCACTTTGAGGACAAAGGAGATGTAGTGAAATGAGCGTGGTTTGTCTGGAGAGCATAAAGGAGGCTGCTCTGTCCAAAGCATGGAAGATGTGATGTCAGAGAAGAGGTTAGGGGCCTACCACAGGGTGGTCATAATGAGTCTGAGCAAATCAGACACAATGATTTATGTGTTGAAACCATGGGATTATCTGGATCACAAACGGCAGAGGTTGGTGATCTACAGCCAGTGGGCCATGTTCGGCCCACCATTTGTTTTTGTAAATAAAGTTTTATTGGAATCCCGTCACTCTTTTGTTTATATAACAACCATGGCTGCCTTCCTGCTATCACAGCAGAGCTCAGCAGTTGTGATGGAGACTGTATGTCTCATAAAACCTAAAATATCTACTCTCTGTTCCCTTACAGCTGAAGTTTACCTACTCCTGACCCACAACAAGCAAAAGCAAAAGGCAGGGCTCCTGGGGAGCAGCTATGTTGAGTTCTCACTTCATCCCGCTGTTCTTTCCCATCTTTCTCTCTCGTGATTCTTATCCAATTGGAAATTAAAGCTTTACAGGGATGTTTTAAAATGGGCAAGTTTGGGGTGCTTCAGTCTGTTACTAAAATGGAAAGAAAACTAATTGGATTCCATCACATGGCTGCTAACCTCAGGGGACATGTCACTAGCCGGTGGCAGCAAGCTCATAAATGGAGACTCATTTCTTATTTCATAGACTTTGCCCACTAAGATGACTGCAAAGAGATGCAGATGTCAACATGGGCCGGGAAGTGTTGGTAGCTTTGGCCAATCACGTAGTGGTCAACGCAGGGCTCAGGCAGACCTACCTAATGTCAAGGGCAGCTGCGAAAGGAAATACCCTGTTCCTGTTGGGGAAAATAACATGAGGATGAAGCTCTACTGAGATATTGAAAAATAAAGCTTTTAAAAGGTAATGTTAGAAGACGAGATGAGCCAGAGGTGGAGGCTCAACAGACTAGACTGAGAGTCCAGAGTCTTCCACTGGGCAGCTTGGGCAAGGGCTGTTTCTCCAGTCTGGGTCTCTTCTTTATAAAATGACAATGGTCCCACCCAAGTTTGCATGTGACTTCTGCGGGTCCCACATACTTTTGACTTTTCCAGGCCCCTCCTGAATTATAACAAATTAAAAAATAATCAAAAAGGGAAAGTTCTATTTAGGGTGTATTAGCATAAAGATAGATTTACTCCAGGCTGGATTGTATTTGTTTGTTCCTTCTGATGTTAAAAGAAATTAAAATGTTTTCGTGGACCCTTAAAAGTCTCCTGAGCCCTAGATTCTGTGTTCACTGGGCCTGGTGGAATAGTCGGCCTGGGTCCCCACCCACTCTGGGAGCATGGTAGGAAAAACATGTCATGAGTGTTATGGATGATACACTAATACAAATAGCTTTTTACAACCAGAAGACTCATGTTACATCCAATATGTTGAATGACACCTTTAAAGATAAATCCAATATTCAGTCCTAATATCCATACATTTTTTAATAGAAAATGAGAAGAATATAGATGACCACACAAAGGAGAAAATAAAAGTGACTCATCATATGCTCTGGCCCAGAAGGAACACTCTTAACATGTGTCATCTACCCTCATGTGTGTCATTCATAGGAAGGTGAATTTTTCTTTTAATAGAATAGATATCCTTCATTTATTTTGGGTCATCAGTTTTCCCCCCATTTACCCAAAGATAATGGATATTTTCCATCATATTGATTATTCTTTTATACCATCATCTTTAATTATATCATAGTATCCCATCTTGCAAACTTAGCCACACTTATTTATATGATCTCCTCTCACCGGGCAATTCCCGTCTATTTTTTTTTTAAGTTACTATTACAACATTGTGATGGACATGCTGTGGCTACATCTTGCACATAACTCCATGATGACATTTTTATTTTTAAAATGAAATTCCTGTGGGATTAGTGCTATCTGGAGCACAGCTTTCGTGGATTAAAAAAAGATCTTACTGCACTCTTTGGATCAAAAGCACCACCAAATAAAGGTTATAATTAATGGTCCAGGAACTCTGCAAGCTCCGTCCCTAGGTCTCTCTGCCACCTGTGAGAGCCAATTGAATAATTCAGCAAGACTCCCATTCTTTTCTCTTTGAAATTA
This sequence comes from Spermophilus citellus, assembly GCF_964194105.1. Classification (NCBI taxonomy): domain Eukaryota; kingdom Metazoa; phylum Chordata; class Mammalia; order Rodentia; family Sciuridae; genus Spermophilus; species Spermophilus citellus. Next base: position 61,885,960 of record NC_138200.1, read on the forward strand.
AACATAGATGCCATGAAAATCAGTTGATATCTAAATAACTGATTAGTCACTGGCCACTAGTAAGAAAAACATCAGTTTCTAGAGAAAGCATCAACAGCTAATCTGAACGCTACTCCTGATTTTTCTATGTTCTGCAATCTGTGGGGCTGAGTCCTAGTTCTACCACATGTGAGTTGGTCTGCTGCATGAGCTGCTTGTACCAAAGTCAATTCTCTGTGAACCTGAAAAACAGATGCTACGGCCCACAAGATGAGGACTAGTTAGCTAGGGATGCGACTAGCTGGCATGCTGCTGGGTGCAGAGTTGGTGCAAACAGTTTTACCCCCTGCTTCCTATTACTAAAAGAATCTTGAGTAAGGCTTCCCACCCACCCAATGTAAATTAGATAATGTGATAAAAATGGGCTGCTCCCCTCCAGCCAGGAAAGATACAGAAGCCTAGGTGATTACTTGGAATGATTTTTTTTTGCCATTTTTTTTTTCATCATTTTGATTTGTTTTCTGAATTGAATGAAATGTTCTGCTGAATGTAAATAGAGCTTTGGAACGGTGCTGGCCTTAGAATTGAGGCTCAATTATTTAGCAATCTCTACCAATTTTGCCTATGTACCGAATTCCTGGAGAGTAAACTTCCTGCAAGGATCCTACAGAGTGAATCCTGTTACACCCATCTAACTGAGAAGCAAATAGAGGGTGGGGGAGTCTAGTTGTTTTCATGTCACCCAGCCAATGAATGCTACAGGTAGAATCAGAACCCAAGGCCCTCATTCCACAGGAAGTACCCAGGGAATTCTTGGTATGTGACTGAGAGCTACGCTAAGTTATCTTTATGCCTTCTGCATTCTTCTACATACTGGTAGATACTTCTAGATATTTCCAGGGCTTTCCTACCTTTTATCCCTGTGCTGTCCAGTACTCACAGTAGCCACTAGTCATATGTGGTTATCGAGCACTTGAAACAGAACCCGTGCTGCAAACTTTTAAGTATGTTTTGAATAACCAAGAAAAGTGAATCTCCGTTTTCAACTGTCAATATTATGATACCTATCAAAGCTCTCTGATACAGTTTTACCACCCTAATAGAGATGCTGCTATAAGTGTAAAATACACACTGGATCTTGAAGTGTCAGTGTGAAAAGCAGGATGTAAAATATTTGGCTTATCATTTTTTATAATTATTACATAGTGAAATAATACCTTAGCTATATTGCTTCAAAGAAAGTCCGTTATTGTTATTATAATGAATTTCATTTTAATGCTTCCACTCCAAATTTTTTTTGGTAAGGTTGTACATGCTATGGGTAGAAAAGTCTGGAAATTACATGCCATTGCATATTTAAGCTATTATTGAGGTTTTAGAAGAGAAAAGAACGTAAAAAAAAAAAAAAAGGCAAATTGAATAAATTGCCCAGTGACTCTAGATGCAATTCAGAACCATATTTAGAGGGAAAGAGCCTTGTCGGGTGCATCACTTGAAGCTCCCACAGGACACATTTTGACTGCCACCTGGGCCACCCAAACATAGGCAGCAGCCTCAGCTGGGCCCAGACTGTACTTCTGATCAACCATAACCACCTGCTTCTCCCATGGATGGTTCTGCTACTGATCAACTGGCTTCACCACTTTCTTATTCGTCTGTTTGGAGCTGGTGACATCAGTCCAGTGATCTGGGACTGTGTCTGGAGGACAGGTGTGCAGTGGCAGCTGGGCACAGACCTCTTTGCAGGCCACGTCTTTCTGGGGGCACAGTGGGGCATGCTCCTTCCCTCCACCCAGCAAGCCCTGCGTGAAGACCCTGTCAAACCCCTCTCTCTCTCCACTCTCTCCTGCTCTCTCTGCCTCTCATTTCATCACTGTGACCAAAATACCTGACCAGAGCAACTTAAATGAGGAAGAACCCATTTGGGGCTCATGGTTTCAGAGGTTTGGTCTACGGTTGATAGATTCCATTGCTCTGGGCATGGTGGAAGGGCATGTCAGAGGCATGTTTCTCAGAGAGGGGGAGAGAGGATCCAGGGATAAGATATATCCCAAAGGCACACACGCCCCAGTGACCTAATTCCTCCAGCCATGCCCCACCTGCCTACAGTTACCACCCAGTAGTTCATTCAAATTAGTGATCCATCAAATGGATTAATCTACTGGTGAGGTTCCAGCTCATCATTAAATAATCCCCCCTCTGAACATTCCTGAATCACCTAACATAAGAGGATTTTTTTTTTTGGGGGGGGTGGAGATACTTCACATCCAAACTATAACATTTCTTCCTAAGGTCATGGAAGGAGGGGGGCTGACCAGTTCTGGGGCCCCCAGAGGCAAATGAAGCAGCTGAGAAAAAGTCTCCATAAGGGTTGGGGAATGGCTCCTCTGTGGAAAGCATGAACAGATCATTCTGGAAATAGTTTATTTCAAGTTCATTACCAGGCAAGAATGAGGCTAAGATGTCCCAGGGACAAGGCGGATGCCTTTAAATGGCAATAGGAGAAGGTCCTCTACCAGCTTGCTTTGCACATCAGGGTGGCCTTGGGACCTTCCTTGGGAACCTAGAATTTCCTACAATGAAGAGGTTGAGCTTCATGCTGGACCAGTCCATCTCTGGGTGCGTTGGGATTATTCCATAAAAAGAGTCAACCCAAATCTCCTCCTGCTGCTCTGATACCTGCTGGCTGAGAAAGTTCAGGCTGGTTCTGAGACCCGGTAGGGTCTGATGGGGAGGGCAGTCAACTCTCTCCCTTCCTCTCTTTCCTAGCTTTTTCTGTCCCTTGGCAGGAGGCCTCCCCTCTGAGGAGCGCCCCACCTCCTTGCCTGAAACTCCAAGATTAAGCAAATTGCTTTTAATTAGAACTGCAGCCATTTCCAAAGAAGCCGAGCAGGGGGAGCAGGCTGGGAGAGATCTTGTCCAGGGCGGGCGAGTTCGGAGCCCACCTAAAGCAGCAAGGTTGAGCTCTCATCCCTGGCTCCCTGGGCCCCCACCCCGGTGTGCAGGCCCCTGGGACATGCACCATAAGCAGAGACTTGAGCTGCAGACGGGGAAAGCTGGAAGCCCTTAGTTTCCTCTGGAAAAATCAAATCCAGACAGTTTCTGGGGCCTGTGCCTCTTGCATCCACCTGATGCTGCCTATGCAATACTCAAATACCATTGCCTTGACCCGGCCTGCAGGAAGGGTGTGGCCGTAACTGGTAGCTCCTGCTAGAGGGCCTTAAACCATTTGCTGGAGGTGGGGGCACGAGAGGCAGGAGAAAGGGAGGAATGCAGGCTGTGTGGCAGGGACCTGCCAACATCCTCCTCTCTGGAGTTCTGGGCTGAGGACCAAAGTCTTCCCGCCCCACTCTGGTTCCAGGCCAGGCAGCCACCGCAGGCCCCTTCCTTCTAGAAGCCCCAAATGGAGCGCCAACCAGCTTCCCGCTTTGGCTCTCTGCTCCCTCCTCCCGTCCCCGCACCCACACATTTTATGATGATAATTGGAAAGGAAAGAAAGGTAGCCACGCTTTGTTTACAATGCAATTAACATCTGAATAATTTACTATGAAATAAGCTGGAGCTATATTGAGCGCACCCAGCCTGCTCCCTCCCCGCCAGACCTTGGGCAGGGCCCTGTCTGCTCCTGTCCCTGGGCTGAGCCTAGGGCCCCTTACAACACCTCCCCTCCTTTGACAAAGTCTACTGCATGGCTCTGTGCAGCAACGTGTCTGCCCCTGCCCAGCCCCTCTCCCTCACGGCTGCCCACCTGGGTCCGCGGCACTGCTTACCCGCCCATCCAGGCAAAGCACCCTGGGCCTGTATGGCGAGAACATTTCCAGAGAACGTCTGTGGAGTGTGGCAGGCGAGGCCAGGCCTCTGGGTGGTGAGGTGGGGCACTGCAGACCAGAGGGTGCATGACAGCCCCGGGCTCAGCCTACAGGGCCTCTGCTTTCTCCACCACCGTGATGACAAGGCTCAGAGACACGTCTCACTGCCCCGCTCAGAGCTTTGCCTTGCCCTCTGACCTTGGCCTCAGCTGTCCTCCCTTTCTGGGTACGACATCTTAGGAAGGTGAATGACATATTGGGTTTCAAGTGATTCTGAACAGGAGCTGAGGTTGGGGCAGGGGGAAGTTTTTGCCCTGAACAGGGTGGAAGGGAGATGTCCTCCTTTTTTGCTATTCCTGGAAAAATGTATCTGCAAGGATACATAGTTAAACAGTTGGTTTTATATCTTGGGAAGCTGCAGGGCACCCTGGTTTGAGTTTAAAAAGGGGTCCTCTTCTCCCAGGTAAAGGGAGCCCCCATTTCATTGCTGTAACAGGGGCCAGGATGGGGGATGAGCGTGCAGGCTGGAGGTCCACCCTCGCTGTCCCTCCCCCAAGAAGTTTTGTGCAGAAAACAACCCTGCTGTCTGTACACAGCAGTCTGGGTAGCTGGTAATGGAAGTGGCATGGCAGTGTGATCATAATTCCCCAATTCTAACACACAGGCTGCTGGTGGTCATAGTTAGCAAGGAGGAAAGGCCATGGAGCCACCAGAAGAGATTTAAGTCCCACCTGGGCTATGCACTAGCCAGGTAGCATCAGCCAGTTTATTTAACCTTTCTGAACCTCAGTGTCTTCGGTAGCATGGGGCACACATAGCATACATCTCATCAAGTGTTTAAATATGGCCGTATTCTGTATGCATTGGTGGCTGAGCAAATCATTTTGTCTCTCTGGGTCTCAGTTTCTGTATATTCAAAGAGTGACTTTATTCAAAGTATCACTTGAAACGGGTAATTAGACACCTCCACCAGAAGCTGTGGCTTAGTGTGTCTCTCTTCGCTGACAAATGCCAACTTGTGCTTTCTGGCTTGGAAGCACCAGTTCCATAAACCTCAATGGCTGTTTTATCCATTTCACTACCAGTCGAGATCGAAAAGATCCAGGCTTTCTGGCACAAGAAACCAGATTTTATGTGACTTCTTGAGATGCTATGGTTGAAGTATGTTGTCCCCTTTCCAAACTCCTATTGGAGTTTGATTCCCAATGCAATGGTGTTGAGAAGCAGTGGAGTTTGAGAAGGGGCAGGGTCATTGGGAGGGAATTGATGCCACTCTTAGCCCTGAATTGGTCATCACAAAAGCAGGGTGCTCCAAACTGAGGCCAGCCTGAATGTTTTGCCTCTCCCAAGCATTTACCTCCCCTCCGCTCTTCCACCATGTCATAGGATGGAAGCTCCCACCAGCAGTTACTGCCCTGCCCTTGGACTTCCTGATCTCCAGAACCATGAGCTAAATAAATTTCTTTCCTTTATAAATTACTCAGTCTCAGGTAATCTGTTACAGCAACAGAAAAGGACTAAGACATGGGTTCCCATGGAATCCATGCTCCCAGAGAATCACACAAGCATAGGTGGGGTGAATGTGGATGCCTTAGTTCTCTTACCCCATGTCATGGGTTGAAAGGGGTCACCCCACCCTGCATTCATATATTAAAGACTAACTTCCAGCATCTCAGAATGTAACCTCATTAGTGAAATAGGATCTAGGATCGCGGCAGATGTAGTTAAGTAAGATGAGGTCATACTGCAATAGGCAGATCCCTATACCAATATCACTTCTGTCTTTATAAGAAGGGAAAATTTGGACACAGACACATGGAGAATGTCATGTGACTGTGAAGGCAGAGATCAGGGGGCTGCAGAGACAAGCCCCGGGGTACATCAAAGATGGCAGCAAAGCACCTGCAGCCCTGGGCGGTCTCCCTCACAGCCCTCAGAGGCAGCCGCTCTGCCCACTCCGGGATCTTGGAGCCCTGGCCTCCACCAACATAAGGTAACGCATTCCTGTTATATAAGCACCCAGTTTGCACTATTTTTTTTACGCCAGCCCTAGCCACCTGATCCGTCAGGTAAGGGAGTTCCTCCTCTGTGGATCTGCAGCCCTCAGCCATCAGGGGACCCAGGTCTAGACCTCCCCAAAGTCACACATTCTGCATGTCACGGTCCCTGCAATGGTTCATGAACTGTCAGAAATGTGAGTCTTAAGTCCTTCATTGCCAAAGGTGACTGCAGTTATTTATGCTCCTCTTTTCCACAAAGGGTTCCACATAACTTAAGAGCAAGTAGCTAAAAGTAAGATGGTACAATGAATGTCAATAGAATAGCATGACCAGGAGGCAAAAATAACAACAACAACAAAAAAATCTGACTTAAAGGGTGACTTGGAGCACCGGGCTGGGCCGCCTCCTCTCCCTGAGCCGGGGAAGCTCTCCCATGTCTGACTGCGGGGCTTTCTCTCTGATCTGGCCACCAGGAAGCTCAGGCTGGCATTTGTAGCTCGGCTGTCTCCCGATGGAGAAGGCTCTTGCTGGCCGAGGGAAAGCTTAGACTCCCCAGTCCTCCCTCCTGCCTGCCATCATGCACCTAGTGCCCCTGGGTGTGCATGCCGGGCGACAGTCATGCGGGGAATCCAGCGCAGAGCTGAGACTCGGGCTCTTGAAGACAAACGTCAAGAAAATTTACACTTAAAAAATCCAGTTGATTGCTTCCTTGTTAATGGGCCAGAAAAATCAGATCGAAACTCCCACATAACAGTGGTGAGGAGAGTGGCCCCTCCAGATGGGGCATAGGCCCTCCTTCTGTCCCAGTCCCTCCCACTCCCTGGGGTCCCCCCAGGAGGCCCCGCACGCACGTGTGCCAGGCCTCTTAGTATGCTCAGGGCAAGGCTGCAAGGGAGTGACAGGTCTTCCCATGGTCTCGGTCAGGGAACCGAGGGCCAGAGCCAAGTAGGCTGAAATGGGGGGACCACCCCCCCCCCGAGTTGTGTGCAACAGACAGCCCAGAGCTGCACACTGGGCCCCGCAATGTGGGTGACGTGCCTGAGATCACCCAAGTGGGAAATGCCGGTGCCCCAGGAAGGACCACAGTGAAGTTAATAAAAGAATCTCGTGGGCAGAGTGGGCTCCCCAGGTGAGGCTCAAGGAAGTATACACACACACACACACACACACACAGTGACACGCTTGCAAACGTTGAACAGCCAGCTTATTGGAGGGAGGGGGGAACCCTAACTTGCTAAGCTTGCCAACTTCTCCCGTGTAAATGCTCCCACCATGGCTGACTCCAGGCTACCCTTATGAAGACAATGGCCTGCAGATACCCCGAGATTTAGCCATCAGTTTTTATCCACAGGCATAAGCACACTTCAGCTTATTTGCCTCTAGCTCCTATAGTCTCACAAAAGTCAACTCTTAATTTATGTACTGTTTTATATTATGTATTATGTTATGTTATATATTATGTTGTTAAAAGTGTACACATGTACTTTTAATACATAATATATATTTAATAAATAATATATGATTTAAATAGATAAGACACGATTTTAATAAATAATATAGTTTTAATAGAGAACATAATCATTCATACATATTTTATTTCTACTAAAGATTATGTGATAAAATAACATAAATGTGGCCTTTTAAAGGATTATAAAGAAAGAGGTGGAACACCCACAAATGTTCGTCCCTTCCTGCTATCCAAGAGAACGCAGCTTTCCTGATTGATAGAGTCCAGGGAGAAGCCTGGGCCTGGGTACTGGCTGCTTCAGGAGTGATGGAGTGGATTCCAGTGAGCAATGACTTGTTAATGGTCTTCAACTGCTCACGGGCTGTGTCAGCCCGGATCCGGCAGCTTATCTGCTGGGAGCGATTGCTGCTGGGTTCCGCAGAGCATGGACCTTTCAAAGAAGACTCCACCCTGACCTAGACCAGTGTGGCTTCACCTCCGAGGGCTGTCTTGCAGAGGCTCCACTTCACACACCTACACAGTTCACCCATGCCTATGCACCAACAGGTGTACATATGCACACACAGGCAGGTGAGCATGCGTATGTATACACACACCCACGTATTCACACATACAGGCACAGCACCACCCTTTAAGAATCTTCCCATATATTACACCAATGAATTGCAAGTCTTGATTTCTCCCAAAGTCAAGGTCAGTGCTATGCCTAGGAAAACAAGTCTTCTGTGACCAAATAGATGCAGCCAACAGAGAGGTTTTTGGAAAGTGCTATTCATGTGAGTTCAGGCTACGCCCCTGAGATGTCATATGTCAGTCACCTGCCGTGAGGTGGGAGGATGCTGCCATGTCCCTTTGCATTTTCCCAGGAGGAAACTGAGGCTAAGGAAGCTAAAACAGTTTGCTCAGGTGCGCGCGCGCACACACACACACACGGCCAGGGACAGTTTTTCTAACAAGTCTATCTCTGAGGACCTTTCTCTTTTCTCCAAAACTCATCCTTCCAGTCCCCATACGAAGAGTGTCCTGGTTTCAGGATTTCCATCCAATGCCAGTCTCCCCTCCGTGCACACAGATATGCCCAATCTCTTTCCCCTGCCCATGGGTATTCTTCACAGTAACCAACAGATTCAGGACTTGGCAGCTAAAAAACCTTAAGATTAAAAAATTCATCTTCCACAAATGGCACAAGGAGGAGCCCATAGCGTGCGAGACAAGTGTGGTCTTCAGTTCAAAGGGAAGGGGCCAGCTCTTTGGAAAGCTCATTAGATAAGCAGGGGGCAGGAGGCAAAGCCAAAAGACCTGTGATTTGAGACTTCTGGTCGGGCAAAACTTCACGGAGGCGTGTGAAACCCAAGAGTCCCTTTAGAAAAGAGCCCAACTCTGTCAGAAATGAGAGGACTGTACTTTCAACCTGGGTCCCTTTACCCAGCACTTGCAAAGCACCTACTGTGCATCGGCATTAATAGCACTGATCCCAGGGGAGATCTTAGGGGTCTAACCACGCAACAAAAGCAGTTCTCTTGCTCTCTGTGAACTCAGGATTAATGCGTTTCCTGTATCTTCCTCTCTTATTCACTAAACTTGATCTCACTCACTTTCCTGGGTTTCCCCCAGATGTAATTCACTTCTAAAGTTTTGCCAGGCGCAAAGGTAGTCAAAAGGGAAACCTGTGGGCTAGCCTCCAGTTTGCCACCTGTCACACATCGTACCCATCAGTGGAGCTGACTGTCTGCCGGGGAAGACTTGAGCTCCTCGAAATAATGGGAAGGGTCTTCACCATGGTGACCCTGTGGCCCTGCCAGAGTACCTAGGGCTAGGTGCCCACTCACAGTTTAAAGACACCTGCTTGTGGCCGGAGCTAAAGCTGTCATGTTTACGAGGAGCTTTTAACTGCTTCAAGCAAAGCCTTCAAACCCTTCTTTTCCAAAGGGCTGACCTGCATCTGGAAGCGAGAGATCTGACTGTTTGTTCAGAAATCTCACACTCGAGAGTAACGCATTGCACTATTTTCAGGAGTGTTTGAATGAACAAAGTGGTCTTGCCGGCCCTACACTCCTCGGTCGCCTCAGCCTCTGCCCTGACCACCCACAAGGCAGCATGGAAGACAGACGGGAGGAAGCTGCGTGAGTGTGTGTACGCATGTGCACACCCATGTGCTGACGTGTTCGTGCTTTGTGTACAAGAGTCAGGGCAAACTGTGTGTCTAGCAAGAGCTCAGGATCCACCTGTAAGATGGGGGATGTCAAGTTCCACATCACAGGCATAAAGGGATCCCAGGGCACAAGGCCATAGTGCGGCTTGTTTGAGATTGTTCTGGGCAGGGCATCGCCACATATTCTACTCCAAACACTGCAGGAGACCCTCTGGGCCCATTTACATACAGCCAGGGTGGTGCGACCTTGTGTCACTCTGCACAGAGAGGGAGGCAAGCCTGATCCGTGTGACGGAGGACATGTCCAGAGCCAGGCTCCGTGCACCCACCGGAGGAGGCCTCTCCCATTTACGTCTGAATAACGGACACCTCCAGGAGCTTCGGGCCCTCCTGCTCTCACCCAGCCCAACTGGAGGGGGCTGGACCGCGACCCCTGGCTTCCTGCCAGGCCTGCATTACTCTCTTCAAGCTTCCAAAGCAGGGGCCTCTTTTTCCACAGCATTCACCAAGAGGAATGAGGCTGGCGCTGGGCATTGTCCAACCCCGGCACTTCCCCTCCCCTTAAAACGGAACTTCTGCCTTGGCCGGGAGGCGAGGTTGTGCCAATCCTGTGAGTGTGCTGGGGGGTGGCGGCCCACCCCTTCACCTCGAAGGGGCCCTGGAGGAGGCAGGAGGTTTCCGCCTCTGCAGGGGCCACTGGCCTGTGCTTCCAGGAGGCCTGTTGGTGGAGACAGGAGTCGGCCCCGGGGCACCAGGAAGCCGGGGCTACTGCTGAGCATATTTCTGGGGCTGGAATGCCATCCCTTGGAGAGCTTGCCTCTTAGAGACGCCAGGTCTGAGCAGGCTTTAGAAAACAGCAGAGGCCCTGTGGCCTCGGGGGCGGGGGGAGCAGGGGCAGGGGGTTCCCACATGCCAAGCTCCAAGGCCCTTTGTGGGGGGTTCCCTCAGGCATTTCTAATTACAGGAGTTATTTCTGCCCCGCAGATTATGTGGTTCTTGCACTTGGCGTGAGGAATGAATCGAGTCATTATTAACTCAGCAAGTGTCGCCCTGGTCCAGGGGCACCCGTTTGGAGGCAGAGCAGTTAATACACGGGCGGATTAGGTGGCTCTTAGGCTTCACCACAATTAGAAACTCAGGACATTTGAAATATTAACTGGGGCATGTGGGTAAGAGGCAGTGCCCGGCCCCATGCCAAGGAGATAGCCCCAAGGAGGCCACTGCAGATTATGTAAGGAACTGGCAGTGGGAGCCGCGCTCCCTTCATGTTGACAGCCAGAGGGTCTCGGAGGAGGGCCTCAGTTTACTTTCCCCAGACCTGGGCGGTCGGGATCGCCTCTCCCAGTTTACAGAGGAAGGAGAAGGGGAGCAGAGGGAGGGTCAACCAGTTGGCTAGGCCGGCACAGTGAGGAAGGACAGGTGGGCCTGCCCTTGCCAGCATCGTGGCTAAGCCCTTGATCATACCTGCCTGCCTCCAGGGAGACACGGATGCCCATAAGAAGTGAGAAGCTCCAAGCAGAAGTAGCCCTGGCCACCTCCTCACTGTGGCAAGTGAATATCCTGAACATATGACGTGCATGCGCTGCCCACCCTGAGTGCTGCCTTCACCAAGGTCCATCTCAGACACCATTATAGTTCCCATTATGCAAAGGAGCAACTGAGATTGGTCAGCAAACCAGGGAGCCAGTTAAGTTGGGCTTTGGCCTGGCTGCCTCCAAGGCCCCTCCCGTCTTGAAGATGCTGCTGCATGCCCCCTACTCTGAGGCAGAGCCGGGACAGAGCCCGGCTTTGCACACCCTGATCAGTGGCTCTTCCCTTTGCCCTCTGCCTTGCTTTCATTCACATCATGAACCAGCAAACATTAAACCCCTACTCTGCCTGAGCGTTGTGCAAGGAGCACAACACAAATCCTCTGAGCTGACCATCCCTGTAGCCCACGGCGTGCACAGTCTGTGTATCACTCTCTTCATGTGGAGGGTAATTGAAAACAGAGATGTTTTCCTCCTGGAAAACAAAATGAAACAGGCTGATCTGGTCCAAAGATGCAAAACCATAGAGAGCCACAGAGAGCCACCCAGAAAGCCGTCCCTGTGCCATGGACCCCAAAGAGGGAGAAGACAGTGGGTGACAGAGAAAGTGTCCAGAGAACCAGCCGCACAAGAGATGGCCTGCAGTCCAAGGGTGATGATGGCCATGACAGATTAGTGGGGAACCCAGAGCCATCGGTGGGGAAATATCAAATATGGAAAATAAAATTCAGCCGAAGCTGGAGCCTCCGGGACTCGGCATGCCGCTTGATCAGCTTCACTGTGTTCTGTTCCCCGAGAGTCTTCTCGGTCCATGCGGCCACCGAAGCCCCTGTTTATAGTCTGGGGAACAGACAGGAACAGTCAGAACCAGATTCCCTCGGCTCAGTTCTATTTTCTACTTCCCTAATTACAGCATTCCTTCCCTTTGGACCACGTTCAAGTTCTTCTTTCCCTCGAGTTGAACTGGTACCACCTGGGTGAAGGAAGGAAGTAATACATGGCGCGTTTCTAAGAACGATAAGGAAGAAGAACAGAAGAGGGGGCCCTCCCTGCCCCAGTCTGCAGCCCTCTCGGACCTCATCACACGCCGTCATGGGGCCCGTACTTTATCCAGAGATAGGAGGAGAACGGTCCCTACACAAGGGAGGGGTGAATGGTCTCATACTCCAGTGGCCACCATACAGTGGGTGCACAGGAAATCCCACCAAGGTGTGTCCACACACAGTGCTACACAATTTCGAGTAATTCATCATAATAATTAAAATATGGAAACTAACATGGGTTGCTCTTGACCCTTAACATAAATGAAGCAGGTCCGTATTCTTCCCGTGAACCTGCCGTGTTTACTCCATTGCACTTGGTCTTCTCAATGGGTTGGGAGAAGCAGGAACAAGAACCGGAAGGAGAGATCTACACATGCTTTGTCCTCCACGGCCCTGGGAGATGCTCCTACTGACAGTGCTAATCTGCAGTGAGTTCCAATTGTCATGCTCTATCCCAATTTCATATGGGGGGTATTTAGAATCTGCGTTTACATCCAGAATTGTTCATCTGCATGATATTTGGAATCTCTTCCTTATTAGTATCCGTTGCTGGTATATAACAACTGTTCTCTGTGTAGCAAAAGAGTGAGCCGCTACTTACTCCATCCCACACAACACTGGGACATCCTTCACACATTAGTCAACCTGTGCTTTTGACAGTGACATCTAATTTTCTAAACATCATGAAACATGTCCCATGTGCGGGAAGGTGCAGGGGGCCTATGCTTGGCTTCCTCCCAACCTACAGTGCTTCTCACTTAAAAATGGGAGGAGAAAAGATGTAGAGCAGAAGCTGCAAACTCTTTCTGCAAAGGCCCACAGAGCAAATATCCTTGGTTGTAGGCCAGATGCTTCCCGAGGCAACGGATCCACTTGGCTGTCTTGGTGCAGAGGCTGCAAGAGGCGATAGGGTGATAAAGGGGAGGGACTCTGTCTAATAAAGCTTTACTGAGGCCAGAAGTTTAATTTCGTGTCATTTTCACAGACCATGAAATATTATTCTCCTCTTGGTTATTGTCAATCATTTTAAAATGTAAGAAATATTCTAAACTCACAGTCATTTCAAAAAGGCAGTGGGTCCCAGCCGGTCTGTGAGCCACAGTTTGCAGATTCCTGAAGTTAAAGGAACTCAGTTCTACCACTTCCTTGGAGTCTTCAAGGGTGGGTCGCATGCTCCCTCTGGTCTCTGGCCATTGTCTTTACAACAGAGGATTGTAGGCCTGTGCAGCCCAGGGTGGTCACTATCCCATGTGGCTATTTAAATGTACATGTAAGCTAATTAAAATAAATGATGCAGACCCTCAGTGACATGGCCACATTTTAAGTGCTCTTAGCCTTAGATGGCTAGTGGTTTCCTTACTGAACAACATGGACATTGAACATTCCTATCACTGAAGACCATCCTACTGTACAGCCCCATATGAGAATGGTCTTTAAGACCCTTCTGGGTTTGAGTTGGTGCATCTGTGGAAGAAAATATGCTATGGAAAAGAAGAATAGAAAAGGTCATGGTGGTGGCCTTCCACAGCCAGAATAGAGATGTGGGAGGTGGTAGGGGGTGGAGTAGGCTCCCCTCCCCCGATTCATGTCTGCTAGGAAACTTACACTGTGACCAAACTTAGACATAGGGTCTTTGCATGGGTAATTAGCATCACAGTGGATTTAGGATAGGTCCTAAATCCAATGAAGAAGGAGGCAGAGATTGGAGGGAGGCATTCTAGCAGCCACAAGAAATTAGGAGAGTTCTGCAATTATTCTGCCCTCACCCTTCAGAAGGAGCAAGGTCCTGCCCACCCCTTTATTTAAGATTTTTAGCTTCCATTATGGTGAGAGGGTCACATTTTGTTATTATGCAGCCATCAAATTTCTGGGAATCTGTTACCGAAGGTCTAGAAAATTAATATGAGGAATTGGAGGTGTTTTGTGGAGAAAGAGAAGAACAGAGTCCTTAACAATTATGCAATCTTTGAAATAATTTGGGAAGCAACCAAAAGAAAAACAAAAATCCAAGCAAAGATTTCCAAAGAGCTCCATAAAGAATGGGTCCGGAGAATACTAGTTTAAAAAGAGAGAGATTTTGGAAGCCAGGTAGGAGAATCAAACAGAGTGAAGAGGGAACAGCTTGCTTCCCCAAAGGGTAAACCGGGCCTGACAGGGCTAGGGCACTCTGTCCTGGCCTCTAGGGGAAAGGCGCAAGGAAGCTGCAGACTTAATCCACACCAATTTGCAGGAGGCATCTGCATGCCAGCCGGCAGCCCGTGTGATGGAAGGTGAGCATGTGTGTTGTACAGGTCCTTGTCTTTAAGGAATGCAGAACAGGGATTAAGGGCAGAGTCTAATGAGACTGCTTAGGGCCACATGCAAGGGAGGTGACAAGTGCAAGATCATTTTGCTGGGCTCACTCTCTTAGTAAACATATTTCCAATGTCAGGGGGTCAGGGCAGAGAAGCACATCAAATGGCTGGTCCACACCTCTTTCCTCCATGTCCAAGATGACCTGGAGGAAGTCCCTTGGCTTCCTGCTGGGAAAATCCTTAAGGGGAGATATTTGCTCAAACTTCAGAGGCAGTGGACTTCTCTTGGCAGAGACTTAACAAACATGGAGGTTGATGGAAGGTCTTTGGGAGAGGACCCAGTGTCCTCTCTGCACGACTTGCATCCCATGATTCCTGTCTCATGTCTGTCCTGAAAATGTATGTCACCTCTCAGAGTCTCAGCTTGTTCATCTGTGAAACAGCAACAATAACAGCCCCATGGTGATTCAATGAAATGACACAGTAACATGGTTCCAACACAGGGAAGAGATGCCCTGCAAATGGAAGAACTGCTTGTTGCTGTCATTGTTTTTAAGAAAGATTTTTATCTAGGTGTTGTTTATAATTCAGAAAAGCTTGAAACAACCAAAATATCAGAGAAAGGATCAATTAAATATAACTTACATATATATATATATATACACACACACAAATAAATAGACATAAGTGTATGTATTTGTGCAAAGAAATATTATAGAACCTATAAACCCTCATTTTTAAAAGCATATGAGGCTAATTATATGGGAGAAATCACAATTGAATATTGAATGAATAAGGCAAAATGAAAATTTGTAGTATAGTAAAGATTTCTACTATTATCATTTCTGCACTATAATATACACACGTGCACACACAAACAGAGCCCCAGAGGAAAAGCAGCAGGAAAAAATTAGAGAAGAGTGAAAATACTGATTAGGTGTAGGAGTGTGGGGAATGTTTACTTCCATTGGATACTCTCCTTCTGTTTCCCAAATGCCTTACAAAGCCTAGGCACAACTTCAATGATCAAAATAAAAATAGCAAGGAGGAATAACGTGGATTATGCAGTCAGACAGGTGTCATTTCCAAGCAAGGCTCTCCACCCAGGAATTGTCTAACCTTGGGCAAGTTCTTTAACAGAGCCTCAGTTTCCTTATTTCTGAACAAGGTCAAGGGGAGGGATCACTGAAAGCGTTTTAAATAAAATAAGGCTGGCAATGAGTTTGACATGGAGGAGGAGCCCCCTATGTCCCTTGCTCAGCCTCAGAAGATCCTGGGGGGAGGTTCAGGTCATTTTTTGAGGACGACACACTTAGTGGGTCACTAGAAATGCTAAGCTGGAGGAGGCCTCTGCCCCGGAACCCCAATAAGGAGATTGCTCAGCTGCAGGGCTCCACCAAGAACCATGGACTGCAGCTCCGAAGGACTTTGGCATGTCATCGCCCTCCTGTAATGGCCCCTTATCACGGGCCCTTGTTTCAGAGTCCACTGGAAATCCCAGACTCACCTCATTGTTGAGTCACACCTGCTAATGGCACTGCCTGGGCCAAGGGGATGAGCATTTGGGGAAACCTTGCAAAGAATTTCAACCAATAGGAACAGGAGGCATTGAGTGTTTATGTGGACACACTAGCAAAATCCAATAATGATAATTTAAAAAAATATGTCCCAAAGATGTATAGATGTCTTTTTGTGTACCAGTTCCTGTGAGTAGCACTGGTCATTTGTTTAAATCCATTTTTTTTTTGTTTCAATAACTCTTTTTCCAGAAGAAGGGACCAGAGCTGAGGAAGTGTGCCTGCAGCACGTCAGTGACACAGGCCTCTAGTGACGAGCTGGGGTGCAAGCATTCAGATGGCGGAGTCTAGCTAACCCACCTTGCTCAGATGCCCCTCTGGGCCCTTCGCTGCTGCACTCCCTTGTCTAGAGCCTTCTACAGATCCTTGCTGGATTTCAAAGCTGAAAATCTTTCTAGAGAGTCAGGGGAGAAGTGAGGAAAGCATAGAGGATGGTCTTTGCAGACTGATTGGCAGCAGAGGACCGATTTCCTCCAGGCTCCCCACCCCTGCCTGATCCAGGAGGTGGTTTGAAATATCCCCTTTCCCTCAGGCCCCTTTATTATTATAATTGTCCCTAAATGTTTTGATTGTGGCACATTATAGATGCTATTTCAAATCAGCATTTAGCCTCATAAGACACTAATGCAAGCTTACATGACCATTCTCTGGAGCAGGCCACCCTTAATAAAAACAATACATCAGACTCTGCCTCCTAGAAAAGGGGCATTTAGTCCCGGCCTTTCTTTAGACAATGCCTTTGAGCAAAATGTCAGTAACCTGGCTTAGAGGTCAATGAGAAACTGAAAGGAGGACAGGGAGAAAGAATGGAGAGAGGGAGGTGAGGAGAGGGTGCTAGGTGTTGTTAATGTCCTTTGATAAATACGGTGTGCATCTCTCTAGGATATAGATGAAGCTCTGCTGATTCCCTGGGAGAGGGTTTATAGAGCACTGAATTAGGAACCCCAGATCTTAAGTTGTGACGTTAGCTCCTGCCCTGTTGCTGGCATGCATCTCTGAGCAGTCACTTGCCCTCTGAGTTTCTTCACCTGTAACCTGAGATGGCTCCTGTCTTGCCTAGCTGGGGTGTCCACGTCTCAGTTTGCCTAGGACAAACCCAGGTTACACCTGTTGTCCTGGCGTGATTATTAATAGCACCCTTTCACCTCTAGAAATGACCCTGTTGGGGGTGGTAGGTTACACAGCCACCCCAGGCCTCATGGTGTTATGATAGGGAAAGGGAAAAAGTTCTGAACATGTTTTGCAAAAGTTAAAAAGCCTGTTACAGATGGCAGAGATTGAAGGCGCGTCTCTGTTGCTGTGAGCGCTGCCTTTAAGAAACAGATTTCGTTTAGCAGGATTTTCCAGCAATGTGGGGGAGTGCTCAAAGTTACAAACTGGGTATACTCAAAACGATGTCTATGTTTGGTCACACCACACACACATACACACACACACACACACACACACATGCACACGCACAAATGCTTTGTGGAAACACACAAATGGATAGCAATTGTTGTCTCTGATGAAGCCATGGATAAGATTGTGCTTGACTTTTTTAAATGAGTAGGTTAGCCTTTGAGAAAACAAAAACAAAAACAATCCTGAAAATATATAAGGGCAGTTGGTGACGGACTGGACGCGGCAGGAGGCCGAGTAAATGCTGAGAAGCAGAGAAGAGTAGCTGCCAGCCAGAAGAATAGCTTCCCTAGCAGGGATTTCTCTGTCCCTGAATGACATGCAGGTTGTCATCGATTCAGAGACCCATGGAGCCACCTTGGGCCTGGATCACAAATAGGCTCTAACGCGCTGCTTGGACATCTGCAGCACGCGGTCACCGTGGGTGAAGTGCCTCTTCTCAGAGCCATGCAGCTCCTTGTGAGATTCCACTGGAAAATTCAGACAGTCCAGCAAGTTGATCTGAACAACTGCAGACCTTCGAAACCTCAGCTTTTGTGTTCATTACAAAAAGCAGACGACGATGATAACACTACCCACCCCACCTCCCCGGGAATACAGGACATTGGGAGAAGTTTATTTTCAACAAAGCAAACAAGTAATCTCTCCCTAAAAAGAAGCAAAGTCTCTCAAGTGGACATTCCCTGAGTCCCTTTGTGGTCATGTAACCTCAAAACACCACCCTGAGCTGAGTGCCATTTTCTGCCGGTTTTCCTGTGAAGAGACCCTTGGCTTGTTGAGAGCCAAAGGCAAAGGTGTGGGGTTCACCAGAGGTGGTGGGAGTGGCCCCCATTCCTGTCTCCAAACCTTCCTCATGACAGGCCCTGGCTGGGCTGGGCCTGGGGCAGCCCCCAAATGCTGGTGCCTCAAGCATCACCATGATCTTCTGGCTGAACACCCAAGGCACAACCCCTCGGGCAGCCTGTCCCCAGCCATGGGTGAGACACCATGTTCTCTCCTTATTGTCTCATTCAGACTCCCAGACTTCAGAAATACTGCTGTGCACTGGCAAGTGATTTTGTTTTCTCCACTCGGCCTCTGAATTCGACTCCCTTCCTCTCTTCATTTGAAAGGAAATGAAAAGATCTCCTCTTTATGCATGAGTGCAGCAAAAAAAAAAAAAAAAAATTAAGGAATTACTCTGTGCCTGACAGCTCAGACTAGAGCAAGATAAGGGCACAAAGGAGTAGACCTAGGCTCCGGGAAAGTCTCCCAGCATCTCACTGAGCAACATCCAGGATGGTATTCACTTTTACCAACTCTCAGTTTCTCCTTGTGCCAAATAGAGGTGGTTAGACCAGAAGTATTCTAAGTTCCCTTCGGGCACTAACAAGCTATGAGTTACCTGCATAGACTCAGATCTCTTGGTGAACTCTTTACAAGAAGTTCTACATCACATGGAAAATGAACAATATGTTACTGAATGATCAATGGGTTACAGAAGACGTAAAGGAGGAGATGAAAAAATTCTTAGAGACAAATGATAATACAGACACAACATACCGGAATCTATGGGACACAATGAAAGCAGTTTTAAGAGGAAAATTCATTTCTTGGAGTTCTTTCCTCAAAAAAAGAAAAAAACAACAAATAAATGAACTCACACTACACCTCAAAAACCTAGAAAAGGAAGAGCAAAACAACAGCAAATGTAGTAGAAGACAAGAAATAATTAAAATTAGAGCAGAAATCAACGAAATTGAAACAAAAAAAATCATTGAAAAAATTGATAAAACTAAAAGTTGGTTCTTTGAAAAAATAAATAAGATAGACAGGCCCTTAGCCATGCTAACGAAGAAAAGAAGAGAGAGAACTCAGATTACCAACATATGGGATGAAAAAGGCAATATCACAACAGACACTACAGAAATACAGAAGATAATTAGAAAGTATTTTGAAACCCTATATTCCAATAAAATAGAAGATAGTGAAGATATCGATAAATTTCTTAAGGCATATGATCTGCCCAGATTGAGACAGGAAGACACACACAATTTAAACAGACCAATAACAAAGGAAGAAATAGAAGAAGCCATCAAAAGACAACCAACTAAGAAAAGCCCTGGACCGGATGGGTATACAGCGGAGTTCTACAAAACCTTCAAAGAAGAATTAATACCAATACTTTTCAATCTATTTCAAGAAATAGAAAAAGAAGGAGCTCTTCCAAGTTCATTCTATGAGGCCAACATCACTCTGATCCCAAAACCAGACAAAGACATTTCAAAGAAAGAAAACTACAGACCAATATCTCTAATGAACTTGGATGCAAAAATTCTCAATAAAATTC
This sequence comes from Spermophilus citellus, assembly GCF_964194105.1. Lineage (NCBI taxonomy): Eukaryota > Metazoa > Chordata > Mammalia > Rodentia > Sciuridae > Spermophilus > Spermophilus citellus. Next base: position 61,905,541 of record NC_138200.1, read on the forward strand.
TGGCGAATCGAATACAAAAATATATCAAAAAACTTGTGCACCATGATCAAGTAGGATTCATCCCTGGGATGCAAGGCTGGTTCAATATACGGAAATCAATAAATGCTATTCACCACATCAATAGACTTCAAGACAAGAACCATATGATCATCTCGATAGATGCAGAAAAAGCATTTGACAAAGTACAGCATCCCTTTATGTTCAAAACACTAGAAAAACTAGGGATAACAGGAACTTACCTCAACATTGTAAAAGCTATATATGCTAAACCTCAGGCTAGCATCATCCTAAACGGAGAAAAACTGAAGGCATTCCCTCTAAAATCTGGAACAAGACAGGGATGCCCTCTATCACCACTTCTATTCAATTTAGTTCTTGAAGTACTAGCCAGAGCAATTAGACAGACAAAAGAAATTAAAGGCATAAAAATAGGAAAAGAAGAAATTAAATTATCGCTATTTGCGGATGACATGATAATATAATTAACAGATCCAAAAGGGTCTACAAAGAAGCTGCTAGAGTTAATAAATGAATTCAGCAAAGTAGCAGGTTATAAAATCAACACGCATAAATCAAAGGCATTCCTGTATATCAGCAACAAAACCTCTGAAATGGAAATAAGGAAAACCACTCCATTCACAATATCCTCAAAGAAAATAAGATACTTGGGAATCAACCTAACAAAAGAGGTGAAATATTTCTACAATGAAAACTACAGAACCCTAAAGAGAGAAGTAGAAGAAGATCTTAGAAGTTGGAAAAATGTACCCTGTTCATGGATAGGCAGAACTAACATCATCAAAATGGCGATATTACCCAAAGTTCTCTACAGGTTTAATGCGATGCCAATCAAAATCCCAATGGCATTTCTTGTAGAAATAGATAAAGCAATCATGAAATTCATATGGAAAAACAAAAGACCCAGAATAGCAAAAGCAATTCTAAGCAGGAAGTGTGAATCTGGAGGTATAGTGATACCAGAGTTCAAACTGTACTACAAAGCAATAGTAACAAAAACAGCATGGTACTGGTTCCAAAACAGGCAGGTGGACCAATGGTACAGAATAGAGGACACAGAGACTAATCCACAAAGTTACAACTATTTTATATTTGATAAAGGGGCTAAAAACATGCAATGGAGGAAGGATAGCATCTTCAACAAATGGTGCTGGGAAAATTGGAAATCCATATGCAACAAAATGAAATTGAATCCCTTTCTCTCGCCATCCACAAAAGTTAACTCAAAATGGATCAAGGAGCTAGATATCAAATCAGAGATGCTGCGTCTGATAGAAGAAAAAGTTGGCTCCGATCTACATATAGTGGGGTCGGGCTCCAAATTCCTTAATAGGACGCCCATAGCCCAAGAGTTAATAACAAGAATAAACAAATGGGACTTACTTAAACTAAAAAGTTTTTTCTCAGCAAGAGAAACAATAAAAGAGGTAAATAGAGAGCCTACATCCTGGGAACAAATTTTTACCCCTCACACCTCAGATAGAGCCCTAATATCCAGAATGTACAAAGAACTCAAAAAATTGAACAATAAGATAACAAATAACCCAATCAACAAATGGGCCAAGGACCTGAACAGACACTTCTCAGAGGAGGACATACAATCAATCAACAAGTACATGAAAAAATGCTCACCATCTCTAGCAATCAGAGAAATGCAAATCAAAACCACCCTAAGATACCATCTCACTCCAGTAAGATTGGCAGCCATTATGAAGTCAAACAACAATAAGTGTTGGCGGGGATGTGGGGAAAAGGGTACACTTGTACACTGCTGGTGGGACTGCAAAATGGTGAGGCCAATTTGGAAAGCAGTATGGAGATTCCTGGGAAAGCTGGGAATGGATCCACCATTTGATCCAGCTATCGCCCTTCTCGGACTATTCCCTGAGGACCTTAAAAGAGCGCACTATAGGGATATGGCCACATCAATGATTATAGCGGCACAATTCACAATAGCTAGACTGTAGAACCAACCTAAATGCCCTTCAATAGATGAATGGATAAAAAAAATGTGGCATCTATGGAATATTATGCAGCACTAAGAAATGACAAAATCATAGAATTTGCAGGGAAATGGATGGCATTAGAGCAGATTATGCTAAGCGAAGCTAGCCAAGCCCTAAAAAGCAAATGCCAAATGTCTTCTTTGATATAAAGAGAGCAACTAAGAACAGAACAGGAAGGAAGAGCATGAGGAAAAGACTAACAGTAAACAAAGACGAATGGGGGGAGAGAAAGGGAGAGAGAAGGGAAAGCATGTGGAAATTGTAGGAGACCTTCAATGATACACAAAATTATAAGAGGTTATGAGGGGCAAGGGGGAGGGGGAAAAAGGGGAGAGAATTGAACAACAGCAGAGGAGGTAGAGAGGGAAGATGGGAGGGAAGGGGAAGGGAGGGGGGATAGTAGGGGATAGGAAAGGTAGCAGAATACAACAGTCACTAATATGCCATTATGCAATAATGTGAGTATGTAACAGATGTGATTCTGCAATCTGTGTTTGGGGTAAAAATGGGAGTTCAAAACCCAATTGAGTCTAATGTATGAAAGATGATATATCATGAGCTCTGTAATGTTTTGAATAATCAATAAAAAAAAGAAGTTCAGAGTTAGAGTTTAACCCTTTTTGCACTTCATAAAATTTCAGCAGCGATAACAAGCTTTTGACTTTTAATGACATTTAGACATTCTCTTTTCAGAATGGTTTGGGATGCATAACCACATCTTAAACAATTGCTCCTTTTGTGTGCAACTTTGAAAACCCAACCGGGGTGGGGTGGGGGAAGCATATGTTCCTGTTTCCCGAGTATTCCCTTATTATTAAGCAATCAGTGCGGTTAGTGTAACTTTTTATTAACATCAGCTCTCCCCGTAAAAGGAACGAGTTACATTGCCTTTAACACAAGGCAGAGAAGTAAAGTGTGGTTCAAGAACAAATATGCCCGCTTTTATCCTCACGACTTGATTTTAGTACAATTTATAAAATTGTGATTTTATCATTTGCAAGGCTCCCTTATGAGACCGAATTGGCTTCTATTGAGTTTACTTTTTAGCAGATGCTAACTTGCATGAAACAGGCTACCATAAAATGTACCTGCATTGGAGAAATGTCCATCTATCAATGTTGGCTCTTGTAAAGAATTCCAAGTGTTAGATAAATTGTTTCCATTAAGCTGAAAATACTCCTTCGGGTATGAGCTTCTAATTCATGAGTTGCTGTAAACTGATTCAAATAATAACGAGCCCGTTTTTTTTTCCCCTGGCCTGATAGTAATCTAGTGGAGAACATGCTGAGTCCCTAAAGAAGATATTATCTAATGATTTCTACAATAGTCCTGCAATCCCAACAATGCTGTTGAGTGAAAATGTGTTTTTATAAGGCTATTATTTTGTCCAGCTGTTTTATTCTTATTTTACAAAGCAAGTATGATATTTGTGATATTTGACTGACATCTGGGCAGATGGGGAGTAATCAGAATCATGGTCCATAGAGAAATTAAGAGAGAAAAACTAGGAGCTGATACAAACTGAAATCGGAAAATAAAACAGGCAGCCACGTTTAAAAATTTTACATTTTTTCTATTTTGGAAGAGCACCACGCAGCACATAATAAATGAGTAGGGAGCCTGATGGAAAATTCTGTTTATTACCATGGAAGACAATAGACACTGATGTCTCTTTTCTTCATGATAATGTTCACGGGATGCTGTCTGGGGTTAATTTAGGTTAATCATATCACACAACACAAGGTAATCTCACCTGTACAGCAGCCCTTCTGAAGTCGTGAGAAATGTGTCTCTTTATTATAATTCTGGTAGAGCAAGCTACATCCCCAGAAACTGGAAAGGAAGACAAGCTGGCCCATAAATCAAATACTACCAGCAACTTCGGTCTGTTGGATCTAGACAGAGAATTCTAGCATGTGTTTGTTTAATATATGCCTGGCATTGTGTTGGACGCTGGGAACAAACGAGAAGATAATTCACGTGGTCATCCCATAAGTGTTTACAGGTGCATACATGTCTGCCTGACCACAGGAAGCTAATCAGAACATCACGGGATGTGATGGGGGTAGCAGAGGGCCACACAGGCAGACCCATGGCAGCTCCTCCAAGACACTCCCCTTCCCGTTTACCAATGTCCCTGTCAGCTAAATCTTCGAAAGAGGAAGTCGTGACCTTGCCTTCCTCCAGGCACGTCAGGCCTGGCCTCAACTCTTTGGATGATGATATATTGTAGTTCAAGCTTCAATCCTGAAACATAACTGTAGCGGGTTATTGAAAGATGCAAATAAGTTACAAGTTCAGGATTAAAATGAAACATTCTTTCTGAGTCAGCAAAAGGTTTGAAATATATACATGCAAAATATCCTCTTTATTACAATAGTAAAGTATGCTCATTGAAAAAAAATGTGTATCCAAACAACATAGGAGGAAATAAAGTAAAAGGTAAAAAAATATCCCTTTTCCCAAGATCTCTAAACTTCCTCCAGAGTTTAAGGTCTATGCTTCTGGACTTCACAGTGTCTCCCCACACATGTATCCATTGAGCTTTAAATGCCTAGAAGTCATATGATACATTCATTCCATGCAAAGTAGACCAAATTAATATTTACTGATTCCTATGTGTGCACAGCCCCTTGATGCTCTGCACATGTTAGTTGCCAGCCATCAGAGACTGCAGGGGTTGGCCAACTTCAGCTGAAGGCCAAATCCAGGCCTCTGCCTATTTTTCCAAAAAGAAGTCTTATTGGAACACAGCTACTCCACTCATTCTATATGGCGGATGGCTGCTTTGGGGCCACAGTGACTGAGTACATGTGCACAGCCTTCTGAATCCTCAGGTTCCCAACCTTGGTCTTAACCACCAATGAATCAAAAATATTTGAAAAAAAATTGTATGTGTACTGCCAGCGCACCCCATGTTAATTGCAGTAGTGCTGGCATATCTTTGCTGATGGTGGAGAAAGTATTTGGGATTAAAAGCCTGGTGGAGTACGTGAAATTTGGCGGCAGAACGTGAATTTCCCCAGAACGTGTTTGTAGAGGGCCGGTGTGAGTTCGAGAATAAAGAATTGCTGTTTGAATCTACTAGGCTGTGAGTGGCTCGTGAGACTGCGGCAGTGTACTAAACATATACAGACTTTTTATCTTGTCATTATTCCCTAACTGACACAGTGTAACAAGTATGTGCACAGCACTGACATTGTATTGGGTATTGTAAATAACCTGGAGGTGACTTGAAGGACATAGCAGAAAAAGCCAGCTGCAAATACACCATTCTGCGTAAGGGCCTGGAGCATCCTTGGATTTTGATAACTGAAAGGGGTCCTGGAACCTGGCCCTCAAGCATTCTGAGGGCTGACTGCTGCTCAAACAGGTGGTACAGCCTGCAAAGCCCCAAAATATTTACGGTCTGTCCCTTCACAGAAAATTTTCTGACCCCTGGCATAGTAAATAATTTTATGTGGAGGGAAAGGATGAGATGGACATTAACAAGCTATTAAAACACCCAAATTAAGAGAAGCTTCACATTTCCTCTTGTCCATAGCTGTATTGTCTAAATTTTCAATAACGATGCACAGATTACTTTTGTGCCTTAATTATATATGCAATTTAAAGGGAATCTCATATTAACATGAATAACTCTGATGAACTATTACCAAGGAACCGCCCAGAGATTAAGACAATTTATAACTGGAACTTCCACTCTTTGCATGCAAATGCAATACTCTAAAAGGAATTTTTAAAAAAGGCAGATTTCTTGATACTACACAAGATGACATGCCTGCAATAATGTTTTCCCTGTAATTTTCACAGGAGATTATATATATATATAATATATATATATATATATATATATATATATATATATATACACACACACACACACACACACACACACACACACATTATGTATTACATACTTATATATGGGTGTATGTAATATATATATAATATATATATTATATATAGATGAATATATGATTTGAGAGATATGGCAAACACTGCTAGTTTATCTTCTGATTTTCTGCTGCTTCTATCTGCTAGCTACAATTCGTTTCTCAGTTTCTATGGAGTGAGCATGGTCCTGCAACTGAGCCCTCGCCAATAGGATGTGGGAGAATTTAAGGCACTTCCCCTCCAGACCTGGTGCATTCAGTGTCTCCTCCAGCTGGCTACAATGGAGGTTGAACCTCTGGTATCTCTTGGAAACCCCAGAATGCAGAGCCACAGATGGAAAGAACCTGTGCCCCAGAGTCAACATTTGCAGAGCCACCAGGAGAGCTTCCTGTCATGAGAGCATGAAATAAATTCTGCATTAAATCTCCATGAGGTGGAGGTTTGCCCCTTTCCTTTCCTTATAAGAGCATCTATGGAGCTAGCTGCTGACAGATGGCTTTGGGGTAAGGAATGATATACAAGTCCTTTCTCCAGGTAATGTCATTCAGTGGCTTCTTCTCAAAGCTTCCGCCTAGATACACTTTCCAGACCCCTGTAATTAACTGGCACTCCATCTCAGGAGCACGTGGCAAGTGCAGCTCACCAAGCTGTTATCTGCCTCTGCTGAATTCTCCACTCTCAGTTACTGTGCCCTTGGGGACCACCCCAGTCATGATGCCAGCATCCTGTTCACTGTGCTTCCCGGTCACACTCTTCCCTCTCTGCCACATGGTATTGGGTTCCATGTAACTTAAGATGGCATCCGGTAACAATTTTTGAATTTATCAACCAGGATACTTTCTCACCTACTGACTCCTATACGTCTTGATCGACGATAGACAACCATCCTGCCATCAGCAAGGAAGCAATGTAGATAAATTCCATGCCATATATAATTCATTCCGCCTTCATTAAGTATTCATACACTACTTATTGGCACATCACCTAAGCATTCTATGTAATAAAAAAACAGAATAGCTAGGAGAGAAACTGGTGGAGGCTGGTTTTATTAGGAGACTGGGGAGAAGAGAATATTGGATTTGCTGTATTCCTTGCCCCAAACTCTTCTTGAAGGCAGGATTTCTGGGCAGGGCACTTGCAGGTGAATTTGGGAGCTTCCTTGAGGGCAAACTGACCAGTGTCACTGGTACATTACTCTATTCTCACCCCTTCATTTAGTTGGTATTCAGGGGAGACCTGCTTTGCCAGGCCCTGGGGATGGAACATGCTCTCTTCTTCAAGACTTAAAAAGGTGTAGGTGAGTTAAACATAGAATCTGGGCTGCAGGTGTGTAGTTACCTGGCTTCCTGTTCAAGGCTACTTCCTCTGATTACCATCAGTAATAGTAATCGTGACATCAAGTCACAACAAGTCATCATAATTAGAATAGCCAAAATGATGTAGCAAGATGGCACCACAGGCCAACCCTAGTCTAAAAAAATGCATGGTGTGCCCTTTGATTGAGTTTTCACAGAAGTCCTGAGATTCAGGGCTTTTGCTCACTGTTTCTCTTATTCCCATTCTATATACAAAGACACAGAGAGTCCGAGAAGCTAAATAACTGCTCAAGAAAGGACAGCCAGGCATTGGTCATGGAGATGCTGAAGTTCATTTCTCTTTGAACCCTGAGGCATGACTTCAGAAATTTCAGGGGCACTGTTCTATAAGATACTATGAGTTCCTCCAAGGAAGACACAGAAGGGGTGCACCATCAAGGTGAAAGATGGGAACAGGAGGACCCTGCAGAGTTGAGGAAAGATGTGGAAAGAGATGACTACCAGAGACCTGCTGTGTCTGTACCAGGGTTGGTCAATACTGGCCTTGGTGATGGTCACAGATAGCACCCAAGCCCACCCAATTTAGTAGTATTGGAGAAGAAGTGAAACTAGAAGAGGAAAATGAAGAACCCCAGTATATACGTGAACTTGCAGTCAATGTCAAAGCAACCCTTTCATACTAATGAAAGAATGATTCAACAGCTCTCTTCTAAGGAAGATGCTCTTGGATTTTGCAGTTATTCTTTCCAGCATGCACCTCTCCAGAAGTTGATCCTCTGAGTTTGGTCAGCTCAGCATAATGGGCCATCTTCGTGTCAATATCATTTGTGAAACATAGCTCTAAAAATCTCAATCTTGTTCTTCCCCTGCAGCGCTGATTGGGTAGAATTTCCACCACTCTGTTCCCATGTCTTTTATTTCTCCTTATGCTCAGACCATCAAAGTTTCCTAGAGAATTTTCTCTAGATAGTCAGTTCTTTCAAAGTGGAATAACCACTTTGAAATAATAAACCAGAAGGGTAGTATGTACACAACCTGATAGACCAGTAGACATACAACCCGGAAGACCAGTACACACATAATCTGATAGACCAGAGTACACATAATCCAGTAGGTTAGCATACACATATGGCCACACCATATTATGTCAGTTTAGGAGACTAAGAAATGCACAGATGCAAGAGACAGAGTTCCTTGAATTCCTCTAGAACTTTACCCAACAAACCTCAAGAGGACACCTTTCACATAGACCATAAAAGAGCTTTTGTTTTTTCTTTCAGCTTACTGAGGTGATTTTTATTTCTACCTGTTATAAACAAGCAACATCAGATATGTTTCCATTATAAATTGATTTCAAATCAAATGAGTGAGGATGGTTCCTGTTAGCCTTATAAGCACCATGTGTTTAGCAATAAAAACAAATTAGTATGGGTGTTTCTTTGGTGAGCAAAATAAGTCCTACATGGAAAACAGAGTTAAATGCTCTGCATGTCCCCAGTCATCTGCAATTGACTTACCTATCGTCCCTGCACAGGGCACATCTGGGTTCATGCTACACAGAGCCTGTGTGCTATCATAGGGTCTTCTGGAAAGGTGTAAGACTAGTGGATTCATGGAGAACCATCTCATTATCAACTCCATCCCATCTAGTCCCATTCCTGCCCTATTTAAAGCCTCTATGGAAAAGAACATTTATGAGACAAATGGCCTAAACGGTCTCTTATTGATAGAAATGCACCCATTTTATGTTGACAGCAACTCAGCAGAAGATAACTATGTCTCCTTCTTGACAAGCCCAAGGAATTGGGGCCTATGGGGTCCACATATTTCAGAAGAATCCCAAAGACCTCAAGAAATGCTCCCTGGAGAACCCTGTTGCTTTGCTGAACAGACATTGATTATTCCAGAATCTTCAACTTCAAATTGTGTACAGAGATCCGGGAAGAACGTCAATTGCTAAGTCCGATTCAACTAGAGAAAGCTGGATATTTTTTACAATTTTATTTTTAAAAATCTTTTAGTGAGTTATAGTTAAATATAATAGCAGGGTTCATTTTGACATATCGATAAACACATATAGCATAGTTTTCTCCATTTCAATCCCTGACAGTACCTCTCCCCTCCCCCTGATACCTTTCCTTCTATTTATGTATTTACTGATGCATGATAGTCACGCATAAAACTGGAATGCACTGTGACATATCCATACACCTACCTACTTCATGGGGTCTACTTCATTCCTCAGTTCTTCTCATTTCCCACCTCTTACCCTCCCACTCCATCCTCTACTTTTACATTATTGTTGTTGATTCTTTCCTACAAGTCCTAGTAGGTGCTCACACACACACACACACACACACACACACACACACACACAAACCTTGGAGTCTATGCATTTGCTTTGGTGATTCTGTGAGGGCTTCTAAGAAATTGGAGTCACATGCAAACTTGCAGGGATTTAGCAAGGACTGATGGATATGGTGGTCTTTGCTGTTGGAGAGAAAAACCCACTTGGAATCCTGAATATCCATTGTTAATTAGGATGAGGTTGAAAAGGGCCATTCTCTCTGTGAAAAGATCTCCCCTGGAAACAATTGCCAAATTAGCTCTGCAGGAATTTTCTGTGCAACAGGTGTCACCTGCAATTTGCACATGGGTTGACATGGCTCCCCTCCCGCCTTCACAGACGGACAGTGTAGAAGGACAGCTTCAGGAAGCCAGGCTCCTCTTTAGACTTCAGAATTAAGTAGCAGTTGTTTTTTTTTTTTTTTTAAGTGCCATCCCATTCGGACAATGATACTACATGGAATGAAACGACTAATAATAATACTAAAAATGTCAAGTGCAATACTGAAAAATGTCAGTATTTTTTCATTCAACCATGTCAGCAGCAAATCCAATCTGAAATATGCTGACAATAGAGGAGCTATGAAAACCAATATACTTGATGAGCCAGCCGTCCAATAAATTATATATGTGTACATAGACATTTGTATGTACTTCCCCCAGAATTAAGAGATACAGGCCACGAGGGTCCAGGATGGCGTGGCACAGCACGGAATCACTTAGTTTACGCCCGACATCTGTCCTCCTTAAATGAGGATTAAGCTTAATATGGAGTGATGGATCAGGCCCCCCAGCATGATCAAGGCCCCCCTTCCCAGAAGGTCAGGGTGTCTTTCATCAGGCCTGAAATAGCTCTACAATTGGAAATCAGGGCCAGCATTCGCCATGGCTGCCTCCCTTTGCATGAGGAAGAGGGACTCTGAGGTGCCACAGAAGCGTGTTGTCTCAATGTCCCCAAATATTTACTGCCATTTATTTTTATAGTTTTAAAGAAACTCACAGTCATTCTTATCTTTCCTCTGATTGCTAAGATTTTTTTTTTTTTTAATGTGGAGATGAAAAGGAAGGGGATAGGCTGGCCCATTTTCTTACCACTCAGAGAAGATTGCTCGGATCTCCGTGTGTGTCATTGCTGTGCCTGCGACTCTTTAGCATGCAACATGCCAGCTAACTATCAGGGACAAAGAGCTCTTATGCACCTCACTTCTTACCCAAAAACTCATCACAAAGCCATTAGATTAGGTGGGAACGGGACACCTGAGATTTCTTGTCGGTTCTTCGGTTCCCGGAGCACACATCTCTGGACATCTTTGGGAAAAAGTGCAAAGGGATTCTTTGTCCCACTCGGTTGCCAAGACCACATTGACCATCACGACACTCTGCCCTCAGAGGCTCTGCAGTGTATATCTACATGTCACGAGTGACCATGTTTTCTAATGACTTAGGAAAACAACTTAAGATGACAGGACAAAGGAGCCTACGAAGCAGAAGCTGGTTTGACTTCAACACGTTGACCAAGGTGCAAACTGTGGTGTGCTCAGGAACTGCAACTCTGCTCTCTTCTTCTCTAGTTTCCCAACTAAAACAATAAGCATGAATTGCCTTTTTAATAAAGAAAAATGATGTTGATGGCAGAAACGACAGTTATAGGTTTTTCTTTGCTATTGTTGTCATTATTAGGTTATTTGTCATTATGGTATTTTTAGTGAGCCGGTTGTAAAAAAGAATAGAATGAAGGATAATGTGTGACCCTGCGCACCAGCCAGAGATCAAAGGGGATGATTCAGCCCTCTCCTTTCTCGGGGACTCATCCTGTGTCCCAGTCACTGGGAAACACTCCCCCAGGAGGTCTCACTGTCCAGAGATTTTGCCGAAACACTAAAGAAGCTGCAGTAAAAGGGTTTTGTTTTGTTTCCTTTTTTAAAAAAACTTAAACATACAAATTACTTTTTTTCTTTTCTTTTCCAGACTTACTGTGAAGGAACCAAGGTGTAGGGAATTTGAAACAAAGGTTGACATTTATTAAGCTAAGTGCTTCATGTGTACCATCTCATTTCTCTCCATTACTCACGAAGTTAGGGACCCTTGTGCCTTCAAATGTTTAGAAGAGGAGACTGAGATCAGTTGAGGAGAGGCTGGCCTGAGTCAACCCCAGATCTGTCTGGAACAAGAGTCCATTCTCTAAACCAGGATTATATCCATACATGCTTAGAAGGCAGCCACACAGCCTGCAAGACAGCCCAGTAGCACCTGGGTACAAGTCCTTGCAGAACTTTCCCACCTGCCACATACCAGGCTTTGCCCCAGGGCTGGAGCTGCTGCAGGAGACAGATATTAAATGCACTGCCCTTGTGCAGCCTGTGTTTCCTAGGATGGTCATATTATGTCCCACATGCCATTTCTGCCTTGTCTCTTTTGTTCAATTATCTAGCCCCCCATCGTTACCAGACTGCTTCCTGGCCCTGAGCTTCATAACACAGTTCAACACCTGAAGGGAAAGTCACTTCTCATTACTCTTCATTGAAACAAGTTCTTGATTATCTCACTCCACCCAAACATCCCGGTATGTTTGTATCTGTGTGCTTGAGTGGGCTGGATCCTTAGCATCGACCAGGCACTGGCTCACAGATACGTACATTTCCAATGCTAGACTTTTTGCCATGTTAGCCTCTAAAAAGCTCATTATGCCTTGGGGCCATTTTAACATAGATTTTAATCTTTTCATTAGCATCTAAAAGTGGATCTTCATCTATGGTGGTCAGTAACACTTAGATGATTAAAAGTATTGCAAATATTTCCTGTCTGTTATTTTCATTTGAAACTTGGTCTATATGCTCTTGACTCAGTGAAAGTTTTACAGTAAAAAACCAACCACATCAATTTATTCCTATATTTTTTTCTAACATTATGCTTTAAAAGATCTTCCACTGAGGGCGAAAATATTTTTTGTACTTTTTTTTTTCCCCAGAAAGTTTACGTGGGAGACATGGAGTAGATAGTCACTGTCCCAATGCGGAGTGTTCAATAACCTGCCTGTCTCCTCCCAATTCGACATGCTCCCTTCTGCATGCACTATGCATGCTACACAAAACCCAACCCAGAACTTCATCCTCTGTGCCATGTCTGACCATTCCTATACCATTATCAAATTTTTAACGAATATGTTCTTATATCAGATAGATTAGGTCCATAATCTCTTTCTTCTCCATATCAATTAGGGTTTCTTTTCTAACCCCCTCTCCCTATCTATTAGATTTTTATTGGTTCTTCTGCTTATTAATTCTTTCAGATGATTTTTAGATTCAACTTGTCATTTTAAGAGAGTCAATTAGGCTCTTGATTGAAATTCTTTTACATGTACAGTTTAATGTGGGACATGTTGAATCTGTCATGCAAGACCTTGAAATGTGTCCCCAAGGCTTCTTCAGAAACTTGAAAACACTGTAATAAAATTTCTCCTATGTTCCTTGTTGACTTCATCCCAAGGCATTCCCAAAGCTTCATTTTTCTTGTGAATGGCTTTTCTCCCTTTCCCACAACATTTTCCCAACTCTTTATTGTTGATATTTAGAGGGCTAATTTTAAAATGTATAGAACATTTTTCTTCCTTTTTGCTTTCCTTCAGCTCTCCCAATCTGCTGTAATGCACGTCTCCCTCGACGCCCATTCCAGCCCCACTTGCAGGCAGAGTGGAAAGAACGTGGCATTTGGTGCAGATGACACGGGCCCCAGTGTATACCTGCGAACCTTAGTAACATCTGCTGCTTTGTCTATAAGGAAGTCCTAGTGTTAATGACTGTAGCCCTTGTAAGAATTAAACCTCATGTATGTTTTGTTTGTTCTAAATGTCATCCATCATTCTTTGAATGTAGATAGCTACAGTACATTGGGACAGGCACTCGAGTGACACTTTCTTAGGGGTGATATATGGAGTTAGGGTAGGTTAGTTGCTATAACAAACAGGCCCCACCTGTGGCTTAACACACACACACAAATTTATTTCTTGCTCATATCACAGTCAAGTGTGGGTGTTTCTGACCAGCTGTCTCTCTTGGATGAAGACTTCTTTAGGTCCTTGGAACCATTACAGTTGAACCAGTAGATGGGAAAGAGAAATCACTAAAGAATACATAGGAGGTTCTTGTGCACCAAGCTAGAAAGCCCCTTTGCCACCCAGTCCTCTTTTTGGTAGCCTGAGGCACCTTACAGCAAAGGATGCTAGAAAATGCGGTCTAGGAGCAAGTGCTAGGTTTGTTGAGCATGTCAACATCTCTGCCACAGGTACTATTTGGAGCAAGGGGAGCGGCCCGTGCGCCAATGTGGTTGCTATTTGGGGAAAGAAGAGAGAGCACTTGTGCCTATGTGGTTAGTCTGAAAATAGTCCTGGAGAGTAGAGATTGTTCCTGGCTAAGCAAACCCCTGTCTCCCAGTTTTCCACCCTCTTTCCCCCATAAACTGTATGGTCATGATTTTCAGCAAAGTCAGCCATACTTGTTTTTAAGCCCTGTCTGATAGGAGGTTAGAGGACACAGGGACAGGAGCCCACTTTGTTGTTCTGGTTTATGAGAAGGCACCTGTCACTGCCTCCAGGAGACCTCACTCCAAATGTGGCCTCTACTTTCTGCACAACAGGAGAGCAACTGGCTCTCCCCACCCACTCCCCCACCTTCCCCGCAGGCTCAGGCTTCTCCCCAGCTCCTCCCCACACACATTCTCTGGCAAACCTCAGTTTTGGAAGAGCCATTACGATAATAATAGAAATGATGGCTGAGCTTGGTGGATACCTTACTCCATCAGGCACTGTACAATTGCTCTGCTCCTCTCCTTACTCCCTAACAAGTCCACATGGGAGGGAGGCCCTTTTATTATTCCCTGTTGGGTGACAAACTGAGGTGCTACTGAATGGGGTAAGAAATATAGCAAACTCACAAATCGAGAGTAGAGAGAACTCGGACGTCAGCAGCTACCTGCCTGCAGAGCCTTCAGTGGGGATCACTGTGCTGAGTTCAAAAGTGCTCCCCGTTGCTCTGAGCTTACAGTCGAAACTTCCTGCTTCCTGCTTCAGTTCACAGCTGTCTTCTGGTTTGCCCTCCGATTTCCTCTCCAAACTCACCTCTTGTCAAGAGTGTGCAGACAAACATACACATGTCCGTGGGCACACACACATTCAGACATGCACAAACGTACAAACACACACACACAGTCACGCACACCAGAACAAGGTGAATTTCACCACTCGGGCCATGCTACTTTTCACTCCCTCCTGTGGCCATGTCCACTGGCCTTTGGACCCCTACATTGAGTACCTAATTAAGGGTCAGGCACTATGCTAGGGGCTAGGGATATAAAAAACAAAGAAAAGAGACCTATACCTTGCCTCTACTAAGTTCTAGTCTATGGGGAAGAGAGATAGCAAACAAGCCAAGCAGAAGTCTGTGTTGGGGGGTATTGCTAGTGTCACAAAGTCACCAGAATCCAGGTAAGGCCTAAGGGTGTGGTAGAGGGGCTACTTTATTTAGGATGCTCTCAGGGAAGACCTTTCTAGAGAAGGGATTTTTTTTGGCCAACGGTGGCCCCACCAAGCTAGAAGAAAACCATCACAGGCAGAAGGAAGAGTTAGTACAAAGCCCCAGGATAGAGCCTGCTGGGCCTGATTGAGGAACAGAGATTGAGCCCCAGTCACAGGAAAGAGCAATGCAGAGTAGGTGTCACAGACGTGGCCCATCTACAGGCTGCAAAGGCAGTGGTCGGGTTGGGCCTGACTCCACAGTCAGTCACCTGGTGCTGTTTGGTTTTAAACTAAGTAATGACATGGTGGGATTTACATTTTAATAAGATCACTCTCACTGCTCTTGTTAAAGGCCAACTTGAGGCCCCGAAACGCTTCCTCCCAGTGCTGTTTTAAGGCAGCAGGAGTGGACATCATTAACATCCAATGACCGTTTGATTTGAAAATTCTGCCTTATGCAAATTATGGAGAATCAGCACAGTGGAAAATATCAGTATTAACCAGTTACCTCGTCAAGTGCACCAAATTCCTATGACACGGAAGCTGGGCTTGTTTTTGTGTGGTTGTGTTTAGAACTAAGCTTGGCGTCTGGACTCTAGGTAGAATCTGACCCTGCCTAGACCTGCTGTAAGTAGGATCAGTGGCCCATGTGACGCCCAGGTTGGCACTGGAAGTGTAAATATGTGATTTTCTCAAAATCTTCAGGACTCTTTTTTTTTTTTTTTAAATCTCTTTGAAAATTTTTAAGAAGACTTTTTTTTTTCTTAATGGGACTAACACTTTTGTCCCCAATGTAGTAGATCCTGCTGTGAACTTTGAAAAGGAGCTGTTTCTAATGGAGCTGTTTTTGCAGGTGTGTTGTTCCGTGGTGTCCCATCCCACCCTCCAACAAATGCAGACTGACATTGCTTCTGAAGGAGGAGCGCATTCGGAGACAGAACCCTAGAAAGAGCTGAGACTTGCAAAATAATGCAAAGGGTGATAAAAATGGGGTTTTGAGCTAAGTTTGGAGCAAGAAGGAAAAGGAAGGGATTGGGAGCGGATGGTGCAACTCGAACAGATGACACAGAGAAAGCAGAAGTCCCCCGCTCCTGTTTTGCTTCTACCTTCTCCCCCAAGGAACAAAATTTGAGAGCTGGAAGGGATCAGTGTGCATTGTTAATACCAAGTAAGCATTAATTTTGGAATCAGAGCACAGGGTTCCGCACACACCAGGGTAATGGCTCACTTAACTGCAAAGACCAAGAGCAGAGTGTGTGCAGATGTTGCTGTGTGGAGCCAAGCATTGGGTCCAGGGGCAGGGAGGTGGGGGGACCCCAACAGCTGCCCAGTGTAGCTCCTTCTAGCCACAGGGGCATGCAGAGCCACACTGCTCATCCTGAAAAACCAGAATCCTGGATGATTTTGTATCTGAGTTGCCAGACTTTTAAATGCTGGTAAAGGAGTCAGAAAATTCAGATTTTTCCAAAATGCTATGAGAACCCAAAGAATACCCATCTGAAGACTAGGCTGAGCTCAAGCCTGCCATTTCGGAAAATTTGATCTAAATTAACTCAGCTCTCCAGAGAACCTGGTAAATGACTCGATCCCTCATCAGCCAGTAGGAAAGGAGATACAAGAGGGGCCACAGGGAACTGCTATCTAGGATTTCTCCAAGGGTCAGCATGGATTCCCACAGTAGATGACTGCCTGACCCTGACCGTTAGGAAATTGTAGACGAGGTTACTGGGGAGAATAAATGCTCCAAGAAAAAAAGGCATGGGTCCTGCTTCTAACCTTGGCTCAAGGAAGATCGAGGTCTTTTAAAAAGGCTGCCCTGTGGGAGTTGAAGGAAATTATGCAGAGATGGCATGAAAAGAAGGTAGCATTGTCAACAGGGAGAAATGTGGCTGAGTTTATAGGAATTTTAGGTGAATCTGTGCCTGGATAATCATTCAAATCCCAAAGATATTGATTAGCTGGTCTATAGGCACCAGAGCAAACGTTCTGAGCAATCATTCCACAGGGATCTAACATGTTCTACATATTTTCATTAACTAGATAAAGAACTATCTGATGGCAGAATGGGTCTTAAAAACATAATGGAAAATGTGCATTGTGCATTTGTATTAATTTTTGAATCAGACTGATATATGTTGAACTTTCAGCTTCACCATCACTAGTGACATTGCCTTGGCCAAATTGTGGAATATCTCTGACTTTTTATTCCCTCCTTAGCAACAGGGAGCTATGGGAGGCTCTATCTTCAAGAGGTACTGTAAGGATGAACAGGGAGAATGCAGGTAATGAGCTTGATATGTACCTCCCCAGGGAAAGGCCCAATGCATGCTGGCAGCCCAACCGATCGCTATCGCTACCATGATTGATACATTTGCAAAAACTGAATCTTTTTGTGGTTCTCCTGGGCTCAACAAACTTACACCCCTCTGTGATTCCTTCACTGTTGAATAAAGGGATGAGTGAGTGAATGAACTAATAAATCTGCTATTCAAAATAAAAATTCCAAGTTTGGAAGATAAGGTAAAAGAGAAGAAGAGCTTTCTTGCTGTTAGGAACTTCAAAGTCAGTCCAGTCCTCCTGCCCGAGGGTTCTACCATCAGAGGAGATACCAGTTGTAATTCCTGGATCCTGAGGGTTGGATTGCTCTAGACTTTGCTCCCTAAAGATTCAGCATCTTGCACCTGTTTTGGGGCAGGTAACTGAGAAGTGCCCAGCCAGGCAGCAGGGTGCTGATTGGCAAATGTTCTCCAGGTAAATACTGTGTGTGATGTTCCACAGCAAAAGCCTCAGGAGCAGACTCTATGCTCAAATCCTCCAGAGTCTTCAAAGACCACCTAAGGTGGAACAAAACTAGTCACCTCACCTCACAGGGACAGGGCATTTAAGATCCATCTGTACCTTCTCCAAAGTCAGCTGCTGTGTTCTACATGGCCACAGACCTGGGCTTTTACAGCGTGGGAGAGGGACCGTGGGGGCATCTGTTCCAGAGGGGAACAGACTCTCCGAGCTCCAGTGTGACTGAGTCAGTCCAAGTCATTGCTACAGCCATCCTTGTGCCCTCCAGCTAATTCCCTAAACTACAGGTGGAAAGATCCTTTCATTTTCAGATATGGGTCTCCTGCCTCCACACTTTAAAAAATCCTGCTGTCTTCCAATCAGGCCTAGAGTACTGATCAAACCCAATAAATGGCCTTCAACCATGCCTCTCAGACACATCACTGCCTGGTTACTTCCTACTCCCTCCTTTGAGTTCAGCACCAATTTATCAAGACGTCCTCTCTGACTTCCTGATCAGATCTAATACCCTTACTACAGACTTCCATTGCTTGGTCATCAGGCCAACCTTACATACGTACAGCCTGACGCCCCTCCAGGGTGTCAGGGAGGCTGTAGGCAGGTAAGAGCTCAGTTCCCCACTATAGGAAGAGATAACATGAATTGAGTGTTCACTGCAGACCGGGCCTGGTGCTGGGTGTTTGCAGGCCTTCAGAATCTCCCTGATTGCCTGTTGCCATCCTGTGAATTAAGAAGTGAAGGCCTAGAGAAATCGAGCAGCCTGCCCAAAGCGTGTCTATAATTTCCATGTGGGATCTGGACTCAGATGGTTCCGGAGCTCGTCCTTTCAACATGAACTCAGTGATTCTCAGAGTGGGGTTCCATGGACCAGAGCATCAGCATTGCCTGGACCTTGATAGAAATGCAAATTCTCAGGCCTCACCCAAAACCTAGTGCTTCAGAAACTCTGGTGCCCGGCCCTGGCCCTGCAACCTGGGTCTCAACCAGGACTCCCACTGATGCTCACATTCACTCGGGCTTCCCAACTGCTGTTCAAAGCCATATTTCCCTATGATCACAGCGCCACATCTTCGGCACTTAATAAATGCTTAAGTGTGGAAGGTAGAAAGGGAGAGGAGTGAGGGAGGAAGAAGGCAAGCAAGCAAGCCTCCTCCTTAGAACATTCTGAAGTAAGTGGATGGGGGTTTGCCGTGGCTGGACCATACTTTAATCTTCAAATTGCAAAAACATTAACATTATTGATTGATCAGACATCAATCCAACAGAAATTTAATTAAATTAGAATGTGTCACCGAGCAGACCTGGCTGCGTCATGCATAAATCTCAGGTAATAAGTTGACAAAGAGACAGCAACCATTGATGGCCAGCCCTGGCTGAACTGAGGGTCCGCCATTCTCTCTTCCCCAGCTGCAGAGACCCTGTGTGTGCACCCACACAGACACACACACACACACACACACACATACACATACACAGTAGGTACAGGTAAAATGGGGTGAGCTCCTGATTTATGATACCCATGGAGTCCCCAGCAGCCATGGCGTCCAAGAAATGCCCTCCCTGTGTGATTTACTGCTGTCCTGGGCTGGCTACACCATGTTGGGGGAATGCCCCAGCCTGGGTCTAGCCCTCAGCTAAAATGCTGACCCACGCTTACATCTACTGGGTGAGAGGATTAGCACTTGGGGTGTCCTCACGGCAAATGTGTCCTTTGGAGGAAGCCAAACCCTCGGAGGGCGGGAGACCTGCTCTTGCTTGGCAGGACAAAGAATGTATTTTGGTGTCAGTGAGAAGATGCACCTGCTGCCCCGCCCCCGAGGGCTCCAGCCCTCTCCTTAACTGGCTCAGCCTGGCTCACCCTGGGCCGGCCAGGGGCGTTGGCGCTGAGGGGCTGGCAGAGCATGTCGGGAGGAGCAGACATGCCCTGGAGAGGCCACCATACCGGGAGAGGTCTGAATTCTTTGGGGTAGGGGACAGGGGTGCCTGAGGACAAGATAATCCAAGGGGGAGCAGAAAAGAAACCAGAGAAGCAGTGCTCCGTGAAGCATGATAAATCACCTGGGCTATTCTGGTCCCGGGTCAGGAAGGCTCCCAGAGGAGACCCTCAGAACGGTGATCTCTGGAACTTCACGCCCCCCCCCCCCCTGCTTTCATTGCTTGCTCCCAATCAATTGCAGGCCTGCCTTTCCTTTTTAATAGCTATCTTCCGCAGAAAGAAAGGACACCATGTGACAAGCAGATGTTCTGGAGAGGCCACCGGCTGCCCCCCTGCTGGCAGCATTTATCCCTGAACCCCCTCTGGGCGTATCCCAGGCCTTGCTCTCAAGCCCGAGGTCTGCAAAACTGCAACCCAGCCAGGCCCAGGCCTGCTTTTGTAAATAGGGTTTTATTGGAACACAAATTCATTTACACTCTCTCGGTGGTTGCCTTCCTGCTGCAAAGGCAGAGTGGAGTCGTGGTGACAGACACAGTCTGGACCACAAGGCCAAAAATATTTAATATCTGTCCCTTTATAGAAAAAGTTTGCTGATCCTCAGGCTAAAGAAGTGGCGAGTGGCTGGGGACCTGGGCTCAGGATGTGGACTATTCTGGGCTCAGAGCCTGCTAAGAGCCATGTGACCGTGGGCGAGTAGGGAGACCTCTCTGGGCTTCCATTTCCTCCCCTGGAAGAGGGGATAATAAAGTCGCCTCCATCACAGAACATTAGGAAGATGAAATAGGTTGCAGCATTAAAAAAGTGGTTGTGATAGAACCAGGAATTTCACATACGGGGCTCTCCTTTAAGCACATAAACTGCTTCTAAGCAAAGATTCCCATTGCTCCCATTCATAGGTAAAAGGTGTCTCCAGTGTGCAAAAGTGAGTCCAGGCAGCAAGAGACCATCTCAACCCTGGTCAGAGGCATGGAGTCGGCCTCTTCCTCTCCCCCTCCCCCAGGCTCTGAGGCAACCTCGGTAAATTTATAAAGAAACACATTTCATCACAAGACCTACGCTGGCATTTTTTTGGGGGGACGTGCTAACACTTGGAACGTGAAGGATGTCCCAACAGATCATGTGAGCGAGGGAGATAGGAACGCTGCTGAGGAAGTGGGAACTTCCTTGAAATGTTCCTTTCCTTTGTCCTCTGAACCCCAACACTTGCCCTGGTTGGATCCTTGCCAGCAGGGACGCCCATCCGCCCTTTCCTGGCAGGGCTGGCCAGTGGGTTCAGGGCTGGCCAGGGTCCTGGACCCCTAGGAGTTCACAGGGACCAAGGGACCAGGGCTGCAGCTGGGGGCTTGGTAACAAGGGCCTCCCACTCCTCTGGGGCTAGAGGAAGGGTTAGGGACACAGAGGATGACATACCAGTTCACACTGTGCATTCTCGGATGGTAGGACTCATGTCTTCAGATGCAACTAAAAAATACCATTTCTGGTCACAATAACCAGCATCCACTAATTCAGGTGCTATGCTAAGCACATTTTATTTAATCTTCACAAACACCCAGTGGGACAGATACCATTTTTCTTCCCACTGACTAAGAAAACAAAGACTTAAAGAGGTTAGATCATTTTCTTAATATACTATGGGAAAGAGAGCCAGGATTCCATCTCCAATATGGCGCCCAGCCCACAGAAGGTACCCAATGTGTATCTGGATGTATGAGTGAGTGGGTGAATGATGGCGCCCTCCTGTACGATTCTAGACCCTGTGTGTTTTACACCATGCACCACTGCTCCTGTTCGTCTCTGTATTCCAAGAACCTGAGCAGACGAGAGGCCCTCAAATGGTTTCATTAACTGGGAAAGGACAACAGGTTGGAATTACAAAAACCAGGGTTTCCTCCAAGTCTTTTGCCAACGGGGCAAGATAGCTTGGAATAAAGAGGAGAGAGCTGCGGGGTGGTGGTGGATGAAGTGTGCAGGTTGGTGCCTGGGAGATGGCGGGTCTCCATAAAGGGCAGCTCAACTCCTCACAGGTTTTGTTCACATTACATTATCTCCACACAAATCACCACCCTCATTCTGTGGGTGTTTGTTGAACAAATTGGAAGGTGTGTGCATCTGACAGCTACCCATCAGTTGGGCTTTGCGACCTGGAACTTCCTCTAGGGAAGAGAAGGTGAGGAGGGCAGGTGGTGAGCTAGGAGAAGCAGCTTTGTGCTTCACAGCAGAGCCTCTCTGCCCACCAATCTACGTTTTCTCCCTTCCTCTTATCTTGCAGTTCTTAATAGACCCAAGTTCACCACAGAGAGTTTGGCAGACTCTGGTGCTGGACCCTCAGCATACTTTGCTATTTTTTCCCCACCTGAAACTACAAACAAAACAAAAACCCAAACAAACTGAGGCCTGGAGATATCATAGGGTTGGCGCAGGACAGCTGCTGGGTGGCTGTGTTAGGACTGTGGTGTTCTAGGGGGTCCGTTTCCTCCTTAATCTTTCTATATCATCAAAATTTCCATAATGGGTCTAATTTATGTTTCTTTCCAGAGGAGAAAAGCCCTAAAAAGAGATAAGAGCAAAGTCACTGCAACTTTGGAGAAAGCAGCACTGCTATCTCCGGACGCGCACTCTCCCTGGCCCATAAGACAGAGCGCAGTTCCCTGCAGCACTGACCCACAGCGGTCTTCCCTGCCTTCCCTGACTCAGGCTTTCCTACAGCCTATTTCCCTTCCGGGGGATCTGGACTCACCTACAGGGAGGTCCCCGAGTCCACATCTGAGCTAAGTCCTAGGGGACAACTCAGAGGGTGGAGCTCCCAGCCGGCCTTCAAGCAGCTCCAAGGCCAGTAGTGGAGAGAAGAATGAAGATCTTACCCGGAGAAAGGGACAAACAGCCATGAGACACCCAGCAATTCCTCTCCCAGGCATCCACCCAAGAGGAATGCGAATGGGCACACAAAGACGGCGTGGTTCCATTCACAGGAACATCATTCTTAATGGTCCAACAGTGGACATAACCGGAACATCCATCAGCTGGTGGCAGATTGAACAGTGTGTTGTACCTGCACACCAAGACACTAAGAATGAAATGCACACGCGTGCTCCATCATGGAGGGACCTCAGGACCGTAGGCTAAGGGAGCGAGAGGGTACGTGTTGTAAGATCCCATTATGTGAAGCATCCAAAAAAAAGGGCAAATCTACAGACAGGAAGTAGACAGGTGACTGCCGGGGCTTGGAGGTGGGAAGAAAGAAGGCATGACAGTAAGGGCACGGGCTTCCTTCTGGGGTGGTAAAGGTGTCCGTAAACTAGAGTAGGGTAATGGTTGCACTGCTCTGTAAACATACAGAAGCCCATGACGGTTCACATTTTAAAGGGTGAGTTTTATGGAACACATGTGTAAATGTATCTCATTGTTGTTAGAAAAGGAGAGAAACGGGCTTGGAGGGGAGAGTCCCGAGGAGCAATGGGGCCTGTGCCCCCGGAGGCCAGCCCTGCAGGGCGCCCAGCCAGGGGCACTGACCCAGCTCCCGCCCTGCTGCAGCACCCATTCTGGTGGGAAGGACAGGCCCCAGCGAGAGACATCCCTGCTAGAGGCTGTGCCGAGGGCCATGCTGTGGACACCTCTCTTGTTGCAGGACCCAGGAGCGGAGGTCTGGACAGAGCACTGCTTTGCTCCGTCCCCCATCCATGCCCTGGGCTCAGAGTGAGTGTCCTGGGGAAAAACCCCAGGACAGCCATGTCCTCTCTGGAGGGGGAGGTGCCCATTTCTCTTTGTAAGCCCTGGATCTCTGTGTGCTCCCCAGGTGGAAGAGTATAGGGACAGTCCCAGGGTGCTGAGACCCAAGGGGCAGCAGGGACATGGGGTGCGACTGACATGTTCCATGAGCTTCTCTCCTAGCAGCCCAGGGCAAGTGCTGAGGGATGGAGCCGCTGCTGGGCCTCGCAGGAGCCACTGGCAGGACATGGCCACATCTTCTCCCTGGTCCCTCTTGCACTGATGCAAATGGCCAGTGGATATTCCCGACGCAGAGGTGGGAAACTCCTGGAAAGAGCGCACAGCTGTTTCCTAAAACGGCAGAGAAAATAAGGAGAGAAGCCGCCTCGGCTTCCCACAGCCGTGATCCAGGGCGCAAGGAGCTCGGCGGCTCCCCTGAGCTTGGGCCCTGCAGAGCGTGGTGGAAAGGGCACCGGGTGAGCTGTCTTTATGACATTATTGATTTATTCTCCACCTGCAGCTGAAAACCATGCCCGGACAGACAATAAAAATAAGTACTTAACCATATCGCCAGCTCTGCCGTCAAAAATGGATTTTACACTTAAAGATACAGCTGATCTGGGCGAGGGTTTTAATGACATTTTTGAGTTTTAAATTAAAAAAAATCAAATCTTTAAAAAAATTAAACGAGAAATCACCCACGTGGCTCTTTGTGGGCTGCCTCACCTAAGGCCTCCAGGCGTGGGGGTTGGGGGCTTGCATATGTAACAGGGGAGTGGGGAGGCCTAGGGGGATGTGGCTCCTTGGTGGAGATGAGCAGACCCGGTCCACAGAAAGGGGTAACTGAGCAGGATGCAGGGAGCAGGAGAGGGAGGTGGGGAAGAAATGGGAGGCCCAGGAACGGATGGGGTGGGGGCTGGGCTGGTTATTTACAGTCTTTAAATTAGAGCTCAGGGCCACCCCCTCCCTCGTCCAGGTCTTTCCGGATGGCAGTGAAGAAGAGACTCCCATGGGCAGCCTTCGTGCATCCTGGATTTACCTCTTTGGAGGCAGTTACCCCTGCCTGTTTTATACTATGGCTATTTCTAAAAATGCCAATCTCTTCGGGCAGGAGTTACGTCTGGTTAATCCATAGGTTTCAATCGCTCATCCTGGACCCGGGCCACCAGAGACTGCTGAGCGCACAGCTGGGGGGCGGAAGGGAAGGGAGATGGCAGGATCAGGGCGCAGTGAGCTCAGGGGCTCTCTGCCATGCAGAACGCCTTTGCATCAGCCTCCTGGAGAGGCTGATGAGGCTGGGCTGGGAGACAGGGAGAGACCTGGTCCTAAGTGGAAGTGTGCCTTGCCCCTTAGCCCTTATGTTCGGAGCCCATGAGGCCTTGAGATGCTTGTTTCTCTGGTGATTGTAGAAGCCCTGGGTACAGCCATGCCTGATGGCCCACTCCCAGGAAATCAAAGTTAAAAGATCTGCTCACCGCAGTCTGAGAGGTGTTCGGAGCATGTTGCTGAATTAGGAGGGATCTGAGCGCCATGGCCTGGGATCGCTGACTTCAAACACTGACACAAGCCAAGCAACGAGAGAAATGTGCGGTTTCATCTGCCAGAGACCCAGGCCCCTGCTGCACTTTCTAGACACTGCTGGTAGCAGGGCGGATGATGGCGGCACCATCTACCCCCAGGATGAAAGCGGTGCGTGTGGAGGCTGCTGAGCCTTCTGACTTAGCATTTCTAGAAGTTTCCTTTCAATGGCCATGGGTGGTTCAGCTGTGCCCCTTCTGCTGCCTTTATGACACCTTGGGAAGAACGTGAACTTGAAGTTACACGATCGGAGGGAAGCGGACATTGACTAACCGCTGTCCTTGTGCTGGGCGTGAGACTGAGTGCTTGTTACAAGTACTAGCTTTTGAGAGATTAAAAAACACAAGTGATCGAGTCTGACGAGGAAGGACGATGAAGGAACTCCCTGGAGAGATGGGAATATTCTCAATGGCCCTAAGGGTGGGGTACCTCCTTTTGTCTTAATGGTACAGCTAAGGGTCTGCGTATCCAGGTATAGGGATCTGATCTTAATATCTGTAAAAAATTAATGATCGAGTGCATAGGGCAGAATGGGAATCATTACCAAAGCCAGGTGATGGTACGTGAGGGTTTGAGGCACTTGTTGTAGGCGGAATTCTAAGATGACCCCAGAGGTGCCCCTGTATGATCTCTTCCCCTCCAGTGGGGTGAGGACCTGGGAGTGTGCTGGGGTGTTATTCCCGTGACTGTGTCACCTTCATGGTAAAGATGAAGCCATTTCACATCTATAATTACGGTTCCTAGCCAGCTTGCTTAATTCAAAGGGAGAGTATCCCTGGAGGGCCTGGCCTGATCAGATGAGCCATGAGGAGAGAATTTGGGGTTTCCTGAACTCCCAGACTCAGAGCAGCAAATATTTTCTCTCTCTGACCCTGCAGAAGTGAGCCTCAGATGAGACCTGCTTGCAAGACCCTCGCCGGAGACTTACGAAGCTGTATCCAGAATCCTCACCCACAGAGAGTATGAGGAAAAAAAACCACAGGTGTTATTCCAAGATATTAACTTTATGGTACTTTGTTACACAGCAGCAGGTAACTAGTAAAATACTTTGTATTTGAAATTTTCTGGGACATAAACAAAATCAAGTGCAATGGACGTTTAAGAGAGTGAAGGACAGTGTTAGGGAGCATGGACATAGACCCAGATTTGCCTCCCAACTCCACGCCTTTCTTGTATTGTGGTCTTGGCAAATTTACTTGTTCTCTCTGACCCTCGGTTTCTTCATCTTCCCCATGAGAGGAACAAGGGGGTTCACTCCGAGAGGGTTCTAGCAGAGAAGCAAGGGGATCAGGGTATTCAGAGTGCAGAGTGTTGGAGAAGACAGATGTCAGTGTGGTGAGAAAGGTGACAAGATGACAGTGAGTGAGCAGGTTTGTCTCATGACAGAGAGCTGCTGTCACCCGTTTCTTTTGTCACCTTAGGCAACAGAGCCCATCATCTCTGAGCCTTGGCGCCTCTACCACTGACGTTTTTAAAGATGAGCTTTCCTATTATAAGAGCTCGTGTGTGCAGGCCTGAGAGCTGCTGTGGACACTCATGTTATTGTCCATGACCATCTTGAAGATCTTTCCTGGGCGTCTTGTTCCAGAAGGTCAGGTGCCACCCCCCAGCTGTCACGGGCAATGAGTCCCACCTCAAGGACATCAAACATTCTTGACAAGGCCGACAGAAGTCCCCAGAACACTCCAGGGCAAGATGGGAACAAGGACTCTAGCAACGGTTGAGAGGACCCAGAGAGGGAACTGCTGTAATTAACTTAATTTGAACTTGGCAGTGGCCACAGCTGTCAATGACACTCCTCCCCCTGGGGAAAAGGTGCCACCGGATCATTTTAATGACCATGAGGGCTTCTGTTGTTCACTGTGGCTGAAAGATGCCACTTCAAGGGCTGCAGGACCTAGGAACTCCAGCCCCAGGAGGGGCAGGGATTTGCTGGACATGGACACGGCGGGCGGTGGCCTTCAGTCTCTCAGCTGGAGAGGACCAGCCTGACAGTGTTTGCACAAGGAAGGCCTTGGTGCCTGACTGTCTTGGGTAGAAAACGGCCTCTGCCTCATCTTCTCTTCCAGCAAAGGGGAAGCATCTCCAAGGCCCCTGCTCCCTCCAGGTCCAGAAGCTGGCCGAGGGTCCCCCGGGCGGGGCTCGGCTCCTAGCACCCCCTCAGCTGGGTTTGTTTCCCTGTCCTACCCTGGTTTCTCCTCCACCTTCAGCTACCTATTTATCTGCATTTTGTTTATTACAGCGAATTTGCAGGCTGCCCCAAATTCATTGTGGAATAGGCGACTTATTTAAAGAAGAATAAACACTGAGATGCAGGCATGGCGCCCCTCTTTGATAGATAAGAAGACGAAAGCTTCAAGAGGAGCTGCCCAAGGCCTCAGGACGGCTGAAGAGGGAAGTGCACATTTCAGACAAAAACCCCCAGCCCTCCCCCCCACTCTGCCACCCTTCGGCCAGAGAGGACCTCAGGGGCCTGGAAGGAGGGGCTGCTTTCACATACCAAAGCCCCCCTCCTCTCCAAGCCTGCAAAGAAGCTTCTGAGTTCCCCTGTTTACATATCTGAGAACCAGGCCCGGCCTAGGGAGGTTCAGGAAACTGCCAAGGTCACAGGGCCAAGGGCAGAGGGACAGAACTTGAGACAGGGGGACAGCTGCACTCACGCAGGGCTGTGGCTTCCATCAGAAAACAGGATCAACGTCACCAGTCAGAGGAATGGGACCTGCATTCCATCAAGAGCTATATCCCTGGGCTCCTAGGTACCATCCAGCACCCTGTGTCACCCCAGAGGAGCTGTAGACCATCTGTCCTCGTGTAGCTGTGTATCATCCTGTGTCCCATCCCCGTGAAGCCTCCATGAAATCGATAACTCACCATTATTCTTCTGGGTCTGTGTTGCGTGAAGTCACGGATGGTTTATTTCAGATATCTGAGTAAGCTCCAGGTAGAAGACCTGCACTCTACTTTGGAAGTTCTGTGCCTGGATGGAATTTGTCCAGGAGGGGCTGTTAGTCCAGAACTTCCCCTGTTGGTCTCTCCCCAGGGTCTAGCAAACTCACCTGAATCTGGGGGAGCTGGTGGTCAAATCCATCTCCCAGACCTTGGTTCCAAGTCCTTGAACATGCATCCTGTGCCACACTCTGGGCAGGATTGGTGCTTCCTTGCAGGAGGGGAAGGAAGGAAGAGGCTGCCAAGTGCCCAGGCTTGCGTGGCTACTGTATACCAGTGATTTAATTCTCTCGCCTCTTGGCATTGCTGACCTAATTTTCAGATGAAAAAGCTGATGATCTGAGAAATTGTCGCTTGGCTCCAATCACAGGGTTAATTTGTGATGGGGCTAATATTTGGACCAAATCCTGTGGCCCAAATGCACATACTACTTTCCACAGATTTTCAGTGGTCACCTGATTTCTACTGGTCACTGATAGGTGACCAGTAGAAAGAGTCCTGGCATCCCCACAATGGAAGAATTCATGGAAGCCCACCTACTCGCTGCCCTAGATCAAGGTCCAGGGTATAAGATTCATAAACTCTCTGGCTTGTCCCCAAACACTCCTTGACTGTGTCACGCAGTCTGAGATAGCGCCTCTCGGAACCTCCATTTCAGAAAGACAAACTCCAGGGTCCACAAGCTATGGCTGGTGGGCTGAGAGCCCTACCACGCAGGAGGGCCTGCTCCAATTCCCCCAATTAGTAACATGTTGTCGGGTTCAATTCTCTTCCAGGTGAAATTGGGCAGGCAGAATTCTCAGCTGAGGTAGAAGACACTCTTTAAAAAACTGTTTTACAAAATATATTTTTAATTGGCTTGGATTTTAAGATAAAAACAGCCCAGTCCAACCACAACCTGGTGTGACCCAGATTGGGATGAACTAGGGAGGGAGGAGGCAGGAAGGGGCCAGGTCCTCCTCTAGGACGAGGTCAAAGGCACAGCCATCACTCTGCAGGAGGAGAAGTATCCGTGGCATGGGGCTTCCTTCCTAGTGGCCTGAGGCTCTGCTCTGTTTTGTGCAGCATCCAGATGTTCTCAGCTTTCACTATGAGGAGAAGGCAGGAGGGGTGGGATGGGCCATAGCTCTCTTGGGGAAGGGATCTCAGAGCCAGGGACAGAGCTGGGCAAGGACAGTCAGCCTGGAGCCAGGTGTGAACCAAAGCCTGTGTCTCATCCAAGGGTGGACAATGACTCCAGACAGAGCAGAGGCCACTATGCACTCACCAAACCCCACTTCCTATTCTTCAGGGAAAACAGCTAGACTACATTTCCCAGCATCCCTTTCAGTTCAGATAGGGCCATGTGACTTGTTCTGGCCAATAGGATGTGAGTGAGTAGCTGAGTCCATTTCCGACCTGGGCCAGAAAAGTTTTCTGCCTGATCCATTCCCTTCTCCTCCTGCATCTGCTAGCACAGGAGAGGGGAGAATGGAGAATTAGGAAAAAATGGCAGAATTGTGCTCTGGAGCCTTTCAGCTTCCACTTGGAGGTGATCCTCTCAGCAGGAACACCCTCAGGGAGTGGTGTCTGTGTGACAATTTGATATTTTTTTTCTGTTGATTGTTTTAAACATCTGTTACCCTTCCCTGACTAATAAACAAGATGGGAAACATAAAGACCAAGGAAGCATTCTGAGCATAAGACAGCCTGGGATAAGAGAAGTGGTAACTAGGGGGGTGACTAGGCGAGCCCCAAGACGTGCAGAGTGGAGAGGGGGTGGGTATGGGGCTCCCAGCCACAGCTGCTCTGACAGGGAGGGCGCCCTGTGGACTCATGCAGCCAGCCCCATGGTGGCCTGTCCCGCCTCCTCCTGTCCATCCTCACAGACAGTATTCCTGGATCCTGAGATCTTCTACATTCAGGTCTGGTGATGAGCACCTTCCACGTTTTACTTCAGTCCATGTTCCTTCCTTCACAATTACCCTCTGAAGGAGGCTCTGTGACAGTGCCATTGTGCAGGTGAGCAAGTGATTTGCCTGAGGTCCCCAGCCATGGACACTGCCCTTCTCACTCTATAGTCCTACTCTTGACCACCCACTGTGAATGCCTCAGACTCCTACTGGGGTCTTGCCTCTCATACCCTTCCTTCCTTCCTTCCTTCCTTCCTTCCTTCCTTCCTTCCTTCCTTCCTCCCTCCCTCCCTCCCTCCCTCCCTCCCTCCCTCCCTTCCTTCCTTCCTCCCTCCCTCCCTCCCTCCCTCCCTTTCTTCCTTCCATCCATCCATCATCTCTCCCCTTCCTCCAGCCCACATTTCCTCCCTCCACCCCGGCTCATCCATCCAAGGACTGATTCACTCCTGCATGTCTGAGCTTCCTCTGCCTCCTGGACACAATGCAGGCCCTAGCACAGAACCACCTGGGTTCTAGAAGGATCACCTGGGTGGGCGAGATGGTCCCAGGAAGCCTCTATTCAATGACGCATGAACTGAGCAAAGCCACTTCGACAGCAGGGTGCAGCCTGCTCCAACTTGGGCAGATTCTCCTGACCCAAGCCTGGAAGTCAGCCTGCTACTGGGAAAGACTGCAGCCAGGGTGGCTGGTGCAGCGGAAAGTGCTGGGTCAGGGGACAGGGTGTGGGGAGGAGGGTGTCAGGACAAAGAGCTGTGAGAGGCATTTGCAGCTGTGGGGAGCATAAAGGAGCCCCGACTGGTTGGGTTTTGAGGCGGTCCTGTCCTGGTTGCTCTCAGCCCATCCTCCCAACGGGGGAGACCACAGTCATGTGATAGTTTCATTTCCCCCAGAACTTTCTTGGCATTTCCCT
The DNA here is from genome assembly GCF_964194105.1 of Spermophilus citellus. Lineage (NCBI taxonomy): Eukaryota > Metazoa > Chordata > Mammalia > Rodentia > Sciuridae > Spermophilus > Spermophilus citellus. Next base: position 61,936,396 of record NC_138200.1, read on the forward strand.
TCTTCTCCTTTCCCTCTATCTGGGGGTTCGTTTCCTTCCACAGGGGAAGTGCAGTGTGCAGTTGGCACTTTTCCAGAGTTCCAGGCAGAGCCTCAGCGCTGCCTCCCGCCTCCAGCCCAAATCTCCACCAGGAGGATGGAGAGATGGGAAATTGACGACCTGGTCTTTTACAAAACCCGAGCTGGCTGCCCAGAGATGCTATCAATTGATTAACACGCAGCCTGCCAGCTCCCTCTTGATAAGAGACCGGTCCTACAGGGAGCCTCCAGCCCCTTACAGAGGAGCTCACGCCTCCATCACCACCTGCCCTTCCCACGCCCCCTCCAGCTTCCTGTGCTGGTCCCTGCACACGGAGTGGCATGGGGCACGGGACCGGGTGGCAGCTGCAGGAGGGAATCACCAGGCTGCCTGCGCCCTGCCGAACAGAGCCACCTCTCACTGAGCACCTGAAGAGGGGTCCAAGGAGAGGGGCTGGGACATCTCACAGCAGATGCCAGGATGGGGGGGCGCTCCGCATCCCTCTTCCCTCCTTCCTTCTTCCCATCAGTAAATGTGCATCGGGGCTTCTGAACAAATGCTGCTGGAGGAAATGGAGCAGGGAAGGGAAGGGAGCAAAGAGAGAGGAAAGGAGGGAGGAAAGAGAAGGGGCAGAGCCATCCGCCATCAGCTGCGTGTCGGGGGAGTTGGTGTGAGGAGGAACAGGGGCTGTGAGACCAGGTCATGGGGATCCTCTGAGGAAGTGACAAGAAGAATGAAAATAAGCTTCTCTCTGCTGCAGCAGAGGCCAGACAGACGGGATCCTGCTCGCCCCAGGCTACGGCTCACTTAACTCAGAGAAGGTCAGGGTGGCTGAGTAGAGGGACTCAGTGAAGCTGGCAGGCTAGACGGCCAGAAGAGCCTGGGGACCCGAGGTCTCCAGCCTCCCTGAGTTGGGTCTCCATCCTTCCGGCAACGCTCAGGCAGTGACATGACCTGCCGTGATCCTTGCCATCTGTGCTCCCTGGACTGGCTCCTGGTGGCAGGTCAGGAATGTGAGTCACCTCTCATAGAACAGTGGCCGTCCTGATGAGTACCAGCAGTGCCAGGGGCAGAAGGGGTGTGCTGGATGGGGAGGGCTCAGAGCAGACGTAGCAGCCGCAGGTGCCCCGTGCGCCCCTCTGCATCTTCCACTCGCACCGTCTGGGACTTCCGACTGCATGGCTATTCCTTTTCCAGGGCAGTGGTGGGGAGGGACAGGGCTAAGAGCCCTTCCCAGCAGTCATTTATCCAAAAGCACCCACAACCCAGGTTGGAGTCCATGTTCCCCAAGACCCAGGCGACCTCCCTTCTCACCAGGCACCGGCTGAGCCAGGGTCGTGCTGGAGATGCCCAAGATGCTGCCACTGTGGGTCCCCACAGTCCCTCTCCCCAACATGGGCTCTGGCTTCTCCCCACCCAGAAGCAGAGCCTTCAGGTGACCCCGGCCCATGGTGGCTGAGAAGGGAGCAGAGCCCAGCTGTCTGCAGATAACCCAGAGGGGACTCATTCCTTGGGGCCACACACATGTCCACTGGGCATTCACAGGCCCAGCAGCAGCTCTCGGGCCTCCTGTGTGAGTGGTGAAGGGTTTCCTTCAACAGCAGAATGGACCAGGACAGCCTGCCCTGGGAGATGCCTGGGGCATATTCCAGGTGGCAGCTGAGCCAGGTGCCTGCTGTGAAGGTGGAATCCTGACCCTCCTGGCAGCTCCAGCCCTGGACTGTGGTCTCTGTTGAGGACCAGGTTAGAAGCTGCTCAGCTGGGCCCTTCCTGCTGGAGCAAACAGAGCAGCTGGTGGCCTTGGAAGAGGGGCGTGTGTGTGTGCAAGTGAGCCTACAGTTGTGTGTGTGCAAAGGGATTTGTATAGAAAGCTGCTCAGCAAGAGGAAGAACCCAGAGGTCTGGCCCAGGAGAGTCAGCATCCTGGGTGTGGTGAACAGGACTGAGGGTCACACCAGCTTGTGTCCTGGACCTATCCTTATAGGTCCCAGGACCTCTGGAAAAAGTGCTTAGCTTTCCCAAGCCTCAATTTCATATCTACAAAAACAGATAACTTGCTCTTTTGCCTGATAAGCCTTAGGAAGATGAGACCTGATGTTATGTGAAAAGATTTAGCATGAGAACTGGTATACAATAAACACTCAGTAATGGCCTGTTCCCTCCTGGATCAGCAATCTCTTCTTCAATCCACTACTCACTGTGTGAGAGTGTCTTAACCTTTCTGTGCCACAGGTTTCTCACTTTAGAACAGCAACAAGAATAATAATACCTACTTGACAGCGCTGTTTGAAGAGTGAATAAGTGAATACGTTTATGGTGCTAGGACCATTAAATTCTGTCCTTTGCATGTATGCCACCCACTTGTTATTATTTGATCTCATTACACAGAGGCACTGAATCTCCAACGAGGCTGAGTGCTCTCCATGGACTGGGGCTGAGTTTGTCATTCTGAGAACCTAGCACATGCATACATGTGCCATACGTGTGCACTGGTTGTATGTTGAATTTCGTTGAATTCAGTCCATAGGCACAAGCTAACTGCTGGAGACAGCAAAACTTTGCAAGAAAAAGGTGTTTTTGTTTTTGTCTTTTTTAAAATTGCTTTGGAAATTTTTTAGATGAGGTGATTTTAAAGCACCATTGAACTTCCCATGCGTCTTCTTTAAGCATGAAGACTCGCTGGGTCCCTCCTGGACTTCCTTTTCTCCAAAGGACTTACACATCCAAACTCGGCACATAGACACCGTGTCTGGCCAAACAGGAGCTAAGTTGAAAAGGGTCCACGGGTGGCCAGCGTCGGGCAGAGGCACAGAGTGAATTAGCAAATTAGCAGAAATGACTTCTGCAGAAGGACTAATAAAGCATCCATCCAATAATGGGATGGATGTGTCACTTGCAAGGCGCCCGGCGCTCCTCACAGACAGAATCTGGGTCCCCGCGGGCCGTGGGGGTGGATTTGGGAAGCCTTGTGGGTCGTTCCAATGCACCCCAGAGGAAAGAAAAGGCCCAAGGCAAAAACGAAGCCTGACCATGGAAGGTGGTGCGTGGCCCTGGGACCATCGCTGCCTCTCGCCCAGGACTTCCCCTGCCAGCTCAGGGTCCCTGTCCCATGTGGGGCCTAACCTCTTGAGTTTTGGAGGTGGGGGTGCAGTGGTGGGCAAGGGGAGCATTTATGATAGCCTCGAAACTCAAAATAATTAGTTGGAGAGTCAGGAGAACAAAGTTGTAAAAAAAGGAGTAAAATAAATTTTCCCAATTGGCCATTTCCACTCATCTTTGGCGGGGGGTGGGGGGGTGGGGGGGGATTGAAGTGACCACATAGCTACACTGATCACTCGAATGTCTTTGAAAATGTTAGGATAATCTGAATCAATATCAGCGTAGGCCATGTGTTTATCAGAACTAAAACATGAACATCAAAACCTCACTCAGGGACTGATTTTGTTTCTGCTGGCTTTCGGCACCCAGGTTGAAAAAAAAAACAAAAAAAAAACAATGAGCTTTGCAAGATGGAAAGAAGATTTTCAAGCATAGAGGGATCTGTTCTTGCTCACACGAGCAAGCTAAATAGCTACCTTTATAGCAGGACTTATCAGTGCCTTTGATGAGTTAAGTCATAATGGACATTATAAACCTCCAAGAAGGAGAGACTGCAGGGAATATTTCTCAAATTCATTTGACCACCAGTTACCCTCTGCAGCATCATTTAAAAGTATCAGTAGCTATCCTAAAATAAATAAATCCTCGTTGCTTCTCGCACTGGGTGGGCCGGACCCTCTTGTGTGAGAACAGCACTTCCTTGCAGATCATTGTCCGTCACCGCCTCTCCGTCATCTGTCCCTGGGGGACCCCCTCCTCCTCCCACCTCCCACCAAGTGTATTTGGAGTAGAATAGTTAGCCTATTTTAAGCAGCCCATCCTAAACGTGCCACCCAGGTTTGGCCCAGGTCACCCCACTGATTTTCACCTGGTGGGGAGGGTGATGGGGGCGGGGAGTTTAAAGTGTCTCTCCCGTTTTGAATGAATATTTATTGAAATCTCCCTCAGAACATTTTTTTTTTCATCTTAACGAGGGATGGTTTCGTTACAGGACCTCCGGCTTTCAAGGCCAAGAACAGCTCAAGTCCATCCTGCGTGACTCCCCTTGGTGAAGTTCACCATCAGGCAGAACCAATCCATGAAGCCAGTGGTCTGCGCGGTGCTCATTTAGGGCAGTGTGCTCGGGAAAGGGGCCCGAGGGAGCCCTCTTGGGTGCCCGTGGTGGGCGTGTGGGTAGGTGGAGATTCACCTGTACACTTCACGGCATTGCTTAATCTCAATCGGAAAACGAATCACAAAGAACTAGAATGACCATGAGGAGGCATTTTTCCCTGTTTGGGGAAATTGAAAATTTTTTTTAATGAAGCCAAAGAACAGGAAGAAGCCCTTCAGCTATTGAAGCCCATTCCAAAGTTAGGGAACAATCTCAGTGCACCCCTTGGGAAGAAACTCAATTTTCTTACCCAGGATGTGAAAGGCAGGCAGAGAGGGCCGTGGTTCAGGGTCTGCAGAGACCCCAGGGCTCTCAGATTCAGGAGATGGTCTTTGGCCAGGACTCTGGGGGCTTCAGAGCACCTGACTCCCTGGAAATCTCCTGGGCCTCCCAGAGCCTCTGTGCTCCTGGAGGTAAATAGCTCAGCTTTCATCTTTGCATATGGATGAACTCTGTGCATTTTAAATGAGAATTTCTCCAGAAGGGGATAAGTCTCTGTGTTCTCAGCTTCGGGATCCAGAAGATACGGGGAAACGAGACAGCCTGTCAATCCACTCAATCCGAGAGGGATGTGGTTACAAATCAGTGGGAGAAGCATTTGTATCGAGAATCGAAAAAGTCGAAGTCTCGGGACTTAAGAAGTCTGTCCCTGGGGTGCCACCGCGGATCTCTCTTGCTGCCCACCCCATTTGGAAAGCAGGCAGGAGAGCTGGCCTCCGCCTGGGTTCTGGTCACTCTCTAGGCAGTGGGAAGCCCCTTCAGCACCTCCTTCTTCTTTTGGGTGATGAGAAAATGAAAACCGCTCTAGGGACTTCAGGAGACTGGTGTGGAGGGAAATGCACTGGATATCGAGAATCTCAGGCTCTCCCCCCTCCCGTCTTCCCCTTCACGTGCAGTTGGGAGGGCCACTCTGGGTGATGCTGCTTGGGATTGGAGCATGGTCCTGCCACCTAGTATCTAAGTGACATTGGGGCAGGTTCTGAGGTCCCCCAGAATCCTCCCGTGTTTATGGGAGGCTGCAGTGTCACATTGCATGGATCTCCTAGGTGTACCCTGAGGGTTCCACCAACCTGCAGGGAACAGATCAAACATGGCAATTGGGGTCATGCTCCTATGTCATAGGCAGCTAGTGTTGTGCTATGGTATCATCACCATCATTAGAGGAAGGCCAAGAAGCCAGTTTTCAAGTTAGATGAACTTCGGGGGAGAACCCATCTCAGCCACATGTGGGTGAACCCGTCCTGATTCCCCTCTGGCTCAGGCACCGTGGAGCAGCTCACTCTGGAAGCAGCCCTCCCGCTTTCTCCAGCCTCCTGGCAGGGAGTCAAGAGGAGCAGAAATCTCTTAGACCTAACAGGTCCTCACCTCCTCATCCATCCATCCATCCACCCATCCGTCCTGTGTGCACAGAATGTTCTAGGCATCCCCTCCTGTGACCAAAGCCCAGGGAATAAAACTGAGTAATTCCAGTGATTTCCCTTGGGGATTTCAGAGAAAGGACAGCCGGGCAATGTCACAACACAAAGCAAGAGCAACAGCAGAGGGAGGGACAGACCCATCAGAGAACAGAGGTACCCAACAGCCTGGGTGATAGGAGGGGTTCTGGAGGGCAGACCTCTCATTTAGAAAACAAGGAGGGAGGGTGATTCAGAGAGAAGAATTCACCTGGCCAAAGGAACAGCAGCGAGAAGCCGAGTGTCTGACTCTTTTTTAGGGAAAACGAGGATGGAAAGTTCTAAACATGGTGCTTCCAAGTGCCCAGACCTGTGCAGAGCAGAGGAAAGGTGTCCAGGAAACAGCTGTTTATCGACTCCCAGACAGATAGAAGCTGAGGAGTTGATGCACTCACGTAGCCTGGAAGCCAAAAGGGCCCAGGAGGAGCCTTGAGGAGCCCTCACGTCTGCCTGGTGCTGCTGGGCATCCTCCTGAACTACTGTACAACTCACCAGCCTGGACACGGGCACAGCTGGAAACATGCCTGAGTCTTGATTGAGTCATCAGCCATTCAAATGAGGCAGGAATGAAGACGAAAGGCCAGAGAGTGGGAGTGACCAGAGCCTCTGTACCCCAGGAAACCAAGGGCTGTGTGGGGAGATCCACGGAGGAGCCTCCTCTGACGGAAAGGAGGGTTGAGCTCCAAGACTCAGTGGTTAGCACTGGATGAATAAATCATGGTGCACTCAGACCATGCAACTCCTGGCAGTGAGAGAGAGAGAGAGAGAGAGAGAGAGAGAGAGAGAGAGAGAGAGGAGTCTCCATGTACTTACACGTGAGTATAGAACACCTGTGCACTGTCAAGCAAAGTTCTTGGTGAATTAAAAGAATCCTATTTAAAAATAAAACAAAATACCCCATGAGCTGGGCAGTGTGTCTGTGTGTGTATGGGGGGGGGGTATAGCAGGAGGTTCAGACATGAGCTCTGAGGATCAGACGACCAGAATGTAGACACAGAGGCATTTGCCACATTTCTTAGAACGGCCTGCCTGGGATTGGGGTGGGGGTGAGTCAGCCATTCACAAGGGGTACGAGATGGAAGGGTCATTCAAAAGACAAAATTGCAATTACCGCCCCAAATCAAAATGAGCTCAGAGCAGTGAGCAGAAGAGAATGTTCAATAAAGAGTCTGAGGCTGCTGTGGCCCAACCTGCTTTCCTCACGTTATGCTGGCTCCAGCCCTGTGTTCTCTTCATGGAGAGAAAGATAAGCAGTGTGCTTGGCCCGGGACGCTCTGCCCCAGGTGTGAACCCATGTAGAGAGGTGTAGGTTGCATGTTCCCAGACAGACATGTCCAGGGACCTCAGACAGCACCAGTCACAAAGGTCCCAAAGCAGAGACAGCTGAGGCCACACCCATGGTCAAGGGTACCCTATGTTCTATTACTACGATTGCAGCTCAGCCACAGGAAGAAACCAACCACCATCTCTCCATGAAAAAGGCAGCCAAATCTCACAAACACATGGAGGAATGAGAGGCCTGACTCCAAAGAGAACATTCTATGCAATTCCGTGGACACAGCTCACAAAAGCTGGCAAAACTAATCTTTGGGTTTAGGAGGGAGGTGGGGTAGCACTGGGGCGGTTCTGATGGGGTTCTCCACGTCGGCCCTGGTTCTGTGGGTGTTCGCCCATCGTGAAGGTCTGTTGACTTGTGCTCCTTTACTTCAGTAAGAAGATTCCTTAAAGATACAAAAACAGGTGGCGCTCAAAACAACCAGCTCTTTGTAGACCTGGAAGAAGAACATCAGTTCTTCCCAGGATGTTAAGTTCCAAGAGAAGAGAGCTTCCTCCCCCACAGCCTTCACAGGAGCAGAGACCTGGCCCGTCTTGTGTGGACAAGCATTAATAAAAATGGAATGTTCTTTCTCCAAGGCCCGCAATCCCTAGTTCTAACAGGATTTCCCTGAAAATAAGGTTCTTTTGGAAAGATCCAGGATTTATGATTCTTGGTCCTTGCTGTGGTGGCGGCAGGTGTAACCTCTGCACTGCTATTTCCAAGGCCTTCTATCACACTTGGCCTCCCCAGGAGGCCAGAGCTCTTGCGTGCGACCGTATGAGTTTTCTATTGCTGCCATAACAAATGGCCACCAATTCTGTGGCTGCAAACAGCACAGATTTATTGCATCGTGGTTCCGGAGGTCAGCAGTCCAGTGTGGGCCTCGCTGAACTAAAACTGAAGTGCAGCCAGCCGTGCTCCTTTCTGGAGGCACCAGGGGAAATTCCTTTTGCTCACTCGTGTTCCTGGCAGAGTCCGGCTCTGCTGGGTGGTGGCTTTGAGATCCTGCTCCTTTGCTGGCTCTCAGCAGAGGTGGCTCTCAGCTCCTGGAAGGCCCCCAGATGCCCCTGCATGTGGCCTCCTGTGACTCAGAACCAGCCACAGGCTTCCACCCTGAGGTCTCCACCCCAGGCACTACATCCTAGAAGGTTCTCAGGTGATCAGACTGGGCCCACTCACATAATCTAGCCTAGTCTTCCACCTCAAGGTCTGTAACGCCAATGGCTTCTGCAAAGTCCCTAGAATGGAAAAGACAGTTTTCTATTCTATCATCCCACTTCTGACCCTAAATGGGTGGGCTCAGCAGGCACCGGGTGGGAGGCTGAGGATGTGGCTTACTTTTGACCCTCGGGACCTGCAGTCAGTGCAGAACTCACAGGTGTGGGGCTCTGTTCTACAAGAGTGCTGACCCAAGCTGCCTCCTGCCGGTTCTTCCTAGTGACTGGCTGGGGCCTGGGGGCCTCCATTCCTCCTTCCTCAGGTTTGGTAACTGTCTCGGGAAAACTCAGAGAAGCACTGATTCTGCTTCCAGTGCATCATGAAGGGTGCGGCTCGGGGACAGCCAGACTCAAGAGCTCAGGAGTGGCAGAGAGCTGCACTCCCCCTCTGGGCAAGCCCCACTTCTGCAGCCTCCACCCGTGCTCAGCCCAGAAACCCCCCAACCCCAGCAGTTTCGAGTTGCTCTGGAGGTTCCATTACACAAACCACTGGCCATTGGCAACCGAACTCCATCCAGAGTCCCACTGGTCTCCCTGGAGTTGATTTCTCTGTCAACCATCCTCTGTTCTCCAAAAGTCACTGTGACTCTAACTCAGAAGTAGCCTTTTCATTGGTCCATTTGTTCAACAAATATGTGAGTACTGACCACATGTCAAACTCACTTCTGGAGACGGTAGACGTAGAAACAAAACAGAAACATCTCTGGCTTTTATGGAATTTATCTTTTAGCAGAATGGAGATGATATACAAATATATCATTAAAATAGCAGTTTCTATGATGGTTCCCAGAGACTCCTGTTGAATTCTTCCTCATTGAGCTACGAGATGACCAGAGTCTTGGCCACCGTCTTTCTTGCCACCTTGCAAAATATCCTGAGGTAATGGATCTTGCTAAACCAGACCACCCAAGTTCCAGACCCACAAAAATTCTAAGATAATGTTGTTGTTTTAAACCTGCAATGAATTGTGGTATTTGTTACATGGCAATAGCTAACTGATACATGTGTCATGTCAGATGGTGATGTCTTAACAGGAAAAAAAAAAGAATAGAGCAAGAAAGGGGAATAGGGAATTCCAGAGCAGAGCTGGGCTGCACTTGAGAAAAAGTTTCATTTGGAAGATTCCATATGATATCATAACAAGTATGACACTCAAGAATAGCTTCTAGGCAGCTATGATTTTCGAATGACGGGGTGGGGGGGGGTTCTGGCACTGACCAATACAATCAGCAGGTTTGGAACCGTCACACACTGAGTCAGTTTCAAAGACACAACCTAAATTCCTTTACTATGCTTTATTACTCTCCCTGCACGATGCTCCCCAGGTTCTGTTATCACAGCTGCTACTAGAAATTCTCCGAGTTTTATTAACAGAGCGGTTTCTTGCTGTGGGATTATATAACATACCTTGTATATCTGCCTTCATCTATATGGATGGAGAATTCCATATGGATTAAGTTTTCAAAGGAGGAGGTTCACAAAGAGGAGTCCTTCTCTTCGAAATGCAGATGGCGGGGCCTGGAGATGCTTCAAATGTGAGCTATTTAATAAATGATGGCGCTAGGAAAATAAACAAACCAGTGGAAAGAGAAGCAGATCTTGCTCATGACACCCAGGGCTGTTTTCGTATGCAAATTCATCTCTGCAGCCGGGGGGTGTTTTCATTTTCCAGATTCTGATTCTCCAATCATGATAAATCCCTCTGATTATTATTATTTTTTTCTTGCAAGTTACAATTTAAGGTTCTATACAGTAGTAGTCGGCCTGAGAATATTGGTGGGTGTAATTCTTGGTCTTGGTTGAGGCAAAAACTTAAGTGAGTGTAACGATTTATATGATCAAATAAAATCTCTTCTGAATAATAATAATAATAAAAACATCTTTCCTACGTCTCCCAACTCTCTTAAGTCATTTAGCGCATCCACCAAAATGGGATGCCCGCGGCTGCGTTTGAACGGGTCTAAATGCTGGCACGTAAATTCTGTCTCTCTTTCTCTTTCTCTCTCTCTCTCTCTCTCCCTCCCCCCCTCCCTCCTTTACAAAGGAAGTTTCAGAAACAGGCAGAGGATTAATTGACCTCTCCATGCCTCTGAATCCCCATATTTAAAACAAACAATAAGACAGGAAAAAAAGGCTTATTGTGAGACTGTTTTCCCTGCTGTCAGGATTGGCCACCCCTTAGAAGACACCTCCTCTGAGAGGCCTCTCTTGGCTCAACCAGGGTGGGTCAGAGGCGGCCACCTGTGCCCTTGACGCTCCTCGCTCCACATCTCCCCTGGCCCCATTCCTATTAGTGTCTCCCAGGAGACCCCGCAGGGTTGCCATGCACAGTTGTGCAAAAGGGTATGCAGACACATGCGAGCTCTCAGGCAGCTCCTGCTCTAGAGAGGGGCTCTGCGAAGCCACATGGCATGGTGGCCGTGGGGCTGAATGTTCATGTCCTCTCAAAATTCATGAAGAAAGCTAATCACCAATGTTTTTTGGGTTTTTTTTTTTTTTGGTAGGAGAGGCTTTTGGGAAGTGATTAGGTCGTCAGTAGAGGGCTCATGAAGGGGGGCTCCAGAGAGCTGCCCTGTCCCTTCTACCATGTGAGCACATGATGAGAAAGTGCCACCTAGTAACCAAAATCGGGCTCCTCCAGACACTGTCTTGGCTGGCACCTGGACCATGAGCTTCGCAGCCTGCAGGACTGTGAAAAATATTCCTGTTGCTTGTGAATCTTCCAGTTCATGGTATTTTGTTAGAGTGGCCTGAACTGTCCAAGAAACTCTCCCCAAAGATACATCCTGTCCTTAATGTGCAGAATTTGGGGTTGATACCTTATATGGCAGAATGTGTGACGACGAAGCTCAGAATCTTGAGCAGTTTCTCTCGGGTCACTCAAGTGGGCCTCAGACTCAATGAAAGGCATCCCTAGAGGGAGGCAGGGGGACTTAGACACACAGAGGAGAATGTGACATGGAGATGACCAGATGACAGAGGAGAAGGTGACACGGAGCAGAGAGATGCCACCACAAGCCAAAGAATGCCAACAGAAGCCAGAAGCTGGAAGAAGCCAGAAACGAATTCTAGAACATCCAGAGGAAACCTTATCCTGCCTGAGCTTCAACTCCAGGCCTCTGGCCTCTAGAACTATAGAGAATAAACTGCTCTTGATCTAAGTCACTCAGTTTGTGGTGATTTGTTGCATTAGTCACAGGAAACTACTATAGAGGCTTAACTCAATGAGAGAGAGAGAGAGAGAGAGAGAGAGAGAGAGAGAGAGAGAGAGAGAGAGAGAGAGAGACACTGAGGGCTAGTGGTCGATAATCTCAATCGCTAACATCATAGATGTTCCTCAGGGAACACTGTCACCCCCTAGGTGGCATGTGCCCTCTGACACAGGCCCACCTCCATCTGTCTGCACGGTAGACTCCCAGGCTACGGGAGCCCAGAGGTGAGTCACCCAAGACCTCCACCTGCAGAAGGGGAGAGCCCCTTACTCATCGTGCCAGATTCCCTGCCTGGGATGCTTCCCCCCACGCCACTCTAAGCACCTGTCTCTTCATACCAGGCTGGACTTACACAGCTGGCGGTGTCTTCCAGAAGCAGGGTGGTTTCAGCCAGAAAGGAGCTGTGAAGACCCGCCTGTCCCGCCTCTCTGCTGCTCAAGGAGTGCTCTCTGCAAAGCACTCTGGGACTGGTCTCTGCAGAGCGGCTTGTAGGTATCACTGTAGTTTCTCACTACAAATATCAAACAAGCACCAGAGGTTACAGACAGGGGTCTTGCTAGAAGCTTTTAGACTCCCCGAGGCCCCTGCTCCTCCCTGACAAGAGGGACTTGGAGCAGGGCCTCCCCAGAGAGTTCCTGGGAGAGGCTCAACTGCTCATGCAAAACGCTCCAAGTCAGTTTCTGTCAGGAACACTCGCTCCCGGGTTCCTGGTGTCTCCACATCCTGGTGGTGAGCAGGCTCTTCTTTCTGTACGTGGAACTGTCTGACCTGATGCCAGCGTCATGATCCCTAGGGCTGCCATCATAGGTGCCCATTACAGGGGATTACCAAAACAGAACTGTCCTCTCAATGTGGAGGCCAGGAGTCTTAAATGAAAGTGTCAGCAGGACTCTGATCTCTCTGAAGGCTCTGAGAGCCACTCCATGCCACCGTCCCATATCCTGTGGTGGCCAGCAGGCCCGTGTTGTTGGTGGATCTACAACACTCCTCCTTGCGTCCCTGTCTTCTCTGTCTCCACCCTCTCCTCTCCTTAGAGACCAGTCACTAGACCTGGAGTCCTCCTTACACCAGCAATGACCTCATCTTAGTTAAATATGCCCGTATTTCCACAAGATCCCCTCTAAGGCTCTGGTGCATAAGAATTCTGGGGTCCACTCATCCACCTTCAGCTGGTGACAGGTCTTCTCTGCTTTTCTATCAGCAGTGAATCTAGAGGAAATCTGTGTCTTGCCCCTAACTGGGAAGGCCTCATTGCTTTCAACACCTAAGCTCGATTGTCCTGATTGATCAATTCTCCCTATTCCCATCTCATCTCCCCGAGACACCGCAAACCCCAGCCCCAGTGTCAGTGCTGAAATTATGCTGAGTGTCAAAATCACATCAAACAACTGAACTTATTTCCACCAGAAAAATTTGATTATTTCACTTTGATTTACGTGGCTTTTACCCCCCTCCCTTCTCTCCTACAAACGCTGACTTTGGAATCCCCTTCGGCGCCGGACAACGAGGAGTAGACCGAGTTTCTGATGGGAAGGGGAACTTTCATTATGTTTGATACCATATTTTTCTCTCCTTGATTTGAATGTTATAATTGGATTGGAGAGATATTTATTAGGAACTCTGTGTTTCTTTTTTTCCCTCCGACTGCTTGAAGGGTGTCTCTTAATTTGTTTCTCTCTTTGGAGTTCTGAGAAGTAGCTGTGAGGTATTATTCCCATTGAAAGAAACTCATTTCTTTCAAACATTTATTTAAGGGTGTCATTTTCTTAATAATTCTGAGGATAATTCAGAATAATTTCCACCACCACTGCAATTTTTAACTTCAATGGAATATATGTCACCTGTCCCCTGGCCGGTTCCCCTCCCACAAGCCCATCAGTTGTAAGGGCCAGAATTACTCAGGTACCGACTGTGGTGGAAACAACACTAGCCTGGAGAGTTCCACCAGCTTCACTGCTGACTGGCCTGGAGAAGTTGCCAGCCTCAGTTTACCCATTTATAAAACAAGGGGGTAGGATCTCGTGACCTGCCTCCGAATTTTTAAGCCTTTTCTGCTCCATCTAATTCCCAGTTGTCAGAAGAAGATGTGAACAACACACTGAAACTCCCAAGCTCAGTCAGTGGGTGCATGGGGTGGGGTGGGGGATCCACTGCAGGGACCCAAGGGAATGCTCTGGGTGAGGGAAAGAGTCTATGTACTCTTTGAAGAGGTTATGGGGGCTAACCTTCTACCAAAATTTATCAAACTGTCCACTTCGTCTGCACACATCTTCTTATGTCTCCACATGTTGATGAAAAAGCTGCTTTTTTTGGAATTAATTTATTTATTCTAATTAGGTTAGATGGCAGCAGAATGCATTTTGATTCATTGCACACAATCGCAGCACAACTTTTCATATCCCTGGCTGTACACGATGTAGTGTCGCACCGTTATGTGCAGTCACACAGGTACCTAGGGTAATGATGTCCATCTCATTCCACCATCTTTCCTGCCCCTGTGTACCCTCCACACCTCTCCCTCCCCTTTGACCAATTAAAACTTTTCATATATTCGTTGATCAATTGTATGTCTTAAAGGTCCTCCAATTTTCCCTTGGGCCCCCCCACTCCCCATCCCTGTTATGGATCGGCATCCACTTATCAGAGAGAACATTAGGCCTTTGGGTTTGGGGGATTGGCTTACTTTGTTTAGCATGATATTCTCCAACTCCATCCATTTACCTGCAAATGCCATGATTTTATTCTCTTTTAATGCTGAACAATATTCCATTGTGTATATATACCAGAGTTTCTTTATTCATTTATCTATTGAAGGGCATCTAGGTTGCTGCCACAGTTTAACTATTGTGAATTGAGCTGCTATGAACATTGATGTGGCTGTGTTACTAGAGTAGGTTGATTTTAAATCCTTTAGTATAGACCAAGGAGTGGGATAGCTGGGTCAAATGGTGGCTCCATTCCACGTTTTCTAAGGAATCTCCATACTGCTTTCCAGAGTGGTTGCACCAATTTGCAGTCCCACCAGCAATGTATGAGTGTGCCTTTCCCCCAACATCCTTGCCAACACCTATTGTTGTTTGTATTCTTGATAAAGCCATTCTGACTGGCGTGAGATGAAAGAGTAGTTTTGATTTACATTTTTGTGATTACTAGAGATGTTGAATATTTTTTCATATATTTGTTGATCAATTGTATGTCGTATTCTGAGAAGTGTCTGTTCAGCTCCTTAACCCATTAATTGACTGGATTGTTTGTTTTTCTGATGTTTAAGTTTTTTGAGTTCTTTATATATCCTGGAGATTAATGCTCTATCTAACGTTAGTGTGACAACAATTTGCTCCCAAAATGTAGGCTCTCTCTTCACCTCATTGATTGTTTCTTTTGTTAAGAAGAAGCTTTTTAGTTTGAGTCCATCCCATTTATTAATACTTGATTTTATTTCTTGCACTTTATGAAAGTCAATACCCATAAATCAATGCATTTCTATACATCAGTGATGAATCTTCCAAAAGAGAAATTAGGAAAACTGCCCCATCCACAATTAAATTGGGAATCAACTTAACAAGAGGCAAAACACCTCTACAATGAAAACTACGGAACACTAAAGAAATTGAAGAAGACGTTAGAAGATGGAAAGATCTCCCATGCTTTTGGATATGCAACATTAATATTGTCAAAATGGCCATACTACCTAACGTGGTATACAGATTCAATGTGATTCCAATTAAAATCCCATTGGCATTCCTTATAGAAACAGAAAAAACAGTCATGAAATTCACTTGGAAAAATAAGAGACTCAGAATAGTGAAAGCAATCCTTAGCAAGAAGAGGGAAGAAGGAGGCAGCACAAAACCAGACCCGAAACTATGCTGCAAAGCTATAATAACAAAACTGGCATGGTATTGGCACCAAAATAGACATGTAGACCAATGGTACAGAATAGAGGACACAGAGACAAACCCACATAAATACAGTTATCTCGTAGTAGACAAAAGTGTCAAAAACATACAGTGGAGAAAAGATAGTCTCTTCAACAAATGGTGCTGGGAAAACTGGAAATCCATATGCAGCAGAATGAAAATAAACCCCTATCTCTCACCCTGCACAAAACTCAACTCAAAGTGGATCAAGGACCTAGAAATTACACCCGAGACCCTGCACCTAATAGAGGAAAAAGTAGGCCCCAATCTTCATCATGTCGGAAAAAGCTGCTCTTGTCAAAGGAACTGGGTCCTGTGTGTGCACGCGCACGCACTCACGCATGTAAGTTCACGTATGTACGTAGATGTGAAACTAGGGGACCAGCTAATGTTTCCAAGCATTAGCCTTGTAGGACTGTCTGAGTGTTCAAGTTCAAGGGACCAAGTAGCTGAGGAGGGCAGCTTGGGTTGGTGGCTGACACAAGCTCAGGAACCAGCTGACTTCTGAAGGAACTTGAAGGAAGAGCATCCAATATTCTATTAACTTTGCCGTTCATTATTGCTAGATGGTTTCCTTGCTCCTATTCTATGCTCTCAATTAACATTTTTTTTTTATTGAGTGTCTACAGTTTTTCAGAAACTATGCTAAACAGCTAACGTTCCTAGTACGATCCTTTGATTTATCAATCAGCACAACCAGAAAGCTACCGGAATTTAGATGAGTTACAAATAAAGAAACCTACATTTCCCAAGAGCTTAAAAAAAAAGGATGGATGAATGCAGGGTTGTTGGAGGATGGAGTTGTTTTTTTTTTTTCCTTTAAAAAAAAATATATATATATAGTAATAAAAAATGTTTACTTCAGGGCTGAGGTTGTGGCTCAGAGGTAGAGCACTCACCTAGTATGTACAAGGCCCTGAGTTAGATCCTCAGCACCATATAAAAATAAATAAAATAAAGTTATTGTGTCCAACTACAACTAAAAAGTAAATATTTTTTAAAAAATGTTTACTTCAAAATTAAAGTAAATAAAACTCTCAAAGATGGAAAACCTAAACCACTGTGGTCCCCAATTTAAAATTTTTCCTTTTTAAGACACTTCCCTGTGCTGCACTGAAATTAGTGACCACATGGCCTTCTTTTGACTTTTCCATGTACCACTGTGGCTGGATTCTGACTCTCACTAGGGAGTGAATTCCTTTTCATCTTTGCCTGAAGAGGAACTGCTTTGTTTTCTCCTCTTGGACAAGGAAAATCACATGACTGAGTCTGCTTCCCTTTTCACATTGGTCACCAGGAAGCTCAGGGCAAAATGTGTGGCCCAGTCAGAGCTGCTGTGTAGAATTGTTTGGTCTGCATTTTTTTCCTTATGATTACTCCCTAATCTTGACCTCTTTTTATAGTGTGCAACTCCACTGTTATTTTATTTTTGTGGTTAGTTCTTAAGCGCGGTTCTATTTAAATATCCCAGAAACCACTTATGAAATTAGCTCATTTTATTGTAATAAATAAGAGAAACAATTAAATTGATGATTTCTGTCTCTAAGATATTAACTGGTATGTTGTGGGGCCTCAGTAAATGTCTCCCTCCATGAGAGGTTGCACTTTTCCCCCTATGATCTTTTAGATACTACCCAGCAGAGGGTGTTTCCTAGAATTGTATATCCAGACATGACGCCCACCTTCTGTGTGGGCCATCTCCCTTGGCTTGCTCACGACAGCCCTAGTCTAGCATAAGCCGAGACATTTGAAATCCTTTTCACAAAGCAGCAGGACAGGACCCATGAGCTCACTGTTCTATTTCCCTCTGCCTCCCACTTTCACCCTGCAGCCTGCACCTGGCGCCCCACCGTCCCCACTCCCCCAGTGAGTACAGAGCAGGAGATAAAGCTTCAGTTTTGGAGAGTGAAGGACTGGATTCCCGTGCATGCCCTCAGAGCTGTAGGACTCAGAACATTACTAGCTTGGTTGAGCCTTTGCTTTCTTATCAGGAGGAAATGACAAGTTTCTTAACTTGTGGGGATACTTTGAGAATTAAATGAAAATCACAGGAAACTCACAGAGCACAGCGTCTCCAATAATTCTCAGTTGAATGGTTCCAGAGAAGGGTGGGTGATGGATGGATGGAGGAGAAGCAGATGAGTGGATTAATGGATGACTGGATGGATGAATGGATGGATGGAGAAGAGATGGAGGATGGATGGAAGGATGAGGGATGTATAGATGGATGCATGGTTGAATGGATGGATGGACGGACGGAGGGTGGATAAGTGAATGGATGAACAGTTGAATGGATGGGTGATGGATGAATGGGTGGATGGATGGATGATGGACAGATGGGTGGATGAGGGATGAATATAGCGTGAGACTATGCCTCAGACAGGGAAATGCCAGAGGGATCTATTCTTTATATATATTTTTTTGCCAAAGTTTGGAGGGGACCATGTTCCCTTCCACACATTCCCTGGTTATAAGGTTATGATGTTGTGTGTATGTGTGCCATGTGCATATGCACCCACACATATACAGAAGTTACTCTTCTGTTCCCAGGGGTGTCCTGTTTGTTCTGGGGCTCCCACGTTTGCCTTCTTGCAGCCTGAGCACTTGCCAGAGTTCACAGCTTTTTTTTTTTTTAATTCAGAAAAATAAACGAAAATGATGTCCAGGAAGCAGCATGTCAAACGCACATCTGATTTGAAACACAAGCTATTATTCAACCCATTTCTAGACTCAGGATTCCAAGTTGGAGGACCAGTGGAAGATGGTGAAGCTGACCCAATTCCTGTCTTATAGCTTTGACATTTTTCTTTTCTGAAAAACAACCTAAAAACACGCTGTAAAGTGTGATCTGGAAGGTCACACTCTGTGTTGGTTTTGCTGTGTCCAAGGCCCCTGTGCGATGAGGGAGCCAGCAAGCCCTTTACCAGCGTTTTCTACTGGGAAGTGAAGATGTGGAGGGACTTGTGTATTTTTACTTTGTCCTTGTCCCTCGGTCATAAGAGAGGGGGGAAGTTTGTCAAAGGAGGAAGATTAAAATTTATAAAAAGGCCCCAGAGAAAGGGACCCGTTGTTCCTAGGGAAGAGCCTTCGGATCACCAGTTTATCCGGAAGCTCTTGCTTCCTGTCCAAGCCATACAGCTAGGACTGCGCCCACTCCCATAGTGCTGGACAGGGTGCCAGAACCTGAGACTAGGGCATGGCCAAGACGGAGAGAGGCCCTGCTTCGGGCAGTGCCGGCTGCGGGGCCAAAGATCAACCAGGGCCTGTTAAGGGTGTCCAAGGTGGTCAGCAAGAGCCGTCAATGAGATAGCTGGGGTCTGCACCTGGCATCTCTGTGACCGGGCTATCGGAGCAGGACTAGAAGACCCAAGGACGTGAGGCCACAGGGACAGGGAGCCAGAGCAAAAGTGTAGCAACCCAAGAGTCAGTGGACAGAAGGAAGCTCTTGCAACACAGCAGGCCCAGCACAAGACGGCTGCCAGGAACAGAGGAAGGAGAAGGAAACAGAGGAGCGGAGGGGCACAGGGAGAGAAGGGAACAGACGGGCAAGAGCCAGGGGGAACAGCATCATATCCCCTAGGCTCCAGGGGAGGATGCGTCTCCTAAGCCGCCTGATTCATCCCCCCAAAGTAAACAACACAACAAGAACGAGGTTTCTTGGAGTTAGACCAATGCCAGTCGAAATGGATGAGACTAAATATCTATTCGATCACCGGCCCTGGCCTGCGTCCTTTCTTTGCGTGTTGCCTTTAGGACGTCCCTTGGAGGTGGGCACCTTCTGTAGGCCCATTCCTCTAAGGCAGCTGAATCTCAGCGGTCAAGTTCCTTGGTTCCTGGGGGAAGGAGTCAGGGTGCCACCTGAGCTCTCAGTCTCAGAATCTCCACAGGACCTCCTGGTCACTGTGCCTTTGGCAAGCAAAACAGTAGCCGAAGTTCCTGGACCAACATCCATCAGGTGAGGGTCTTCTGTGTGGGACATCGGAAGCACATTTCAGCTGAAGGAACGTGGGCAAGGCCTGAAGCCAGCAAGGCCCCACAGAAGCAAAGGAACATGGGGAAGTGTCCGTCCAAGGACAGCGGCCCAGAGCCCGGCCAGGATGAGGTCCAGTATGGATGTCGGGGGAGGGGCTGGCGGGAGCCCAGTCAGAGCCGTGCCCTGCGGTGCCTGGCTCTCCTGGATGTGTAGGCCTGAGCTAGCTATGGGAGACTGGCTGTTGGGTGAGGGTCCAGCTGAAGGAGCCAAGAAGAGAGATTTCATAAATCTCTCTCTCTCTCTCTTTAAGTGGGTAAAAGATCTGTTTGGAGACCAACACAGCCATCAGGCACGAGAGGGTAGGGGCTCAAGTCAGAACGGGAGAGATGGGAGCTGAAACCAGACCTGGAGGATGTGCCATGGGGAGGGAGGGGAAGCAGTCCTGTACAAACCCTTAGCCACTGTGTGGGGACCCTGTGGGCTCCTCCAGATGCCTGCCTCCTGAGGCCACCAAGGCTGGACCCTCCAGCAGGTCTCAGGCCTTTTGGCTTCTGTTGGGCTTGTCAGTGGGGGGATCCCTGGCAGGAAGAGAGACGCAGGGTGAAATCTGGGCATTCATTTCTCAGTGCCTCCCTCCCTGCAGGGTCTCCTTTGAGCAGCCTCCTCCCAGTGTCTGCTGTCCCTGGTCACAGTACCCGCTCTTGCTTCTCAGGCCTGGACTGAAACAACTGTACCCAGCCGCGGGCCTCAGGGTGCCAGGAGGAGCCTCTGCTCCCCCACCCATGCCTTCTTTATATCCATTCTTTATGGAGGTTCCTGATCACCTCCTCCGAGGGTGCCCTTTCCAGCCAGAGCTCATCTGAACAGTGGCATCGCTGTCCTATCATATCCAGTCAATCCCTCTGTGTCTGTGGGGCATGATGGCTCCAGGACCCCCTGCAGACACTCAGGTCTCTTACATGAAATGGTGTAGTATTTGCACATAAGCTCTGCACATCCTCCCGCAGAGGTCAAATCCTCCCTAGATTACTGAGAATACCCGATACCACGAGAATGCCACATAAATAGTTGCTATATTGCATTTTGGGGAGGTGACAAGAAAAACGTCTGTGCATGTTCAGTACAGAGGTGATTTTAAAAAATACATTATTGATCTGTACTTGGTTGGGCTCATGGTTGTGGAAGCTGTGGATTGGGAAGGTCGACTTTAAATAGTGCAGATGTGAGTGTAGGTGTACTGCAGCACAGAGCATGAAGAGAAGGTCCAAAAGGTCACCTTTACACAAAAAGATCAAAGTTCAAGTGAGCCTTGAAGACATGCTAAATGAAAGAAGCCCAAAAACCAAAAGGCCACGAACCGCAGAACGCAATTCACGCCAGTGTCCAGCGTAGGCCAATCGTAGAGTCCTAGAGACAGAAAGGAGATTGGTGGCTGCCGGTGGGGGGGGGAGGGGGAGGTGCTGCTAGTGGGGCTGTGGTTTCCTCTGGGGGGATGAAAATGAGCTGGAACTAGGTTGAGGTGAAGGTTTCATGATGTGAGTGCGGCAGATGCACACTTTAAACTGGATAAATTTATGTCTTATGAATTTCACCTGAATCACACACACACACAAATGAATAGGTAAAGCTGGTGATATCTGCCAGACGCTGCCTTTCATATTTAGGTCCTGCCATGCACCCTTCACTGTGTGCACCCTTGCATTTGGGTTGCGTGGCCTGTGTCATTAGGCTTTTTTCACCACGTCAATGACAGGTCTCCTAGGTGTGGTGGTGATAGAGCAAACCTCCTTTTGCTCTAAGCAGAAGCAGAATAAAAATAGGACATGTCTCTGCAGGAGGGAACTTGGTCCCCAATGGCACTGGTGTCTGAGGAAGCCTGGGGTGGCAGGCCCCAAGTTCTGAGGCTGGTGCTGCAGCAGGTGGTCCAGGAGAAGCCAGGGCAGGGCCAGTCCTGGGGAGAGGCCTTTGTGCCCCCTCCACCCACTTGGCCAGGGAGCGTGAATGTTTACACAGCTTGGCTGGCAAATGTGTTGGCAGCCTGGGCCTTGCTGGATGGGACGAGAGGCCCTGCTGGGCTCGGGGACCAGCTCTGAGAGGCCGCTCCTGTCTTCCCACCCGTCTTCCCATTCCTGGCTGGCTGTGGCCAGGTCTGGGCCAGCGCAGGCCAGGAAAGACCTGGGGGTGTTGGCCAAGCCTCCAGAACCTTGGCCCGAGCAGGCAATTCCTTCCCAGTGGGGCCCCGGGCCTGGCAAGGCGGATGCCAGGCCCACCATTACCCTGGGGACATGTGTTGTTCTAGGGTCTTCCAAATCAGGACCAAGCCTGTCTTTTTTCTTAGGTTCTGAGGGGTCCCTTCCTGCCGGTGTCTCCTCTGTCTCTGCGTTGTGAATACACTTGGCAGAGTTGGCGTTCAGCATTCAGGAGTGCCAAGGTAGAAGGAGGACATCAGAACACCCCGGCTGAAGGGAACGGCAGGGTGCCCTGACCTGGAGCAGGAACCGAGGCCCCAGCCTCTGAATTGATTTGGATATGGCAGGCAGTTGCCGCAGAAGGTTCTGGAATGGGGTGCATCAGGCAGCTCTGCTATTCCCGGGCTGTGCAGTCTCAGGAATGCTGTTGGGCTTGATCCACTAAGTTCCAAGGTTTCAACTCCATGACTATTTCAATGAAATTGACACAGGTACATTAAAATAGGTAGGAAGTCATAATCGAAAGCTTATATTTTATTATTTTAATTTATTTTAATTAGTATAGTTGTAATAAAAGTACACTGTTATCATGTTACAGAGTGATAGATTCTCTAAGTTTTTATAGGTGTTCCACACCTGACCATGGCACAGAGTGGGTCAATGTGCCTCAGATTCTTCGTCTGTGAAATGGTATAATAACTGCATCTATCTCTGGTGTTGGTGGTCAGATAAATACAGGTAAAGTGCTTAGGGGGTATTGTGGGCCTGCCAAGACCCCAGTGAGTATGAACTGTTCTTACTAGAAATACCTTTACCTTTTCTCCAGACTCAGTGCTGCATTTGGAGTCTGTCAGAGTCTTTCAGAGAATCCTCCCAGTGGGAAGTTACGCAATTGCAGGATTTTAATGAGGTGTTGCCACTGCTCCTGGAGGAGGGGCATCTCCTAAGTCTGCTGACTGTCACAGCCACCTTCAAACCAGCCTCTGCTTCCTCATGGGACAGAGCTGCAAGACTCGGGGGTTCCAGAACAGAGGGTCCTGCCCCATCTGCAGTCACCCTGCAGGGGGCTCCTCATCAAAGGGACAATGTGAAGCCACTCTGGGTCCTATTACTGTCACACCCACAAGGCTTGTGACCTAGAAACACACATAGCATGGGACAGCATCACAGTGTGTGGCCGAGGCAGCCACACAGGACACCACACCTGGGAGTTTCCCATGCATAGAAAGTTCAGCTGTGGCCGCCTTGGGATTTGAATAATTCTTGGACACCAGGTGCAATCGTTTGCACTGGGCCCTGCACTGCACACTGAGTAGCTGGTCATCTCTGTGCACTGGTGCTCTCTCCCCGAACTACCCCCTGTCCAAGGGTGCATGCGTGTGCACATGACTATGTGCTTGGCCCCGGGCATGGAGGGATGCTTTTGCACTTTTAGTTTCTCTACGTGAGGAGACACCTCTATTACCCATCACTGCAGAAGAAGCACAGCTAATTATGAGCGGTCTCCAAACAGGCCACCCCTCCAAGCAGATGCAGCTAACCCAGGGCAGTAGCTGCTGGGAGGCTGGGGAGCCGCGGTGCTGACTCATGAAGATCTCCTGCGCACACGGGAGGTGATTTGTCTCTGCTTCACTCCTGCGTCTCTTGCAGATGATGTATGAATTGCCTTATTTACCTTTTCCCTCCAAACCTTCTCCTTTATTATTTTTATTAATGTCATGCCAATCCCCGAAAAGGTGTTTTCTTTGCAAAAAAAGGAAAAAAGTGGGGGGAGGGGAATAATCCCCTCAACACCTCATTCTCAGAGCAGAGGGAACATATATTTTAAAAATAGTAGTATTTGTGCATGTGTGTGTGAGAGAGTGGGAGAAATATATATATATATATATATATATATATATATATATATATATATATATATATATATATATATATATAGAGAGAGAGAGAGAGAGAGAGAGAGAGAGAGAGAGAAAGCTTACATGGATTAGTTATAGGAGAGAGTCCAAAATCTGAATATAAATAATAATAAATTCAGGTCTATTTTAGAAAAGAACAGATTACCCAGCAAAGTTTTATCATCTTTATTGACAATAAAATATTGCTGCATTTATCACATTTTAATTTTAAAAATAAGAGAGACATAGAGCACAGAGCCAGAAGAGAGATGCAACTCAGGGTCTTAAAGTATCCACTCACTGAGTTCCCAACTGCTTGACCCTGGCTCTGACTACTGTGTGTGTGTAGTGTGTGTGTGTGTGTGTGTGTGTGTGTGTGTGTGTGCACGTGCATCATTGACTGGGTGCTCAGCACTTGGCCCTCAGCGAACCCTGGAGAATACAAAACTCCCTCTGAGATATTGTGTGACCCGAATTGCAGAGAATGAAAGCAAGTCTTGACTTGCCCACAGTTGCAGGGCTCACTTCAAAGACAAGACTGCAGCCCAGGTCCACACAGCCTCGGGGTTTGTGTGCCTGGGTTCTAAACATCCTTTTTGGCTTGTGTCTGTAAACATGAGCCACCTTGATTCGCTGTGGCAAAGTAGACACAGATGACACTTAACTGGTGCACTGATCCAGTCTGAACATGACATCTCAGGGGACAGAGAGAGATGGGATCTCTCTAACCTGTCATCCAGAGCTCACATTTCTTCTCCAGTTTCTCCTGTCGTAGATTCTTTTGGACTATTACCTGTGACAGGGAACTTACTACCTGTCAAGACAGCTTCTGCATGATCCCACGGCTCTTTGGGACCCTCTGACTTGTCCTTGAAAGGCAGGGCTTTTCTCCTTCACCCCTGGGTCCTTGGATCTTGTCTTCAGAATAGGCTCCTCTGGCCTCCTGGACTGTCCCCCTCTCCAGGCAGAGCACCTTCCAAAGTCTCATTGTTTCTTCTGCAAGCCAGTTGTCAGCTCAGGGTTCTGGTCTCAGGCTGAAGAAACACAGCCTTCCAGCTTCCCGCTGCTGCACATAACCTTGGGGATGCATTCCTGGGCCAGACGGGTCATGGAGGTTGCACTCCACAAGGCCTCCTGAGGTGGAAAGCAGCTGCGGCTTCCAACCTGGAGGGGAGCAACGAGGACCCGCCTCCACTCCCATTGGCCCTCTGAGCCTCCTCTCTCCTGAGAAGCAGCTTCCCTTCACCTGGCAGTCAGTGACCCTTCAAGGTCCTGGCCAGGGTAGGGTGTGCTGCTCAGAAAAACAGCCTTCTATCGGCTTCCAGATCATCCATCTCTGAATGTGACAAAAATAGTGGCAAAAACATCACAAAGAAACAGTTGTGCCCAAGTCAGGTTTGCGTCAGGAAAAAGAGTTTTGATTTAATTCTCCCAACCCATGAGGATGACAGCCGTGCGGTCCCGGGATGGGTCTCTCTGCACAGGCCATCCACCTTTATGCGCTCAAGCATGGGCGGCTGCAGATGTCAAGGTGGGTGAGGTCCAGTACAGAGTGCAGACTGCCCCAAGCTGGGTGACCATAGGGCTACGTCTGCCCAGAGGGGTGCCGTTCACATTCCCTGCTGTGCAGAGGTGCCTGGAAGGACCCACCCAGCGGTATAGCACGTGTGTACGTGTGTGCGTGGGCTGTGCAAACTCACACCTCTCACCTGTCACTGGCCCACTGGACCAGGCCCTGGAGCTTGGGCAGCAGCCTCTGTTCTGTGCATCCAAAACTTAGCGAGTAACAGACAGAACACAGCTTATGGAGCTGGGGGAACAGGATTTCAGGATTTCAAAACGAGGTTCTGCAGCCGACCAGCTACGTGGCCAAGGGCATGTCACAGAGCCTCCCTGAGTGCCAACAAAGCTCCCTGGTTGGGGGGGTTCGAGAATGGTGAATGATGGTCACCTCACAGAGCACTAATCAAGACTTGAGATCACACGTGTCCTAACCCTGAGCCTGTCCTGGAGCACTGTTGATGCTTAAGGAACAAAGTGTTTTTGGAAGTCGCCCTGCAGTTGAGGGTCCATACACGGGAAGGAATCCAGAAAGTTATTATGACCAAAAATCTTGGGTGAGCAATCCCAGTTTGACCTTTTACCAGTCATGGGATCCCAGGTGAGTTACCTAACCTGCAGGTGCCTCTGTCTTCTCATCTGTAGAGCTGGGGTGACAGAAACACCTGTCCTGGGAGCTTGCTGTGCAGATTCACTGAAATGCAGCAACGAAAGGGCGCTCACCTCAGAAGCGGAGATGTGTGAGATGTACTCACTGTACCCCAGCTCACAGGGCTGATCCTCACCCAGTGCAGGCTGTCCCCTCCACAGGGCAGCTGCACCCCACGCAGACTGTCCTGGACCTGAAAACCTGGGTCTTTCTCAGCACTGCGTGTCTCCCGAGTAAGTGAAAGCCCAACCATAAATCCTCTTCAAATGGAAGAACGGATTCCACACAGGAACACCTTCTTCCTCACCACAAAAGTGGGCATTTGGTATTTGTCCTCACCGTCTGTTTCAACCTTCTTTCTCCCACATTTTAGTAACTTTAATTTCTGAAGCGTTTAACAGTTGTTCTCAGATAGATCACAGTTGTGCTTTCTGGCCCAGTTCGTGGGACTTCTCATTGCACGGGGGAAATAAGGTCTTCCAGCTTGTTGGAGAAAAGCAAATGCGTCTCATTGTCTATTCATGGTGATGTCGCTGGGAAAGGACCTTGAACACGCAGCTTGTCAGACTTCCCATTACCTATCATTCAAATGTGGAGTGGAATTCTTTTAAAAATGGATGCAATTCAACTTTTTTTTTTTTTCCCCAAGGGGCGGGGAGTGGTGTGCAGGTATGGTTTCATGAATCATAGCTTTGTAAAGATGATCTTGCCTAAAAATAATAGGAAAGCACAGGCAGCACGGGGGCAAATACAGTATACACACAGCATTTCAAAACAAGGTGTCCTGAATTCCTGGCCGGTTGAAAATTAAAGATGGTACCAGCTTGCTCCCAGAACGCTGATGTTCCTGGGCGTTTCTCTGCACAGTACTCTTGCTGCCATTTTCTTCCAGCAGGATAATTGGAAATTCAGGCTCTAGTGACAGAGAAATTTGGGGTGGAAGCTAGAGTTACAACTCCTCTAGATATTTCCTATCGACTCCTATAGATCCGAGCTCCATCTACCCCATTCTGTGCCCCAGGAGGCTGTGAAAGGGGTCCACCAGCCCCGGGAGTCCATTGCTGTCTGCTGTCTGAAGGTTGGTTGATTTGGCCAGTTAGGGCAGGGACAGTGTGGGCGGCTAGATGAGTGTTGGGTATATATTCTCCTGGCTCCCTCCCCAGTAGGCCATGCTTTTGCCGTAGCTATTTTCCTTTGGGAAGCCCTCTGCTTCCCCTAAGACACTCTGGGGTCTGACTTGATGGTTCCTTCATTACCTGCCCCCCTTGAGCCGGCTTGAGTGGCATGAGAAATGCCCACAGTGAGGAGGACGTCTTCACATCCATGGTGTCACCTCTCCAAGTCTCAGCTCCCGCCTTTGGAAATGGGGCCTAGAAAGAGTGCCTGCTCTGTCCAGGTGTGGGGACCAACTGAGGTGATGCAGGTGATGTCACCGTCCAGCTCAGAGATCCTGCTTAATAAAGGGTCACTGTAATTTGTCACCATCATCGCTGTCACTCACTTAGATACCCAGGCTGCTGACCCTTCTCCCCCGTCATTCAGAGCATTGTCTGTGATGGAGATTGGTGCCATTTATCAAAATGCTTCTGGCTCTTCTCCTCCCAGGCAAGAGAGGAGACGTTACCCTTGGGCACAGACAGGGGACCATCCTTGGCCAATGAATGCCAGCGCAAGTCCCACCTGTCACTTCCGGGGGAAGCTGCAGCACCAGTGTGTGATTTTCACCCTGCCACCATGACCGCAGAAGCATAGGTTGCAGTAGAGCCTCCCCAGCCAGAGTCTCTGGGTGACAACAAGGGCAGAGCCAACCCCCACTGAACATGGCTCTTGAGCAGAATCAAGCCATCATTGCTGACCCTCAGGGAGGAACAGAGAGGTGAAGGCACTGGCTCACTGACCTGAACCTAGCTCCTGAGCGGGTCCCCTGCTTCCTCCCCTACTCTGCTCCAGGGCTGGGAGCCAGGGAGGCAGAGCAGCTGGACCTGCCTCACCTTGGGAGCACATAGGAGCCTGGTGGCACCTGCAGCCACTGAGGAGGTGGAGGCAGTCAGATTGCATGAGCCCAGGAGTTCCAGGCCAGCCTGGGGGACACAGTGAGACCCTGTCTCAAAGTGGGGAGGAGGCAGCACATAAGAAGGAAGGCCGTGCAGCAGGGTTAACTAACGTGTCATCACAGAGGAGGAGGAGCCTGAGGGTCCGGCACTGGGATGCCGACTATGTTTATAATGTTACTGAGTGAATAACTTTCCCTAATGCTGAAACCTCAAAGTGCCCCGAGAGTCACCACTTACTCTATTTTAGGGATGCTTAAAAGGGTTATCAATTTCTGTGAGCCCCTGGCAAGGAGGAAAAACTGCTGGTACCCTAAGTGATGTAACAATCAGCATTCCTTCAAATGTCCTTGTAACCAAGTAAGGTAGGCATTATGTACAGATAGGGTGAGTGAGGCTCAAAGAGGTTAAGTGAATGTGCTAAGGTCCCATTGATAGCAATGGGCGTGTCATATAATAGGTGCTTATTTGGGCAGACACTTGTCAAATGCTAGCCCCGTCGGACAGAGGCTTCCTTAAGACTCGCTGCGGATCAGACGTGTGGGATGCGCTTATGGAGTCTGTCTGTGCACACGGAAGTTTCATGGCTACTGTTTGACAGGTGAGAAGACTGATTGATAATTCATTATCCCAGGTCTTCTCCACCATGCACTGTTACCCAAACTGTGCTCTCTGGAACACAAAGTTTCCACTGATCTGCTCCAGGGCAGGTGAAGAGAGATTGAAGGTCTTATGCCATGTTCTTAGAGAAACTAACTCCTCATATTCTTTATTGGTCTTTTTTTTTAAGAAGATTTTCTCTAAAAGCAGTTTTGCCTGACTTAAGAAAGAGAAGGGGGAAGACCTGGGAGCCGGCGGTTCTCTAAAACACCTTCCTCACTGAACCTTCCAGCAGTCTGTGAATGGAATCCCCACTTTTCTGTCTGCAGGGCTGTGAAACACCGCTCTTTTTTTCCTGACTGTCTGTTACAGCCATCCAGCATCTGCTGATATCTCCAGACCCTTATAGGTCTATACTGTGGATTCCAAAACCACCCCGGTCTGAGTTCTGATCTTAGCTCCTTGGCTCTGAGACTACCGGGACCAGATTTTGTCCTTTTTTCAGATGAAAATCATGAAGACCAACCATTTTTAGCCAGGCCCCGGTCTAAAATCACCAAATAGTACTGATGGAGAAACATCTGGAGATAAAGGACTGCCCAATCCCGAGAGAGCTGTGGGCCCTTCCCTCCCTGTGGGCCCTTCCTTCCCTCTGTCCCGCCCACACTTGCCTCTGTGTCATTTCACTTAATTAAATATTTTCTTAATTTGGACTGCTTACCCTGAGGACTCTGGCTGCAGACCTACATTAAATAATTTAAACAGCAAATTAAGCTCAGATAGTGAGGGTGCTTGCCTTTCACCCAACCCATCTGCAAGACTTGGGGTCTCTTTTCCAGTACAGGTCTGGAAAGATGGGGTTCTAAAGATACCACATCTGTAACTCCAGGGCAAGGTCTTCTGCCAGGACCTACGACTCTGCCTCTATTGTCCAGGGTCTCAACAGAACTGTCCTCAAAGAATCACAAGCCACCACCCGTCTCCCTCAAAGTTCTACCAGTTATTGTTTATCTGGAAACATACCAGCAGTGGCTTCTTGTAGGACCTAGTATATGCTTTACAGATACTTGCTTGTTTCGTTTTCCCAACAATGCCACGAACAGTTTGCTGTGTCTCCCGTTTGACAGGTGGAGAACAGAGACTTAGAGGATAATTCTTTTGCCCGATGTCAGCTTGCTAGGAAGAGAGAGAACTGAGATGTCACCCAGGGATCCCCCTGCACAGCGTGTGCATGACACCACCAAGGACATGCTCTTTGGGGAGTCACTGGGTGGCTGGCATGGGGCTCCTCATCCATCTCTGGACAGCCCTGCAGGGAGCTCTCCTGGGGCTGCAAGTGGTTACCAGCGCAGCTTTGACCTTAATGTTTGGGTCTCCTAGAACTCTCCGGGGGAATCTGAAGATCTCCAGTGATCTCTTACTCAACAGATTATGGGGAACAGAGATTAGGAACAGGGGTTCTCGGGGCAGTGGGCTTGGATTTGACCCTGCACCAACTCTGACCATCTGCCTGACTTTAGGCGAGTTATTTGATTTCTCTGTGCTTCGTTTTCTTCATTCATGAAATGATTATACTAGTACATTCCATAGGTGATCACGAGGACCAAACTAACATATAAAACACATTGAGGATAGTGCCCGGCACATAGTAGGTGCTTGCTAAGTCTTAGCATTATTAACTTCATTATACACCCCAAAACTATGAGCTCCTAAAAGTGGAAGACCCACGGATCTAACATGCATCTGGATGTGAGAAAAATATTACTAATAACTCTACAAATGCCTTATGGTTATATTTTACTTTTCAATGCTCTTCATGCCTATTTTCTTAGTTGATCTTTAAAACTCCCCATAGCAAGGTCACCACAAACCTCCCCTTCATTTACATGGGGACCAGAGACGTTCAGTGACTTTCCCAAGGCTGTACAGCACAGACAGGCATACCTGGATCTGTTGGTCAGAACTCACCAGACACTGAAATGACCATGTGACCTCCCCAGGGACACAGATCACAGAGGAACTCCTGTGAGGTGGGGTGTAAGCATTCCAGGCTCTACAGACTGGCATGCTAGTCCAACCACAGAGGCTAGGTCAGCTCTGCCCAGGGCAGAGAAGACAGCTGGGGTCTGCCACCTGCCTTGTGTAAACAGGATGCTCTGGAGAGTCACTACCCCAAACCACGTGTCTGAAGTGGAAGAACTACTCCCAGGAGCCCGAAGTCCCCGCCCTCCCGCAGGAGCATGCCAGCTGTTGTCTCGGACACTTCTGGGGAGTTGTCATCCCTGAAGCATGAGCCTTGGCCTCCTCCCCTGCCTGTCTCTCTCCCTCCCTATCGCTGTAGTGAAAAAACCCAGTCCCTTATCTCTTGTCATTGCTAACCATCCCCTGACCCTCAGGGACCAGGAGCGACTGTAGTCAGGTGACCTGGTGATGCTGTTCCCATACCCAGGTGTCCTGCCTGTGGTTCACACTGCTGTTACCTTCACTGGCTCACCTTCCGGTCCCAACCCGTGGACCCATGTGCTGCTGGGCTCCTCCATGGCTGTGTTACAGCGCAGGGAGCCAGCGGTGGTCCTCCAGCCTGTGGCCAGGTGGGAAAGCGATGAAAACCCTGGAGTATCCTGACCCCGTAGCCATCTTCACCTGTCTCTTCTGGCCTGGCGGTGTGTCTGTCCTCTGAGGGAGTGTGACTTTCCTGTTCCCTGGCTGGGCAAGGAGGGGAAGCCAGAGGCTCAGGGGGAGATGGAGGTGCATTGAAGTAATAGCCCTGCATGCATTGATACTTTGAGCCAAAAGGCTCACAAGAAATATTGCAAAGAGCTCAGCCTCTTCTGGCTGCTGGGCGTGTGCGGGTGGGCCCTCCGGCCAGGCCTGCCAACTCCCCGACTTCCCCTCTTGCCGGGTATTCATGCCTTCCAATTCCGACTCCACCTAGCAGCTGGGGTGATCTTACAATAGGATTCAGATCAAGTCACGCCTGACTCAAGCCTTTCAATGCTTTTCAATTCCTCCAAGAAGAAGAACTGAAGTTGTCACTGGGGCCCAAGGGACCCTTTAGTCTCTGGCCCTAGTCACTTCCCACCCCCATTGTGGCCTTGCCGAGCTCTCCCCACCTCTCCGGCTGCCTCTCCTGCATCTCCAACACTTCTCTTCCTTTCCTGACCTGTGGGTTCTGAAATCTAGATATGTGCTCGGAAATGGCTTCTCTTACTTACTGTCTTATTGGTGTCTCAAATTGGCCACCAATTTGAGAGCATAACACAGTTTCTGGCACTGACGCAGTGGAGCAGAGCTTGGGCCTCAGTGCCGATCAGAGCTGGTGTGTTGCAATCCTGTCCTTGGGTGATTTGGGGCCACATTCATCTACCTGCGCAAGCTTTTCTCCAGGGTTGGCAGAGAGGGCAGGACACCCAGGGTGCCCAGCTGCTGCGAGAGCCGCTGCTCCTCAGGAGCAAGGGTCAGTGTTTGAAACTCCCCGTGTGCCAGAACCCTGCTAAGCGCCTCACTGGCTTGTCTGATTTCATCCTCGCAACAGCCCTGAGGACCTGTGTTTTTCACTGTCTATTTTAGATGAATAAACCGAGGCTTGAGAAGTCTGAGTAACTCACCCAAGATCATTCTGTTAGGCATGCCAGAGCCTGAGTTCTCTCCTGGTCGCTGTATTTTACTTTCCTCCAGGACTCAATGAAAGAATGAGTTGAAAGCATGAACACATAGGAAGTGCTTAGACTGTGTTCAGCAGGAGAGGATCGCAGACGGCTGGAGGGAACTCTGTTCCCGTGGCCGAAATCCCACACCCCAGCTCTGCAGCCGACACGTCCCTGTTTACTTTTAGTTAATAAAATCATAAAATATCATTGGATCCTAATGGGACCCCACGGGGGTTAATTACATGGTGGAGAATTGTCCTTGAGCTCAACCACTGTTGGTTTAATAGATGTACCTTCAGAAAAAGATATATAGCATGCGGATCTGCACAGAGGAAAAGAAAGACCCTCCTGATGCAGATGAGGGAAGGGAAAAGTCCGCACTCAGCATCCAGCTTGCTATCAATCCTCAGGACATGTTTCCTGCAGGATCTCGGGGTTCTTCCTGCTGTGGACTCTGGAATTCTAGGACCCGTGGCTTCCAGCCAGAGCAGTTTCCCAAACGCCCTCAACAAGAGACTCCCTGTTCCTTCTAATTGAAGTCTCCCAGAAAAAAAAAAAAAAAGAAAGAAAAAGAAAAATCCCTAGCCCTCTTCAAATACCAACAACACCCTCCACACACCACTGGGTCATGTCTTTCCAGGACAAGAGGCTCCAACCAGTTTGTATCCCTGGGACTCAGTTTCCCCATGTATAAAATGGGATAGTGCCATTGGTTTCCATTAAGATAGCTCATTTCAGGTGTACTGGATACAATGCAGTGTGAGCCAATGGTTTCCCTGAGCTTTCTAGGTGAAAAGCACACCATCCTCAGTGCTCAGACCTATCTCCACCTCACGCACTCTGATACACGTTGGTAATAACATCTTCATTTTCCAGAAACAAGGCTGAGCTTCGGGGAAATAAGGGTGAACAAGATGTAGTCACTGTCTCCAAAGAGCTCAACATTGGAGGAAACAGCCAAGGAAAATGGCCCTGCAAGGAAATAGAGCTCGTGTGAAGACGGGACTCACTCACAGTGAAGCAAGCACACAGGCTGGGATCTGAAATGTAACAAGGGCTAGAGGATGTGCATCAGATTCAGAGACATTGAGCAACATGCCCAAGGATGCACAACCGCCTAAAGATAGATCCTGGATTGAAATCAAGGTAGTTTCAGCTCCAAACCTCCACCGTTCCAGCACCATTCGGACTTCTCAATCACACTCTTGGCTGCCCTGGGGAAGAAGCCATAGTTCCGTTTTTTTGTTGTTTTTTTTTTTACATAAGTCTTACTGCATATGCAAGATCATGCTGCAGTGACTCAATACACAGGAGAGGAGTAAGGAAACAGAGCTCTGTGAAGGGCAGGGGCAACATCTAGATGCCTGAAAGTGATGGAGGCGCCCTTTCCCCCAACAGACGTGCTCAGGGAGCAGATCTGTAGTGCCACCTCTGATTGCACGCACAAGTGCAAGAAGTAGTCAGCTACCAAGACAGCAGCCACACTACCTGCAGCAGTTCATAGATACCTGGGGACTGTCCCTGTGCCTGGAACAGCCTGGAGGCATCATAGGCATCTAGATGTTGCCCCTGCCCTGCGGGAGCTGAGGGTCAAACCCAGGAAGCTAATGCACGCACAATCCTTCTCTGAAGGCCATGCAAAGTGTACACAGTGAGAAAGATCCCTGTGAAGTGCTCTGGGGGTGGAGAGAAGCTGTGATTAAATCAGAGAGGCTTCTTGGATAGAGATCAGTCCAGTGATGGCTTGCTTTCTGGGACTTTGGGCAAGTCACTTAATATAGCTGAACATCGTAAGGCTGAATTTGATGAAGGCTCTGAGCACTCGGAACTCCGCAGACGGAGATGCTTGTTTCATAAATATCACACCATTGGAGAACTCAGAGGAGTGACAAATCCCCTGGAGTACCATGAGTAGGTTACCAAATTCCAAGGAGGGGACATGATGTCTTCTGCCTCAAAGTCTTCCCCAACCCAGAGAGGAAGATCAAATGACGGAAAAGGAATTTTAAGGATTTACTGAATGATAATAGCCTTGAAGTCATTGTAAAAATGTTGCCCCAACAGATTTCTCTCCTGGCATGTAATTTTTTTTTTAAATCTTCTTGGGCTTTTCCTGACCCATTGGCCAATAGTGTTTGATAGCAGATAGTATTATGATGCTAGAACACAGGGCTTTCTATGTGGTAGATCCATAGGGGTAGCTATTGGTCTCAATGACCTGTTTCCCTTCCAGCCTGGTTCTCAGAAATTCCACATGGCGTCTAAGAGGAGGTGGTACTTCATAGCTTATCATTTATGGTGGGTAGAATGAATTCTCTCTGAGGACAAGGAGACCAGAGGACTTTCGTTTGCACTAGACTAGACCTCATTGTAGGAAATGATGTGGACCCTCCAAAAATCTGAAATGAACTTTTATCTTTATTATTTTTTGATTCTTCACCACAATCTACAAGTATGAGCTCATTCATTCATCCACATACAAACGTTTACTGCAGAACAGCCCCTCAGGCCACGGACACATTTTGTTGAATGGAGTGACTTTGCTGGTAAATTAGAGATACTGGCTGTCTTCATACTGAAGACTGAGGGTGTCATGGTACCTTCATATCTGGGGAGGGGGTGTGTGTCAGCTCCAGGACCTCCCTGTGAATACTGAAATCTTTGGATGGTCAAGTCCCTCATGTAAAGTGACATAGTATTTGCCCACAGCCTCCACACATCCTCTAGTATACTCAAAATCACCTCTGAATAACCCATAACACCCAATACAATGCAAATGGTTGTTATAATGTGTTTAGGGGATAGTGATAAGGGGAAAGAAGTCTGTACATCCCCAGAATAGATAATTTATTTTTCTGAATATGTGTGTGTGTGTGTGTGTGTGTGTGTGTGTGTGTGTGTGTGTAGTAGGTCGAATCTGAGAATGCATAATCAGTGGGTAAGGACAGCCCATTGTAAACAAAGAACTGCAGAGTAAGATAAGCCAGTTCTTAAAACCACGTGACAAAGGTAGAATGTTAAGGAGCTTCACAATGTCAGTTGATCCACTTCACAGAAAGAAAAAGTGGGGGACAGAGAAGTTCAATGACTCCCAGCTAGGTCACATGTCATGTCCCCTGTCCTCCAGAAGGACCTGGGGACTAACAGCCTCAAGGTAAGGAAGTCATTGGCCTAAATAGAAATGATGACTTTTTCAACTTGGAGGGGATTTGAAAAGTTGAATGTCCTTTCTTTGTTTTCTGTGTCTTGAGTAATACAACGGAATCTATCCTGTGCTCGTCATCATGAAATGACCTGAAACCACAGAGTCTACCTATACACACCTGTCCTGCAGATATCAGGATTTCCCCACCCACTGGAGTCGGCTCAGGCCCTGGGGGATTTGGAGAGCTTTGGAAGGGACTTCCTGGCACCCAACTGTGCCCATCAGCATCCCCAGTTCCTTTTCCTCCTTGATAAAAGCCCTGATCCCCATTCGGGTCAGTCTCAATGGAGAGCAAGAAGCCTGGGAGAGAGCTAACCGACTTAACCCTTCCTCGGGGGGACTTAATTTGCTGCGTTAGCTGGGGGCTATGCAATACCTTCTGGCTCAGATTTCCTGCTCCCCTCTGACCCGTGCTTCTCTCATAAGGATTAGGTCTTCCTCTGGGATTGGACTTGGAGGCCTGCTTTTTAGATGGGGATTTATTTGAAACGGGCAAATGAAACTTATCTAGCCATTAGCCTGTTGCAATTATTCCTGTCTGCTCAGCCAAATGAGAGCTCAGACGGAGATCCCAGAGCTTCACCTTGACCACACCGCATCCATCCATGAGGGTGGAATTTCTAGGAACGGCCGGAGACCAGGTGCATCTTACCCTTCCTGTGTCCCCACGACTGCATTTGGTTGATGCAATTTGGAGATGGATGTGGACTTTGGTTTTGCTTTGTTTCATATTCTGGTTTCCTCGACAGCTCGCAGCCCACAGCCACTTCTTTGGAGAAACACATTATTTCCCATTGACCAAATATAGAAATCATTCAGTGACCGTCCCGCAAAAAAAAAAAAAGTCATTACTTGCTTTCCCCCAAATTCTTTATCCCATTGGCTATGGGAATTAGATAAGATTAAGTTCTTAGGCAACATCAACTTATGGGGCAGACAGATTCTGTGCTGTTCAGCTGTGTCAGGACAACATTTCTATCTGCTTAACAGAAGACAATGTGCCCAACACATACACTCAGACAGCCATGTGAGGTCTGCCTTAAGTAGAGCAGCATTAGGTTACTTTAAGGTGACAATTTCTAAATGAGAGCAAAACTGTGTAACAAGATTTAAAAAATTGGGCCCATTCTTAGTTCACCAGCTCCCCAGCCAGTGACAAAATATGCCATTAGTGGCCACAGCACGATTCTGAAAATATACCTTCCTTACAATTTAACGCTTTTTTTTTTCCCTGTGAGCTAAAAATTACAAAGCCCCGGATTTCATCGCTCTTGCAATCTATTCTTTTCCCCTGACTTCCTGTTTTCATGAAATTTTAATCAGGCACTTAAAATAAATAGCTATGCAGAGCTTCTCTCCCTCCCCCAACGCCTGGGATGGATGTTTTGGGGAGTGATAGTCCAGAGACCTTGAGAACGGTGAATCCCATTCTGCCTTGGCAAGACAACAGAAATCGGGACACCTCTGTCCATGGCCACATACTCAGAGGGGGACAGAGTGGTCCTGGTGGATCAAAGACTTAGTATGTTGGACTTTTTCTTCTTCCTCTTCCAAATATTGACAGCAATTTGGTCAATATAGAAGGCAAACAAGATAAAACACAACTACATTATTGTAGGAGAATGAAAGAAAAAAGGAATAAACCACAGTAAACTTTTCAAATCCCTTTAAAGTAGGGAAATTAGCTATTTAATATGGGCTGCTGCTGGTTATTGGTAACAGCTTTGAAGGGTATATATTTGAATCCTCCTTATTTAAACAAAAGATGCCTAGTGTTTAAAACCTGCAAAGATTTGGCACTTTTTTTTTTTAATGAAATGATTCTATATACAAATGACATAGAAAAATACTTGGGTCACAGAATCATTGTATTAGGGATGGATGTCTTTTCTAGTAGTAAGTTCATGTTTCAAGGACCAAGGAGAGGAAAAGAACTCTACAGAAAGAACACGGTCACCACCATCCATGCTCTGTAGGTCGAAGCCCAAGGAACCTGGAAAGAAGATCCTTAGAGACACACGAGGAAACCAACCTCCTGGCCTGCAAGTCCCAATCTTCCGTGTGACCCCTGGTGACCAGCACGGAAAACCCAATTCATCAGTGAAAGTGCAATGGAACCATGTGGCAGTGGTCATCCTTTGACTCCCAAGAGGCATCATGAATCTTCCTGCCTTTTCTTCCTCCAGTGCCACTCAGTCCACACTAACCATAGGTTCTGATAAATGTCCAAGGATGGTGAGCTTCCTAACTCTGGAGGTCCAGTACCTGGCTTTAAATACTAGGAGATGTGTTCCATACTTGCATGGTGAACTGGTAAATCTTTCTTACTGGACGCACACACACACACACACACATAAAATGACAGCAAGGAGCCCTGGTTCTCATAGAATTCTGTGGTGTCAGCACCCCACCATTGCCAATTTCAAACTACTGTGGTGTCCTCAAATGTGAATTTGAGAGATGGGTAGTGACTCCCCCTTGGTGACATCTATAATACAGTAAATGCAAGTAACAAGTGCATAGATAACAGTGTGGTGTGTTAAAATAATTAGGAAGCAAGTATTTTTGAGTTCCTAACCACATTAAAAAAAAGAATTTGATTGTAAGCTTACATAATTTATTTTTTTTAAGAGAGAGAGAATTTTTTAATATTTATTTTTTAGTTTTTGGTGGACACAACATTTTTATTTTATTTTTATGTGGTGCTGAGGATCAAACCCAGCACCCTGCACAGGCCAGGCGAACATGCTACCACTTGAGCCACATCCCCAGCCCTAATAATTTAATTTTTAATAATAGCTTTGCATGACAACTCACAAAATTTCTGAAAATTTAACAGTGGGCTCCGTGAGATACTCCAAGCACACCCTGGGGCGTGCCCACATTGCAGGGGATCCTGGCTGGAGAGCCCTATTCAGTTGGAAATGGCTTTGTGTCATTTGTGGTTCAGCAGTCTTGACTATTTCTAGGGATAAACCATATTTTTGGCTTTGTAATAGTTTGGTCTTGGTATCCCCCAAAGTTTCCCAAATTGACCACAAAATACCAGTGTTGTCTGTATTTGTTTGTTTGATGTAGAGTTTCATCTTCTTTGATGTTTCCAAATACAGCTCCATGTCAGCCTTCTTACCTTGTTTAAGTGCAATGTAAATAACCTCTGAAGAGAGGAATCAGCTCTCCAAACAAAAGAAGTCATTCGGCTGTACAGAACCTCATGAAAATATTCCCTTTCCTACAGGCCCAGGGGATAAATTTCCATTCCGGAAAATAAAAGAGATTAAATTTCCACCAGGTTACTTTCCTAATGTCAGTGCTGGAGAGCACACAGAACAAGCAGTCTGGGGTGCTGCCCCTGATTGGGGGGGTCCCATCATTTGGTTACATTTATCAAGGCCACTTCTCAGTAATAATTATTTCAGCGTATTTTTTCAAAATCAGGGGCATCTGTAAGAATTCCAGAACTTTGCAGAAGAGAACGCCTGGAGGCATTGGCAAGAGCCCCCAGAGAAAGGCCTCCCAGTAAGGTGGAGGCCTCAGGGTGTTGGCTCCAGACCAACAGAGAAGAAGGTGAGAGCCTCGCAGCAAAAATTAAATTTGAGGATTCAGTTCAAGTTTCCAGGGACCTCTTATTCCAGTACTTTTCTCTGCCCTCTTTAATTCCTTGGCTGTGTCCAATTCCAAGGTCCCAGCAGCCTCCTACCCCTGCTCTTGGCAGTCTCCACGAGCAATGGTACGGTTTTCTGGAAGGGTACTCGTGGAGAAGAGCGCCAGGCTCCTGCGGTTGGATGCATTGAGCCCCTGTGAACCACCCACACTATCAACAGACACCGTCCCAGTGGCCGGGAAATCATCCTGGTCCTGGCAAATCCTCACCACTTGGGTAGGAACTGAGCAAAATTATCCAAGCCAAGCAAAACCGAGCAGTGCGGGGCTCTCTGTGCTAAAATCCAGATTCAGCATGAAGAATCTTGGCAGAACTCTAGCTGGGCTGAGCCCTGGTTAATGTCACGACCATATCTCAAATAACCCATTCTCTTAATAAAACACAGTTTGACTTAAGGCTTTGAGATATCAATTTGAAGAGAGAGAACTATCAAGAGGGAAGCCAGAGGAGAGCCTCCTACGATATTAGCGCTCTTACTGGATGCAAATGCTTATATGCATTTCTGACAGAATAATCCAGAACTCTGAAATTGAAACTGGCCCACTTTGGCTTTTTTTTTTTTTTTTTTAATTTACAATCACTAACTATTCAGGGATTCTCAGAAATGCAGAGATTTCTTGGAGCTGGTTGCCTGCAATACTGCAATACTGACTTCCCTTCAATCCCATCCAGGCGGTTGTGACCTGGTGGCAGGATTTCCCTGCGTTTGCATATTTATAGGGTCTCCTCCAGCTCCATGGAACAGAGCTGGGTGCCAGCAAGAGGAAATCAAGCTGTCAGGAGTTTCTATTTTTGTTCTTACCTATAGTCTTGGTAAGCCAACCCAAGTTCTCCCAGTGGAGAAGAAAACCACTTCTTCAGGACTCCACAGCTACATCCGGGGCATCCTGAGGCAGACTGGGATGGGGGACGTGGACTGGAGCAGAAGGCTCCAAATGCTAGCTGGGCTCTTGGTCAGGAGCTCTGCCTTCCCCTGGGACAAAAGTGGGAAGAGGGTTTACTTTGGATTCAGAGCCCCTGAGTTTGCTCCAGCCTCCACCTCTCTCTCTAGCTGGAAGCTGGAAATCTTCTTGGCTATCCGGAGTCTTGGTTTCCTTATTCATTAATAAATAAACAAACAGAAAATGAAAAAAAAAAAAAAGAAAAGGGAGAAATTCTCCACGGGGGACAGTCGGGTCAAGGGTGTTCAGAGGTCTGTCTACGATTTTAGCAACTTCCCAAGTCTAGGATTTTTCCAGAATAAGTGATTTTTTAAAATAAATGATAATAATAATAATAAACTACAATAAATTTAATATCTCAGAGGGTTTGGGGGAGAAGTTAGACATATAGCAGATGGTTGACATTTAAAGAATGCTGGCTGAAAATACAGATGGAACACAGAGACTAAGCACGAGGTGGAAATAATTTTGACTCAATTTCAGACAAGGGAGGATGCCCGTGACAAGTACCCGCCAACATCCCTAAGCGGGACCCAACCAACCACGTGGGTTAATAATGATCTCTATTCATGGAGGACCTGACCTTGAAGAAATCCCCAAATATCTTCTCTTAAAGCCCTGGTTACTTTTATATCTCTTCTAGCCTCAGAACACACCCACAAGATGCCCATTTCCCAGATGGGGAAACAGACATAAAAGATTAGTGGTCTGTCTGAGGTCCCACAAGAGGTTCGAAGGGGCCAACAGACTGATGGACATTTGCAGTCACCCAAAGCCTTTTCCAGTTGGCTGTCCCATCTCATTAGGGTCCTGAAGGTCAGTTAAAATTCAGAGCCCCTGAAGGCATTAAAAGAAACAAAGGGGAATATAGGTCGGGTATCCCTTATCCCAAATGTTTGGAATGAGAAGCATTTCCAATTTCTTTTTTTTTTTTCAGATTTTGAAATATTTGCTTACACATCATCAGCTATCTTAGGGATGGGACCCAAGTCTAGACAGGAGATTCATTTATGTTCCACATTTGCCGTAGACACATATAACCTTAAAGGTCATTTGAGACAGGACTTGGAGTGCACCTACATTTTGAGGATGACCTGACCCACGAGGTCAACTAAGGAATTTTCCAGTTGGGGCATCATATTGGCATTCAGAAAGTTTCCGATTTGGAGGCATTTTGAATTTCTGATATTCAGATTAGGTATACTCAACTTGTACTGAGAAGGTTTTGAGCCCTATTTATTAAAAAAAAAAAGTTAAAAAGTACATGCCTTTGGAAAACATGTATACAGAGTACACTAAATGGAAAAACTCAGGATAAAATATTTAAGGATGTTATTAATTGTATAAAGTGTGTTTCTTTTAAAAATGTAAATGAACATTTGTGTTAATGCCCCAGAAAACAAACAAAACCTAAGTGTTAATAAGGGTTTTTCTAGTTATTGGGAGAATGACCAAGTGAGTATTATTTTCATTTTTTATTTTCTGGGTTTTTTAAAAGTTTCTTTAATATATGACTTTTCTAACAAAATAAATCAATAAATAATTGTTTCATTGTATTTTTTTCAAAATCAGTTGATTGCTTCTTTGCATAGTTTTGATCTTGGAGATAGTAAGACTTTGGGCCCTGGAGTGGGAGAAATGGGGCTTAAATACCCTTTAACTATTTCCCAGGGTCAGGAAGAACTCTGGAATCATGTGTGTGGCTGATTGGGGAGATGGCATGGGGACAATGGCCCAAGAGAGGGGGACCTGCCCTTCCAGTAAGATTGTGGGTAAAATCACAATACCCCAAGCTCTAATTTCTAAAAGTCCAGCCTCAGTGAACCCTCTAGATGAAGAGCAGGTACCCATGTGAGACATCTTGATTCTATTGCTATGGAGACTTCACAGTCTTACTTCACCTGAGTGTTTCTCAGGAATAACTTCCAGTTCTCCCCAACTTCAAAGAACTAAATAAAAGTCAGGCAAAGCAATCAGAGCAAGAAGCCTCTATTCTCTGTACCTCTTCTCTCCAAGAGGGATCCTGGGAGGAGTTTCCTAAGGGAGGGAAGCCCAAGGAGCAGGGGCGGAGGAGTGTGGGAGCTCTGACATCCCATCCTGCTGTGCGGGCAGGGGGCCAGCAGAAAGCCCCCAAGGAAGGCATAAAACACAGGTTGCCTATTTCCATGTGCATTTATACAAACAATGATAAATTGCTGCTAGAGTAGATCCTAATATCGCAGGAGTGGGTGCCAAAGTTGCACTGGACCGACTTCTACTAAAACTTATGTCGGTCATTTATCTGAACTGAACTGGGCTTCTTGCGATCGGATTTGCTGAATCTGACAAACCATCCCCAGCGACACCTGGTTCTACAATTTCTGGGAGGACCGTGGGTTGGAAACAGTCCCCAATTCTGGTCTGAGAAGAGTGAGGTGAGAAGGGTGGTCAGTAGGGGAGGCCCCTCTGTCCCGAGACCAGCATCACTGGGTCACCTGAGACAGACCTTTAGAGCAAATAAGAGGGCGGATCCTTGAGAAGCAGCTTAGATGAGAGTTTCACTAACTACCGGGGAGAAAGAAGAAGCTGTGTGCTACGGACAAGGAGCCTGTGCATTTGGGGGCAGTTTCTTTCAGCTCAAATCTCTAAATCCAAGAGATTTCTAGCTTCTCAGGAGCCACATTGAGTGGTCTCTACTCAGAAAAGAAGCTCCAAATCATCTGCCCTCGACAAACTCAGGTCGTAACTAGTAAGAAGACGTTGAACAAAGTACCCTGATCAGATCCTTAGGAGAAATGGCACCATCTCACCCCATGTTCTTTCAGACTTTTAGTAAAGTTGCATGGGGTCCTCTGTCAGGCACGGTAATGGAGAAGGTCCGTGTGTGTGTGTGTGTGTGTGTGTGTGTGTGTGTGTGTGTGTTGCCAGACCAAGATGGACAAAAATAACACAAAAGAACCAGTCAGGGCCTTGGATGTCTTTGAAGGAGCACATGGATCTTGTCTTACAGTCCCCAAGTGGCCAACATATCCGTGTGGTCAGTACCAGCTTTGCACAGTTAAAAAAGAAAGAAAACAAATATCCAAATATCCAATATCATTGCTGAGAGCTGGCCTGTGGGTCTCCGCCGACATCTGAACTGCTTCACACAACCTCCTGGCTTCTAAAAATAGATATTCTGTGGTACATATAATTTTTATAAGATGACTAACACAGGAATGCCCTTTGGGATAACTTAGCGTCTTCGTTTCTCCTTTTTCTCTCTATATTTATCTATGTCTTCACTGGCTTCTTTGGATAAAAATTAGGCGGTAGCAGCTATGGGCCAAGAGCATTAGGCAGGAAATTATTTATCCATTCTTTAAAGGATGGTAATATTTTATCAACGGAAGAGATATTTATGTATTTTTAAAGAGGGACAGAGCAAGAGAAACGGAGGTCTCACTGTCCCCCAACGTACCAGCTGATCCTACAAGAATGCTTTCACTCAAGTCGTACTTTAAACTGCAGTCCTTTGAGGAGAAAGACCAGAACCCACTTGGAGAGGTGACTGGCTCAGAGTTGTCTGTACAGAAATATGGCATGGGGACAAGCAACGAGATTTTATTTCTAAGCTTTGAAGTCGTTTTGCCTCCCTTCCAATGAAAATAGAGCTCCAGAAAAATATGTTATGACTTTTCTCTCTTAGCTAAAACAGTGAATAGATAAAAACGTAGGTGCTGTGCACCCTCGGTGCTTCTCATGACCCTGTGTCTCCCTTCATCACTGTCTTGCCAAATGCAGTTTTGTTCTTGTGACCAGAGACGT
This sequence comes from Spermophilus citellus, assembly GCF_964194105.1. Classification (NCBI taxonomy): domain Eukaryota; kingdom Metazoa; phylum Chordata; class Mammalia; order Rodentia; family Sciuridae; genus Spermophilus; species Spermophilus citellus. Next base: position 61,979,952 of record NC_138200.1, read on the forward strand.
GAGGTCAGCTGCACACCTGGATCTAAGAGATCAAGGATCTTTCTGAAAAAGTGCCAGAAATCTGTCTTGGTCTGTGACAGCTTGCAGCTAACTGAGCACCTACACACCTCTATGTCTTGATGCTTTACATGCCTTATCCTTCGCCCCCAAGACCTGCAGCTTACAGAATACTGCCAATTGTCTACCTTAAAGACTAGTGACCAGTCTCTAACCACTTCCTTTTCAGGGCATTGCCTATAAGGGGCCCAGACCTAGAGAGAGATAAGGGGGAAAAGAAAGACCCCCACTTCTGAGCCCCGATTTTTCCCAGGACAGTGGGAGCTAGCTTCACCATCTCTAGGTCCCAGTTTTCATTCTCTTGTTTGTTGGTGATATGACAAGAGCAGTGGCAAAAATGTCCAAGTCCTCCCCAGGCTGGCTGTGCAGACAGGATGAACTGCCTCAAAGTCCTTCCGGGAATCCCGACCTCGTCTAGGGAAGCCTTCCTGGACAACCTGGGGACAGGGTGGTCTCTTCATTCTGCATTTCAGATCAGCAGGGAAAGGCGGGGCTCTGAATAACCCCAATCCCAGGGTCTGAGCCCTGGAGGTTCCCTTTCCTTTCACACTATGGCTCTAATGCAAGTCTGCAGGGGCAGGTAGAGGGTTGCTGCTCACACTGAAGAGTCCCTCGGAGACCCCATCACTTGACAGTACCATTTTCCAACACCATCATCGTAACATGTGTCTTCCAGGTTTGCCAGAGCAGAGGAAGAGAGTCTAACCAGTTCTGCTCCAACTCTCAAGTAACTCCACCCAGAAATGACATCAGCCTCTGTAACCACTATTTTATTGGGCACAACAATTTATATGACTATGCCCTGTGGTCCAGAGGTGTTTGGAAATATCCTTAGGTTCAGAAAGAGAAGAAGAGCTGGAAATAGTAAAAAGCCTAAGTATCACTTATCACATGTTTCTGTCACGTGCACTGTTCATGAAAGATCGGAGACAGCGTGCTTCTTCCGGCTACAGCCCTACAGCAGATGTCCGCTAAGGCGATGACCATATGTGATTTACTCTCACTGCATTTCCAAAACTGGGGTTGTGTCCAGTTCACCTTTAGTGTGGCAGTTTAGGAAGACAGTAGGTGCTAACTAAATACTATGCAGATAGCTAGATAGATGGCGGATAGACTAGATATATAAAGAGAAGCCCTTCTTAGCTATGAGACGTGCCTGTTGTAGGGCAGCTCTCACCAACACCATCTTGAGTACCCAACACGCTCTCTATAAAACTCTGGCCCAGGCAGAGCCCATGAACTTTAGAGCATAAAATTCACTGCCAATTTCTGCTAGTTGAAAATAGCAACAAGACATAATTTCTGTGGTGGAGTTGGTAGAAAGAACTTCTGGGTGCGCACCAGCATTTTCATGTGTGTGTGTGTGTGTGTGTGTGTGTGTGTGTGTGTGAGAGAGAGAGAGAGAGAGAGAGAGAGAGAGAGATCTACTTCAAGGATATTTGACTTTTGTGTCTTATTTATTTGTTGATTCTTGTAGTAGAACAGAACTCGCTCACAGTAGTTTTCTAATAAGATTTAATATCTGTCGGAGTGAGATCGTCCTTCTCACTCTTCCTTTCCCAATGAAAGGCGAGGTCATGCCTTCTATTTCTCTTTTCTCAGTGCAGTTTATAGGATAGAATTCACACCTTGCAACCAGGCCAGTAGGGACTCAAATTCTGAATTTTCAGATCCTTAAGTCTCCTGCTGCCCCGAGGTTCAGAGTGCTCATCTGTGGAATGGGGCAAGGCAGTTTCCAGGTCACTGGGCACCGTGGGCACCTCCTCAAGTGGGAGCTTCAAGGCCTGAACTATAGAAAGCGCCCCATCAATGGCGCCTGCATGCTGAGGTTCCCAGGTTTCACATTCCACCCCTGACCTCACTGGGGGGTAAAAGAGATGCCAGCTGTCTCCCTGGCACCCAGGGCCCCTGGGTTTGAATTTTGCTGATCTGGCGTTTCAAGGTGGCAGATCTCATGGCATCCCAGGAACTTCTAGGAGCCATCTGTTCTCGGGCCTGTGTGCAGCGAACAACGACCTATTTCTACTCCCTAGGTTGAGTTCTGAGAGCCGCAGCGTGAACCCCACGCCAGAGCAGCATCCTTCTAGGGCCAGGCTTGACTGGGAACAGAAGGATGATTCTGGGCATGAAGACTAGCCCCGCGGACTCAGTGCTGTGTGACCCTGGGTGTGCCCCTTCCCCTGTCTGAGCACCTGTGTTCTTGGCTGTGGAGTTTGCACTCACAGCTTCCTTTTGGAATTCTTGTGGGAGGGAAGCATGACTTTGAAGATGAAGTGGTCCACACAGCAAGCCCTCGGGGACTCCTGGAGGCTCAGGACCTTGTGTGTTCTGGATGGACCTATGGGGGGGCCTACAAGGGAAGCCAGGTCACAGTGCAATGGAAACAGCACATCCGAGTGTGACTGCGACTGTGACTCGGTCCTGTCCCAAGACTCATTTGAACTGTGAAAATATTCACCACGTGGCCAGCTTCGCCATTCAATAAGAGGTGCTGTCCCGGCAAGTGGCTAAGTGGTCTTCCCGGGGTAGATGGAGGTGCAGCCTGGTGAGCCGCAGGGGCTCCTCTCTCTCTCTCACTCCTTCTCGCTTTCTCTCTCTGGGTAAAGTTAAAACACAATAGAAAAGGCACCGACACCACTGGAGGGAGGAAGGCTCTTAGGACAAATGCTATTAGAAAATTGCCTGTTTATAAACAAAAAAAGAAAAAGAAAAAGAAATCAGGTCAACATCCCATGTTCAATTCCAAAATAAATTCTAGATGTGTTGAAGATTTAAATGTCAGATACAAAAATCATAAAAATGAAGAAAGTAAGGGCAAAGTGAGGACTAATGTATCTGGGAAAAATCTGACTAAACACTGAAGCAGAGAAAGGCTATCTTAAGGTAGAGTACATTTCATTTATAAATGTTATAAATGTAAAAACGTAAAAGTAATTAACAGGCCAGGATGTGTGTGGAAAACATTGCATCACAAATATGATAAAGGGCTAGTACCACCATATGTAAATAGCTATGAGAAATCACCAAGAAGAACACTAACATTCGTGTGAGGTAAGGGAAGAAAAGGACAATTTACAGAAGGAAGATTAAGATGACTGTAAATAAAAACATGGAAATGTGTTCAAGAGCAAAGATATGAATATAGGATATTGAAACAATCAGACACCATTGAGCCTTGGTGTCAAAGAAATTTCTATACAATGAATAATTCTATCAAGGCGGTGACGGTGAAACAGTCTCTCATAGAATTTGCGGTAGGATAAGCTGTTTCAATCTTTGCGAAAAGCAATTTTATTTTATGTATTGAGATGTAAAAACCCACCCTTTCACAAATAATCCTATGTGTTAGAATTTATGCTAAAGAAATAGAGACTCTGTATAAAGATGTTCAGTGTAGTGCTATTTGTAATAGGAAAAAATGGAGAACATGTAAACGTGCAATAATAACCTCATGATTGAATTATTTCATTTATAAAGAATGATATTCAGCAGCCTTTAAAAATGATTTCAGAGATAATTAATAATAAGTAATTGCACAGAGCCTAAAACTTCATGGAAAAATACAGGCTGCTTTACTGTATAAATACCACATGATCATAATCATGTAAAACGCTCTGAAGTACGTATGCATTAAGTGGCAACCTTCTCCAGAGATACTTTTCTGATAGTATTATGAGTGATTTTCAGTTTTTCCTTTGTTCTGTTCTCTAAGTATTGGACTATACTATTTCTATAATAAAAATATATTTCTAAGCCAACAGGACGAGAGCAAAGTTCCTCCTGAGCCCCCATTGGGAGAAACTTCCGTGGTCAGGTGTTCCTGCTCAAGGGAGGACTGAGACCTCCGTCTCGGAATCTCTGTCAACCAGAAATGTAGGTGGGTGGGGCCTCAGGGGAGGAAGTAGGCACTGAGGGCGGGCCTTTGGGGATTATATCCTGTCCCCGGCTCCATCTTCTCTTTCTCTCTGCTTCCTGGTCCTCGTGAGCTGAGCGGCTTTCCTCCACCACATCCTTCCACCAAGATTCTTGGCCTCACCTTGGACCTAGAGCAACGGAGCCAGCCAGCCATGGACTGAAGCCCCCAAACTATGAGCCAAATCAACTTCATCCCTTTAAGTTGCTATTGTCAGGTATTTTGGTCATCATGACACAGGTAGCCCCTGAGGGCGTCCACTCAGCCAGCTCAGGAAATACCCCCTGGAAGACTGGGCAACCCCTGTGAGTTTCTCCTCCCATCAGCCTCCCACCCGGCCCTCTTCCTGTGGCCCATCAGGAATGCCCTGTGAGCCCCTACGTGAAGCCGTGGCCCATGCTGGATGTCTGCTTCCTGGTGTGCACCACTGAGCAGGTGGCCTGACCTTGTGAAGACTTTTTCACAGCACAGGCTGAAAGTAAAGGATTCTGCATTCAGATACGAGCATCGGGATTCCACCTCTTCTTTTGCAAGTGGGGAGGAGAAGTTACCTGCAGGCTGTTGGGAGAAGGGAGAGGTCTACGTGTGTTGGTCCATGAAAGAGCTTAGCAGTGTCTGGCGCAGGGTAGATGCAAGGTTAACTGCATGCTCTGCTGCAGTCACCTGGGCGCTCTAGCACTACCGCCGTGAATATTAACGGCTGCCATTTCTAATCCAGTTTTAGTTCTACTTACCACGGCTGCTGTTTCTACATTCACACACTATGACGGTTATGACTCCTGCTGTTATTAGTATGACAAGCACTGCTGATAATACCGTTGCTGGCACTGTACTACCACTGCAGCTATTACTGCTCCTGCTACCGTTACCATAGTGTCACTGCCATTGCTACTGCCGTTGCTACTATTTTACACCACCATTACTGCAACCGATGCTGCTATGCTGCTGTTAGTTCATGTGCATTTACAGCCACCACATGTTCCAGAATAGGGGAAAATAATCTTGAATTAGTGGGTCCTGTCGTCTCCAAAAGCTCTCACATAGCTGTCAGACTATGCACCTGTTGGTGCAGAAAATATGTGTGCCTGGAACTCAGATCCTTGTTGAGTGAAGTAGTAATGCTGAGGCCTCTGTGTCGGGCGCGGTGGGGACTCTACGTACATTATGAGTCCCCACCTCCCTGCCAAAGAAAGCTCTGCCACCCAGGAATTGTTCTCCTTTTAAGGATAAGGAAACTGAGGCTTGGAACAGGGAGGTGATGTGCCCTAGTAGGCAAGCTGGTGAACGGCGGGCAGGCTCAGAAGTGTCCTCCCAGGGCTCTGCCCTTAGCTGAGTGGCTAGGTTTTGAAATAATGACAAGAGAGGTTCAGTCCTGGCACCAGCTCAACTTGCTTGTGGCAGGAAACAGGTTTCAGAATAAGAGGCCCAGCTGCTTTGTCCCTGTTCTCCCGACTCCAAGTGCTGCAGTCCTTGGTGACAACTTCCTGCACCTACTAGTGAGAGCCCATGTAGTGAGTGAGTGACTGTCTGTGTGGGACACTGGGCTCCCAGGGGCCAACCTGAACAGGAATGCCCAGGGAGGGAGAGCAAATGCCAACAGGGAGCAAATGGAAGGCCCAGGGAGCCCTTGGGGCCACTGAGTGGGACACAACCAGGAAGCGGTTCCTGGGCCTGTGAGGCCTCCCGCTAGCTGGGCCTGGTGTCCCCGAGGCCCTCTGGTGCGTGTTATTTTGGGACTGGACCACGTGATGAGTAAGTGCCTGCTGGATTAGATAGAGTCAAGGCCAGCTTCCAGACTGGTGTCTCCCAAGCAGCTCGGGTCAGAGGGACTGAGGCCTATGGCAAGATTCCAGCTCCACCCACCCCCAGACCTCTCCAGGGCCCTGGATAACAAAAGGAAGCATGGTGAGCAAGGGGCGAAGCTCTTCCTTCCCCTGCAACCCAAGCTCTGCAGGGTGTGTGGGCAGAGGCCAGATCTGATGACCTGGCAGAGCTGCTCCTGCCCGGCGGGTCTTGCAAACTTGGACTATCTGGGATCTGCGTTCTGATGGTGAACCGGGTTTCCTGGGCTGGGAGGGATTCGCTTCCTTCCCCGTGGGACTCATCCCTCAACCTCAGCCTTTCCAGGCACTGTCTCTGGCCTTGCTTAGACTCCAGGGACCTTGGCGAAGAGATCATGAGCCATGTTAAGAAAGGAGTTTCAAGGTGCTTGGTTTTACATAATTAAGACTCCGGGTGGCCTTTGCATCACAAGTCAGTGGAAGCTGCCATACTACAGAAAAGAGACTATCCCACAGAGTGACAGCAGGATCCTGCCTGCGAGTGAATGTCAGGTGTGTTGTTCTCTCTTTCCATCATTCTCTCACTCAACCACACAAGCAATAAAACACAGAAAAAAAACGTTCAGGTGTTTTAAAAGCAGAACCACGTCGCTGTGAGTTTCGTGTTTTTTGCTCAACAAAGTCATTCAGGTGGCAACATCATGAACAGGGACAACTGGGATAAAAGCAGATTCTTCCCAGGCATTTAAAAGGATGAGACAAAGGCAGTCCCTGCCCGTGTTACCTGTGTCTGTCAACATGACTCTGCAGTCTCATGTAGACGTGCAAGAGTGGAAAGGAGTAGAGTCTGGAGCCAGAGAGAATTGGAGTTCAACTCTAGCCCTGCACCATTGCAAGCAACACAACCCTAAGGAAGCTGATTTCTGGGTGTTCTCACTTGCCTTGTGTCTAAAATGGGAATGGATCCTGCAGGGAAGGCTTCAGGCCAAGATCACGAGAGCAGCTTAGGCAAAGTGCTTGTGGCTGAGCCCGCTTGGCTGCTCAGCCAGTGGCGGGGTGTTCTCAAGATGGCGGCCCTACTCCTTCTCACCGTTTCAGAAAGTACAGTAGGGCTCCCTGTCTAATTCTCCGTCTTCTGGGATGACACGCTCTGTGGCTCAGGCTTGTCTACATGTCAATGCTAGGTCTACAGCTGAGAAATTTCCAGGCCCTTTCTCTTGTACCCGCATATGGAGTCCAACACCAAGAGACTCTCCATCATTGAATCTTCTTGGACCAAGAGATGAAAAAAGTTTATAAAGTTTAGTTTTAAAAAGCCACACAGCCGGCAGCGAGCTGAGCTACAACACGGAATAGAAGAGCAGATGTGCCAAAATAAGAGGAATAACTATCGAGACTCATGTTGTGCAATACAATAGAAATTAAAATTTTAAGTAATTAAAATGAAATACAATTAAGCACGTAGTGTTTCCTTCACAGTAGTCTCATTTTCAACGCTCAAGTCTCACTGGGCAGGCTGCAACTGTTTGGATAGTAGTAGATCTCGAACTTAATTCCATCACCTGAGAAAGTCCTATGGGATTCAGGGATGATGAGCAGTTTCAATTTTTATATTTTTCTAAATCATGTGCCATCGTTATTTTTTCTATTAAAAAATTTTAATATCAACAGGCCAAGGAAAAATTTTAAAAATACTATTCTGGTTTGTGTATTAATACTGTGCACTAATCACATTCATATTTGTAAATGTTAATATTATTATATGATCTCGACCCAAAATGGCAAACCTGAAATTACAAAAAAGAGCTGCTAGTCTAGAAATAGGTGAGGTTGATACTTTTAGGGATTTCTGTGTCTGGGTGCGGTGGAGATGAGCCCCCCGAAGGCCCCTGTTGTCCTGTGCGAATCCAGACCATCTTGGGATGGGCCCTTCAGAGCCCTCGGTACAGGACAGCGCTCCATGCTCTTCCTCGGCATGCATTCCTGACTGCTTTCTTTTGTGACTCCTGGAACATTCAATAGGTCGTCGTTGAGTCTTTCCCTCCATGGTTTTAGATTCTATTCTTAAACAATGTGAGGGGGAGAAGCAAGGCCGGGAGGAGGAAGGAAGAACAGACTGTGTAAGGTGCACTAGAGCACAGGCTAAACCAACCTGGGAAGACACCTGGGCCTAGGCGTCTGCTTGGAGAAGGGAGCGGGTGCATCGCCTAGTACGCACAAGGCCCTGGGTTTGAACACAGTGTTGGGGGGAGGAAAGTGAGAAAGGCAAAACTGGGGTCTGCTTAATTAAGAGTGTTGGGTGCAAAATGGCGGTGCCAGGTCATCCAGGTGTCAGTCAGGGTCAGAGGAACACTAAAGTGCGGAACCCTGTTCAGCTGCACATGTTGCCTGCCCCTGAAGCCAGCTCTTTTTTAGACTTTTATAAGCCACGGGAGGTAAAGTGATTTCAGTCTGAAAAAAAAAAAAATTGTGGGCATTCCAAAATCAACCAGTAATTTTTTTGCAGGGGAACAAGTATCACTGCAAATCCCTCCCAAACATCCTATTATTGGGTCTACCTTTGATCAATATTCGACTCTAAAACATCTCTAGGTGGCCTATTTAAGATCCAGGACACTGGTAGAAGCAGAAGGTAGAGAGGCAGTCAGTCACAAGGCTGGGGGCCTAGAAGATGACGAAGCGTGCGAACTGTCAATCAACAGATTCAAGAGCTCTGTCACACACCACGGTGGGTGACTGCAGCTGGTAACGATGTATACTTTAAAATTGCTGGAGAGTAGATTTTAAGAGTTCTCACCAGGGGAAAATGACGAGCCAGTGAGGTAATGCATGTGTTAATTAGCTCGATTTAGCCATTTCACAAAGTAGACTTCAAAGCATCCTACTGAACACCCTAAATACAGACAACTTTTTCTTTATGAAATAAAAAATGAATAGTGAAATAGATACCATTCTATGGGGGAAAGATTAAGTGGGTGTGACTGTCACTACTGTCATTCAAGTGCTGAGGGGACTGTATGGCTGTAAAACTTGACCCCATTAGCTGAAGACAAAGAAGTACCATCCTTATGCACGCTGGTCTATGTCCACCTTGTAAAGTAACCCAAGTCATCTCATCGTGGATGTCACATTGTTTAGTAGCACAGACGAAAATCAAAATCAATGGAAGAATTACTTAGACTGACTCCTGAGTTCACACCAAGAGAATGAGCTTTGCCATCACACGCTTTACTTGATACCATCTTCTGTAAGGAGTGGGGTGATATGGAATGGTTGGGAACGCAGAAGTGATAAGATCAGTTTTGATTGTGAAGCAGAGAAGTCTGTCTTTATGGAAACTTTAAAAAATTAGAACTATCCCATTTTACATAAGATCCTGATGACATTAAGAGAACCAACCTGCCTAACTAATTAAAACAAATTAAAAAATTTTTAAAAAAAGAAGAAGCAACTTTGTTTATGTCAGGCGCAGTAACTGGTTCTTAGAAGGAGTCAGGCAGCCAGGAATGCTAGCCTCCGTGTCATGGCTGTCCTTGAGTGCAGCAGCAGCATCTGGTCAGGAGCAAGAGGAGGAGCTAAGCGCCATCCCTGAAGATATCAGGTGCGTGGTCGTAGGCTCACAAGATTATTAAACGTGGACAGGGGACAGATCGAGGTTGGAAGCCCACATGCTTCAGATCCACCTCTGTTGATAATGGCTAGCTGTGGGATCTGGGGAAAGTAACTTTCTATTTCTGCCTCAGTGTCCTTGTCTGGGAAATGGGGTAACCAAGAGGTCTTTCCCCAGATGCAAGTGCATGAACTAAAGAGAAAGGGCACATAAAGAGCTTACCCCAACAGCTGGCCTGCAGTTAACGTCACTATGGAAATGACAGCAAGGAGCCTAGTTGCATGACATATTTATGAATTGGAAACTACATGAGGGCTATAAATATGGAAAGCATATTTTCTTAGCCGGATTTGGGGACAGATGATTTGATAATCTCAATGGCACACTTGGGAGTAATGACATTGGAAATTTTAACTCACATGGGTGTTGGGAGGGGCAGGACGTGTAGCTGACATGTTCATAGGATGTGAATGGCAGCCTGAAGGCTTTTCTTTCAAATGTTCCTTTCTGAAGTCAGGTGCAGGAGGGTGAAGGCAAAGAGACAGTGGGGAGGAGACGGAGAGGTGCAGAGGCAGCCTCCATCCCAAATGCACGAGCACACACCCTCACATGCACCAACACACATGCACACGCACACACACACACCCCTATGCACATACATGCCTGCACCTACACACATAGACACACATGCAATCAGTTTGTTAAAGGCTCATCTAAATATTTAACATGCATCCTAAGTCTATGCTAGTCTCCAAGTTGACACACTTACACCAACACACACACACTCACTCGCCTTGATCTTGAAAATACACTAAGAAATACCTTTGTGGAAACCCCTAAGAATTAATTTTAAAGTAACATTGTATCCTGCACATTGCTATACGGATGCAAAAGGTAGTTCTTCTGGAATTGATAGTGCCACCTCCACTGGGAAAGATTAAGATTCCTGAGAACCATCTTGGATTCCAGGAAGTTCAGCTGCAGATGGCTCAAAGGTCTGTATTACAAGCAGGTTTCACAGACAGGGCATGTCATTGCAGAAACCCCGGAACCCACGCAGGGGAAAGCCAGGGATGCACACCTCTGACCTGTTTTCTTCATCTATCCCAAACTCACCATCTGTTTGGTTTAAAAATTCTATTTATCTGTGTGTGCATGTGAGGGACAGAGATCTAAAATAGCATACATACTATAAGCATTTTGTTTCCTAAATGCTTTCTTACTACATGGGCTCACCAAAGAAACAGGTTCACAAAAAAAAAAAAAAAAAAAAAAAAAAAAAACAAAAAACAAAACTGAGATCAGTTGCTTTAATAAACATATCATGGTTTGATGTAGTGGTTGTTTTCTTTTTTAGACTTGATTTATCTGTCACTTTCTTTCCAAATTTGATTTATTGGTCAATTTCTTTTCAAGATTTGATTTATTGGTCAATTTCTCTTCAAGATTTGATTAAAACACATTACATAAGTCTTTTCAGATCTATTTCTAAATATCATATATATTTCTAAGTATGGATGTTTAAAGTCTTTATTCATAAATGTTCTTGATTGATGCTTGTTTTTTCATTAGTTTTTTTTTTCTATATACTCCAGGTAGTCATTTATTCTGTAATCGGAATCAACATAAACAAACCGTAAAATCCAATTGTGTAATGAATTACTCATATCTCAGACTCAGAGAGAAAAGGAACTTAAGACATAGCAAGGTAAAACCACCCGTGTGAGTGTGTGTGTGTGTGTGTGTGTGTGTGTGTGTATGGGTGGGTGTGTGTGTGTGTGTGTGTGTGTCAGGGAACACGTTGGTGGTTGATCTTGAATTTCTGGGTTTACAGATGCATCTTCAAACAATTCTGCAGGACAGGATTCCAGCATGATGTCTCCTGGGACCATTAATTGGTCCTCGGCTACCTGGATGGCCTTGACAATGGAGAGTCCTGTATCGTTCTGGAAAAGGTCGTTTCATTTTAACGGCTCCACGGTGCGAAGTCCCTTTCTGTCTTGGGACTTCCCTACAGCCCCCTCAGGAAGCAATGCCCGTCAGATACCCCAGCCTCCCATCAGGCCCTGGGGTGCTGGGTACTCCCGGGGAGGGCAGCTCATCAAAGGTGGGCTGGGGCAAGACAGAGGGTCTTGATCCGAGAGTCTGAGGGCTCCGAATCTCACACCTTTGTGTCTACACCCCTGAAGCCTCTTGGGATAAGAATGTTCAGAAACCAGTTACTAGTATGCGCTCCAGGAGGGTGGGATGTCCACGAGCGTGTGTCATTATTTAGAAAAGAAATAATTACACCCCTCTGCCTTCACACCGTCTTGGCCTAGTTTTATCATCTGCAAAACAAGAACAGTATCACTCACTTTGGAAGGAAGTTTCAAAGAATAAAGACACTAATACATGCAAAGCACACCCAGCTGGGGCGATGGTGGCTGCTGCCAGCTGTTTCACAGGTTGATGCTGAGTAGCCAGGTCAGCTGAAGAACTGTCGTCTACTGGCCAGTCACGGTGGGTCAGGCCTGGTGCACACTTCTCCAGGGGGCATCTGCTCCTGTGTGGTCGGTGTTGCAGAGACTCTCCCCCTTCTGGCTGGGTAAACTCAGTCAAGGCCAGAACAGTGAGTGTCAGTCCCACCTCAGGCTGGGGCTGCCCCACTCTGCAAGGTAGCCTTCTACATTTTTAAGAAAGTTCCAGATTTTTTTTTAAAGCATGTTGGAGCTCTAAGACACTCAACAACTGCAGGTCATTAATGTCAACTTCAAGGGAGGAACTTGGGTGGCTTCAGCAAGGACTGAACTTAGTTGATTCTCTGCCTGGCCCTTGGCATGGCCAGGGAAGTGCAGCTTTGATTACACTGGCCATGTCCCCAGTGTGGACACCTCTCTTTCAGATTGGCACTCCTCTGAAAGTGATCCCTTGTGGTTCCCTGTTGTCTCTCCGAAGCCTGGTGCCAATGTGGGTCATCTTGCAGCATCTGAAAAAGGGGGTGGACAAAACCTGATTCAACCAGCTTTCTCCTGTCTTGTTTAACAAACCGGGATTCTAAGAAAGTTATATCTTCCAAAATTGTTTGTAAGATAAATCTCCAGGATGGGCATGGTGGCGCACGCTTGTAATCCCAGCGGTTTGGGAGGCTGAGGCAGGAGGAGCGTGAGTTCAAAGCCAGCCTCAGCAACTTAGCGGAGCCCTGAGCAACCCAGCAAGACCCTTCTCTAAATAAAAATATAAAAAAGGGCTGGGGATGTGGCTTAGTGGTTAACCATCCCTGGGTTCAATCCCAGGTACCAAAACAAACAAATAAATCTCCAACTCCTTAGCCTGGTACAAAGGCCTGAGACCTACCTGCCCTGAAACACACCTGCCCTGAGACCTACCTGCCTGTCCATCCAGACCTTGTGTAGCACCCTGCTCTTGGGACAGTGGGAAATGTTGGCTATTCATTGGGAAATTTCCTGCTCCCTGGTTCTTAAGTCTCTGCACTCACCATTCTCTCTCCTGAAGCCACTGTGCCATCTCCAGTGACTGGAGAATCCATCTCCTCCCACTCCTGTTAGGTGCTGCCTCTTCTGTAACCCTTTCTCACCTCCTCCACCTCTGGACTCCCTCCCCCTCCATCCCCTCAGGGCGCAGGGCAGGAGCTCATCCCAGGCTGTGTGCCTGAGTTCTCCCACCAGGATCTGCTGCTGACTGAGAACCCCCGAGGGGATGCCTTCCCTGAGTGGCCATGTCTACAGGAGTCAGGTCCCAGGCTGGCGCAGTGAGGCCTGGGAAAACAGTGACATAAGTGAGCAGAGCCGTGGCTGTAGGTCTGCCCCGATCCCAATCAACTAGACTCCATTTGGCTGCACCAGTTGGGTTTGGGAACAAGACTAGGAAGATGTGGTGACCCCTGCCCACTTCCACTAGGGCACAGTTGAAGGAGCATGGAGATTGGCCTGTAGGTGAATCGGGGTCTGCCATTCCCATCTGTGTGAAGCTTGGATCTCCATCTCTCCACCTGCACAATGGGTTACTAACATCCCAAACCTGGAAGAGTTGGAGTAGTAAGTGATGGGAAAACGACAAGGGTCGTGGCACTCAGTAGGTACCTGCTGGATCCCACGCTGAATCTCTGCGTCTTTTAAGGGAAGCAGCCACCCTCTGAATCTGGCATCCCCAGGGCTGCCAGGGCCCCTTGACTCTGTGCTGCACAGGAAAACTGCACTGCTCAGCATTTGGCTGGGCGGCATCAAAGAGCCAGGCCACTCGGAGCCCCAGGCCCAGACCAGGACCAATGAGAGGTGGGGCTGGCAGGAATCTTTAGCAGCTCCTGTTACAGAACCCTCCTTTTGAGGACAGCTCAGGCAGACAGGGTGGAGCAGTTTATGCTCAAAAAGCACCTTTGTCAAAGAGATGCCTCAGCAAATTATCCTGCAACACAGTGGGCCATCTTACCCTAAGCCTGTAGACTGCCATGATGAAATTAGCTGGTCAGAGAGCAGCCAGGTCTCATCCCTGCTCCCAGACATGCCACAGCCTCCAAGAAGGCCCAAGGGAAGGCTGGTTATTGTTGGGGTTCTTTGCTCTGCCTTCTTAAGAGGGCATCTAGCAAGGCACAAGATACACAGGGTCCCTCTATACAGGCTACCTGTCATTGCATTCAATGATATCTCTGCTTTTCTTGGTGCTCTTACCTTTGCAACATCAAAATAAGAACAACAGCTAGTGCACCATGCATGTACTGGTGCCAGGAACTGCCACAATGCCACAGAAGGATTTCCTAGGGCAGTTTGTCAACAATCCTATTGAGGCAGGGACTAAACTCTCCAGTGTGCAGATGGGAAAACAGAATCAAAAGCAAGTGGCTGAGTCACTGGAGCTGTGTCTGCTGGTCTCTAGAGTCAGTCCTCACTCATTAGGAAGGTGGAAGAATGCGAGCCACATCAAAGATGCCGAGATAAGAGAAAGACCATCTCAAGGGAATTTGAGGGCCAGTGGTAAAAGCTGCCAGGGGTCGATTGAAATTCCAGCAGTTTGAAGGACATTTCAGAAGAAATGTCACAAGATAGAAGACAGGAAGATAACTGGGGTGAATGAGGATGCTTACAAACAAGTGAAAGTCTCCCATTTCTTCCAGATGTGGCTCCTCGAACCACTGTGTGGAGTTCACTGGGACAGTCATTAGAAAGAATGATTTTTTAACCCAATCCCTCTTCCAAAGACATGGAATTCTCACAATGGGCCCAGAAAACTGACGATTGAACAAGCTCCCCCAAGTGAGACTTTTGTACTCTCCAAGTTTGAAAATAGTGAAGTACATCTCACGTGCCTCCTTAGTTTCTCATGGCTTCCCTGTCTAACAGAACAGGGACTGGCCCAGTGTGGCCCTTCATGCTTCTGCCCTTACTTATGGCTGCTCCCGCCATTGTTGATTCAAACAAAGTAATACAGAAAGGGCAGGGTTCTGGCTTCCCCAGAAGCTAGAACCCAAAATGTGAGTGATTCAAGTCTTATGGGAAGAACTTTTTGCCAGGAGAATTTGACTGACGGACTCTATGTCCTGCTCTGATGGCCTACCCTAAGGACACATCTGGAAATAAACAGCTGGTCCTTGTGAGCTATAAACAATGACAAGGTATCAACAATGCATCACTTCCAGCTTCCTCTGGTCCACTGTCTGGACACTAACCCACGCTGCTCTGGGCTGCACTTCTTAATAAAGGACCAGAACTCAATGTTTGCCCCAGGCTCTGGATTTTTCAGAAACTTGAGTCAATAAAAGAAGCAATACTCTATAGGTTACAGTCTGAGATCTCTAGAATGCATTCAGTATCTTTGGTATTTGACCCCTTCTTACCTCTAACAGTGGTGTGCTGGTAAACATTTAACAATCAGCCTCCCAAAGGGGGAAGAAAAAAGCCCTCTTTTTTAGTGTTTCCTGATTTCTGTGGTGTAAATATACCCACAATGGCTGAATTTAATCTACCAACATGATATTATTAACTGCAGGGTTGGGAAGAAATGTACAATGCTGCATCAATGGAAGGTATTTCTATCAAACAAAACATAAATATTAATAACCTCAAGGGTATAAATATAGCAAAATTTACCACTTAGCTTCAGCTCCCTCTTCAAAGCATGTCCTGGGTGTCCAACAGGTTTGCCATGATCTGGTTTAGCATATTGATTTTAGTGAGTTATGTTGATTTTCTGCCTTCCAAAGTCCTTGGTTATCATTGCCTGAACCCACAATAATAATCCTTCAGAAGGAGATTATAAACTGGATGATCTCACAGTGGAACTCAGTCTTAAAGAAATCCAGAAATGGTGATATTTTGTGACCAGATTAACCACATAATAACAGAAATTGTGAGGTGAGGGTTAAGTGGGTAAAGTAGATCTTTGAGCAGGCTTCTGAAATATCTCTGCTTTTTATTCATCAAATCAAGAACAATTGGCACATTCCCATTATAGTTATGAAATCTATAGATCAGATCCATGCCTTAATTTACTCATCTGGAAAATGGAAATAATTAATGATAACCACACCACAGGGCTTAATATATATGAAGAGCTTAGGGCAGAGCCCAACACAAAGTACTCTGTAAAAGTCTCTGCTAGGATGGGGATTTTCTGTCACAGGCTTCTGCCCTCACATACATGCAAGAATGTTTTGGCCAACCCTCACTTTGACAGGCTTCAACCACCAGGATCTTTTCTTTTCTAAATTCAATTCCACTGCTAGCACCAGCTATATCGACGCTGGGCTACTGAGGAAGAGCTAAGCAAGACTTTTCTGCCAAAGTCATTTCCCGAAGTTTCCATTTTTGGAGGAGAAAATCAGACAATGGCCAAAATCAGCAGTTTGAGGGTGAAGGAGGAGAAAATGAGCTTCTCTTTGCCAATGGTTTTGTTGCAGAATTTTCCAGGCTCCCAGGTGCAGAGTGGGAGAAGAACTGCTCTGTCCATGACCAAGAAGAAATAGACCCACTGGTAGAGTCAGCCCAAAGGCAGAGCTCCAAAAATAAGGACTGATTTGGCTGTGGGTACTAGCTGTTCTCTACTATTGTACCCTAGCCCTCCACATACCACTGTGTAGCCTTGGGTATGTCAGAACCTCTAAGGCTTTTCCCTCATCTACAGAGCAGAGAGGATAATGGTGGCCAAGTCTTTGGGTGCTGTGAGGATCCATTGGGATGATCTATGTTAGAGTTGACCCTGGTCACCCTTTAGTAGTGTCAAATGACCAAAGTGATCCATAAGCCAAGGCCTGGAGGGTGATTCAAGAAAAGGCAGTGAGTGTCTGATGCTGCAGGGGAGCAGATTAGGGCAAGCATATGGTGTCACTTGTCCACTCACAAAGGTCAAAATGAGGGCCCTGTCCTGCAATTTGAGCAACAGACTGAGCAAGCCAGAAAGTGACCAGCACACCTTATAGCTGGAGTGCCTTGGTCCTGAGTTGTTTTGGTCTGTGGAGGCCATTTTACTAGCCCAATGGTCATCAGAAAGAGCCAGAAAGAGCGTGAAAGGGAATTGTGCCCATTTATGCTTGAGTTAGACTAGGAAATGAGAAAGGAAGGAGGGAGAGAAGGACAGAGGAGGGAGGGAAGGAGGGAGAGAAGGTTAGTTTATCAGTTCACCTCCAAGGAAGTGCCTTGGTTTGTGTTGCCCAGCGGTAACCATCTTTGGCTAATTGTACTGATCTGATTGTCATTTCATGTGATCATAATGCAGCACTTATTTGGGTTAGAATTAAAGAGTAATATTAGAACAAAGTTTTATCTTTATTTTCTCATTCAAGAGATAAAGAGAGGTTTGGGTCACACTTTGAGGGAATTATACCAAATCATATTCTATTATACCCAAAGAGTGAGGCACAGAGATAGCTTGTGTCCCTGGAAGAAGTGGGTATAGGGGTCTTCATGGAGAGTGGGCACAGAGTTCTGGGCCCTGGATACACTGCTACGTGACAGACACACTCTCTCCCTCACAGCCTTTAGCTGAGGTTAAGGCCAATAGTCCAGGGACTTTCTTTGGGACAACAAAATAAAAGAATGTTCTCCCTGGGGCTCTCAAAGATTGTCAACCTGGCTCCTACGTGGTTGTACAGGGGTTCCTGATTCCTGGAAGCTTCTTAATTTGGAGGGCTTATCAAGTAGCCCTCCAGCATCATCTCCCTGAAGCCCAGCAATCCATCCACAGTTTGTTAGTTCTCAGCTGGACACGGGTGCTTCTCTGAACCTACAGGAACACCACAGAACCCCCATGCAGGGTGTATCCTGTCAGTATCCCCTATCCTGTGTTTGTTTAGGGGTTGTGGACTTTGATTTAATTGTCATTTCTGAAACCGCAGAATCACTCTTGAAACTCAAATGTGGAGCCCAAGGACATTGGCCGTGGTTTGCTTAGCTATAAACTGGCCTTGCCCCACCAAGAATACAGCTCAAGGGGACCCTTGGTTCTAGCCACTGAGGATGGACTGAGGTTCCAGTACCCAACATGGCACTCTCATTACAATAAACTGCAGCCAAGGGCTGGCGGGGGTTCAGTTCGCCACTTCAATCACCCGGGGCCGTCCACATTGCAAGACCTGCAAGGCCCCAGCCACTCTTTGTCCTCAACAGTGGCAAATTCCAAACACAGGATACTTGGCAAGAATCGGACTGGATCTTCCCAAGGGGAAATCTGCAAGGGATGGATTTTAAAAGTCACATACTTTTACCTGTTTCCCTGATCCCTCATTCAATAATTTAAAAAGAAACAAATAATCAGGTGATTGAAAAGCTTGGGCCCTCCACTGTTTTATTGACCTGTCACTACAGATAAATGGACTATAATTTACTTCAAGAGTAAATTACAAGATGTTCATAAAAAAAAAAAGTCATACATTACGATCCCTAATTAAGATGTTCAACATGATTCCTCTTTTAAATTGGAGAAGCCAACGGAAATGGAAAACGCTGATGGTGCTGTATTTTCACTCTGCTTCTTTTCCTTTCTCTCCATCGTATCACGTTATTGTCTGGCAATCTGATGGGCAGATGTGGTGAAGCCAAGCCTGGGGCCCCCAAGTTCTCCTACAGCATTGCTATTTTGGTTTGGTGGGGATTTTTTATTTGATTCTACCCATGTCTACGCTGTTAATGGTATTCTTCAAAGAAATTCTGAAGCCACATACGGCTTTGGAGACCCTCCTGGTTAAATCAGAGAGACCAAAAAGATTTGGGATGGGACAGGGGGTAGAAAAACACAGTAGGTTAAATCAGTGGAGTCCTGACACACACACACACACACACACACACACACACACACACACACACTCACAAAAAAGTAACCTGAACTGTTTTGACTTTTTGTCTGCAAACACATGCAATTAAGGACCATGCCTTAGGGAGAGGAGCAGAAATGTTCTCCAGAGCCAAAGTTGGCGCGGTGGTCCATACAGCCCAATGAAAGCCAATGGCTGGAAAAGAGGGAAGGCGGTCCATTGGGTTCTTCACAGAGGAGGCTCCCAAGCTAGGACTTCTTCACGGTAACCATTTGCCTTCATTTGCTCAGAGTTGTTGTGTGCTTGAAGTGTGTGGACACCACGCTAGCTGTGAGGGGCTGGAAATGGACACAACGGTGTCTCCATGGAGACAGGAGTCGCCATGGCCCCGGGCTCACAGCACCCCTGGCCAGCGCCTAGCTCCTCCTGCTGTCCCTGGAAAGCATTTCCTTTCCCACCTCATCCCCCCAACCTAGGACGCCAAACGCTGGCCCTGACGTGCTGAATGCAAGCAGCACCTCTGCTAACCTCCTGACCACGCTCCGTCACAGCAGTCCATGCCCGGTCTTCAGGTCCCGGGTGACATTGTCAAGAACGATTTGTTGAAGGTCTACACCAACCAAGCTGCAGCGGGTGGCCACATGGGTTCATTGGCTCCCTCAAAGCTCACAGCTTTGCCACACTGTCCACAGCCTGGATGGGAATGGACACCACAGAGTGTTCTCAGTCATCCTGACCTCAGTCCCAAGGAGGCGGACTCCTGTATATCTGTAGACCTGGGACTCCAGGCCAAAGCATCGAGCTCTTCCTAACCTCGTTCTGAAGGCTCCATGCTCTGGGGAAGGCCCCTTGCTCACCAGGAAGCTGCTCTCCTGGGCTCTGCCTGGGATGCCCTTGAGGAGGAATAAGTAGAAGGTGAGGAGGAGATGTCATCCTAGGCAAGCTGAGGGTCTGGCTAGGAGGCCTTCGTCCTTGCCCCTCTGGGTCCAGTCCCCTCCCCAGGTCCAGAAAGCAGATGAGATCCCTCCCTCCTTTTGAACAAAGACCCAACTCTTCAGGCTCCTGTTTTCAGTTTACATCTTTCTACCAGATAGAAATTTTCCCACTTGTCCCTTCTCCTGTCCATCCATCCACTCAGCAAATATGAAGTCCCCACTGTTTAGGGTCCGTGCAAGGTGTATGTACTGTACAGGCCGACATTGGGGCTCACTCTCCGGTGGATGTCCACACACTGAAGCCAGTGTCCATGAGGCACTAGACCCTCTAGACACCAGGCAGAGCTCAGGTTCCAACTAGTGGGTAGAAGGTTTCGACCAGATGACTCGTTAACTCCCAAACGCCAGGGCTTAGCACACTGTCCATGGTTGCATGCGGCTACCAAACCCTGGACATGTGGTCAGTGTCTGAAGAACCAAATCACTCATTTTACTTGATCCTCTCTGCCTTACATTGAGAGACGGAAGCAGTGAAATTTCCCCCTCACAGTTTTGGTCAGACTTGTGTTTCACATTGTTGAAGGGCACCTCCCATTGAGATCTATGTCAAAGTTCAAAGACTTGGCACAGAAACGATGGTTGTGAAGTATCTCATGACCACCTTTTATATCAAGTATGCATTGATACGATCCTTTTGGTTTAATGAGTTTAAAGTAATGTTGAAAATCATTTCACTGTCTCATTTTACTTTCCTAAGAGGGGCTGTTAGTGAGTTTAAGATTGAAAATGTGGCTCGTGTTGTCTCTTACTGGATGGCTCTAGATGTTTTAATAGACGACTGGCATTAAACAAGCAGGCCAGGCGTGGGTCTGGCTGCCCAGATGACCTTAGGAGGGTGTCGTGTCTAATTCCTTTCACCCCGAGTAATGCTGGAGAAGGAGAGAGTCTTTGCTCCCTGTGAGTTTCACAACCAGAATGTGTTATCCAGACTCCTCGGAGCAGAACCATGTGGGGATATTAGTAAAGCCACCTCCAAACGGTTATCTCAGAATCGAAGTTTCTTCTTAATCTAGTTTACAATTCCATGTATTTCAAAGGCAAAGAGAGAGAGCCTTCCTGGAAGGTGGGGTGCCTTTCAAGTGGAACTAACCCTGCTTTCAAGATCCCCTCCCCAGGACCACTGCCTCCCCCTCAGGCCTCCAGGGATACTGGATAAGCAGATGCAGGTCCTGCAGGGTGGCCACTGTCCCTTTCACTTCTCCGGGGGTTTCTGTTGTTTTGTTCCAGAGAAGCTGGGAAGAGAACTCACTGGTCCTGGGAAGCATGCGGGCTGTGCGGGAAGACTTCTTCCACCTGTTCCCCAGCAGGTTCGTTCGGCTGGTTGCAGGAGAGGAGGAAGGAGGACTTATGGGGAAGAAAAGTGAGAGAGCAATGCACAAGAATAAGGTCACCAATGTCAAAGACAAACCCTGACATAGGCAGGGGAATTAGCAATGGACCAGGTACGAAGAAATCGTCTCTGTGAGCCTCGTAACGGCCCTGACGGCGGGTTCTGAAGGAGCCCCACTGTTCACCAAGTGCAGTCACCTACAGTGGCCCTCTCTACCCACATGACAACCTGGGAAGGAGACAGCAGCAGTGCCAGCCGACAGCCCTTCCACATGCCCATCTTCTCTGCTCAGAAAGTCAAGGTTTTGATCAGGTGTGTGCAGACGACACGGTTCCCAGGAAGCCTAGCAGACGCCAGCTCTGGGGCCTCTGTGAGGCACATCTTGATCAGGCTAAAGCCATGGTGATGAGTCCCATGACGAGCACCCACCATGAGGGAGAAGGGATGGCCTGCAGCTGCTGAGGCGTGTGGGAATCCACTTCTGAAACGCTTTCCTTGCACTGACGGAGGGATGAAGCACTGGGCACTCTTCTGCCTTGGGTTGGGCTTGTGGGAATACCTGGCCCTGGAGCCCCACCTCATCCTATATCCCCAGCCCTCAAACAGTGTGGATAGAAAGAAGAGAGAGCGTACTTCCTCCATCATGAAGCATGGAAGTCAAAACCTCGCATCGTTCTTGGCTGGAACTTCTTAGAGGAGATTACAAGTCATTGACACCATTCAGAGTCAAATTTTCTATCTCTAAAGACCCCAAATACCCTATTACTGTCTTCTATATTGGCTCCGTGAGCTGTGGCCCATGGGAGCTAATTCTAGTCCACTACCTGTTTTTATAGGGGAGAAAAAAAAGAAAGCCTTATCAGAACACAGCCCAGTATGTTCACCTATGGAAACCCACAAAACTTAAATTACTTACCACCTGATGACCATTTACAGAAAAGATGCCAGCCCCTCTCTATAACATCATTACCCAGCCTTAGCAAGCTTACGTGTGTTCACAGCCCTCCCCGGAAGGACTGAAAATATTCTGAAATCCCCCAAAGTGTGCAGAATTCCCCTTCCATTTTATAGATGAGGAAACTGATGTTCTGAGAAGTAGAGACGCTGGCCTCAGGTCACACAGCTAGAAACGGATTGGACTGCAAGTCTGACAAACTCCAGGTCATATACTATCCAGTTGAGACTGATTCTGCCTGGGGCCCTCCAGTTCCTCTTGCCTCTCAGGCCTAGGTTTGCATGTTGAAAACCAACTCAGTCGGTTCTGATGTTCAGGCAGGTGAAAATCTCTGTAGATAGTCTGCTTATTGTTTTTCAAACACGCATGCCCACTGGGATCCATTAAGCGCCAACACTCTGCCTTTAGAGTTACCACGACAAGCCCTGGCCAGTAGGAAAGAACACAGGTCCGACTTCACGGAGCTTTTAGTCCAGCATCGGGACTAATAGCTCCTGAATCTCACAGGAAGTACACAGTTACAAAAGGCCATACAATTTGAGAGAAGGAAAAGAGGGGCCTGGGCTGGTCAGGAGCAAGGGTCAGGTGCCATGGCTCATGGCCTCAAGCCCTCCCTGTTTCAAGACCAGCAAGTGATGCATGGGGTCAGGAGAGGGAGGCAACCTGCTTCATGGGAGGAAGAAGTCACAGGCGCATCTTGCCTACCTTATGGTGGCATCGGAACAAGGCACCTGCAGATGGCGGATCCTGCCCAGGCATCCCATCACACCAGGCTCTCACCTGCTTCAGTATGGACCATATTATCCCTGTCCAAGAGCAAAGTACAAAGCTACCTATGTTAGTGGCCACCCTCACTTTGCATCTAACTGCCCTGAATCCTTAGACCTGAAGAGACTCGGAAGGGTCCTCAGCCACTGCTCATCAGGAGGGAAAAGGCCTTTTGAAAAATGTAGTAGGGCAGCTCTACAGAGGACACCATTGTAAATGGACAGAACGATGGTGCAGGGCTGGGACAAAGCCTTCCATGTCACTTTCCTCCCCTCCATAAATGGCTCAATCCTGACAAATAAATCCCATCTATCAGGCAGCAGGCCTTCCCATGTCCAGGGAGGTGTGTTCAAAGTCCCTCCTGTCCCCAAAAAAACAGAATCTGGAAGCTTCCCCCTTAGTTTTATAAGGCACCAAATGTGAATTCCCTTCTCCTGTGTTGGAAAACTGGAAATTAAGCTTAACGTACAAACCTTTCTTTTCCAAAGAGGCAGGTTGGCCTTCTTCTATCGACAGACTCCAGAGCTTAGATTTATTACAGAATGGTAATCAGGCAAAAGAATAAATGCACTGCATCTTTAATTCATTAATCACCTCGGAAAGCAAAATGAACTACAGTAAAGAAGACAATCTGTTTTCGAATGTTGAAGGTGGGGGAAGAGAAAGCCAGTTTCTCAATAAAAGCCAGTCGCTAAAATCCATCTTGTGGGCAGATTAGAGGAAGGACAGTTTGCCTCTGAGGCTGGGGTTCCAAGGGGAGCTGCGAGCACAGCGCAGCAGGCTGAGGACCTGGTGTCTGGGAATTTTCCCTGGTGGTCCCCTGTGTCCTCCTCTGGGCTCCTGGTGTAACTCGTATCTTGAACCATAGACTGGCTGAGAGACCAAGCATTGGAGTCTGACAGTCCAGGGTCCAAATTCCTGCTCCATCTGGAAAATGGACAGTCCTGGGGGAGCCGTCCTGACGTACGGCCTTGAGACACATCTATCTCGCGGGATGTGGGTCCCCGAGGTGTTTCGTCTCCGCAACATTTTACTTCACCAAATTCTCGTGAAAACCAACCTTGGCTAAGGTTTCAAATACAGGCAAACACCAAACGCCAGGTTCCCCTGCAGCCACGAGCAGCTGGGCACAGGTGGAGGTGGCATCTGGCTCTGCGTCTGGGATCTGGCCTTGCAGGCGAAGAGCTTGCTTGTTCCTGCTGTCGCCGTCCCTGAGTCCTGGCTACCTGGAAACTAGAAATTGCTGTCTTTCCACCTCTTTAACAGACCTACAAATCGAACAGCGGTTAAGCCAGCATCGTAGCCTCTCTGAGCCAGCCCTCACTATCAAGGTCTGTGCACAGAAACAACGGAGAGCGATGGCCCCAGAGAGTGTTGACTGAGCTCTTCCAGGGGTTTAAGGATTTTCTCCTTTCATCTCTGCACAGCGTTGGCCTATGGCAACACCCACTTTGCAGATGAGAACAAAAGCCCACAAAGGAGACAAGTCTGTCCCGCAGGTTCACAGCTGGGAGGTGAAGAATGACCACTCACCCCTCCCTGAGCACTTCCTGCCTGGGGTACTGCTGCAGTAGGCTCCCATTCATTCTTGGCAACACACTAGAAAAGCAAGTCTCACTTTCCTCCAGAACAGTCTCGGAGAGGTTAAACCCAGTGTCTCCACCTTAACCTGGCTGACATTCAGGGCTGGACTGTGGACTGTGGTGAGAGTCTCTCTGTGCATGGCAGGGTGTTGAGCAGCACCCCCAGCTTCGACCTTTAGTACCCTTCTGCCAAGAAAATGACAATCAAAAACATCTCCAGATGTTGCCTAATGTCCCCTGGGAAGCAATGCTGCCCCAGTGGAGTCCCACTGCATGACCACAGGTGGAGGTCATGCAGGAGCTGGGAAGGCATCTGGTCTACCTGATCCCTCCATTAGATTGCTTTCCAAATGTCACTGCAACTATCTTAGGACAGCACATCTCCAGTGCTGAAGTGTGGTCCCTGTTCCTGAATCCCCTGGGGACTGGTTAGAAAGTGTACATTCTCAGGCCCCTGCCCCAGGCCACCTGAATCAGACACACTGGGGGTGGAATCAAATAGCCAAGTGATTCAGGTCCTCACTGAAGAGGGACCATCAGCTCCTTATTGCAGTTAGTGGTTCTCAGCTGTGCATTAGAGTCTCTTGGGGAACCCGAAAACAGGGGTGCCTGGGCATCACCCTGATATTCTTATTTAATCCATCAAGGCTGGGCACAGGCACTGGGATTTTGAAAGCTTTTGATGATCTCATGAGTGGCCAAAGTTGAGAAGCACCGGCCTAGAAAGTGCTGCCCCAGGTTCTCAGGGAAGTGCTGGTCCAAATCCAATAGGCCAAATAGAAACCATCAAGGATATCTGTGACACATCGGTTCAGGTCTTGCATAGATGCAGCAAGGACCTCACAGTGGTCTCCTTTGCTGTCAATCTCAAACCCAAATCATAAAACCTAGCTGCTGTTGTTGTTGTTGTTGTTGTTATTATTATTATTATTATAATATTTGCATCCTTTTTCATTGATTTATCTAGATTTCTAAAGTTTGGGGAAGCTACTTAGACTGCACCAGCTCAAGGGCAGCCACTAAATGTGGCAGGTTCCTGTTTCTCATTTTCCTGGATGTGTCTGTAAGGCAAGGCATCGTCACTGTGGGTGGCAACGGAATCCAACTTTTCCTTTAATAATACCTGAGCATCCGTCAGGGCTCTGCCTTACCCAATCCCTCCCTCCAGCCCTTGCCTTCCATAACTGACCTGCTTTGTCTCTGTCCCTCCTCAGCCCTTGGCAAGCCTATCTCCTCACCAGCCTTTCAAATTCCAGAGTCATTCACTTATTAACCTGGCTCTGTTTCCCTCCTTTCCTGTTCTCATAGTCCGGAACATCCTGTCCCTTCTTCCCAGGTGCCTATCACCTCCCCTTTTCCTGAAATCCTTCTTTGATGCCTCCAGCCCACAACATTCTCCCACTTCTCCATTCTTGCGTTTCCCATCAGAGCAGCAATATTGCTGTGCGTTTGGCACTTTTCTGCTTAACCGAGTTTATCACATAGCTTCTGATGTTGCGGGTGTGCAGTAAGTGCTTGGACAGAGCTCTCCAGGTGGGCAGGAGTGTGGAAGGCACCTCTGACGTAAGAGCACCAGCATCGCCCCCTGCAAGCATCCCACATACTGCCAATATCAGTCCCTGAATGTGGAATTGGGAAAATAAACACACCACTGGCTCCTGTAAGTCAGAGACACAGGCTCTGGCACATGGTGAGCAGGAAACTAGCAAACATTTATTGGGAATGCATTCTGTGCAAGGCCCTATTGTTAAACCCTAAGCACAGGGGAGAAAAAGTAGAACACTGGATCACATCTAGAATGGAACAACAATACCAAAAAAAAAAAAAAAAAAAGCCTTTCCCAGAGTGGCAGGTGACAGGCAGAAGATAAGGCACAGACAGGTAAAAAGAAGGGAGCAGCCAACCTTTCTCAAACAGACCATGTGGTTCCCTTGAGTCCCGAGAACAAAAATCCTTGGTGTTTTTGAACCGAGAAGGCATAGTTGTTGCTGGACACTTCCGCTGTCACCTGAGTGATAATGGGAATAGACAGTAGAAATGGGCACTTAAGAAATGCCACCCTGCTGGTTGGTGAACCTGCAGAGAATTCCACAAGGCTGGCTTTAGCATCCCCATCTGAAAGTCGGGACACAAGGACCTAGAGAGGGGAAGTGACTTTGCCAAAGTCACCAGCCTAGGAAGGTGTGGCCTTGAGGACCCTGGAAGCTGCTTCACCTGAATTTCCAAAAAACAAAGTGGTCCTTTCCTGCATCAGAGACTGACTCAGCGAATAGTCCCTTAGAGAGAACTATTCCCCAAAGGTATTCAAACGGGGCTTCATTGACCTGGAGCCCAGGGAGACCCAGGGGAGGGAGGAGGGCCAGGGTTTGGAGGACCCACTCTAACCTCAGCAGCTTTCTGTTTCTATTTTATATAGTGATCCCACATAAACTTTCATTTTACAAATGGCTCCTCTGCTGAAACAAAACAAAATAAAATGAGTTTGAAAGCCTCTGATTCGCGCTACATCCTTAAATTTATGGAAGCGGTAACTGAAGCCGGGGGAGCTGCTAGCGGTCATTTCCACCACACTGTATTTCTCTCTAACCTGATGGAGTGTGAGAAGACTACAGGAGAGATTTTCAACAATGCATCACAGCTCAATGATCTCTCTGCCAAAATGGAAACTGCTGAAACAAAAGTTTTAACTGCCAGGAACCACTGCCCCTGGACCCGAAGCAGTGGGTGTGGACCCCCTTTGCTGTCCTCTGCTGGGTCCCTACAGCAAGGGTCTCTGGAATTTCCAGGCTCCGTATCACCAATGTCTCAACCCCCAGTTGCATCCAGATTCAGGCTGGAAACACTCAACCTCCTGTTGTTTTACATAATTTCTCTGCAGGGGGCCCTGCCCTACTCACCATCTCCCCCAAAATGCAACAAAAGGTCAAAGAAGTAGAGCTACAGACCCTCTGCCTGTGCTGCTTACCTGCCATGGGACTCTTCATTTTTTCTCCTCCAGAGAGAAGGCTATGACTGCATTGCTGTATTTTAAGATATAACTCACAAATTAAAAACCGAAAGAAGAAACACATTTTTCTGTCAATGGCTTAAGGGGATTCCACCTCTAAGCTGCTGCTAAAGCTTTCTTAGTCTTTTTTACATTTGTAGCATTTTGGAGCAATTTGCTGGAGTCAAAGAAAGCAGTGAAATTTCCACAACCAACTTCAAAGCCCCCAAATCCTGCATCAGTGGAAGGGAGTCTGGTAGCAACACCAGAGGGGACGTTTTTCAAAGAGGCGTGTGTAGCAACGTGCCAGGCATTTTTTGCCCTGCGTCTGCGATTGATGTTAATGGCAGACATGTGACCAAATCCCCTTGTAGTTCTTTGAAAAAATGCCCCTCCCTTTCTTCCCCCCAATACTGTGGGCTGTGACAATGCAGATGATATGGGAAAAGAAAAAAAGCCAGAAGAGCTGGCTCAGCTCAATGAGCCCCACTGGCCTTAATGAACCACCTCGGCCCCTTTTACCTGCTGGAGAGTGTGGAGCAGAGACAGGTGGAATGAGCCGAGGGGCTACCGGGCTGGCTTCCCCCTTGGAAAATGAATTCTGGGCAGAAATAGTTTAAGAAAGGGGCATCGTGCTCTATCCCAGGGTGCCGTCACAGTGGCTCACTCCTCTCTTCTGTCACAAAGGCTTCCCTTCCCTCCCCTCCCTGGCCTGGCCTTCCAATGTCTTCTCCACCTGGCCATGGTTTCTCCACCTTGGTCCATGCTCAGGGTAATCCTTCCTCCTCGACACCTAAGTGACCCGTCGGTGTCAGCTAAAGCCCCAGTGCCATGTTCATTTTGTGCTATAGGTGGTGCACAGTGTTGGTGGAATTGGATCTTAAAACCCTTAAATCATCACAACTCGGAGGCAAACCCATCAGAGAAGAGGTACATTTTCAAAAGATCCATTTTCAATAGATCTCCCAAAGAGGATGTTCAGAAAGAGCCCTGGTGCGGAGGGCACTTAGCAAGCTGCCCAAGAAAGGAAACGTAGCCACAACAGTGACCAGAAAGTGACAGGAGACGGGTCTTTTTGAAAAGCTGGGAGAAGATTAAGAGAACGATTTCTAATTTTGACAGACCGCAAAGCCATTCTCTTTGGCATTTCACAAATTTTGCGGGCTCTGATCAGCAGCTGGTTTGCTGGTCTGTGTTCCTAATTGCTCATCCAGGTGCACCCTGAGCTTTCTGGAAAGGCTTTGAGATAGCTACTACATGCCACTTGCTGATATGGGGTTGAGCTGGACACAAAAATATATGAGGTGTGAACTCTGTGCCCACGGTGCACAGTGTCCAAGAGGAGAGAAGAAACTCAGGACACAGTTGTCTTACTAGGTAGGTCACGAGTGTCCTCAACAAAGGTCCATTATTTTTGTGGCTTAACACAGTGCTTTAGTGGAGAATCGATGTGTCTGAGAATCTATGTGTGATCCAGCCTCTTGGTTAACGGGAGCCAGGGTCATTTTCCCTTGCTCCCGTTTCTGCTACAACCCGGCTGCATACCACATAAGCACCTGAGGATAATGATGACAAATAATATAAATATCTCATTCGAATCCACAGAAGACTGTACGCATAATTCAGGAATACATCTATCCTTGTAACTCGAAAGCTAAATACATTATTCTCCTTTGTATGCAGAAAATTTTTTGAAAAATTACACTGTTAAAATTAGCCGTTCTACCAGCTCAAATCCATTGTAGATCCCGTGGCTCACACACCGGGTCTGGGAAGGATGATGGGTGAGCTGACTGTGTAGACACAGCAAAGGTTTTTTGATTTTCAGTCACTTGACCCATTTTGAAAAAGAGAAGAAGGAGACCCAGCAAGGAAATCAGGGGACTGTGACCCACTCAGGTCCCGAGGGCTGCTTAGTGCCAAGACAGGCTTAAAGCTGAGGCTTCCGATTCCTGTTTCCTTTCTGGGGGTACCTTATCCAACTGCTTATAAAGTATAGATTGATGTTAATAGAGCACTGGGAAGGCCAGAGAATGAGGGGAGAAACAAAGCAATTGTTCATCCCTCTCCATTTTAAACTGACCTGGGAAACGCTGAGTTGGCAGACATGGGATTAAAATGTGGGAATATTACCAGCAGCTCCTTTATTTACCATGTCCCTTGGACTCTTCTCCAGGAGTTCTCGGGCCTGGTTGTACATTTGAATTTCTGAGAATTGCTTAAAAATTAAAAATACTGATGCCTGAGCACCATCCACCCGCAAAGGTTCTGATTTACTTGTTCTGGGGCAGGATGTAAATGTTTTTGAACCCCCACCCCCATACACCAGAAGACCCCAGGCTGACCACCATGGTCTAGGATCAGAGACCTGTTTAGGATTGGACATACCTCAAGCCCTCTCATTGCTGTCTCCAAAAGAAATGCAGATGAGTCTCAGGTACCCCTTTCCCTCCCCTATGCTGGAAACTAACCAGAGCAGGAGTCTAGTCCAACCCCGTTCTCAGAAAATCTGACAGGGCGGGCAGGCAGCTGGCTGAGAGGACCTACCCCAGGCCACGGCTGAATGGATGAGAGTGAGTGAACCTCTATCTCTTATGAGACAATTGGAATTTAAAACCTCCAACCAACCTGTTCGTGGAACTTCAGAGGAAAGGCCATGTTTCCTGTGGGACCCAGGCAGGGGAGAAGGTGGGAATTGAGCGTATGCTGAGCTGGGTTTGTAGGGAGAAGGGCAGATGTGCCAAATGAAAGACGGGAGGAAAGAGGGACATAGAATGGACTCTACCCCTGTTTCTCCTCCATGCCAGGTTTTATTTAATATTCATAATAGACACCTTTATCCCTATAACAAAGATACAAAAACCTCAAGGCAGTTTCTAAAGAATCCCCGGGCAAAGCCCTAGGAAATTAAAACACTCCTTACAGTAGCTCTGTTGTCTTGGATGGCTCATCCAGGGTTTTTATCAGAGCAGAGGATCCCAAACAGGGCTCCTGAAATCCTATGGGGAGCCATGAGCCGTTCCCATTGCTGTGACACACAGGATCACCCCATGACCGCTCTCTTCTCTGGAACACACGTCATGGGATCATGCTGATCCGATAAACAAAATGAATACTTAGAAAGACAGTTGAATCATTCAGAACATAGAGTACAGGGGAAGACTAATGAAAGAGTTCTTCAGTGCTGAAGACAATAATAAGAACTTCGATACTTTATTTTTTAAAAACCTGTTCCCACACTATGCTAGTTCCACGAGATGGTTAACTAAAGAATAACTCCTATGCTCACATAAATTTGGAAAATATCAGGCACCCTTTGGGTTGGTACAACACACACACACACACACACACACACACACACACACACGATATACACATTAGCATACAAAGGCTCTGAGGTGATGATACCAAAATTACATGTTTAACTTTAGTCCATAATTTCTCCAAATCACTGACCACAAAAGTCCTCAAAGCATAGCAATTCCCCCACCCGGCCTTTTTATTTTTTCAGGGATAAAAAGTAAAGTAGATAATAGCTCTATTACCTTTTTTTAAAGATTAATAACAGATATAAACTATTGTTCTCAATTTTTCAATTTTGAAACCATTTATTTTAAAGCAGAGGGGGAAAGTCCAATATCATAATAGCAAAGTTATTCTAATACAAACCACAGCTTGCAAGGTCAAGGTCAAATTTTCATCCTATATAACACTGTCCATGGTCAAGCATGGCAGGTGTTTACCCTGTGCCAGGTGCTTTACATACATTATCATATTTAACTCAGGTGCTTTACATACATTATCATATTTAATCCTTTGCACAGGCCTTTGAGGGACTACCCCTATCTTACAGATGTGGAAACTCTGTGTTCTTTTCAGTGCTACTTCGGATTTTGCTGACAACTTTTTATTAAATGGGGCTTTCGCTGGAGTGATTTAATGTGGATTTATCTTCACTATCCAGCAATTTCCTAAGTGCCAATTGTGCACCTGACACTTTACACATTACAAGGTATTAAGGAAATGTATCATCTATTATTTTTTAAATGTGTTTGAAATGACAATCTTTATTTTTTGAGTAGAGAAAGTTGGCTCCATTACCTACCAAAATCCAACCACAGGATCATTGCTTTTAGAGCTAGAAGAGCCCCTGGGGTGGAGACTGTGAGCGGTCACAGCTCCTGTCCTCCAGACATGGCTCAGAGGATTCATGTTTTATTCTGGCTTCACTTGACCCCACTCAGATGGAGATGACCAGGCAGGAAGGGGTCCCTGGTCTCCCACTGCACACATGGAGGTTACCAATGGGGTGTGCAATGGAGGAGTGAGGGACGGACTGGGCAGGATAAGGGCAGCTGGTGTCTATTTAGAAATACCTGCATAACTGTTGTATAGGGTCCAATGTCACCTTCATTACTTTTGTGCCTGAGTTTCCTCAACTGAATAGAGGAGATTAAAATACCTGCCCATCTGGTTGATTTAAGGATCAAAGATGGCACAGGTGTTGGCTCCTAAGACCCAACCCAGAGTAGCTCGACCTCAAGCCTACGCAGCTTTGGACGACCTCTGAAGGGCAAGACTGGGCAGAACACCCTTGTCCTCAACTCCATAGAAGTTTTCTCTAACTCTTGACAAACTGGTGCTGTCCCCAAGAGACCAGAAGAAATGCTAAATACCAACTCTCCTTTAAATACAAAAAAAAAAAGTTCTTGATTCTCATAATAGATCTCTATACTTTCAAAGTTAGAGAAAAAATAAGTTTGTAGTCAAAATTTTTGAATGAATATTAGAGTCCAAAACCCGAGAAATGTTCTAAATTGTGACTGGATCTCCATGACTCACTCAGGAAACCACTTTTCTATGTTTTCCTCTTCATTTGGGTAATCTTTGAAAAAACCTGAGCTCCAGATAATCACTCACTCAGACTCTCCAATACCCGTGACGCCGGTTACACGTGCCTACACTCCAGTTGCAAATTTATGTCTCTGGTACATTTGTAAAAAAAAAAATATTTTCCAATTTCAGAACATAAAACCCTGCTAATAAACAAGTAACAGATAGCAAATAACCAGTAGAACATCTTCTCTAGAAATAAATTTCAATGAATGAGATAACCTGGCATTAACGTAAAATGATTTCGTTTTACTAACATTCGTACATTCCATCCTTCATTACACACAACACCGTGTGCCTCTAATGTGGTATGGCCATTGTGTTTGTAACTTACAGACAACATTTTGTTGCACTGCAATGTTTCGGGGTGTGTGTGTCGAGGCTCAGGCCAGGGACCCATTTTCCGGAGAGCCACACCAAGCACTGCTCGTCAATGCCAGGACTAAATACCCGGGACTCAGGTGGATGCCAATATTTTCACTGATACTTATGATCAATTTCCTCTCCAGTTTCACAGCATGTATCCTTTTCTACCCTTAAAGATTTTATTGTTCGGTGCCTTGTTTCTAGATAGAATTCTATAGCCCTGTTCATTTCTCATATTAACAGCTTAATATTTAAACTTGGGAAGACAGACAAGGAAAAATGGAATGAGAAAACTTTAGGTCGCCCAGTAAATCACACTTGCCTCTCACTTGACAGACATCAGGCTGAGTTTGACAGGAAGCCCTCCCCTAAACTGCCCTTCCACATTTGAACCCGAAGGTCCAAGCAATAAGTAAATAATTTTGGTTGGATATTAATTACGAATTATGTTTTTTC
The DNA here is from genome assembly GCF_964194105.1 of Spermophilus citellus. NCBI lineage: Eukaryota > Metazoa > Chordata > Mammalia > Rodentia > Sciuridae > Spermophilus > Spermophilus citellus. The sequence goes on from NC_138200.1 coordinate 62,012,886, forward strand.
CTTTAAAGAATTAATTAAAAACACTAGATGGAATAAATATTTCAGGAGACCAGCAGCAAAGTGGGAAAATACCATGTGTTTGGAGTTTTAGTGCCCTCTGAGTACGGAAATTTATTTGCAGCAAGCAGAAAATAGACAGCCAGCATAAAAACACAGCAGAGTCCCTCTAGTAAAATTATTTATCAAGCTAACAAGGGAGGGACCCTTCTAGTAACAACAAGCCAGCCAGGAAAAGCCAAGGCTTTATATTTTACCTTTGGGTTAGCAAACCAGTAAAAATGCCAACTGACAAGCACTTCACATAAACATTTCTTTCTAAATGAGCTTCCTTGTTAGGGGGAAAAGGAAAGAAAAAAAAAGTCTTCCAAGCTAAGGAGTACTACAGCTTCCAGAGAATTCTAGCATGCATGTCCTGACCCTTCGGTACACACGTATACAACTGAAGACACAAGGTAATGTGCATTACAAATGGAGTCTAAGTAACAGATTAGAAGTTCATCACATCTGCTTGCGCCCTCAGCAGTGTGTCCTCTTACACGGATGTTTAGGAGTCGCGGGATCAGAAGATGCATTTTCAGAATCAGCTTTAACAGACCCTGAAACAAACTCCTTCCATATATATCTACAAACACCAATGTGTACTGACATTGCCACTAGAGTACAGGACTCATTGCTATATATTTATTTTTAAATATTTATTTTATGAGCAAAACCCCAAGGTGGGATTTTACAGTTTAGCTTAACGATACCAAACTTTGATTATAAATTATAAGTCTCTTTATTGCAGCTTGCAATAAAGCATAACAAAATAGCAAAAATAACACAAGAAAGAAAGAAAAGGAAAAAGAAACCTTGGAGTCAGAAGAACCTAGTGGCCTGATCCCAATTAAATTTTAAAGAAATAGTAAAAAAAAAAAAAAAAAAAAAAAGGCATTCTCAGAATAACTGCATCCTCAATGGCTCTGAGAATAACTTCTGCCGAATTTACAATGAAATCACGTGCTTGGATCCCATCTTTGCTAAAGTGAAAAATCCCCTGGGTTAATGGTGCAGTGATAGGAAGGTGCCTTTTTATTGTGGAAGAAAACGATGCTGGTGCACAGTTACATGAATGACACTGTAAAATGTTGAGTGGAGACAGCCAGAAACCCCTTGCAGGAACCAGACGCCCACCCTGCTCCCCACCCATGCCTTAGAAAAGGCTTCTCAGCAGCGGGGATGGCGTTTCATTATTAACACCAGCTGACTCAAACAAAATAGGAGGAAAAAACGAAAAACAAATCCTTCCTTATTTTTTCCTTCTCCAGAACAGGGTGACATTTCATGACGCCTCTGTACAACTTCCCACTCTCAGGCAGGAGCCAAGTTGTGGCCTGTGCTTTTCTTCCAGGGTCAAGGCCTGCACTCTCCAACTCTAATCCTACGGCCCAGTTCGGGATCTGGGTGCATTATTTGCCCACAAATCTGTAGGGGTGATTTATAGCACAGAAATTGCGGTATTTCATGACCACATTCCTTCTTTGCCCTTGGATGAGGGGTTACCAAGCAAGTAGAGATCAGAGCAAACAGATCTAACACTCTAAATAACTAGGCTCCCCAACTGCCAGTGGAGCAAGTTGGAGGAATGTCTGAGCACTTCATATGCTTAGCCACCACTTTACCACCCTCACCTGAGCTGGGACTGGACTTTGAGAGCTGCAGAAATGGAAGTTCTGGTGCAGTGGTTCTTTTGGATCAGAGAATATTGAGCAGGTGGGGAGGTGATGGATCTAGGAAAAAAATGAGATGTCAAAGGGCTCTGAACATAGGGTGTGTCTCCAGAAGGCCACTAACAAGGAGAGGTGCAAGAGCCCGCAGACCTGGAATGACCGAGAGAAATCCTGTCCCCGTCCTGTACCCTCTCGCTCTAGGAGGGCAAAGCCAGACTCAACCCTATAAACGCCTTGATAAAGCTGGTGATAGCCCATGCACTTTAGTTTCTTATTGTTCTAGACCATGGCAGAAAAACTGCTCAGAGCTTGAAAAGGAGAAAAAGAAAAAGAAGATACGAAAAGTCTGGGGAAAAAAAATAATAACAATTCAACAAATTGCCTTCAACTGATGGCACAGAACTTCAAGTGCATGCGGGGCACAGACGCAATGACTGATAAAGCAAGTCTTAGGATGGGTCACAAAAGTCTACCGCGGGGAAGGAGATTTCTAACCTCTGATGGCTCCATCGCTGCTGAGGGGCCAGCTGTGCCAAGCATCCCTGTCAGTGAACTTAAGCGCCTTCCCAGAGGCAGCTCATGGTGCAGACTGCTCCAGGTACAATGAGCACCTTAAAATGATGTGAAAGAATCCTAATTGCTCCATGAAAAGAGAGAGAGAGTAAAGAAGAAGTAGGGAAAATAAACAGAAAATTCTTTTCTATGCAAAACATTCAGCCCAGCAAGACCCCTGACATTAGGTTTCTCCCCCATTTCCTGCACATCAGGAACGAACCTCATTTGAAGCATAAGCAAGCCTGAGGCACACCACTGTGCTGTGTAGACTCCAGCCCTTGAATCAACTACCATGGGTAACACGGGGACTCTGCATTGATTAACTTTACAGAGGCCGAGTCAGCCCTGCGTTACGATCCTTTTAAATAACCACAAACCCCAACTCAGCCCTGCTGCTGGACGCAGGTAGAAGAAGATCAGAAACTTCCAGCCCAGCGCCCAATTTGAAGGAAGACGACCTCAGGGTCAATTTCTCAGAGCATTTCAGATCAATTCAATTCTCACCTTCGCTGCCTACCTGGGAGCAAATGAACTTCCCCTGCTTTTCAATAGACTGAAATGACTCGAAATCGTCGCTGGCTGCATGGGAATGACCACATTAATAGAAGATGCTGGCAATTCCTACCAACAGCTCCCTCTGCCTCTGTTTTTGGACTTGTCTGCCTCACCTCACCTATGATTGTGTCATAGGATGCGCCCTGGATTCCTAATCGGGTGAGAATGTCTTCCAGCAGCTTACACCTGAGGTGACTGCTCAGTGGCCACCTTGTCCCCATTGAGGAGAACTGTAAATCCCACAGCCGGTTGGATTTTTCCCATGGAGCACCTGAAACTGGGCCCTCCCCTCCCCCACCTGGGCAGGCTAGTTCCCATCTGCGAGGATCTAAGTGCTAATAGCTTTATTACATTTCCTGTAGATGCTGGAGAGGCACACTGAAATTTTCCCCCTGGGTTTCTGTCGTCCTGGCATTTTCCAAATATTACAAAATGGAAAGCAAAAACAAACAAACAAACAAAACCCTCAACCCTGGTGCTTAGCTCGTTTATTGCTGATAATTTCATTAGGTGCCAGGAAAAGCAAAAAAAAAAAAAAATGCAGACACAAAACAACAACTTGACAGCAATTTTTTGGAGTGAGGAAATGAGAGACTCAGCAAGCTGCAGGTGAAGGGAGTTTCAACACTGGCGTCTGTGAACAGCAGCAGTAAATCTGAGCTTTTGGCAGGTGACGGAGTGCACGGCGGCGTGCCTTTAGAAGGAAAGCTTTTTACAGAAGCATCATTGTTTTAAGTAATGAGTCCCGCACTCGTGTGGAAATTCTTTCTTCCTTTCTTCCCCCCAAATCCATCACATTTCTTTAAGTCCACCCCGCTAACAGTATACCAGAGTTGACTGAAAATAATACACATTGGTGTGGCAGTTCTTCTGCTATAATTAATTGATTGAATCAGCTCAGTCGTGGGCCAGTGTCTGGAGAATGGAAAACATTAGCCAGACTATGTAAAGGGAGTGTGGTGGCTGATACAGAAAGGTGCAAGAGAAATAAACTAATAACAACAACAAAAGCAGTCAGGGGAAGTCTGAACAATGAAATACCTTAAACAGAAGTGCTCCCCCGATTTTGTTAGATAGACACCCTCGTGCAACATGCTTGAGTTACATCATGGAGTTTGTGATAGGTTGGTCCCAAAGCAGATCTCTCAGCAAGATAGCATGCTCCTGCTCTGGTTGTGGGTGAGTGAGTTTAATTCCAAGAACTGAGTGTGTAGAAGCCCTGAGAAGGCTTCAGTGAGAACAGGGCCAAGACCAGCCACAAGGGCCTTTCAGAGGCATCAAGACATCAAAACTTCTGACCTGGGTTTTCACATGTCCCTCGCAGGGACCTACGAGGTTCACATTTCCATTAAAATATTTTGATGGACCCTGCTAGGGACACCAGCTTAAGGTCCCTTTACTTTTACATTTGAACGAAATAGTCACACATGGTGTGCTGAGACATCCCGTCAACACTGGGCATCAGGAGTTTGCATTTTATTTCTGAAAGATTATGGGCAACACGGAAAGAAGAGTAAGCAAAATAGAAAGGAGATTTCTGAGCACTTGGGCTGGTTTTGTTCTGTCGTGGTTTAGTTTATCCTCACTTACAAGACAGCAATGCGTTCCTCATATTTGACAGCCTTTTGAATTCCTACCATTGACATAAGTACGGTCAGGGTCAAACATGTCCAAGCCGTAAGACTAGAGAAACAATTGATGGGTATGTTGGAACCAAGGGAGTGCTGTTTCTACGGGTCCCATCAGCATTCCCTATGAGTGAATGCAAAGCCACAAGCAGGCCTCTCCCCTGTTTGTATCACGCCTGCCTTCCTCAAGGGAGCTCTGCAAGGCTTGGCTGCATCCAGAGGGGTCTGAGCCAACGTCAGGAACATCTGAAATGGGCAGAACACAGACCAGAGCTGGCTGAGATCTGTCACCCCCTTCCCAACTGGGGTTTCAGCACCTAGCACACAAGAGCACATTCGGAAGACCTGCTTTCCAGCTTGGGGCAAGTCATGGGCTCTTGCAGACAGAGTCCGAGGCTCATCCAAGAACCACCCTGAATGTGAGGGTCACGCAGTGTCCTTACATGTTTCCATGGCAGCAATCGCACCTCGGTTAGCAGCGATGCTACCTATAAACACTTTCCATCAAGTGGCCATACTGGGTGAAAGGTGGACAAGAAGGGTGGAGTGTGCATCTCGGGTTAGAAGACCTCCTCCAGAAAGCACAGTCTTGATACACCATGCATCGGGGTCGATTTGCATAGGTTAGGCTGCACCAGGCGCTCATGGAAAAATGTTGGTCAGGATCAAGGGATACTACCAAAAGGAAAATTTAATCTTTTTTTGTGATACCACTTGGGATGAATATTTTGTAATATGTCCATGAACCATTATATAATCTGGACCGTGTTTCTGAGAATAAATGAAAGGTAATTAAACGGCTCCCCTAATGGCTTGTGATTTAATTTTCAGACCTTAGCCTAGAAAACTGCTGGAAATAAGTCACAAACCTGAATATGGTAGAAATTAGCCAAAGGGAAGAAAACCTCATGGTTCACCATTTTTTGGTTTTCACTCCTGAAATCCCTTAACCAAAGTGACTTTCTGAAAATAAACTAAGTAACTCCCCCAAGAGGACCAAGCATTGAACTTTTCATATATCAGCTTATAATATCTAATATCACAGAGGAACTTCAAGGAATTGTCTTCCTCATCCCCAAATTCCCCATCTGACCAAATGCCTTTCTCTTCTTTTCTCTTCCTTGCTCTCACCTGTCAATCATGTTCACAGTTGAAATTTGATTTCTCTCCCACCAGTAACCTTATATGAAATATTACCAGGAGGGTCAGGACCAGTGTGAACCTTGCTTTTAAAGTTCATTAACTCTTTGTTCAAAACGGATGGTTTCAACGTCACAAAGCCTGCACAGTGGCTTTGTGGTCCTAAATCATCATATTGAACCGGCCATTTTCAAATTGCAATTAGAAAGATGAGGACAAGAGAGGAATAAAGTATTGGAACTGCATGCACTCACACCAGACACATCAGTAAACCTCAAAGGTATACATGGAATTAAAACCCATGTATGGGAACTATTAAAGAAAATGTTAATTTCATATAAGGTTAGCAATGAAACAATATTTCATATTCACAATCCAGTTATTCATCGAGACTTTCATGGTAGCAGCATGTAGTAGTAAGTAATCAGATACTATTTTTGAATAGAGAGAAGAAATGAGTTCTGTTTTTCCAAAGCTCTCCATTTGCCAGATCTTTAAAGTGCCTCTTTTGCAAAGAGTAGCAATTTGACAGTGTGACTTTTGCCCCCCTCAGTTTCCACTAGGAACCAAAAAGAAAAAAAAATGTATTTCATGCAAATTTCTCAGCAAGCAAAAATTTCAATAATAAAAAAAAACTCTGTGCCATTAGCCAATGAGAGGTAACAAGAATACATAGAACTACGACACTAAATAATTATTGGTGTGACGGTGTTAGTCTACCTCTCCAAATGAAGAGGGTTTATAATTAAATTCATGCTGGGATACTTGTAATTGAAAACCCATTTAAATAGCTCAATTTCATTTTTTTTTTAGTAGATGAAAATCAGATTTCTGTTTCCCACTTGTATCCTCCCCTCCCCTTCTGTCTCCAATTGAAGTGGGGAGTTGTTCCAGAGACACATTTGGATGCAGAAGGAAGGCCACACTGTGCTTTGAAATTATATTAAATTTTCCAAATGTGAGTCTGGACCAAATTATAAGCAACTCTAAATTTGGAATATTTGTTAGGCCCAGGTAGAACTACCCAAGGGCAATGAATGCCAGTTGCATGGATTCATCCAAATGGCCTGACATTCACCTTTTGCAGTGTCAACACACTATGTGGGATCAAGCCAAAGATCTGAGATCTACTCAGACTGAATTACTCTGTAAGTGACATCAATGTAATGAAATAAATACAGACAATGAATGCATGCTGGTTCTCACACACATTGCTTCTATGACTCCTCTGCGGCATCTAGTATCACGTTGTAGGGTGCATGTGAAACCTAAATACTAAAACTATTCCAAACGGGAACTTTTCACACCCAAAGAATGAGCAGCATCCCCTGCTTGCTGGCTAACTTCTCCTCTCACGGCAAACTCACTAAAACAAGCGCATGCAAATCAAAAATCAAGAAGTACCTCTTTGACTTCAGGCAACTGGACTTTTCACATCACTGATGTAGAGGACTCCCTTGGGTACCTGATTTAGCAAATATATTAAAATAAACAAAGGGTAATTAATAACCATGAAGAATGTTTCAAGGACAGTACGTTAATGGCAGCATAACTATGAAAAGGGCAGAGTTGGACCAAAAGAAGATTGATTTAGTTCCACTTGCTTCTGCCTGGTGGCCTCAGCCCAGTCAGATCAGAGGAGGGGTTGGCATGGAAGGGGGTGGCCTAGACTGCTGGTGGCTGCCTCTGAACTCTGGCTCCCCCACTGGGAGCCTGAACCCACGGGCCTTGCAGTCTGGGTCAGTCCTGAAGTGTTTGCAGTTCAAAGGGACCCAAGAGATTCTGGGTTCCATGTGGGAAGGATTCAATCATGTCTGATGGGCTTCTCATTCACAAGCGATTGCTGATGGCCCATCCCTTAGAGGACCCCCGGTCCAGCTTTGGCAGGCAGTGAACTAGGCCACGTTCTCTTCCATTTTCTACCCGCTCCTCTGTTGCTCTGATCTGTCCTGCTAACACTGCCGACCTTAACTGCAAACGTTCTCTTAACAAATAGAACCATTTAGATACTACCCCTTTATTTATTAACCACTTCTCTGTTTAAATTCCTAGCAGGGAGTACTTAGAACAGTGATACCAAAATGAGGTTGCTTAAAAAAAAAAAAAAGACGTTTTGCTTCACAATGAATAACAAAACACAGTAATTCAAAGTAGTTAGCTTTCTATGGTTCAAAAAACCCTTATTGCCATTAGCTGTACTAATGTAAGTGGCAAAATAATGATCATTTACTATACAGAGCCCAATATTTTCCAGACAGCAGCTTAATAACAAAGCAGACCTGTCATTGCTTCCTATAGTTAGTCCCACTATACAAATTCAGACTGTCAAAATATATTTAAAATCTAATTTAAAAATTCAACACAGTTACAGCAAATCTGTGTATAATAGCTACAATAAACTAGTAAGTCAATCTAATTTTTTTTTCTAACAAGGATAGTCAGTTATTTTTCTTTAATCCCCTGTATTTTATTTGGAGTACCTTACAATTGGTGTGAACAGATAGACTACATCCATCCACATGCTGTCTGCAGGCAGTTGTAACTGAACACATTTTCTTCACCAAAATTTGTCACTCACTGTAACTGTCTGATTCTTTCAAATGCTCTTTCCCTAAACAGTAAGGCAATGCCCTAAAATGCTTGGGTAACAAAACTGACCCTAGATATCTGCCAGAACTATCCCCAATACATTATGTGCCTGCATCCTATTTCATGGTACAAATGCTTTTAGAGCCTTAAGGTACAAATTTCTTTTTCATGTATTAATCTTTCGTCAAACATATTATTTCTTTGAAAAGGGGGGTCGAAAAGAAACAAGACACATACGGAAATTACAAAATTCAAAAGTGTATCAGTAAAGTAAATTGGTCTCCATTTGAAGTTCAAATACTTAACCTCTAAAACAATGACTATATAAACTTTCCAATTAAGATGCTTTCTTAAAGATCTCCAGAAACAACAGATTCTTTCAGAAATACAAGTGAATAGAGTTTAAAAGCTTAAGAAATTTTGGAGAGAACATTGCTGTCTTTCCTCTGGGGCATTGCAAACATCTGTTAAGCTCCGGCAAGGAATATTTACATGAGATCATATACTTGTGAGGCATTTTTCAATTTTAGAAAAATATTACAAAGCAATAATTGAACAGAGTCTTGCAAAATGCCCCCTTCTCCTTCCTGACCATATCATTGATAGTCTCCGTTATTTTTGGAGAAAAAGAATCAGCCTCATTAAATGCAATATTTGGCTTCTTGCCTGAAATCTCATAAAGTAGATGTCCTTTTTAGATCATTGGTGTCACTTTCCTCAAGATGACCTCTACTCTCCAGCTACCTGGGGAACCCATACAGTTATCAAGGCATTTACTTTCAAAAGCCAGAATGGGGGTTGGAGGGGGGAGTTCTGTTTGCACACCTGAACAGAGTCCAAAAGCCATGTGGTTTCTCTGTTCTCAGTACCTTTGCCCAGATCGGTCACTGGGGAAGGGTGGTGAGGGCAAGGGGGTCTCGCCTGGGAGTGAGAGGAGATTTTTCAAGCTGGACCACGATGGTGTAATCTAAGCCAGATGTCTGACAGCACTGAGCCTCCTACACTACCACGGAAGAATATTTTTTAAATAGCTTAAGAGTGTGTACTGATAATGCAAGGGAGGTTTCAGAAGTGTAGTGAATTAACACAGACAGCGTACCCTGAAAAACGTCTCCTGGGTCTCCACACCCTCCAAGTTATGGAAAGTCTGGTGGAGGGAGCTGACCACATGGGAAGGTTGTTCTGAGTAAGACAGAATTCAGACCAAGTTCTTATGTCTACCAAGGAACAGAGTAGACCCATTAACTCTGCCCTGTGATCACTTTAGTTAGCTTCAAAAGTAGAAACTGCAAGTTTGTCTGTTAATAGTTTTCCCCGGCTGCAAAGGCACTTTAAAGGGGTTCATAGATTAAATAAATAAATAAATGGCAGATGAAAGAAGACGTTGCCTTCATTGCCTGAAAATGGAAGGAAACAAATATCCTCTTTTAATACATTCTATCTCAAAATGATTACCCCAGATTTTTTTTCTCCTGTGCTATCAAAAAGGATTTAAAAAATAAAAAATCTGACCCTGTAAAAGTGTTTCCGATTCATACATCATTGTTTTAGTTTCAAAATATTTATCTGCTCATTAATAAATCCTTCTCTAAGAAAAAGGGAAAGAGAGAGGAAAAAGGAGATGCATATATGAAGACGCCATGAGACTTTCTTAGTTCAACCCCTGACACAAGCTCCCTATGAGAAAGAGGGCCTATGTAAAAAAGATCCTTCTTGAAATTAGGAGTTTCAAAGTTTGTCCTCTGGACACAGCTTCTGCATGCCTGGGAAATGTCTGGAGCCTATTCCTGGCCCTGATGGAAGAATCCTAATAAAGTTTGCGTGGCTGGCTTTGTATATACACCACGGGTAACCCAGACCATATCGCCATTTCCAGGAGGATTTTTAAACTTGCACTCTAGATTTCCCTCTTTCTCTTTTCCCTCCTGCTTCTGTCTCTAACCAAAGGGGAGAAAAAGAGGGGGACAGATCTGGAAAATGGGCCAGAAAATTAATGAGTAAAAAATCAAATGATCTGGAACCAATGATCTTATTTACAGAAGGTTCCCAGGAGCTCGCGGGTGGGGCCGGGTCTCCAGGTGAAGGGCAGAGCCTTCAGCGCAGACTCCACTCCCTCCCTCCATGCGCCCACCTAGTAGTTCTGCAAGCCCGGCCGCCCGGCGGAGGCCAGGGCAAATCCTCCGGGAAACTGTCAGCCAAATTCCACTGGAGATCCGAGCCCCCTGGGAGCGGTGCGGGCCCTGACAGGGCTGGGTGGGGCCCCGTTCCTGCCTCCCCGCGCCCGGCTGCGCCTTGGGCGTCTTGGCGGGGCGCTAGCTGCCCGCAGCCACCAGTGCGCACCCGCCTCCCTAGGCTCCGCCTTGGGCCTGGAGCTGAGGCCGGCCCTGAGGGACTTCCTGGTGACCTCAGGCAGTTGCCTGCCCTGGCCTGTCATCCTGGCTCCAGTCAGTGCGCACCTGCTGCGCACCCGTCAGAGGACTCCAGAGGGAGGCCAGTGCACAAGCCCCTGCTCAGCTCAGGCCACGGAGCTCTGGACAGCAATGTTTAGGGCGACTGGGCCCTGTGAAGCAGGTGTACAAAGGACCTGGGGCAGGGAGGACGCTGTGGTGTGGGGGTGTGCATAGAAACTGGCAGGGCGCTTAATCTCAGCATCCTTGTGACTTCCCTTTCACCCCAGCCTTTAGGACCCGAGTTACACATTCTGGAACCCAACCTCAGCTCTTCTCTCAGCAGCTCCCCAGACATCTGCCTAGCCCTGCCTTTGTCTGCATTTAAATTGTGGCAGGAAGGACTTATGTGGTGCAAGGCCTCAACTTTGGTGACTCCTTCCTGGCCGGAGGGCAGTGCCCCTTAAGCCCTCTTATGGCCTTGAGTGGCCAGGCCTGGATGGTGTTGAAAATCATGGGGAGAACACTGGGATAGAACAGGGCCCAAACCCCCGGGCTAGTGACCTCACTGTTTTTATCAATCTGTGGGAAGCCCAGGGCCTGTCAGCAGGTTATCAGTCACCCTGTAAACAGATCCTTCCTGGCCAGAGGAGGGGACCCTGAGAATGACCTGAGCCAAGCCCTGGCTACTGGGGGTCATAAGCCAAGGTTGGCCTCTGTCGGCAATACTCTCCCCAACCCCTGCACACTGGGCCCCTTCCTCTCCTCCTCTCCCTGGGCCTAGTTTGAGGCAGCCTACAGTCCTGGAGGCCTCAGGCCTGTTTCTTTTCTGGTGAGTCCCCCAAAGGAGGTCAGAAACCCACTTCTACAGGCCTCCAAACGGGGATGTGGTCACACCCAACCAGGGCAAATATTGGTTGCAAGAGAAGAATCTGTACCCTTGTCACGTCTTTTCAGGCGCCAGGGCTTCCTTTACAACCATCGTTGTGGGGAGCATCTGAGGATAGAGGTTTTCCCTCTTCCCTGCCTAGTTCTGTGAGGTTTCCTGGCCTCTTCTGTTCCATCACTAAAAGAACCAATCACAAGGAAAAACTGGTTTTTGGAATCTTAGCTTGGAAACAGGCAATATTGAGAATCAGAATATTTAGACTAGAGAAAGTCAGAAGTGAAATCCCGGTGCGTGGGCTGGAGGTAGGGGCATGAACACTGAGAACCATTTCCTCTCCTCCCCCTCTTTTCCCCAAACCTCTGGCTGCCGCCACCTCTCCCTCTTCCTCCTTTCTTGAATTAACACCCCTTTCTAATGGTCGCTAAAGATCCAAGCTGAATCTACGCAGAAGGGAGGAATGCAATTTTGCAATCCAAAATCCTAATTACAGAGAAAAATTGTTATTTAACAAAAAAAGAAAGAAGGCAAAGAAAATGATTTGTGCGGAATAAGTGAAGAGGTGCTCCGTAGATGATTTTGATTTGAGTAAGAAACAGCATTCCGATCAGAGCCTCTGTGGAAATGTTTTGGGAGTTTCTTAAAACTGTCCAACTCTGATGCAAATTCATAGATCTGATTTCGGTGTGCTGTTGATGTGTGCTTTCTATCTCAGCCTTGGTCGGCGTGGCAGAATTATGCAAAACACCCAGAGGGCTTTCAAATTTAAACAATAAAAAAAAAACTGTCATGATGTCATAAAACCCAGTGCAGGGACCATACAAATATTGGCATAGTACGTCTGACTAGTCCAAAATAGTACCACCATCGAGTCACAGACTGGTGCATTTATAAATGCCCAGAAGTGAAGACATTAGTGATTACCTTCAAGCGCTCTATTTGGGTTCGGTTCCCAAAATTGTTTTCTACAAGGGAACATAGGTGTGTTATATTTCTTAAAGAAATGGACAGTCAAGCCTTGCTTCTATCAGGCTTCCATGTATATTGGCTCTGAATTTGGCTCCTGAGCGAGTGAAATTCACAGGGGCTCTCTTTTTCCAGGACTCCTGCCTTCAAAGGCCTGCTTTCTCTTGCTTCCCTCCTTTATCACTTTCTACAGATGGTGCAGGGAACAGGAACCAAGACTTGGCTATGCCTTGGTGAGGAGCCATTTGATTTGTTCACATTTGTTTGGTTGTTTTGTTTTGTTCCTCTCTAAAGGATAAAGATGCTCCCCATTTGTGGCAGGACCGTACTTCTTCATGCCCCAACAATCATGAGACAGCCTGGGAGACTGAAATTCTCTCCCCATGTCTCCTACCCCTGTTACTGAAAAACTGCCACACAGTGCTGGGTTTGTTCAGGAGCTGGGGCGGAGCAACGCCTGCAGAGAATTCCCCTTTTCTGGGGCTGTTTGATGTCTGGATTTTGAAGATTTATATCAAAAGTGAGAAAAAGCAATGTCATGGGGAAGGTGGGTTAAGGCTCTGTTTTTAAACAAATGCAAAAACAAACAAATCCTGATTGGGATGGCCAGACCCTGGGCCACCTCTCTTCTGGCCACTTATACCCCTGCCCTCACTTGAGAAATCTTCGGGATTGAGGAAGGGTGGAGAGTGAAAACAAACCTCAGGGTTTCTCTTATTTTCCTCACAACATGAAGGAATGCACAGACCACAGAATATTCCTCCTGCATCCTGAGGAATAATATGAATTGGTGGCAGTGACAGCCTAATCCTGCAAAAGAAAATTTTCCTTTAAAAAGTCCCCCAAACAAAACTAAAAAAACTAACCTTTCTTCCAAGAAAAGGTCTAAATCATTTCTTTTTTTTTTAAATCAAAGGAAAGTGAATCACCGTAGGGAGCCTTGCAAATCAACAATCCAAAGCTGGCCAGGTTGACTTCCTACCCTTCTCACTGAAGGTTTATTAGTAGAGCTCAGGCCCCAGAGCTGGAGAGTGTGTTCTTCAGCCGTCAAAAGGCTGAAGATTGTCTGTCACTCATGTATATTTTTGTCTTTCATTCTATCTCAGTTAGTCTTTAACTACCAGTACCCACCCCCCGAAAAATATATCCGTGGACATATCAGACTTTTAAATATATTGATTGACCCAGGATACTGCAGGACTACATTATATCAGCCAAGACATTGTGAATATGGAAGACAGTTTGCCTTGACCAGAAGCTTCGTCGTGTACTGTACTAACAGCTTCTGAATACATCCTAAGCAACTTCAGTTATTTAGACAAGGAAATGCTGGGAATGTGGCTACTGAGACAGGTATGCACCATGCTCATGAGGGTGGCCACCATTTACCCTTTTCCCCTCACTGTTTGCAGCAGTAAAGCTAGTGGTTTGGCGAGGGGAGGACCTATTTAAGAACAGAAGAATCTTGAATTGATGCTGCTAAGGTAAGGGTCCGAGGGAGAAAAGATCGGTGAGTTATCACCATGTGTTCAGTAATAAATAGAGATTTCCCATCCAGGGAGTATACATTGAAAGGAGGCCCAGGTGGTTACGGAGTTGAGACAGGGAGGAAATGAGGTCTACATAGCAGATTTATCTGCTGGGCAGAAGGAGGACTCTGCCTATTTGATGCCAATATATTAATGTGTCAGATACATTGTAAAAAATGATGAGATGATTTTTGAAAAAGGAAACATGCAAAAAAGCCGGGAAATTAAAAGGTGGTGAATTTTGTGAGTATTGGGGAACAGAAAGGGAGGAACGAGAAAGCACACAGAGGGTGTCTGCTTAGCTAAGTTTGTATTTGGCCACACATTGCTTTCATTTACAGCTATGTCTGCTAAATGAATGCATTTGTCATCACAGTACATATGATGCGACCCAGGGCCCATGAGAGAACCAGGTGCCCTGCTCCTCTGATGCATCTGCCCGTGGTGGCATTTGTTTGGAGAGGGGAGTCGAATATGTGTATTTTTCTTCTTAGGAAACGTCTCTGCCAGGGAAACAATGTAGCATGAAAATTTGCTGTTTAGAACGTGCACGGTCTGCATGATTTTAAAATGCTAGCTGTTACCCCCTTGGCAAACTTTTCTTCATCTACATGTACATATACACATTGGTAATTTCAGTGCATTTTAAAAACTAATATTCCAGGTTGAAAACAATCACACCTGTTCAGTCGTGTGCATCATAAATCGAAAAGCATGCGTGCCCTTTCCAAGGGTCTGTGCCTGAGACCCTCAGACAAGAGGCATAGTTAATTCTGAATTAGTGAGAAGGTCATACTTTTAACAGCCTTCTCCTCTAATATAATTTTTCTTTAAAAAGGAGATTTTCTTTTTTCCTATTTCAGATAAATGATAAAAGTCAGGAGTAAGTTGTTCTCCAAAACCACAAATTAACAACATATATGTGTGTGTGTATATATATGTATATATATATATATATATATATATATATATATATTAATGTACAGCTCTCACATAAATTTCATTTTGTGAACATAGTGGTAAATATATATTGCTGGGGCTTCCAAAATGTGGTGTATCCCACTGATGTCTCCAACTTGCGAGTGGACTCAGTTCTGTAATTGGAATGAAAGGAATTTTAACACTATTTAGACAAAGACTCAAATGTAGCGTAAAGGGAAAAGTTTGGATTTCCTTATATGATTTCTCTTTCTTTTCTTTTTTTAAATTTAGAAACTTATTTGTAATGACGGGCACCTAGGCAGGATTTAGGAGCTCTTTATTTAGAAAAAAAAAAAAAAAATTGTATTTTCCTCTCACTATCTTTCAAAGTTTTTAGTAATCATTACCTCCCAAAATGCCTTTCACTCTGAGTTAACCTGCTCTTTAAGCCAGCCACCCAAGCCCTGTTTTTCTCAGCACTCCTTTCATTTTCTAATGTCTGGGAGCCCAAACAGACTTATACTGAATCTGCTTTATAGATTTCTATCAAATTCCTTAATTATTGCAGAACTATGTATATTTTTCCCCCAAACCAGGTCTTACTCTTCATGAAAGAACTGCACCAAGTGTGTCCTAAATGTCATTCTTGTCTTGAGAATGTGTGTGCCTAACATCTCCCATCGGATGCTGAGCTTTTTCATAAAAGTGACATGTCTATTTCTGCATCTTCAGAGGGAGGGTGAGGAATAAAAATCTCCCAAGTCAAGGAGAGCTAACTCCCAGCACAGGAGGGTAGCTTTGCTATGAAGACTTTTGTGAGGCACAATTAACTGTGGATTCAGGAACCGAATCCAAACTGGCACAGAAAGGAAGGTAAAAATGTGGAGGGTAAGCCCTGTCTTCATGTTCTATGAAAAAGAGGAAGCCCCGTGATGAGAGTGGCCAGCACTCACCAGCGCCAAGCACAACCTGTTTTCTTCAAAATAAGGCCTTCATTCGGAGTTGCAATATTATCTTTTTCTTTTTTTTCTTTTTAAGAATTGAAAACTAAATAAAACAAAAGTCATCATGTTTGGCTATATTCTTTAAACAGTGCCCCTTTGTCTAACATTCTGTTAGTTTCTAGGGGAAGTTGACCCAGAGTGCAGGCCGCCTGAATTTGTAACATTAGTTGCATGGATTTGTGTCAATTTAAAATAGGTCAACGCTTAGGAGTTCTACTAGTGAGGGGTAGCCAAAATCTTCCCAAATGATCTTCAAGCTAGTCCCCATACACAGTCTGTTTGGGGATAAATACCAATAAATTAAAGTATAGCCTCCCTTCAACGAAGGCATTATTTTCTATTTATATTTCTGGAGCTAATGTGATATGAAATCATTACCAGCTTGTCTAAGTGGAGGCTCTCCACTGAACAGTTACAGTGAAATATGATTTGATAACACAGTTTAAATCAGATATGAACTGGGAGTTATATAAGTAAGGGGTAGATTTTTTTTTCCCTATTTCAGATAAATGATCTTTAAAAGTTAAAAAACAAAACAAAACAAAAAAAGCAAAACAAAACAAACAACTTTGATTTGTCCCAAGTGTTGATGTCCAATCTCATCAGGCCTTGCTAACAAGAAAGTCATGGTGTATAAGGAAAGAAGGAAAAATAATCAATTTCAGCCAAAAGACAAGAATTATTTATCTTTAACATTAGACGCATCTGTGCCCAAGCCATCTCTGATAGGCCGACTTGCCAGATTCACTTTCTCTAGAGGGCTTTGCTTCTGGATTCAGAAAGCCAAAGCCGACTCTACCTCTTTTTTTTTCTTTTCTTTTCTTTTCCTTCTTTCTTTAATTTTTTTTCCCACCAAAGGACTATGATAGTTCAACTCATTTAAAAACTGAAAACTTGAGGTCAAAAACAAAATACAGGTCATAATTTACGTCTATATTAAATATGACTAATTATTCTATGGGGCCAGCTCCCTTGCCTCAAGCACAGCCTGTAACTTTACCCTGAATGACTGTCTCCTTGTTCTTCCTACTTATCCTTCCTCTGGAGAGAAAGATGCATTTTATATTTCTTATGAGATTGTTGGGCCCAGTTAAACTGTACACTAAGAAACTGAGTACAGAATCAAAAAAAAATGCAGTTTATTATTGTAGATTATTCTTTCTCTTGATATAACCAGAATTGAAAATGAAAGGAAAGCACATAGGAACATCACGCATGGTTAGTTAGTAACTCAAGATATAAAACAATTTTGCACAGCAAAATATGTAAAAGAAAAGTAACTGACAAGATTTTTTTATATTTATTGTGGTAAGATTTACTTTTCATTTTTTTTTAAAGACAGGATGTCAGTCCCTGAAAATAACATTTACTGATTATTGCCTTTAAAACTGTGGATTTTTTTCTTAAGTTACAGAAAATCCAGTTCTGCACCACAATACAACTGTAAAAAAATCTGCATCATCTTAAAACTGTGCAGTAATGCCATTTTTATAACTGCATAAATTTTATTAGCGTTCTAAACAGTTTTGCATTTTTTGTATTATATGCTTGCAGGTTATATCTTAGTGCAATTCAGTCCCAAATACTTTAATTTTGAAAAAAAAAACATACATTTTGAATGTAAAATTCCCCTACAGATATAAACAGGGGTATTTCCCCTTTTAATACTTTGGTTTTCAATACAGTCAGTGGTATAGCAAAAACTACACATACCCAACTTATATTTAAGTTGCAAGCACATGCTGTATAAGCTACTTTTTTTAAACAGTCCCCTTGCAAACTCTACCCCCCTTAACATCACAACAGTAAACAATTTAGTGCATCAATCTTTTAAAAAATCTACAGCTACACAGACCTAACTCTTTCAAATTTATCTATAACATTCCTTTATCTGTAGCATACATTTTAACTGGGCTAACAGATTATAAAAACTAGAATTAAATTATATACTAGAAACCCATAGCATTCCACATTTGACAATGACCAAAAGCCAAAAATAAAGAAATAATAATAAAAATAAAACAAACCAAAAATAATGGGGCAGATTTCTTTTTTTAAAAAATAAATTTTAGACTGCTTTCGGCAACAGCACAATTTAAGTCCCCAAAGGGGGGGGGCATAATTCTTATGAAAAAGAAAACATTAATAAGTGTTTCTTAATGTTTGCCATGATCAATTGGGAACCCATTCTGGTATCTTGACAAGGAATGCCTTCAGTGCATTACAATGGGAGGCTGAAGTTCTGAGTAACTCAAAGCTGGAGCAGATGCAAACTTTCATGGGAAGAAGGCTCTAGGGTTGCACTTTTTTGTTCTGAACTCAAAAAAGTCATGAGGCAATAAAACAAAAGTATGAATGCCATGCTCTAAGTCTTCGAATGTCCATTTCCAAGCCAAAGGAAAAAAAAAGAAAAAAATAATTATACCATACATGTCCAGCATGCAGGTTTTTTTTTATTAATATATTGTCTCTTTTTCCATAAAGTCTTTGAAACAGTTATAGTTCATTGTTGCTAAGACAAAGTAGCAAGCATAATAATGCATGAGATGAGAATGAGTTTTTTGTTTGTTTGTTTGTTTTGCTTTTTTAATGGCAGACTAAACTCTCAGGTTTGGCATCATAAGGCCAAAACTCACAAGTCACACCCAGGTTGATGCAGGCTTGATTGTGGCAGGTTCATGAGGTTATTTTTCCTCTATTTTAGCAATACAATGCTAAAAAACCCCGATGGAACTCAGCACGCTGCAAGTCTATAACATTTCACATTTTTTTTTTCTTTGCAAGCTCAATCTCACATGAAGAACTCAGGAGGAGGAAAAAAAAACTTTGCTTTTTTTTTCTTTTATCTCAGAGGAGAAGATGGGTGGAGAGGGGTGAGGGTGGAGGTTGGGCAACACAGCAAGCTCCAAAAATTAAAATTAAGAAAAAAAATCCAAACAAAATTAAACACACACACACAGAGAGAAAATGAACACCAGCTCATGAACTGAAGAAAAAAATACTATGCGAATGATGCGGGCTTCAAAGGTGAGCATGTTTCACATGGAGAACTCTGCTGGGATCTTTGAACATTGTGCAAGTCTTGGGGGGGGGTGTTAAAAAAAAAAAGCTAGCAAGTTACGGGGGAATTTCAGATTGGCAATCCATGAGCCAAACACCTATTCCCTCCCCAACTTAAAACAGTCGCCACCACCACAAACTCTGAGCAGTGTTTTGTGTGTGTGTGTGTGTGTGTGTGTGTGTGTGTGTGTGAGTGTGTGTGCAGGGATCAAGGGGGGGCGATCTCGGTAGGGGAGGGGGCGAGGTGGTGGCAAGCGTGGCTCTGCAACTAGCAAGCCCACACCCGAGCCGGACCCCCACGGAGCACTTATCAAGGTGGCTAGCTGGGATCGCGTGTCAGACTCACATGAAAAACTCGGGAGAGGACGGGTTGTCGCTGCTGGAGCCGTTTTCTCGGAAGCCGCTGCTCACCAACTTCTCGTATTTCTCCTTGTACGCGTCCCTCTCGCGCACCAGCCTGGAGATCTCCTGCTTGAGGTGGTCGACTTGCTGCAGCAGCTGGTTCTTCTCGGACTCCAGGACGTGTCTCTGCTGCACCCTCTTGAAGCGGCAGGACTGGGCATAGCCGCGGTTTTTCAGGGTCCGCCTCTTCTGCTTCAGCCGGATCACCTCCTCCTTGCTGACCCCGCGCAGCTGCCGGTTCAGCTCGCGCACCGACATGGTCACCAGCTGCTCGTCTGAGAAGCGGTCGTCGAAGTGCAGGCCGCCGGCCGCGTGGTGCGGGTGCAGGGCGCCCCCCGCCCCCGCCGCGCCCCCGCCGCCACCGCCGCCGCCGCCGCCACCCCCGGCGCTGGCCGGGCCACCGCCGCCTGCGCCGCCCGTGCCGCCAGCCGAGGCGGATGCGCTGCCCGCGGCGCCGGGCGCGCCGGCCGTCGGGTGGTGGTGGTGGCCGGCGGCATGGTGATGGTGGTGGTGGTAGTGCGGGCCTGCGCCGCTCTGCGCAGCGGCCGCAGCGATCACGGCGGACACCACGGCGGCGGCGGGGCCCATCTCCTCGCCGCTGCCGCCCAGGGAGGCACCGGTTCCGGCCCCGGCCGCCGCGGCCAGCTGCTGCGCCCCGCGCGCGTAGCCATCGAAGCCGCCCTGGAGCTGGTGGCTGTTGCTGATGAGCGCCTCGACCGCGTCCTCGGGGCTGAAGCCCAGCGCCTCGGGGTTCAGCTGCTGCGGGTAGCCGGTCATCCAGTAGTAGTCTTCCAGGTGCGCCTTCTGCTCACTGCCCGAGCCCGGGCTGGGCGCCGAGAAGCTGGGGGAAGGGGGCACCGAGCTGCACGGCGTGCTCATGGGGGTGGAGGACAGCGAGCCCCCAGCGATGAGACGGCCGCACTGGCTGATGATGCGGTCGGTCTCCACCGGTTCCTTTTTCACTTCAAACTTCATCAGATCGAAGTCATTAACATATTCCATGGCCAGGGGACTGGTGGGCAGGTCGGAGTTGCTCATTGCCAGTTCTGATGCCATTCTCCTGCCGCCGCCGCCGCCGCCGCCGCCGCTCCGCCAGATGGGCTGCAGGAGAGGGGCCAGCGGGCTGTGCTGGGTGGCCAGCGGGTGAGCCAGCTTGCCGGGCTGGGGCGCTTCTAGCTCGAGCGGCGGTGGCTGGCCCGAAACCTCCGAGCGCGCACACACCCCCCGCCCTGCCCGCGCCCCCCGCGCCCGCCCTCCCTCCCCCTGCTCACGCCAATGTGCTTGCTCGCTCGCCCCGGCCCCTCCTCGCCTGCTCGCCTCGGTGCGCGCCGAGCCGGCAGCTTCAGGCTCTGGAAGGTCCTCCGTGGGCTGCGGTGGTGGCTGCGGCTGCAAAGCCGGAGGAGCCCGGCCCGGTGCGCGGCGTCCCCCGCTCGTCGCTCCGCTGCGCGCTTTGCATAAGGAGGGCTCGCCTAGCCGGCCGGGCTGCAGGCGGGGCGCGCGCCGCGGCCGCTCAGGGCTGAAGGCGCGGCGGGCGGCTGTCCGGCGGCGCGGGCCTTGGCACGGGGGAGTTAACACTTCATGCTTCTCTCCTCCTCTTCTGCCTGGCTCTTTTTATTTATTTTTTTTTCTTTTCTCCTCTCTCCCGTACTCTCTCTCTCTCTCTGTCTCTGTCTCTCTCTCTCTCTCTCTCTCTCTCTCTCTCTCTCTCTCTCTTCCTCCGTGCAAAGTGCAAGACAGAGGTGCAGCCCGGCTGGAGGAAAGGGAGGGGGGAGTTTAGTTCTTTCTTTCCCCCCCCTTTTTTTTAAAGCAAAATTGCGAAGTCCTGGGGAAAGGCAAGGCAGAAAGCAAAGTGGGAAGGGGGGGCAGACCGAGCCGGCGAGCAGCCCAAGCTACAGCTCCAAGATGAAAAAAGATTTTAAAGCCTCTGATCCAGCAAGAAGAGTTTAAAGCAATTGCTGAGTTTTATAGCACTCGTGACGTCAGGCCCAAATGGGAAATTGACTGGCACTCCAGGCCAATGGGAGGCGGCAAGAGCGGCTGCGATTAGCATAATAGTATAGAAACAAGGAAACTTTTCGGATCTGTCAATCAGGACCCAATCAGCTGACTGTCAGCTGGGGCGGGCTGGTTTAACCCTTCCCGCGCCGCAGCTCCCGGGGAGGGAGAGAACCAGGCCCGGAGAAAAGTTTAGTGCGAGAGGGGAAGGAGTTTTTCGGAGGGACGGCTAGAATTCGGGCGGACCCGGGAGGACAGTTTGTTTTTCTTCGGAGCACAAGAGAGGCCTGCCCTCTGGAGCCCCAGCTCGCCCGCCACTCGCTCTGCTAGGATGGGCCTAACTCCCCTTCCCTGACTGTCCCCCACCCCCGGGACTGTGGACTGGCCTTTTGACTTTTCCTCCTCGCTGCATCTTGGGCATTCCAGGTGTCTTCCGGGGGACATTCCTTCCCTCAGCCTGGCTGCGCTGGGAACCCAAACTTGGACCAACTCTTTGTCCCTCCCTCCGGTGTGCTGGGGGGAGGCGCGGGGTGCCGGGATCACTGCTGAGCGCGGGACCCCACCCGGGTGAGCCAGCCCCAGCGCCTTGGAGTCCGCGGAGAAAGAAAGGCCATTCTATCACCCTGTTTTTAAGGAGGTGAAATAAGTTGTTTAGGGCCATTCCCTGCAGAGACCTGCTAACGTCGCGTGCCCGGTGCGGGGTGGGGGGCTCCTCAGCCAGAGTTAACTCTGGGAAAGCGGAGTTGGGTCAGCCAGGGTCCCGACTCCGGGCAGAGTTGTTTGGCCTTTGAAATTCATTTCTCTCTCTCTCTCTCTCTCTCTCTCTCTCTCTCTCTCTCTCTCTCTCTCTCACACACACACACACACACACACACACACACTCACCATCCCCTTATGAAATCCGACTCTGTTTATCAGGGTCTGGCGCGCGCTCTTTGCTCTTTAACGTTTCACTTATTTCAGGCTTGATGGTGGTGGGGAACAGGGAGAAAAACACAATCCCCCAAACCCCACTAGCTCCCCTCAAGGGTTAAATTTTAAACCGCTTTTTCTCGGACAAGCCCGGAAACCCGGGGTGTAGGGGGATTGCTCACAATTGCAAATGCTAATAACTAGTTCAATTTTTTAGATCGATTCTTTAAAGCTGTGGAGAGAGAGAGAGAGAGAGAGAGAGAGAGAGAGAGAGAGAGAGAGAGAGAAGCAAGAGAGCAAAGGGAAGAAACCGACAACTCTTTTCTAAGATTTTAAAGCGATAGGCAAGTTGGAGGAGCCGAGATTTATTTGGGGGTAAGCAAGGTTGTGGGAAGCCGACCCACATTTGAAAGTCCAGCCCACCTGCTTGGTAGTTGGGACTGTTGATTCCAGCTATTAATGAAATGCACTTGGTGTTAATCGAATTTTTTTTAACTTTATGGGAAGGACACACACACACACACACACACACACACACACACACACACACATATTATGAAAAGCCTGCAAAGGATCGAAGAGTGAAAACTATTGTTGGACCCAGTTGGTTTTTACCTCAACAGCGCCACCTTTCGGCAAAGGTCAGTTGAAATTGATCCGTGTCCAGTTTTGTTGAAGTGCAAAGAAGCTGTTTTCCCAAAGTGGGAGGAGGAAAGAGGCCCAGAAAGTTAAGATGGACCTTCATGGTAGAGCTCAACCTTTTAAGAAATGGGACGAAGAAAGTGCTAGCAAATCCCGGAATCATATTTTTCCTGTCTTGTCCCCCTTCATTGTTAAAAAAGAGGCTAGGGGCAACCGCTGCCCTGCAGGTGTGATTCTGGCTGAGAGACCTTTGCAAATCAGATCCCAGGTAACTGGGCCCCAAACTCTCTAAAAGTGGCAGGATGGATTTTCCATGGGCTTTATGGCAATATCAATAGAATTAAAGTTACTTGTAATTCAGTGATAAATGGAATGTCTCCAGTAAGTAAGATTGAGTACAGTGCTTTAAAGTTGTTTATCTGAAAAGTAATTCTCAGAAAACCTGACTTCTGACACTTGGTCATATATTAAGCCAGCGTCTTGAACATTGCACTTCAGAAGAGTCTTACCCACCCGGTAGCATACTTCACTATTTATAATGAGACTTAAGTATCACTCCCCTGCTTCATACACCAGATTAACCCTGTGTTAATTTCTCTGATCTTGGCAGCCTTCGGTTCCAGCAAATTCAGGAATCCCAACAGGGAGACCTCCCAGAAGATTTGTAGGGACATCCTCATCCTAAAAGGGTAGCACTGTTGGTGTTTTCCTGACAAGCCTGCTACGGAGGAGTTGTTTATAAGGGTAGTTTGGGTTCGAGGGAATGCTTTGTTAGGGTGGAATGAATTGGGTTTAGTCCCAGTATGGGAAGAAAGAGTCAAGATTCTATCAATATTTATGTCATCTAAGATAATCCCCTTGCTTTCCTCCTCTGACAGCATTTTACCTACTAATGAAGTTAAAGGATTTTAGTTTATGTATTCAGAGGAAAATCCACTGCTTAAATTTCACAAACATTATCGTATTCAGCATTGTTCATGATGTCCAAAGTTTGTGTGTATGTGTGTGTGTGTGTGTGTGTGTGTGTGTGTGTGTGTGTTAAATGTAGATTTATGTGTCCTTGGGAAGAATTAATTATTTTTTGTTTATGATAATTTTAAAAACTCCTTCTGCATCATGTTTTTGTTAAAAGCTGTAAAGTATGATCTCTGCCTCTCAAAATAAAAGTATTTTTGACCAGGAACCCTGAAGCTGCCACATTTATAAATAAACATTTTATAAACAGAATTCACTAATGACTAAGACCATGCCATAGAGTTTCGTGGCCACATACCTAATTGTTGCAATTATATATCATTTCTAGAAATTAAATGCCCATGTTTGGGCAGCTAAATGTATTATTATCTGCACATTTTTTATGGTTTATTTCTGTTCACCACTGTTGAGCCGTGGTATTTTTCTCCCTCCCTTTTATAGTCTCCCATTTTCTTTTGAAAAAAGAGGATGAGAATTATGTTTTAGATGTGTATCAAGAGTGCTCTCAGGCTTGTAACTTAATTCTCATTTTTGTCCTTTTTCCTTTATTATTTAGTGATTCACAGGGGTGTCTAAACATTTACAGTTCTCTGTTAGCAGCATTTCTTTTATAACAATTGAGCGCTCTCATTTTAATTAGTACTATTCAGGTTTCTGATTCTCTACAATTACATCAGGCCACGTTTCTTTCGACTTCTTTGCTAACATTGTTTGTTTCACTTCCATCCAAGCCAATCTAATCCAAATACAATGTGAACTGTGTTTTCTTACTGCTTAATATCCCCTTGCTGTATATGCTATAGTAATCTCTGTAGAACAATATAGAGTAATTTAGAAACCATGCGTTTGTCATTATTGACCAATTCAAACCAGTAGCATTAAAGTTTCTGAAAGCAATGAGTATTTATAGAAAATTCTGAGGGGGAGGAGGGCATGGGTCGAATCCCGTAGAAGATTTCGAAACAGTAGCCTCAAAAACTCATTTGTAGTTTCGTGTCACTACATACATAACAACTTCATGCAAGAGGGGGAGAAAATCCCTTCATGTCTACATTACAAAGATTAAAAGCTAACAGGAAGGTATTTTTCTTGATTGTGAGTTATAGCAACTCAAGTATATCATGTTGCCTCAGACATACAGAATCTGAAAAGAAACAGGATGCATTCGGAATCGCGTCTGAACTCTTTGTTTATCTGGGAGCTGGTTTTATGTGCAGAACTAAGCAGTGTCCACTAAATTTTACTATGAAACCAACTAAATGGATTTGAGAAAGAGTTCCTGAGAGTAGTTGCAGGATAAGGCAGGAGTACATTGTGCTTAGATCTAGTGTTAGATAAATCCTTTTAACAGTCTTCAGTTAGCAGGGTAAGTAAATCACAAATCACTGTTAGCAGATTCATGGAAGAAAATTAATAGAATCAGACGAGAGATAATCTGATAAGGGTAAAATTGCCGAGGGAAGTCTCTATTGGCGAATGTGAAACAACAGTGTGATTACCAGGAGTCGTTATGAATAGGTGAATTATGTGCTAAATAATCATCAGAGTAATTCAGCATTTATTAATTCTTTTCTCTTTAAGCAATTCACAGTTGTAAGTTAAAGCCTCTCTCTCTTTGAAGACAAATCTTTTATAATTTTTATTAGAGGTAATTTATTATTTGCATTACCTGTATTTACTTCATAATTGAACATTTTGCATTCAAATTTATGTAATGCATTATGCTTGAGAATATATTTCTGCCTGATTAGCATAAATAGTCACTTACCTCATGAATTACTAACAAAGTTTATCTTAAAATATAGGTTTTTTTATTAAGTGGAACACAAACATATGTACAATAAATTCTGATTTTTCCAGTGCCGTTAGAGAACAACTCATGTTCGGTTACAGAGAAGCAAGGGGTGGGATAGTGGAGAGAAAGAAAAATAGTCAGATGAGATTTATAGTTCCTTCCCAAGGGTGTTGCTCAGGTGGGGGCTGTGGAGAGGGGCAGGGAGGAAGGACAGAAGGGGGAGCTCGGCTCTTCATACACAGGATTACTTATTGGATGATCTTGACTCTAAATGCGGAGTCCAAAAGACAAACAAAAAACAATTGGTAATCTCTACTCTGTGGAGGGCCATGGTAGACAGTCAATAGGATTGATGGTGTTTGGGGATATTTTATTATTTTTATTTTTATTTTTTTTGGCTATTCTCAGGGTTCTTCCTTAAAACACGATTCACACAATTTCATGAAATACTTGTTTTGCACAAGAGATGCGAACAATCCAGATGTTTTCTGGGAAGGTGTGCCAGTTTCATCCAGCTCTCTTTCCTTGCTTCACCCACAGACACCCAGCAGGGCCTGGGAGACAGTAAGCGTCTGCTGAATAAATATCTGTGGGGACACAGGGACATTGGAGCAAAAGGACTTCTTTTGGTTTTAAGCAAGGGATAGAGATGAAAAATGATGGGCCCTATTTCCCCACTCTGGCCACTCCAACCCTGCATTTCCATGCTCGGCTCTCTTTCCCTTTCAGTTTTTCAGGGGAAGACGCACCCTTAGGTTTTTGTTCCTTCAATTAGGGGCTGCTTATGATTCCCTTTCCCTTGTCACCCCTTTGGATCCTATTCACAGCTTACACCAGTGAGGGAATCTGTCACCAAAGCATTCAGCGCTTCGGAGAATTTTATTGTGAACTCAGAGTTGATTAAAAAGAAAAAAAGTAGAGATTAAAAAAAGGGGGGGGGGACCTGATATGGGAACAATCTTTCTGTGTGTTGTGTCTTCACCCATGATAACTGGAGGATCGCTCCAAGGTGGTGCTTGCTCTGTGAATTTGCTTGCCTGCCTTCCTGCTCCTGGTGATGTGGCGATTCAAACCTCCTGTTCTAGAAGCTTTTAGCAGCTGTCCCACTTGGGAAAGAAGTTATAGAAAACACAGGGCAAACTTAAAATTCTCCCGTGATGACAGGGGAGGTCTATGGATGCAGGTGGTTTCTGAATCTGTCTGTTTCTGAATTAACTTGTCTGGGGCCTGAGACCAGCGGTCCCTTACAGCCCAGTTTTATGTCTTAGTTCTTGGTTGCACATGGGCGTGGCTGAGCTTTCTCCAGTGTTATTCTTTGTCATGAAAATCTTGCACAGGCCCAGCCACAGCCTCAGAGCGTCGGCCTTCCCAACAATGTTCCTGATCTAACCAAGAATGAAAATTTGGCTAACAGCTCCGCCTACCCAAAATAAAAATTCAAGTCAAACTTATAGACCTTCTGATAGTATTGTTATTTAGGAATTTTATAATAGTGAGACATGTTCTTTGTTGAATATAAATATCAGGACAAGATAGCAAAAGGAGGCCATCAAATCAAAGAACAGCTGTTCCTCATCTCTACCCAGCACCTGTCCTTGGTCTCAGGAGTGACCATCTGAAACTGATGGGGTGCACACGTTTGCTGTTTTATAACAGAATGGAGTCTAAGCATGTGCATGGTTCAGAACGCATCTGCCTGGCTCTCAGGAAAAACGTTTGGAGTGCTTGTCTGGTTTTTGGTGGATTTCATCTCATGGAATTTCATGGTGTATATGTGTGTGTGTGTGTGTGTGTGTGTGTGTGTGTGTGTGTGTGTAGGGGGTGGATATTTAGAGACCTGACTGTAGCACTCTCCTTTCAACCAATGTACAAGTCTGAATCTGTTTTGCCAGCCTTTGGTAGGTGAGTTGGCAGCATGCAGGGCTGACTTCACCAGTGGCACAGCAGAGACAGTGGCCCATGGGGCTGCTGTGGGCACCCAGAGACATTTTGATTACTTTTAAAATCAGAAAAAAAGAAAATATAATGTAGCATGGATTACATTCATCATACCAATGCAGTCATAAATCATAATTATATATACATATATATACCTATGTATATAAATGTACAAGTGGCCCATGGAAGCTAAAGTGCCCAGAACATACAGAAGTACTTGCCTGATTCCAACAGCATTTTCTTGGTCACCTCCAGTGACAGCTCACTACCTGCCAGTTTTACCTGTACTCTCCATTTGTTTATTTGTTTTAGCATGCAGTCTTACCCCTTCGTGTAGATGTTAGTCCTATTTTATATGCTCAAGAGGCCACACACTCATGGGAACAGAATGGGCCACAGGGTCTTTGGGAAGTTGAAAACAGCCAGTAGGATGCCCTTTCCCTCCCTTCTGTTTCACATAGTCAGTGCCTTTGGCATGTCCAGCCAGGCCTGCTTTCTTTCCAGCGCCCTGGCCACTAGTTCCCAGAGAGGCTGGCCTGGCCACTGCCGTGCTCCTCCCAGGATTCAGGGCCCATAGCTAAGCCCGGGTGCCCAGGTGTGATCCTCTCATCACACAGAGAGCATGTCAGCCTCCTTGAGCTGCAGTACGTCTGCTCCTGATGCTTCTAAATCCCTGAGCCTCTCCAGACACACAGCACCGGGAACTCAGTGCTGTGCAGTGGATATAAACTCTGGGCCTTTTTCTCCTCCTATTTCCTCCATCCTGGATTTGTGAACTTACGGTTTGGAACCCAAGCACAGAAATGTACAATGATCTCCAGTAGATTTAATTTCATTTGATTCAACCTGATCCTTGCTTGTCTATCTCTGTTTGGATCTAGAATGTGCTATTCACTAGTTTTACTTTGCTTCCCAGCTTTGCGCCAGCTGAAAAGCAGCGGATGTGCTTTTTGTATGATGAACCTGTCTCACCCGGGTCCCTCCTCCGTAGATTGGGAAATGGTCAGGATTAGAGACTGGGCCTGGGAACTGTCTCACACAGTTCGGGGCCACAGAGAAGCTGGCCATCTCTTGCATCCCTACCATCCCTCTGGGTTGTGGATGACAACACTGGAAGTGACAAAGCCTGGTGGATTCCAGTAGTGACCACCCCTCTCAGCCCGCAGCGATCACACAAAGTGACCCACCAGGATATTCAAGCCTGTCGATGGATATTTTAAATGGAGACAGTCTACTTGGTAATTGGGGTAATTTTAAACTAAACTTCCCCATCTGGATATCCTGCACATATCTTTCTAATGAATTCTGAAATAACTTCACGTTTCCATAGGGTGGGCAGAGCTCTCTGTTGAACAGGCTGGCTTCCTGGATAACTGTGTCCCTGTTGAACCTGACTTTGTCTTTGTAAACCCTTTGCCCTGTCAAAATGCACACAACAGTTGTCCAAAGTTGGGACCTCAGAGACTGATAAAAAATAGATAAAACCTAAAAAAACTCAACAGAAAGATTCTGTGTATGTATAAAAGCATATTTGAGCTCTGATTCTTTCCTCTGTGGTTTTTCTCTGGTTTAGATCACCAACTTCCCTGCCATTTCCTGATGCCCATTTTGAGGCCAAGAAGCTCGGAGGGATTTCCTGGAACAGAAAAGTTCAGAGTTTCAAGTGTCCACCTTTGAGCTCAGCTAGTCCCCCTGGTCTCTCTTGAAGGGACATAAAAGTGCAAGCTTTTGCAAAATCTCCCCTCCGAGGTCCACCTGGCCCCCTTTCAGAGAGACCTGGGAATGACAGTGGGAACCAGCCCAGGAGTTATTTATGATGGGCGGTCTGTGTCCTACCTGAGTGAGCTCAGCTCTCTCTGGTTCACAGACGCAGCCCAGGATCCTGAGGGCTCAGGAGGGAGGATGGGAACCCTTTGGGGAAGCATCTCTGACTCGTGATTCTTCGAAGAGCTGCTGATTGGAGACGAGGCTCGGGGCTGTCGCAGGGAGGCTCGCTCTGGCAGATGGGGCTGGGGAAGGGGGGCCAGCTGGAGGTGTCAGGCTCAGAGCTTGGCACCCAGATCTGCTGCTTCCCCTCTGCCCTCAGCGAAGCCCTGTACCATCTTCCTCCAACTTATTTTTCAGGCTATAATTATACCAAACTGCATGAAGGGGGAGAAAAATTCCTGGCCCCCATCGAGGGGCCAGGGAAGCACCATTCAGCCCTTCAAGCTTGAATGTGAAACAGGTGAACAGGGAGCCACACCCACAGACACAGACCCACACTGCCCTGCTGGGTTTCACTGCCAACCATGGGTCACAATGGCAAAGTCAGAACATCTTCAAGGTCAAAATGACAGAGCCAGCAAAGCAGGGTCTGAAGGACAAGGTCAAATCCTTTGCATCTTCAGAGATGATACTGGTTCAGGTGGAAATTGTTTAGGGTCTTTGGTGGCAGCACAGTGAGGAGAATGTTGTGGATTTCTCAAGGTCATCTGACAGGTACCTCTCACATGCCAGATATGCCTGCTTTGGCTCCAGGCCAACAAATGTGTGAGTCCCGCTCCATCCCAGATGTAGATCTTGGGCAGGTGAGCTGACCTTGGTGGGCCACAGGTGGAGAGGACTTTGGTGATGGTACTAGATAGTGGCACAGTGCCTGACCCATTGGGAACATTCACAAAAAGGATGTGCCAGCAACTGAGCAGATGTGCTGTATACATTGTTTCCCAGGGTGGGGTCCTGGGCAAACTAGGGGTGGGTTATTGCTCCCTCCTTCTATTGTTTATACTCCCACCTTCAAGCTGCTACCCCCTCAGCCTGGCCTCTCGCTTTCCCTCCCCTGACTCAGCAGGATTTTGCTCATCTGGAATTCCACCGTCTCCCATGTTCCCTGCCCTCCGTGGAGGCATGTTAGCCCCTCACCTCTCATGTGTGCCTTGGAGCTTGAACACGTCCTCTCCTCTCTCCAGGTCCTTTACCTGTTTGGCACACAGTAGGTGCTCATCACGTGTTCATCCAGTGGAGATGACTGAACATGTGCTCAGATTCCTTGTCAGTTTTTCAATTCTAACTCACACAGGGGGGCTGATGAAATGCCCCAGAAAGCACATCGGAGAGGTCGGCAGGGTGGACGGCCCCTCCATCACAACACAACGGCTCCTATGTCCACTTCTCACTAGTCCCACTGGCCCATCCCTCAGCTACCAGGATGCTCATCTGGTTCATTGCTTCGCCTCTATCTTTCCAAGATAGAATTGGGTGGAAAACAATAAATGTTCCTAGGTGAGCTTTGGGGTGCAGGGAGGGATGGGATTAAGTCCCAGGGAGTAAGCAAGGTGTCTACTGCAGATCTTCCAGCTGCTGCCAAGAGGGCTTGCTCCAGCTTTGTGTCACAGCTGCCTCCCCAGGGCTTCAAAGCGCAGGGACACTGTTTTGTAATCCTCAGATAACAATGCAAGGCCTGCCCCATTTCCACATGCCCCAATCCTGCCCATTCCTCAAGGCACAGCTCCCACGCCCATAGCACCCAGTAGGCATTTAATGAGGGACAGATGTTACTATGATGCCCCTGGTTCCAGAAGCCCTCCCGGTTCCTGCCTTTTATTTGGGGTCCCCACAGTAGCTGCTCAGCTCCCCCTAGGGAGCCCCCTGGTATAGCTTTGGGAAGTGGTACAGTGCACCAGAGAAGCCGGACCATGAGTGAGCAGCTTGGTGACCTGAGGAGTCCTCCGTGTGCTTCCACACTCAGCGCCTCCATCTATACAAAGCCATGCCACTCGGCTCTCCCTGGGTAGCAGGTGAAAAAACATTGACATAAACTGGTTTAAGCAAGAAGGAAACATTGTTTCATGTGAGAAAAGCTCCAGAGACCGAGCTGGTGTCAGGCTTGGCAGGACAGGGGTCATTTGGTGTCCTTGGAACTGGCTTTCTATGTCACCTTCAGCCAGGACTTCCCATGGAAGCAGGAAGGTTGGGTCAACTCTAGCCCTAACTCCTTCCAGGCTGAGTCCCCAGTAGGCTACTCTGGAGTCACGGTTTGGGTCACATCGGAATGGCTCATTTGAAGGGTTATATGCCCACCCTGAGCCAACCCCTATGGCAAAGTTATGAAATATGTGATTGGTTCAGACATGGGGTGGAACAGGGTCCTAGGAAATGCTCTGAGCCTCTGTATAGAGGAGCTGTCTCCCTTGGTGACATTGTGGAGCCTGCCACCAAATCCTAAGAACCAGCAGGTACCTGAAACTCATTCAGGTCTTGTCCTCAATTTGAACCTATTGGACAATCCCAGAGCCCCATGAGACATGTACTGCTGGGGCTTCCCTTGATCAAAGAGGGAGCTAAGGTGCACTTTTCAGGGCTTTTCCAAGGTCACCTTAGCTGGTGAGCAGTACAAGTTATGAGTCCAGACATGGCTGCCAGGTTTGCACTCTTACTTTCTTTTATAATCTATTGTAAGACGGAGACAGCCAAGAAACAAATATACAAGTAAACACCTAATATAATGTAACATAATACTGCATGCCAGGATATACAGTAGAATATTCTGTAGCACAACATGGTATCGCATCATATTGGGGCAGGCACTGGTAAGCAGTCCATCTTTGTGTCCATCCCAAGAGCATTTATTGTGAGTGTGGCTCAAGGAGGTGTGTGCCTGTTGGCTGGCTGGTGAATAACTCATTTTATGTGCACAGTGTGAACCTTTGATCCCAAATCCTTGTTTCTTCCATAGAAACATCATCCTTATATATTATATATTATATATTCATCATCATTATATATTATATATTTCTGTGTTTGTTTCTGTCTCAAAAGAAGAACAAATGGTTAAAGTTCAAGGAAAAAGCATGTGAGCTGGAATTTCTAGAAGTATAGCTGGTGGGTGTTTAAAGATATCGGATGGACCTGTGTCCCTGAGACTCTCTTCTTGGACACTCTTGGAGGAAAAGATCTGAGGAAATCTGTTTGATAGACAGGTAGAAAAGGAGGTAGGTGGCAAATGCAAATGTTAAAGAGCATTTGAACTTAATCTCCCCCTCCTCTCTTTTAAAAGCATGCTCTGGAGTTTTGGGGAATTTCCATGACAATCTCTAAATTGGTGTTTGTACCACACAAGCAGGCATTCGGCCTTTTGCAGGGTTTGGGCGAGTGTTCAAATGCACAGGGCGAGCTGAGAGGTGGAGGTTTGGGGTTTTATTAATAATGAAGCATAGTCACCCTTCTGCCTTCTCAAGGCACAGATACTAAGTGAGCAAATAACCTTGAGCTCCTCTCCTCACTCTTGTCTCCCAACTTGCAGCCCAGCAATACATAATTTAATCAAATCATAAAGCAATTATAAAAATGCCCTGAAATGATGTGCACACGTTCACATCTGTAATCAGAATGGTTAACATCTCCCTCCCTCCACCACCATGGTGTAATCCTGGTGTGATTTCAGTTCCATGGAGGTGACTAAGAGTCTAGTCATTAATGCAACGCCCACAAACTTTATTGGAATATACCGTCAGAAAAAAATCTGTTTTTAAAAACTGCACGGGCTGAATGCAGCTGCAAGTGCCAGTCCCTCTTAGCCATTGCACCGGCCGTTTTCATTGTTGGAAACCCTTTCAAAACTGTGCACCAAGGAGAGGTTGCTGTTCCTTTCCTACATCTCAGGGAAGGTGCGTTTGGTATAAAGTTATTTGATAGAGGAATTAGGCTTCTAGAAGCTCTCAAATTACTGCCTAGATTTTTACCTTGCCAACAGTATTGGGATGATTTGGTTGTGGTGATGTTGAAGACGTGAAGGAGGAGGAGGAGGAAGAGGAAGAAGAGGAGGAGGAGGAGGAGTCTGTAGAACAGGCCAGTCTATAGAACATGCATGATCCAGCAGTGATTCAAATACAGAATTTGGGAAAATTTTGGCAAGACAAATGCTCTAGTTTCTTCAATAAATAAGTGACCTGTAAAACGAAGGAGGAGAAGAGAGACCTACCAGAGATTTAAAGAGATCTTCTTTTAGGTCTAAAAGAAGTTACTGGAACCCAGAGAGGTTGCAACAGTCATGTGAAAGCTGGCTGGCAGGGGATGTGAGGGGCATATATTAGTTCTCTCTTATCTGTGGTTTTGCTTTCCCTAGTTTGTTATTTGTGGTCAAATGTAGTACAAAAATATTAAATGGAAATTTGCAGAAATGAAGCATTCATAAGTTTTAAGTTGCACACCATTCTGAGTAGCATTAGGAAATCTTGAGCTAACCTTCTTCACCCTACCCAGAATGTGAGTCACCCTCTGTTCAGTGTAATCATGCTGTATAGGCTACCTGCCCATTAGTTACCTAATAGCCATCTTGGTTAGCAGATCAAGTGTCTCAGCATTGAGTACTTGTGTATAGGGTTCAGGACTGGTTGCAGGTATACACTGGGGGATTTGGAACAGATACCTCTCAGATAAAAGGGGGTAACAGCACTGTGTTTTTCATCTATCCCCCAAAGTACCTGTCATTCCAGCATGGTGGCTGGGGTGCCCCAAGCAGGTGCTTCTTTTCTTTCTTATTTTTTTTTGTGGGAGGGTACCAGGGATTGAACTCAGGGGTACTTGACCACTGAGACACATTCCCCAGCCCTATTTTGTATTTTATTCAGAGCCCTATTTTGTATTTTATTCACTGAGTTGCTTAGCGCCTCGTTTTGTTGAGGCTGGCTTTGATCTCGTGATCCTCCTGCCTCAGCCTCCTGAGCCGCTGGGATTACAGGCGTGTGCGGCTGCACCTGGCTGGCGCTTCCTTGCTTAGGCCTCACTTTCAGCCTGGCTGACCCATATTTTCCTCTGGGTAAAGCCCCTTCCTCCAGAGGCTTCTTTGACTGGTTCTCCCTCACCAAATGATGATCTCCACCTGGCTGGCAGGGACCCTGGCATGGCATTTATGACTGAACATTGTAATTATGTACATATTTTAATGTTCACAAATGGGAGGTAGCTGTAGAATCACACGCAGCGATAAAGAATAACTGACAGATCCTGTGTACCTTGAGCCAACCTCTCCCAGAGTTGACATCTTACATGACAGGAGTAAAAAAGCAGAGTTGGAAAGCCACGTGGTTATAATCCACCACCTTTTGTGAGTTTCACCAGGTTTACCTGCACTTGTTGTTAGTGTGTGTGTATGTATGTGCATATGTGTGTGCATATGCATGTGTGTGTGAGCACCTTGCCCTCCAGGGAATCTCATCATGTGTGTAGGTTCTGGGACCACAGCCACCACAGTCAAGGTGCAGAGCATTTCCAACACAAGGGTTCCTTGTGATGCCCCTCGAGGTTGTCTTTTAGCCTGCCTGCTTCTCCTGTGACTCTGAGTGTCTTCAAGCAGGGCCTTAGGTTCAATCCTGGTGTCCTGGTCCGGTTAACATTAGCCAGCATCTGGCTCCAAGTGATTCTATATAAATGCTTACGGAGTAGATCCAGATTCTGCTGCAGAAGGAGAGTAGGAAATGAGAATTCTTTTAGATAAATGTTGGTGGAAAGAGCAAGAAAAGTAACCCCAGGCATGGAGTGCAAAGGAGGCATAGTATTGGGGCATCTCTTCCCTCTGAAAAGGATCGCCTAGATCCTGGCAGCAACAATGGCTTCGTACAATCTTAACAAATCATTTGCTCCTGTGGTCCAAATGGAAACCTGCTTCCAGAGACGTACAGAGTGCTTTGTGAGGTCAGATATGAACACCAGACTTTGATTCTGTGGTCTCAGTTTGATCCCTTCTGTATCACTTTTCCAGGAACATGGGGGCTCTGCAGCTAATCCACTGGGACATCTTGACCCATGACCAGCTTTTCCTCCGTGAGGCTTCACCTCAACAGGAGCCAGCGTCCCTGGGGCTGGTGGTGATTCCAGCCATGGGCCACATCAGGCCTCGTAGGGACAGTGACTGGAGCATTGAGTGTACAGTAAGAGTCTTGGGTTTCCTCATCTCTAGACCACCTCAGGATAGATTTGGAAGGAGGGATGCCTTCCCTCATTGGCTCCTGGCCCCACTCTAATGGCAGAAGTTTCAGAGAACATCTTAGACTAGTGGTACTCCGCAGGTGCACAGTCCTGAACCCCATCGATGCATGATGCCTCCCGAGACCTTGGGATCCCTCGGATTTGGTGAATTAAGGAACAGTGAACTGTATCAGATGATGTGGAATTCCCCACCAGCCCACATCTTGGAAGGGCAGTGACCGGCTGCCCAGAACTGACATCACAGGGTCAGATCTTCATTGGTGGAATCTCATCACACATCAGGCTTTGTGTTAGGTAGTCTGTGGGTGGGGTAAGAGCAAAAAAGAGTCTTGTTTCCCATCCACATATGATTTCCTCTGTCCCTCCATCCATCATCTCCCATCCCTCCATCTGTCTGTGCACTCATCCATCTAACATCCTTCTGTCCCTCTGTCCACCTGCTCCTTCATCTGTTCATTCATCCATTTTTATGTTCATTCCCATTGTTTTTTTAGTAGCTCCAGGGGACGTGTGAAAAGACATTGAGCAAGAGTAGCTTTTGGACTTCCTTGCATTATCATCCAGACACTAATTTGTTTTTGCTTCTTAGACACAACAAGAACACCAATCCTTTAGAATACATATAGAACTGCTCGTTGGAGACAAAAGAAAAGTCACTTTTCCTGTGTTAACTAAGAAATAACCTGAGAAATACAAATAGAAAGTTGAGCTGTTGTGAATAGGATGCTCTTCCTGCTTTCATAGCACTTAATAGAATTTGTATTGCTGTTTTCTAGTGTCCAGAAGCAAAAATTTCATGGGATGGGTACGTATATGTGTATTTATTTGTATATATAGACATATACGTATATACACATACACACATATATACAGAGAGAAGCATATGTGTATGTGGGTCTATATATTATTATATATCTATATTCACTGTCATCTGTTGAGATCTCAGGGGCATCTACTCATATCAAATGGAATGTACTGATTATTTGGTCTCACCTTTGGAGAATTAAAGATTTCACAGGTTTCATGGGCACCGACACATCTTATGAATGAAAGTCCGGGTCAGCAGGCTCATTCCCATTGGTCTTCCCATTGCTCCATGAGAATCAACTTATCTGCACAGAATCAAACATTCTTTTAAAGGTCTACAGGTGTACTTGACACCTGGCGGAGGGACCAGGGTGCACGCCTGAAACAACAGAGTTATCACATGAACTTGGAATGAACACTTCATTATTCTAGAAATAAAATAACATCCATTATTCTAGAAATGAAATTCGACTGTTCACCTGTTTTCTTCCAATACAGCAACCTATACTAATAAAAAGTGTCCATATATTGCCAAATTCTGGGATATATGGATTTTTCACAAAATTCTTATGTTTTGCAAACAGAAGTCGAGAAAAGAAGGAGGAGACCAGAGGAAAGGCAGGACATGAAGCCAGGGCTGGCCCTGCTCATGCAGATTCCTGCAGGAACAGAGCGGAGACACTGAAGGGAATGAGAGACGTCCACAGGGCGGGTCAGGGCCTGTCCTGCTTTGACCTTTACAGGATGGAGCTGTTAAGGCCGGACCTGAGGCACCTGTCTTGACTTCAGTTATGGAGTCAAAGAATACCTACTTAGCACACTTTCAGGGACTGGGCTTCTTTCATTGCTCTGAGGGAGTCTGCGCCTCCCCTTAACTAAGCCTCTGACTGTTCTGGATCTCTCTGTAGGTCCCCAAGCGGATTCAATGTCCGGGGGAGTTTGAGAGACCCACTGTGGCCCTCTGGGTTTGTGTTTCCTCATCATCTGTAAAATGTTGGCGCTGTCCTAAAGGGTACCTGAACCTTAGTAGTCTATGCTTCTGTGCACACACACGTATTCTTCAAGGTAGTTCTCATGGCAAGGTGTACCGGTGTCTTGGCACAGTCACTGGCACGTGGCAGCCCCTGAGAGTGATGTTTGGTTTTCTTCTTGTTCCCATCTCGGGAGGCCCAACATCTCTGCTGGTGTTTCAACTCTGTTCTAGAAACAGTTTCAGTGGAATCATCCAACAACCTCTATGTTATCATTATAGCTGCACACTCTTCTGGACAGTACTTTGGGATGTCCGTGAGGAAAGAAAAAGTCTTGCTCAAGCCCTGGTCAGGTAGGCAGGGCCTGGAAGTTTCCAGATCTCCCGACTTTGTGACTGTGCTCTTCCTACCACCTGCACGGCCTCTCTTCCTCATCCTGCGTGAGCTGCGATTCGGGGACCTGGGAAGAGATTGGCACCTGGGCTCCCCAGCTAGGTGCAGCCACTGCCCCTGCTAGTAACCCTCCGCTCACTGAGAGAATTCACAGAAACGTGTGACTCGGCTTGTTTTTCTTCTAAGAACCGGAGGTGAATGCTTGTTCCTTGGAGGAAGTTCTGTGGCTCAGAGAGAGAGAAACCAGATCATATGCCAAAGTGACCTTTCTCCCCAACTGTCGCGCAACACACAAAGCTAATTAG
This sequence comes from Spermophilus citellus, assembly GCF_964194105.1. Lineage (NCBI taxonomy): Eukaryota > Metazoa > Chordata > Mammalia > Rodentia > Sciuridae > Spermophilus > Spermophilus citellus. The sequence continues at coordinate 62,050,918 of NC_138200.1, forward strand.
CTAGGTTCTAATTGGGTTGAAGTCTGAGAGTCCTGGGGAAAGTGGCTTCGCGAAGAGGACACAGTCTGCAGGGTCCCCGCTTGTGCCTGTTCTCCCTCGGTGACTTGGGTATTAAATTGGTTCAGTTTACTGGCCACAAGCTGGGTTTTCAGATGGGATGGCTTGGCAGCTAGCCCCTTGGAACCTCTGAGCCTAGCTGTGGTTTCTAGTCAGCATCCTGGAAGTCGGGATGGGCCTGGATGGACGGGGAGACTGTGGCTGTGAGTTCTTCTTGGATGCAACCCCCGTGTCCTTGCCTGAGCGGGAAGACAAATTCACACAACAGGGAGTGGCCACATGTGGAGGCAGTGGGTACTCCCAGGCTTGCAGGAGAACCTACGTGAGGAGGAAAGCTGGGCTGTGGGGCCTCACTGAGGGGGCTGTGCCATGGTTGAGGAGCCTGGAGCTCAGACCAGCGTGCGGTGAGCCTCCACCCACACCAAGAAGCCAAGATGTGGCACAGGGCAGGGCGCAGGCTTGAGAAACAAAGCCTGCCTCCTCGCTGACCCCCTGATGGGAAGCAGGCCAGCACCAGGCTCTGGTCAAGGGCCCAGGGTCACCAAAACCACTTGGCTTCAGACTTGAGGGCTAACCTAAGCTTTGCGCAATGCCAAGAGAGCAATCCCGCTCCTTTAATTCCAGTGCAGACCTTGGATGATGTGGGAAGATAAAGAAAAGCAAATCATGAGCCAGGTCGCGCGTTTTATTTTCCGGTAGCTCCCAGGCGTGGTTCACAGGGCCATCGCGTCTTGGTACACGTGCAGGTGGCATGCGCTGCGTTACTCAATGGCAGGCACCTCGTGACCCTTCTGCACGAATCCAGGAGTGAGAAGATGGTGCAGGAAATGTGAAAGAGAAGAGCAAAGGGAGCAGCTGGCCCTGGAGACAGTGACCAGACAGGACATCCAACCCAGTGGATCGAGTGGAACTTCTTTTGGGGAGCTCTGTGTGTCATGTGCCTGCTTTCAGAAGGCCAAGGGCATTCCTACTCCCATGGCCCCTTCAGAGACACTGCAGCACCCTGACCACCTCCTCGTCCACTACAGCTTCCCAGCTCACCCCTGGACATCTTCCTTACGGAGTCGATCATTGACTATTTATTTCTCATTTTCTCCATATGCCTGTGAGCTCTTTGAGGGCCTGGATGGTGTCTGACCTTCACATCCCCAAGAGAATAGACTTGCCAGCGGTTATAACGTGAATGACTAGATGAGGAAGGAAGTCAGTCATTCTGGAAATCAGAGCTGCCGTGCAGGAAAGAGACCCTGTCCCTGGGGTGGTCCCAGAGACAGTCCCTGGGACCACAGAGCGAAGACCTTGTCTCAAGATTCCATGAGAAAGGCCAACCTGTGCTTCTGCCTGCTCATTATTTATCACAATCACTTAAACCAGCTTAAAGCCCTCCTCTCCCCAAAAGGACACAAGGAAAAGTTGACATCTAATGTCGATGAGTTACATGAATTACATGTTCCTGGGTCAGTCGACTAGACGTCTTTCTTTCTTTCTTTTTTTTTCTTTTCTATTTTCATTTCTCATTAGCACAAAAGAATGTTCTTTTGTTTTTGATTTTACCAGAAGTCACACTTGGGTGTGGATGAAGAGTCAAGATAAGTTTCTTAGTAAAGGAAGCACCATGATTCTCTGTGCATTGAAGGTGGCCTGGGGAAGCCAGCTGCCTCAAGGGGACCACATCCTTTCCATGAAACGCCCGCCCGTCTCCAGGCTCTGCCCACCCCAGCCTGCTCACCTGCATCCAGTCTTCTGGCAATCAAGAGTGAAAAGGTCAACAAGCAAAAGTTTTCAAGCCTCCCTAGAAGAAACAGCCTCCTCTTTCCATTACGTTTTGATTAGAAGAAAAAGGCAGGGATGGGAAGGGGATAACAGGAAAGAGCTGTGAGGCCCAGAGGCAGCCTCCCTCCTCTCTCCTCCATCAGTCCCCAAGCCCCAAGTGGCCCAGCTGAGGTCAACCTGAGCACCTTGCCACTTTAGGGCATTTACCCCCTTTTCTGAAAAACAGCTTTGTTGGGATATAATTCGAAAACAGGCAATTTTCCCCCGGGAAGCGCATGAGCCATGGATTTTACTGTATCGGCAAGATCATGCAGCCATCATTGCTATCTAAACCCAGAGCCTCCTCGTCACACCCCCTGCTACTCTCCTGACCATCAGTGGTCACTACCTTCTCCTCCCTGGCCCCTGGCCACCACCCATCAACCATCAGGGTCTATAGATGTGTTCATTCTGGACATTTCGTATGAGTGGGATTGTATAATGCATGGTCCTTCGTGCCTCTCCCACTCAGCAAGATGCTCCTGAGATTTATCTCCACGTTGTAGTGTGCATTAGCACCTGTTTCTTCACATGGCTGAATACTATTCCACTTTATATGTGCACCTCACTTTGTTCCTCCGTTCGTCTCCCTCCCACTCCATCCCTTCTCAGCTCTGAAGACTGACCCCAGGGCCTTGTGTGGGCTAAGCACCTGCTCTGTCTCTGAGCTGTACCCTTAGCCTATCTGTTGCTCTCTTGATAGTCATTTGGATGTTCCTGCTTTTGGCTATTCAGGGTCATCTGCTGTGAACATTCATATACAAGCTTTTGTGGGGCTGTGCTTTCATTTCCCTTGGGCATGTTTCAGAGTGGACTTGCTGGGTCACAAAAAGCCAAGTTTAATCATTTGAGAAACGGCCTGTTTTCCATCTCCTCTGTCTTCCACCCTGGACCACACAATGGCCCCTTGACTGTTGTCTTTTCCTCCAGCCGTGTCCTCACCCCACGTCAGGGAACACAGTCCAGCAGCACCCTGGAGAGCCGGGGTGGTGAACAGGAAGGACAAGGGGTTGCCTCAGGAGCTGGCTTTGGGACAGCTGCTGGCCGGGGTTCCCCAGCGGCTGCAGTTGGCCACCACAGCCCCGAGGGCACAGCTCCTGCCGAGACCTAGAAGGGCACAGGGCTCTGGGGCCTGCTCCACCTCGAGTCACTCTGGTCTTCCTGGGACACTGCCTCTTTACTGAGCTGAGCTGTGGCACAACCCATTTATTTTAAACTCGGCATAGAGCAGGCCATTTTCCTCAGAGGTGACCAAGTGAATTTGTGAATGAACGGAGTTCAATATGGTCAATAAAATAACTTGCTTCAAGTCACAGGGCGGGTTGATGGCAGAGTCCTCAACAGATTCTCCTATCAAAGACCTTTCTGTTTGGTTTTTAATCTCTCCTCTTAATTGATGGTCAAATGAGTGAAGCTGCATTGTAGACTCTCTTCCACCGCTAACTTGGGGACTTTCCTCCTCCCTAGGGCTGACATTTGGGGCCTCAGAGTCCACCGTGGGAGCCTCCCTGGGCACTGCAGGCTATTTGGCAACACCCCGCCCTCTGATCACTGGGTATGGATAGTGACTTCCTTTGCCCCGAGGTCATGACAACCCAAAATGTGTCCAGATTTTGCCAAATGTCCCCTGGGGAAAAAATGGCCCAGTGGAGAACCACCATTGTGTGACGAACTCTGCGTTGAGAGTGGCCAAGGGCATTTCCCACTCTCTGCCCATCATAGAAAGAGTTTTAGCCAATGCCCCTTTAACAGAGCAGGAAATTAGACAAATGTAAATGTAGAAGGAATTTTAACAATAAATTTAGAATCCAAAAGGGTTTTATAATCAATTTGCCGTTAATGAGGGTATTTAGTTGACCACATTCCCTACTTTTTTTAGAATTTTGGTTAATAATTATCAGCTTTATGGGATTCCCAAGTACCCTGGGTTGGGCAGGCTGCACGGTCCTGCCCATTAAGGAGACATTTTCTCAAAGTCTTTTTTGGGTTGCTTGGCTCAGACTTTCACCCAGGATCAGAACTTCAGGTTAGTCGTGGTAACAGGAAGGGTGGAGAGAGAGACTGTTAGAGCCTGAGGCCCCACAACAAACGTGATCCATTTTAAGGGCTTGATGTTAATTTCTAGAACATTCCGTCAATATCAGCCTTGAACTGAGCCTGAGATGCAGACATGAACACAGTTGCTCGGAGCCAGTGTGACTTTCACGGTCTGGGATGCTCCCTGGCTTTTGCAGTGGGTGGGACTGGAGACCTCATTAGTAAACTCCTGTTAAAATGTGAGTCCTCTTAGCTGGATATATCCAAATACAAGATGTATCTTTCCCCGCTGGCAGAATCAATAAATTTGCACGATGCACATTAAATGTTTAATTAAAGCTCAATGTGCAAGCATTTTCGGGAAGTTATAAAAGCCCATTGCAGGAGGCCTGGAAGCTAGGGGTGCCTGTGGATTTGCCAGGGCTCCATCCATCAGTCACCAGGGGCCACTCCCTTCCGTTGCTGTTTTGTATGTGAGTTATGTTGCATGTCTCAAAGCTGGTGATGAATGTATGACGATGTTCAGGTGACCCCTAAGATTACAAACACACAGGAGACACAGGAGCAAAACAGGTGGCCAGAATCTCCCTCCTGCCAGCATTGACACCAACCCCTCGACAAGGAAGGGGAACTGGAGGTCTGCACAAGGCCCATGCTGGGGGAACAGAAGGATTCCAAGAGCAATTTGGAGCTTCAAGGGGAAAGTGTGAGAGACGGAATTGCACTCCTTTGGCTCTCCTTGCCAGAGAGAGTGCCCGGGTCTTGGAGCTGGACGCGTTCCCGAGCAAGATGCCAGGCTCAGATGACATACCCTGGGCGCTCTTGCACCGCAGGATGGAGCCTTATTTAGTAGTTGTATTAATTGAACCCTCACGCTGTGTGGCTTGGTGGAGTTCACATCAGAACATCTCCTCGAGGCTGGAGATGTTCCTTTGCCCTGCAGAACGGAGCTCTTCCTTGCTGATTTTCTTTTTCATTCACATTTGCCCATGCGTTCCGTGAGTGTCTGTGTATGGTGCACGCTGTTTGTCCTGATCTTTACCTTTATTGAGCATCTATTCAGTGTCAGCCATTACAGTAAGTGATTTACCCACAACATCTTCTTCAACCTCCACGAGGGCCCCAGGAGGTGGGATGGGTGACTTCCCACACCCTGTGTTTGTCTCTATGCTGGCTTTCCTACCTTTTCCTGGTAGTCCTAGTTTCTTTTACCTCCTACTTATTTATCTTTTCCCTTCCCTTTGTCCTTAACCAACTACACCTTGGAAGGGTAAATGTAGTCTTTTGACTGCACATTCTAGTGTCTTCTTGAATTTAAAATCTGGTCCCTGACTCTGTTCCAGCCTCAGTTTGAGCCACACCCTTGGGGCTTCCCATGTTCCAGCCACACACACCAGCTTTCTTTTCTGCTTCTCCATGCACTTTCCCACCCCAGGGTCTTTGCACACTTTTTTTTTTTTTTTTTTTTTTTTTTACTCTCTTCCACTGTAATTCTCTTTAATCTTATTTGCTTAGTCGACACTGTACGCCCACGACCATCTTTGTGTAGCTTGTGGGCTAAGGATGTTTTTGTGTTTTAAGGAGTTTGTTTGTTTGTTTGTTTAGAAGAAAAAGGAGAAAGAAGAGAAGGAAATAAGGAGAGGAGAAGGAGAAGCCTCAGCAATAGCAGCACTTGTATACTGCATGGTCCAAGAAACTTACGATGGTTTGCTCTCCGGCCCTTACAGGAGATGTCTGCAGCTTTCATAGAGATCCTGGGTCCAAGCAGGTAACTCCACAGGCAGGGATGTTTCTGCCTGGTTCATCCTTTGCCCCAAATGCCCAGTTCAAAGCCTCTCACAAAGCAGGCGCTCAATAACTTGGTGAGATGGAAGAATGACTGAAGGGTCCTCATCTTCCCTCCTTTGAGCTTCCCTAAGCTGCAGGAACCCGCCAGTGGGCTCAGGCTCCACCAATAGCCAGGGACCCTTCCGCAGCCCAGGCCCCCAGTGCTGCCCGTGCTTGTGGAGTGTACACTGGGCCTTGCCCCACTTCTGCGAATTCCCCCACATTCCGTCCTGGGAAATCTCATTGGTCACCAGGTCTCAGCTCAATTCCCATCTCCTTGGGGAATTTTTCTCTGAGCCTCAAGAAAGCCTGGATGGTGTTTCTTCCTGCCCCACACCTCTTTGGCCTACTTGTACCCAAACCCTGACACCTCCGTCTCATAATTGCTTTTTGGAGTGTTTCTCTCTCCGTCAGGTGCGGGGTGCCGGGGGACAGGGATGCTGCTGCTGTTCATCTTGCATTCCTGCACCCACAATGATCCGCAGCCCACATCGGGCACTCAGAGACGTGGCGGATGGACAGGTTGAGTGGATGGATGGATGAATGAACAGGGGGGATGATTGAAGGCCAAAAGCCATTCCCCTTCAACGACGCAGGAAAGGAATCAGAGGTTGGTTTTTAAACACATCTAAAACTCTTTTTGTGTTTCCAATATTAAGATATGCTTGGCACGTTCCTTTATAACTCATGGCTGATTTTCAGAAGAGTTGTTTTTTCCCTTAATTCCAATGGGTTCAAGTGGAAGGCAGAAGGTGCCGTGCAGGTGGATTCCGTGGCTCCTCAGCCTGCCTGTGACCAGCTTTCAAGTGCTATGGTAGGCTGTGGGGGGAGGGCGGGGGGCAGGGGGACACCTGCTGGGTCTGAGTTCAAAACTTGCAGCGAGGTGCAATCCAAGCAGGCGGAGAACTGGTAGGGAATACCTGGGAATTCATCCTCTTCAGGGTGGTGCGAGCATCATGGGTTTGTTATTCATTTATTTTTCTATTTTAATTTATGGAACTATTGTCCTAATATTATTTGGCCAATAAAGAAAACAGATATCTAGTCGTTGGAGGCATCTCTGCTTGGATCCTTGGATTGCAAATCAGTAATATGAGGAGGGACATTTTTTCAAGCCTGTGTCTGAGAAGTTGGAGGTATCAGCACACAGACGGTGAACACCCATAGGGTGGAGGGAGTGGGGAAATGGGTGCTTCACTTGTGTGTCAGAGTGGGGGGGCTGAAAGTCAGTGATCCTGAAGGAGATTTAAGTTCAAATTACCTAATAAGCAATGGTGCTATTCGGAATGACTTTTCCTCTCTCCCTAGATCTCGGCTGCTCTAACACTCAGTTGCTGCAAATATTTAATAAGATGATGTGTACAGTCGGCTCAGCACAGAGCCCAGCATGCAGCAAGGGCTCAGTTTACACTGGCTCCTAGAGCAGGCAGAATTCTCAGAGGTCCCCCAAGATGGCCACCCTCATACCCAGGACTGTGAATACAGTGAATGTCATTCATGAATGTGACACCGGTGACTAGATCATGTTCCATGGCAAAAGGGATTTTTGCAGATGGACATAAGGATACAAATCTATTGACCTTAAGATGAGTTATCCAGAGGGTCTCATCTAACTCATAAGCTCTTGGAAAACAGAGGGATTCTGTAGCTGGAAGCAGGAAGGGGGAGTCAGAGAGATATAAAGCCTGAGAAGAGTTCAATGTTGTTGCTAGATAAGGATGTGGGAAGCTAACAGAACCCCCCCCCCCCCCCACTCGACAGCTAGAGGAGAAACAAGGACCTCAGTCCTGTAACTATAGTTAGACTAACTCTGCAAATGATCTGAATGAGCTGGAAAGCAGAGTGTCCCCCCCCCCCCCCCCGGGCATTCACTGAAAAGCTCAGCCTGGTGAGTCCCTAACCCGAGAACTCAACTGAGTGCATTTGGAAGTCCCTAACCGGAGAACTCAACTGAGCGTACCTGGACTGGTGTCCTCTAGAACTGTGACATAACAGGTGCGTTCATTTCAAGCTGCTACGTCAGCAACAGGAAACATTACAGCTTTCATTATTATTGAACCAATAGACTCATTTCAGCCCGGGTGAGGCAGTGCACTGGGGGTTATTATTGTTTGCTTGTAGCTGAAGAAACTGAAATTCAGAGAAGTTGAATTTCAAGCCCACACAGCTTCTAAGTGGTGGTGGTGGGGAACAGAGGCTCAAACCCAGGTCTTCCGATAATTTCTGTGTGTTTTGACCTGTCACCACTTCTATGCCTCTGTGCTTGGGGCCTCCGTAGCCTCCCCGGTGGGTCTGAGTTTGTTCTCTCTGGAAACCTCCATCCCCGTGGACGGGAGGCTGGAGATGACCTGTGCTGTCCTGTCTAGAACCTTGATCTGACTGGAAGCAGCTGTGGGCTCAGAGCAAGCCAATTTCAGATTGGACTGTAGTCCCTGCTCTGTCCTGGCCCAGTGCCCATGGGCATGATCTCCTGATAGCTACAGGCCGCTTCATGTTGAATCCAGTATATCCCTTCCTGGAGGAAGAAAGGTAGGCACTGGGCATGATTTGGATGACATCTGCTTATGAAGTTGGAGCAGGCCAGAGACAGGAGATTGTCAGGGGGTTTGTACTTGGCTTGTGAACTCCTAGCTTCCTGGCTATGCCGTGAACTTGGCCACTCTTTAAGAGCTACTGAAGTCAATGGCAAAATATCCATCACCACTCGCAAGGGCTCTGTAAAGGCTCAGATACTACTGCACCACCTCTCTGTCGATTGGAGTCTGGAACCTGGGAGTTTGCAGGGGGGCGTTTTAGCCACCTGAGGATCATGGTGGACATTTGCATAGAGAGTATTGGCTCAATTCTAGGCCCATGAGGCTCCGAAGAGCTCAGTGCTATTCTTGCTCATTTAAAAAGCAAAGGAATTTTAACAGTCCAAGGGATGGAATTCCTCCAAGCCACTCAGGCCCTTGGTCTCTGCCATGGCAAAGATTGATTTGGACACCTTAGACTGAACCTTAGAACTAGCCATAAGAAAGAGATTCTGTCCTGAATGAAGCCAAGCTGGGTAACTCAGAACCTGAGCTAAGACTTCCTTGGGTCATCAGGACTATCCAGCTGCCCGTAGTTATGGATACCCGGTGAGGAGGAGCTGGAATGCTGGAACGCAGGCTCAGTGCTGAGCCGCAGACTCTATTGGGATGACCTAGAGCAGAACTGACTCGCTGCAGTGCTCATCGGGTTCTACGGTGGCCCACAGGTGGACTAGGATCACGTGCCCATTCTGCTGTGAAGGTCTCATGAACTTCCCTGAATCCTTAAAAGCATCCATGGCTCTAGAAACCCTGATGTAAAAAGAATTCAGAAGAAGAAATAGACCTGTGGAAATGAAGAAGAGTTCTGGGATATGACAGCGCCCACCAGAGTACTCTCACGTTGCAAGGTAAAACCCGTGAGCAAAGCCCAGCAGTGAACTGGAAATCACATGGAGGATCTCAGCTGAAAAGAAAGCAGTGAATGAGAAAACAGAAATGTTCTAGGGCTTCCATACAATGAAGTTTACATTTATCTTCCCATACCGACTGGAGGCCACAGGAGAAGGGGTAGGTGTGGAAATGGAGGCCCCAGCGTAGGAGAGAATGAGAGAAGATATTTATTTCAGGATGCTGGGAGATTTTAGTTTTCAACTTCTTTTCACGGACAAACACGTACCCCCAAAGGTCGGAAGTGACAGCAGATACTGTAACGTACCAGGCACAGAAGGCCTTGGGGAGACTCCAGACCCCTTTCACTGTCTTCTGACAGCTGTCATTCAAAGCGATCACAAAGGCCTATTGCCACATGCACCTGGCAGTCTTCCTCACCTTCCTTCCGGAGGGCAGAGGCCAAGCATCAAAGCCCTCTTTCAGAACGATCCAGAGCCACGCTAACCTCACCTTTTGGGGGCAGATCCAATCACATTTGGGGAATAAAAAAGAGATTATGCGAAAGATAAATGACTTAAAAATTGGCTTACTGAACATTTTGATACATCATATTCATTAGTCCTTTTACTGATTATGAAAGAAAACACAAGAAAAGCAGAAAATAAAGCCATGAATGAAGATAGTGCCTGAGAAGCACTGGTCGCCAGTACTGTTTGCCTTCAAGCTCTTTATAGTGATGCACCCGCGCACACACACGAGCACGTTTGCAAATGTGTAATTAAAAATATTTGCAACAGAATTGGGATCAGAGTCACTTCCTAATACATCATCAATATTTTCCCAGGTCATTGAACGCTCTTTGAAAGCATGTCTTTATTGGCCACATAAAATTTAATTGTGTGATTATAAAATAATTTATTTTTATTATTTTGTTTATTTGGGGACATTAATTTCCTTTCCAATCTTCAGTAATAGAACTGCTACTTTGACCTGCTACTTTGACCTAAATCCTTGTATATAATTGCCGAATATCTGATGGTTTCCTTAAGATAATTATCAAAAACTGGGGTTACTAGTGAGAAAACATATATATTCTAGGGCTTTGATACAACAAAGTTTACATTTATCTTGCCAATGTCATGTTTTTAAAATTCTACGTCAATTTGCAAGACAGTATTTTTTTTTTTAACAGCACTTTAAACACCTGCTCTGGATTTTCTTCCTTGAGGAGTCTGTGTTCTGTCTGCACACTTACCCCCAACTTCAAACTCAGTAGCATCCCCTGAAAGCTTCCAAGGAGCAAAGGAGGGGTGAGGAACAAGGGACAAAGGAGGCAACTCTGTAAAGATAAGCATGTGTGCTTTCACCTAGTCACACAGTGGTATGCTAAATAAAGGCATAAATAAGAACATAAGGCCAAATAGTTTACTTCCAAACAGACCATGAAAAGCATCTTTGAGAGTTCTGTTTAAATCTTTTTTTTTTAAAGAGAGAGTGAGAGAGGAGAGAGAGAGAGAGAATTTTTAATATTTATTTTTTAGTTCTCGGCAGACACAACATCTTTGTTGGTATGTGGTGCTGAGGATCGAACCCGGGCCGCACGCATGCCAGGCGAGCGCGCTACCGCTTGAGCCACATCCCCAGCCCCCTGTTTAAATCTTTAGGTATTCAAATGAACTACTCAGCCACAGGCTCTTACCCCTGGTTCTCAGGAAAGCATAGCATGCACCATTTGTCTCCATCTCTGTTGAAAAAGCAGAGAATCCAAAGCCACATAAGGTCACCCTATAGGCCAGGTCCTGTACCAGGCTCCATCACACCCATTCCTCCTTTGTGCTCACAAGATTTTCTTTTCTTTAATTCTGTGCATAGAGAAGTCAATGTCAAGGTCAAAGCTGATCAAGGTCAAAGCTGGTCAAGGTCAAGGTCAATGTGAATCCTGCTCTGCCTGCTCCACATTCCATGCTCAAGTCACTATGTCTGCTCACCAGTTCTTCTAAAGACCCTTGCCCTGGAGCCACCGGGGACAGCCCAGCTCCCATGCTTCCTTCTCGGGGCTTCAGCATGACCTGGGGGGGGGGTCAAACCTCTCCAGGGAGCAACACCTGACACAGAGGTTTCACCTTCCTCACAGCTGGGCCCACGCGTGACCACGAGTGAGTCACAAGTGAAAGATGGAGCCGTCTCTCCTCGCTGCGGTGCTCTGGTCCCCAAACCACATTTATGTTTTCATATAAGTGTCGGGATGATTCAGCGGAAACTTCTGGTCAAACGGATCACCATAGCAACTTTCAATAGACATCCAACATGCAAATTAGAGAGTGGAAAGGGACAAGTTTCAATAGCCTCAAACCACCGTCCTCCGAACCCTGCGTGGATTGAATCCCAGATGCTTTGAAGGGGTAATGCAGAGTCAGCAGCGGAAGTCCATTTCACACCTGCCAAGTCTGCCGGGACCTTCAGATGCTAAGAGGAGATAAGCAAAGGCCTCTGTGTGGCTTCTGAATTCTTTGTCTAGCAGGGAGGACATGTAGAGCAGGGTTGGGAGGCTGGGGTTCACATTTTCCCCATGTCATTCATAAACCTCCGGGTCTTGGCCAACTTCTGAGAACTCTGAGCTGTAGGATTTTCACCTGTAAGAAGGGGATGGGAATGGTGCTCAACAGGGGTGTGGTGTCTGAGTGGTGAGCAGGGGGTGGTTGCAGGTATTAGTCTCTCAGTGCACAGCATATTTGGACCTTCTGAAGCATATTTTATCTTTAGGCCTCAGTCTTCTGTTGAAGTGAGTTTTGAATATCTGCTTTCAATATCCAGAATGTGCGTGCGTGCGTGTCCGGGCATGCTTATTTAATGACTCCTTTCCCCTAATTGACCAATTTACTTCATCAAAATAGACTATAGAACCACATCCATAGGTTAATCTCTTTCTTTCACAATAACAGAAGCAAAGCCAGAAGAGGCTGGACTGTTACCCAGAGGACTAGATGTACTTTTTGGCCACTTGGGAATGTGTGGTTGGGAGTGGTGGGTGTACTCCTGGTGACACTCACGGCTCTGCTTTCCAGAGACTCACCTGTAATTCCAACACTGAGTTTCAGGTTTGGCAAGAGGCACATAAAAATGTTCTCAAGGTGTACTGATGAAAAAGAAAGAAAGAAAGAAAGAAAGAAAGAAAGAAAGAAAGAAAGAAAGAAAGAAAGAAAGAAAGAAAGAAATAAATCCAGGCTTCAGGAGGATCAGCTTTGCATCTCTCAACCTGCCTTCACAGATGTGAGGGGGGGGACGTGACCTGGGACTTGTTGGGAGCAGGAGTTGTCTCTGGCAGGAGATGTGGGCACTAGATAGCATCATCTGAGATATTAACCTGGCGGCAGAGAGCGTGACGTGACGCACGGTTCACCTGCTGTGCAGCAGAAAGATGGAATCAAGTTGGACGATTCTGATGAATCAAGTCACAGGCCTGCCTCCCTCCTTGCCAACAGGAGAGAGAGGAGAGGGATGGAGCGCTCAGCTCATGGGGCAGGCCCTTTCAAGTTCAGGCACAATCTGTAAGTTGGGAAGACACGATAGAGAAGTCAGTTTATCCCACAAACATTCACTGAGCACCTTCTGTGAGTGACCCTCCCTCCAGGAGGCATGGAAGAGGATGGATGGATGGAGTCCTAGTCCTATGATCGAGGCCAGCACAGGATGCCCCAGGACAGTGCCAAGTTGCACTACAGGCAGAGAGATACTAGCTGGAGATATCAGCAAGGCTGCTCTTCCACCTCCAAAACATACTTCTGTTGGCAGCAATTTAAAACACAAATCAAATTTATTATTGTGGGAAAAGCTCAACTTTGTTGGACTTCTTTCACTTCCCTTCCTGCCTCGAATCTCCACTTTTAATTACATGTCAGGTGACTACCATCTTTTATCATCCAGTTCTTAGAACCTCCAGCCACATGTGGGAGCCCAGAATCTCCCTCCTCCACATCTGGGGTTTTGGGGAGATTTCTAAGAGAAGGTGATATCTGAAACAAGCCACTCATGCTGCAAACTATGATGGGGACGGGCACACTGAGAGGAGGAAGAACAGGGGAAGATGCCTGGACACTAGCACCCTGGACCAACAGTTCTGGGGTCCTAGCCTTCGATCCCATTCCACATCCAAGTACCTGTGGGGATGGGAAGTGACAGCCAACCGCACTGGGCCCGTTTGTGCTGAAGTTGGGTGGTACCGTAAGGCACTCGTAAGCATTCTCTCCTGGAGTCAGGGTTCCAAAGTGCTGCACCATTGTTGCTATTGCCTCTTGGAAACCAGACCCCTGCTGCTCCTGCTTCTATACTTTAGGAACAACATGGCGCCCGCCGTGAGGACTATGTACTCAGGCACCAGTTTGAATACTGGGCACTCACCAATGCCTGCTCCCAGAGAGGAGCCATGCTGTGAGCTTCACCTGACCTTGAGCTTCTCCCTCCAGAGTGAGGCACTCAGGCAGAGTGTCTGAGAGTGACCTGACATGGGGTAAGACCTCACAGAACAAGGATGCACAGAAAAGTCCCCTGGAGTCCCAGGGTTCACAAGGGAATGAATCCCAGGGCTATGCAGCTGCCCAATAGTACAAGTGGCCTCCACAGAATTCTCCAAAGTGAATCTTACCTTAAAGTCAGTGCATCGTAACTGTTTGCAAATCTGTGATTCTGGAGCTTGTTGAAAGCACGCTGGGAGATGTTGGCGAGCAAGAACCATGGGGTAAGGCTTGCTGCATGCCTGTTAGGTGCCGACCCTGGCAACGTATTTCGTGATCAACTGTCCTCTTCCAAACTCTGAATGACTAGAGAAATTCCCTCTCCAAATTGCAGAGGAAGAACTGACACTAAGAGAGGTGACTGTACTTGCTAGACATGGTAGAACAGGCAGGAAGGAGCCTCGTTCAGACTTTGCTCGGCTTTGCTTTCTGGAGATCTTGTCTTTTCTACAAAACGCAAGACTGGACCACAAAACTGCCCCCGGCTTCAGCCCACAGGCCTTAGAGACACCACACAGGGAATGGGATCCAGGCTACCTTCACATACTAGGTGCTTCCCCTGAGTTTTTCATGGAACCTGTGTTTCATGGAGAGAATTCCAAGTATTCTTTTAACTAGACAGGCCTCACACTTCAACCTAAGGGGCTAAAGTTTGTAGAAAAAGCTGAGGTCAACTGGGGCAGGGAGGCTGTCACTCCAGCTAGGTCAGAGCAGAGCAGAGCCAAGTAAATATTTGTGAGGGCAAATGGTATCTGAGGACTACCTAGAAGGTTCCAGTGGTGCTGGGGCACTGGTACACCCGCCTAGGACATCGCTGCCCATTTCTGGACAGTATGGATCCAGCCCGATCATCGTTTCAGAAGGAAGCCAGCCTGCCTTCGGAGTAAACAGTTAACTCTTCTGGGCTGGCAGAAGAAATGATTATTCAAAAGTTGGTCCCCACATACAAATGCAAATGACATCCCGGGACACATGAATGCTAATTTCTCCAACGGAGTCTGTAGACAAATGCTAGTCATTAGAAACATTTCCGTGCATTTCTATTAGGCCGTCCTCTAAAAGACTTTTCAGACAAATATGTCATCAAGATATTCAAAACCATGTAATCTTATCCAAAGTTTCATCTATCAACAGCACAGTCTTCATCTCTTGCAGCTGTGTGTCAGAATGTGCGGGAAGATTACTCAGCTGATACGGCGGAGCTGGGAGGGGCCGCAGTCTCAGGGGTCCACAGAGCGCCCCAACAGCAGGGTCTGGGTTTCAGGGTGGGCCAGGCCTTTCAGCCACAGGTGGAGAGAGAGGCCAATGCAGGGGTGTGTGGGGAGGGTGTTGGGGGGGTGACCTCTAGCAGGTTAGAGGAGAAGTACTGGGCGGGCCTTTCCCCTGCACCTCCCCAGCGCAGTGCTACTGAGATTGACAGATTAAGTGAAAAACTGGGTGACTGGGAGCTCAAGATCTTGTCTTCACTGCCTTCTGCAAGGCAAAACCTCAGGCCCGTAGCCTGCTCCCACGGAGGCTGGGGGTGAGGGGCCATGGCTAGAGTCGAGTGACAACAGTGTCAAAGGCCCCTCTGGAGGCCTTGGCTTTAAGTCATTTGTCTCTGCAAATGCATATGTATACTTCTCTTCTCTCCCCTTCCCTTCCCTTCCCCTCTCCCCGCCTCCCTTGCCTTCCTAGGGAAGAAGATTTGGTACAGGGAGTCTAGAGGGAGCCTTTGTGATATTCCCGGGGCTGCAAAATTTACTGCGATTTGGTTGTTCCTCAAGAGACTATCTGATTTGGGGTGGCTTTATTGAGTGTATGAATGGATGGTGACTTCGGGCAGTGATGAACATTTCTCTTAATCAATTCTGTAATGAAATAAATTCATCAAGTAATTTATCTGTTACTCTGTGAATTCGCCAATATGCACATTCTTCTACCCACTCATCAACCATTCATTTATCCATCCACCCATCCATCCATCCACCCATCCATCCACCCATCCATCCACCCATCCATTCATCCATCCATCCATCCATCCATCCATCCATCCATCCATCCATCCATCTCTATCCTTTGGTAGCAATGTCTGAGGAGCACAAGAGTATGGCATGGCCATTATTCCAGGTCTGTGTCTGGAGACATGGAGGCACAGACAGGTTAAAAAATCAGAGGAAGATCTCCCAGCTAATTAGAGCTGGTGTTAAAACTGGCTCACCTATTTTCTAGTTCACTCCATTCAATCCATGACCAACCATTTCTTGAATGATTGCCTTGCCCCAGGTACCCAGCCCAGGTACAGCAGCAGGAGGGTCAAGTCGTCTCAGACTGTCCCTAATCTCCAGGAGCTCCCAGTCATGAGTCAGAGCCAATTCAGGACAGAGCTGGCTGTCCTGAAAAGGTGTGGCCCAAATGCAATGGCAGCTGAAAGCTGGTGCCTGGAGTGAAACTGACATCACTGAAGGGTGACTGAGGGTCTTGGACCTCATCATCCAGCTTCCACGGGGACTTCGTTCAGTGTTTGCCTTTTGATGATGGATGCATCGTCTGTAAACCTCATCTGACAGCTGTTGCTATACAAGAAGACTCGAGGAAGAATAGGCCAGGGTGGGGCCAGCTCCTCTGCAGATGGACTTGGTAGGGAACTGCACAATGTGTCTGAGAGCTGAGGAAGCAATCTGGGGACTGTTGGCTCATGCCTACTAAGTACATGGAGGCCTCTAGAAGGCATCACGAAATTATGAAAGACATTCTGGGTGGAGGAAATACATGGGTGTGAATGATGACACGGAGATAGAGCAAGGTAAGTTTGCGTTGCTGCAGCAGACAGGTGACATTTGATGACCGGGCAGTGGAGGGCCTAGGGAGATCCAACAGCCAGAATGCACCCTCACTGTGAGGAGTCTCACATGCCAGCTGAGGAGTTTGACTTCAGGGAAGGCACAGAGGCATTTGCCAGGGGAAATTGAAATTCAGATTAGTGCTCGGGTAAGAACGCTTGGCAGCAGATGAGCAGGTGTGGAGGCAGGAGCACTAGTTAGCGATTACAGCTAGTTAGTTGGTGATTGCAATGGTTTAGATGAGGGTCTATCCAAGGCTCAAGGAGTTGTAATATGATAAAGACTTCAAATTCTCAAAATGTTCGAAAAAAAGAGATTAAAAAAGACATGTGATTAATTGGGAAATTAGCTGATGGAGAGGGAAGAGCCCAGCTCAGCTCTCAGGTGTGTAGCCTGGAAACTTGTGCAGACAGTTGTTTTTTAAACCTGGTTAGGGACCAGGAGAGAGGAGATCAGCTCTGAGGAGTATGAGATACTCAGGGAAACTCCTCTCGGAGATGTCTTCTGGGTCGTTGAAAGCCTGGCTCTGGAGTCCTGAAGATAAAGAATTGGTGAGCAGTAGAAATTGTAGTCATGAGCAAATAGGTTGCATGCAGGCTAATAATTACTGCTTCTCCACCCACAGCAGGCATCACTAATCAATTGTGGAATTTTTTTCCCCATTGATTGCAAATACCTAAAGCATGATTCAGGCAGCTGTTGAGAACTGATTGGAGTTGGTATGGACATTGAGTTCTGCTTGATGACTTTCATAGAGGCTGTGACTGAAGCCATGGAGGGACTGGAGGTGCCTTGTGTGGAGAGTGAGGAGTGGGTTGAGGAGCCACATGTAGAGGCAGGCAGCTGCAGCTGAAGAGCATTGGCAATGATGGAGGATGACCTGGGCTCAAATTGCAATGTCACCACTTAGTGTCTGTGTTACCTTTGGAAAGTTACCTAAACTCCCTGGGTTTTAATTTTTCATCTGTTCAACAACACCTCCTAGAGTTCTGGAGAGGATGACGGTAAAGTGGAATATTTAGGCCAAACTGTTATTTGCTAAGTGTTCCATAAATGTTACTTGAGGGTACAGAGGTGAGCAAAGAGTAAAGGAAGATTAAAGGCTCTCAGAGGCTATGCCACTGACTTCCCTGGGATGTCTGAACTTGGACAGCCCAACCCAGGGACACTCTTCACCCCAGCAGATAGGCCAGCATTGGGGAAGAATTCTAAACTCTGCCTCCGTCCACCCCGAAGAGGACGGCATGTGGTTCCCATGGAGGCTCTGGTCCCTGCTTGGGCTCAAATATGGCTTGGAATTTTCATCTGTGCCTCTTTAGGACTTTGCTTCCCAATTCTCAGGAGTTCCTGAGTCTGGAGTTGGGGAAAGAGGTGCACACTTTGTGGATATTTGGGTCTGAATGGCTTCTGCTTACCAAGACTGACCTGTGGGCAGGTGTCTGCTGCTGCCCCCAAGGACAAGGAATAGGAGCGTAATTCCTTCAGGTCAAGAGGCCACTTTCACCTTGGGCTGCCATGCCTGTCACCCGAGGAAGGCCGCGTAGCATGTCTAGAAAAACATGTGGAAACAACAAATCCATACAGTTTATTTATTGGCCTGCTTGGCCATTTCCCACTCATTCTCCTCCATCTAAAGGCCCAGTGGCAGTCTTCTGGGTGTAGTATGGCGTATCGAGTGTTTAACAGAATGCCCTCAAATTTATGTAGCAAGTATCAAATTTATCTGAGTAAATAAACGCTTATGTTTTCTGAACTGCCTCCCTGCCCGCTCGGCCAGACTTGCATGATCTCTGCCAAGACGTGGGAACCACGTTCCGTGGGCTTCATGACCACACGGTGCTGTTTCTTTTGTGGGGAGCCAGGGTGGGGGCTGGACTTCCAATGTTATTTTTCACGGCGAACGCACATGGCGTTGAGAGCAAAGGACAGCTCAGATTCTTGGCCTGACATGGAACTTCTGATGACCTTGCTGAGGGGGCACATCAAGCCCTCAAGTTGTTGACCAATCAGAGGCCAAGGTATCAATCCCGGACCATCTGGTTCCCAGCGCTCTGCCTCTCAGATGCTGAGTGCAGGACAGGGTTTGGGCCCTTGGGCTTCACTGGGGCTGTGCTGGTGGGTACTGGTGCCTCCAGTTGTAGAAGCCCTAGCTCATTTACTCTCCTACAGGAGAACATGTGGGGATGCCTCCGTGTGGGTGGGAAGACAGAAGACACCGACAGAAGAGAGAGCAAAAAAAAAAAAAAGAGGATCAAAGGTCATGCGACCTAACCAGAAGGAAGCTGCAGGATTTATTCACTCTTTGATTCCTGGGCCAGGATTTCGTGTCTGGTCTGTGCAGGGCTCTGGACTCCTGCAGGGATCCAGGTCACTGCAGTCCCTCACTGCATGGACTTACCGTCTTGTAGGGACACAGTCGATAAACCAGTGATTAAATAAGGCAATTTCAGACAAATTGGCCAGATATGTATTAAGATGCTGATTTTCTTCTCCAAAGGGCTGACTTGATCATTTTCCAGAGGCAGCTCCTATTCCTGAACATTCCCTCTGGAATACAACCTCTGGACAGAAAGGTTTCAAGTTAGATCTATCCATCTTATTTTCAGCAATTTTCTTTGTGTGTGTGGGGGGCGGGGCAGTTGTCAAGTGGGGGTGATTTTCCCCTGGGGGATACTTCTGGTTGTCGTGACTGGGGGATCTACCAGAGTCCAACAGAGGCCAGGGTGCTTCTGATCATCCTACCAAGCACAGGACAGCCCCGTACCTCCAGGAACGATCAGATCTTGGGCTTCAGAGTGCCAAAGGTGAAGGACTCTGATTCACATTTTGGAGTTCCTTCTCCCCCACAGGAAGAAGGATCGCCTGGTTTACTCCTATATCTACAAGAGTGGCAGCTTGGAGTTGTCCACTAGGTATTTGTGGCTAGCAGAGCCTACACCCATGTGCAGCACACAGAAGGTGGAACCAAAAAAGAAAAAAGGTTTGCTGAATGACTGTGATCACCTTTGTGACTTACTAGCTGCGTGACCTTGTGGAGTTATCTAACCTTTCTGAGCCTCAGCATCCCCCTTCCCCAACAAAGTGCTGAGGCAGAGAAACTCTGGCTTCGGTGGAGCTGAGCCCGGGTGCCCATGGCACCAGGGCTGGTGTGTGAGTGTGTGTGTGTGTGTGCGAGTGTGTGTGTGTGTGCGCGTGTGTGTGCGCACCCGGGGGTGCGTGAGATCTGCCAGGAAGCAGGGCCCCTTTGAGACAAGCCTGCACCACAATGATTTGTCTCTTTCCATAGGAAAACCACCTCCCCCGGACAGCGGGCTTGGAACCCACACAGCCTACCCCAGGGGCTGCGGGCAACAGCTTCCTACAGGATGACTTACAGAAGCCAGGGGCAGCCAGCCAGTATCCTTGGAAACTTGGGGTTCACCTTGGTAACATATGTCCCCACAAAACCCTAGCCACCCAATCCCTTCCTGTCCAAAAAACAAGTTTCCTAACAGCACACAGGGCCAGGCCAAAATTTACTCTGCTTGTCATTTCTGCCCCCAAAACCACTTCCGGATGGGGATTCACGGGTGAATGGCCTCCGCTGGGCTCGGCGCTCACCTGAGGAGTCCACCACCACCGTGTCCTTTGGCTAGGGCTGCCGGGTGGGGAGACAGAAACGAAATATCTGGGAAATCTGAGACATTGTTTTAAAACAACAGTTTTTTAGGGTGTTTGATTTACTATTCAACTGCGCACAGCTGCTGTTTGAAAATAGGACGCGTGCCAGGCCAAGAGCTGGCGGAGGGGTCGGGAGGGGGAACAAAGGAACCCACAGGGTTGTTTGCACACTTAATGTGTCAACTTGACTTAAAAACATCAGTGCCGCTGACCACTCCCGAGCAGCCAGGGGCTCCTTCCCTCTCAGCGGCTATTCATCTGTTCAAGTGCCTTGGCCCTGGCCTGTCGTCTTTTTTCTTAATTAAAGAGATTTAGGGGACTGCCCTGTCCTCTCAGTGCAGATTTCCCATCAGCGCCTTGACAATCACTGCCCTCTTTTCCTTCTGCTCTCCTTGTCCTGGCATAGAAATATCCACACGTGGACTTGGGAATTTTTTGTTTGTTTGTTTCTTTGGATGGAGGTAAAATTCACATAATATGAAAGTCCAATTCGTCTGCATTTAGTCCATTCACAGCGCTTGACAACTCTCACCTCTTTCCAGTTGCAAAACACCTGCATCACCCCAAAAGAAAGACCCCAGCCCTGAAACAGTGCTCCTCCTTCCCTGCTCTCCGCTGCCCCAGGCAACCACTACTCTGTTTCCTGACTTTTACGATTTCCCTGCTCTGAGTATTTCCTAGAAATGGAGCCACATGTGTGAGACCTTCTGTGTGTGCCTTCCTTCCCTCAGCTCCGTCCGTGTGGAACTGTGGGTCGATTCTTCATTCTTTTTGTAACTGAATACTGCTCCGCTGTGTGCATGGACCACATTTTGTTCATCCATTCATCCGCTGATGGACATGTGGGTGGTCCCCACCTTTTGTCTCTTGTGAATGATGCTGGGATTCAAGTTTCTGTGCAAGTATTTGAAGATCTGTTTTCAATCCTCTGGGGCATCTGGCTAGCGCTGGACCTACAGGGTCACATGGTAATTCTATGCATGTGTGTGTGTGTGTGTGTGTGTGTGTGTGTGTGCCTGCCTGTTCCTTTTTGAGGAACTGGGAATTTTTAAGGGCCCTTATGTCACAACCAGCTCTAGTGTTTAATCGTCTCCTGTGTCTTTCACCCAAGATGAGCACAGATTAAACGAGGGGTCACTGCTCGGGGCCATGCTGGCTTTCTACCCAGGAAGGAAAGGCCAGAAGAGAAGCAGAGGCCTCCACCTTCACGGTGACAGCTGTCTGTCCACTAGACATGGTACCAAGTATTGGGTTCCACAGAAGCCTTGTGGAGCAGGCACCATCGCTCAGTTTTTAAAGGGAGAGGTAGAGATTCAGAGAGATTCAGACACTTGCTTAAGGGCCCAGAGCTGAGAAGTAATGAACCTTATCACACATGGATTCAAAGATCCCTGTGTCTTTTTGAACATGTGCGACTGAGGTCATTTCACCCATTTCAGAAGGTTGTTGCTTTCCTGCTAAGAGAACAAAACCTTTCACAAAGAAAAACTCATTTCTTTTTAAGGAGAAAGACCCCTTCTATTTTGAGGGGAGTTGTATCTGATTCAGAGACTGGCCACAGACCAGGGAAGATTTTCTCCAACCCAGGTGACACAGGAAGCAGAGATGACTTTTTCTGAATATCATAACCAGCATTATGGGCCTGAACTCTCCCTAACAGCTACCTATGTTTTGGCCCTGGTTCCTTAACCTCATTTATATTTTTCTCTAAGGAGGAAATGATTCCCTTTCCCCTTCCTTCTCCTGGGGCAGAAGCCAGACATGACTTCCTACACACTCACCTTGACTAGCATTGATTCTTAGAATATGTTCACATAACAATTCTCCCAGTGCTCAGTGAGTTCAGCAATCCGGTTATTTTTATTCTGATGAGAATCCTGACATGCAGAGAACCTAAGAAACAAAATTTTCCCAACCAGTGGGTGGGAAAGTCAAGACTCAAAGCGAGAGCTTACTGAGTGGATGGTCTATGGAATGCAGCAATCTCCAGACCAATCATTAGTCAATCACTTCCTGTCACTGGAGGCCCCAGCACTCAGGGCTTGGGAAATTCCTACCTGGTTTCTTTTCATCTCTACACTGTTTCAGCTTATAGAAAAGGAGCTTGGGGCTCGGTTTGGTGACATAACTTGTATCTATAGTGCCAGCTGATGATGCTCACAGAAGGGCCACCTAATTCCAAGGCCCCATTTTTTCCAAGACACTTTCTCTTTGTTCAATAGGGTGCCAGATCATCCATCCCAGAACTACGGCCAGGAGGAAGGGCTGCCAAGGATCCCTGCTTGGTCCAGTTGTCTATTCCTGACAGTCTCATCTTTTTCTGTCTGCAGTCAACTATCTTCATGGAGTTGAATAGATCCCCACATCAGGATGGAGCCTTAGGAGAGAGATGGTTCTTTAAATTGCTTGTGGTTAGTGATTTCCTAAGACGATTGGAAAGAAAAAAAAAATCATGGGGGTTTGGCAGTTTGTCTCAGCCAGAGCCAGGGGATGGTATTTTTGTGTTAGAAGATGTGGACAGAGGCTTGTTTGCAAACACATGTGCTTGCTAGGGCAGGTATGTACAAGCACATGCAGGTGGAGTTGTTGTGTTTGTGAAGACATATTTGTGAGGATGTGTACAGGGGAGGTGGGCTGGTTAGGGGAAGGGGTAGTGAAGACATTATGAGAAGATTTCCCACTCCAACTCATGGCTATGGGTCTTGGATTGCAAGAATCATTTCAATATCCATGCCCATATTCACTCCATACTGAAAATTTGATTCTGATCTCCTTTTGCTGGGCAGCTCTGTCACCTTCTCAGATCATCTACCCATTCTTTGACCTTCACAAAACCAACCTTCACCTTTCAGCAAGGAGACAGGCAAATGGTCTAATTGAATGCTTTTTTTTTTTTCCTGAAACAAATCAAATAGCGAAGAACAGGAAAGTCTGCGCGATGAATTACCCTCAACCACTCTCTTTTTCCTGAAGTCTACAGAATCCACTGAATTCAAATATGTTTTCAAAGTTAAAATTCCATCTGGCTAAATGTCCACTCTGGCCTTTCACTGTTAGGATTTGTAAACAAGAGGGACAATCTTCTTACCCAAGAGAAGCAACTTCTCTGTTGTCCCACTTAGATCCTACCCTGGCCCGAGGGATTTGTGCTTGTTTCTTTCAGCTTCTAAATAGGAGAAGGTAGGTTGGCTTACGAGAACTCCCTTGGCAACCCACTTCTTCACCCTCATGCACCACATTCTGATTCCATAGGACTTTGGAATGCAGCCTGCAGCTCCTGAGAAAGGTGTGCGGGGGAGGGGGTGGGACGGAGACTGATTTGACAGGGTTACAAGGAGACAAGCTGGAAGCAAACATTTGACACTCCAGCCCTGGAATGCTGTAAAAATTTAATTAGGTGGATCCATTAGTCATGGCCACATGTAGGTTTCATACGGGACTTACAAAAATACAGGCTACTGAAGGAACACTTAGGCCTTCCTGTAAATGCTGGTCCCCTCATTATTGGGAAATGAGGTCCCCGTGGAATCGTTGAGCCCGACTTTGTATTTACAAAATATGGTTAGGATGAGAAGAACATCGTGCGCTGAACGGGGCTGTTCAAACTAAGTAGAGGCCAATTTTTATAAGGGAGCTCGCCCAGCTGGGTGGCTTCTGATTCAGTGGGGCTGACAGATGATTTTGGTGGCCCTGCCCTTTATCACTTCCTGATTCAAATCTTCAGGCTCAAGAGTGGCAGGAACGAGGTTGAGGTTATGGGGTGGACTCTTTCCTGGGTCTCGTCTCAAGTTGAAAACACACAGGCAGGATCTCAAGTTCAAAAACAGAGTATGGAGAGGGGTTGGAACTCTGAAAGCAAACTGTTAGATCCGGGACATGCATAGGGGCAGCTTCCTTCACAAGCAGGCACTTCCCAAGGCTCCTATTTTGATTATAAGTCTCTGCTGTTTCACTATGGTTGGTAGGAGGTGGATAAGGAAGATATTTAATATAATCAATCCTATGGCGATATTTCCAAGGCATTGAAATTTAACTCAAGACTTAAGAGGTCTTCATCAGTAGGATCATAGAGAGCTGTCCACATTGACTATGGGCAAAAAAGTTCCCAGGGATTCTGTTTGATATGGTGCTCAGCATTCCATGGAAAGTGGAAGGGTTCCATACAATACGGTTGTTCTGGAACCACAGTTCCCTGAGGAGCCTCTGATCCTCATCTGTGTGCTTTTGTTTATTTATTCATGTTATTAGTTCAACAAACATGCATTTCTTTACACTTTGTATTGAGACACAAAATTTAATAAGATGCAGTCTCTACCCTGTGGTTGGAGTCTTAATGGGCAATGCAGATTTCCCAACAAGTAACCACAGTCCGGTATGATAACAGTTTTCCAGTTACTATTTATTGACTGCCGATGCACCAAGTACTCTCTTTATATGAGTTCATATATTTTTTAAAAGCAATCCAGCAAAGCAGAGTGTTTAATCTTTTACACATGAAGGAATGAAGACACATATAGATTTAAGAGTTTTCTAGATACCTTAGTAAGGACTGACAAGGCCAAGATTTGAACTATGACTAACTCCATTGAGCCATAAGGCCTCCCAGCCTCAGGTACAGCCAGATAACTAAGCAGTGAGTGGAGATCTCTAAGGAAAAGGTATAAAATAAAGGTTTGGAGGCTCTTGAAGGATGAATAGGAGCCCACAGATGAGGCAGGGAAAGTGCTGTCTTACGGGGAAACCCTGCCATGTTGTACCTGATATTTCTGGGTCACTGTTACTTCGAAGTAAACCTTAGTTGGAGATAAAGCATCATGTCTTATGGAACTAAGGGTTCCTTATCCCTAAGGTTTGGTTGGCTTAGTGAGATTTTGAAGTCTTTATTTTTTTCCCCAAAATTCTTGGCACATGTAAAGATTTCAGGCATCAGCCCGTGGGCCTGTCTGCATTGTTGGGTGAATTGGGGAACCACTTAATATATGCGAGCAGAGAAAGTACATAACTTTGGGGAAACTGAGCCCCATGGGATGAAATTCGTGGGTAAAATGGCTCTATCAACCCCACAGGAAGCATGCTGGGAGTGAGGGCTGCAGGTGTTGGAAGGAAATACAGGATCCTGTTTGTGGTTCAGATTTTTAGGTATCTGAGGACATCAGCCTGGGCGACTTTTCAGAGTTTCACGTTTTTGATCCTGGAGTTCTTGGGTGCCAGGATGGTCACCATCATGGTTGAAAATGTAATGTTTGGGGAAGGAAGGACTAGAATAGACACAGCCCATTCGCCCCAGGGTCCTTTTTCTAAATTCCCTTGGAATTTTGTAAACTTAAGATTTCTTCTTCAAGGTTCAGGGCCTCATTGGAACCTAAATTCAGCCATGAGGGACAGACTTTTTTAGGAAGACTGGTCAGAAGCAAAGAAAGACACAGTGTGACCTTAACAGTGACAGTGGGTGCCTTCTCTTGTGCCCTCTGTAAACCTCCAAGCCCTGTCCTTGCAGTGAAGACAAACCCAACCTTCTCCAAAGGCAATGATCATAACCCAAGACAAAGTGCCCCACCAGCCTCTGGAGGTCACCCGCTGCTGGGGGGCCGGCATTCCTCCCCCGCCTACCTTGCCCCATCTTGAGGTCTGCACTGTCTGAACTCCTATGGTCCTGGCTCCAGAATCGGTTGAGCCCTAAGTGTACTTTCCACAACATGTGACTTTTGCCATAAGTGGTGCTCTGCCCACCAGAGCTAAGAGCCTCAGATCCAGGGCATGTGGCACTATTTGAAAAGAGAGCCTTGCTCTTCAGGGAGGGCTCCCTGCCAAGGGGACTCCAGGCTGCATCTTGCAGTAACCACGGCTCTACATCAGGGGGTCCAGACAAGGAGTGAAGTGAACAAGGAGGTAAGTGAACCTGGGAGCGGAAGTTCCTGGGGACACCACTGATATGACTGGACTCAGCCAAGCCAGAAGCCTGCGACACCTCTGCACTTTCAAAACGCCAACCAATAAATTATTTGATTCTTTTTTTTTTTTAAAGAGAGAGTGAGAGAGGAGAGAGAGAGAGAGAGAGAGAGAGAGAGAGAGAATTTTTTAATATTTATTTTTTTTTAGTTCTCGGCAGACACAACATCTTTGTTGGTATGTGGTGCTGAGGATCGAACCCGGGCTGCACACATGCCAGGCGAGCGCGCTACCACTTGAGCCACATCCCCAGCCCCAATTATTTGATTCTTAAGCAAGGTTTAATAGAACGGAGTCTCCTATCACTTGCAAGAGAGAATCCTGAGACACATTTCTGTTTAGTGTATCTGAGGATGCCTCTTGATAATTTAGAGCATGATACAAAATTCTCAAACACACACACACACACACACACACACACACACACACACACTAAAACTTGAATGATTTCAATTCAATTTAAATAGGAATATATGAGTAAGATACCATGCCATTATATCTGGAAGTTAGTAATGGAGCCTATCAAGGGATGACAATGAGGAATTATTCACTTTGAGTTTGTCCAATACAAGAACCACAAGTCACATGTGGTCACTGGGCACTCACAGGCGTGCAGCTGGTCCAGATGCAGAGGAACCCTAAGTGCAAAGCCCACACTAGGTTTCAAATGCATCACACACGGGGGAGAAAATGCAAAACACAAATTTGTTTGTCATGTTGACCACAAATCAAAGTAATGCATATTAAAAATATTAGGTTAACTAAAATTTATTACTAAAATTAACAAATTAACACCTCTTATTCTTTTTTCTTTCTTTCTTTCTTTTTTTTTTTTTTTGTAATATGGCTGCTAGACAATCGTATGCTGCCATAGCCATAGTTGTTATAAGATTCCACTTTAGGTCTGACCCAAACCTCCATCCCCAACACCCCTCCCCTGACTGTTCCTATCTTGGACTAATTGTGGTTGACTTTGGGGAATAAAAGCTGAATTAAATCCATTTTTCACAGTCTAGTTTCTCAGTTACTTGAAGGCAGCTCCCAAATTCTTCCCATAACTTCTCTTTTCTAGGCCAAACATCCCACATTCCTCAACCACTTTCCGTAGAGTCTAGTTTCCTCACCCTTCTCTGGACACCTTCCCGGTTCCCAAGGATCCCCTGAAGATCTGGTGTTCAACACTCTTCTGGCACGCCAGCTGCAGACTGAACTTCCAGCGTCTCTCATTCTTGTACCAGATACCATGTCTTTCAATGTGTCCTGGTTGCTATGAACATCTTTGGAAACTCAGCTGATACAAGTGGTTCTCAAAGTTAATACCCAGACAGGCAGCATAGTCCTCACCTGAGAACTTGTCAGAAATGCAGATTCTCTGGTTCTGACCAAGACCTCAGAATCACAAACTACAGGGGTGGGACCCGGGCATCTGCACTTCAATGGCTTCGCAGGTCTTTGTCATGCACAAATGGGTGTGAGAAGCACTAGTTTGTACCCACAGCCTTCCAAAATCTTCTGCCACTCAGCCAACCAGGGCTGAACTCTCCGTCTTAATGACTGGCTCTATTTTGGACAGTAACTCAAGAGCCTGCATTTGCTCTCTTCATGCAACATAACTTTGGCCTGTGGTTCCAGCTTGTCCAGTTTCTGCCACTTCTCCCTCCATCGTGTCAACTGCTGGCTACCTGATGCTGGTGATAGTCTCTATCCAGACCATGGAGACAAATGAGGAGCAACACAGACCCCGGGTCAAGACCACACTTGCCTGCGCGTCTTGGGTTGTGCTGATCTCTCTGCCTCCAACAGCTTTCCAAAACTTACCACCCTTGACCTCCAGACTTTCCTGACCAGTCCTGCCAGGGCCTGTAGCTCTACCTTAGAGCTATGAAAGGTGGGTTTAGGGTTGTTCCTCCAACTTCTCTGTGCTGACAACTGCCAGGAATTGATTAAAGGCTCTCTCCTTCTCTACAGCAGTGGCCCTCAAATGGGGAGACATTGCCTCCTGGGGCATTGGGGCACATCCAGACACATTTTAATGGTCACAGCTTGCTGGATGCTGCTGGCATCTAAGGCAAAGGCCAGAGATGCTGCTAAACACCGTGTGGGCACAGATTAGGCCCTCCAGCAAGACAGATTCAACCCCAGACATTACCCATGTCTGAGTCTGCTAAACACCACCCTGGCGTACACATTCCATGTCTCTTTTGTTCATCAGTCTTATCCCCAGCCCCAGCAGAGTGCATGGCCCAAAGGAAGAGCTGAACACATATATTGTTGAATGAATAAGTGACATTTCCTATTGGGAGGAAACATGAGAGCAATCAATCAAGATTACCTACAGGCTTATAATGCTCCATTTCAGGAAATAATTTGCCTGGGAGCTGATACAGTGGAAGATCCATGGAAATTATTTTTTATTGAAGAGATAAAACTAGCTTTATAATTAGCATTCCCGTTGCCAATTAATACATATGCTTTCTGAAGTACTTATAAACCACTAAAACATTTTTGCCTTTCTAAGTCGGCCCAATGTGTTCACCTTTTGCTATCTTATTGTCCTATTAATTTGCTGCATAATGTGATTTTTTATTCGCTGTGTGAACCCAGGCCATTTGGCTTCTCCAGGCTGGGTTTTTTTCCAGATGAGTACAAGGTGCCTGTCCCTCTGAAGCCCAGTGACAGAGAGAGCGAGAAGGAAGTCTGGTGATACTTTCGAGGTCCTGCAAACATTGTTGGCCTGACTCAGTAATTATCATCCAGTTATTTAATCATCACAGCTATCCTGTGAAGCAAGTAAGAAGTCTAATCTCGCCAGCACAGAGCGTGAATCTGAAGCTCCGTCCGGACAGCTGGTTGCCTTTTATTCTGCTTTTCATGGATGACCATGTGCTGCTGGTGCGCATGACTGATCTTCACTGATCTGAAGAAATACATGTCTCTCATGGAGTAAGCTTTTCTGGAAACGTCTTACCTAATAAAAGGAAGTTGTCCAAACCACCCAACATGAGGCTCCAGGCTTCTGACTTCAAAGTTGGCTATTGTTTTCAGAGATTTCTAGAGGAGTGAGCTGCTGGATGGGATCCGGCTGGTGTTTAGACGGATGATATTTGAAATCCTGAAGGGAGTCCACGCACATGGGTGTGGGAATCCTGCTCTAGAGTAGAGGCCTGAAGGCTCACCCATGGAACCTTCTCCTAGTGGCCTTTCCATGCTCTCTGTGCAGACCCCACATCAGCCTGGAGCCAGCGGGTGCCTCCAGCTGCCGTTGGGGAGAAGGGCCATGGCTGAGTGTCTCTTAGGGCCAGGCGAGGCCTGGGAGCCAGTGAGTCATTCTGTCCTGGCACGGAGTCCCCGGACTCTTGGGGGAACAAACAGACTTTGTTGAAGGGGAGTTCTCCTGCGTATGAATGGTCCCCAGTCAACCCTCCCGAGGAGGCCTGTAACCTGCGCCTGCCCTTCCTTGCCCCTCTTGGCTGGCAGAAACCACCATGACTTGGGGCGGGGGTGGACGCTGGAGCTCAGGCCCCTGTTGACAGCATGGAACAAAGATGTCGGGCCCTGTGGAGAGAAACGTACCCGGGGCCTGTCTGGGCCGAGGGCTTCTGAGTCTGGCTTCAGCTGTCTCACCAGACCCTGGCTTCACCCCTGCGGCTGGGAAGCAGTCGGTGGTCACCTTAATACTGAGCTCACTGCGGTGATGTCTCTTCACCTTCGTCCCAGGATGTTCTCTGGTATTTTCTTTTCTTGGCAGCTGTCATGAGAGTCTCTCATGAGCAGACTTCCACTCCTGAGAGAGAAGAATATTCAAAAAGTTCTTTTGGGAGAGAGGTGACGGGAACTGATCTTCCCAGGACCTGAATGTGAGGAAGCTGATGGAGTTGGGGGGAAGGACTTTTGTGTCACTCCTGAGAGGGAAGGAAGAGGAAGATGGGCATGCTGGCTGGCTGGCTGGAGACCAGCCCCTTCAGTATGCCACCTGCTGTGGTCAAGAACCTTGTAGAAAAGCCGATAAACTCAAAATGTTTCAGACAAATGGGTTTAGTTTGGAAATCTCTTTAAGATATGATGATGGGGTGGTACTGAGGCAATACACAGGTTCCCTGTCAACTCAGAAGCCAGGGACCCTGTGAGGAAATAAGTGTTGTGATGGGGGGAATTCCTGGCAGTTCTGGGATAATGCTGGGTTCTCACAAGTCCATGGAATTAGGATTCTGGCTAATTTCAATAAACTCTCCTAGGAGTGGGGCTGGGGGTCACATCTGAGTTACGTTTTAAGCAGCCCTCTGCTGCCTGCCACACTGAGATGGCCGCCGTTTTCTTCTTTCTCGAACAAAGACCAGGGGGCTTGGACTGCATCTGCTGGGACTCACTGTGATGGAGAGTGTGTGGTGGTGTCCAAGGAGGAGGCCCTGTCCCCAGGATGAGGCGTGACCTTGTTTATGGGCTGCCTGGAGCAGGACAATGAGGTGGGACAATGTGGTGGGTGTGTGGTGAATCTCTCACTCATTAACCCACATGGAGGTCAGGCTCCATCCTGGCTGCTGCCAAGAAACAGCGACTTGTCAAAACTCCAGGAGAAAGCACAAGGTTCCAGCTCATTGGAACCCAATTCCTAGATGAGCCCAGGCACAAGAGGAAGCCGCGCATGACTAGCCCCAGATAGGCCGGGCAGATGTTGTGCGGGGCTCCTCTCTGCGGCACTCTGGTGCCGGCTGGGCTCACCACCCAAACAGGGCCCCTGGGAGGGCAGCTGATGAGGGCCTCACAGTGCGGGGAGCTGCCGAGTGAGCGCATGGCTCTGCCCCTTCCCCGAGGCTGGCCTGGCTCCCCTCCAGCTCTGTTTGGGAGGGAGGCTTGGGGTAGGCAGTGAGCCTCGCATGGGGAACTCTTGCAAAAGACCTAACAATGCTTTTGGATGCCATCCCGTGGTCACGGGCGGTGGAGTTTGCAGGGTTGGCTTGATGGGGAGGCAGAAGCTGGGTGCTCAGGAAAGCCAAAGTGCCCCTTTCCTGCCCACCCACCCTTACCCAGGGCAGGAAGGTGAATGCAAACTGTGCCATGTAAAACACGTCTCCGAGCTGCTCTGCCTGCTGTGTCTGGAGAGTCATCACAGTCCCCTCAGGCCAAACAACTGCCTGCCGGGAACCCAGACCTGTCAGAGAGAAATGGGGAGTGCATGTTTGCATGGCTGAACAGTGTGTGCACCTTGGCATGATCTACTGTGCATGTTCTGGGGTGTGTGCACGGACTTTGTGTACGTTTAAGTGGTGTGAGTGCATGTCTGGTGTGTGTGTATGTAGGAACATGGAGGGGTTGAATGAGTGTGGAAATGTGTGTGTCCCCAAGAACTGTGTGCTCTCTGTCTCCATCACCCTCAGTGTGTTGTGTGGCCATAGGTGTGCTTGTATGTGCCTGGCTAAAGTGTACGTTGTCATACCTGCTTGCATCAATGTCTTCTCTGTGTGTGTGTATGTGTGTGCATGTTTGGTCACATGGGTAGGCTGTTTTGGGTTCATGTCCTATGTGTGCATGTTGATGCCTACACCTATGTATGTGCTTGGATTATGAGAGGGAAGACATATATGAATTGTGGACCCTAAATGTATCTTAGTAGGTGTGTTGTATATATATCCAATGGGTGTACAGTTCCCACATGTACGTATTTTTTTGTAAAACCATTGTATGTGTGTCTTGTGTATGGTGTCAGCTTATTAAATAAGTTAGAAGCAGCATAGAATTAGAAATGATGGACATGTCTGCATTCTAACTCACTGAGGCTTACCTAGCCACAGCACCTACGTGTCCCTCCTAGCCTCTCCTCTAGTCCTATAAAACTGCTCACAGTTCCCTGAATGTGCCAAGTCTTCCTGCCCTCGGACCTTTGCACATACTGTTTCCTCTCCTGGAAGATGTTGTTCCCTATCTTTCTGACACCTACTCATTGTTTAGGTTCAGCTTGAGTGTGCCTACATCTGTGATGTCTCCTGGGATGGACCATGTCCTGGATGAGGAAGACAGTGCAGACCTGCGCTCTCTGAGCATGACCATCTCACATTGTGTTTCTACTAAGCATGCTCACATCCTTAAGCAGCCCATTGGATAGATGACTTTATTCTTGCTTTAGAGAAGGGGCCACTGAAGCTCACTGAGAGTGTCACAGAATTGTTCAGTAGCCCGGCAAGACATCAACCCTGTGTCTGGCTCCAGACCCTGTGCTCAATAGTATTACATTGTTTGTTGACTGGTAGTTATCCTGAGATTGATTAATTGATTCAATAAATATAGATATTTGTTGACTGCATGCAATAAGCCAGGTGCTCTCCTAAGTACTCAAAAAAAAAAAAATAGCTCCAAACTGTCTCCATGGAGCTTGTGTTCTCATTTTGTTTTGCTCCATGAGGTGAAGAACAGTGGTGTGTACATGTGTGTATATATCCACACCCTTGAGCCGATGTGTGCTTACTATGAGTAGGGAGATCCCAAGTTCCAAGATTATCTGCAAGGAGTGTCACCTGAAAGACTGTACAACCATTGGCATGAGGAGGTAAGAACTCCCTTAGAGGGGGCACTATGGTGGGCAGGAAGGCAGAGTAATGGCCCCAGAAGATGTCCACAGCCTAATCTCTGGGATCTGTGAATCCAGGGGATCACACAGCATAGGGGGATTAAGGTGGAAGACGGATTTTAAGGGGAAGGAATTGTTCTGGATTATCTCAGTGGAACCAATATAATCACCGAGGGTCCTTAAGAGTTCAAGGGAGGGGCAGAAGAGGAAGGCTGGAGTGATGAGCTGCAGAGGGGACCAGACCTATCGTGGCTGGGCAGATGGAGGCCAGGGCCAGGAGCTAAAGCATGTGGGCAGCTTCCTGAAGCTGGGAAGGTCAAGAAAGTGCTGCTTCCTTTAAAGCCTCAAGCAGGAGGTCAGCCCTGCCAAGACCTCAAGTTCAGCCCCATGAGACCCATATGTGAACTGTGACCTGCAAAAAGTAAGGAAGCTGTGTCATTAACTTTGGTCTCGCCATTAACTTTGAGATAAATGGGTACAGTTGCAGTCAATAATGGGTACAGGGGCCAAAGCCTCAGATTAGGAAAAACTGGTTCTTGCATTAAAATAAGATCTGGATAGGGGCTGGAGGGGATAAAGGTACCATAAAGGGTAAAGGCTGCTGAATGAGAGCCACCAATGAGCAATTCAGGGTATGCACACCCTAAGCTTCTGGTTGACCTTGACCTGGATGCATTGAGGGTTGCATTTCATCAAGCCGTGGACTGCATGGTCTATTACTCCTGCTGCTAATTTAAAGGGAAAAAAATAATACAAGACCATGCGGCACCAATGCCACAGCCACTGTGAGTGAAAGATGTGACACAGAATGACCTTGACCTTTAGGATTGCTGCAGACAAGGTGCTGGGGATGGAGATCCTCAGGCATGAACTGAAAAAAGGTCATCCTAATCCTGGCCAGTTCCACTCTACTTGGACAACATCCGTACGGTCCAAAAATCACTGGTGGCAATGGCCAGTGAGCGACGGCAGCATCCATAGCAAGAAGATGAATAATGACATATTTTCCACTTGTGCTCCTCCTCGTTGGGGGCTGAGTTAGAGATCCGCAAATAAGGCTGCTGCTAAGGAAGCTCACAAGGGAAACTGGACCGAAGCGGAGGGACAGCTAGGGGTGAGCTCCATTACTGCGATGAGTGCACTGTGTAAACAGCACTTAAGGGCTCTCGCTGGAGTTTGTGGTAATCCGTCTGCAATAGACCGC
Organism: Spermophilus citellus; assembly: GCF_964194105.1. Classification (NCBI taxonomy): domain Eukaryota; kingdom Metazoa; phylum Chordata; class Mammalia; order Rodentia; family Sciuridae; genus Spermophilus; species Spermophilus citellus. Next base: position 62,084,766 of record NC_138200.1, read on the forward strand.
AGGGAGGAAGAAGGGAACCGTCTCTAAGTCAACTGTCTGCAGACAGTCCCCTCCTTCCTTCAAACCCTCCCCTCCCCCAGCTCTTGCTCCTAGCCACATCCCTCCTAAGAGCTGTGTCCACTTGGAGGGTTTATTTAGCACTCTCAAAAACTGGTTTGTGCACACTGTCAGTGTTGCATTAGCCGGGCCCTCCCCATGTGGGACTTTGCTGGATTCTTCTTTCTCCCTCACAGCGTAGGGCTGTCAGCTCCCCTTTGCAGAGTTTTGTGTGGCAGATAAAAGGAAGGAGGAAGCCCTGGTCCCTGGAGAGGGAAGGGACCTCCGCAAGGAGCCTACAGGCCATGGGAGGCTCCTACTCAGGACTTCCTGGTCTTCCTCGTCCTTCCGAGAAGCTGAGGGGTGGCTGTGCCTCTCCTGCTTCTCCCTCTACCTCCCACGGCTAAGGCTACCATTTTGTCGTCCTGTTGCACTCTGGGTAAAGCAATTCTGCTCTGAGCTGGGGAAATTCCAATTACTAGGTTCTAGAAACTGAAATATGTGATGCTGTTTCTAGGGCCTATCATTTTATTTTTATTTTTATTTTTTCTGTTTTAGCTCCAAAGGCAAATGGCCAAAAAGTGGTCCAAAAGACTTTAACCTGGTTAAAAAATATGACATTGACCATGACTGCAGGGGATGTGGCTTACTCGCTCCCTGCTCTTCCTTTTGGTCTGTGGGATTTGAGGTCATAGACTTTTTTTTTTTTTTGGTAAAAAATAAAGATTTTAAAATGTTGAAAATGGATGCCTGACGCTTGACCCATTGTTAGTGACTCAAGGGATTTTTTTGGTAACACCAAACGCCGTGTGAACTTCGTAATGATGACATTCCTTGTGATTGTCAGAAATATGTCCCCCCCAACGTTGCCAATGTCCCCTGAGGGTACAATGGCTCCTGGTCAAATGAATGACCCTCCCTTAAATGAGTGAATTTTTATAGCAAGTCTACAAGTTGAGGCTTTACCTTGAGGAGGGGAATGTCTTGCAAGAGGCCACCCAGATCTTATGAGAGTCTAGAACCAAAGGTGTCTCTGCAGCTATCCCATGGATTGTTCCTGAACATTCCATGTGGCCTGAAGTGGGGGCAGCCCACTGTGTTCGGTCTGGTGGATGCAGTGCATACAGGGCCTCCTTCCTCAGCATGCAGAGGGCTGTGAGATCTGGCTGCAGAAAGAACAACACAGTCTCTGTCATAATGAAAAACCACAGCTTGGAAAAAAGAGTAGGGACACATCTGATTCATCAGGATGACTCATACCTGGGATCACTGGGCCTCGCTCGGCTTCCCGTGGCCTGTCGTGGCTTGCGAAGAGCCCTGGTGACAGGGAAAGAGAAAACTCCCCTCTTGCATGCTGTATTGGGGACAGACCCACCCGTCGGGGTGCAGATGAGCTCAGCCCAGCCAGCCATCAAGATAACTTTATCAGGGACGCGGAATCAGATTTCAGAGAATCCACCATGTGGCAACTGGAAGGTGATGGGAAGTCTCCCGTCCCATCCTGGCCAGCTCAGGGTACCCTTTTACAAAGAGCTGATGACTCTGGGGGACAGTGGCCAGCCACTGTGTGCATCTCAGTAGGCCTTTGTTGGGACCAGAGCTGGTGGGGGAAATGGCTCTTCAGATGTGGACAGGCCGGATGGACAATTATCCTGGCAAATGCTTCAGGCTGCGGCGCTTGCTTGTCTCCTTGCACGTGAACCTGTGCGGCTGCTTTGATTGCACCAGGCCTCTGGGAAGCCGCGTGCGCAGCCTCTATCATCTGTTGATAGATTATTTTGTAATCGGGCTCCCGTCGTCTGCAGGAGGACAAGAGGGTGTGATCTTTTGGCTTTGCGTGGCTCACATTTCTTGTTGCACGGTGAATCCCCAGATCTGACTCGCCAAGCGACCAGGTTGCCAGAGGAGCGGTGAATTTCCACTCTCCCTAAACAGGGGTCTTTGTGCCCCTGGAGCAGACAGTTGCCCAAATTCCACCCATTAAAAAAAGAATGGGCTAATTAGGCCTGCCAGCCTAATTTTGTGTTTTCTAATTTTGCCCTTTAAATGCATCATAATTATCAGATGCAAAATACATTTTCAAAGGCAGAGCCACTGACGGGGTATTTTTAAATGTGCAGGGCTAAGATGGGAGTTCGCCCGAGAAGCAGCCAGTATTTTTAACTGGCGTCATCAGGCAGGAAAAGGCCATTGTCTCTCTGATTCCCGCCACTGTATTCGCAGAGAAAGCAGCTTTTATTTGAAGTGGGTGAAATGGACGTTATCGTGTTCTACTCCCTGGTAAAGCTAATGGGCAACACGTCCCTGGGTTGGGCTTGGGCGAGGTAGGGAGGTCACAGGGAGGTCACAGCCCTGGGACTCTGGGCTTTGCATCAAGGCCTAGGGCTTATGCTTCTAAGAGCAGAAGTTAGGTTGGTATAAACACGAGCTGGGCAGAGCTCAAATGACCCTCTAAGGTCAGACCTTTTTTTTTTTTTTTTTTTGTTTTTTTAAAATCTTTATTTTTCATTTGTAGTTGCACACAATACCTTTATTTTATTTATTTATTTTTATGTGGTGCTGAGGATCGAACTCAGGGCCTTGCACATGCTAGGTGAGCGCTCTACCGCTGAGCCACAGCCCCAGCCCTGGATTTAAGACCTTTGATGACTGTCTTATCTTCTCTTCTGCGTATCCCAAAAGGCATTGAAGAATTCTATTCAGAGTGGATGTCAAAAAAAAGTCATCAATAATTAGGTATTGCATTATATTTAAATGTACCTGTGTATTGTTCAGCGTAGGCAATCTGTATAAACCATGTGCCATACAGAAATGTAGCAGAATGCATTTTTGTGAGTCTAGCATTGAAAACAACCAGGAATAGCAGGTTAGTGCAGAAGTTGGCACCAGCAAGTTTCGTCCCTCTGCAAGGATGAGCACCCGACTTCACAAAGCCTTTGCTTTTTCATTGAGAGAATCTTCTCCCTCTTTCCACAAGGACTCGGGGTACCTTCTGAAGGGGGGTCGGCTCCTCATGGCTAGACTTGGACAGTGAGAAGAGCCACTTCCTCCTGTGCAGGGCTCTAGGGAACAGAGCTCTGGAAGCCAGTGTGCTCTGTCGGGGACCCTCCGATTGGGAGTGATCAGCGTGTGCACAGTAGCAGTGTTCACAGCAGCCGAATGGTAGAAACCACCCTGACGCCCATCAACCCACCCATGGAAACGCATTGTGTTCACTGATACAATGAATTACTGCTCAGCTACAGGCAGAAGTGCTGAGATGCCCAAGGACATGGATAATCCTTGAAAACATGGCACCAGGTGAAAGGAACCAGCCACAGAAAGCCACATCTTGCCTGATTATTGGAGAATCAAAGTTTGCATTTATTCTTGCATTGCCTGATTCCAAAAGGACTTGGAGCAGTTATGAAACCATTCCTGCAAAGGGAGGGGGGTAGCTGGGGGGAGGCCACCACAGACGGGAGGTGGGGAGCCGCTGGGCTCTGGAGGCCCCACCAGATAGCTCCCAGAGCTCACCTGATGCTCAGCAGTTCGTGAGCCCTGCATGAACCCATGTCCAGGGCAGGCGACTTCATACCCAGAGAAGGAGACTGGCGATACCAGGGTCTGGGAGAGGCATGGGCAGTGGCTGCTGATGGGTATGGAGTGTCGTCAGGGGTCAGGAAAATGTTCTGAAATTAGTGGTGGTTTCACCACCTTGTGAGTAGACTAAAAGCTGTTGGATTGGACATTAGAGAAAAGTGAATTTTATGGTATGTGAGTTGTACCCCTATAAAAAGTATTAGGTTAAATTATAAAATTGAAAGAATTCTGGTGGCCAGAACTCCACGGCCCCTGGGCTGAGTCAGAGTGTGGGCAGGGCTGCTGGTTCTGGGGGGCTCAGCGGGCCGGTCGATCGCTCTCCGTCCCCATCGCCTGGAGCCCTCCTGTGTTCTGAGGCTCCTTGCATTGACTTCTGCTTCTTGCCTCCCCTCTTCTGACTCTGACCCTTCCACCCCCCTCCGAGGAGCACCTCCATGATCGCATCAGACCCACCTGGATAATCCAGGATGATCTCCCTGTGAAAATCCTCACCGCACCTGCAGCCTTGCCCTTCGGGGTGTCTGGCAGCGGATTCACTGGTTCCAGGGCTGGTACGTGGACATCTTTGGGGGATCGCTGTTCTGTCCACCACAGGAACGTACTGAGTGAGCTATGGTACAGGAGTTAGGGCTACGTGCACCTAGGCCCGGGCTCAGGTCCTAGGGTCAATGTCTTGGAGGAGCTATCAAAGATCAAAGGATCTGAGTGGGTGTTGGGCGGGGGCCGCCTCACGGGTGGCCCTGTCTTTGGGGAGTCCTCACAGGGCTGTGTGCCCATCAGAGCCACCCAGGGCCAGCAGGTCTGGGCTCGTTTCCCCCGTTAGCTCACAGAACCTGCTGGTCCCACAGAGGGCCAGTGGGGAGCATGGCAGGAGCTGCAGAATGCCCTCTCCTCTGCCCAGAGCCACCAAGGAATGGTTGAACATGTGCCCCCACCCAGGGTCCACAGGAGACAGACTTTTTCAAGAGAACACTTGGAGCACGCTGAGGAGGAAAGGGCGCCCGGAGGCCCTCTGCTGCCTCAGGCTTGCAGCTCGGTGGCTTCTCCTCCCATGGCTGAGGATGCATCTCGGCTTCCTTTGTCAGCTGAGTGAGCTATTGGGAGAAATCAGAGGAGAGGCGACCCCAGCTGCGCTGTCCCCTGCACTGCTCTGCCCCCCACCCCAGTGCTGCCGTTGGACCCCAGCTCCTCTCTCCAGGGGAGAAACCCAAGCCCTGTCTGCTCTGCTCCTGGCCGTCCTGAGACGCCACCCAGGCTGCTCCCAGACCCCTTTTCTTGGCACCCAAACCTACTCAGCCACCATCTCAGGCTCTCAGGAGGTGCAGAGCAGAGGCCACGCTCCTCAGCCTGTGGGGCGACGGAGAAGACACTCAGGGGAGCTGAGCTCATCACTAGGGTGCTCTGCCCTTGTCATCCCAGGGAGCACTCCGGGGTGGGATGGAAGCCTCTGCAGGGTTTGCTTCTTCCTGTAACAGACAAGAAACTGGGGAAGGGGAGGAAGAGACCTGCCTGAGGACCCAGAGGCCACCCAAGGGCACATCTTGAAGGCTGCGGACTCATAAGCCAGGCCAATCTTCTCTAGGGCCTGGAAGGCTGCACACCACACAGGTGACCGTGCGGCAGACACCATGCCTCCTGCCTCCTCCGGAGCTTCGTGAACCTTATCTCCATCTTCACAGAAAGGCTGAGACTAAGACTGCCGTGTTTTCTTTCTTTTTCTTTTTCTTTTTTTCTTTAAGGACCTAGTTAAATAATCTGATGGAATCTAAAACACTTTCCCTCATAAAAGTACACATGTACCAAAAACTACATTCAACCTGAAGGCTCCTTAAAGATCCATGAACTCCAGGTTAAGAGCACTTGCTTTGAATCACGCAGTATATTTCCCCATACAACGAGCAAACCGAGGCTCAGAGGGGTTGTGTGCTATGTTCCTATGCAGCACGGCTGGTCATGCCCTTAAGTTTACACTGACAGGTCCCCAAAGTTCTAGTTGGTTCCTTCCCTAGAATACACTGAGATGGGACGACACAGATGCCCCCAAACAAATGTCCACTCATTCTTGCCCAAACAATACGATTTTTTAAAAAAAGCATCTAGTAAGTTCCTGGCATTCAAAAACAGCCCCTCAGAGCCGATAGAGTCCTGCATAACTGACGGCAGCTTTGCTCTCCAGGAGGGAAGCTTCCAGAGTGAGCAGCCACATGTTCTTGGTGGAGACCAGGGCAGGTGCCTATTGAGGGCTCTACCTGCTGAGCATGGAAGAGTAGCTGAGGAATAAACTCGGCCAGCAGCCAACTGTGGCCCCTCTAAGTTGGTGCACAATGAGCAGCTTTGCTCTCCAGGAGGGAAGCTTCCAGAGTGAGCAGCCACATGTTCTTGGTGGAGACCAGGGCAGGTGCCTATTGAGGGCTCTACCTGCTGAGCATGGAAGAGTAGCTGAGGAATAAACTCGGCCAGCAGCCAACTGTGGCCCCTCTAAGTTGGTGCACAATGAGCTGAGGTCCTCGGAGGAGCATTTGCACTTGATAATTTATGTTTAAAAGTAGGTTTTGTTTAAAAGTTATGCCACGCATAGGTGGCCAGTAACCATTCCCTGACTTACTGAGACACAGTGGCCTGGAAACTCTTCCTTCCCAGCTAGTCCTCTCCTGATGGATGCTCTTGGGGTACCCAGGTGACATCTGTTTGAAGCCAAGAGCAAAGTGGCAGTCAGGATGGACACCAGGAGAACGCGCCAGGTCAGGCAGACTGGAACAGAGAGGTTGCCCGGCCCCTCTTGCTCCTCACGATTTCCTGCCTGCTTTGATTTCCTCTCTGCAGCAACATGGGCTTCTCCTGGATCTGGTCCTTGACCTCTGGCCACTAGGGTTTCTTTTACCTCTTTTTAGAGCTGCTGAGTCTCCTTATCAGATCTCTCTAGTGGCCCAGGGATGACTTCAAGACCAGAGTTCTTACTTCTGAGGACAATGGAACTCAGGAATCATCCCCCTTGGGGAAGTAACCTAAGAACCCCTTCAGAAGAGGGAGCAGGTGGGTAGGTAAAGGGGCACCCTATTCTGACCTCCTCCCAGAGGCCAATTCACTGGCAATATGAGAGCCAATGTAGCTGAGGGGTTGGAGTGGTTCTCAGCATTCCCACTGAAAAGATCACTTGGTGGGACTTCAAACCTTCCTAAATATTAAAATCCTTGAATTTTAGTCCTGCCTCAGCCACTAAGCCTCTATCATGTTGAACATGTTACTTCTCCTTTTGATCACTCAGTTTTTCCATCTATATAGTAGGTGAGACCTTACCACATTCCCAGCCCTCTCTCTCTCTGCCCTAACCATCTAGCTTTCTCTGGATTTGAGACTGAGAAACAAAGAGCCCCAAATGGCACCCTGGGGTCGGGGTGCCATATGAGTCCAGCCACAGTCAGCGTGCTGTTGAGTCAGTCTTGACAACACAGACAGGGTGACCTCAGCCTCCCCCAACACCGGGACTCAGAAGGTTTCCATCCCACAGAAGGTCCCTGTGCCGTGCTCCACTCAGTTCCCCACCCAGAACCAACCGCAGATCTGATTTCCATCATGGTAGGTTAGCTCTGCATATTTGAGAATTTCATGTAAATGGAATTGTACAGAATGTACTTTTGTGTCTGATTCTTTTACTCAGCATATTGTCAGGATTCTTCTATGTTGTTTCATTGCCTGGAGTTTATCCCCTTTTTTTGCTGAGTAATATTCCATTGTATGAATCCACCAGTTTGTTTATCCATTTTCTATTGATGGACATGGGATCTTTTCCCCATGTCTGGCTGCTATGAGGAAAGCTGCTCTACACATTTTTGCACAAGGCTTGATGCCTTGACCTAAGTGGATAAACAAAGTAGAGTTGCTGGGTCACTAGGGAAATGCACATGGAAGGTTCTGAGTCTTCCCCAGAAGACTCTTAGCATCTTACACTCTTGCCAGCAAAGGGTGTGAGTGCCGGTTGCTCCACATCCTTCCCATCATTTGGAATGATCGTTCTTCCTCTTCTTAATCTTTCTAGAGAGTGTGTAGGGTTCACAGTGATTTTTATGCCCATTTTTATTCCTTCTGCTCCATTTCCTACCAAATTAAATGCATAGTGATATCAAGACCATTTTAAAGAAGTGAAACTATTAGAAACCCTTGTTGAATAGTGACATACTTTTGCAGACAACTGGTATGCCAAACCAAGCCTCATTTAATGAATCCCTTCATACCAGATCATTTCGTTCCATTTCTTTTCATGAATATTGCTAAATATGTATAAGCCTCTGGTATTAGATTCCTATCAGGATTGTAAAGAAAAGTAAGACTTGTTTGGCATCCTCAAGGGCCTTTACAGGACGGGCAGACTCTAGTGCCAAAAATGTCATATTGTTATTCTAATTCAACCTGGGGTGTGCTCCAATCCAAGAGGTGAGTGTTTGGGGTTTGGAATAGGGGGGAAATAATTCCCACCATATCAGTCAGGAAAGGAGAGAGATGTGTTTTTGAAAATCTGCATCCAAAGCAACATTATTGAATCCTGGTGCAGAAAGAATGGGTAGGAAGGTTGAAGCCTGCCCACACCTCTCTCATTTTCTGGCTTGGCCTGGTGTGCGCATCCTTGAGATATGGCACTCTTGGGGTCATGAATGGAGCGGGTGGGGGAAACTTGCCCAGAGAGTTTCAGTACTGCCCAACTGGCCACACCCGTGGGATGTGCTGGAAGGAGCTGGCTCATAAAACAGGCAAACGCATCACAGTGTTGAACACAAAGCATTCACAGAGAGCAGGTGCTGGCTGGGCTTTCTCTCCTTGGCCTTGACCTAGACAGAATGCTCAGTGTCTTGGGAGCCCCCTGGGTCTTTGAGTAATAACCTCACGGGTCCCCAACTTCAGCTCTATCTTCTCAGTGAGGTCACTTTTCCTAGACCCTGACCAAATGGTCCTGGGAGCACAGGGAAAGACCACTGGGATGGGAAGCACTGGGAAGGTTTTTCCTGTCTTGTCTGCAGATACTCCAGGAGGAAAAATCAAAAAGGGGGTCATTATCTACCTCATTTCTTATGTTTGAGCATGGGGGGAGAGCCCAACCCCCTACTCCCTCACTACAATCTTCAACCCTTGTTAAATATCTATGAAAATTATTGGGAATGCAGAACTGAAAGTTGTGGCCTCTAGGTTTAAAGTTCAGCCATACAGACAAGTAAGACAGTTGGGTCGAAAGTTTTAAAACAGAGCCCATGAGGGTTGATCTGAATTGTCACCTTGATTGAAGAGATGCCTAAGATGAGGAGGCTTTTGAATGGACCAGTGAGAGCCTTTCTAGGGATGATTGGCAGTGGAATAGCAAACAGAGGGGGAGAGCCACCGGAAGTGTGGGCAGCACAGCAGGGTAAAACAAGCCCCCAACCAAACTTTAACATATGGCCATGAGTGACAAGGCAGAATCTCAACACAGGCAAGTTAAGAGGAGCTGGCTGGAGCAGTGGTGTGTGCACCTTGCCGACCCCGAAACACAACTCCACTGTCCCCTGAGCCTGGCAGCTGGAAGAACCCAGCAGCTGAGCAGGAGACCGACCAGGGCTGCACACCCTGAGTCCTCTGAAGACGAGGGTCGCGGTTGGGCTTATGAGCTGCACCTCGTGCTGCCATTCTGTGGTTCAGACTATCCTGGAAGGACCAACCACAGGCAGGAGAGAAGCCCCTGGTTCAATCCATGGGACTTGGAACCTCCACCGGGGTAATAAAGCAGGACGTGGTGAGGGGACAGGAAGTCCAGGTGCTAATGGAGAGGAGCATGAGTCTCCCTCTCCATCTTTCAAAAACTCTGCTTTTCCATGGGACCGTCTCAGTATCCTCTCTCCCAACAGCCATATTGCCAGAGACACAGGGTTCCCTTCCTCCTTCTCCCTCTGCATCTAATCCATAGCAGGTCACCCCCAAGTCCTGCTGGTGCCCCTTCATAAGCACCTTTTGGATTCACCCAGTATGACCGTAGCTCAAGCCCTCACCCTCTTTCACCTGAACTGTTCATCATTTCCCTCAACAGGTTTCTGTCTTCAGTCCTGGCCAGCTCCTGACTAACCTGAGCTCTGGATTCAGAGAGTGTTCTAGAACTTGAATCTGACTCTGCCTCAGCCCATGCAGAAGACACAGGCTGACTTCCATAGCTGAGGTCAGAGACCCTCCCGACCCCAGTGGCCCTGCTCCATCTCTCCACCCGCTCTCCCCTCCACCTACCACATGTGCTGGCTGCTGGCCAGTCCTCACACGTCCTTCACTTCTTCTTGCCTCTGTGTTTGCTTTCCCAATCCCTCTCCCTGGACTGGGTTTCCATGCAGACTAGGAAAGAGACCCCTCCTCTGGGCATCTTGGACCCCCTCCTCTTGTCACACTTGCCCCTGACCTTGTAAGGGGACAACTGGGTCTGGTTCATCTTTGCGTTCTCATCATCCGCCCTTGTGCCTGCCACACGATCCTTGCAACTTGACTGCAGGGTGGGCACGTGCAGGGCTCCCTCGCAGTGTTCCCTGAGCTAAGCCATGGGGTGGGTAAGAGGCAAAACAGACACAAGTTCAATCCCCTGACCGTTGCTTCCAGCACGTGGCCACCCTCCCAGCCTCCATCTCCCACTGTGTGAAATGGAGAAACAAGTACATTGCTGTGGGAGTGACCGAGGAGAGCTGTTATCATCAGCAGCGCTATTAGCATTGATCCACCTTGGACTCAACGCAGAGACTGTAGTCCTGCTTTTGCACCTGATTTTCTTGATAACATTTTTTCAGGGATCAAGGAGTCAGGAAAGACAGAGGATCATACACGGTACTCCTTGCCCTGTCACCCAATGGTGGGCATGAGCTATTCTCTGGGATCCCATCTCTGTCACCACTAATGAATACAGTTGAGTGCAGGCATTTTGAGGAAAGGCGTACAATCCAGAGGATGGAAATAAAGAGCATTGACTCTAATAATAATAATAATATATAAAATATACTTCATGTCTTTTTCTTCAGAATGTGCTAGGTCTAAACTTAAAAATTCTAGCATTGGTCTCCAGCCTACAGCAGCTATCATCAAGGGCTGTGACCTCATTATCTAGCCTTCCAGACTCACAAAGAAAACCTCACTCCTCAACCAGTGAAATCTAAGAAGCGATTATGCTGAAGAACCGAGGGAAGGTCTCATTCTATTTGCACTTATTAACACATCAAAAATAAACGCAGCAGCGATGCTTATTAACATCCCAGGTGTCTCCCGCATCCCAGGGTCCTGGAGACCCAGGAGCCCCGATTCAAGGCCAACTACACTTGTCAGAGAGGCTGAAAGATTTACCCAGTTGAAATCCCTTTCACGGCCTTCTGGCCTATGCTGTGCTCTGACCTACCACAGACCAAAACAATAATTCCGTTTGTCAAATTCATGCTCAGCCATTGTGCAAGAGCCCTCACTTTATGCAGCAAGATCTCCAGAGGCGATTACAGCAAATCCCCTCTTACTGATGGGTGTCTCTTGTTTTTGCTTAGATCCTTCTCAAACTTGGGCCTTATCTGTCCTGCCTTTCAAGTGCTCACACTATCTTGTTTGAAATCAGGTGAGCCCTTCTGGGTGTACAAAGTGACCTAGGAGGCTTGGTATCCCTTGTTTATGTTTGAAGGGGAGGGAATAATCCTGGGATTCTACTCCTCGCCAGGGACCCTGCTAATTATTGACTACATCGTAGGGGGACCCTGCACTGTCATGATCATTTAGTGTTCATAAAGGAACCGAGGTTCGGGGGGAGCTGCTGAACTCGACTGATCTCCCACAAATGGTAAATAGTGGGGACAGAACTGAAAACCTTTCCCACCTTAATCCAGATTCCACAGGTGACCTTAATTTGGTTCCCTTCTTCTCTTCCTTTCTTAAAATACCTTTGAGGGTTGTTTATCCTCCTTACAGCTCTGAAGGTGTTTTTCTAGGATGGAAAATGAAATTTTAAAAATGTTTTGAACAACCAATAATAAAAAAAAAATTTTTAAATCATCAAAAAAATCAGAAAGGTCCCTTCGTAGATCTGGAAGCTAGATCGTTGGACCAGGAAATAAAGGAATACCCATTCCTCATCAAAGAAGGGTTCGTGACGGAGACGTGGGGAAAGCAGCCTACAGAGATTTCCTTCCAGGGTTGTAAAAGTGAATGTTCTTTACCTTAAAATATTAAATCAACTCAATTCCAAGACAGCAAGGAAAATTTCTCCTTCCCAGGTGCACCCAGAGATTATTGATTGTGTCTCTGAAAGAGAAGAATTCTGCTAAAATAATCACGCCCTGGCATCCTGATAGACCCTGAGCTTCCAAAATACTCCTGCTCACCACAGAGAGACCACCCTCCATGTCTTTCTGGGAGCGTGAAGAGTCTCTCCTGAGTCTTAAAGTTTGCTCCTGCCAAATCTGGCTCCCTCCAGCCCAGAGGCAATCGTTCCCAGCAGGGATCAGTGTCATGGCCTCTGCCAAGAATCGCTCAGGGGTTTGAACCGTTCTAGAATCTAGAAGAGCTACACTTCAGTTGCATTTAATTATGCAGGACCAGATGATCAAGTATACTGCAGATAGGTGGTGCTTCCTCTCGGGTACCCATGTGTAATTTGAAGTATAAATAATGCACACTGCCCCTTTGGAAATTTTAACCAGTCCGGGGTTCTCCTGAACATGGGCTGCCCCTTTGCTGTTTGTGAAATGGTTTCACCCTAGAGGACAGGAGTGAGCCCTGAGGAATCTGCGAGTGTCAGGTGGCGAATATGGCTCCAGTTCTGAAATGTTCAACACGAAGCACATGCTAAGTAACATGATGGAGAAGGTGGGACTGCACTAAACAGTTGTCCAGACTGAGATCCTCTTCTCTCAGCCTCACTTGGACCTTCACTGTGTTGACGGAGCAGCGCTGAAGAGCAGCTCTTCTCTGCCCAGGTGGCCCACGGGCTCTCACCACTTCACGATGAGCATCCGGGGGTGGGGGGTGGCAAAATCCCTGCTGTACAAAGAGAAAACGGAGGAGCTGGGCAGCAGGTTGGCTGATCGGAGGGCAAGGGGTTCTGCACCCCATTTGCCCAGTGTCTGTTGAGGGCCACTGCATGGACCCCAACATGTGAGTCTCATGTTGCCCTCCTATAACATTAGAGGACCGTCCAGCCCAGTTTCTCAGGTCCTTTGGAGCCAGTGTTCTATATGTTTATGAAAAAGTACAGAAAAACTCAGGCTTGTTCCAGATATAACAGGGCTGGGGTCATGAAGAGCTAGTACAAGAAGGAGCAAATGTCTGACCTCATTCAGCCCCAAGTTCAAGTTTTCCCTCTGCCACCTACAGACTGTGGAACCTCAAGCAACTTTCCAAGTTTCCAGATGTTTCCTTTTTTAAAAAATTTTTTAAATTAAGGATATTATTTGCCTTGTTGGAGTGAGGTGGAGGTTACAACTGTGATAATTGCAAAGCCTTCCATGGTGTAGTTCGGAAGCAGAACATCACCTTCTTAATTACCAACTCTACCTAAGACAGTTGTAAAAACTGGCACCTAACTTGCATTTCAAGCATTTGCCCTCTGACGCTTTATTCTTAGTCTTCTGTCTTTCTGTCCACCCTCTTCTTGAATGGCTCTTCTTTAACTTTTTCTGCTAAACTTCTCAGATTGCTATCTTTTGTCCAAAGAGCCATGCCGCCATACCTGCTGTTGGGCAATCCAAGCTCTACATGAAATCTACCTCTGGAGTCCACAGAATTCAGTCTTTATCTGGAAGTTAGTAGGAGCATTGCTTAGGATGTACCTAGGCTAGCTTCAAGCTGACCCCGCCCTTGGCTTGGACACCACGCCCCCCCCAGCCTGTTCCACACAGAATGATCAGGGGACCAGTCCTTCTAACATGCCAGCCTGTTTGAAAGCTGCCCACCGATTTTGTTTCCTGATAAAGCAAAAGTCCTTCATGTGGTCCTGGTGGGTGCAGACGTTGCCAGCTACCCCAGACCCCCTCTCTGTCTCCACTTTCTTACAGTAAGTTTTCTCTTGGGGCCTTAAACATGAACCCCACCCAAGTCTATTCTTGTTCACTGTACAATGTCCAGCCCCAACCTTACTGACCTTTACTCTGACTCCATCCATCCAAGATAAGATCAGGACCTGCTTTAGTAAATGTTCTCACAAGAAGCATACAAGGCACAGTCTTTTTTGAAAAGCGGTTGTTATGATTAAAATTTAACAATTAGCCGTGTAACTTGTAGCTGATGTCTATCCTCCCCTCCCCTCCTACGTGAGCCCCAGATCCAGGCCACGACTGTTCTTCGTGCTGCTAATCCATACTGCTCAGTACAGTGCTTAGCACATAGTAGGTGCTCAATTATATAGTGAATCAACAACTGGCCCTTGGAATGAAGACATATAGAATGAAGAAGGCTCATCCTTTACTGCAAGATGCGGAGTTGAATGCTCATAAATTATTTAAAAAGTCAGACATTTGACAGGAACAAAATGATCCTGAGATCCTGGGAGGCTCCAGGATGTACAGTTGTTGAAATGTCACCTTTAAGTTGCGGGTATTGATTTACAGTTTGCATCCTTGAGTATGTAGGATTCTGTACTGGCAGAGGACAAAATCAAATTTCTGCATCTCAGTGAAGGAGAAGGCTAAGTCAGGTCTGGTATCATCTGTCGGAAAGTCGTAGAGTGTGTGTGTGTGTGTGTGTGTGTGTGTGTGTGTGCGCATTTTGTGTTTATATTTAAGTGTTTCACATTGACTGACATTCTTGGTGTAGAAAAAAAAGACAAGCCACATTTTTATCATTAGAGATGAGTTTTGATCATTTCAAGAGTTATATTAATGGATTATTTACTAATGCTATTTTGTATTTGGCTTCTCTGCTCAGCACTGATTTTTTTCCACCTTTTTTTTTCATTGCTGCATTATAGTTGTACCTAATGGTGGGATCCACACTGCTTTCAAGGCTTATCCACATTGTGGGGTGTATGTGTAGTGTGTCACTTGTTATTGCTGCATAGTATTCCATTGTATGCAAATGTCACCAACTATTTTGTTTTGATGGACATCTGGGATCTTTCTAGTTGTTTATTATAATTAATAAAACTTCTATAAATATTTGCTTATAAGTTTGTTGTTGTTGTTGTTTACATATGTTTTTATCCCTTTTGGGTGGACTTCTGAGAATGCTATTTCTGGAGTGGGGGTTGGATTGTGTTTACTTTCATTACTGGTTTCCCATTTTGCTTCCTCTTGCCTTCATATCTGATATCTGTTCTGTCCATCTCTCACCTTAGCCAACCTGGTGGGCACATAAGATCATCTCAGGGTTTTCATTTGTATTTTCCTGATGACTCAGGTTGAACACATCTTGTTGACCCTTTGAATATTTTTTTTCTTTGTCATGTTCTGTTTGAGTTTTCTGTTCATTTAAAAAAAAAACCTGGGTTCTTTATTTTTTAAATATTGAGATTTAGATGTTGCCTGCAGATTGAGAGACAATTTGATTGCAAATTCTTTTTCAGACATGGTGCAACCATTTCCTCCAAGTCTGTGAGGTGCCTAGTCACATTTTGAGGTGTCTTCTGAAGAACAGATTGCTTAATTTTGATGAATTTCATTTTTGTGTGTTGGTCACTGTTTTTTTTTTTTTTTTTTTTTTTTTTTTTGTATATTAGTGTTTTTGTGCCCTAGGAAACTCCTGTTCATTTTGATGGGTTGTGAAGCTATTCTCTGGGTTTCCTCAGAGAAGGTTTGCACTTTTAGGTTTTGTGTTAGGCCCATGAGACATGTCAAGTTATTTTTTTTACATATGGCGTGAGGTCAAATTTCATCTGCTTTTCTGTACAAATTCCTTTCCCCGGTGACTTGTCTTGGTTCTTTGGCTGAAAATCACTTGACCATTTTTAACTGGGTCTATTTTGGAATTTGTTATTGTCATATTGATCTGCCTTTCCTGTGTTTGCACCAATAGAACACACTTTCATGATTAACACAGCTTTATACCAAGTCATAAAATCAAGTTGTGTAATTCCTTCAACTTTGCTCTTCCTTTTCAAAATTGTTTTGGCTATTTTAAGCTTTTTGCATTTTTCATATAAATTTTAGAATCCACTTGTTAATTTCTACAAAATGCCAGCTGGGATTTTGATTGAGTTTGAATTGCATCTATAGAACAATTTAAGAAGAATTGGCATCCTGATCATATTTTTATAATTCCCAAACTGAGCACTCTTCATTTATTTAGATAACGTCTCTCAGTGTTTTGTATTTTTAGTGTAGAGGCCTTGTACATGCTTAACTAGATTTATCCCTAAGTATTTTATATTCTGTGATGCTATTTACATTCTTTGATATTACTGTTAAAATTTTTAAAAAAGTTCATTTCACATTATTTCTTACAAATATATGGAAATATAGTTGATTTTTATACATTATATCTTGTGACCTCAATAAATCTACTTATTCACTTTGGTAGCATTTCATTACATCCTTTCTTTTTTTGAATTTATTTATTTACTCTAATTTGTTTTACATGACAGCAGAATACATTTCAATTCCTAGTACACATAGAGAGCACAGTTTTTCATGTCTCTGGTTGTTCACAAAGTAGAGTCACACCATTCGTGTCTTCATACATGTACTTAGGGTAATGATGTCCATCTCATTCCACTGTCTTTCCTACCTCCATGCCCCCTCCCTTTTCCTCCCTCCCCTTTGCCCTATCTAAAGTTCATCTAATCCTCCCATGCTCTCCCCCACCCCCATTGTGGATCAGCATCCACATATCAGAGAAAACATTCACCTTTTGGTTTTCTGGGATTGGCTAACTTCACTTAGCATGATATTCTCCAACTCCATCCATTTACCTGCAAATGCCATGACTTTATTCTCTTTTAATGCTGAGTAATATTCCATTGTGCATATATATCACATTTTCTTTATCCTATCATCTACTGAAGGGCATCTAGGTTGGTTCCACAATTTAGCTATTGTGAATTGTGCTGCTATAAACATTGATGTGGCTGTGTTACTATATTATGTTGTTCTTAAGTCCTTTGGGTATAAACCAAGGAGTAGGATAGCTGGGTCAAATGGTGGTTTCATTCCAAGTTTCCCAAGGAACCTCCATACTGCTTTCCATATTGGTTGCACCCAATTTGCAGTCCTACCAGCAGTGTATGAGTGTGCGTTTTTCATTCATTTTGATTTTCTATGTACACAAATATGTCTTCATCTGATATGGGCAGTTTTCTTATTCCTGTTTGGCTTTTAATTTTCTTGTCTCTTTGCACTGCAGATGACCTCCTGTAAAATACTAAATTAAATTTATAAGGAAAGACACTTTATTTCTGACTTAGGAAAAGAGTGTTCAATCTTTTATGTATGATGCTAGTTACAGCTTTTCTAAAGATGATCCTCATCTGGTTGAGAAAGTTTTCTTCAATTCCTCGTATGCCAAGCATTTTAAAAAAACGTGAATAGATTTTATGTGATGTCAAATCATCTACATTTCCTGAGGTAATATAGAATTCTCTCTTATATTCAGTTAATGTGGCATATTACTGTATTTCAAATATTAGGCCCACCTTACTTATATTCCTAGAACAAATTTCACTTGGTCCTTTCTGTTGCCAAATTCTATTTCTTAGGATTTTTCAAAAACTTTTTTTTCCTTTCTTTTCCCTTTGATAATGTAATTGGTTTTGTTATAAAGTTACCTTGGCCTCAAAAAAGTAAAGTGGAAATGGTTTCTTCTTCCTCTATTTTCTCAAAGACTTGGCACAGGATTCATATTATTTCTTCCTAATGTGTTTAACGCAAAAGTCACCAGGGAATCCATTTGGGCCTGAATTTTCTTTTGTGATAAGATATTTACAAATTGAAATTCAAGTAGGCCTTGGTATTGATATATTTTTATTGTTGTATTTTTTAACTCCCTATGTAGATAGTACCGAGATAGATCATCAGTTCTTCTTTCATAAACCAAATATCCTTTTAAAAGTGATAAAACATAGAAAGTGTTTCTATTTATGTATATGATGCCACTTTTCATTCTGCCATATATAACACAGGTCCCATCTAATCTCATTATCTTTAACCTGAAACATCTACACCAGCTCTTCTTGTGACAAATTATCTGCTTTTCAGTATCTAAAAAGAGGTTTTTTCCTCAATTGGGAGTGGGGTTTTAACTGGGTAAGGGGTTCTAGGCTGGCAACTCTGATTTCTTAATGTGACATCACTGTCCCTGGGGGTACACTGCTTCTGAGATGCTGAGTGTTCTTGTCCTCATTTTCTTCCTTGATTTTCCTACGTAACTTGTATTTTGATTGTTTTGACTCCCTCTTCTCAGGTGCTCTGAAGATTTTCTCTTTGTCATGCATTTTACCAAACTGATCTGGAGGTGCCTGGGCGGGGGGTGTCCACCAGCCAGCTGTAAGTCAATGCCAGTGAACTTGAGCCTGTCCCACTCATTTCTTGTGCTACCCCCCTGTTCCAGTCCCTTCCTTCCCTCCCTCTGCTGCTCCGTCACACACGTGTTGGGCTGCTTGACAGATCCCACCTGCCACGAGAACTTATTCAGCTCTGTTTCCAGGGCTGCCTTGTCGCAGCGTGTGCTGAGAGCCGAGTTCCCTCTGTCGAACGGTTTCTTAACTGTCACTTCTTCAGTGTTTAGTCTGTTATTGAACCATCCAGCAGCTTCTGAAAATACTGAATTTTTTCAAATTTTAGAATTTCCACCTTTTTCCCCCCTTATTGCTTCTGTTTCTTTACTGAGATTCCCGATATGTTTCCTGCATCATCTTCTCAGTTCTTAGTTGTGTGTGTTAATTTGACTCAGCCGATGGAGTCCAGATACCAGGGGAGACATGGTTTCGAGTGCATTCGTGAACGTGTTTCTGAGAGATTACCATCGAATAAGTAGCAGGAGTGAAGAAGAGTGCGCTCCCCAACACCTCTGGGCGTCTCCCTTACGCTGAGGCCTAGCAGTAAGTCAGAGGGAGACAGATTCATGCCCCTGCCTGAGCTGGGACATCCCTCCTCTCCTGCCCTCAGACATTCAGACTCTTGGTTCTTGGCCCTTGGACTTGGACCAGGTCATGCACCCTTGATTCTCTTGATTCTCCGTCTTTCACTTTGGACTGGAATTAGACACCAGCTCTCCTGGGTCTCCAGCGTGCAGATGGCAAGATGGCAGATCATAGGGCTCTTCAGCCTTCGAGATCAGAGAGCCAGCTCCTCGTAATCAGTCTGTGTGTGTGTGTGTGTGTGTGTGTGTGTGTGTGTGTGTGTTTTCCTGTTCCTCTCTGTTTCTCCCTGTGTCTTGCTTTGTGTACACACACACTCACACACACACTTGCGCGCACATGCTATATATCTTGTAGGTTCTGTTTCTCTGAAGACCCCTGATGAACACAAACACACTTACATTAAATCTTTTAAACTCCTTTTTTCCCCATCATATTATCTCTATCATTTTGGGGTCTGTGTGTATGGGGGAAATTTCCCCTAGATATGGATGACATTTTTCTATTTCTTCTCATGTCTCTTATTGTTTTGATTGGATGTTGGATCCTTTTTTTGTCGTTGTTTTAATATTTATTTTTTAATTATAGTTGGACACAATACCTTTATTATTTTATTTATTTATTTTTAAGTGTTGCTGAGGATTGAGCCCAGGACCTTCCATGTGCTAGGCGAGCATTCTACTGCTGAGTCACAACCCCAGCCCTGGATCTTATGGATGTTAATTTTTTTTTTAATGCCTTGGGACTATATTTTATCCCTGGCACCTCCCCTCTTCTTCTTCCTCTTCTTTTTCTTTCTTTTCCTTTTTCTTATTTTTGGTTGTTGTTGTTGTTGTACTTGTAGATGGACAGAATGCCTTTATCTTATTTGTTATGTGGTGCTGAGGATTGAACCCAGTGCCTCACATGTGCCAGGCAAGCACTCTGCCACTGAGCCACTGAGCCACAACCCCAGTCCATAAATTTTGAAGGCCTCAATTTTCTATTCTTTTTAAATAAAGCCTGAATAAAGTGTTCAGTTTTGTACTGTTAGAAGCTAGTTTACTTTTATATCACCACAAAATTTTTCAATGTTTCTTTTAAGTTTTCTTAGGGTTCTAGAATAATCAATATTTTGGGGCAACAATTCTTAAATATCTTGATTTTGCAACCCCTTTATTTTCATTATATTTAGCTATATAATATAAATTGAAACTGAAATTTTAAAATGTTATTTAATTGATTTAAAATTAAATGAATACCTTGTACATGAACATAAAACATACTTTTATGAAAAACAACTTTATCTTCCAAAAATTAGTGAGAAGTACAGTTTTGTTTTACTGTGACAAATCTCTATAACATCTGCCTTATTAAATGGCAGTTGGATTCTCATATCTACTTGGGCATTCAATATGTTGCAATGTTTTAATTGAAAATTCTGCTTTACAAAGATATATAGTTCAACAAGGAATATTTCAACAGCCATTTTAAATAATCATAGATATTCTTCTTTGGTACTATACCAAAACTTGACAAGTGGTCATTTATTAGGGGTTGGTTTGAATATAAAATTTAAAGCATATCAATAAACTTTTCATACTTTGTCACCTTAAAATCCATTGTCCTATCTTGAAACTGAAAGAGATGTGTAACTCATACGTAATATTGTAACATCATGCTACAACAATCCCTTCTCTCTCTGCTCAGATACTCTGTTACGGAAAAGTGCACCCAGGTGGAAAGTCAATGGCATCTTGCACTTCCCTTGTACAAGCCTAGGAGGAGTTATTTCATATGTGTCTGTCCAGTTTTATAATTTTTATAATAGTAGGAGGGCTTCTCTTATCTTGGCCAGGACCAACATATTTTCAGATAAGGATGATTGAGAGAGAGAGAGAGAGAGAGAGAGAGAGAGAGAGAGAGAGAGAGAGAGAGAGACCACTCCACCTTTCTGCCCATCTTCATCACGGTCCTCTTCTTTTAAAAGACCCATCTCTAGAAAGGAGCACTTTACAATTCACAGAGGGCCTTTGTGATTCTTCTGTTTTCCTCAGGTGGTTTTCAGTTTGAAGCTGAGTCCAGTGGCTGTCCCAGGTCAGAGAGGAGACGTGGAGTGGCAGAGGCCAACTCAGTTGTTTCCCTACCTAAGCACAGGTAGCTCCAGGTTCTCATCAGACTGGTTTGTAGGTCAGTCTCCCTTATATTAACAGCTGGATAGAGGGCAGGCAAGGCTGAGGAGCATGGTGGGGGGGTATTCCTGAGCCAGTGCCTATGCAGGGCTTGGAGTAAAGAGTTGAAGAAGACAGGTGTCACCCATGGGCCCTGGTGACTGGTGCACTGGTAAAACAATTTGGTCCACAGAGGTTTATTTGCTCAATTCATGCATTTGCATTTGGACTAGAGATTTGTTTCCTCATCAGTAAACAAGGTGTTAATAGTTCCCCAGCCCACCAAGGTGCTGCAGCTGGCTTGTGTTACATGAGAGCTGATTATTAAAAATTGAGAATTTTTGCAGGCCAATTGTTAAACCCACTCATTAGTAAAGATTTAATTGAATAAATTTATCATTAAATAAACTGTATTGAAACAAAGGTAATCAATTCTCCAAGCTTCCTAGTGGTTTGACATTTTTGCAGGTTCTTGACTTACATCTATTCTGTCTGTACCCTAGAACACAAAATGGAGCTACTGGACACCTCTTCCCAACTCCGTCTCAGTGATACCACGTTGGCTGCATGTCAGCATTCATGGTGGGAACATTTACACATGGAAATAGGCAAACTCTATGAACCCAGACTTCATTTTTTGTTATTTTGATACCCTAGGCTGAAGAAAGCGTTGGAAACGATGTTAATAATGCATATTAAACATAAAATTGGGCAGTGTCTACAACTATTACATTGTGAATAGCACAAAAAGTTGAGCAAGTATCCTTCTGGTGTTTGAAAGCTGTTATTCAGGTGAGCAGAGGAGACACGTCTCAGAGCAAATGGATCAAGTTCCAGCAGGCCTCATTTCACTTTTATTTTATTCACTAATGTAAACAAAAATATCAACAAACGTTGTTCATGTTCGAACCACTCTCATCTGTCATTGCAACCATAGGTTGGCTATAGATATGACTGTTTGACCAAAGCACAAGGGAAGCATTCTCTGAGAATCAATGGCTGTATGGGACTTACAAAAAGTATTGAATATTTCATTGTTACTTGTAAGTGTGCTTTATATTATTTATATCAGCACCATCTATAATAAATGTATCCATGGAGATACACGTATATACCAGCTCCCTCCCCTCCCGAAGTTCACCAGCACACCACTGCCTAGGTCGTCCTGCCGCCTCGATGACACTGAATCCCCGAGGGTGGGCCCTGTTGTTGGCAGCTGTGGCAAAGTGAGGACTCCATTCGAGAATGTTCTAGGCCTCCGCCAACTGGAGAAAAAGAAGAGCTTTATCAGAAAGGGGTTCTGATGGCTTTGAGAACAAAAATGAATGGCCACATGTCCTACAAGGACAGCCAGGTCCGAAGGCTTAGCTTGAAGAAAGGCTGTCAGGTGTGGAGGCCTGAGGACAGTCTCCTTCCAGGTTGGACCATGATGGAGCATCCAGGGTAGAGGAGGGGGAAATGGCAGGGAAGTCAGACGGGAGGAATTCTGTGAATATCTTTGAATTCCAAATTACGTAAAAAATGTTAAAAAATAAAAATAAAATTAAAATTGTTTTTGGTGGAATTCTGAGTATGTGGGGTGGTGTCAATGGTTCAGAAGTATGAAAAATAAGGAGGCCACGGGAGTGCTGTGGGGTGTTTATGCCAAATACCACCCCCCTCCATCTTCCTTGGCAGGGTTTGGACTTACTGTGAATGCTGCTAGTCCAGTAAATACTTACACATTTTAATTAATGTACCTTTAAACTTATTTATTATTCCTTTCTAGGGGCTTGCTACTTGAAAAAAAAAGAATAAAAGCTTTTTTTATTTTTTTCTTTACCAGAAATATTTAAAGAATGCTCTCTGTTGGCCTCTGAGTACATTCTGATGAGGTGACTTCGGGCTGTAAAGATTTGAGTGTTTGTATCAGGTTCTGCCACAGAGCTTTCTGGTTTGACTTGTTTACTTAGAACATAGAAGAGACACTGTAGAGACCACTTAATTCTCAGGAGTCATCTGAAGCCAGCCAAACACAAATCTTAAGAAAGAAATGTATTTGCTTAAGAATGATGCTTTTTTTTTGGGGGCCGGGGTGGGGGGACTGTAAATCATTAGAACATTCTAGCACTTTGGGAAGTTTATTCAGGAGTAAGAAGTCCTAATGAGAATACTCTCACAGACTACACATGGGCCGTAGATTCCTACAACCGGTGAGTTGATTTGGCAGCTAAGGTAGTCAAATGAAGGCCTGTCTCTTCTTTTGCAAATCAGATTGTATTATTTGAAGCACTATTTTTGTTTTGCAATTAAAAAAGTCACAACTTCATGATTTAAGTACCATGCAGGGAGAAGGAGTGCAGCACATGGGTTCTGAGGGCCATCCATACTGTCAGAGTATCCATGCTTACGTTTCCGTACTTTCTTGTTTTGGGACCTACAGCCCATTTTCTCATGGCAACATGGGAATCATAAGAGAAATTAATTCAGAGGGTTGTTGTGATAACTCAGTGAGAGGACATAGACAAAGCCTTTAAGGACAGTACTGGCTAAACAAGCATCATAATATTTCAGTCACAATCATCTCTGTCATGTTGTTATCATTGCACTTTAATTAATTGTAAAGTGCGTAATAGCACCTGTCCCATGATAGATACTCAGCAAGCTGGCTCTTACCTTTCATGGACAAGCTGAAAACCTTTCACCTCAACTGCCCGAGGCAATAGCAATAAACATCATTGTGAACCTATAGGTGTGTGAATGTGGATATATATAAAAGTAAAAATGAAATCATACTGTATATATATATTTGGCAACTTTATTTCCCTACATAAGTATGCTCAACTGCTCATTGACAAAAGAGCAAAAGCAATTCAATGAAGGAAAGATAAACTTTTCAACAACTGGTATTGTAGCAATTGGACATCCATAGACAAAAAATATTAATATCAACCTAAGTCTCATACCTTAAACAAAAATTAAAGTGGTTGATAGTTTTAAGGGCAGATGTCAAACTATAATACTTTTAGAAAACTAATGGAAAAAAATTCATTAGGGTTTAAGTCCGCTCAAAGAGATCTTAGAGTCCAGGCACAGTGGTGCCTGCCTATAATCCCAGTGGCTCAGGAGGCTGAAGCAGGAGGATCACGAGTTCAAAGCCAGCCGCAGCAAAAGTGAGGTACTAAACTACTCAGTGAGACCCTGTCTCTAAATAAAATCCAAAATAGGGCTGGGGATGTGGCTCAGTGGTCAAGTGCCCCTGAGTTCAATCCCTTGTACCAAAAAAATAAAACTCTTAGGAACCATTTATTAAAAAAAAAATGAGGGGGAGAAATGAATTACAGTAGATAGGGTAGAGAGAGAAGATGGGAGGGGAGGGGATGGGGGATAGTAGAGGATAGGAAAGGCAGCAGAATACAACAGACACTAGTATAGCAATATGTAAATCAGTGGATGTGTAACCGATGTGATGCTGCAATCTGTATACAGGGTAAAAATGGGAGTTCATAACCCACTTGGATCAAAGTGTGAAATATGATATGTCAAGAACTATGTAATGTTTTGAACAACCAACAATAGAAATTAAAGAAAAAAAATGATAAGTTGAACTCCATCAAAGTAAACCCTTTTTCTCTGTGGAGGATCTCGTGAGGAGGATAAAAAGACAAGATACAGATGGGAAGATCAGATTTACAATCAAATCACATAGACAACAAAACTCAATAGTAAATAAAATAAAAACCCAAGCAATCTAATTATGAATTAGACCAAAGATCAAAACATATGACTAGACATTTCACCAAGATGGGTATGTGGGAGTCAAACATAAAAGATGTTCAGTATTGCATTAGGTAAGTCAAAATTAAAACCCTAGTGGAATAGCTTTACAAGCCTATCAGAATGGCTAATGTAAAAAATAGTGATGACACCCAAAACTAGTGAGGTTAGAAAGCCACTGGATCCCGTGCATTTCTGATGAGAATGGAAGACTAAATATGCAACTAAATATGCAATTGTCTTATGAGCCATTCATTACACCCTTGAATATTTATCCTAGAAAAATAAAAATGTATGTTCACACAAAAAACTTACATGAATATTCAGAACAACTTTATTCAAAATAGCCCCAAACTGAAAGAAACCCATATATTCTACAGCAGGTGAATGGTTAAACCAACTGTGGTACATCCATAACCTGGAGTACTACTCAGCAATAAAAAGGAAGGAGTTAACAATGCTTGCAACAGCTTAAATGAATTCAGAGTGGAAGCTAAAGTTCATCCCCAAAGGTTACAGACTAATGGTTCTGTTTATATAGCATTTTTGAGGTGAGAAAATTGGAGAAATGGAAAACAGATTAGTGGTTTCCAGAGGTTAGAGACGGGTTGTGAAGAGGGATTAACAAAGGGCAGTGCAAGGCATTCTTTCGGTGATGAACTTCTCCCATACACTGATGTGGTGCTGAATACAGAAGCCAAGCCATGTGATAAAATTGCACAGAACCAGTGAGTCAAACAGGACACCCGAGAATCTGCGGCTTGCATCAATGTCATTATCCTGGCTGGGATACCATAATTTTGTGCGATGTTACCATTGGTGGACATGGGGAGGAGTCTACAAGGGCTCTCTCTGCATTATTTCTTGCAACTGCCTGTGGACGTAGTTTCCTCAAAATAAAAAAAGTTTAAATAAAAAAGCAACATCGTAAGCTGTCAGCAAAACAAAATAAGACGAACAGTTTAACCAACTTGACTCATTTTAAACTGTTTGCACTATCTTTTTTCCTATGTGGGCACTCTCCAGCCAATTATTGATTGGCCAGATACCACCTCCTTTATTAATAATGAGCCCCAGTGAGTTGTCCAGGGGCCACGCAGCTAAAATGCAGCAGATGCAAGGGTGGGGGGGTGTGAGGAAACTGGGTCGAAGGTCTGGAGCTAGAGTTCTGCCCTTGACAGCTCCCCTCAGTAGGACCTCTTGGCAGGTCCATTGGGAATGAGGACCAAGTGTGAGAAGAAGTCAGGTAGGACCTTCCTCAGGAATGCCATTCAGGGTTGTGGGTGGCCTTTGCAAGGACCGTCAAGACTTGAGCAACTCACTCTGCTTGGGAAATTCAAGGCCATTACCTCTTACTGGGGAGGCAGTAACGATTGTCATGGAAGAAAGAGACCTCAATTTAAGCAAACAGCTGTTTTTCCTTGGCGACAGAAGGGTAAACGGGGCTCAAGTCGGCCCTTAACCAACTGATCCGTGGAAAGAGTGTAAACGGATTCTCTCTCTGAGCACAGTGAGAGCGACACTCTCCTGGCTCTGCACAGGTAAAGCACAAAGACGCTCATTTGTCTGCGCCCTGAGAAGACAAAGGGACCCTATCCCGGGTTACTCTGCACCCCAGTCCTGTCCTGAGGCTGGACTTCTAGGAGGGCTCTTTGGAGCCCCAACATGGGAGGGCTTGTGGTTTGTCTGGAAAGAGCCCCTGTATCCTGTCACGGGTGGAGTCCCAGCCCGTCTCCCTGGGCACTGTGGGGCGGTGGATTTGCTGCTGGCTGATGCAGCGAGAGGACTTGGTGGCAGCACTGGAGGGCTGCACAGCCCTGCTCACTGCCGACAGTCAGCTGGGCTCCTCCATCAGCTGCATCTCATTATCCCGTCAGGGCTCCCTCGTGCCTGTGGATGAGGAACAATGTGCAATCACTCCCGGCTGATTGCAAATCACGCTGCACTCGTGAGAGCGTTGGCCCGCGACCACGTGGCCAGCCTGCCAAGGGGTCCCCGGCTGGATCCGCGGCCCCACACTGCTGCCAGGATAAGCATGCAGGCACTCCCGGCCACAGTGACCGTCCTTTCTTCTCGGAGTAGGAGAGGGCTGGGCTCAAAGGACAACGTTGGTTAGTCACAAACAACGCGAAACTACGGGATTTCAAACTGCAGGTTTAGAATGGCCGTCTCGGGGACTCACTTCGGAAATACAGAAATGGCCAGGCTTCTTCCTTCACGGAGGACTAGATGGGTTCTAGGGTTCTAGGGACAGTTGTTGGGTGGGAACAGACCACTTTTTTTTTTTTTTCCTCCTAACACATGCAATAAAGCATGCTGGTTATAGAACTGGATGCCAAAGACAAGCCCATGCAATTCGAGTCTTGCCCGTGTGACCCTGGACAAGTCACTTCATCTCTTATGAGCCATGGTACTGTCATATTTTCTCCTCTGCAAACCCATGATTTTGCCTTTGGGATACTACAAAGCTTGGGATTGGTTTGCTTCCCTCCCTGTTTGGCATCAGGGATGGTCAGATGCGGTCATGAAATAGGAGTGTAGCTCAGACCCCTTGCGTTCAATGGTTTCCCTCACACCTGGTACTTCTTGTCTGTGTTGCTCCTGGTCTGAAGGTTTCTGTTTGTTTATTGGTGGCGGTGGCAAATGAAATACAAAACATGACTGGAGATGGCTCTTTCCAGGCCCCTCCTACAGCAAACAAGGGAACGGAAGCATGGGAAAGGGGCTGTATTTGAAGCTCTGGGTGCCCCTTCCCCATCATGGTACCAGTGCAAATGGCTTGAATTTAATAGGAGATAATTGCAGATGATATTGGCCAGTCAAGAAGAGACATTCTACCTTTCCACTTAAAGATCCCCTCCCTGGGAAGTTATTTCTTTCCCAGACCTTTATTCATCTACCAATGTGCTTTTCATTTCAAATTGTTCATATTTGTGAACAATTGGGTTCTATTCCTTGGATGACAGTTGTAACAGGCGTTTTTTCAAATGCTTTAAAATACAACTATCTGTCACGTTATGAATTATTTCAAGCATGTGGAAAAGCAGAGAATAGTATAACTTAGCCAGTGCAACGTGGTTAAAACGTTTTATTTGACCATATTTACATTCAATTTTCCCCATAAATAATTCATTATTACAAAGACAGTTGAAACCCACTGACCTTCTCCCACTCCATTCTTCTCTCTTCCCAGAAATAACTTCCCTGAATTTGCTGATTATCAAGCTACCCCATGATTCAGTACTTGCTCTGAACAGATAAATGCCTAGAACTAGCACAGTAGTATTATTTTTATATTTTAAGCTTCACATAATCAATAATCTTCTGGAATTTTTTCACATAATACTATTTTGGAAAGAATGTTTCATTTTGATCCATCTATTTCCAGTTGATCCATTTTCTCTGCCGAGGAGTGTTCCACGGGTGTGAGTACACAACTCATTTATCTATTCTCCTGCTGATGGACATCTCGGAGGTGTCCCTCTTGGGGCTATCATCCACCTTCTGGTGGATAGCAATGAACATTCCAGTTCTTGCACAAGGTAAGCTCGAGCACCAAGTTTTCTCCAGGGTATGCTTCTAGAATTGCCAGGTCCTAGTTTTGCAAAACTGCTCTCCATGGTGATGGTAAAAATTTACACTCCCAGTGGGGAAGTGTGAGCATTTACTTTGTCCTACATTCTTGCCAACACTTGTCATTGTTAAACTTCTCAACTCTAGACTGTCTTGAGGGTGGTATGCTAGCTTTGTGTTGGTTCTGTTTGAAATTCCTTTAAATGAGTAATATTGGGCATCACGTTCTGGCCTTTGGACTTTTCTATGATTTGTCTGTTCATATATTTTGCTCATTGCATTATTGTCTAACTCCTCCCTTGTTGGTTGTAAGCGGTTCTGGATACCAACTATGTGACAGCTATTGTGTGGCTAATCTCTCTTTTGGCTTTGTTTATAGTCTTTTGCAGTATAGCATTTTCAAATTTTAATAAAGCAAATGGATCAGTAATTTCCTTAAAGGATCTTGCATTTTGAGTCCTGGTTGAGAGATTTTTCCTAACACAAGGGAAAAAGAAATTGTTCTAGGATTCTGCTAAGTTTTTAGTTGCACTTCTCACATTTAGGTCTTACTCTATCTAGAATTAATTTTCCGTGTGTATGGAGTGAGGAAACGATCTAATTCATCTGTCTTCTTTTGGAACAACAGCTGTGCCAGGACTCTTGATTATGTAGCCCATTTCCTTCTCTGATTTCCATGCCCATTATATCCTATATTGTTCTGACAAATGCTTGGATCTGTCTTGGGTCTTTCTCTCCTCATAATGATACCACAATTGCTTTAGATTTGGAAAAACCTCGATACCTGGCATGACCTTTACTTTGTTTCCATGTATTCGAAATGTTCTTGAATATTCCTCCCCTTCCATCTTTCATAAGATCCGTCAGTAATCATTTTCTCAGTTCTTTGTTGGGGTTTTGATTGGAATTATTTTAAATTTAAATATTGATTAATTTGGGGAAAATGCCCAACTTGTAACCTGGTCACCCCTGACTGGAATCTAGATCTGCAAATGCTGAGATGTTCTTTTATGGCGTAAGGGCCTATTTTCTGTTTTTCATAGATGGTACACCTTAGATTTTTTCACTAGGTATTTATTTCAGTTGCCATCATAATTCACACCTGATTTCATGATACATTTGTAATTACATGATATTTCAGAAGAAAAACACAACTGAATTTTGTGTACAATTCTCCTATTTCTGTAGTTTGTATCTGAAATGCTTTTGAAATGGGAATGGGGTGGGGCTATGACAACATGCAACAGTAGATGCTTCTAAGTAGGGAGATTATGCATGATTACATGTTTGTATCTTTATACTTTCCAGTACTTTAAAGCTTTGTGCACTTTGTATCATTTTTTTTATTAGTAATCAGGGGAAGAACTGAAAATTAAGTAGCAATAGTAAGCATGGTAGTCATCATTTGATTGATACCTAATACTTGTCAAGCATGTGCTCAGTGCTTTCATGTGTATACTTGAATTTTAATCTTGACAACAACCTTGCATAGAAGGTGCTGCTTGTCACATTTTCCAGTGGGGGACTAAGGCACAGAAAGCTTACCTAGATATTCACCCGTGAACTAACTTGTGCCATTGGGTTTGTGTTACTACACTATAACTCTAGCCAAACTCAGAAAGGCACATTTTTTTGCAGTAAATTCTCCTTTTCAACCTTCAATCTAGAGGATTAGGTGGTTAGTTTGTCACTGTGTCACTGTTTGTCCTTGTCTTTGAACACAGCCTCAGAGACTCCAGAGAAGTAAGCATCACAAAGACTTCTCTGTGGGGCTCCAGTGCCCTGGATCTGTAAGTGAAAGATGGGACACCAGGGTGGCAGCTGTTGCTTGGATCTTGAAAATGAAAACTGGTGTCCGGTGTCTGTTTTAAGGAATTCATGATGCCTAGAAAGACAATAGAACTTTCCTAGTCCCCTCAACTAGTAACTCTTCTGTATTCAGGGAAGGATTGGCTCCAGTCATTACGACATGGAGTAAGGAGAGCCTGTCTCTCCGAGGGGAGGTCCTGCCTTTGTCTTGAGCGTCCCTAAAGTTTAATAATCATAAATAAGCCTGGAAAGGTTCTAAGTAATCTAAACCCACAAATGCGCTGCAGCAGAGATGAGAAAACACGGGATGATGTAAAGTGGCTTATTGCCTGTGTAAATCTTTCTCCAGTTCATTAATGACCGTCGGAATGTTGAAATACAACTTCCAGTCCTGGGTCCCAGCCTCCACAGGTTCTCCAGCTAGGCCCTGCGTTAGGGGCTACTTCTGGAAGAATATTCAATGACCATTATCACCAGTCGCCTGATTATATCATCCCTCCCTTCCTTCTTTGTTCTCTTTGTCCCCTCCAGTTTGACCCCCTTCCCTCCCCCACCTCTTGGGCTACATTAGGACTCCAGGGCTCCAGGCATTTCTGCCTTCGTAGAAGACTTTTTCATTAAAAAAAAAAAAAATTATGTTATTACCTCGGTTTAAAATAAATGCAATACAGGCAGAATTTAATACTCTTAATTAATTAATTAATAATATTAATTAATGATATTAATGATCAGATTCACCTTTTTCTTCTGACTTTAAGAGAGAATGAAACTGTGACGTTTTTGTGGGTTTCTGAGAGTATCATGGAACCTAAACATTGGGCCTTCTGTACCTAATGGGTCCTCCCTCCCTCCTGGCCTATCTTCCTTCCTGTCAGTTTCTTTCTCCTCTTTCTGCCTCGCGGGCACCATAACTCACAAAGGTAAATTTTCTGTTTCTTCTTTATCTTATTTGCAGTCATTTCTGTTTTAGGATACAAATATCTAAAGTCCTTCATTTTCTTAAAAAAAAAATGAAATCTAAGTGTGAAGCTAAGGTTCTCTGGAGCCCAGCAGGGTTCCTGGCTGCTGCGGTTTCCATCCCATAGTGCGTGGTCGGTCATGTGCGGGCCTTTCTTTCTTTCCACTCCACCCACGTGCCACAGATACTTAGGAGGATCCCTGAACCATCTCTGCTGATTTTTCCTAATGCGGGCTCAACTCTTGAGTGCCCGGAGTTTTCTGTGGGCATTTGGAGAAGCAGGGCCTCTTCTGGCATGGCAAGGACACCGGAGTCAGGAAAGAGCAAATGCCCGCTCTGTCTTGAATAGAAGCAGAATTCGCTTGAGGTAGGCAGCAGCTAGCGGGCTCCACGTGGGCACCGTGCTTTCCTTCCTGCTTTCCTCAGCAGCAGCTGGAGTTTCCATTGCTCTTGGAGCAGCGCACGGGCACTCAGAAATGGCCCTTCGGAGTCAAGGGGCCTTCTTATTTGTTTTTCTAAAAGATAACTTGCCCGATACAGCACTGGAGTGGAAAGGGGGAATTCACAGTTGCAAACTCTGTCCACACAGTGACAGGAGGCCCTGATCTTTTGGACTGCACGATTGTGACGCTTCAAGGGGACCCAAGAGGGTCAAGCTTGGCTGCTCTTGGCCATGGATAGGTGATGTATAGCCTCAGACAGTGCCCCAGCTATGAGTGGATGGACAATTTAATATTGACCCTGGGACAGGCCTTCTGTTCAGACACCATTCTCCAGATGCACGATGAAGGGACAGCGGGCTCAGGGTGGAGTGCTGCAGGTGGTGGAGCAGGTTTACATTGGTCTGCCCCAGGGTGCAAGTGCTACAGATGGAGGCAGAAAGGCAGTGTGGACAGAGTCACCAGAGCTCATGCGTTTCTGTAAAGCAGGTCTCTCTGTGTGCCACACCGTCCATATCCGGTAGGCAGTGCTAGATAAGTGGACCCAAGATGCTCTCTTAAGGACTAATAGATGTGACTTCAGGAAATAATTCGGGGGGAACCTTCTGCATCACTTGCCTTGACCCACTCTTCCTTCTCTGGACCATATAATAGTAGGGGCTGTTCATCGAGTAATTACAGCTGTCCTCTTTCATCCACTGGGGACATGTTCTGAGACCCTCATTGGATGCCTGAAACCGAGGACACAATTGAACCCTATAATTTAATGCCTTTTCCATCTTAAATAAGCACTTAGCATGCACTGTGGCTCTAACTTTTGCAGTTTGAGGTTACACAGCAAAACTCGTATGAATTTCTTTTTCCTTTTTCACAATTTCATGGGTAGAAGATTTGTTCTTACTGTAGATCTCAGCAAACTCAGCATATGATTATTTTTTTCATTCCTGATTAAGTCAAGAATTTTCACCTCAAGGACACACTTTATGGTTTCTTTTTGCCATATCCAAATTGCCAGCACCACTACTTTGATGATTTGAGGCCATGATTAAGTGAAATAACAATTACTTGAACTCTGAACCTGCAATATTGCGACAGTTGATCTGATAGTTGAGATAGCTACTAAGTAACTCTTGGGTGGGTAGTGTATACCATGTGGATAGTCTGGACAAAAGGATGATTCATGTCCTTGGAGGGAGGCTGTAGATGGCATGAAATTTCATTGTCCTGCTCAGCACAGACTGTAATTTGATACTTATGAATTGTTTATTTCTGGAATTTTCCATTCAATATTTTCTGACCATTCCTGACCATGGGTAACTGAAATTGTACAAAGTGAAACCACATAGAAGGTGGAACTACTGTATCATTATTGTCTGTAACAAATGAATACTTTTGAAACAAAAGGGAATGAATAATTTCTACAAATTCACAAGGGTCATAAGAAAGAAGGTCAATATTTGGGGAAAAAAAATCTGCTCTGTCCATTTCCAGAGATTCTCCCATACACCACCTTGTCTGGTATGAGTCACGGCCTGCACCTACTTCTCTTCACCTATAAAGTAGATTGGCCTCTGCTGTGCGTGTTGCCCTGTGGTGTGTGTGGTGTGTGATGAATGCTGTAGGATCACAGCAATGCCTGCAAAGCGCTCTACCTAGCCAGAAAGGGATGCAGGCTGATCACCTTGAAACCACCCTCTCATTTCCAAGGAGTTCTCAAACTTTTTGTTTCAAACACAGCACTGAGCCAACTTAAAGCCACGAATGTCACGAACACCAAACGATTACTGTTCATCTGTAGCATGAGCTCCTCACAAGCAGGGCCTGTAACAGTTCTTTGAACTCGCAAGGAATATAACAGTTTCCCCCGAAAAGATGCAGTGGTCCATAGTGTAAACCGAAGCTTGCTGGTGGAGGAGTCTGTTTTTCTTATGCAACTTTCGGCCCCAACTTTCCTTCTAGTCTCTTCATGAACCAGTTGGCTGTTACGGCTGGTAGCTAGAAAGAGGTATTATATTAAGTCACCTGTGGCTCTCATGCTGTGCTCCAGTGGGTTGGCCTGAGTGTATGTGGTTGTATTAGACCATCAACTACAGAGCAGCAGGACAGCTCAGTAAACACAGAGTCTGAGTGGCTCATTTCATAGGTAAGAATGCTGAGACTGGGGAGAAAGTGACTCCATCAGAGGCACACAGCTAGGCCATGGTCTCCTTGGCCACTCTTCTGTCCCTTCCATGAGTTTGGGAGTCACCCTGCAGGGCCCTAATATTCCTTAGGAATGGAATTATGGAATGTGCAGCTTCAGGAGCTCTGGGGCAAGATGCTCATACTGACTTCTGTGCAGGAGGCTGAGCTACAGGCCAGATGCATTCCCCAAAGCCTACACTTCCCCTAGCATTAGCCCCATCTCCCCTGAGCCAAGGATAGGCCAAAGATTCTTTTTTTTTCTTTTTTTTTAATTTTATATATGACAGCAGAATGCATTACAATTCTCATTACACATATAGAACACAATTTTTCATATCTCTAGTTTGTATACAAAGTATATTCACACCAATTCATGTCTTCATACATGTACTTTGGATAATAATGATCATCACATTCCACCATCATTTCTAACCCCACGCCCACTCCCTTCCCCCCAACCCCTCTGCCCTATGTAGAGTTTGTCTATTCCTCCCATGCTCTCCCTCCCTATCCCTCTATGAACCAGCCTCCTTATATCAAAGAAAACATTTGGCATTTGTTTTTTTGGGATTGACTAACTTCACTTAGCATTATCTTCTCTAACTCCATCCATTTACCTTCAAATGCCATGATTTTATTCTCTTTTATTGCTGAGTAATATTCCATTGTGTATATATGTCACATTTTTTAAAATCCATTCATCTATTGAAAGGGCATCTAGGTTGGTTCCACAGTTTAGCTATTGTGAATTGTGCTGCTATAAACATTGATGTGGCTGTGTCCCTGTAGTATGCTGTTTTTAAGTCCTTTGGGTATAGATTGAGGAGAGGGATAGCTGGGTCAAATGGTGGTTCCATTCCCAGATTTCCAAGGAATCTCCATACTGCTGCACCAATTTGCAGTCCCACCAGCAATGTATGGGTGTACCCTTTTCCCCATATCCTCGACAACACTTATTGTTGTTTGTCTTCATAATGGCTGCCATTCTGACTGGAGTGAGATGAAATCTTAGAGTGGTTTTGATTTTCATTTCCCTAATTGCTAGTGATGATGAACATTTTTTTCATATATTTGTTGATTGATTGTATGTCCTCTTCTGAGAAGAGTCTGTTCAGGTCAGGCCAAAGGTTCTTAATCATGGTCTTCAGTCACCTGTGTCAAAGTTCCTGGCACGCTGACGAACCTTCAGTTTCCTGGGTTCCACCCCACGTGGACTGACTATTTTATATCAGCTCCTTACAGATTCTTTTCATCATATTGGAATCTGAGGAGCATTGAGTGAAAACAGAAGTCAATGAGTTTTCTCTTTAAGGGGATGGGTGATTCGTATTTAGGCTGTGTGGACTGTATATTCTCTGTGGCAGGCTTCATCTTGGGATTGCAACACAAAAGCAGCCGAGGGCAATACGTAATTGGACCCATCGGGATTTGGCCCTGAGCCCTTATTTCCCAGTTTCTGTGCGAGACCATTCTGCCAACCAAGACAACTTGAAGCCTAACTTCTTGAGGAGGATGGCCTTGGCCTCTTTGTTCTCACTTGACAGAAGGAGATGTTCCCTGAGAGCCTGGGCTGCACCTGGGGGCCTGGGTTTGATTGCAGTCTCTGCTCACATCCCACTCTATGGCCTGGGCAGGTCCCTTCCTTCCTAGGACTCAGTTTCCCCATCTTGTACATTTGGCCTCTCAGCCTTTGCTCGGCTGGCACACCTCTTTGCCTTCTCTGCAGCTGAGGAGCCCCAACAGGGCCCACCAGCTCTGTCGCAGCCTTTGTGTTGGGAGGGTGGGGTAGAGGAGGCCCTGGTCCAACCTGAGCCTCACTTCCTGGTGCTGTCCCTGAGTAGCTCTGGGTTTCTTGGCAGACTAGAGCTCCAAGGGCCAAGAATGAGTCATCAGCCTGGGGTGCCAGGACTTGCCCTGTTTCCTCCCTCTCTCTGGGCGCTGCCCTCCAAGGCTCTGGGCTGGAAGCCCTGGCAGTGTGGGAGGTGGGGCCGTTCTCTTCCCAGCCCCGCCCATAAGCCATCCTGATGGCTCTCCATAGACAGGGTCCACTGGGCCCCACTCACAGTCTCGGACCTGTCCTTCATCCTTATCTGCCTGGCCCTACATGTGTCATGCCCAAAGCCATGGACAAACGTCCATGTGGACCACAGAGATCCAATCTTAATTTTCTCTCCTACATCTTTCCCTCTGCCTGGAATACTCTGTACCCACCTCATCCATTTAGCAAATTCCTGCTTATTCCTCAAGGGCCACCACCTTTGGGAACCTTCCCTGAATCTCTGGGGAGTTTCCTCCACTCCTCTTTGCCACCCTGGTCACCTTTGCACTGTCTTCCTCCTGACCACTCTGTGGCAAGCAGGCTTCTGGGCTGCCCTTGTGCTGAGTATCTCACTTGAGGCAAGGAGTGCTGCAGGGCATGCTACTAATTTGTGATTTATTTATTTATTTATTTTTACATCCTGATGACCTCTTTGTTCCAACTAGGAGCTTAATCGATACATGTTGAACAAATTTCATAAAAGGCGGGGTCCATTTTGTTCTCAAAAGGAAATGAAATGCTCCCGATCTGCTAGCAAACTAATGGCCACCCTGCTACCCTCAAGAAGGGGTGGGGGGGGGCACAGGGCTGCAGGGCTGGGGCTGGGGCTCAGTGGGAGAGGGCTCACCTAGCATATATGAGGCTCTGGGTTCAATCCTCAGCACCACATAAAAATAAATAAATAAAACAGAGGTATTATGTCCACCTACAATTAAAAAAATAAAAATAAATAAAAAGAGGTGGGGGCAGCACAACTCTGAATTCATTGTAAATAAACTGGGGTATTAAATGGTGTGAGGACACCGAGGGATCCAGGTCACTGACCGGCTCTTGCTTTCGCCTCCCAGTCTTTCTGTTGCGCACTGCCAGTCTCTAGATGGGGGGCATCATCTAAATCTTTTATCTTGAGCCCTCCTTTTCTTTTATTTCTCTGTCTTATAACTGAGGTCCTCACATTTGAAATTACCTCAGCATCCGTTAAGCAGCTTGGTAAAAGTTCAGAATCCAGGGTTCCCCCTGAAAGACTGGGAATTAGCAGGAGTTGGGTGGGTCCCAGAAAGTGTTCCTCAGGAGCTTCTGGGAGTGCCTGGATGCACAAGGCTCACCGGCCACTCCCCAGAAAGCCTCTCTCGAATTCCCACCCTGGGTAATTCGCCTCTTTTAAGAGCTTCATTGGGCACCTCTAATACAAACATCTCCCAGCTATTTACTGATTTCGTGCATTCTCTGGGATCCACCTTCATTCCAGGGACTTCTCTAGGATCTGAAAATGCAGTGGAGGACCCAAGAGTGCCTCCCTCATGGACGACACACAATCTTTCTGTGACATCTATCAAAGATCTCCAGGGGTCGGTCATTCTGGAAATTCAAACTCGTCATACCCAAGGTACCATGTCTTGCTCTTTCTCATCATATCTGATGCCCCATGGCTGGACGGTCCTGTTTCCATCATGGCACCAGGGTCGTCTGGCCAGTGGCCCAGTTTCTACCCTGCCTGTGCGTTATCTGCTCTAACCACTCAGACGCCAGGCCTTGCTGACTCCTCACCTACAGCGTTTAGCTCTTCCCATGTCTCTTGTTATCACAAACAAGATCCTCAGAAGTTCACGCCATACATCTGCAGAGAACTCTTTCATTCGCCATCTTGTCTTCAATCTCTCCTTATTTTAATTCATTCAAATTGATCTTCCTTCTAGGGCAATGTTTCTCAAGCTGCAACATGCATCAGAATTACCTGAAAATCCTGTGAAAATGAGACTCCCATCAGTAGTGTCAGAGGGAAGCTGAGGTTCTGCAGTTTTATGTGTTCTCAGCTCACACTGGGGCTGTTGGTCCCTGGATGTCACCTGGACAAGTAGAGTGAATACAATGTTTGTCCCTTGGAGCTGCTACCCACATGGGTTTCCCATCTTAGCCTTTGCTGGTTTGCACACCAAGAGGGCTGATATCCTTCTCTCAGTTATAATCCTCATCCATCCTTCAAATTAAGGCAAAGCTCTCACTCTTCTGCCTCTCTGGGTCCCAGGTCCCTATGCAATCTCCACTCCCTAGGTACCCACTTTCTAGCACTCTTCCCTGGTACATCTCATTGGCTGCCAACCTAATGAGTGGTGCTTCTATTCTGCCCAGCTGGACTGTGAGCACCCTGTGGCCGAGGTCACATACTGCTTCCGTCACAATGGCAGATGTATAGAAAATAGGAAACAGACTCTATCCCTCACAATGGTGGTTTTTAAATTTTACTGATGGAAACCAGAACGGGGGGGGCGGTGTGTGGGGATCATCAATGGTGGCTTTCATCTTCCCACAAGCATGCTGGTTTCTCCACCTGGAGTATTCCCTTCATGCAAGCTGGCCCTCTGCCTGGGTAACCATGGCTTACCAGGGGAGCCTCCATGGAAGACTCCCTTTTCAGAGATGTCACCCATGTCCAGATTAGCTCATTTCCCTCTGATGTCATCTGCACAGCATGCTCACTCCTCTTTTGAGTTACAAACTATACTTGAAATTATTTCAAATTTTTTTAAAATTTGATTTTATTATTACTTTTTAAAATACACGACAGCAGTGGAACGCATTACAATTCTTATTACACATATAGAGCACGATTTTTCATATCTCTGTATATAAAGTATGTTCACGCCAATTTATGCCTTTGTACATGCACTTTGTTTTTTTGCGTTATAATTCTTAATACACATATATACTAATTTTTCGTATCTCTGTTTGTAAATCAAGTATGTTGACACCCAATTCAAGTCTTCACACATGTACTTTGTATAATGATGTCCATCACATTCCACCATCCTTGCTAATCCCCTGCCCCCTCCCTTTTCCTTCCACCCCTCTTCCCTATCTAGAATTAATCTCATCCTCCCATGCTCTCCCTCCCTACCCCACTATGAGTCAGCTTCCTTATGGAATTTTACTCAGCATTAAGAAAGAGCAAAATCATGGCATTTGCAGGTAAATGGATGGCGTTGGAGAAGATAATGCTAAGTGAAGTTAGCCAATCCCCAAAAAACAAATGCTGAAGGTTTTCTCTGATATAAGGAAGTTGACTCAAATTATTTCAATTTTACTAGTTTCCATTTGCCTACTCCTTTCTCTCTGAAGATTATGATCCTTGACTGTTACCACATAACCTAAGATTCCTTTCTATGGATTTTCTGCGTATTTCCTTACTCCATTTATGTTAGTTTTAGCCACGTGACCTTCTTTGGCCAATGGAATAACAGTAAAATGAAACATGCTTAGTGGTCCTGCATGTAAACACCTTATGGTAATAATTAAATACTAACTATTCTCAAACAGGGGACATTTAGAAATGTCTGGAGATATTTTGAGGTGTCACATTAGGGGAAATAACAGGGTGGCGGCCAGGGATTCTGCTAGACATTCTATAATGCACAGGGTAGCTACCTCCACAAATAAGAGCCCAGCTCCCAATGTTAACAGAACTGAGTTTGAGAAATCTCGCCATACGCTAATGTCATCTAAGAAAGTTGGGTTCCCAATAGGAAAAGAAGCTTTGGAGTAAACACGGATGGGAGATCTGGGCGTCCTGGATTGTGTAATGTCTCTGCACCTCATTTATTGTCATTGAAGAAGAGAGAAGAATATTCTACCCCTCAAGAAGATGCCGTGGGAGTAAAGAAATATTGTTGACTATCTGAATGGCATATCGATCTTCAAGAAATGCCAGGTTGTGTCTCCAGTCCTCACTGATGTTATATCAAGATTTTAATCCTTTAGAACCATCAGTGTTTGGGCTAATGTCTTTAAAATATTGCTCAAACTAAGATGGTGGTGGTAGGAAGAGCTATTATTTGTGCTGTGTGACTGACTGGTTCTGGGGTCTTGCACCCAGATCTGGTGGGTTGATCCAAAGGTCCAGGAGTTTTTGCCTTTGTTCCTCCACAGGGAAGGCAGCCAGAGCCATGTGCTCTCTGAATTCTGGTGTCCTCGGGCCTCTAAGAGCAGAGACAGAGAATATGCTTATGCTTATTCTGATGGTATGCTGGGGTCTCCAGCCAGAAGGATCTTTTAGATGGAAAGTCTGATAACATCACACCCTTGCTTACATTCCTTGCATTGCTTCTTTTTCTTTGGAGACTATTGAATCAAAGTCCAAATCCCTCATGTGACTCAGAGGGCCCCAGATGCTCCCTCCTTCTGTGTCGATGTCATCCTACTCTCCCAGGGTCTCTGAACACATCACCTTTGCGCCTGCTGTTCTGTTAGCCTAAAATGTTTTTCCTCTTCAGCTCCACCTTTCCCACCTCTGCTTACATCCCAGGTGGATACTAGGGTCTTCATCAGGAAGCCTTTCTCAACTCCTGTGAACACATCCGGGTCTTTCCTCCCTGTTTCCATAAGGTCCCTCCTCAGAGCCCATGGCGGACAGTAGACCTACGCACCCCTCAGGGTCCGTACCTGGTAAGATGTTAAAACACCATACTTTTGTAACTGTTAATGATGAGCTACTGCTCTGAGGCCACAGAGTCAAGCCCTGGCCACGCTGGCCCTCCTGGGGACATGCTTCTCCTTAATTGTCTGGCATCACGTAGACTTTCCGGAGCCTGTGCCGGGGTCCCGGTCAACACCTATGTGATGGGCCCATGTAACCCGTGTTCCCATTTCCCCCTTGTGATTGTCTAATGATTGTGATCTTGGTTGGTGATTATTTATTGTCTTTTTGACAATCCAAGCTCTAGAAAGCAGGGACAAGGTCTGGCGTACAGAGGACCTGGCACCTGAGAGATTCGCGATACTTACTTTCAAAGCTTG
Organism: Spermophilus citellus; assembly: GCF_964194105.1. NCBI lineage: Eukaryota > Metazoa > Chordata > Mammalia > Rodentia > Sciuridae > Spermophilus > Spermophilus citellus. Next base: position 62,125,117 of record NC_138200.1, read on the forward strand.
GGCCACAGAGACCTTGCAACTCTTCCTCGTGAGTGAGGCTTCGGAGATAAAAAGAAGTCTGCTGAATGTCGAGGCGAGAGAGAACCTCAGGGATCTCAGGCCTGGGCTGTTATCCAAACTCCACCCTCTGAGGACACTGTGGGAGCTGCCAAGTGTCACGAGGACTCCTCTTCAGAGACACTTCCATGAAAAGGAGGTCCTGGAGACTGGGCCTCAGAATTTCCTCTGTCCATGGAACAGACATTTCCAAAGCAGATGTGTATAGAGCTGCCCAGCTGTCGGGAGGAGGGGTTTGAGGCACTGGGGACCCTCCACATCACACTGAGGTACAGTTGAGGCCTCCGGTCAGGATTTTGCCCATGCTGGTTTCCATCTGTGTGGTAGGAAGCTCTTCCAGGGCCCCGGATGTACTTGGTGTTTTCCATTCCCCAAAGTGCAACTGGACCTTCTGACTCATTTACTTCCAACAGATAGATAACGAAAGGGATCGTGTACCTCGTGTAGCTCATCCAAGATCAGGTTAAAGACAGAATGTGGCTTTTCTCTTGCTCTCTGGCTCATGCTGTAGGAACCAGGTGCCACTTGAAGTACCTCATTATGAAGAGGCCCGTATGTCAAGAAACAAAGGAACTGTCCCCGACCCTGCAGCCAGCAAGGGACCAAAGCCCTCAGTAAGGCAGCGTCCACAGGGACCAAGTGATGCCAACAGCCATGTGGTTGGCTTCCCTGCAGCTGCGCTTTGGATGAGACCTCAGTCCTGGACAGCAGGCAGATTGCAACCCCGGGAGAGACACCAAGGTTTGGGTCTGGAATGTTCCCTGAGGCCTGTCTGCTGAAGGCTTTGTCCCTAGGCTGTGGACCCTTGGGAGGTGTTGGTGTATTTAGTGGGTGGGACCAGATGGGAGGTTTTAAGTTATTTACCAGGGGTGTGCCTTGAAAGGGATTATGGATCCTGGCCTCTTTCTCTCTTAATCCCCGCCAAGAGAGTAATGGTCCTCTTCTTCCATCTACTCCCGCCATGATATACTGTGCCTAAGCAGCAGGGTCAATTGGTTATAGACCAAAACCTCCAAAACAGCAGGCCAAAATAAACCTTTTGTCTTTTTAAATTGATTTACTTGCGGTACTTTAAAAATTTTTTTTGATTGTTCTTTTTAGTTATACATGACAGTAGAATGCATTTTGACACATCATACATAAATGGAGTGTGACTTCTTATTCTTCTGGTTGTGCATGATGTAGAATCACACTGGTCGTGTAATCATATATGTACCTAGGGTAATAATGTCTGATTCATTCTACTATCCTTCCTACCCCCTTACCCCCTGCTCTCCCTTCACTCCCCTCTGCCTAATCCAAACTACCTCTATTTTCCCTAGCCTTACCCCTATTATGAATTAGCATTCGCATATCAGAGAAAACATTCAGCCTTTGGTCTTTTGGGATTGCCTTATTTCACTTAGCATGATGTTCTCCGGCTCCATCCATTTACCTGTATTTTTTACAGCAAAGGAAAGCTGATTAACACAAAGGACCCTAGAGCTTAGTCTTCCAGCAAAGCCACTTTTGGGGTTCCTAACCCATAGAAGCTATGAGATTATGGGTTCTTGTTGTTTTAAACCATGAGACTTGGGGAGGAATTTGTTATGTGGCTAAAAATGATTAATGTAGTTTGTTAGCATTTGAACCTTGTTTTTTAGCTGCAGGGAAGAAACCTTTCAAATAAACTCAGATGTCAATTCCACAGCTGTAGCTTTAGCTATTTATGAATCTGAACATAAGTGTTTAGATTCCCTGGATATCTGCTAAATACCTGCTATACACCAGACCCTGGACTGTGAATCCCTGGATATGGAGACTTTGTCTCATTCATTTCTTTTCTCCTCGCACAAAGTTTATCCCATAATGGCCATCTGTATGTTGAATTAGATTATTTTGCTACTGGAGAGTTATTTTGACCCACACTTCACTGATGTAGTAAGAGAAGCGCCCAGTGTTTAAACGTACCAGAGAGCTTCACGTAACAGAAGTCAAATATCTTGCCCAAATTCTGAAGCTCCCATCTGCGTACCCCAGAACTTCCCAAGTGGGTAAAGTAGCCAATCCAATTTCAAATGGCAGAGTTTCCCTTTTCCTCCAACATACCAGCTTAAAATAAACAGGTGGCTTTTAAGAAAATGTTTCTTATTAAAGAATTTCATCCAAAAAGGCTTTGTTACTTCTTTTTCTCCCTTAAGCACAGAGAACTGGCCCCTGCCTTATTTTGAACAGATTCCCGGGATCTAATTCTTCCATGATAACCTGTTGGAAGTGAGTAACAATTAGGTTATTTTAGTCCTTCCCTGATAATGTTCATGGAGCAAATGGTGTTTCTTTCTGAGTTAATAAGAAACATTCACAGCAAAACCATGGGGCTCTGCAGATAAAGCAATTGGCAAGAAATAGTATGTTTAAATACCAGAAAACAGCCCATATCCAAACAGGTGTGCGATAAAACAGTATAAATAAACTGCTCCGTATGCAGTTTAGCCCAAGCAAAATCGTGGAAGAAACTTTCCTCTTATTTTGAAAAAAATATAACCAAACCAGGCCTCTTGCATCCTCCTTAGATCACACAGCTGGAAAAACAGTTCTTATTCAGAGAGTTGAAAGTAAAAGTTGTTTTAATTTTTTTTAAGTGGCCAGATAAACACAACCTTGCTGGGGGAAGGAGTCTACTTTTGCAAATGTGGCCTTGGGCAACAATCTTGTGAAAGACTCACCTCTTTTCAACCTTTAAGAAATATGCCTGCCTCTTTGAATTAGCGATGCTCACTTCATGTTGGGTTGGAATTGTTTTGAAAAATGTTTTTGTTGGTGCAGTTTTTCCTAACCACATGGGTACTTGACTTTGGGCATGAAGAATATAGATGCCTAAGAGAACTATTTGGTTTCCATTAAGACCTGCTAAGTGCACAGGAAACATGGTTTAGAGCTGAAAGAGGTTATAAAAACTGTCCTTTTTTTCATGTTATTTCTTTCTGGCCAGGAGCAAAGGTGGGGCCCGGGGTTGGACTGTGCCAGAAAGTCGGGAAGTATGTGGGTTAAATATTTCCCACTGGGCTGTTTTTGTTGTTTGGGATCATTTGTTCTCTCCCAACCTGTGTCTAGGAGGAAAAAAAGGCAAAAACAATGTAGACATAGCCCGAAGCCCATGGAAACAGCTGATACTTGACAAGCCTGGGTGGCCAGGAGGATCATGGGATAGCAGAGACGGGGTGGTTGGCTCAGGCTCGGGGCTTGTAGGGCGCCTGCCCCCTCTGAGCCTGTTTTCCATCTCTAACTTGACCTTGTGTGCACAGAGCATCTGCAGATACATTCAAATACATAGCATGTTATATGCAATAACATGAAGATGACGTGCAGTGACAAACGTGTGTGTGACACAAGTGTCTGAAGACTCCATGCAGAGGCAGGCAGTGTTGGACACACAGCCAGTGCTCCATCCACGGTGGCCTTTCTTTGAGCTGTGGTCACTGCTCTCCATGTCTTCATGGTCCTTTTGAATACATCCCTGTCTCCATGCTCATCTCCAAATCTCTCTCCCCACCACTCACCACAGCTATTCACATGCACCATGAGCAGACGGGAATCATACACCAAGTGGAAAAAGAAGGAGAAGCCTTGCATCAAAGTCATCTGGTGAAGTGGTTAGGAGGTCCCCCCTTCAGATTCTGCCCTGCTTTCTTTCTAGCCAAGTCATCTGTTTGAGCCTCAATATCTGCATCTGTCAAGAGAGAACAACGGAAGAACGTTCTTTACTGAGGGGCTCTCTTCAAAGCGAAGGGGACCCACGCTGGTGTGCACGTGGCGCTTTCTTTATGAGTCTGTCTAACCACACACTTCACACGGCGCTGCCAGGCCTTCTTCTGCTGGACTCTGCCCTCTTTCTCATTTCCAAATCTATTCCCTGTTCTAGGTAGTTCCAGGCTGGGGATAAGCACTTCACAACCAGAAATCACTGGCCAATATTTCAGTCTCGTGAACCAACCTTTTGACTGATGGTGAACTCAGAGGTTCAGAGCAACAGGAACCAGTTCTGACTACATCTAAATGGGATGGAAGTCCTCCCTTTGTCTGGGCAGCAGAATTTTCTCTAAGAAATCATGAGAAGACAGATGACTGGGGTGAGTATCTTTCTTCATGCTGTCAATAAGGGGCAAAGAAAGATGGTCACTATCATGGTCCCTGGTGCTAGAAGGACATTTGGTATTGTTTTGTGTCCCCTGCTTCTTGCTTTTTCTCCCCACCCCACTGTGGTAAGTATTATAGATAGGTGTCTTTCTTATCTGTCCTCCCCTCAATGTTTTTCATTTTGAAAACCACGGTTAATTTTAGATGATTGTCAGAGATAATCTCAAATTTGTATGTAATATAGGCCCTAGTTCTAAGAAAAACATGACATTTCTGGAGGACTTTGTTTTGGCCCCCCTTCCTCTGACAGTACCAGGCCAATGTCTCGGATCCCCCCTGCCGCTCTTATCAGGGACCTGGTTTTATCTGATCCTGCTGCTGGCTCCCTGTCCCAGAAACAGAAACCCTCTGTCCTGGTGGGTTCCGCTCCAATCCAACAGCTTCCCAGGTGTGACTTTAAGGCCGAAGAGCAGCTCTGGGGACTCAGGGTGAGTCCACCATCACCACTCCCAGGATCAGCTTTGCAAGGCCTCAGTGGCCTCTACCCTCTGATTCTCACAGGGCCCCTCCCGGTGATCCCCATGCAGATAACTGCAGTTGTAAATGTTGTGCAAAGGCTGCTAGAGGACTCTTTGAAATAACAGGCTGTTTTTCAGAGCCTGGGCCACATTTGTCCTGGCCTGAATTAAGAGGTAAAGAACATTCCAATTGCAAGTTTGCATGGAAAAAAATATATTTGAAGATTTTTTTCTGCTAACAAGGTATGCAAAGGACTCAAATTCCAGTAAACGAAGCTTAAAGACGGGCTGGTTTGCAGAGTACAGTCATCTCCCCTCCACCCCTTAATTTTTCCATAAAGTGCCATAAAAAGCCACTGTACTAACAAACATTTTGGGAAGAGAACAGGCTCCAGGCCAAGAAGCCACAAGCTTAAATGGGGGGAAATCTGAGCCCTGAGGCACGGTTTCCTGAGCAAGTCATTACTTGAAAAGGGATCAGGCATCAGCAGCACCACCAGAATCCAGACTCACACCCCAGGCTGCCCTGGGCTGCCCAGGACTGTGCTGGACAGGAGGAGGAAGCCACTGTCTTCGACAGGAGCAGCATACCCCACAAAAAGTAACAATGAGAGCCTCTCTCCAACTCAGAGCCTACCTGGAAAACACCTGGCAGAAACAAGCCCATTAGATGAAGAGCAAATCCAACAGCCCCCTCCCACCCACCAGCTCCAGTGGCATGGATTTATCCATTTTAAATTCATTCTTGTGAAATGCAGGGACATTTATGCTAAAAATGACATGGAAGAGTCGAGTTCCCCAGAAACTAGAAGGATATTGGGGAGGGTATCACCCTACAAAATACAGAGACCCGAGAGCCAGCCTGGTGCTGGCTCCAGATAGAGACCCAAGGAAGAAACAGAGGACTTGGAGGCAGACCTATGAATAAATGAGGATGTGGAATGCGATTAATATGGCTCATAAATCATCGGGAGAGGTCAGATGATTTAGTCAATGTCATTGAGAAACTGACCACCATGTGGACAACAATAACAACTATATTTGTTTATTACACTAAATGTGGGCTCCAGATGAATAAAAGATTAACTAGAAAAGGCAATATCGTGAGCTTAACAGAAGAAAATTAAGAAAAATTTTTATGACTGTGAAGAAGAAGGGAAAAACTTTCTAAGGAAGACTTAAAATTGCAAACCACGAGGCAAATAATTGACAGGTTCGAATTTGCCAGAATTGAAGATTCCGTTTTAATGAAAGGTATCGAATACAAAGTTAATAAAGTCAAACATTTGGAAAGCAATATTTGCAACATTCAAAACAGGGAAGTCTGTAAGTGAACAAGAAAAGGACCATGAAACCCAACAACAACAACAACAACAACAACAAAACAGGGGCAGAGGCTGTGTTACAATAAACCTCCCGCCTCATGTGCTACAAGGGACCGACCCTACTTGACTTGCAGCAGTGGAGGCCAAGTGCCCTGTGTAATGCAAAGAGGTGATGAACTCATCCGCAGTCAGCAATCCACATCATGACAATATTAAGAGGTGGCACTGTCAAGAGGTAATGCCTTCACTGTCCGCATGAAGAGATAGAAAACATTATCGAGGGAATGGGTTGTTGCAAGGGGAAGTTTCTCTTTTTCTCTCTCTACCACCTGCTCCTTCTCCCTTTCTCTGTGTCTTTCCTGCTTTCTTTCCATGTGATACCTGATTTCTACCACATGATGACCCTCCCAGATGTGCCCACTTGATCTTGGACTTCCAGGACTCCAGAACCATGGGCCACACACGCTTCTACTGTTCATTCTTTTCTCCCCATTTGTAAGAATCCGTTATAGCACCAAAGACAGCATGATTCCCATATATTGCTCTTAGGGTGCAGATTAGTGAATCCAAATCTAAAGAACAAGCTCACAAAAATGGAGCATCCTCGTGCATTAGAATCACTACTCTAGCTTTTGGCATGTCCCAAAGAATCCTTGCTTTGGTTCAAGACAGAATAGCAAAGGATGTTAGGGATCCAGTGCCTGGACCAGCCCATCTTTAACCTTCCTTTACTGAACCTTGAGCCCTCTGGGACAGGGAGGGGATGTGGAGGCTCATCCGTTGTGGAGGGGATGAAGTAAATGAACGGGTGGGCGTTGTGGAACACTCTGTGGCAGCTCGAAGCAGTCATCCAGAGTTAACAATTAGCTGCAAGTTAAGTTCTTAAAACTGCAAGCTAGGTTAAAAAATAAATAAATAAATAAATAAATAAGGAAAACCACCAGTTGGGGTAGTATGGAGGACTCACAATAACACACTCAACATGGATCCTGGCCTAAGGAAGATCTTCGACTCCATCAACAATAGGAGCAAAATCAAAGGGGCCCGTCTGTCCTGACAGGAGATTCCAGATGGTAAGGATGGGATGAGATCTGAAGCTCTTCAAAATAGAATTTGAGAGCTACCTGTGAGGCATTTTCTCCTCCTGGCATCTTGTCTTTCTCCTTGGTAACTGACTCTGAACATTCACAAACACAACACTGACCACAGAGCAAAACATTGCTGCAAACCAGCCTGTCCTGATGTCAGCGAGGAGGGCCCAGTACGTCCCCAGCCAGGTGCTGAGTCTGACAAAGTTAATTCTTAGTAATTTATTTATGTGGGTTCAGAATTCATCATGGCCTCTTGTGACCTTGCACACAGCCTGTGTTACAAGGTCATTGGGTGGAAGATCTGCTCTGAGAGCTCTCACTGAGGCATGCCTTACAAAGTGTACAGAATAATACTTCACTCAGGGCACAGAGGAACCAAATTTGATTGATCAGAAGAGACACCCCACCCCGCCACTCCTCTTACCATGGAAATATTTTTAGGAAAGTCCATTACCCTAATGCCGACTACCAGAATAGCAGTGACTGACCACTGGAGCATCAGGAAGGCCAAGGGAGAGCCTAACTACTCTTGCTCAGGGAAGCCCAAGCAATGAGAATCCATCCCAGGAGCAGGAAGCCAGGAAGGGCTGCTTCACACAGGAGGCAGCAGAGTATTTACTCTGCATTTGTGATCAGGGGTTACAAAGAGGAGCCAGGAGCTGAATTCCCAAGAATGGAATTGAATCCAGCTCTCTGAAGGAAATCCGAGGTTTGGAAAACTCCCAAGGAGCAATAATTCAACTGAACTAACCTGATGAACTGTTTTTAAATGTTTGGAGAAATATAGTCAAACATTGAACAGCTTCCTAGAACTGAATCAACTGGGCAAAGGTAACCTTTTATTAGAGCCTTTGCAGTACACCCAGAGAACCGGTCAGAGTGTTGGTTCCATCTGAAGGAAGAGAGGAAGACTTGGGTTCATTCCCCGAGATGGAGGTTCTCTAGAGCAAGATGCACGTTTTCCACTTGTGATAAGTGTGTATTTAAAGCTAAACTGTAGGAGAATGAAGGCAACTCAATGTATCTAGTGCCCTTAGTGATTTGCCAGGTGTTCTCTGTCTTGTCTCGTGGAATCCTCTCACAATTCTTCAAGAAAGAGATTAGCATGGTCCATTTTTCAGAAGAATACAAAGAATTTCTCAGAGATTACAGAAATTCTCCAGGTCGAATGGCTTTTCCAAAGCCAATCTGGATGCAAACCCAGACAGCTGATCCCCAATCTGGAACTTTCTTCAACCTGTAGTGTCATGACCAGACCTCAGCTTTTAGGAATGATGGGCAGTTTGGAGGGTTCCCCTAACTAAAGAATAAAGGAGTCCATTGTCCTCTCCCCTCCCTCTTCAAGTGAGGGTGATCGAGGGGAGCTGTGTGTTAAAATGGAGTTGAACACAAGTAACAATAGTGAATTTTTCGTTTAGTTCTCATTGTGAGCAGAGCACTGTGATAAGTGTTCTTCATGAGACGAGGTCCCATGGGGTGGTTCCTTTTACTATCTCTATTTGTCTGTTTGAGAAAACTAGATTTCAAGGGTAAGTTAATTATTCAAATACAAACAACTGGTATTTGTGAATTATATTCTAAATTTGTCTGACTCTCAAATCAGATTTGTTGAGTACCACCCCACATTGCTTTCATTTCCCCCGACAGTGTGCAGCGGTGGTAGCAATGGCAGCTGTGGGGAGAGAAGCAAGGTGATGATGTCTTGTTGTTCTTGGTGGTGGTGTCCGTGGTGGTGATAGTAATGGAAAGGAGGTGGTGGCAATGAAGTGATAGTGTGGGTGTGGTAGTAAAGTTGTTGCTGGTAGTGGTAGTGTTGGGAGGGTGATGAGAGTGGAGGTAAAGGTGGTAGAGATGGCTGCAGGGGGATGGCAGTGTTGGTAGCAGCAGCTAACGTAGTAGTGATGGTTCTGTTGGTGGTCATGGTGATGGTGTGGTGGACCATGATGAGACTCTCCCCTCTCAATTCAGGGAGCTGATTGCCATGGTGGTGATGGTGGTGGTGAAGTGAGTACTGGTAGTAATGGTAATGGTGATGGTGGCCGTGATTGGTGGTGATGGTGGTAGTGGTGGTGATAGTGGTATTGGTGATGGTGATGGTAGTACTGATGTCCATGGGGATGGGGATGGTGGTCATGATGTTTGTGGTGATGGTGCTGCTGGTGGTGATGGAGATGGTGGTAATGAGTTGTTGGGGATGGTGATGGTGGCAATAACTAGTGACGGTGTTGATGATAGTGCTGATTATGGAGGCAGCAACCCTGCATGCAGTAGTGGTGAATGTTAATTCACCCTCTCAGACAAGGGCTCCTTTGGAGTTTCTGCGAAAAGGAGTCCTTTGTTTTCTCTGTGCCTGGGAGGTTTGATTAACTTTTTCCCAAAGGTTCTAGAAGGGAGAAGCTGGCCTTTAATTCCTCTTCCTGTATTCACTTCCATGCTGTCGACAAGAGCTGCGGCTGCCCAGGGCCAGCAGGGGAGAGACGGACCCCGTGACCATTTCCCTGAAGGCAGCCTTTGGCCTCTCTGCGCTGGAACACATTACCCCCGGCCTCGCCCCTGCCACATGAACCAGGTGACCGGGCCCTGAGAGGGCCCAGCCCAGTCCAAAGGGATTTGGGATTCAGTGTCCCAAACAAGGCGCTGATTAGCTAGTAATCAGGCAGCGATTAGCAGGTCGGGTCACCTGCAGTTCAGCGCCCATTGTTCCCTGCAAAGTCCTGGGATGTCTGCCACGGGGACAGCCAGCCTGAGCTTCGGGGGATCCCACTGCCTGCCGCTCTGCTGTGGAGAGCTTGATTAGGAAAATCCCCTGCCCCCCTAAGCCTGTCCCCCAGAGGAGGCAGTGCTGTGAATCCCCTGTCTGTTCACACACAAAGGATCTGGGCGAAGAACAGCCTGCTCAAGAGTCCAGTGGTGACAGGGAGGTGAGGCCCCAGGACACCCTGAAGAGCTGGGAGCAAATTAACACATTCCCATTCACGCGTGACGCCCAGCGCTTGAGCAGTGGGGCCTGGCAACCCTGGGTCCACACTGAGATTCTGCTGTGCTCTTGAAATTGACCTTGAGCGTCATGTTTAAACTCTGAGCCATGCTTACTTCCCTTTTTAAGGGGATTAATAATAATATTTTCCCCATTAGTGTGGTTTAGGATTAAATTTTTTTTTTTTAAAGAGAGACAGAGACAGAGAGAGAGAGTTTTTTTAATATTTATTATTTTTTTTAGTTTTCGGCAGACACAACATCTTTGTTGGTATGTGGTGCTGAGGATCGAACCCTGGCCGCACACAGGCCAGGCGAGCGTGCTACCGCTTGAGCCACATCACCAGCCCCTAGGATTAAATTTTTAAAAAAATGGATGTAAAAAGATTAATACAATCTCTGGAGTAGAGAAAGTGCCCAATAAGTGTGAGCACCCTTACCAGCAGTCAGAGTAGGATCATTATTTGAAATAGCATTATTATTTTTTATACTGTATTTTATTTTAAAAACAAAAATACCCCAGGAACTTCACTTCTTGAGAGTAACCCTGGTCTTGGTAGGACCATCCTAAGGATGAGATAATTCTTGTCAAGCATTCACTTCAGGCTACAGCACATAATTAGCACTCAATAAGTCATAGCAATAATTATGATAATTGTCATTCTTCTTTGCACAAAGATGGATGCAAAAGTTTATTTTATAATATATTTCATTGTATTGCAGCATATAATCATCGCAATTTAGATACAGTGTGATTTTCAACTAAAAGGGGATTAGTGAAATTATTCATGGCATATTCATACCATTGAATACCACACAATCTTATAACCCAGGTGCCCTCAAATTACTTGGAGATCTTGTTAAAATGCAGATTCTGATTTGGTAAGTCGGGGATTTGGCCTGAGGTTCTGCATTTCTAATGAATTCCCAGGTGATTTCTGGTTTACACACCCTCTTTAAGTAAAGAGGGTACACACGTTTGTAATAAAAGCTACAGTATATGTAGGCACATTGATGCATAAACATAGAAAAAAAAAGTTCTAGACATATTGAATATGTGAACTGTGTTTATTCCCCCTCCCAATAAAGTGTTCTTTCTCAAAAAGTTAATAATGAAGATGTAAAGGAAACATTTTAAAATGCAATAAATTTTGTTATACACAAAGTTCTTCCTTTCTCTTACATCTTGTCACATGGCCAGGTTTTCCAGCACAGCCCTGATTTTCTCAGTGTCACACTAGGCCTTTCAGCACCCTAATCACAAGGAAATCACATTAATGCAGCTCCTTCCAGAGACTTCAGTTCTCTGAGGGACAGGTGGGCCCCGGCAGAAAACACAGGCCAGAGTTCAGGGTCTGGAGGGGTGAAAACTGGCCAGGAGCAAGGTGGACAGCTGCTGACTTGGAGGAGCCCAGAGAGTTTCTGAAGTCCAGTTCTGGCTGCATGGAGAGGGTGTTCCAGCTAACAAGTGTGTGTGTGTGTGGGGCGGGTTCTCTTCAGAGTAGGAAAAGCCCCAGGAAAGTGACCACCATACAGAAGGATGGCTAGGCTGGCCTTCCACTAAGGCTGAGCTGAGGGGAGGTCCTCTGGCATAGAAGAGTTGGTGGGCACAGGAGTTTTCCTTTCTTTGGGTCTCCTCAAGAAATAACTGTGGAAAAAATAAAGAAAGAATTGTGTGTTTGAGCACAGCTTCTGTCTCATCCCCATCAGACTGTTCCTGCCACTGAGAAGCTGCTAGAAGTCTACATGAGCAAAGAGAATTAGACAGACCCTGAGCTGAATTCTGACCTATCATTTTCATAGCTAAGCTGACATAGATTTCAGCAATGGCTCCATTTCCTTCTTGGGAAGTGAGACTAGCCACACAATGGTATCTTCAGAATTAAGAATTAGAGAGTTGAAGATCCTGGTCTTTGGTCAGGCACAAAGCAGGCTTCAAAGGCCAATGTGAATCATAATGGCTATTTTATCCAGTACTCCTATTCCCTTCAACCTAACCACACTTTGTACCTGTCTACAAGAAGTCCCCACCTGCCTGAGATCCCTGGTACTGGCCTCCATCACCTCATCCCCCCATGCATCGGTGGCTGGAGAGAAACAGACAAGTACTCAAACTGGTAGTGGCAGGAGAGTTTAGTAAGAGACTTTTCACAGAGGTAAGAGAAGGGTTCAGGAGGAGGGACAGTGACGTGAATGGGAGTTGAGGAGGGACGTCAACTCCCAGCTTGAAGCAGTTATAAGCACCCAGAGGGCAACTGTGGGGAAAGGGTAGCCAGCAGGACCTCTGGACTTTGGTAGGGGAAAGACTAAATCATCAAAGAGGAGGGTGTGGGAGCCAGGGAATCAATAGCCTGGCTCCTCTTTTCCTGCCCTCCTCTGCCCAATTCGTGCTTTAGCTAAGACCTTGCCTTGGTGTTTCCTTTGATTAATTTCTCCATACTTTCTGATCTTCTCAAGCTGCTGTCTTATGTGCACCATAACATGATCATAGAATATGGCTGCATTCCCAACGGGAACTCCAATGGAAACAGCTCTGCCTGGGCTACAGCCCAGAGGTTAAACATAAAATGTAACACCATGAAAATAGTTTTGAAACTACTCTGGAAAGGACCATTTCAGGACCTTACCCCAAGATTTCAGCCATTCTATTATTGGTCTTCCTGCCCTCAAGAATCTTATAATAGACTTAGGAAGAGACTCTACATGTAAACAGGTGCCGTGAAGCTCACTGGAAGATATCCAAACGAATCTGACTTAGAAGGAGAAGACTTCTCCCAGGATGTATGGACCCAGAAGGTATCAGCCTTTTGGTGGAATCCAAAGGGAAGTCAGATGGCAAGAGAAGCTGTTACTGTTGTCTGCCAGGGTCATCTCCTGGAGTTTCAGAGGAGGATGCAATTGGAGGATAGTGAACCTGGAGGGACAGTGGAACATTCCAGCAATCTTGTCAATTCAAGTCTGTCATGAAGCCTTCCAGACAACATACCCTGCCAGGTTCCTTCCTTGGAACTCGCACACCTTTCCCTAAGCACCTGACACTCATGACTTTAGATGGACTGCTCTTGTGCAAATCACATCCGGAGTGGATTGTCAGGTCCTGGAGTTAAGGAGGTGATATGAAGAGTGGGGACCACCCTGTGCTTTTAAATAGCTAAGACAGCATCCTTTGCCTTGTCCTTGCACTCAGAGAAAGCCATGAATAAATAGGTTGATGATTCTTCATTATGCTTCTGTTTCATCCCCCACCATGCCGCAAATACAACTCTCCTCCACTACACCCCCCAAAAGGAAGTAGAACTATGTGAGCACCTTCCACGGGCCATTGACTTGTAGAAGTTCATACACATAACAAGGGTGTTTCTCCAACTTCATTATTCTCAGGATCATTTTAAAGTTATGAATGGCTTACTCTTGTAAGGATGATGTCCTTTACGAATATAGAAAATAGAAGATAAAATTCTGCCTAGCACGTATGAGGCCATGGGTTCAATTCCCAATACCACCAAAAAAGAAAATTAAATTTAACTTCCTAATGCTTATTGTTCCTATGAAACTATAAAATAAAATAAATTAATAAATTGAATGCAAGCAAAGCTCCACCATATTTAAAATTCAGCCCAACACTTTTAATTAAATGTGGCTGATGATATGGTTTTGAAGAAACTGGCTCAAAGTAACATAAGCAGCACCAAGTGTCACAGTACAGGTGTAATTCGATACACCAGCCCATACCTGTGCGGTGATTCAGATATTCCACAAGTGCTCTCCACTTATTCTGGTACTGTGAAGTCACTTGGCACTAAATTGACAGGAGCACATCATTTTTCATTCACATCTCCTTTGTTCTTTCCTTATTAGCAGAGCCAATCAAATTAGATCGTGCCAACTTGCTGGCAATCACTAACATTAACATGTGGTGACAGTTTTAAGTATAAAGGGTCATCTATATAACCCACAGTAAGCTTTATCAATTTCACTTGACATTTCCACTGATATGGGAGCTGCAAGGGTTTGGATCTGCAGTGTCCCCAAGACTCACTTGCTCAAGTCTTGGTGGCTGGTCTGTGGTGCTATTGGCAGGTGGTGGAAGCCTTGAGAGGTGGGCCTAGTGGAAACAGCTATGCGATTGGTTGGGTACGTGCCCTCCAAGGGTACGTAATCTGGGAACCCAGCTCCTCCTTCTCTCTCTGCTTCCTGCCCACTGAGAGATGATGTTCTACCTCACCATGGGCTCAGAGCCACGGGGACAAGTGACTATGGACTGAAACCTCTCAAACTGTGATAAAAAAATAAGCTGTGGATCTCAAGTATTTTGTCATAGCAATGGAATTCTGACTAACATAAGAACACCAAATTCAAATGTTCTAGTAGAGAAGGCTGTTTCCCCATCTGTCCTTGGAATATGCAAATAGCACTGGTAGAGGCACTTTGAGTCCCACAGATGGGGTGAGGTGGACATTGCGATGTTTTCTGTATGAGGACTCTGATGCTCGAAGTGGGGGGTGGGCACGTATGCAGGTACAGCCACCTAGCAGGTGATACAGCGAGATTCTGACCCTAGGCTGTGTGTCACTACACTCAGTTTTGTATTGGTGGGACTCATCTTACTGGGTGGTTAATGCTATGTTGATACATAGTGGTGGTGAGGGAGGATGGAAAGAAAGTTTAAGAAGACACAGAAGGAACAGGGAGCAGAATGCTCTGCGCTGGAGATGGCCACGTAATTCTAATCTACGGTGCTCTGTTGGTTTAGGTGCCGTGGGGATCAAGAGCAGTGGGAAGTCCAGAGCCACGTGGAAGCTGGCTAGCCATGCAGTGCAGGCTTGCCTCCAGGTGAGGCCATTCTGGGCACCCTCACCTCAGGCTTGACTACCATCATCCCTCGTGAGTTGAAACACACAAAAACAGAGTTCTGAGTTGCTCCTAGTGGTTGGCATTTGCTGCTTCCTGCTCGGAGTCTAAAGCTGAGTATTTCCCCCAGAAGCCTTTTTGTCAGTCTCAGGGGCTTGGAAGCTCTGTGGGAATGGTGACTCCAGCTCACTCCACTTTCCATCCACAAAGCTGGAGTCCTCTCAGTCTTCAGGAATGAACAGAGGTCCTGGAAGATGTGTCGGCAACCCATTTCCTATTGCTGTGGTGCGGTGTCACCCCTCCCTTCAACTCAAAATGGTGAGAACGTAGGAAAACCAACAACTTAGTTAACAAACAGGCCCGTGTGTTGAACTGTCACTCACCGGGTCCAGCAAGATAGTGCTTGATGCAAAGTTTCCATAGCTTGCATTTCCCTATAATACAAAAATATCTCCTAGTAAAATCTCACTTTTCCTACAGCAAATTTAACTTTTTGTTGTTTTAGAATGGCAAATTGAATCACGGGAAATTTCAGGAATCATACCCATACACAAACATGCACACACACACACACACACACACACACACACACACACACTCATACACACAGAGAGACCATGCACCACACACATTTTAGGTATTGCCACAACTAAAGTCCTTTCTGCCTTCCATACAGTTTGAGGACAATGAAACCATTCAGTCATTGCCTAGAATGATAATTATCCTTTTGGACACATGACCTCATATTCTCAATCTATTAAGCACACAAAATCTGAAAATGAGTGGTATTAGTGATTCTACTGAAATGGATATAAGGGAACTGAAATAAAATAAAGCCAGCTTTAGCTCCGTAATCCCTGAAGGCATAAGTGCTAAGATGGGTGACTTAGGACACTAAGAAAAGAAAAGAAAAATAAAGAACAAAGAAAAATAAAATGTGGATGTGGCTTTGTACTAGATGTCTCGTCCTCCTTACTTTGGGTCACATCAGCTGGTGGTGGGGGTCGGTTCATGTGCAGTTAACAACTGCGATGACCCAGGACAAAATTCCAGGATAAAGTGATTGGTTCCCTCTTCTCCCTCCAAGCTTTCTTTTGTCTTTCTTTTTCTTTTATTTTTTTGTTTTGTTTTCTTTAGAATCTAAGACAGCCATTGACATGTTTCTGTTGGCTGGGGCTCAGTGGTAGAGCGCTTGCCTAGAATGTGTGAGGCTCTGGGTTTGATTCTCAACACCACATATAAACAAATGGGTAAAGATAACTAAATGGATAAAGATAACTAATTTAAAAATGTTAAAAAAGGAAATGGAATAGTTACTACCTACACCACCCAAAATGACTCCTCCCATGAGGATCACCTTCGTATGAAGGACGACCTCATTCAGAGTTTTAGAACTCCCTTTCTCCAGAAACTTGGGTGCAGGTTGGATAAATGTGGGAGTGTGCAAGGTTGTGTGGCCATACAGTGATTTGCTCACACTCTCTCTACTGATAGAGACCCATGAGGGTCTTAGTATCTCTTCAATTTAGGGTTGGCAGCCCCCTTTCTGGAGAATTTTTAGGGCGAAAAGGGGCTGTGTAACCTACTCTTTGTATGAATCTTAACCTCATGTCCTGGACCCCTGGATGGTGGGGTCCATCCACAGTTCCAAAAGTCAATGTTACAATCTACCCTTGAAAGACTAGAAGTAGATTCTCAGACAAATGAAAACCTTGGGCAGGCCCCAGAAGTTCTCAAGTGGGAATGCTGATCAAGTGTCTCCATGCCCTTGTATTTTAACCCTTGTCTTTTAACCCCTGGCCCCTGGAGACTCACATTAAAAATTCTTCAGAGCAGGAAACCTGGTTGATGGATTAATCAATCAACCAACAAGTATTTATTGAGAGCACCTAATTTTTACTCAGTACATGCTGACTGGAGAGGATGGTACAGTGACAGGTAATGGAGGGCTCTTCAAAGTTAGATAGAGGACTGGAAACCAATACTCAGCACTCCACGCACATTCAACAGGTTGCAGTCGAAACCCACAAGTGAACTCTGCAGTGCTCTGAGGAACCGGAAGAGGAAATAGATCAGATTCTTGCTCCATGGAGCTTAGTGTCTAACACAGTCACAATATTTTTAAGAGCTCAAGATGAAAGTAGTAGCTTATGGTGGTCAAAGAAAACAGGAAATTTTAAATTATTTTAGGCTTTTGAGGCCTGGGGAGGGGGTATACAATCCCCATCTGGGGAATCTGAATCTGATGGTAGCAGACAAGACAGACTGAAGGATCTACAGAGTTAAATAGCGTCCCCTCAAAATTCATCTCCTCTCAGAACCTCAGAATGTGACCTTACATGGAAATGGGCTTTTTGCCGATGTGATTGATTTAAGATGAGGTTATGCTGGTTTGGGGCCCTCAACCCAATGACTGGTGTCAGACCTGGGAAGACAGACACAGATAGATAAAAAGCACAAGGAGATGGAGCCAGAGACGGAGATGATAAAGCCACCAGCCAAGGGACATTGAGTCTTTCTGGACACCAGGAGCTGGGGAGGGACAAGGAGAAGATTTTTCCCTGGGGCCTCTAGCCAGAACAGTGCTCTGTCAATACCTTGATTTCAGCCTCAAGAATTGTGGTTTTGAGCCACCCAATTTGTTACAGCAGTCCCAGAAAATGAAATCCAGGGACAACTGGCCAGAGGCAAGGAGGAGACCAGGCTAAGTGGTGGGTGAGTCCTGACCTAGCCTGAGGGCTCAGAGAGACAGAAGGACGGTTCCTTTTGTGCAAGGTGATGGCTGAAGTTCCTGCCCGAGGACACAGGGTCTCTGTCCCCAGCTTGTTTTCTGATGAACTGGCCACCTCAGGGAGCTTGGAATAAACAACTGCTGAGCTTCTGAAGGCGAGCCGGGGTTGGGGACAGGGTGAACACGAGGAGCAAGGAGAAAGGTACAGTTCTGCATCCTGCTTGGCTCCATGCAGACCCCTGAGGCACTTGCCCTGCAAGTCGAGAAAACAAAGGAACTCTAGTCCATGGATCTGGATTAGAAGAAGAAGCCACTGAAAAATGGGAACTGTACAGAGAAAGTGTCTGTCCCTGGCTAAGGGTGGTCAGGTGCTTTGTAGAGAAGGTGACCCCAGACAGACGCCTGAGGCACCCAATAAGCACTGGATGGTAGATAAGGACAGAGGTGGAGGGGAGAAGCAGAGACTCCTGTTGTGTCTCAGCCCTCCCTGGGGGGACATCTTGCCTAACCTCAGTGCCTCCAGCAGCTCCCCAAGGAACATGGGACTGTTGAGTAAGGGACTGGATGGACAAACTAAATGACCCAGAAGCCAAGAGAGGAGATAAGGGACACCATCAAAGGTCAGGAAGAGGCTCCCTGTGGATAAGAAGAGGTGAGCAGGTGGTGGAGCCCTGGAGGGACTAGAATGTAGAAAACCAGGTGTGGGTCTACGAGGAGTGTTGGGAGGAAGACTGTCTGCAGATGGAGGACAAGGAAATTTGAGGATGCTGGGGACAAGAGTTGTACATGACATTCAGGTGGAAGGGCACATGCCATAAGCCCTGTGATTTTAGCACCTATTCTATGCTGGTCACTGTACCAGTCATTTTCAAATACATGTTCTCATCCTCTGAAATCTGGGTTCATGTGACATGTTAGCTTTAGAAAGAAGTAGTGGGTTTTCTACTAATCATGGGGACAGAGTAGATGGGAAACTCTTACAAGGAAGTGAGTTGAAGGGAGTCTCCCCTCCTTCACTAAATATCCATGGGGTACTTCCTTTGTGCTGGATACCCTACTGAGGGTCTCAGAACCATTATCTAATGAGAACCTTACAGCAACCTAGAATGTTCTGTCTTGATCCTTTTCTTGGAGATGTGGAAAGTGAATCTCTGTGAGCAGCTTGGGCAAAATATTTCAACATGAAGGTAGTTATGGCTGAAACCACAATCCAGAGCTTTGTGTTTCTGGACAAGCAACTAAATATTTCCTCAGTTTCCTCAGTTTCTTCTCCTGTGTAGTTTTTCCTCCCATAGTTGAAGCATGAACAGAGTACTCCATACATGGTACCTCTTGTTTTTGTAATTTCCTTTTCCCCTTTGGAACAAGGACATTTTGGGCCTTGCTACACCCTCACCCCTCTTCCAACATCCTCCATGGCTCTTGGAGTTGAAGACTTCTGGAGACCAAGAGCAGGTGCCAGAAGCATAAGGAAATCGACTCCATCCATAGCCGGGGGCCCAAGATGTCTGCTGCATGCTCCCAGAACAGAAGCCAGGTTTGGGATGCAACCTAAATACAGAACGGGACCGAAAAGCAAAGGAAGTTTCCAAAAGGGATAATGCAACCCGAGACAATAGGTCCACGGATCAATAGGAAACCTTTAATGGCCCATGATGAGCTAGACTGGGGGACGGTCCTCTCTGTAAAAGGAAAATAAAATGGATCAATAAGAGACGAAAACTGATATTAAATGGCTGAGATTCTCTCCCTGCTATCAGGCACTCCTTTCCAAGCTGGTCAGACTTTTTCATTCCCTTCCTCCCTCTTGATGAGATCCTAAGGCTCTGGCATAAGAGAACTAGGCCTTCAAATAGGCCCTGGACAGAGGGCAACAGCAGAACCATGGGTCACCTCTAGCTGTGCTGGTTATTGGTTACCGTGATGAGGGGTATTTTGCTTAATGCAACAATCTCAGTGTAGGGAAATGTGTTTTCCTAAACTCAACCCATGATCCTCATTCTCCAATCTATGTATGCCTCTATGTCCGTAGTATGGTGGATCTTAGAGTTTTCTAGTGTGTTTGAAAGTTTCATCTACTAGATATGTGATCATGGGCAAATCATTTAACTTCTCTGGGCCTCTTTCTAAACATGTTAGGGTTGTGGTGAAATAACATCAATGGCCATTGTCATCTTCTCATCACCACCACTACCCCCATGATCATCACCCCAACCACCAATATCAGTATGACCAAAAGCATGTGTGGCTTTATGGAAGGGGGAGCTTAAGGCTCGGAAAGGCCATAACTAATTAGCTAGGTGGTCTTGAGCAAGTCAGGAATCGTCTCTGATCTACATGAGATTCATCATCGACTTAGGATGGCAATGTGTCTTCTTGTCACGATAAGGACTGGGAGAGGCTGGTAAGGCCCTCACCCCAGTGGGTTGTGCATAATGAGTACTCAGCAAAGGTCCTTACTGCCCTACCCCACCAACTCCAGTCCGTGACTGGCCCCCCAGCAGAACGCTTAGGCTGACATCTTGATGAGCCCATGCTGACAAGAAAAGGAATTTGGGGAGGGAGGGAGGATCGACAGTCACATCGTCTGGCTCTGCATGAAACTGGAAAGTGTCCAGGTGAGAGAGAACATCCCAGTATTGCTGTCCTTGTTTCTCCTGCCCCAGTGCAGAACACCTTGACCTTCCGTATGGCCATGGGCAATGCAAAGGGATAAAGGCTTCTCATTTTGAGCTTTGAGCTTCTTCCAACACAGAGAACTGAGGGACTAGGGGCATCCTATCCCTCCACCAAGCCTTTCCATTCCTACTTAGCTGGTAAGAATTCTGAGAGCCATTCATGGTTTAGGATAGTAGGGACCATGATCCAGATGACCCCCTATGATGGGTGTTGACTGCCCCTATTCTGTGCAAGCATAGTGCTGGATAGCAGAGACTGTGGAATAAATAAAACATAATCCTTACCCTTAGGGCTTGCTTTCATTTTCAGTAATCATTGATATCATACAATGGCTCGCTTGCTATAGCTAGCATTCTGCCTTCTAGAGAAACCTCTTGAGGATTGGCTATTTCATTCTATGGCTTTTGAACAACTACTTAATGTTATTTCTTCCATAGCCCATAACCTGAACCCCTAATCCTTCCCCTCTCTCTCTTCCCTTGCCACTCCCAGTCTGTTACCTCCTCACTGTCCCCCTCTGGCTCTTGTTCTGCAACATCCTCTTCATCTTGCAATTGGATTCTTTCCCTGCATCTCATCTCTGCTGCTCATTGGCTACTGTCCCCCATGGAGAGGGGGGACATTCTCTTTCTACAGCTCCTTTTTATCTCTACTCTGAATAAATGCATAGGTAAGAGTCTGGGTGTCCAACTCACCCCTGCCCCAGGAAGAAATGACACTGGGCTGTCGACCTGATATACTTGTGGGTGGCCTGCAGTGTGGCTGCATGAGGCAGATTCAGTTTGTCAAAACAAAAATACAACAACAACAACAACAAAATGCTTGACCTTGTCTCCTACTACCACAGGAATTCTTCGTTCTTCAAGGGAATTTAAGGTTAGGGTGAGGGTTAGGGATAGAGTGAGGCTTGGGGTTGTTAATTCCACCATCTTGGTTGTTCTTATCTGGTTTCTCTGTGTTCTCTTCTCTGTTTGGGGTTCTTCCTTAGAAACTGTGTCTTCAGTTAAGAGTTTCCTTTGGGAACATAAAGGAATCCTCTGCATGTTGATTCCTTTCTCCTTTACCTTTCTCTTCTTGACATACTGTGATTCCTTGGAATGGGGACACCGAATGACATTTGTTGAATGCCTCTATGAATGAGATGTTAAGAAATTATCCACAGATGTATCATACAGAAGCAGGGAGCCACAAGGAACCTGAGGTGCAGAAAGCTTAGCCATGTGTTATAGATCACACAAACTAAGTGACAGGTCTCTGGGGCTCTGTGCTCTTCGTCCCTTGAAACACACACATGTGTGACATATGGGAATATATGCAAACACCATCAGCTAGGTTTGAGTGACATGCATTATGGAAAACGTTTGTTTGATCATCTCTCATTCCTGATTTTCCCTGAAGAGTTTTGTGCTGGCTTTAAACTTGCTGTCTTCCAAGTGGGCGTGTGAGCAAAGCTGTCCCAGGAAAAGGATCTTCAGCATTTGGGCACATCTAGGGTAGAGCCTAGAGCCAGAGGTCCTCAGTTCAAATCCCAGCTCTTTTTGTCTGGTGACCTCAGGCTAGAAGAATGACAGGAGCACCTTCCTCATAGGGGTCACCTCTTTCACTTTTTATCCCTTCCTGGGACCCAAGGTGAGGGATGTGGATCACTACGTCTAAATCATGTAGACCTTGCTCTGCCCTGGAGAGTACCCTGTAGCTGGCCACTGTTGATTTCACTCTCTGGGATCATGTTGGCCCTACCCCTCATTAGCTATAAGACCCTTGGATAAATCTCTTAGTACTTCCCAATTTCCTCTTTCCTGTTGGTAATGCAGAAACCATGTGCCACAGGTGGAGGCTTTGCTGTGAGCCCCTGGTGAGATAGCCAGGTGACGCTGACTCAGGAACTTGACTGTTTCCTCGTCAATACACAACACCTCCTTTCCTGTAGTGGAAGAGAACCCAGGACACTCCTGTCCTTTTAGGATCTATATAAGAGACAAGGAGAAGGAAACAGGGAACGGACAGACTCTGGGGTAGATCTGGTTGAGGATGAGCATCATGGGACCAGTTTCCACCACAGGGCGGTCTGGCCTGAGTAATCAACTGAAGTCCACCCCACCCCTTCCCCACATGGTCCCCAAAGCTTTTTGGTAACTAAGTGTCCTCTTTAAGGGAGACAGCGATGACGTCAAAGGTGAGTCACGTCTGCACTGGGCTCTCTCTGAGTCACTCTGGAGCCCAATGGTGACTGGAAGAAAACACCTCTGATCAATAGCCCACTTCCAGATCTCATTAGTGTTTTGAATAGCTCAATGCTCTTTTGGAAGGCAGCGTCGGGTGTGCCTGCATTTTTGGAGACAGAAATGGAAGAGGCCATCCTTTGAGTTTTGACCTGAGCACACCATGGGTCCTCTGAGAGATCTCTCTCCTCCAAAAGCCGTGAGGGGCACTGTTGTCACCTCCATGAGACACACGTTCCCTCTGATATCTGGAAGTTAGTCTCTCCCTGTTCTATGCTGTTGGACTCTCTCTGGGGCATCAGAAGCTTGATACCTGTGTTCTTCCCCAAACTCTGCTCCTGTCACCTTCACAGTCACCAAGTTCGGCAGCATCATCTCTTGAAGTTCCTACATGCGTTTTCATCACTACCTGATGGAGACCAACTACAGATATCACAGGGCCACCCAACAGCCAGAGTGAGCTTTGAGAAACATGGTGTGAGGGTCCCTCCCTGTGAACACTAAGTCCCCTCAATAGCTTGCCCTTGCTCCTTGACCTGTTTCATGCCACTTAGCATCCTTAGGTCCCGTCTACCTCACACAATCATTCTTCTCCTCACCGCACCCCCACTCTCTCTCACAGCTTTCCAGGCCCCTTTTGCCTGCCCCCAAATATACCAAGATTTTGTATACCAGTGGGCTTCGTCTCTGATGCTCCCATAGCCTGGACCACTCCCCCCGCCCCTTCGGAAGCTGGTTATTTTATTTGAAAGGTTATTTTATTTTTTCATGCCATGGTGGGCTTGCACACCCATGGGTGTATGTGGGTGAATGGAGGAAGAGTGTTTTAAAGCTCGGGTGCATCTTGTGAAACCCTTCCATGGCTCCCCAGGCCCCCTTGGATGCAGCTCCAGCTCAGGGTGGTTTGCAAAGCTCTGAGCAGATTCTGCTTCCTCTCTGAGCTTCCTCTCTCGTTTCATTTCCCTGCTCCCTCCGCTGACCCATGTGTGGTATGTGCACACGTCCACATGCACTGGCCCCTTTAGTCCTGAGTTGCATTTCTCATTTTCTGTACCTCACTGACCTCCAGATCATTTCCTGTGACACGCTGTCCAGAGAATCTTTTCTCTGAGCCTCTGACCATCCCCGTAAGTGGAGTAACCTCCCTTTCTCTTCTCTGCATTTTAGCCTAAACCTGCACTCTCCTAAGGGCAGAACTCATGGCTGTCTTTTGGGTAATTGGTGGAAAAATAGCGGATTTATCTTTTAAATTCCTTTTATGATTTCATTATCACACCATTGCATATTTATTGATTTTATAAGAGAAAATATCAATGTAGGTAGGAGGTATGGGCTCAAAAATGTATAAGAGTGCACGGACAGCAAAGCTTGGCGAGCAGAATGACGTAATAACTACCCTTCACACCACATCACACTCATCTGGATCTTCTCCATCTTTTCCAAGACCTGCTTTAAAGGAACTTCCAAGAGGAGAAACACCATACAGAGTTCTGTTCCCTAAAGATGAGGTGAGAGGTGGTTTTGGATGGGTCACCAAAGGGAAGGGCACTGAGTCCCACTGAGAACTTAATTGCCTCTTCAATTCTCTTTCCTTGTCCTCATTTGTGTAGAAGTTGTTCTGCGTCAGGTGTCAGTGTGCTGCTGACACTTCTGGGAACCAGATGCTGGTTTCCCTTTTCAACAGAGGGAACAGCCTTTGGCTCAGGTCCCTGGAGAAGGTGTCTCATTCAGCCACAACCCAACTATTGGGCTTCATTTTTATTCCTTTTCTTCCATTTGTAGTAAGAAACACTCTTTTCCCCCCCTCTTGCTAACTGTGAAAAGTTTCTTAAAATAAATTTACTTATAAAGAGTGAATACATTTTTTAAAAAAAAATAAGTGGATTAAATACATGTGAAACTTGAGGAAGGCCATCGCATGTATGTTTGGGAAACATTAGAATAGCATAATCAACGTGACCTTTAAAATATGAAGACCTTGCCAGATGTTTGGCTCTGGCAATGACTGTGCATGTGACCACTGGCAAGTTATTCTTTGAATCTGATGTAAAATGCGAGCAAGAGAATTAATTTTGTGGGTTTTGTTGAAGATGAGCATGAATGTATTTAAAGGCACTTCCAGTGCCTCTCCCCAGTCATGTGCTTGTGCAATAGAATGGGTGCTAGTGGAGTCAACCTGGATCAAGGAGCCTAGATCCTTCTGGAATGTCCCAGCCCTCTTAGCTGGGAGGAACTAGCTCTGGAGAGACCCATTCTTGTTCACCAGGGTTCCATTTCACACCCAGTTGACATTTACCCAGGAGACCTAAGACAGCTAAAGAGCCTGGCTTAGTCCCTTAACTCTGATTAATGTGAGAAAGGAATGGAATGTGGCTGGGACCTGGCCTTATTCTGTGGCTCTGCTGAAATCCGTTGGAATTTTGCTGCACAGCATGAGTAGTCCCCAAGGAATGTCTGTCTTGGAACTAGATGAGTTCCCCATGCAAAGAAGTACTTCAGACCAGAGATGACCACCTGACTCAGGTCCCCGTTTCTTGACTTTCTATGAAACATCATGTTCTTCATCCTGAAAACAAAGAGTAAAGGGCCTCTGGAAGCCGGCTCTGGGAGGGTGCTTCTGGAAGCCCCGTGTAAGACATGCAGGTAGGACCACCAGCCACCACCCAGCTGTGGCCCCGTCCAGCACTTACAAACACAGCTGCTGCCCATTGATTTTATAATGAAATCCATGTTTTGTTTTTAAGAAGTCCAACCTCCCAACACCTTTTAAAAAATAAACAAATGAACTTCTCCTTTCCACAGGGCCCCTCTGCTTTTAGTAGTCTAGCCCCAGCATTTCTTCAATGAGGGTTGGGTTTGAAAAGGGTGTAAGTGGGAGCTTCATTCTTCCCAAGGTGGGGCACCTCTTCTGTGGCACTCTGTGTCCAAACAAGACACGGAGAATAGCTGAGATTCAAAAGAAGGGGACTCCTTCTCTTGCCACAAATAGTGGCAGGTATGCACAGGGACAGAGAGAATGGTTGGTGGCTGCTGCTAAAGACGACGTAAGGCTGGCACACATACACACTCAGATTCAGGGAGAGACAATCACTTCTGAAAAGCACAGGTTCAGCATTAGCATTGGTGGTGTGAAGTTGGGGGACCCTCCATCAGAGCCCCCAGGATGAAGGCCTCAGGTCCGCCCGTTAGAGAAAAATGGAAGCACAAATGACTTCAGGTCAAATGTCCTGGCTTACTTACTTTTGTGTAAGTAAAAATAAAACTTTGTGTGTGTGTGTGTGTGTGTGTGTGTGTGCGCGCGCGCGCGCGAGCGCCGTGCATGCCACACCCAGCCGCAGAAGAAAGAGGGTTTGGCAGGGAGGGGAAGGTTAGTCTGGACTTTGCATTCAGACCTGTGATGACCTGCTCTTGGTGCACCATCTCCTGCCTCTAACCCTTTGCCCAGATCACCCCGTGCATGACACACCTGCCTTGTACATAAGACTGTGTCTTCTCTTTCTTTTAAGGAACAGATCAGTATCCACCCACTTCAAACCCTTTGTAACAATTGTTCTGGGGACAGCGATCTAGCATTCTTGATACTTCTCTATTTTGAGAGATGTTGGAGGGTGGATGGAATTTGCCGGATGGTAGGTGAAGCCACAAAAGGAAAGGACTGGGCACAGTTTCTGATCTAGAAAGGAGCAGGGCATGTGGCTGCCCAGCAGGCTTTCTTTTCTGCTTCTTCCTCATGGAGGGAGGTTTCTGTGGGACTGTGGGATGAGATGAGATGAGATGGGCCTTATAAGGAAAAATGAGTGCTGCACCCAGAGGCTAAAACGTTGAGAAAGCATTTGAGAATAAGGTGACAACATAAAGAAAATGTTTACATTTGAAGATTTATGTGTGGTTTAACTTGGTTTTGGCAGAGAGGATAAGCACTAAAATGATCGTAACACATTTCAGTATCCTTAGCAATGATTTCTCCTTATTACCTGCTCAAGGCCGCGTCTGTCAGAATGTAGCCAACATCATTTAACCAAAGGAGAGAGAGGATTTTCTGTGTAAGTCAATACATGCATAACTCCATTCATCAAACACAAACAGAGCCATGGCTTTAGAGCACTGCATCTCCTAGAGCAGTAAGTATTTTTCTACTTGCAAAAACCAGATTCAATACAACCCCCATTGAAACTACCAGTGTGTCCTTTTTATTTTTCTGTACAAATGGAAAAGCTCATCCTAAAATTCATATGGAATTGCAAATGAAATGAATTAACAAAATCTTGCCAAAGAATTACAAAATTGGAGGACTCAGACTTCTGATATTGTGTGGTACTGGCATAAAGATATAAATCAATGAGATAAAATTGATAATCCAGAAATTAACCGAGGCACCCAGGAGCAATCTTCAACAAGGTTACTGAGATTATTCAATGGAGAAGGAATAGTCTTTTCAAAAATTGGTACTAAGGCAACCAGATGTCCATCACAAAAAAGAATAAATTTGGATCCCCTACCTCACACCATATACCACCCCCCTCAACTCAAAATAAATCAAAAACCTCAATGTAAGAGCTAAAGCTATAATATTCTCAGAAGAAAACAGATTTAAATCTTTATAACCTTGCATCATGTTTTTTTAAAGTGTGAAAACAAAATCACAGAAGAAAAGAAAAAAGATACACTGTGCTTCATCAAAATTAAAAACTTTGAGCATATCAAGAATGTGAGAAATGCAGCCCACAGGTGGGAGAAAATATTTGCAAATCATGCATCTGGTAAGAGCCAAAATTCAGATCTATGAAGGACTCTTACAACTCAACAATAACATGACAAACATCCCAATTAAAATATACAGAAAGATCTTAGACATTGTTCTAAAGAAAATGTACCGA
The DNA here is from genome assembly GCF_964194105.1 of Spermophilus citellus. Lineage (NCBI taxonomy): Eukaryota > Metazoa > Chordata > Mammalia > Rodentia > Sciuridae > Spermophilus > Spermophilus citellus. The sequence continues at coordinate 62,152,560 of NC_138200.1, forward strand.
TGACTGCTAATAAATAAACACGTAAAAAGATGCTCAGCATCATTAATCATTAGGAAAATGCAAATTAAATTCAAATTGTGATATTCTCCATACACTAGGATGGCCATTAAAAAATAAATAAAAGGAGGAAATGAAAATGGCAGGTGTTGGCGAGGAATAGAAAAATTGGTCCGCCATTCATTGCTGATGGGAATAGGAGATGAAGCAGACAATGTGGGAGGCATTTTGTCAGTTCTCAAAATTTCAAACACAATTAGTTGTGACCCACCAATTTTACTCCTAATAATATAACCCCCCAAAATTTTTTTTCAAAAATTGAATAAAAATTATAGACAAATGTACACAGCAACATTATTCATAACACTCAGCAAAAAAGGAACAGCTCAAAGGTTCATCAATTACTGAATGAATATACAAAATCAGGAATATACAGACAATGAAATATTACATAGCTGTGAAAGAGATGAAGTACTGGTATACTATATTTCAATGAATCTTGGAAGCATTATGCTAAGTGAAAAAAGCCAAACCCAAAAGCCATATATGTCTGAATCCATTCATACTAAATATTTACAACTGGCAAATCCATGCAAACAGAAGTAGTGTAGTCATTGCCAGAGAGTGTACGGGAGAGAGAAATTGGGAATATGTGAATTCTTTGTTGGGAAGGGGTTATAGAGATATGCTGAATATCGGTGATGATTGCATGACATTGAAAATATACTAAAACATTAAGTTATACACTCCAAAATGTCTAAAATAGACTATTTTATAGATGTAAAATTTTGTACAAAAAATGAGAACAAATCCTGATTTGGAAAGGTGAGCTACCAGCTTTGTGCAAGGTCTTTGTGTTTGGAAGTCTCTGGTTGACAATCTGTCACAAAGCAGTGCCCAGGGTGGAGGTAGGCAAGTGGTGCCGATGGCACACTTGGCCTTGGGTGGCTTTTGGGTGGCTCTTGGGTCGTCCTCAGCACACACCAGCTTGTTTTGCTTCTGTGCTTCTCCATGGCAGACACCATCTTTTATTTAATTCAATAAAGATGTATTAAGTACCCACTTCATGGTTGGCAGTAGCTATACAGAAATCATGATAATGATATTATCATAAAAGCCACAATAATAAAAGTGGTAGAAGCTAATAGAAATTGGGAGATGACTCTGTGCCCACCTTTCTCTAGGTACTTTGCCTATATTGGTCCATTTTATGCTCAAAACAACCTTATAACATAGTTATTATTCTTTTTATTATTTCCATTTTATAGGTGAGGGAATCTAGAGGTCAAGGTTCTGGTCCGAGGTCCTGCTGTTGATAAGTGCCGTGTGAAGATCTCAATTCCAGCGGCCTGAGTCCAGACCACAAGAACCTGCTCTTGAGGCTGTTACTTTAATTAGGTCCCCTAGCACTCCACTCCTGGCTCCTCAGACAGAGACAGCAAACGAGTATGTGAGCACAAGAATATGACACAGGCATCCTCATGCACCATCAATTGAAGTGGAGGTTGGCTGCTTTATCATTGTAGACATGAAGTGCCACCTTTCTCTTTAATTCATCCTGCTAATAATCTGTCACCACTAGAAAGCAAGATCCATGAGGACAAGGACTCACATTTCCCTGTTTCCCTTCTGTTAACTGCTGTGTCTCCAGCATCCAAGACTGTGGATATGTAAAAATCAACGTGTATTGCATGCTTACTGTACATGAGGCACTGATTAGAGTGAGCTTCGTGTTTTATCACAGTCTAGCAAGGAAGGTGGTATTATATCCTTGAATAGAGAGAGAGAGAGACTGAGGCATGGAGAAAATCAATAAGTCGCCCCAGGTCCATTCAACCTGAAATTGGTGGAGCCAGAACCCAATCCCAGGCCATTTGCTGTCTAAACATCTCTCTCCAATCATAACTCTATAGCTAAATTGTGAACTTGGATGCAAATTTTGCAAGAACTTGAGTTGAACTCAAGCTCTTGCAAAATTTGCATCCATGTTCACAATTCATAGCGGAATGTGACAAGCATTGTCACATTCCACTATGAAACTGCCAAAATTATGGTAGTTTGAGACTATGTCCCCAGGGGAACACATTTACTGTGTCCATGGCATGGAACTGGGTGAAATGTCAGTGAAGTGTCCAGCCAGGGCATATGGTGTATTCAAAACAGGGTTGTTGAACGCCTGATCGACCTCTCCATCTCTGTGTGCAGTCACTGAATTGTTTCCCTTGGGGTGGGCAAGCTCCCACTTCAGGAAGGGAAAGGTCTTAGTTGGTTTGTAGGTTCCTGAGTGCACCTGCAGGAGGCTCTGAGGCCCTGCTGGAATGGAGGCTCTTTGCTGCTCACTGCTCCCCATGTCCCATGGTATAGGCTTCAGTGACAGGACATAGCCTCCTTGCCTGCTTGGGGTATCTGAAGTAGTCTGGAGAGTGGGGTGTGTGTACATAAGTGTCGAAGGGTCTAGAATCTTGATATGTTTCTGTAAAAATGGGCCAATTTTTGTCCGCCTTACTCTGTTGCAGCTTCTTCGAAACTCCTGCCTTGGTATTTCAAAGGCACCACCGAGCCCAGGCCGGAGCTCAAACTTACAGGGTTTAAGTCCCAGCTTAACTTGGTATTTGGACAAATTAATAGATCTGCTGGGCCTTCATTTTCTCCTCTGTTGAAAAGGGTAGATAAACCTGACAATTGCACATGCCATAAAATTATTCATTATGTAAGTATCTCCATTTCCGATGTCTAACTACAGAAATATAAACTTCATAAGGGAAGAAGTATGGCCCGCCCTGCTCACAGCAAGTCTGTATTTTTTGTACCCAAAACAACACTCAGTATAGAAGAGGCACTAACTACATTTTTTTTCTGAATGCGCCATCTCATTTATTTGAACTTGGTTAGCCAGAAAAGCTGAGATGTGGATGACGGGTCAGATCTGCTACATTTGTCTAGCTTATTTCAGGTCCCAGGCAGACAGGTCTTCTGAGTTCATACTTATTCTTCCTTCACTCTCTTGGTTCCAGATGCTGCAAGTTAGGGTTCTGAGCCCCTGCTGTCACAGGTTAGGGAAACCTAGCAGATTGCCTTCCAACCGCCAGAAATACATGGTTGGAAATCGAGGAGACAGTTGAGAAATAAGGATTTGGGTTTTCAACATTTATGTTTGCTTTCACTCCTAATAAATATTTAAGTTAAATTGAATTTAACATAACTTGATGACTATTTAACTTTAATAGTCATCTGTTTATAGCAGTACTTTCAGCAAATTTTTAGTTAAGAATCTTTGGCTCCTAACCAGAATGCATTAAACAAAACCACCTTTCTCCTTCCACTATAAATTTATAACTCCAGATTCTCTTGTGTAATTGTTGTCTGAAGCCAATTTCAGTTGTTTCTTTTTCCCCCTTGTAGAAAAACAGATGGAGAAGGACTCATTTGCATTTGGAATTTACTTTGTGTGATTTCTTTCATAGGACAAGTTAGAAATCATGGTTCGTAGAATAATAATTCTCAAAGATGTCCACGTTCTAATCCTGAGAACCCGTGACAGTGTGGCCTCACATGGCAAAGAGGAATTAAACTTCAAGTGGACTTAAGGTTGTGAATAGATTACCTGGATTGTCCCAGTGGGCCCAGTGTGATGGCAAAGCTCTTTAAAGTTGAAAAGCGAGTGAGGTCACCTGAGAAGAACTTGACCCACTATTGCTGGCCTTGAGGATGAAGATGCAGGAAAGGAGGCAGACTCAAGAAGGTGCAAAGACCCAGGGAAAGACTTTCCTGAGCAGTCCTGCTGACACCTTGATTTTAGCCCAGTAAGACCCGTGTGAAACTTCTGACCTCCAGAACTGCAAAGTAAGACATTTGTGTTGTTTAAAGGCACCAAGTTTAAGGAACTTGTTAGAGCAACAATAAGAAGCAAACAGAGAAACGCTACAACTTTCTCTCCCGATGGAGTAGCCATCTTGCCTGTCCTTTACCTGAGATACTTTTATTTCTGTGTGAAATTTCAGTCATGCAAACATGAGTACCGAGTCACTTGGGTACATTTTTAAAGTTCCCATGAAGCATTTCTTTTACAAGTATATGATACATTTCAAGTATTCCCATCAAAATGGGAGGTGCCCATAAATTAAAGTAGATTTAATCTTTCAATTCCCAGCTCTTTTACAAGAAGCAAGAAAGAAAAAAATCCAAGCACCCAACAGTGTGTTGAATATCGAAAGAACATAGAACGGCAGCTCTGGCCTTTCCCACCCGGCAGAGCTGGTGAAGTGGGGTACCAGGGGCTAAAACCCATGAATAAGATTAGACGTGAATTGTGAGGGAAATAGCAGATCCCTAGAGCAGTGTATTATTTTAAAATTACATTTTCCTGCTTCTTGCTCTCCTGCTTCCACAGTGTGAAGGGAACTTGTGCTTTGGAACATGTTCCAGCTAGCTGAGACGCTCAGAGAGAGCCAAATGACTCAGCCCCTGGACCACTACCAACGTTTTCAGGATTCAATCCTGTTCTTATTTTCTAAGGAACAATGTTTAACTGGGCTCTGTGGCATTGTGTCAACTGACATCACCCTTTAATTACAGATATGTCACATTAGGCTACCCCCAATATTGAGGGAAGGATCCCAAGACGAGTTAGACAATGCGAAGGAGGCTGCTGGTACATTTTCCACATCCCTAGCCAAAGGGAAGGCCCATGTCAGAGGCTGGCACACTGCAAGCCCTCTCAGCCCGGCTTCCAGAACACTAAAGCAGGTTTAGTCCCATCTACCAACAAGCCGCACAGCAAGGCAGGGTGAAAATCTCTCTGCAAGGTGCATCATCCTGCTTTCATCTATTTTAAGTAAGTTATGAATCAGAGCTCAACACACACCAAACAGTTCACACCAAAAGTTTGCTTGTTTTTTTTCCTCTTTATGATCAAAAATGAATTATGAGACTCAAAATAAGTATCCTCATACTCCTGCTTAGGAATTGTGAGAGTTACTATCTATGTATTATTACTATCTATGATGAAGTCACGGGGCCAGTGGTCTCTGAATTAACTAGAGCCTGTGAAATAGATCATGCCCAAACTTGTTTTCAGGACCAAGAGACCCATTGGGGATACAAAGGGCATTGACCTCTGTACGGGTCCTTTATAGAACTGTCTAGATTTGATCTTGTGCAAAGTCACTGGTGGGTTCCAACAGGACATTCAACTTCTCTTCCACGTAGAGAACAATGCCTGCCTTCACGAACTCAAAAGATGAAAGTTAATGATCTCTTCCTGATTTCTGAGAACTGAGAGAGGCATATGCTTAGGGACCCTCTTGAAGTCTTAGGAGGCCCTCTATACCTGGAGAATGAAGGCCATGGACTTTGAAGGGTCTTGAGGCAAGTGGGGAGAAAAAAATCACAATCATTGAGAAAAATTATGCTATGGGGTTTCTGGATTTTCCTGAGAGAGAATTTAGTTTTCTCACTGAGGGACACAGACAGCCACCCTTTGTGGGTAGATATGCAGAAGAATAGAAGATCATAGTCAGCTCTAAGTAGGAGGTCAAGAGGGAGAGACCAAGAAAGCAGTTTATGAGAAAGACCTGGAATGGGGGTACCAACAGAACCAGACGGCGACATGGTAGGCCAGAGACTGTCAAGTCACGAGGTCCTGCAAGTTGTTCACATTATGCACTGGGCTGATTTCATACGAGCTCTGCGCATGAAGTGTCTTCTCTCAGTCCTGTTCGGATGCCCCATGTGACGGCTGTGAGTTCAGCGGATACAGTTTTCTGTTCCTGGCATCAGTGAGCTGATTGCCTAAATGGTTTGGTCCAGTTGGGCGCAGCTCTGAAATGAAAGAGGAAGGTGGCTAGAAACTGAGCAAGCATAGAAGGGAAGAGGGCCACTGTTTGAAGGACAGTCATGACCTTGGCTTTAAACACAGCTGAAGTTGGTGTTGTCAATCTCATCCTGTTTCCTGGCCTTTAACTTGGGCTCATGGTGTGGACTGGACACTTTCCTCATAATGAAGGCCTTTTGAAGCATATTGGGCATCGCATGCTGGGGAGTTTGTCTTTCTGGGTCTCCAAGGAGTGAGTCAACGTCCTTGTCATTACAACAACACTCGTTCCAGGCCAAGTACTAGGCATTCTCCGTGCATTATTTCACTCCTAGTTCCCTGGCATGTGCTTTAAAGAATCTGGCCAATGTCACACCTATTTAAACAGAGGTTGGATTTTAAAAGGACCTTGGTGTGCTGTCTTTACTGATTCTATCAGGTCAACACCTTTGGATGCAAAATTCCAGAGATCTAAACTTTCCACAAAGACACTCTGGGATGCCCAACCACACAAAGTATTTAAAACCAGCGTTCAAGAGGGTAAAGTGTTAAATTTTGGAACCAAGGGTCTCTCTTATCTCCTCTGTCTCATGCTTTTTCTTTATTTTGTGCCTCCATCTCTTCATTTCTCCCATATCTTCTGCCTAAGTTCACGTTTGTTCACACCAGTAAGAACCAAGGCAAGTACAGTTAGATCCAAGGTAGTTAGGAATTAGGTTTAATGCCATGATGCAAAAATGTACTCACCAGACTTTCTTTCAGGAAGAAGATATTTAGAGAGCTTCTAGGCAAATGCTAGGGATACAGACTGAGGCTTCCAGGGCCCTGATGTGAAAAGCAGAACTCTGCAGGGGGCAGAGAGAGGAATGTGTTTACTGCTCCTGAGCAGGGGGGTGGAGATGAGAAAGGAGGAGAGGCAGGAAGCAGGGGTGCCATCAATAAGGCAGAGGGCAGGGCTTTACAAGCTGCCTGTGGCCCTTTCCAGAAAGCACTCCAAATTGAAGTAAAGCACACCAAAATGCTGAAAGACGAACGCTGGTGGAGTTTTGAGTCCACCAATAAAAGCTGAATTTTGTACCCAGGTTGAAACTAGATTAAAAAATAGAGAACCCAGGAAGCCATAGAAAGGTGTAAGAGGACAAAATTAAAAAACCTCACAGATTTCTGGGCATTCCAGGAGAGGCCTGCAGATCAGGAGCTAAGCCAAGTTTGAAGATCTTTTAGGAAGAGGAAGATCATGTAATTTATTGGAAAATTGGGGCACTTTTGAGACATAAGGGCACATTTGAAATAATTTCTCAAGGACAGCAGACTTCCTGGGTGAAGATGGTCATTCCCCCTGGAAGGACTCGGGGTTCTCAGGCAAGAGGAAGTACTGGGGAGGTGTTTCAAGGTTCTCCCTAGATGAGGCTCAGGCCATTAGGGACAGACACCAAGTACAAGAAAAGGAACAGCAGCTGGAGAAGGAACTCAGGAAATGAACCACAGATGTCTTCAATTCTGCAAGAATATTAATTTTGGTGCGCCTAGGTAAAAGATGATAGCAGACTCCGTTTTGATAGGAGTGAAGAGGCGTCTTTACAATCGAGGAGCACTGGTAAAAGAAAGAAAAAATAGGAATGAAGGAAGTTAGGGAAGAAGGGAGGGAGGGAGGGAGGGACAAAGGGGGAGAGAGAAGGAAGGAAGGGAGGGGCGGGGAGGGAAAGAGGGAGAAGGAAGCTGCTTTGAGGCTCTTCCTGACAAATTCAAAGTAGAATTCCACAGTGCCCTAGCAGCACCTGGCAGAGGTATGGCGGGGCTGTCACACATCGGTTCAACTGAATGGCAGGCAAAATCAGACAGACCTGCCCTGTAACCCCAGGGCTACAAGATGGGAGGAAGCAGCTGACTGCATGGGAGAAGAATTTCTCAGGGGGAGTTCCAGTTTCCAGTAACACCCTCTGCCTTCACTTTCTACAAGGAATCCATTTTTAAATAGCACACCCTCTACTTAAATATCGTCACGTCCTATAGACAGGGTGCGACACTGTGGCAAACAGTGCAGGATTTCTGGGGGGTGAGTTGACTTCCACCGTAAGCTTCATGGCACCTGTGCATTTCAGTGTGGAGAGGACAGAGGTTTCCAGAGTAGACCGTTGTCCTCAAAGTAGCCGAAGCTGAAGTTCAAGGGATGGTTCCTCGTGACCTCTTGTCACAAGAGAGATGACATAGATTTTGGTGACGCTGTAAACAGAAGAAACAAACCACTACAATGTTTAGAAGAAGGAAAAAAAAAAACTCGGTGGATTCAAGTTGGAAAGCCCTATCGAGTGTCCCAAGAGAGAATGCTCTGGGCTTGAGAGGTAGATTTGCAATCACCTCCTGGTCCCACGGGCAAGTTGATAGAGCCCGTTCCAGGGCTATGTTTATCTGGAGGAGCAGGGAAGACAGCTGGTCTGAATTAAGTCGTGCCTGTGGAGGCCTTGTAAGGCATGTGCTTACCAGTGGGAGCTGGGGGTGGGGACAGCTTGGGATGCAAGCCCAGGCCTTGTGGAGACAGGGCATGTGGCCACACTGCGTCATCACAGAGCAGGGTCACCATGTGTTGGAGAAGCCACCAAACTTACACAATAATAGTGTAATACATGTCAGGACTAAGCCTCTGTCATTGGAATCCCCTGTAGGTCTTGTCAGATATGGAAAGTCTGACCTTCTAAATCCACAAGCCATTTTCACGTCTCCACCTTTGGAGCCCGTGACACCACTCACCTGTCTGAAAAAAATTACCTAGATGTGGCTTTAATGTGCATATGTAAGACAGGACTGCTCAGAGCAATTGGGGAAAACTCATGAGGAACCAAGAAGCCCATGACAGAGTTTTAGAAGAAGGTTAGTAACTTTAGTAGAAGGCTTGGCTGAGCTGCTGGAGCTCTGTTGTAATTAATTTTTTTTATTTTTAATTTTTATTTTTTTGGTGGAGAACAGAGACTGAACTACTTCTTTTTGTCCAATGAGATCAGTTTGCACTATGTCTGTGGGCCATGCCTTGTCCTTGTGGATATTTGTGCATTTCTGTTACAGGGCCTGGGATGGAAGAAGAGGACCAGAGGAAAGTTCACCTGGTCTTTGGAGGCCTGGTAGAAACAGCAGGGACCATCCTGGTGAAGCCCCATTCATGATTATGCTGATGACCTAGGGACAGAGGTCTTGACCATCCAGTGGTTCAGCCTGGGAGAATTATCTGGGTGTCAGACAACTGCAGTCTGATCACCAATTTGGGGTCGTGTGTTAGGGGCGGTGGGAAGAGAGGATGGAGAGGAAAACCCCCACTGTCCATCATCCCAGCAGACAGTCCACAGTAGGGCAGAGACGGGAGGTTGGTCTTAAATTTAGATGCAGAGAGTTCCCTCCCTGAGTCCCTTGGCAACCAGGCAGGAGCTCTGGGACTAAGACAGGCTTGAGGCCTGTGCCCGGAGGAGACCCTGCCCTCCCTGAGAGGTGAGCTTAGAATGTAAAGACCTCAAGAGGCAGGGTCCAGGCCTGTTGCTCCAACAGGGCCATTTCAGTTGCAACCGATAGATTCTTCTTTCCTCTCATTTGCAGCCCCCAATACAGTCAAATCTCCCTGAAAACCAAACCAAATCCAAACAAGCAATGTCAACAACAAACGTCTCACGACCTGGAAAGGACAATCCGAAGGGAAAGGAAGCAGCATCCCAGGCCTGCCCCAGATACCAGCCTCGCTCAAGAAAGCATAAGAGAAAGGGACTGAGGCAGTGACCAGGAAGGAGGCAGGAGCACTCTGGGGGGTCCCACCACTCCTGGCCCACCCGGGGGAGAGAGGGAGGCTGGCAAGGGTGACTGAGGTCACACAGCTAAGTCTGGCATCTCACAGGGCATAGCTCATGCCCTGGCAATAGCTCAGAGATGTCCTTTGGACCTCTAAGTTGGTGCAGTTCATGCATCACGCACATCATAACCACGGTGAGGATATGAAATAGGACAGCAGCACCACTGTCACCGATCTCTTTAAAACAAAATCCCCAAAGGGCACTGGCCATCGTAACTTGAACAATCGACTCGTGCTTCTCCCTCTCCTCCCCTCCTGTCTTTCGGAGCGGACTGTTCCCTGCAAATGAGTCATTTCAATAGGAATGCTAATATATTTGACATGTGTCAACATCACCCTGAAAAAAAAAAGAAAGATGTTGGATTGTTTTACTGGCACCCACAGCACAGAAGGCACTGACAACGCACGTGTTTGTCTGGGACTTACACTTACAAGGCATATTCAAATCCAGCATCTCACGGAATCCTTACATCAGCCAGCAATGTATCCACTCCCCACCTACGCGCCTGCCACCCTCCTTTGAGTTAAAAAATGTGTTCCTAATAGACCAGGGCTTCTTTCTTGAACCAGAAACATTTATGGAGACTTTACTACAGGGAGAGTCCCTTACCCAAAGTGATTGGGACCAGACGTGTTTGGGATTTTAGACTTTTTCAGGGTTTGGAATACTTGTATATATGTAATGAGATACCCTGGGGATGGGGACCAAGTGTAAATAGAAAATTCACTTATGCTTCACACACACCTTGAATGCAAAGCCTCACTGAAGGCGACTTTGTATGATAATTTTAGTGCATCTGCATTTTGACTGCTGCCCGTCACATGAGGCCAAGTGGCATCCACCTGTGGCATCATATCGGTTCTCAGAATTTCAGATATGGGAACATTTCAGATTTCAGATTTTCACACCAGGGATGTTCAATCAGTATATGTGCTAGATATCTGCAATATGAAAAAATATCTACAATGGCCTCTGAAGCCAGTGATATAGACATAACACACAATAAAGCACTAGAAAATATAGGTTTTGTGTTAAACTTATTGCAGCTTTCTGATTTTTCCATTCGCTCTTAGGTAGTGATTATGAGAATGCTACACGGTGGTCTTGGTCATATGTGCAAACTAGCAATGCACTGACTTTCTCTTAGTCCCAAAGCCTGGGGACACTGGGTCCTGAAAACTCTATTTTCCAGACTCCCTTCTGGCTCGTTTTGCTTAATGGAAACACAAGCTGGAGTAGCCAGATCATTCCTCCTGCTCTCTCCAGCACATGCTTGTCTCTCCTCCATTGTTTCTGCTCCACCCAGGAGACTCTATGACCCAAGCTGCTGTCACACATCTCTGGTCTTGGGTTTTGAGGAAAGCACATCCTTAGTCTCTGCTGCCCTGGGAGGTACAGGCGATCCCAGCTGCTACTAGTCTCTGGGTTGCTTCCTGAACTTCAGTGAACATCACTGTACCTTGCAATATTTTTTTCCCATATTACATCTTTGACATTGAGTTCCCCAACTTCAACTCTTCTTTGTCTACACCAAGTCTAGCCTAGAACATTCCAAACAATGACACAGACATAGGATTGGAACTTCAGTGTGCTGGTGTCTAACCAGCTTATACCTTTCAGCTCATTTCCTGATGGCCCAACAGCCTTCTGAAAAGTACATGGACCCACAGGGATTGCCTCACTGACTTTGGGGGCATGGGGTTTCTAATAGTACTCTTGGCCCACGTGTCTAATGATTCCTGATAGGAATGACCAAAAAAATGTAAATACATGTAGACATTTACAGTTTGGAGACTGGAGGTAGCAGAAGAGATGGCTCCAAGACGATTCTCCACTGTGGTAGGGAGAGGCTCTTCACACCAATGGCAAGTCCTGGAAGAGTAATGGCTCCCGTAGCCTGATGCGTTACATCCAGCAGGGGTATTTTGTCCTCTTTCACAAGACATGTTGTTTCACTCCCAATTCACACAGGAGCTTGGCAAGATGCTTGGATTAGCTGTTCCCTTGTTCATCAGACTTGTTATGTTTGAGAAAGAATTTAGTCCCAGCCTTGAGGACTTGGCCAAGGAGAAGGTAAGGCCTGGCTTTTCTGGAACTTCAAGAGTTACATGGAGGGAGAAGCAGCTTCCAGGTTGACATGACAGAGAACGGCAGGTCCGAGAGTGCTCCTGTTGTGTGCTGGTCATACCCCTCCTAGTCCAGGACTCTCGGACTCTCAGAGACGAGGTCAAGTAGAATCCCATCAAAACTCCATCGTGAATATTTGAGTGTTTCGGGTGCTAATAGGAGCAACTTCACAATGAGGCAGACTAAAACTTGGCCAAGGAAATTAGCAATGGGCGTATCTCATAAAACATTTAAGTTCAGGCTCATTTCAATTAAGCCTCTCAGAGCCTCAGGTGTTTGTCCAAAGCTTACCTGAACCTGAACTCTTAGAACCATGCAAGTTTGCTGAGGCCTGCAAGAACATGCTTCCCAGAGAGAAGCTTGGCAATGGGCACCCCCTACCTCAAGCCTGCAAGATCCATCTGAGAACTACAAAAAGCAAGAATTGAACACCTGTAAATTATAGCAAATTAGCATTTAATTTGAACCAGATATGTTCAAGTCTGGGATAAGAACTCAAAAATTAATCTTTCTGTCCCTGGCGAAGATGTCACATCCCATAGAACCACAGCATTCAATGTCCTCTCTTTCTCTCTGTGGCCTGAAAATTGTGGATTGGTTCAAATTAGATTTGGGGGTCAGCTGAGGTCAAATGGAGTTGGCTTCCTCTTACTTTCCATAGTCATTAAAAGCCTTTACCTGATATATTTAATAACAGTGATAATGACAATAATTGGCATTAATGTAATCCCTACTCTATATTGGGCCATGCTAAGCATTTCCTAAGTGATTATCTGCTGTCATCCGAGTATCTACACCACAGGTGGGTTCAGTGATTATGTAGCCATGTGGACGGAAAGCAGAGACAACCTCTGGGGGGTTCATGGCCTGTCTGAATACACTCAGTTGTTAAGGCTGCAGGAACTGAACGTGGGTCTCTCTGGTTCCAGAAACCATGCTTCTAAGTCCTTTGTTGCATGAGTCTCTGCTGAGAGACTTTTTACCAGAAAGAACAAAATTATCATCTCGTAATGAATCTGGTTCTGTTAATAAGATAATGGGCATGAAAATTCTTCACAGTCTGCAGAGCCTCACAGAAAGGTTAAGAATTAATTATCACAAAGAAATTCTGTAATGTGGGAGGGAACAGCAGAAAAGAGAAAGAGAGAAGGAAATTGATCATGAAATTAAAAGGACCGTATCTTGGAAGCCTATCAGTGTCATAATTATGAATTTGTAAAACTTAAGTACTCAGGGCCTGGAAGGGATAAATATGGTGAAATAGGGGGAAAGATTAATTGGTGGGGAGGCATGGAATGGGGATGGATATTTTCTTGCTTTGATTCTGATTTTCATGAGATTATTTGTATAGAATTTAAACGGGCAGAACGGGGAACGAAGGAATCCATGTTGAGCACCAGGCTATCAGGGCTTTGGCCTGGCTGACCACAGCACTCTGGGACCGGGCATAGCATGTTGAATCTACTGAAGGGCATTTGGGAGAGCTCAACACTACACAGCCAGTGTCTCCATTCTTTCCAGAAGGCCACATTCTTAGGCATCATGATAGTAAAGAAAAAAATCTTGCAGAAGAGGAAGAGGAAGAAGAATGCAGATTTTGTGCTTCCTTTAGGTTTCACTCCTTGACATGGTGACTCAGAATCTAATGAAGCTCAGAAATCCTCATCGTTAACCTTGGTCTAATAAATACTGCCAGGTGCTTAGGTTATTGGTGATCTGTGGACCACCCTGGGCTAGAGGATTTTACAGGTCAAATCCCCTTTTTGCCTTGGTTTTCAAAAGAGCTGAGCTAGTCCAGTTAAGTCAACATCCAACCCATGTGGAGACGGAGCCTTATTATATAAAGCTGTTAACTGATTGTATTGTTTCTAGAAAAACAATTAGAGTATCAGAAAGGTGGCCAGTGTGAATGTGGGCAGTTCCTATGGATAGCCCTCTATGAGAAGTTTTATATATTGTTCCATTCCACCTTGAGAATGACCTTGGAAGATTAGTATTATTTTGTGAGTGAGGGAATGAAGGATTTGGAAGATATAAATTACCTCGAATGAGGTCAAATTAGGATTCTAAATCAAAGTATATTTGACCCTTGATATAGTTTGGATCTGAAATGTCTCCCAAAGGCTCCTGTTTTAACTGCTTTGTCACCAGCCTGGGGCACTTTGGGGAGGCAGCGGAAACTTCAAAAGGTGAGACTCAGTGGAAGAAACTTAGGTCACAGGGGACGTGTCCTTAATGGGGGTGGTGGGGATTTGGTCCCTTCCTCTTATGTTTATCTGCTTTCTGGCACCATAAATGGGTACAGCTATACTCTGCCATATTCTCCCTGCTACATTCTGCTTCACCATAGGCCTACAACAGCAGAGCCAACCAACCGTGGACTCTGACCCCTGAAGTCAGGAGCCAAAATAAACCTTTCTTTCTTTTAAGTTGATCATCTTAGGTATTTTGTCCCAGTAACGGAAACCTGACTAACAACCCTTTTCAATATGCAATGCAACTTCTAAATTTCTGCCTTCAGTGAAATGTGTTATGGATCTGCTGTGATTATAGTTATTCAAGGGAAAACATCATAAATTAATTGACTAAATTCACATGGTCAAAGCCAGCCTTTAGTGGATACTGACCGCACTTAGGGAATTATAGCCATGACGATTTAATCTCTTGCTGGTGGAATCGCAAGATTCAGAGCCTTTACCTGAATGATCAATGCTTCCTTTCTACTGCTGGGGAAGCCTCCTGCTCCTCTTTCCCATTTGGGACTCACTGAGGCCTACCTTTGATCAGCCACCATGACAGAGGCTGAGTGTGATACATGCTGTACCCTGGTCTTGACTTTGTTGTGGTCATGAGAATGGGGAAAGCTTAAACTTCTCTGAAACTATAATTTTTCTTTTTCATATCTTAATAATATTTAATTTTTATTAGTACATAGGGATACATAGCAAATAAACAACTAAATGCATAGTAAATCACTGAACACTGGTATGGAGAAGAATAAAGCAGGATTAAGAAAAAAAGAAGAGAATGAACAACATATACATATGTAGATTTATGTATGTTAATATGCATAATATGTCTGGGATATATTAAATTAAACACTATTTAAAAGCATATAAAACATCACCCACAATCTTACTGCATAGAAATAACCATGATTAACAGTTTGGTCCACTCCCTTTTGAGCTTCTTTATATTGAATTGGGATCATATCCTATCCACTTTCAAAAGGCAACGTGAATTTTTTACTTAGCATGCCATAATCATTCTCCCATGTCATTAACTTTGTTTTGAAAACATGATTTTATATTTAAAGGTTTGCTAAGTACCACGGTAGGAATGCACTAAAATTGATTTAGCCATTTCCTCTCTTGTTGGACATTTAGACTATTTCCCTTTTTATTTTTTTTCCCACCAGCATGAATATCACACTGATGCACTTTCTTACAGATAAGACTTCGAGTGGACATATAAATATTTTCTCAGAATAAATTTGCATGGTTTTTTTTTTTGATGACTTTCTGAAGTTTTTGATGGATGTTTCCAAATTGTCCCCCAGAAGTGTATGCTCGGCCATCTTGTCGCACCAGAGTGTAGCAAATCCTTTATTCAGCTCTTCAAAAAGTCCTGTTCTGGGTTTTCATTTATTTGACCCTAATTTGGTCCAGTCTCCTGGGTCTGGGGAGATGTGTGTGCCATTTCCCAGTGTGACACTCCAGCACCCCGGAGAAGAATGTCTCTTCTCACAAGGGTCCCTTTCCTCAAGTCTGGAGAGACGACCTTCGTCCCTTCCCCCAAGCTCTGCCTGAGTGAGTTTTAATCTATCCCTGGCCTCTCAGGACCCCTCCAGGATGCTGTAATCACAGCACTAACCTGTGTTCACATTTCCCATTATCGAGCAGAAATCCCCCTGCGCATCCACACAGCCCGGGCTGCTTCCTAATGGCCCCAGCTCCCAACTTCTAATGGCCCCATCCTCATTTCTCCCAAGAGCCAGCTCTTTTTGCTAGTGTTTTAAGAATCCTGGTCCAGACGAAATTCCCCCCATGATGTCCATCTGGCCAAATTGAAGGTGATGTAAGCTATGAGACAGAGAGACGGGTGTGTCTGCGTCGATAGGACAGAGGAACCTCCCAGGGCTATCCATCTTCTGTCTCCTCCAGTGACATCCAACTGCCCCCTCCTTGTCTGCAGTTTGGGGATGAGAGACAACATCGTTAATTGGTAGTGCCATGGTACAGAGTTGGGGGGAGGAGGCCGTCCTGAGAGCCCAGCCCTCGCTTCTAGCCCTGACAACAACTTCTGGGAATGAGGCTTCCTCCTTGGTGGGCAAAACCAGGTCTGAATACGGATGTCCCCTTTGCACTTAGGGTATGTTACAAAGGCCAGCAAAGACTCTTCTAGATGCTGGTCCACTCCTAGACTGAGATATCTGTGCTGTATCTCAAGCAGGAGGCCTTCACTCACTCTTGACCTCAACGGCAGCTTCCTCTAAATGGAAAGAAGGACGTGCTGATGTAGAGAATGGTGGCTGGAAATGATTACAAGGCACACTGTGAGCACAAAAATAACGATTGTTTTAAAAAAGAGAGACTATCATAAGCACTGGACAATGTCAGCATCTTCATTTTTTTTTCTCTAGCTCCTATGAAGCCCCCTGGGAATTAAGTTTCCCATTTCTCCCTTCCTTGATCAAGGTAAGAGAGTATTCATGGCTTTCCATTACCAACTGGTAACCACATGGATTTTACACTGGGCACCTATTTATGGGGGAGAGATGGTGGGTGGTGTGGAGTAAAAGAAAAAAAAAAGTGGTTGCAAAATCATGAAGTTATCTCCGTACCCGGATGTAATTATTAACCAGTAATGAAATTATTAAAACAAAGATTTTCCTACCAACCTCAAGGGATCTCTGGGGGAGTAAATGGGGGCTCTCTGAATGAAGATAACATACAATAGCAGAAGGACACCCCTGGTGGGTACAGGACTTCTGTTCCTCCTGCCCACCTGGATGTCAGGTTGCTTCGAGCTCTTCTGCCCTGACCAGGTTTGAGGCCAATGACAAGCGTGGTGTTCCCACTTGGTTCCAGGTACTCAGCTGGGTGCTGTGGTTCCAAAGGTGAACAGCACAAGTCCCTCTTTTCATGGAGATTTCATTTCTCATGAAGTTCAAGGCAGATCATCAACTGTTAAGCAAATAAACAAACACAATCCCAGGGCAGGACAGGTGTTTGATTCCTAGGAAGATGATTATGTGTTGGTGGTATTAACGACATACTGAGGGCAATATTAATAGCCTACTGACTCCTTGTCCCCACTCTATTCTCAGGAGCCAGGGGGGAATTTTCAGAAGGGAAAATGTGATCACGCAAATCATAGGAATTTGGCATTCTACGACTGATCCTTTAAATATTGTCTTTTTCTGGAAATATGAAAGCTGAGACAGACCTGCTTTATCTACTTCATCCCTCCAGGGTTGCACATGAGGGAGTTCAGTCAACATTTGTTGGATGGAAGGATAGATGGGTGAATTAAGAAGGTTCTATTTGGTGGTGGTGGGGGGGAACTGTGGTGATTTATACTTAGGATGGACACAGCTAATGGGTGTCCTTTAAGGAAGCACCCAACTGGACAAGAAGGTGAAAGAGAAGACAGGTTGCCCGTGGAGTTGGGACTTTGACCTTGGTGAGGTCATCATTGCCTCTGGGACGCCAACTCCGTGGTTCGTCACCACCGACCCATGCAAAGAAGCCTAGAAGGTGAACCTCAGAGAAGCACTTCGCCAGACCAGGTCTAGAAGGGTTTCCTTTGGAGACCACTGAGAAGAACGGTTGACTCCCGCACAGAAGGCCAGACTTCAGGTCCTAGGAGAGATTTTAGGGGCATTCGATGAACACAGTCTCAAGGGTTCTTAGACTCTTGGAGTAGGTTCCTGAAGGTATTCTGGTCTTCTTCATGTACAGTATTGATACCATTGCTTGGCTGTTAACACACCTGACTGTGCTCACCAACGTTGTTGAAACATTTAATCTGTCTCTCCTAAAAAAAACATAATGTGAGGGCTGGGGTGATGGCTCCCTGCTAGAGCACTTGCCTAGCATGTGTGAGGCACTGGGTTCAATTCTCAGCACTGTGTATGAATAAATGAATAAAATAAAGGTCCATCAACATCTTAAAATTTTTTTAGAAAAGTGTGGTGTTCGTTTTAGGCTATTGGACATCTTGAAACTAAAAGCTTTGTTGAACAATCAAGAGATTTAAAAGCCCAAACTGAGAAAGGCAGTGGACTCCCTCAGTGAAGAGATTCATGCTGAAGCTGAACACATTCAGGGAGTGACAGCTCAAGGGCTGGTGGGACAGTGACAACAGAAACGTTGCTCTGTAATGCTACTCCAACCTGATGTCGCGAGCCTGTGACATAAAACTTCCATTCCGTGAGCCGCCGGGGTGCTTTGTCCTATCATCCATCCCCGACACATACTTGAAGTCAAGTGCAGGCAATGTGGGGAGCTGTGGTTTTCTTATCTGTGAAGAAAGGTTGTGAAGTCCTATCTCCTCCCAGCTGCCCAGGGTGATATCAGGAAACACCAGGTTCCTAGTCAACACTTAATAAACCTTGGTGGCTTTTGGAACGTGAACTCTTTCCATCCGGGGCATTGAAAGTTGAAACTTTCTTACAAGCAGAAGTCACCCTGAGCCAAAGCACCACTTGGTAGGACTCTCATGTTCCCAAGGCTGATGGCGGAAGCAGTGAAAAATATGTGGATTTTATCCCTTTGGTGAGCTGTACCCACCTAGCAAAACCAGGCCTAAACATGTGATCCTAATTTCTTGTTTCTAGGCAAAGACCAATGTTCTTCAAGAAGCTAATTTTTACCAGTTTCAATAAAAAAGTAATTTCCCATCCTCAGAAAGTGGATTGGACCAAGCAGGGTCTATTAACTTCTCAGTGCAGAAGTGGAGGCCAGATCCAGAGAAGAATATCTGTCCATGCTGCTGGTTCTTCTTCCCGTCCACCCTCATCACCAACCTCTACACTGTTCATCCGTGAGGCCCCTGATAGACTTCCTGGATATTTTGATTGCTCCAAATGGACTCTTTTGCTCCAAAGGAGTTTAAGTCCCTCGATCATACTCTGTCATGGTGACACAAACTTGAACATACATTTGTGTGGTAGCATGGAGGACAGGCTAAGTGGGGTTTTGTGACTTGATTGTAAGCAGGGCCTATCAGCTCCCAAATACCCTAGCCTAGAGGTGAAGCACAAATCAGGGAAACCTTGCAGGAAGGAGGAAAAAACATTAGCTTGCTCGTGGCTCCAAAGAATATGGAAAGCAGTAGAGAAAGCCCCCCGCTGTGCAGGTAGGGGGCTCACTCACTGGACAAAGCTTGGGCTGGAGCAGGAGGTTGTAACAGGAGGGATTTAGGTGAGCATTCAGGAGGAAAGATGCTTTGCAAACACGCCTTGAACATTCAGGGCTGCCCAGAGAGTTACAGTGGGCTCCTAGGGAAGGCAGCCAACAATTAGATCAGCTTCTACAAACACAATAATCTGCTGTGCTGCAATCCCAACTTTAAGTTTCATAGGTTTTAAAGAAAAGTTTTAGAAGATAAAGATCCTAAGGAAGGTTTTGGCTGAACTTTTTAAGCTTGGGGTTTAAGGAAAGCAGATAGTACTATCTTTCTGGGACCCAGTGAGTCTCTGGGGATGGGTGGAGCTGGAAAGCCTCTCACCAACTGCAGGATACTGTTGTGCATGGAGTGCAAGTGCATCTCCTTTTAGTCTTCAAAGGAGAAACACCCCTGGCTCTCTCCCTGGTAGGAGGTGGGCATGCCCAGGTCATCCTCCTGGGAAGGGAAAGTTGGCTGGGGCCTCTCTGCTGAGCCTGTTAAGCAACAGCAGACTGGGCACAGACATGCTTGGCTTCCCTTTAGTGCCAGGCTCAAAACAAGGGCTGGGGGCAGGTAGACATCTGCCAGGTAGGAACAAGCCAGGCCAGCCCAAACTTCTCCACTGGCCAATCCTGCTCTGGCCTTGGGATTGTTTCTCATGCGGTTTCAAAACAAAAAGTAGAATAGGTTTCATTTCTCACTGATTTTTTTTTCCTCCTCCTGTGCATTCCCAATGTCTACGTTTTAAAACACAACATTTATCATTTTAAATGGATAACTTGGAAGCCTAGGCATTCATGGAGAACAGAGGGGCTAGCTAGGGATCAGGGAGGGGGACGGAAATCTATGTTCCAGTATTGGGCCTGCTGCTGCATTACTATGTGAACTTAGTGCAGAGGGATTGTGTCTCTGTGCTATAGTGGCCTCACCTGTAAATGCCACATAGACTACCACGGTGGTGAAGCCCTAACAATATGAATTGGAGGGAAGTCTCTTGGAAAAAAAAAAAGAATAAAGGAAGATTTATAGGAAAAATAAGCCATATTTTTCACTGAACAGTTCTTCACAATTTTAGTACGTAAGGGATTCCCAGACTACAGTTGAGTTTACAGGAAGACATCTACAGTCATTTGTTGGAGGAAGGCTTGCTTTACAGGCTTGCTTTCCCTGGCAGAGAACTGCCTTCCAAGTGTCACAGATGTGTTACACACGTGGCAAGTTACAAGTGGTGTAGCCTGGACCGAGTTGCTTCCTCTCTGGATTTTAGAGCTACACCAGTTAAATGGAAGCTGCTTAGGTAGATGTGTACTGCAGGATGGAGTGAGACACTCCCTAAAAGAGACAGAACTAGTGTCTCCTCTACATTTCTTGGAATTTGGGGAAGATCCACTTGATATGGATTATTACAAAGTGACTGGTGACAGGGTAGGGTAGAAGAAGGCCGGCAAACAGGCAAACATGCGCATTCTGGAAACTGCTGGCTGTGTGTGGTAACTTTGGTGCTGGGGTAGTAAAGGCAACGTGCATTCTACTGGAGTGTATCTCTAGATGAGGGATGCAGGAACCTTGTACCATGTGGGCTATTGTAATCATGCACCATGACAGAAAAACAAGGGTTCTGGAGCCAGGCTGACTCAGGTTCCATCCTGCCCTGCCTTGCCACCTGGAGCAATTGTACTTACTACTGCTCTGTGCCTCATTTAGTCCATATATATAACAAGCTTTAAATAGACTGAAGTAGCAATTGCTTAGCACAGATTCTGGTAGGGAGTAAGTCTTTAAGCAATGACAGTTAATATTGACTCCAATATTATTATTAGGCCAAAGTACCTGGTGTTGCATGTATCTCAGTTTTCCTTCCTTCCTGAACATTTTCCATGCATTTTCTAAACTGAAGCCCTGCCTTGAAGCAAGGAGTCTGTGCTCTTCAATGCCAAATGTTCCAGAACTTGCATTTGTGAGTGCGTGCCTGTGTGTTTAGGGCTGGTGTTATGAAGGTTCAAGTTTTGGAAGTTTGGAAGAAGCCTATTGAAGAGATAAAAGGACAAGGACGGTGTCAACAGAGCACCTGGTGGTCTGCAGAGAGTTCGCTGAGTTGATAAAGTTATTAAAACACAAGTCACACAATTGCACAGAGAAATCCCTGCGCGCCCCGCCCTGTCCCTCCAGGCAGTGCAAAGCCAGGAGGACGAGGGGAGCCTAGAGAGGAGGGACGGGTCTGGCAGGTGAGGCACCCCACAGGCCCGAGCTGTGTGCGAGGCTGGGAGGTGGCCTGGTTGCGCCCCCAACTCCGCCCAGGGAAAGGCGAGGCCGGGGAGGGAGGGAGCCAGGGAGCTGGGCGTGAGCTGCCGCGGCCCGGGGGAGGAGCTCCGCCGCCCTCGCGCGCTATTGGTCCACCTGCATAGCAACAGCCTCGGCGGACCAATGGGAGCCTCGGAGCCGTGGGCCCCACTCCAGGAACTTGGCTGCCAAAAAGTTGGCTGTCCCAGCCAGGAAAACAGGACCGGAGACTCTTCAAGCTCCAGCGCGAACCTTTGTCTCTCACTCTCTGCCGCCCCATCCCCTTTCTCCCTTGTACCCCGTCTGCACTCCCAGCTCCTGCAGCCATCCTTTCCCACCAAAGGGCGAAACCTCACTTGAGGTAAAAGAAGTGACACATTGGAAACTTGATGTCAGATCTAAATCTCCTGCGATCCCCAGTACAACAGGTTCACTGTTAGCATTTAGTGTGTTTTGGTTTGAACACAGTTTTGAAGGATCTGAGTCCAAAGGAAGAGCATTTTGAATGCCCATGAAGTGCCAGGCTTTGTCCTGTGGGTTTCCCGTGTCTCAATGCATTTGATCCTCTTTGTAACTCAGGGAAATGGGTCTCCCGGTCCCCGGTTAATAGGCAGCAAGTTGAAGTTGAAAATGGTGATTGGTAGTGTTCTAGTGAGATCCTTGAGTACAGGGTCCACAAGATGCAAACCATGCCACTTTAACCCCTAAGCCACCCTGGGTCCACCATGCCACACCCCTCCACAAGCACACTTCAGGATGATGTAGCTCAAAGAAATGGTGCACAGACTTGCTCCAGGTGTTATCCTCATCAGAGGCTGGTTTTGTGGCCCTTCAACCAGAACAGTGTTCTCTGGGCTTGAAAGATCTCGCCCTTGGTTTAAAGCTCTGCTGTTGCAGTTTTGAAATTCTTAATACATTTTGAAGGGGCCCTCTGTTTTCATATTGCACTGGGCCTGCAAATTATGTAGCTGTGCTCTGATGACAGTTTATTTAAATGTCCCTGAGGAATCTCACATTTTGAGAATTTAGGACTTCAAGGAAAGGAGAGAGCTTGCAAGGCTGGCTTTCTAACACACAAGCACATGAACACACTTGGACTTCTGCACACACTCTGCAGATAGTTTTATTTCACTGTAACTGCAATTTGAATCCTCAGTCTATTAAATGGGAGTGTATATATTTATGGCTGTGTTTGTGTGTGTGTGTGTGTGTGTGTGTGTGCGCGCGCGCGTGCACACGTGCGTGTGAGAGCCCAGGGAAGGAATGGGGGACTGGGGAATTTACAACTCACAGACACAGCCCTGATTATTGACTCTATTCTTTTCCTTTGGAGACATTACAGGGGATTTGGATAGGCCCTGCTTTTATGAAATGCATGCTTGGGAGGTTTTGGAGTGGCTGTAAACACCAGACTGTGTGAGAGCCAGGCTGGTGCCCTGCCAGGTGCTCTGGGAGAGAAGAGGCTAGCGAATACACTCTCCACTGGGCCTTCCAGAAAAACCACATATTCGTGTGTCTGCTTTACCTTCAAACCCAAATCATCTTTTCAGGCATAGATAGGACTAGTTTTTATTCTCTGAATCATGCTGATTTTACTCTCTGAGTTAAGAGATTACCCATGAGTCACCATTGGTGTGAAATACTAAAATAAATGAGGAGAAAATCCAAAGGTGTCCCTGGCCCTTATTTTGACAACCAAGATTCAATTCATGCCTTGCAGGGGTTGCAAGGGATTCGGAGATAGTTGATGACTTGGGAGTACTTTATCTGGTGTTTAAGGAAACTGAGACCCAGAGAAGTAGACAGTTGCATCAGGTTCCACTGCTGGGAGGTGGTGATGTTGGGTCAGAATCCACTTCTGACATCCACTCCAGGGTCTTTCTTACTTTCATTTCTGCATGAATAGAAAAATTCCAGGAAGCACTAAGCAATCAGTTCATGTGGGAAAAGGTTATTGGTTTAATAAATATCAAGGTAGGGTCACAGGGGAAGGGTACCAACAATTACTAGTGCTTGGTATTTCCGTCTGCTTTGTCTACGTTGTCTCATTTAATTGAATCCTCAGGACAACACGGAGAAAGTGTAGGTGTATTCTTTCCCTTAACAGATGGGGAAAGTGAGGCAGGCTCATCCTGGAGTGACTTGGCTAACAACACATCTCTCAACTTGCAAATGGATTAGCCTAGAGGTGAACTCAGTTTGGCTTAATTCCCTGAATAGCAAAATTAAGCTAGTCAAATCTTTATGGCTCCACGGTGGCTCCACCTAATGACAATATACCTTAAGAAATGAGTGTCTACCTGCCAGTCTGAAATTGACTGTTGTGGTCGTCATTAAGCCAACTTTGGGTCATTACTTACTCTTGACTCCGTCTTGCCTTTTTTTGTTTTGTTTTGTTTTTGTGGGCCTTATGGTGATGATGTGCCACTTCATTTTGAAATTATGGACCAACTCAAAGTTCAGTTGATATTGACTAAAAATATCCGTCTAGTCAAAATACAAGTCTAAAGGGATTTGCATAGTGTTTCAGAAAAAAAAAAAGGAGAAGCAAAAGACTTTGTGGATTAAAACACTTGTTTGTAGGTGGCAAATATTAGGCTGCTATCCCAAATAATCCAAAAGATTAGGAGGGCTAAGGGCCCTGTCCTTCTCCCCTAGAAAGGTTAATGTTCAAATCGTAACCCCCAGGCCCTCTAAAAGTGATTTTATTTGGAAAAAGGCTTTTGCAGATGTATTAAGATCCTCAAGAGGAGACTACCTTGGGTTTAGGGTGGGTTTCAAATGCCAGATAAATGTCTTTGTAAGAAAAGGGGAGGATATAGAGTCAGAGAGAAAAAGGGAATGTAAGACAGAAGAAGAGGAGGTACATTGCTAAGCCAGAGAACACCAGGGGTTGCCGGCACCCACCACCACCAGCTGGGAGGGAGGCAGTGAGCAGTCTCCAGAAAGTAAGAACTTGGCCCGCACCTAAATATTAGACTGCCCATCCCAAAACTTTAGGAGAACATGTTTCTATCTTATTAGATACCTTGTTTGTGGTCATCTATTACGGCAGCCCTGGGAAACTAGCACAAGTACCAAATTATTTTGCTGCATTTTAAAAAGTAATGAAACATAAGCATTAAAAAAGCATTGAAAGCATTCTAAATTGAAATTGTGTGCCTAGAAATGTTTTAGAAGACATTTTCAAAAATGAGGTTCATGAGCTTATGTATGTACTAACAAAGGTTTACATGCTCCAATCACTGTCTAAATGTGTAATTCAGAAAGATTAGCTTGACTTAATTAGCGGTCTCAGTGGCTAGCTGGACATTCAAGCAGCCTGTTGATCTGGTCTGCCATCTGTATGCATCTGAGAGATGAAGGGGCATTTGTTGGAAGCTTCAAACCTCCATGTAAAGAGGGTGGTTTGTTTCCACACTGGTGTAGAGTATTGATCCTACCTTCACAATAAGAAAAAGGAGATGAACCACAAAGTTAACTTTTCTTGAATCCAGGATAGAGTTGAGGTTCCAAGGCAACCAAATAGCCCAAATTCTAAGTGAAGACAGGCCTCTCCAAGGAGACATGGGATGGGAGCCCAGGTTCTCCCATGGCTGGGTGGTGCCAGGAGCCATCTTAAAATTTGTAACAAATTGCTAAAGACTGAATACAGGCTAGTGTAGGAGTGGAGCCACTGGGAGCCAAAGACACAAAGTAAGTTCTCCCCACTGGCAGGATTTTCAACATGGACCTACACCAGATGCTAGCAAGTGAGACTGGGGCCAAGCCGGAGAGCAGACAGAGCTCTTCTCCATGGTGCAGGTCAGCACAGGGAGGAATTGTGGGGTGGGAAGGCAGGAAGCTCCACTTCTCCCTGAACAAAATCCTAAAGTTACTTGAACAAGGCCAGCAGACCAGGTGGCATCCAGGGCACAGAAGAGGACCCACAAGCAGAGGGGTAGGAACAAGGTAAAATCTTGCTCTATCTGAGGAGACAATGACCGAGTTCTAGGACCCACATCCTATGATGGTGACACTAGCAGTCTCCCATGCCCAGGGAGGGGCAGTGAACCCCTCCTACACGAGCTTTACCATGGTGCAAGCAAAGTTTGGCTGAAGGTCGGTCTGGTCTTGGGACCCAGAAACACAGGGCGTATCTCAGAGAGAAATTGGAATGGCACCTTTGTAAGTTTCTCTTCTGCCTATACAGATAGGATTAAAATATCATTTGTAGGTTGAGGTTGACCTCAATAAGTTTTTAAATATATGTTTAAGCCCTAGGGCAACAACTAAAAATACTTAAAGATACCCACCACACACACACACACACACACACACACACACTCTAACATATCTTTTTATGTGTGTGTGTGTGTGTGTGTGTGTGTGTGTGTGTGTGTATATATATATATATAGAGAGAGAGAGAGAGAGACAAAAGAGTCAATACTGAGAATGATCTTTAACAAATGGTGCTGGAATAGTTGGAAATCCCAAATACAAAATAGGTGAACACTGTCCCATACCTTGCAGCATCTAAAAATTAATTAAAAATGAATCATAAATCTAAATATAAAATCTCCACATATTAATCCTTTTAAGAAGAGATAAGGGAAAATCTTGATTCAGGCAAAAATTTCTTAGATACAACACAACAAACACAATCCATTTTTTAAAAATTGATAAATTGGACCTCATCAAAATTACAAATTTCTACCCTTCAGAAGACACTCTTAAAATGAATAAGCCAGCCACAAGCTATGAGAAAATATTTGCAAAATACATATCTGATGAAGGATTGCTATAGAGAATCTATAAAGAACCCTTAAAATTCAATAATAAGAAAACAACCTAATAAAAAATGGGCAAACTATTTGAATAGATACTTCACCAAGGAAGACATAGACATGATAAATAAGGACATGAAAAGATGGCGAACATCATTAGTCATCAGGTAAATTCAAGTTAAATCCACAATGAGACACCACTACCTGTCTATTAGAACATCTGAAGTAATTTTTAACCATCAAATTGGCAATTCTAAGTGCTCAGAATGGGAGCAGCCGGAGCTCTCGTCCATTGCTGGTGGGAACCCACGCTGGTGCAGCCACTGTGGAAAGTAGTTTTGCACTTTCTTAAAGTTAAACATATACTTACATATGACCCAGTCATTTCAGCCCTGTGTATTTACCCAAGAGGAATGAAAATATGCTTTCACACAAAAACTTAAATATACATGTTTACAGTGCATTTCTTCATGATTACCAGAAAATGGAATACACCCAAGTGGCAACCCACTAATGAGTGGATAAACAAATTATGGTATATCCATACAGTGCAACACAACTTCGTGATAAAAAGAAAGGTACCTAGGATACATGAAGCATCATGGGTGAATCTCAAATGCATTATCGTAAGTGTATGAAGCTTGACTCATAAATAAATATAACTGTATGAGTTCAATTATGTAATATTCTAGAAAGGAAAAATAAAAGTAAGAAACTAGAGGAAGAGAAAGCATTAGTGGTTGCTAGAGGCTGAGAGTGGAAAGAGATTACAAAAGGGTGCTGGGAACTTATCTGGGTAACGAAAATATTCTGTATCTTAAATATAGTTGTAGCTACGTGACTCTTTCTATTTGTCAAGTGTCACAGTATTGAATACAAAATAGTTAATTTTATTGCTTATGAATTATATCTCAACAACCCTGACTTAAAAGAAAAAAAAAGAACTTTGAGATTAGCAAAGAGGGATCCCACTTGTTCATTGGAGTCTAGGAAGAATGGTCAATAGGTCTCATTGCGATTGCTCATGAATTTATAAGTTCTGATGAAGGTTCATGATTTTTAAATACATAATATTTAACATATTATATATATTTACAAATGTACAAAACATTTAAAGTATTTGTTTTTTCATTTTCCAAAAAAATAAAAAATAAAAACCAGATTCTTATTTTCTAATGTGAGATGGGAAGATTCCCTGGTGGAGCTGAAGTCATTGGAGTTTTATTAAACTTGCCATCACCAGCTTCTTCTTTACAGAATCCTGAGAATTATCCTACAGGACCACTAAGCTCCTAGAAGCACAGCTTGTGAAGAATATCCCAGGTCACGTACTAGAAGATACCACCCAGGAAATACTCCATAGGTTACAAGATCCTGTAACCCCCTGAGTAACTCTATTCTGAACATTCCTGTAAAGTAATGTAATGAAACTCAAGATACACACTGGCATGTAATCACTCTGAAAAGCACTACAGGAAAGAAACCCATTTTGATGTCCTTTAATTTCCTATTCCCCTCACTTATTTGACCTTGTTACATAAAATTTATGAAATTTCAGACTGACCTCTAGGCAACAGTGGTTATCTCTTGCCTCATAGGAGGGAATAGAATCATAATCTGGAATATTTGCTGTAACTCAAACCTGTTTTAGCTACTTTCAACTTATTATCATTTTTACACTGAGTTATGAAGGGCAGACACCCAAATTTAGAAGAAGAAATTGAAATGTGAAGACACTGAGTAATGTATTGCAGTTTACACAGCTAGTAGCTTGTCTGTCACCATGATCTAAGCTTTAAGGCTTGAGAAAGACAGGGGATGACCTGACAGTTTGGGCTCAGCAAATGTAAGACAGGAGCTTCCAGCAGCACATAGCACTCCTGCCCCAGCATTATTAAGTCATAGATGACATTGGAAGATCTCATTTGTCATGATATTAGTATCTTAGGGATCTTTTGATTACCAAAAATAAAAACCCACATATCTAGAAAATCTGAAGAAATATATAGAAACATATAGACAAGATAAAGAGTTGAGATAAATAAAGATCTCATGATTGGAAGGGTAGAGGAGACGCTGGGAAGAATGGTCAGTAGGTCTCCACCTACTGAGAATTTGGAACCAGGAGAGGAAAGAAAGCTTTCAGGACCCAATTATATCTCCTCCTCCTTCCTGCTTCATCTCTTCTTGGGACCTATTGCCTTCTTTTAGTGGCTCTGTCCCAGGTTTTCTTTTTCTTATTTTCCCAACTACACCTTGCAACGGAATAAACACAGTCATTCCAAATCTTTCATATGTTCTTACAAGGGACACCATCTATAATGAAGGGACCCCCCTTTCAGTCTCCCAAATGATAGTGTGGGATTGGTCAAACTAGATGTGCGGACTGCTGGCCCACTGAACTGTGCCCAGAACAGTGAGTTTTGACTAACCAGTCTTGTGAGAAGTTGACCTGCCTTTCAGACACTGTGTTGGTCTGGCCCCTGGGCAGTAGACCAGTACAGATTTGGGCTTCTTGATCTGAAAGTCCAAAATCCAAACTGCTTCAATATCCAACAACATGGTGCCACAAGTGGAAAATCTCACATTGTGAAACTTCATTTCGTGCATAAAATTATTAAAAGAACTGTCTGAAATTACCTTCAGGATATGTGTCTAAGGTATATATGAGACATACAGGAGTTTTTTGTTTGTTTTTCCTTAAGACTTGGGTCCCATCCTCAAGATATTCAGTATATATATGCAGATATTCCAAAATACGAAAAAAGGAAACAAATCTGAAAAACTTCTGGTTCCCAATAATTTTGGATGGGGGATACTCAACTTACATTTCCCAAATGGCTCCATGACAATAGGATTTACCTGGGTGCTTGTGGTGCATGCAGTCTCTGGGGTCCCAAAGCACAGACCTGCTGAATCACTGCTCTGTAGTGGTCCTCAGCTTGGCTTCACACAGGAATCAACTGGGGAGCTTTAGAATTACTGATGCCTGGATCCACACCCTGCATTTTTGACAGAGTTGGTCTGCAAGGCAGCATGGTCATCAGGAGTTCTAAAAGCTCCCCTGTTGAACCTAATGTGTTAACAGAGCTGAGATTCACAGGAAGGACTTGCAAGGCTGAGTGTTTATAGCAAGCATCCCAGGTGATTGTTTTTGGATCAGATGAGTTTGGAAACACTCCTACAACTTAAATATTTTGTAAAGATAAGGGAGTGAGCACTCTGGTGGGGTGTTTAAAGAAGAGGATGTGGGAGAGAAGCCAGAGTCAGCTTGGAGGTCCCTGCAGCCAAGTTCCCCCTGGCATAGTTTGCAGACATGGAGTTTTGAGTCGTGAGTTGAAGAGAGACAGCCAGAAATTTGAAGATACTCTTAATTCTGTCATTTCCTTAAGTAGTCATTCCTTTATCCTCCCTTGCCAGATTTCTTGGTCATCTATTATACACTATAGAACATTTTACCAAGGGACTAGGTACCCAGTGAAGAATAATAATCCAGACGTACTGGGATCTACAATGTTTAAAATGCCTTTGGCTTGCTTAAGTGACCAGGAAAGAGTTAAAATAAACAGGATAGTATATGTGCATCCGGTCCCTTTTCATCATACTTATTCTTTCTTAGAGAAAGCTCACATTTAATGGCAGCAAAAATCCATTGAAATCCTGATTTAGAAACACTTAGCTACCCTTGTCAACAATGAGCCCCATGATATTTTTAGCATCTCATCAGAATTTTTTAAAAAATAAACAAACAAACAAGCAAGCAAAATCTCTACACAATGGGGCAATCTTTGAGAAGGAAAATTATAGCTTGCTGACCACATTTTATGGATGGATTTCTAACCATTAATCATTGGCTGCAAGAATGCACAAATTCCAGTCACCTCTGGGCAAAGAGAAGTTGACTGGATTTGGAAGGCAGCATTCCATCCCAAATCCAGGAAAGAGCCACTCTGTGCTTCCTCCTCCATCCCTGGTCTCCCTCTTTCCTGGGAAGGCTCAGGATTCATAAGCTAGTTCTGCCAGTAAGACACTTTCAACCTCAGCGTGTCCAGGGCTCAAATTCTTTCTGGTGGCACTTTTATAGTGGAGAAATTTGAAAAAGAGCACTTTTCCAAATCAGGCTTCCCTGTGCCAGATACTTCCTGAGCGGTTGGTTTTATTTCAGATGCATGCGATTTAATTTTCCCCATCACCATCATCCAAATCCAAACATTAACAATTTCACAGGCTGCCAAACTATGTTTCATCAAGGGAAGAGTGTGGCTGGATCCGAGTTGTGCAGCCTTGAAAGAGGACAGGGGAGGAGAGCTCAACACTCTGGACTTACCCGATTGCCACCAGGTGCCTTGCAAGACATGCATCTCTAAACTTCCCCCACTGTCCTGGGAGCCCTTATTTTGCCCCATATCTTAAAGATGTAGACATTAAATCTTAGAAGGTTTAAATATCAGGGCTTGTAAGAGGTTTTGGATGGCAGAAGGTATGTAATCAACATGATAAGTTTTATTTGCATTTTTAACAAAATTGCTGGGCTTTGTTTTCATGTTTGTATGATCTGGTGTGGAGGAAAGAAGACAGGAAAAAAAAATCAGTCTTCCACTGAGCTCCAATCAGACCTCTTAAGCCTCTGCTGAATAGAAAGGTTTGGGATGGGGCACCTACAAATTACTTCTTCCACGGTAGACTTTTGTCCTTTTTATGCAACAGGGCCTCCCCCTCAGTGACTTGGCATCCTTAGCAGTTGTGAACACATGGCTTTGCAGTTCTGTTTTCATGAGATGGTATACACTGGTTGGAGGGTCCAGTGCAGCAAGCATTGTCCCAGTGCCCAGGAAGCAGCTGAAAAAAATCTCATCATTCACATTCAAGAGCGAGTTGGTCAGGGGAATTGTCCTAGCGCCCACCCAATTCTCCTAGAATCTAATTTTGAGCTCTGCTCGCCAAAGCCCAGCGTGCTATCCAGGGCTGTCGTTCAAACAGAGGGGGTGTAGGTTGCTGTGGATGGGTGGACAGGAAGGTTGTAGAACCAAACAGCAGCCTATCAACCGAGTCATCAAGATTCTCACTGACCTTCCTCTCCATTCCTGTCAAAAATGGTTGTTCCAACAATTGTTTATTTAAAAGGGAATGATTTTATGTCTGGGGAGGTAAATCATGGAGAATATAGCTTTAGATTTCCACTAAAATGTGTTTTCCAAAGTATGTATGTGTATACACACACACACACACACACACACACATATATTCATACATATGCATGAATCCGTGTGTTTATGATATTAATATATATATGGGAATGCATGAATGAAGTCTTGGTTTTTCTCCATACCTGAAATCAAGTAGAGAAATTGTCACTTGCAAAATTATATTCATCGTAAGGAACTGAATTTTAGTACCCTGTGAACTTTGAGAATGTGATGAGTCTTCTCAACTCTTCCTTGCCCTCTTTCTCATTCTTCTCTCCCCGGCCAGCGCCCCCACCTCCTCTCCCACCCCTTTCCTGCCTTTCTCTGCCCACACCGCTGACTTGAAGAACCAGTTTCTCTCCTTGCCTTTCTCCAACGCCATAAACTTAAAACAAAACACATGGCCCAGGACAGGGTGCTGTCTTCAGCTTCCCATTTCCTTCTTCTTGATACTTTCTTGTTGGTTTTGGATTCCACCCTCCAAACCCCAAGAGCACACTTTCTAGGTATGGAGCAAATAAGGGTGTTTTTTCCCCCCACTCAGCAGAATCTTGCTGAGTGTGTGGGATGCACCAACTCAGTGGTGCAGGATTTGATTGGAAGCAGCTGACAAGCCCCAGCCATCTGGTAAGTGCACTCACCAAAGAGCCTGTCCCTTGTGGTTGCTTAAGAAAAACATTTATAGTCTTTGGGTCACAACTGCTTCTCCTTTGTTCTCCTAAAGGCTGAATTTAGGCTTGCTTTCTCCACAAATGAACTGCAATATGGCAGCTAGAGAGAGGGCTGCAGACTCCTGGGAGCATCCACCACAACCTCAGGTGTGGACACCAACCTTCCAGACCCTTCCTCTAGGTATTCATGGTCGTCTTCTGCCATTCATAGATAATTCTCTTGGTGCCTCTTTCTGATAAGAGCTTTCGTGTTCCTTGCAGCAAGAACACCTCCCTGTTCTTCAGGGGGCTGTAAGGTCCCAGGAGGCTGGCACCTGCCCTGAACATAGAGTCTGGCACAGGGCAACTGCTTCTTAGCTATTTTAGGATGCTTCAGGTATAAAGCAGGGTAGCTTCCTCTATCAGCTACTCCAGCCTATGTAGGGGAAAAAGACATAGAACATCAACTGCAGCAGCCACAGATTTACTCAGTCCCTGACAAGGCCCTACAAGGGACTCATTATTTGGAAAGGACTCAGATATGATCTGGGGACTTCCAGTGTCAGAAGCAGCCTGAGATCATGGCTATTCCCTAGACTCTAGGATAGAAAGTGGATGGTCTTAGGGAGGACATACCTAGATAGCATTAAAACGTTCACTGAAAACTTATTTTTAAGCTGGGCATGGTGGCACATGCCTGTAATCCCAGCACTTTGGGAAAGGCTAACGCAGGAGGATCCTGAGTTCAAAGCCAGCTTCAGCAACTGTGAGGTGCTAAGCAATTCAGTGAAACCCTGTCTCTAAAAAAATACAAAATAGGGCGGGGGATGTGGTTTAGTGGTCGAGTGCCCATGAGTTCAATCCCCAGTTCCAAAACAAACAATTATTATTTTATTTTTATGATTTTATAAAAAGACCTTAGAAATAGGCTTAAATTTATGGAAAAATTGAGATCCCACATGACTCCCACCTCCACATACAGTTTCTCTCATTACACACTTGCTTTAGTATGTTGCATTTGTTGAAATCAATGAACTAACATCAATGCATTATTATTAATTAAAGTCCATAGCTTTTTCAGATTTCCTTAGTTTCTTTTTTTAACCTAATATCTTTTTTCTGTTCTAGGGTGCCATCTGGGATCCCACATTACATTTACTCAACATGTTCCCTTAGGTTCCTGTTAGCTGTGCTCAGTCCTCAGACTGTCCTTGTTTGTGATGACATTGATCATTTTAAGAAGGATGAGTCCTCCGGGCAAGGTACCATCTCATCTGAGTGTTTCTGGAAGAGGGAGGAGTTGGAGAAGACAGAGATTGAAGACCCCGAGATACAGGCTCCTATTTTCTCCACTTGTCACCTAATTTTCGGGTGTGGTCAGCCATGGAATCAGAAGCCTCTGTTGAACAGGTTTTCCATAAACTCTCCTTTTTCATTTCTGTTCCAGAGAACATCCTAGAATATTCCCAGACCCTGATTTTAAGATTGCTTTATTTTATTCCCTCTGAAAGCTGAATGAAGGGAAGTTTGATAGAGGACACTCATCTTTCGTTTTTTGTTTTTTTCCTTCTTCGGGGAGTCTTGGTTAACCCTCAGAGAGTCCATGGTCCCTACAGGTGCCACGGGTTTCTCCTGGGGACTGCATTTAGAGAAGGGCAATACCTAAGTAGATAACAAGAATGATAAGAATCAACAAAAATTCCACAATTGGCTTGTAAGTATCACTGCCCCTGGTTTGTGGAATGATGGTACTGACTTATTTTAATTCTAACAAACTCCCTGTGGAGAGGGAAGGAAACCATTCTCCCTTTGGCTTGCTCAAAGGCCTGCTGCAGACTCCCGGAGACCAGAGCAAATGAAAGGTCTCTGGAGCAATTGGCTGAAGGGGAGAAAAGTGCACGTTTTAGCTGTGGGCTAAGAAGAAAGAACGGTGATAAAGAAATAAGACGCTAGGGATGTAATGTCCACTCAGAAACCCTACATCAGGAGCCATTTTGCACGATCTCAGGTGGGTTGTAAATACTCACTGGTTTTCACTGGCCTTCTGAGTGGCCTTACAACCAAACACCAGAACTGGTCAGAGATTTTTATTCCACTCAACCACAAGGAGGGAAGAGAAGGTCCGTCAGTGGGTGCTTAATCAGCAGGCCAAGTCAGGCCTTTTATTCTCTGTATACTGCAGTCAACAGAAAGTTATTGCTTAATTAACCCCTCTGAATGAATACCTGATAATTAATAAACCCATGAAGTATACCCTGAGGCTTTAGGTGGAAGAAGGCTCCTCTCTTCAAGTGGAAAAGAGGGAGAAAAAAAGAAAACATGCTGAACTAATGGGGAAAAATTCCGGTAGAAGGCAAAGCAATTAGGATTAGTGAATTCCATTTCATTTAAAGTTTCAAGATAGAGAAGCCATTTATCTAGCAAATTAATAATGGGAGTGACTTGCCTAATATAGAACGAGTCCTTATATTTTATTACTAGGAATCCAAACTGAGTAATTTCATGATAGACAAGCTTCCACATACATAAAATTTTTTTTTGTTATGCTTTTTAAAAAATTGTCACTGCACTCAGATGGTTTTAGATTTATGCATCTCTTCTAAATTAGTCCCCGCTTGAGTTGGGAATGATACATTTAGTATTATGGCTCTGTAGAAAAATCAATATTTTTTAGTGTTTTCTTTCATGTTAAAGAGCTTCATTGTCTGACTAATTGTGCTATCGTAAGAAGAGAGCAGGGCTGCAGAGGTGGTTCATGGCTTGCAGGTATTCTTAAATTTGCTGTAGATTAAAAATGGGGGACAATTTGGAGCCTGATAAATTGGAGTCGGTAGCTGGGTGGTAGGGCAATCTTAACTTATGGCCACAAACAAATCTTCCTCTCTGAATTGAGACAAACTATGAAATTTGTCCTGGACAGTGCTTATGTCAAGGATGTCCTGATCAAGATCCACTGCAGTTCAAGTTCTCATTGAGCCTCTGGAGTTTTGCCTGGGACCCAAAGCAGGTAAGGAGGCCTCTGAAGAGAGATTCACTTGTTATTTGATAGACACTTACTGAGTCCCTGCTATCTAACAGGTGTTTAATACTAGTCCTTTCCTTGTCCTCAAACCAACCTGGAGCAACTAGAACGGCCTTGGCATGGTCCTAAACTCCAAGTCCTAGAGAATGGTATGCTGCAGTGTGGGGAAAGGCAATGCCAACTGGCCAAAGAAATACATAGGCCTAGAAGGTCCAAGACTTCAGGGAAGCAGAACACCAAACAGCACCCAAATCCCACCAGCAATGGCCTTGAGTAGGTCTGAGCCTCTGTTTCCATAGTCAGTGAAATAGGAATGTAAATATTTCCTACATAGGCTAGTTATTGCACTATACAAAACACCTACAGCATATGGCGGCCACCTATAATTACTCACAACCTTCTCCACCTTCTGCAGGAGTGCCATGCTTGGAGGAACCCCACATCTTTTTAAATAATAATGATAATTCAGCAACAGCAATGGTAAATGCCACATCAAGCCCTCATGCAGATTTTTCTAAAATGATTTCAACAACCTAAAGGGAGAAATGGTATTCATCCCATTTTAGAGATGAAGAAAAAGAGATCTTTGTGTGTAATTCATTATTAATACCATTATCATTAATAATATAAATAATAATTTATTAGGACTGTATGACAGGCCCTTGAGATTTTTCTTGTTTGTTCCTCATTTATTCATTCAACAAATATTTACTGAATGTCAGGTACTCATAGTGGTCCAATCAGTACATAGAGATAAACAGGGGAGAGCTTTATAATCCCCATCAGGACATAATAAAGAACGAGCCGGTGAGGCAGACCCAGTCATTACCTTAGTTTATAGCCAAGAAAATAAGGAGCTGAGATGTGGCTAGTGAATGGTGAAGACTGGATTCAAATCCAGATATTTCACTTTTAACTACAATGCTGTATTGCCTCTAAAAAAACATTGCTTGGCTTCAGGGGAACTGAGACCTTGGGGATGTGATGGCTGAGATGTCCTCCTTCAAGGCTAAAGTACTTGTGTGTGGACATTCAGTGAGACTGCAAGTTTTTGATTGCCATCAATTAGATGCAGTTTCCTAGCTGGTGGACCCAGGCTCTGGCCCAGCATCTTTGGCCCTTCTGTTGAGCACTAATAGCTGCATGGCTTTGGTCCATCACTCAGTTTTACTTCACTTCTCCCGTCAGTCAAATGGAGATAGCTACACCTCACTTAGAAGGTGTTCTAAAGAATAGTATGAGATTGTAATGGAAACCCTCAGTGTTCATTTAGGATACTTTTAATTTTAGCTAGAAGTGGAAGGATTTTATTGCTTGGAAAGAAGCTGAGATGCTCTTCTTTATTTGCTAGTTATGCTATTTTTATGCCTTTCTTTTGATTTTGCCCAATGATCATTGATGACAAACATATAAAGGGGAAATACCCATTGAAATGGAAAAAGGACCTTGAAACAGGCTCAGCGTGTCAGAGGAGAGTTCAGTTGATTTCATTAAACTTTGCATATTTCCGTTGGCAGTTACTAGTCCTTTACTGCTGACCTTCCCATTGAAAACACCTTAGCAGACATGTTACCATTGCCTCATCATCAAGACCTCCTGTATAGAGGGCCTGATAACTGTACAAAGGAATTAAATGCATATATCTAACCATACACTGGTCTTCAAAGATCAATTGTATTCAATAATATAATGGGCATGTTTTTTTTTCTTCAAAATTCCTGCAAGAGAAGTTATCCTTCAGAGATTGAATTTGTACAGTAGGAGTGGATGAAGTCAATCATCAATTGCTCAAATGCAGGTACAAGTTATAGAGACAGATCACAACCTTGGGGGCTGCTAATGTGGAAAGATAAATTCCTCCTCATAAAATGAGTATTAGTAGCAATCTACACCAATGCTTTTAATTTCTCGTTTCCTTATAAATCGTCAGAGTTCGACTGAAGTACTACTTCCTTCCTATTAACTTCACTCACATCAGGAGGTTCAGGATCATCCTAAAGATCCTGCTTTATTTTCCAAAGATGCTTTGT
Organism: Spermophilus citellus; assembly: GCF_964194105.1. Classification (NCBI taxonomy): domain Eukaryota; kingdom Metazoa; phylum Chordata; class Mammalia; order Rodentia; family Sciuridae; genus Spermophilus; species Spermophilus citellus. The sequence goes on from NC_138200.1 coordinate 62,189,653, forward strand.
CTCCTTTTAGAGGGCTGTATCATCAACATTAAACAGAACTAGTTAACAGGGATTTTAAGAAAATTAAAGGTGCAACCAAGTCTAGACATCCCAAAATAAGTGGATAAGGGGTTATGCGTTTGGTCCAGTTATTTCGGCCACCTTCTTAATGGACAATTTGGATCGCTGCACAGTCAATCCACTTAATTGCATCTGTGTTGGCCATTAAAACAAATTGAATGCGCTATGGCCAATTTGATCATGTCATAAAGAAATGGCCTATAGGGCCCATCGAGAAGCAGAATTTCAGCCATTATTCGATTATATCTGATCAATGGAGACAGCCTGTATGGAAATCCAGGAGCCAAAGTAGATCGTGTAGGAGCCCAGGCCTACTTTGCTGACCACAGTATTAGGATCAACTGTCAGTAGCAACAAAATTGGCCAGGTGGTTGACAAAGCATCACCTTACTCCATCCTGGGGAGTGAAAACTCAGTGCCTCATGACTTTACCTAAAATATCCAGTCAGCAAACCAACAGGTCATCTTTTCCACTTTGAGTCCTGAGTAATTTGAGAAGGAGAAAAAAAATACAAAATCTCCACTGGCTTTGACCTCTAATGTTGGTATAAAAATAGACCTCATGCTGCATCCATTGTGATTAATGCTAGGTAAAGGTAATTTAAGCAGGGCCTCATTTTCTTGTTTTTCCCAATCTCATCTCCATGTGCTATACCTTTCCCTGAACCTCTGCTTATCTGTGAGGTCTCAGGATCTCCACTTTGGTTCGCTGCTTCTGCTGGAGTCACCTTGTTCTGAAGCCACCTTGTCTGAAGCTACTTTATTCTTCTGTATCTTTGTGAAGTTGAACAAGAGCAATGACCTTTAATGAGGGCATTACAGGATTGGGCTTTATATATTTAAGTCAAGGAGAAATTACTGTGGTTGATGTTTTGTGAACATTTGATATATGGTAGGTGGTACCCTTGGCATTTTAAGTGTATCATGTCATTTCATCTTCATCTGACCTTGAGAGGTAGGTTCTGGTATCTTTGCTGTATCCATGGAGGCAACTCATGACATGGCAGGAGACTCCAAGAAAAAGAAACTGGTTAATAGGAAAAGTGTGAAGGACAATTTTCATGTACTAGAGGAGCCAAGGTCCTCAGATTGGTTAACCTACTGGTCCAGAGGGAGAAAATATGAAGGGAAGTATGTAATGCAATAATAGTTGCTTGCTGTGATATTACAGCAGGTGGACTAAGGCAGCCCAAGGCCTCTTGGAGCTGGAGAAGACAGCATCTAGGAGATATGTCCTTGAGCTAGACTAGTTTCAAAAAAGAGAGGATGTTTAACAGCTTGAAGATTTATTCCTGGGAAGCATCATACAGTAAACAATTTGTGGAAGTTAGTTTAAAGATGAGGGCTACCCTAATATGGTAATATTAACATAGACAGGTCTGAAGGTAAATAAAAGATGATAAAATACATAGTGATTCTAAAAGGAAATCAGAAAAATATATATAGTGATACATGACAGAGATATAAGGCTCCGAATAGGTTGTTTTAATTCAGTGGGGCCAATGATATGAATCTATCTATGGAAAATTAGATTTGGGAAGAGAAATTAGGATAAAGGGAAATGGCAAGGTATACTTACTTCAGTAGGTAGTTCTACAACAATACCAAGAGAAGGATGCTAGCTAGAGGTTGAGTGGATCCCAGGAGTGATAAGAGAATTGGAGCTGAACCAAGGATAATAAATAGGAGGATGACTTAGCTCCAAGGATAGCACAATGAAAACTTCCACCATCACCACCACCGCCACTATCACTGCTGCAATACCATGACCGTCACCACCACCATCACCTCAACAACTACCACCACCATCATCACCACCACATAGTACCCCCATCACCATCAGCACTAGTACCAGCACAAAAATCTTCACCACTATCTCATTTAGCACCATCACCACCACTTTCACAAATATATAAAAGAAACTATGAGGCCATCCAAAATACCGTGTGCTTTCTAGGGACTGTGCATTCTGATTATATGTCTTTTTAATCCTCACGGCAAACTTATACTTTCTTTGAAGATAAAAAAGGAAGAAAAAGCCTTCCTTAACATATACATTTTCTGAAGAAAACACATCAAAGTGTTGAGTTGTGCGTTAACCATTAATTTAACTATTGCAGATAAGACAAAGACAAAAAAATAAAAGGTCAGTACTGAAGAACTAAATAAAATCCAAGACTTCACCATTTCAGATCAGTTCTTACTGAGTCTGTTTATCTCTTGGCTTTCCATCTAGGAATCCTAACCAAATCTAACTCTTCATGCATTTTGCAGAACATATGTTTCCTGGTGGAAAATTTACCAGCATCTAGGATGTCAGTCATCAGTATGGTGAACTTAAAGGTCAAGTCACCCCTGGGCATGGTATGTTCTGTCTTTAACAAGATCACTCCTTCTTCCACCTAGATGGAAGCCAGCTCCTCTAGCTCACAATAGCCTATGTCTAGATTCAGGGAGAATGGAGGAGTAGGGAGGAGATGAGCTATTTTTTTCCAACTTTATAGAGGTTTAATTGACAAATTAAGATTGTATACATTTATGATGTGCAATGTAATGCTTTGATATATGTATGCATTCTGAGATGATTACTACAATCAAGCTAATTAACATATACATCACTTCACCTACCTTGTGTGTGTATGTGCAAATGTGCTGAGAATGTTTAAGATAAATTCTCTTAGCAAATTTCAAGTATGCAATCCTGTTGTATTAACTATACTCACCACACTGCTATATTATTCCTTTAACAAACATCTCCCCATTTTTTTCCCAACACAGCTTCCAGGATATGGCAATAATCCCACTAGTTTTCTGCTTTTTTCTCAGCTTGACTATTTAAGATTCCATGCTAAGTGAGATCATTTAGTATTTGTTTTTCTGTGCTTGGCTTGTTTCAATTAACAAAATTCTGTCTATATTTATCGATGTTGGTGCAAATGACTGGATTTCCTTCTTCTTAAAGACTAAATGGTATTCCAGTGATGTTTGTGCATGTGTGTGTGCACACACATGAGTGTGTGTATATGTTTAAACAGCATACATTCTTCCAATCCATGAACATGGTCTATCTTTCCATTTATTTGTGTCTTCTTCAACTTCTTTCATCAATGTTTTATAGTGTTCAGTGTTCCAGTCTTTCTTCCTCTTGATTAAATTTATTCCTAATTTTTTTGATGCTGTTATAAATTGGGTTTTCTTAAATTTTTTTGATAGTTCATTGTTAGAGTGTAGAATTGATACCAATTTTTGTATGTGATATATATATGATTATGCTGTGTGCAGACAAGTACAATTTTATTTATCCTTTTCTTATTTGGATGCCTTTTGTTTCCTTTTCTTGTCTAAATGTTCTATTTAGAATATTCAGTACTATATTGAATAGAAATGATGAGAATGGATGTATTTGCCTTGTTCTTGATCTCAGAAGAAAACTTTTATCTTTCTCCATTGTGATGTTGGCTATGTGTTTCTTATAGATGCTCCTTCTTATGTTGAGGCACATTCCTCTTACACTTAATATGATGACGTTTTATCATGAAATGAGATGTTCTTTTAATGCTGTCACCCTACCTCTGTGGTTTCCTTGCTGTTCTCTGGGTGTAGTTGAAATCCTCAGTGAGGACTCCAATGAGTGAATTATATGCAGCTTGACATACTGGCCTGAATAATAGAAATTCTACAAACAGATTGGCTTCAGCAATCTGTTCATTGTCATTTCTCTCCCCTACTTAGAATTCATCATTTTTTTTTATTTGTAGAAAGAGGATTGGATCCTCTTCATTATTTCTAGCTTCATGCTAGACTTTCATATTCACAAGCTCTGCCTTGGAGACACTGTGAGAAGTGAAAGCATTTGACAGAAATAGAAGCTAATGAAAAGAATATTTAGTCTGTTTTTTTCAGATGAGAAGACTGAGGCCCAAGAACTTGGCATGTATATACCTAACTAGAGGTGATTTTTTTAAAAAAAGAACTTATGTTAAGCACCTAATAGAGAATTATAAGATTTATGTCTCTTAACATCTTGGGGGCTGATCAGCCTTAAGGTAGAGATGCTCCTAAAAAGGATAAGGAGTGAAAAATGATCAGCCCCTCTAGCAGATAGGTTGCCACTTTCCTACAATCACTGTCATCTGAAAAAATACAAAAATATAAATGGATGAATTACAAAAGAACTTTGGCTTATAAACAAATGTGCTGCAGAATTATTGTCAACAGAAATTCCACCAGTGGATTTAAAATCATATCAGGTTCAGCAACAATCAATTTGCAACAAGTTTTGGCCAACCAATTTTTGGTGGAGTGAGAGATGCCTATTAATACAACTTCCCGTAGGAAACATGTTTCCAGAATTTTTAACCTGCCATGGTTTCTGGGATCAAAGGTGAAAAGAGCAATACTCATTTCAAGCTGTTTTGGGGACCCTTTTGAAGATTAAGATGCTGCAGCTCAGTAGAGTGTATGTTTATGTACGTCTGTTCTGCGTTTGGCAATAGGAGAATTTCAGGAAGAATCTGTAATGTAATAAGATGCAGAAGAGAGGGATATTTTGAGAAAATTTTCTTTCTTTCTAAGCTAATAAATGATCAGCCCACAGGTCTATTCTTTAATCATCCAGAAAATAAAGGACATTCTTAATCTAATAATTTTTTCAAAATCTAACACAGTGGGTTAAAAGATAGGGGTTTGAGAGCTGGGCACAATGGTGCATGCCTGTGATCCCAGTGGCTTGGGAGGCTAAGATAGGAGGATCACAAGTTTGAAGACATCCTCAGCAAAAGCAAGGTGCTGAGCAACTCAGTGAGACCCTGTCTTCAAATAAAATACAAAATAGGGCTAGTGATGTGGCTCAGTGGCTGAGTGCTCCTGAATTTAGTCCCCCATACCAAAAAAAAAAAATAGGGATTTGAGAGAGACCTATATTCAAGATCAATGCTTTATCATCGATCAGCTAATTGTCTCCTAAGTTCTTGGAGCCTTAGTCTCTTCAACTGTGACACAGGGATGGGTAACACCTTATGTCACCATTAGGATTAAATGAGATAATGCAAAAATATTCAGAAGTAATGTCAAAGTCTAGCATAATTCCTGGCATGCAATAGATACTTTAATAAAGTGGTGAAAATGACAGTTCGTAATCATGCTGAAAAACACGGAGGTTTAAGTGTTCATACTGACTAGCTTAAGGTTTAGAACAAGGAAGAAATAAGAATTGCAACACACAAGGAGAAAGAACTCCAAAGAACCCCTAACCTTCTAATACCATTTTGCCTTTGAAGAGTGCCAAAGAATTACTCATGTGCATAAAGATCTCTTTAGTCCTTAAACTACCAGGAGCCCTCTAAGGTGTCAGTGGGGTTTCTCCTTGGTAGAAATGAGATCCTGGAGCACCTATGAAAATGCCCATGTTAGTGCTTAGAAGATATCTCCCACGACAGAAGGGAAAGAAACTGGGTCAAGGCTTGGAGCCCCAGCTTTGGTTACATGGCACTCAAGCTGGCTAGACTGGTTCCAGAGGACTAAGCAAGCCGTTGCCCTGGGATGAGTCTAGATGCAGCAGTTGGCTCTTCTAGCTCTTGCTCTCCTTCCAGATTAGTCCTTCAGAACCCGCTCAGGCATCCTGTCCATCTGTCCTCTTAGCAAAACTCTGCAGCAGGTCACCAGAGCCCCAGAAAACCACTCAGCCTGCTGTTCAAGGCTGTCCTGCAGAGGCGCTGGGCTAGCCCTCTTGCCAAGCACGGCTTCTGCCAGTCCTCCTTTTCCCTTAGTGCCCATGAGTGCCCCAGGGTGTTCATCCCTGCCAGGGATCTGTACTCAGACTCGTTCCCGTTACCTGGCCCAACCCCGAGTATCCACCAGGTATTGCTCTAAACTCCCTAATCTAAGAAGATCTCTCCAGCCCCAGTCTCCTACCTGAGGTTTGGCATCCAAGCTGCTTTATCTCTTTACAATTGATTCCATCTCCATTGTTGGGTCCCTCCTCCATAAATTGGAGACCATGATGTCAACATCATTGGATTTTTATGAGAATTAAACCAAATAATGCTGTAGAGGTCTTGTCAAACTGATAGAGGACATTATATCTGACTGTGGAGATGGTGCCTAGAAAAGGCTTGATTAAATAATGTCCAGCATCAAGCTCTTTAAAAATAATTCATCTGATTGCCATGATTATCATGCCATGGAATTTGTATATCAAAACATTTCTACATCTGGAGAACAAGGAGTTCATTGTGGATGTTTACACCCTGGGCACACAGTAGTGCTTTTAATATTTGTTTACCAATTTATGACAGCATCTGGATTTGGAAATCAGATTTCATTTCCTGCTTTTATGGGGGTAGATGTCCAGTAATGACGGTGACCGTGGACACGGACCCAGAACTTTATATAGACTCATTTAATTGCCCCAGCAAGGGCCTGAATTAGATCATATTTTATCATTAATTTAGAGGTGAGTAAACTCAGGCTCAAGGCCATATCGTGAGTAAGTAGTTGTCCAAACCCACACAGTCTGGCTCCAGAGTTCAGGCTCTGAATTGCTATGTGTCTTTCTAATACTATTGAATGGTAGATAGATCCTTTCAAGACCTGGTCTCTACCTCAGATCTCAATGTCTTTTCCTACCAATCCTCTGCTTCATTTTTTTCTTTGTTTCTGTTGTGCACAACCATTAGTGGTTCTGTGGACTTGATTCTCCTGTTCGTGGTTCAGTAGGGTTGCCAGAGAAAACACAGCATGCCCTGTGAGATCTGAGGTTCAGAGAAATAATGAAGAGTGTCTTCGTGTAAGTTTTCTTCCAACTATTGCGTGGGACATTCTTAAAATGAAAAAAAAAATCATATTCGTCTTTCATCTGACATTAAATTTGATTGAACATCCTGTGTTTTTATTTGCTAAAAACTGGCAACTCTATGCTTCTAGTCCTTTTCTACAAGAGATCATTCTGTCTGGAATCTTTGCATGTCTTCTTCATCAGGCATATCCTGCTCATCCTTCAAAATCTAACACAGAGGTCACCTCTCAGGTAATGACATCCCTTCTGCCTCTCTGCATATAAATTCATCACTACCATTTCCAGTACCATCTACCCCTGTTAGACTGAGCCCTAAACTCACCCAGGCAGGGACTCTGGCTGTTCAGGGCTGACTCCAGCACCAGCTTGAATGTGTGACATGGAGAAGACATTTGGTGCATGAATAATACATGGAGCTGTGGAGGATTCCTCCCAATCCTTCCCTTTTTTGTCGGAAGTTTCCCTGTTGCCTTGAAAATTCTTTGAGATGGGCTCAGAAGGCTTCTCTTTCTTAAGTCGAGTAAAAGTTGGTCAGCCAGGGTAAGCGTCCAAACCATATTAACCCTCTTACTGGTCTCCTAGGGCTGCCAGAACAAATCACCAAACACTATGTGAATTGAAACAATAGGAATTTATTCTCTCTCAGTTCCAGAGGACAGGAGTCTGAAACTGAAGTGTCCATGTGCCTTGCCTCCTCCAGAGGCTCTGCAGGACACTATTCCACCCCCACTTAGTCTTCCTTGCTGGTGGCTGCCAACGTTCCTGGGCTGACCTTGGTTTTCAGAAGCACTGCCCCCTCCGTCTCCATCATCCCGAGGTATCCACACCGTGTGACTGGATATCCTTTCTGTGCATGTCAGTGTCTTCTCATGACTTCTCTCTATATATGCCTCTTTTCCTTTAAGGACACCAGACATATTAGATTAAGAGCTCACTCTATTGTCATATAATCTTATTTCAACTTGCCTCTTGATTACATCTGCAAAGATGTAATCCATGGAGGTCCCATTCACTGGTACCAGGGGTTTGAACTTGAACATACATTTTGGGGGTCACAAGTCAACTCACCACTACCCAAGAAAGTGACTTCTCCATTCTGTGCCTCAGCCTCTGCATCTGGAGAGCCTACTCACTATGGTTGGGTGGGGACTAAGTGAGATAATGTATCATGCATAGGCGTTGCCCATGGTCTTCCACTTCCTTTGGGATTCCCAACCAAACATTTTCAGTATGAAATGTGTATGACAAAGGCATTTCCAGCAGGTAGAATTTGGGGCCACAGAGGCCAAACTTAAGTCCATGATCACGACCATTCATGCAGAATTCTCCTCCTTCCAGATGGGGTGCTTTTCTCTGGGATTAGCACCTCTGCTGAACTCTGCTCTCTACATTGGCTCAGAGGCCGATTTGTTCAACTAACTTCAATAATCAAAGTTTGGGGTGATCCCAGGACACCAAGCCAAGATATGTGCTTTGGGCTGCTTACCCTTGTCATGAGTGGTTATTTTTTTCATGGTCAAAATAAATAAATACATAAAAAGTGCCTAAAACCTATATGGAATCAAGTTTCCAAACTGTGTTCTTGTGGCTGACTTCTGAATCATAGTTTGGTAATTAAAAGAAGAAAACACTCCATTGCACTTGGCAATGAAATATAAATTGTACCTTTGTAAAGGTCAAATACTAGTTGTGATTAACCAGACAAGTCACATTTTATCCTGGTTCAAACAACACTGAATTTTAAGTCTATTTATAGGATGCTACACCTCCCCCCACCCCCACCCCCGACCCTCTTCCTTGCAGAAGTTCACAGTTGGAATCTGGCTCCAAGTGGGGCTTTATTTATTTATTATTTTATTTTATTTTTTTCAATCTTCGAGATGGTTTCCATACACTGTGGCTTGGCAGCCCGCACACGAGTGAGACTGTAGCATTATCAGGGTGCCGACAGCTGCTTCAGCGAAAACGAGCAGCGATGCGTTGAGCTGGCAAGTCCATATGGTTTGGAAAATGAAATGAAGTAAAATAAAAACATTTGTTATCATTTTTGGAGTTTTTGAACACAACCAGTTTCAGCACAACATTAATGCCTTGTGTGGCTCTTTTTCTTTTTCTTTTTTTTTTTTTAATAAATAATTATAAACGGGAACATTTTGTTTTGCTAGGAAGAGTGGTTCACTGTGCGGATGGGGTGAGGAGGCTCTGTCTCCAGCAGCTGAGGCACATCTCTGGTTCAGGTCTCGTGATGGGGTTGACGTGGGCCAAAGCCCGGTGCTGTGTTGGTGGAGCCAATGAACCTTCATCTGCTTATCATCTCAGACACTGCAGAGAACAGCACTCACAAAATCCTTGGCTTTCCAAGTCCCTCCTCCTCCAGGCCGCCCCCACTGTCCCTGGAGATGAGGAGGAGGGCTACAGGGGGTGTACAGGACCTAAACATTTGACATAGGGCTCTTTCTCCTAGGAAGCTAAGATCTGGATCATGTTTGGTACTAGCAGATCTTATGCTTTTATATGGAAGTGATAATAATACCAACAAGTAATAAGCATGGTGATCAGCAGTGATAATCATGAAGCACTTTCTTATTTACCAAATGACCTGGGAACATGTAGTCTCATCTGGTGGGGGTGGGGGTGGCAGTGTCTAGATGTCAACTTCTGTTCCCATCTTGCTTCTTAAAAGCATAATCACGGCTCTTTTCAGTTCATTCTTCAGCTTTCTCATGCCTAGAGTAGGAATGGGAAGGCCCACTCCAGGGTTTTATCTGACTCTTTTTGATAACTGGTGATATGAATGGAAAACAGGCACTTCATAAGACATCCCGCCATTCCCTCCCCGAGTTATATCAAATGCCACTGCTGCTGGTGAGAGAACATTAGCCCAATGCAAGCTTATTTTTTCTTTCAACAGATCAGGAATTCTGCTGGACAGATTTCCATTGGCTTTGTAAAATAATAAATGGAGATCTTCAAGTAGAAGGTAGGCAGACTCCATGAGGGTGAAAAACTTCTTTTTTTCCCCCTCTGTTCCCAGCCCTAGCAGAGTTCTGGATCAATAAATATGAGTTGAAGGAATAAATAGATGAGCATGTGATGTGGGGCTAGAGAAGGGGTGACAGGGGTGTTGGGACATGGCGTGATGGCAAACTGGCTTTCTGGGAAAAAAAAAAACAAAGACCCAATTTGTAGTCATGGCCAATTTCCATGGTGTGAATGCTCTCACTTTAGCTGGTTTCGCACTGAAGGTAAGAAGTCACTGGATGCTGAGTAGAAAAGAAAGCAGAGCAGTCAGATCCTGTAAGCTCCAGCACACCTTGGGCTTGTTGGTAAAATAATTGGAAACCAGTGGTGCTCCACTTCCTGTTTGTTTTCTGGAAGCTTCTTTCACTGAGCAGAAAGATTTGGAAACTTCCAAATTGTTTGAGCTTTGACAATTCTCATTCTCTAGCCAACATGGGGACATTCCCCTTTGTTTTGGCAGAGAAGAGAGAGGGGTATGAGTTGTGCATGGCAAATGTGGTTGGGAGAACTGGGGCCCGTGGTGGACATTGGTTGGAACCATTCTGCCGAGGAAATCCTTCCTCTTAAGCTTTCCTACTAGGATCGCTGCAGGCCGCTCCCCGTGCCTGTAGGGACTGACCAGCAGAGTTTTAAGTGGGTCATGCCAGGTGCCACCTTTGCAATGACTGCAATTTCCTAGGCTTCACAAAAGGCCCCAAGATTTTTGTTTTCTTCCCAAGATTCATTTCCTAGCAGTTAGATCTACTATTTCCCAGCCTCTCGGGCAAAATTGCGAGGAGTGGCATCAGCACATCTTTGTACAGTAGGCGAATATATTTGGAATGCTTATTTCTGAGAGCTGTTGAAGATGACTAACAATTTTACACCCCACAGAAGATCTGACAATAGATTTAGGAGTGGCAAATGGAACCACTGTTCTGTTTCCCTCTCAGTAAATACTTAACTGCAAAACCCGTGCTCTGCTACCAGAGCATCAAATCCTTGCACCCTGTTGATTAACGTTGGAAATGTCTTTGTGAAAACAATACATTTGGAAGAATTCTAAGGCTTGCACCGGAAGCTGATGCTGAAGGTTTGTCTTAATGCAGAACAAATCAGAGCGGACAACGTGAAAAGAGCTGTTTCTCCTGGAAGGATGCCACGTGCTTCTTCTCCTGGGGAGTGCCTTCCAAGCTCTCCACCAAATCTGCGAGATGAACCGATTCAACTGAGGGTGTCTGGCCCAGCTGGAGACCTCAGGGTCCACCAGGACCTCGAATGGGCCCAGAAGCTGGCTCAAGGTCAGAGCCAGAAATCACATTTTTTTTTTAGTGATTTTCAGTATAATGAACCAGTTTCCCATCACCTGGTATTTCCTTTTACACCCACAAACACCAACATTGACACCGGAGCATATTTAGACAGAAATGTGCGTCATAGCACTTGTATAGACTGGGGGCCCATTTTCTATCCCAACAATGATACCTGTTTAACAACATCAGCAGCAAACTAATATATATTAGTCACATTAGAAGAAAGACACTAGGGGACTAGACAAGGGACGCAAGAGGAGAAAGAGAATGATCGGTGTGCACAGAACTTTGCACACCTTTGGAAAAAATGTGTTTGCACATGCAAGACCCTGGTCCTAGGAATCCATTCCTCTCTTTCTTCATATGACTACCTCCAACTTGACCTGTGGACCTCTGCTTAATGGTGACTTCCTCAAAGAAGCCTTCCATAAACCCAACACGGGGCCGTCTCTCCCCATTGTGTGACAGATGAAACCCTCTCCTTTTCTCTGTAGCACACACCATGGCTGCTACTTATAACTTCATGTATGTGACTATCTGTTACATGCTTGTGGGTCCCACAAAGGAAGGATTTGAGCTAGTAATATTCCAAAAAGTCTGGTGAGCAGGTGCGTGCTGAACAGATGGGTGTTTAAGGTATGGTTTTCAGAACCACATCTGGCTGAGTGGAGTCCTCTCCACACGTTTGCGCCCCCAGCCAGCCCTGTGAGATAAACAGGAGAGGGCTTTAATCCCTCTGCTTCACGGCACCCTGTCTCAGGTCCCCAGAGGGGCAGTAACTTTCCAAGAAGAATCATCAACTGATCAAAAGCAGCACACGGGCAGGATCCTGTCTCCCAGCACTGGAGTCCCTTGCGTGACCCCGCCATTCAGTGGACAAGCCTCTCTGCGGAGGACGAAGGGGAGGGTTGAGGGTCTAGGGAAAGGACAGGGGAAACGCACAAAGAGTAATCCTGACAGAAAAGATTTACTCCTGTCATCTTCTCCTTTCTTCTTGCATTAAGGACAGTGTCGCCTGCAAACGTAAGCACAACTGAAACCTCATGAGGCATCACTTTTTCCAGGGCTGTGCCCAACTCCCCAGGGCGGGAAGAGAAGCTGTCCCTCTGAGTTAGTCTTTGAAGTTTCCCTCATATCTCATGCTTCAGGAAAGCCCTGTCAATCAACCCTGTACTTCCACTGGGAGTTGTATCCATTCATTCATTCACCAAATAGTTTGGGGGATCCAGCCACAGACCAGGCATGGTGGGTGCTAGGAGTGGTATGTGTGGACTCCAGTGAGGCTGTTGAGTGACCAGCTGTCCCGGCTTTCCAGGGATGTTGTTCCTGCTACTTTAGGTATTAGCTGAGGATGTGACACAGCCTGCTGTACAGAGCATAAGTCCCAAAGCCACTTCCATCCAGGTCCCCTGCAAATGCTTGCAAAAATGCAGATTCTCAGGTTCCTCCCCATACACGTGATTTGTAAGGTCTCTGGGGCTGGGTCTAGGAGCCTGCATTTAATCATCCCTAAGTAATTATTATGCATATTTAAGTTGGAGAATAGCTGGTGCTTAAGGCCATGAACTTGAAAGTCACTCATCCAGGGTTCAAATCCTACTTCTGCCACTAATGACTCATCCATACTTTCATAAATTGCATGATCCATATGGGCTCCTGTTTCCTTATCTGTAAAGTGGATATGATAATCTGACATCTGTAGTAGATCAGGTCTCAAGAAGAGCATTGGCTTTCCAAGAAGAGTCAACAATGGGTCAGAGGCCAAGCATGGGCAGATTCTAGTCTCCCCATGCTGGGGTCCCTCACATAATCCCCACCCGTCTGTAGACAGGCCTCTCTGCAGAGGGCAAGAGGAGGACTAAAGCCTTGGCTCAGTGTCTGCATAGAATTTATGGTACATTAAGTTATCATGATCGGGACTGAGATTATTGCCACAAGGGCTAGAGTCACAGGTTTCTTCTCCTGAAATTGGGATTGCTCCCCTTTTTGACCCAATAGGCAAAAACAAGATTTCATCAACTGTCATTCTAGAAATGACTATAGAAACATGCTTGCTTTTCCTCTTCCATTTCTATTATTTTTTCAGAAGTCAAAAGCACTTCTCCCTGCTCCCGGCAAAGGGCATCTCTCCCCAACACAGGCTCCCTCATCTATGCTGACCTTGGTATCTACAGTGCTCTCTCCTTAGCCTGATAAACTCCTGTTCATACTTCAAAATCCAGCTAGAGTATTTCTTCTTGGTAAGCTGTCCCAGTTTTCTGCTCTCTCTGCCACCTCTTCTCCCCATTTATTCTACTTAGGTGTATTCTCCAATTAATACATGATCTACCTTACTCATTTGGATCAAGAGTTGCAAACCATGGGGAGGTTGCCTAGCATGTGTGAGGCCCTGGATTCGATCCTCACCACCAAATAAAAATAAATAAACAAAATAAAGTTATTTCTCCATCTATAACTAAAAATTAAAAATAAAAAAAATATAGTTGCAAATCATGGATACTGGTCAAATCCAGATGGATATATGCATTTATTGGAATACAGTCACCCTCATTTTCTCCTATATAGTTTATGGCTGTCCTCACACACTGTAGTGGCATAGCTGAGAAGTTGTGATGAAGATCTTAGGACCCACAAAGCCTAAAATATTCAATCTCTGGACCTTTAAAAAATATCTGTGGACTTTTAACTAATAGCATCATCCTGAATGTGGAACTTAGCATATGGTGGACTATGTAGTAGATGCTCAGTAAACATTTTACATCAGTGGGTCCGTGTGTCAGTGACCATCACTGGTAGTACAGTTTGTCTTCCCTAAATGCAATCCTCTCTGGATCAAAGAGAGTTCTAGCCACTCCTTAAATGTGAACCTTGTGCTGTGATCCACAAAATGGCAGAGTACTCAGGCAAAGCATGGTTGGGAAGGCTGTTTTGTGTTCTATGCAAATGACAAGAAATAGTGGTATCGGATACCCAAGAGAGCTTTCCCAAGCTGAGGCCACCCAGCTCCTACCTTCCCGACGTGCCCAGCCCGGGAAGGCGGAGACACACTACAGAAGCCACTGTATTGACTGCACTCTCACTTAGGCTTTGTAGGCCACTCTTCCTCCCAGGAGAAGGTTCTACTTCATCTAGCCCCCAGGGCAATTGTGTGTGCAGAGTGGACCATCTGTGACCACCCACTAATGACTGAGAAGCAAATCCACAAGAGATAGTGAGAGGGTATGGCCAGAGGAGTCATTTTCTAAATAAAAAGAAAATGAAAAATCTATTGCGGAGACTGGACAGTATGTATGTTCTCAAGGAGAGTCTCCTCCTGCCATCAGTATTCATTTAGGACAGTCTGGAGAAGAACGTGGTGTGGTCTGCTTGCAGAAGCTCAGACACCTGACTCTGACCACAGACTGAGCCAGAAGGAGACAATCCACCCCTGACTCTGCATCTTCTTCGGGGTAGGTCCCATGATTTGAAACTTAAATTGAAATTTAATTCCTAAACTCATATGTTAATGGCATTTGGAAGTGGGACCTTGAGTGGTAATTGGGATAGGGACATCAAGGGATGGTTTTAAAAGAAGGGCTGATATCAACTTCCTCTGTCCTGCCCTGTGATGTCCTCCCCTTGTTACGCTTATAGCAAGACCAGGCAGGTGTCAGCTTCGAGAACCAGGAACTAAATAAGCTTTTATTATTCATAAATAACCTAGGCCATGGTGAGCCGTCTGAGCCACAGAAAGTGGGATAGAGCTGTGGGAGGGGACAATGATGGCATTGTCCTAAACCAGCTGAAAGAGAGAAGGCCAATATTCCATTGCAAAGCAAGACTCTCAATCACAGTGACTGTGACTCTCTTTAAATACGAGGGTTTCTAGGGAGGAAAGAAAAGCAAAGAGAGAGGGGAAAGCTCATGGAGGAAAAGGCCCATGTCCACCAGGGCCAGGGAGAGTTTGGAGCCTGCTCCCATCTTCAGGAGTTTAAGTTGCTTCCTGGTGGAGACGGTGGCAGTGAAAAGGAGGAGAGCAAACATGGGTTAGGGCTGAGACAGGCCTGAGGAACACCCTTCCCTAAAGCCCTGGTTTTCACCTGGGGACGAGGTGCCCCAGGAGGTGGAAGAATTCATTTTGCGTCTCAGTGACAGCGTCAGGCCTGGAGCCCAGATGGGCTTCCCTCGGCATGGCTTTATTTGCTTATGTTTGTGTTACCGTGTTACTTGTGTGGGCTTTGAAGGGCTCTTCTCAAATTAGAGAATATTCTAGAAAAATCTAGATCTTTGTTCCAGTCTTAGGAAGAAGGTAGGAAGAATATTTGTTGGAGGTGGTCAGGGTGGTCAAGTGGGCTTCTGAGCAGTGTAAATACTTTATAGGCAAAGTCGACTTTACTTGTCTTACTTAGTCCACCAAAACTTTATTAAAGACCTAGTGTTCATCTTCTGCCTTACTTGCAGGGAGGTCCAAAAAATCACAGTGTATACGTGTCTGATTTCAGAGCCTGACTGTCCAACCTTCAAGTGCTGATCCCACCAATAACCAGCTCTATGAACATAGCGAGGTTCATAGCATGACCGAACCTCCACCTTGGTAGGCAGGGACAGCAGTTGCATGGACCCCATATGTGCCATCAAGTTCAGTGAGATAATATGTGGAGACTTAGCCCATGGGTCACGGCTGCTCCTCATGTCATTAATTATTTCAGTATTTCTTTCCTACCCATTTATCCCTATTGTTTGGGATTGAAGAGGGTCCCCATTCCCAAATTCATGTCCCCACCCAGAGACTCGAATGGGAACTTCATTTGGAAATAGGAACTGTGCAGTTGTAATTTGCTTGGGATCCTGGGATAAGGTCCTACTGGGTAAGGGTTGGCTCTACACCCATGAATGTGGCCTTATGAGAAGAGGAGAGGACACACAAGGACACAGGAGACACAGCCATGTGAAGATGGTCGCAGGGATTGGGCTTGTGATGTCACAAGCCAAAGAATGCCACAGCCACTAGAGGCTGAGAACAGCAGGGACAAGCCTGCAGAGGGCCATGGCCCGCTGACACTTTGATTTCGAGTCTTGTTTTAAGGCATCAAGCTTGTGGTAATTTGTTATGGCAGCCCTGGAAAACTAGCACGCAAGTGGATTCCTGACTTATCACCCAGTGCCCCATCCCAGCACCCCTGGTGCCTCTGAGCAGGTGGCGCCTACCCAGCGCTCTCCGGCTCCCATGCCAAGGCCCCATGCAGCGTAAATAATGGAGAGATCGCCTATCCCTGAAAAACTGGTAGGCCCAGATGGCAGCGATGTTGTTAAAAGAAGAAGAAGGAGGGGGAGAAAAACCTGAGCTCGAAATACAAGTGAAAAATGAAACAACCTAATGGCCCAGCTGCTCGCACCTCTCCCCAAAGGTGTGCCCAGCGCTTTGCGGGTAGCTCGGTGGCATTTCCTGGAGATGTTTTACAAGTTTGTTTTGGCGCGATCCATCCTTTATGCTTTTCAGTGGCTGCTCAGCCCCAGGGCTGCTCATCTTTCCTGCCTAAGTGCAAGTCCCAGCCCCGTGGCCTGCTTCCCGTTCTCCACCAAGGCTGCCTCCAGCATCTCTGCATTTTGTGGTCCCTTGCCCCTTCCCTCCCCCTGTCCTTCTTCCCAGCTCTGGAAAAATAAGAAATGCACTTTCATTGTCTAAAGGGTCTCATGGCTGGGGAAACTGAGGAGTTGCAGGAGTGGCCATCGTCCTAGGAGCAGATATTAATTAAGTGCTGGTGACAGGCGCTGGGCTTTCTGTCTGTGGTCTCTGTGTCTTCTTCTGGGTCAACCAAGGTACCCTGCTTAGGACTTCACCGAGGTCCCAGCCGTCTCCTGCCGGGAGTTTTGACTTACTTTCTGGATGTTACCTGGAGTGGCAATGTCAACAAAGTCCAGAATGTCCCTTTTATTTTCCATTTATTTATTTTTAAACTTTTATTTTCAATCAAACATAGAAATTATATTTATTTATCGGGCGTGATGTGATGTTTTGATATAAGTCTACATTGTGGAATTGTTAAATCAAGCTAATTGACAAATCTATCATCTCAAATATTTATATTTTCTTCTGGGCAAAACATTTTAAAATCTCCTCTTTTGGCAACTTAGAAATATTTAATGTGTTGCTGTTTATTATAGTCACGATTCTGTACAGAAGATCTCTAAAGCTCATTCTGCTATCTAATTGAAACTTTGTACCCGTTAGGCAACATCTCTTCTTTCCCATTTGACCTACCTCACCTCTCCCCTGGTTCCTAGGTAAGTTGAGCATTTTTAAATTACACATATAAGTGAGACCATGCTGTATTTCTCTGTTTCTGGCTTATTTCACTTAGGTAGTATCATTCAGAACTATCCATACTGTAGCAATAGGATTTCCTTCTCTTCTTAAAGGCTGAATAGTATTCCATTGTGACTGTACCAGATTTTCTTTGTCTGTTCATCTGATGATGGACACATTGGTTAGTTTCGTATCTTATCTGTTGTAAACCACGCTGCAGTGCGTCTTGGAGTGCAGGTGGCTCTTCAGCGTACAGGTTTTTATTCCTGTAGCTCTGTCCCCAAAAATGGGTTCTCTGAAAATCTGATCAGTCTGATGTAATTATCCCCAAGCTCCTTCCCTGAAAATCTGATCAGTCTGACATAATTATCCCCAAGATGATTCCATTTAGTAGGACTTTGGTTTGGAAGGCATCTCTGAAGACTTGTAGAGGGGAAGGGAATCTTGTCCTGGGACTTTGCAACTGTGCAAACTCTTTTCTTGACCAGTATGTTTTTGTAAGCCATTCCAGGTAATAAGTGCTCCTTGAGGGGAGGAAGAGGTTTTCCTGAACAGAGACTTGCAGGCAATCCTGGTGCCAAGTTGTCCTGACCAATGGACTTAGACACATGCTTACTGATATATTGGGGGACTTCTGAGGTCAGGCTGCACCATGTATTCGTTATTTGATTGTGGGTTTCTCTTTTCATGAGAGCATCTAGATTTGAGGAAACACAACCTTGATTTCTTCTTTTGCATAGGGATTTTCTTCTCGGTGACTTAGGGAGGCATGTCCACAGCCTATTTCCTTGGAGTTCATTATTTTCGAAGTCTGATCTGTGTAAATATCAAATCACTTACTAGATGTGGCAGGCCTTCCCGGGGATGAAATCTGCAATGACTTCATCTTTCCCATAATCATCCAAATGATTCCTGAAGTGTGGACCTTTAGCGGATGGAAAATAGGAAACAGAGTCAAGCCTGGTCCTATCTTGAATTATATGTGACAGCTCCCGCCCACTTTCAGTGATGAGAAAAGTGTTAAGCTAAAAATATTCTAAGCAGATGTAAATCTGGGAGATGTGACGCCGCCACCCAGGCCTGCCAATTGTTCTACTTCAAGCGTCCCTTGATGCACAGTGGCCACCGTGTCAGGCAACCGGAGCATCTTTCACGGACAACTTGTTTGTGTGAGTGCACATCTGCTGCCTCCCTGGGAGATGGCACAGCCCTGTGTACCCAGAAACAATGGATCCCGGACAGCCCAGAGCAGGAGAGAAGAAATTCCCCTGCAGCCTGGGCATAGGTTCCGTGCAAAGGCACGTGCCTTGTCTCTTCCCTCTCGTGTTCTATTCCATTATCAAGAGCTTGATTCCATCTCGTGTTTGGAAAATACCTCCATGTGGCCCAGGAGAACCAGCAGCCCAAGGCCCATGGTAGAATCTCTCCCCCATGCTAACCAGTGGGATGTAGGACTCTTGTGGGGTGAGACTGTCAGTCTAGAAGCTGTATTCTGATACGAAGTCTCTTAGCTCATCTACAAGGAACAAAAACTAATAACTATCCTTTACAAAATGATAATAAAAGCAATTGCTGTATTTCACTGAACTTATCCTAAGTACCAGGCTCAATAGCCAATAGTTACTTTATCTTATTTTCATCGTTGACAAAGGTTCAGGGTGCTTAGTGTCTAAACAATATGGCACTGCAGTACATTGGGATGTGCACCATGGAGGAATCAACATGAGGTTTTTATTTCTTCTTTTCATCTTGGAATCTTCTAGAAATCTGAAAACATTGCATGAGATTTAACCTGAAAAATCCAAGTTCTTCTGAATCCAAGTTTTTCTAAGGAATCCTGTTTTTGTGGTCAGCTTCCTGGAAAAAAAACAAGGAACCCCCATGAACTTACCCCCCTTCCTGAATGGATGTAATATGTGGGTTAGGGATTGAGAGCTGGACTGTGAGTGGAGGTTGGAATGACTGTTCCAGCCCAGACACAGGTTCTTTAAAGAGAACACTCTGACCGTAATTTGAGATCTTGAGTATAGAGCCCAGTTATAGACAATTAAAGCTAAAACTCCTAAAGAATCTACGGGGCACCACTGGGGATCCCCATTCTTGGAAGTCAGGCATGACCTAAATGGACTTCTAGATCTGTTACTTAAAAGCCTTTTGTGCATGGTGAGAAATAGGGGTTTAATTTCATTTTGTTACATATGGATTTCCAGTTTTCCCAGCACCATTTGTTGAAGAGTCTCTCTTTTCTCCAATGCATATTTTTGGCGCCTTTGTCTAATATAAGATAATTATAATTTTGTGGGTCAGTCATGTGTCCTCTATTCTGTACCATTGGTCTACCTGTCTATTTGGGTGCCAATCCCATGCTGTTTTTGTTACTATTGCTCTGTAATACTGTTTAAGTTCTGATATAGCGATGCCACCTGCTTCACTCTTCCTGCTAAGGATTGCTTTAGCTCTTCTGGGCCTCTTATTTTTCCAGATGAATTTCATGACTGCTTTTTCTATTTCTATGAGGAAAGTCATTGGGATTTTGGTCAGAATTGCATTACATCTGAATGGTGCTTTTGGTAGTATGGTCATTTTGATCATATTAATACTTCCTATCCAAGAGCAAGGTGGGTCTTTCCATCTTCTAAGGTCTTCTTTGATTTCTTTCTCTGGAGTTCTATAATTTTCATTATAGAGATCTTTCACCTCTTTTGTTAATTTGATTCCCAAGTTTTTTGGTTTTTTTTTTTTTTGAGACTATTGTAAATGGGGTTGTTTTCCTCGTTTCCCTTTCTGAGGATTCATTCCTAAAGCCGTTTGTCTCATCATCTTTATGGTGAGTCTGAGTTCTGCTGGACAGAGGAGGTGTGAGGTTCTCAGGTCGCACTGCAGGTAAGCGCCTGGTATGTGGTGGGTGGCAGGACAATGCGGCTTCCATTGCTGTTGACCCTGTGAGACTAGCCTATCTTCTCCGTCCTGACTGAGTTCATGGCCCTCCCTCCTCTGCGTGTCCCAGGCAGTGCCAGGAGGAGTGGAGACCTCTCAGCCTGAGTCAATCCAAGCCACACGGCCTTCCCTGAGCCAGGCCCCGGCCTATGAGTCACGGGCCTTCTCCATGTGGACGCCACAGCAAATCACTTTTCCCATTATGAACAACCAGACGCACTCCAGTGCGGTGATGGAAAGTAATTACCAACGTAAATGATCTAACCAGACGCGGGTTCCGCGAGGTTTAACCCCTGGCTCTCTCTTTCACACAGTAATCACACACTGTCCCAGGGCGGCCACGGAGGGGCCTTATTACAGGGAGCTATGTGATCTCTCTGCCTACTGAACCGCAGGCCGGGGTGCAGCCCAGGGCATGGCACATATGGCTTTATTTGGGGCTTGAGTGACACGGGGAACATGGATAAATGGCCTGCCTCCCGTACAGGGCGTTCCAGAGCCGGCAGCCAATGGCTTGTGGCCTGCCTTCTCCAAGCTGGACTTAGAGGTTCCCATTCTGACGTGACTCGGGCACAGTACCACCAGAGACCGCGGGACTCGTGCCCCTTCTACTGAGCCTGCAGTTCCAAGCCCAGCCTTCGGGCCTCGCCAGGCCAATGTGACTGGCTCCTCTCTGACTGGCTTTGCCATTGCTCTTCATATGGGCTCAGCCTCCGTTTATCTAATTCTACCAATTCTGTGCCTGGTCACTTCTTTCTCTGCCAAACCCCAGGCAATCCACTTTATGTACATTTCTCATTTCACCCATGAGGTCAGATGATTATTATTCCCACTTTCTAAGTAAACTGAGATCCAGAGGTTGAGGTGATGTGCCCAAGGTCACACAGTTGGTACTTGGCAAAACCAGAATGTGAACCCAGCTCCCAGGGTTCCAAGCCTCAGCTCTCTGTGATGACTCTCCTCTGAGATAACAGGTCCA
The DNA here is from genome assembly GCF_964194105.1 of Spermophilus citellus. Lineage (NCBI taxonomy): Eukaryota > Metazoa > Chordata > Mammalia > Rodentia > Sciuridae > Spermophilus > Spermophilus citellus. Next base: position 62,211,024 of record NC_138200.1, read on the forward strand.
TTTACAAACATCAGAGTCAATGAACTGGCTTTGTAAGTATAACCCCAGGAAGCCCACCCAAAGCCAACTCACTGGCATTTTAAATGCAATAACGAGAAAATGGCACCAAAAGATAAACAGGTGGGCAACTTTGGTCTAGTGAGACAATCCTGATGTTTGTGGCCATTATTATTATTATTATAATTATTATTTTGTGATAAGAAACAATGTACCTACATTAAGTATGTAAAGAGTGCCAGTTTCAAGTGTGCAGTTTAAAGGTCCGGGTTTCCCATGCACCAACTGTGAAGAAAAGATGGAACACTTGTTCACTCTCCAAAATGTTTCTCTGTGTTTCTTCTATGTTCTCTTCCTCCATCCTCTATTCTAACTCGAATCATCACTGATTCCTTTTGCCTGCCTTTGAATTTTACATATATTTTGCATCTGTGTTTTGCACTCAGCCAAGTATCTGAGATTCTTCTGGACTGATTTGAAATGGATAGCACCATTATACCAATAGTTCGCCTTTGTTACTTACCACATAGTACTCCACTGTATGGATATACCACATCGGTTTACTTTTTGAAAAATATTAATTTTATAATGAATATATTTGTATTTATATAATTTATTTTTTGGACATAGGCATCCATTTTTTTTATGGATACATATTCCTAGAAATACAATTGCTGGGTTATATGTAGAGATATATGACTCCTTTCCATAGAAAATGCAAACAGATTTCCAAAATGGTTTTACTATTTTTTATTCCAATCTGCAATGTTTGAGAGTTTCTTTTGCATCCTTGCCACCACTTGGTAATGTTCTGATGACTATTTCTGATGAGACCCTTGTGCTTTGTCTACTTTATATAAAATAAATCTGAATTGTGTCTGTGAAATGAATCATATATCAGTTAAGTCTCTGTGTGTGTGTGTGTGTATGAGAGAGAGAGAGAGAGAGAGAGAGAGAGAGAGAGAGAGAGAGAGAACTTTTTAAGACATATGGTATAATTTACAAATCTGTGAAGAGGGATGGGTTGGGAAGATGGGGAATGAGAAGAACACTTTAAAGAAAAGGACCCTCACTCAGGTCAGGAGGGAACAGGGTGGGCAGAATCATTATGGAAAGCCTACAACCAAAGTTTTATTTCATGCATGAATAATTCTAGGTTTATCATAGGCCCCGTATCATATTTTATAAAGAGACACCTTCAATGACTGATTTTTTGCCATATACTTAACAAGCTGCTGCATATGCCCAAACTTACCCAAGTCATCAGATGGTGAATGTTTTATTCAGCCTGAGACATTAACTATTCATTGAGCCACTCTCTGGTTGATGCACTTATTCACTCTTTAATTCATTTCACAACACAGGCATTTATTAAGCATCTCTGGTGGGCCAGGCATGGTTCTGCCCGGGGTTACACCACCAGCAAAACGCAGCATAGAAGTCCAGTCCAGAAAGACACAATTAAATGAACACTGCGCTCTGGCTCGCTGTGACACATGGTAAAGTGCTCATTGGTAAAGTGCTCATTCATCCACTAAGCACCGAACGAACGCACACATTGCTTATGTTCTGCACACTAGGGCTGAGAAAGAGGCGGACATAGCTGCTCCTCCAAGCTTGTCACCCAGGAAGTGAAGGGAGGCAGTCATGAGCACCATGCTAGAGGTGGCTGTCGATGGCTGAGGAGTTATGGTGGCTGAGGTGAGAGCTCCTGGGGTGAACCCTGTTCCAGGAGACCATGATCTGGAGCAACCAGCCAGCACGTACTGGTCCTAAAGTCCCTCCCCACATTCCCAAAGGCTTGTCAAGCCACAAAGCCTTGAACACAAGTTCATGGAAAGGCTAAGCCAAGCTAACCACGCTGTGGTCAGGGATTGGACTCGCCATTTACATTAATGCCTTATTTTTTCACTCTCACCCAATCACAGGCATATAATTAACTTTTCATTAACACGAACACTGAGGCTTAGTCAGTGGCCGTGGAAATCCCGATGCATTTGATTGTAAAGAACCAGGCTTTAGGCACCGGGCACTTTTCATTCCAGTGTCTGGGATCTTTGTACTGGTGGCTGTGCACGCACTTGCAAACTGGGGTCACCCCAGGGCAAAGGGCATTTTAACAGTGGTGAGGGTGGTGAGGTAACAATAATGAACATAATGTTGCTTACTGTGTGCCCAGAGCTGTGTAAATCCTGACAATCATCCATTGTCCTCCCGATTTAAGGGTGAGTAAACCGGGGTTCAAAGAATTACTTTGTGCAAAGTCATTTTTATAGGTAACACGTAGGAGAAGGGGGTCTGACATTGGAGCCTCTGGACCTGAAGCCCTTAGGCTACCTTACCTTCCCCGGAGATGGACAGGTCCATAATTCACTTCAAAAGCCTCACGTACTGCAGGCTGGTGAGATTATTTACCATATTCTCAATGATACTTTGAAAACTCATGGGCTTAGTTCAGACTTAGGTAAAGCACAAAGATACATTTCAACTCTGCTATCCTTTAAATCCCTCACATTCCAAAAGAGTGAGGTTGTCTCTATTTTGTGTGATGTCAGGATTTCCTTGCTGGGCTGTGTCCACGCTGGTAGGGCTCCTTTGTCCTGGGAATCAAATGACTTAGTCTCTTTAGACAAGTTGGGCCAGGAGCCCTGGCTCTCATGTGGCCACTGGACATGCTAAGTCAGAGAGTCCTGAGACTCTCCCCGACCTTCTCCATCGTGGGGGACATTCTGGGCTGCAGGCACTCTCTGTGAAATAGGTAATAAATACCTTTTGGAAGTCTTTTGCTATCAAGCACCTGAAACCCTAGCATTAAATGTGCCCTTGCTTTCAAAGTGACCATCATTGTCTCTTTCTTCCAGCCGACGGTGTATCTAATGTGCACCGTGGTGTAAAAGATATAGATACAGAAAATACAGTGCAAGAAGATATATTCTTGCACATTGGTACCTTCATCAGGGAATGGTAATATCTTTTAAAGGTTGAACTTAGTGTTTTTTCAGAAGTGATCTGGGATTACTAAAAGTAAGAATCTGCTTAGAAATACTACGAGCTTCCAAATGTTAAAACACATAGATTTTTTTTCTACCATATATATATTTGTTACTGATAATTCAAGAATCAGCTCCCTAGGATTAGCCACTGATTCCTTCCAAGGCTGCATATCTCTTGACCCAAGTTCTAAGAAGCGATGTGCCTCTCAGAGCAGTGCAAGCAGGTCCCTGTGTGGAGGACAGGTCCTTGCGGGCTCGCAGCTCTTCTCATTCTTCATCTTTGTGGGTGCCTGTGAGAACCGGCTTCTGGTAGCTGCCACAGTGAGAGACAAAATGCAAACCAAACAAATAATCCATTTCCAAGGTTCGCTTCCAGAGAGAAGGATCTATTTATGAAACATATATTGTTCAGGTTCAGGGGAAAATCATGTCATCATTGCAAGGGAAAGGCATGAAAAGTGCTTTATTTTGCATAAAAATCCCCTTGCTCTGTGATTTATGTGGCTGAGGATTTCAGGCTGGGGGAGCACGGATCTCAGCATCCCACCGAAAGAAGTGCCATCTAAAGTGCAGAGGGAATCAGTGGTCACAACCAAACATTAGCATTTCTGAACCCGAGATGGGGCGGGAGAACATGGACGTAATAGAAAGAGAAATGTACTCTGCTAGTGGGAGACCTCAGAGAGGGAAGATTGACCTGAGGCTGTACATTAGCACCGAGAGCAGACAAATCATTTCCTGCAATTAATATTTGAGGACTCAGCTGAGTTCTGTGATCTTATGTAGGGTGTGTGGGATAGCATCATTGATTTAATTTACCAGTTACCTAGACGCTGCAAAGGGGCTGTCCTGCCCCCACTCTGGCTGAGAATGTTTTATTGCAAGCAGCCTCTGTCGATGAAGTGCCCTCTGAGCAAATCTACCACCGAGGAGGTACAATTCCACAGGGCTGCAGGCCTGGGAGGAGACAGGTCCAGACATCCTTCCAGAGCGTGAATCCTCACCGCTGCCTCCTAGGAAAGACATTGATCAGCTTCAATGCATCCAGAGATGGGGAGATAAAAACATCCCATGCCTATGGGAAGGCAGCATTTTCTATATCAGATAATTGTGTTTGTAAAGCTCTCTTACGCTGGACCCCAAATTTGGGCTGCTTCTAACTTCTGGTTTTGCCCCCTTCCTCTGCCTGGAGGACTACACCTTACACTCTACCCCTCGAACAGCATCATGACTAAGTGCAGGTGGTTTGTACAGAGATTCTTCAACCTCGCCCTTGACTGCATCCAAGGTTTTAGGCAAGTGACTTCCTGGTTTGAAATATGAAGATGATCATCACTATGCGCATATCAGTCAGGATGTGTTTTGTTTTGCTGCAGTAACAGTCAGCTACCAAATCTCAGGAGCTTCAAATGACGAAGGTTTTAATTTTGTTCATGCTTCATGCTCACATTAATATGGCCAGAGGAAGGCTCTGACCTACCTTGTCTTTGCTCAGCCCCCAGCGGCTGGAGCTGGAGCATTGGTAGTTGCATCCACTGGAAATTACACGTACCATTGGCACTCACATTCCACTGGCCTGAGAGAGTTACTCAGCCATCCCTGATTTTGAAAGCAATACTTCCATGTCCCTAGAAGGTGAAGAAGGTGGAAAGCTGTTGAACACAGAGGCCACACTGCCTCCCAGGATAGAGATTTAAGACATGCGACGTGTTTTGCTGAGTGTCTGGCACCTGCCAAAAGTCCCCGCAGGAGTTGCAGATTGCTGAGGGTGCTCTCTGGGTTAGATGGTCTTAGCTCCTTCTGCTGTTCCTGGTGCTGCATTATCTTAAGTCTCTTATAACATTGTCACTGCTTCCTCTAAAAATCCTACCTGCGTGTCTCCATAAGTGCAAGATGCACCACACAACAGCACAGCATTCCAGATGGGGCCAGAACGGAAGAGAACAGAATAACCTCCCTTTGTCCAGAGAACACATCCTAAAACCTTGGTTTCTTTTTTCCTTTCTGATAATCAGAATGCACCCCCAAGCTGCCTGCAAACTGAGCACCCTCCATCTCCTCTGTGTACATTTCTGTGAACTCTCTCCCTTATTCCCTATGAGTGCCATCAGATTTTGAGTCACAGAAGTTTCACACAGAAATTCCTCTCTGAATATCACCTGCTTGGGTTGGCTATCCTTCCCAACTGGGGACAATTACTTCAGATTCAGGCCTTCCTCATCCCAAAATTAGATACTGTAGCAGAGCAGTGCTGTAGAAACATCGCCCCAACTATCAGTTCTGACTACTGGCCAAACCTCAGAAGCAACCACTTTGCCATGTTGGAGGACAACTTTTTACTGTATTTTTAAATGGTTTTATTGAGATATAATTTGGCACAATAAACGGCATGTTTTTAAAGGGTAGAGTTTTGATAACTTTTTTTTTTTGTACCAGGGATTGAACCCAGGGGGGCTTTACTACTGAATCTCATCCTCAGCCCTATTTATTTATTTATTTATTTATTTATTTATTGAAAGAATCTCTCTAAGTTGCTTAGGGCCTCACTAAGTTGCTAAGGCTGGCCTTGAACTTGTGATCCTCCTCCCTGAGTAGGGGAGAAACGAAGACTCAAAAAGTCAGGGGCAGGAAAGAGCTGATCAAGGGGAACTTTGAGTCTGACTTTCAGGTTATACCCTCTCAGCCCCGTTATCCGGGAGCACTTTGGGTTTGCTGCTGTCTAGTTACAATCATCCAGTCTCCTCCTTTCCACTGCAACTTTTCCCGTCCACACAGCAACCAGAGCACACGTTTTAGCAATGTGTCGGGAAAAGGATCCTCCTCTATTCCTTACTAACTGTTGTGAGGGACTCCAGGTGGCATCTTAGACACCGAGGGCATGACCCTTGGGATGAAGGGTCTTTTGCATCCCGCAAGGGAGCCAAGCTGGCCTGCTGTCACAGCGGGACTAGCCTTACAGACAGGCTGTGTGCTTTGTGAGAGAGAAAAGGGAAAATGATTTGGAGAAATCCAAATTCTATCGACCCAGGCTGCACAAGCCCTGCATTATTCAGCTTGAAGAACTAATGTATGGTGCATGCTATTACCATCAAACTTCTATTGCAAATAATTCATGCTTGGAACTTTTAAAAGATATATTATTAACATTATCGCCAGCAGAATTAGACTGGGCAAATTCTTGGAATTTGATGGACATGATCATTCTCGTGTTCGAGAGTCTCTTTAAGTGTTTTAGTATTCAAACCTCAATCAGAAGAGACTTATAGTAAGGTAAAATATGACTCCAATTAAAAAAATGGTTGCTGGGTTAATTGTACAATATTGACAGCTACAGTTTTCAAACTCAATTCTCTCTTTCAAAGATCAAAAGTACTATTGGGCTAGGAGTTTTTTCTTTATTTGCTTATTTGTTTAGTAGCTTTATTGAGGAATAATTTTTATACAACATGATTAATGTTGATATCATGGTAAAACTAAAGTCTCATCCCAAGAGTACATGGGTTTTGATGGAGGCCAAGACTCTGTGGAACAGGCTACCATGAATGGCACCACCAATACCATGAAGAGTTAACAAGCCTAAAACCTTAGTTGTATTAATATTAGCTGTACCTTCTTTCAGAATGTGTCTTTGTTTTCTAATCTATAAGGTGCTACTGTACACTTGTCCATATTATTGTGAGGACCATTGCAAATGTTGGTAAAGTACCAGAAAGGCAGGGCTGGCACCAAGTGCTCTGTAGGGGCAGTCCTCATGTGAATGTGATTTCTTATCCTGGTTTGGATCGATTCTCAAAAAAAAAAAAAAAAAAATAGGCCTGGAAACACCTTCTGGCCACCATGTAATTAGGATTGCAGCAAAATATGTGCAATTGAAAATTAAACCAAAGACCCCACCCAAAATATGCTCTGTCCACACCTGATCACAGCTCAAGGGTGGTCCCACAAGAAAAGCCTGGGCCCTTATATGGAGTAGGAGCTTGGCCCGTCCCAGGACTCCCAGCTGTTCTTCTCCTCCATGCAGGACATGGCCACTAAATGAATGCTACAGGTAACTAGCATGAGAGGAACAGACCACTTGGAATTCCAACTTAAACCCCATATACGTAAGTGGGGTTCTCTCACCATCCTGCTGCTCATTATGTAACTTCTCCAGTGCAGACCCCTGGGGCCTCTGGTGTGGATCCTAGTTTATACTTTCCTGAAAGAGGACCAGGAAGATTTCAGGACAGGCCATATGAGCCACCACCGGCCATCGGGAAGGTAGGCCTTGTCGTTTGGAGGCTGGCAGCTACAGAACCTGAGAGCTGCTCCCCTGAGTGGTAGGTGGCTGTGCAGGGGCCCACAGAGGGCCAGGAAGCAGTGTGACACAGACACACCCACCCATATGTAGAACGTATGGTTGGGGGAGCAGCTTGGGGGCATTAAGGTTTTGGGTGAATGAAAGCTCAGTTCCCCAGGCCACCGAGCGACCTCATCTCTGCAGGTGGATTAGTTCTTCCACCCACCGTGGCCTCCCCATCCCCATAAGAACTCATCTCAAAAGGTGGCCTTTGTCACCCAACAGCCACAGCTGTTGGATCTTTCCTGTTGTCACTCAGGGAATACCTTTGAAAAACCTATTGTGCTAAACTCCGGAGTACATGCTCACCAGCGAGAGTGGTGACCTACAGTGATTAACATGTGTGAATATGGTTGCTTATTGTCTTTGGATTAGCTCCATTTGATCTCTCAACATCTCCCCATCTTGGGATGGAGGTGACTCATTCCTTTTTCATAGATGAAGCCATGGATGCATGTAAGGAGAGAAGACATGTGAACTTCAGCTCAAGCCTCCTCACCCCAAGCCTGGAGCGGTGGGTCTCCAGCTGCCTCCTCCCCCAGAGAGAGATTAACCAACTTTACTCCCCTTCTCCATGGGGACCAGAAAGGTGGTCAGGATGGAAGCCACGGAACTTTCTGTCTTGTCACTGCTCTTGGCTGACGTACAACCATGGAGCTGAGATGGGGTTCCAAGGCCTCTTGGCCCCATTTTTGTATTTTTCCTTTTCCCCTCTCTCTCTCCCTCTTTTCGATAATGAAACAGAGATCGCAGGAGAGCCAATGTCTTGACCAAGTTCAGCTCATGAGTCTCCAGCAGGCTTGATCCCAATTCACCAGCCCTCTTAAACCTTCTAAGGGTCTTACCTAAGAGTACGAAAAAATGTCCTTAACATCAAATAAGCCTTATTTTTTTTTCCTTCCAAATTTGATTGGAAAGCATTGTGAAAATGTTTTGAATCACCATTTGAAATAGGCAGCAGTACCGTCTACAAGTAACCCTCTGATGATGCTGACACGGGTTTGACATCAGGAACAACTACTTAGCCATCTCGTCAGGAATTTTGGGCAAATACGTGTCACGCATGATTATTATGCAAATTTTCAAAGGTATTTTTGAAGCACCAACATGCTTCAAAAGATTTGCAACCCCAGAACATCTTGTCCATGGAACCCTAGTATTAGCTGGAGGAATGAGATGGAGAAAGAACACTGTTTAATTTCCTGTAGCTGTTGTCAAGTTTAAGTTCATTAGAGCTTTCTGCTCAGCAGGGCGCACTTTTCCATCAAAGGCACAAGTGGCAAAGACAGTGACCTGACAAAGAGACCATTAGATGCTAAGAACAGTATTATATCCACTGAGGATCATCACTTCCTGAAAATCAGTTGAGAAAATATCCCAGAGCTGGGCATGGTGGTGCACGCCTGTTATCCCAGCAGTTCAGGAGGCTGAGGCAGGAAGATCACAAGTTCAAGACCAGCCTCAGCAATTTAGTGAGGCCCTAAGCAACTGAGCGAGACTCTGTATCAAAATTAAGAAAAAAAAATAATAAGGTCTGGGAATGTGGCTCAGTGGTTAAGTGCTCCTGGGTTCAATCTCTGGTACCAAAAAAAGAAAAAGATAATATAGCAATTTGTTCGTAGACTCCAGTGGTCTTTCCTCCAGTGCTGGGTCAGCAGCAAAGCTGGACTGACAGGCTTATTTCATGGACTAGTAGCCTTCTCCTTAGAGTCACTCAACAGGAATACCAAAGTTACCTCTGCTTCTGTTTCAGCAGAGTCCTGAGGAAGAAAACATTTGGTCAGAGCTTGCTATTACATATGTTTTTTGGCGAAAGAAGTCCTGTATGGTGCTCATAAAATGTGCCCGTGTGTCTTGGTGCTCCTCGGAGGTCTGGGAAGACCTCGAGGCACCTTGCTGGCAGAGGCCTGCTCTGCTCATTTTAATTTTGAAGTAAAGCATATATAGTCTTCACCAAAGCCAAATGGGGCCATTCTGCTGCACATGAAAAAGTTCTCGGCATTTAATACCAGCTAAAAGATCTGCCTGTGACGGTAGCTGTCACTTTTAGAAAACAAAGAGGCTACTAATTTTGCGTCCTGTAGTGACTATTCCTTGAAGGCAGTGAAAAATGCCATATTCCTTTTAAATATTTATTGAGTTCTTACCGCCTTTCAGACAGAGTGCTGGGGAAACACAGATTGATAAAATAATGTCCCTGTTCTGAGGAAGGCTCCTCCTGTCTCGTGGGGATGCAAGGCCTGTCCACAAGCAGGACACAAGCTTCACGGGGGACTGTCTGAGGCCAGGCGAGGTGGGAGAAGTGTAACCAGGATGAGATTCATGCATGGACTTCGAGAGGATGCAGAGGCGCCCATCTGCCAGGTGAGGAAATGTGGCAAGGCCATCGGGGACGAGAGAAGAGTGTGGCAGATTTGGGAATCGATGTGAACATCTATGTGACGGAAGCAGGGCTCCACAGGCGGGGCAGTGGGCGTGGGTTCTACCTGGTGAGCCATGGGGTGGAGGGGAGATCCATGCAGGGTGCTCAGGTGATTCATTGCAGGAGTGGGCACATGTGCAGCACCACAGCGTGATGAGGAGGCTGAGAGAGGGCTGCTGCTGGGGAGGATGGGAAGGTGAAGGTCTGAGCTTTCAGTAGCATGGCCAGGAGGAGCAGCGTCCAGAGATGCCTTCGCTGTCAATCACTCAGTGGGTCCCGTTGACACTCCTTGTTTGCTCCAGGCATTGTACTAGGCTCTAGAGACACTGGACAAGTGAGATGGTCCTTGTTAGTTTTCTGTGCATGGATCATGTTGCCTCTTGTGGAACCCACCCTGACTTTGGCAGGTGCCAGAGCTACCGTGAGGTGTCCCTGAAGCCCCTCATCATCCGAGTGTCTCCTGCATTTCTCAGTGCCCGTTAGTGCACTTGCATATTTCACGGAAGGACCACCCTCCCGATGCGTGATACTCGTCGGGACGGGGACTGGTGTTTGTCTCATTCACCGTCAGGTACACAAAATCCACTCAAGGAGCTCAGAAAATAAAACTGGAAAGAAGACACCAACCAAGAGTTCACCAAGTAGCAGCAAGAGATGGACACGACGCACCTGAGTGCCGCACAGTGTCACCACTGCCCCAGTGGAAGTGCGGACAGGCAGGTCTTGTCTAGGCCAAGTGCCAGCACAGGGCTGTGAGTGTGGCCAGGCTGGACCTGAGCCTGTCCACTTGGTGGACCCTTCAAGTCATGGAAGATTCCCCGCATGGGTATGTCCCTCGTCCATCTGGTGGGGATTATGTCTCCCTCCTCCAGAGAAGCAGAAAGGGAGCTGTCTCAGCTGAGGATGTCATAGAAGCCTTCCCGGGGGAGCTTAGTGTGGGCCGTCCTGGCTGTCTCCCACCTCCAGCTGTCAGCAAGAAGGTGGCAGCTTCCTGGACAGTGTCATGCGGGAACCTGGGGGTCAAGAGGGGCGAGGTGGGAGGGAGGGAGCCAGTGGAAGGAATGGAAACACATTTGTCATCTACCCACAGAGGCAGCCTCTGCGTAAAGCTCCAGGGGCATCTGAGTGGCAGGCATTTCCTTTCTCCTCTGTCTCTGAGAGATGGGAAGACCTTAAGGGATATCTTCATGTGGGCGGAGGCCAGAAACTCAAGCTCACAATCTGTTAGAATTTGGAGAAAAGTTCGGGATTTTGTATTGAGTTTCTTACCATTTTAAATGTAAGTATTTTATTCCCAGACTATAACATGGAATGAGAGAGGAGGTTCTTTGGAGTAGGCGAGGGAGGAGACAGCACTCACAGTCAATCAAGCCCACGCTTCTCTATGTTTTGGGTTTCAGCTTGAACGGACTTTCTCTCTGGAAGTCTTCTTTGAGTCTCTCACTGCTGGATGGATCGTGCGACCATATGAGAAGACGTGACACTCATCTGATGAAGTTCGTGATGAATAGCCTGCTTGATTTCTGCATCCACACCCCCACCCTCCCGACCTGAATCTAATTCCCATGAAGATAATGGATGCACACATTCGTGTAACGCATTGTGAGCTGACCCTAAGCCATTTGTGGGCTACTCTCTGCGGATATCATGGTGACCAGGGGTGATGTGATTTCTGCCCTCAACATGCTTATACTCTAGAGGTTTTATAATCCCTTCAGCTTCGCATGCCCCATCAGAGACCACTACATATCTGCCGAATGAATGAATCAAAGAGCAATAAGAGGAGGCTGGGAGGAATATTGTTATTTATTGCTCCACAAATACATTTTCTAAAACTGGACCACAGCCGCATTGAGAAGAGCCTATGCTGATTTTCAGAGTCCAGATAAATAATTCAATCTGTCTGTGCTCAGACGATTTATCAATGGGAAAAGAAGCTTTAGAAACATTTGCTTTGGGGAGATGGAGATGGGGCTAGCCCTTTAAATAGAGGTGCTGGCAGACACAGGAGCCTGCTTGGTTTAGCACCATTAAGAGGGTGCGGTCGCTGCACTTTTGATGGTTTCTGCAGGACTGACTGGAAGAAGAGCTACCTGCATTTGTCAAGAGCTTCAGTTGAAAACTCTGGCTGACGATGCAGCACACACTAATCGTGGGCTGCTGGGTCCTCTTCCCACTTGTCCAGGGACCCTGAGTTTATTTGGGGCAAACATGTTTCCAGTTCCATGCAAGACACTGTCCCCCCAGATCCTGGATGGAGGTTGTCATTCTGGCCAGTCATAATCGTGTCCTCAGGGTTCTGGTAAACCCAGAAGGCACAGCCACGGTGCACGCCTTTTCTCCCATGCTCCCTCTTCCAGACTTGAATGAGGATGAGATTCAGCAGCCTATTTGAGGCCTTGAGGCAAAGGCCAAGAGAAAGTAGAGATGTGCCCATCAGCATTCACTGCTAAACTCGGGTCTTCCAACCCTGGCCCCATAGCATCTGGGGCCAGATGATTCTTTGCTGTGGAAAGCTATCCTGCTCATTGGACAAGCCTGAGTAACACCCCTGACTCTGATCCACCAGATGCTAGTAGCATTTAGCAACAATCCCAAATGTGTCTGTCCATTTCAACAACCAAATCCCACATCCAGACCCCTGGGGGTTGGGGTGAGAGGGATCAGCCCTGACTGAGAATAATTTTATTAGACTCACACCAGAAATCACCTACCACTGGAATCCACTCCACACAATATCAAATCCTCATTTGTTTAAAACTCTGGAATGGGATTTTCTGTTCCTTTTAAATGAAAGCATTCCTTAGGGCATATACAAAATACACATGGCTGTCATATGTGTGATGTCTCACTGTTACCACGACAGAGTGTTGGATAATGATGCTGTCCTTCCTTCTGGGCCATTCCCAGGCCTACCCAGCACTGCTCTGCACCTCCTACAGACGTGTATGCATCCTGGTATTCCATCTCATCTCTGAGAACTCCCAGGATGGTGCCTGGAACTCAATACCATCAGCCAAGAGGAAGCTTCATATAGTTAGAATTTGGAGAAAATTCTGCCTCTCTGAAGCTGAGGCAAGTGCTCTGGGGAAAGCATTTCACCTTCTCTGAGCCTATAAGGTGGGATGATAACAGGATCTGCTTCCAAGTCCATTAAAAGGATTAAATGTCTTGATCCAAGGATGCCTTGGAAAAATGGGAAATTGTAGAGTCGGGCTCCTTATGTAGTATAAATTGAGAAAGAGAAATTGGATTGAAGATCTGGGGCCAGCGAACTTGAAGATCCTACAGGTCACTCTGCTTTCATGGAAGATTTCTGTATTTTCAGCACAAAAATGGATTGAAGTCAGTGGAATTGGCTCTTGAAACTTTGTGCTGCAAACAGTGAGCCACAGATTTATGCTTTGGGTTTTGTTTTTCATTTACAAAATATTTTGACTTTGTCACAAAGCTACAATACAGAAAAATGGTTAAATGCCACTGAAGGTCATCAACTGCATCATTCAACCTCCAGTGAGTATATCCTTGTGCAGCACAGGCCATTCATTGTGGGAGGAAGGCCTTTGGGTGTTGAGTTGCTCAGGGACCGGCCTCTCATTTGTTGCTGCCTTTTGCTGTGGAAACACTCTTCCCTCTATGGAACTCCCATTTCTCATGGTGCCAGGAAGACCACATTCTCCTGAACTGTTCTCTCAGAAGACAAATCGCAGCCCAAGAGAGTGAAGTGTCTCAAAATCACATTTAGGATGTTAGATAGATTTGGATCTTCAGGAAACAATTTGCTGTGCTGGTGAGCTTCGTATTCTAGTCTCAGCCCTGCGCCTCCATCTTCATTACGGGAGACCCACTGCGCACTCTTTCAAAATATGATACAGCCCAGCCCAAAACACTCCTGCAGGGATGATCCAAACCATTGGTCATGTCTGTAAGAGGCACAATCTCTTAAGAGAAGCAGAGTGGTTTTTCTCATCTTTCTCTTTCCTGGACTCCAGGAACCAGAGTGGAGTGTCTAAGAGCTGAAGTTTGTAATAATTACAACTTGGGCCCTGCCGTCATTTTGGTATGGTGTGAGTGTTAAAAATGGGATTTCTTAATTTGAATTATTGATCAGCACGTTCACTCAGACGGCCATTCTCCTCTTCGAATAGGCGGTAAATCTCAGCTGACAAGGAAGTACACTTTGAAAAATATCAACAAACTCTGGTGCTTCAAATACAGTCATGGGCTTTCTCTCTCAAGCTGAGAGCTGTCTTCCAAAGACATTCTTCACAGAGCGCAGATAAAACCCGGCATTTTAAGACACCAGGATACAAGTGGAGGATCTGTAAGGGAGAAAATAGCTTTGCTATGGCGTCTCCTAGGACAGCACTTCCTGAACATTCTTGTGCACATAAATCTCCTGGGGGTCTTGTTAAAAATGCAGATTCGTGTCCAGTAGGTCTGGGGAGGAGCCTGGAAGTCTAAATTTCTAGCAATGCCCAGCTTCTATTGACACTGCTGGACATGGTGCACCCATCAGAAAGGTTCCAGTACAGAGGATGACCAACTCGAGGCCCAGCTTTGCCATTGGGCATGTCACTCATTCCCAAATACTGGACCTCTGCTCCCCGAGGGGTGGATCAGGATCACTAGGTCCACATCAGAACATCTTATGGGGCAGGAGCTGCACACACTTAGCCAACAGTTCCCAACATCCATCAAAAAATGACCTCAAAGTCACCAAGTGAGCCCTCAAAGTAGAACTACTAAGAACCAGGAATAAATTATAAAACTGTAGTAGGTGAGAAATTATGGCCAAACCCAGAAAACCAGTTATGGTGTAGACCTGGAATGTCGCCCAAAGACTCCTGGGTTAAAGGTTTGTCCTCAACACAGCAGTGCTCACAGGTAGAGCTTCTCAGCAGTGGTGGGATCAATCCACTGATGGTTCCTAACTGAATGGGCTACAGGAGGTGGTGGGGACTGCAGGAGGTGGGCCTCGCTGGAGAAAGCAGGTCACAGGGGTGTGCCCTGGAAAGGAAGGTCTTATTCTCTCTCTCTCTGTCTCCCTCCTGGCTACCACGAGGTAAACAACGTTTCTCTGCCACTCCACCATGGCCTTCCACCATGATGTGTCTCCTTGGCCACCGCCTGAAAGCAGTGGAGTCAGATGACATGAGATAAAACTTCTGAAATTGTGAGTCAAGATGAACCTTTCTTCCATTAATCACTATTCTGAGGCGTTTTGTCACAGTGACGGAAAGTGGGACCCACACAAAAGCTGAGGGAAAGAGAAACAAAAGCCTCACAGAAACCAATATTTTTTGGATGACATTTGGTAAGAAACCCAGGGGAGAACTGAAGAGAAATAATAGAGGACATGAAAGCACACTTGAGATGAGCGATTAAAATCAATTAATAATAAAAGGCAAGAATTTAAAATGATAAGTGATAGCACTGGAATCAAATTAATGAAAAGGCAGATTATCAGCTAAGGTTACATATGTGTTAAGTATGTGTTTAACTGTCACATCTAAACACTAAAGAAATGAGGCCCAATGGAAAAAAGGAAAAGACATGTTCAAAGATATACTTCAAGAATGGTTTCCTAAAATAAAATAATATGTTGATACGTAATTTTAAAAAGCGAAAAGTAATTACAGGTAAAATGATTATTCTGGAAGAAAAAAAGATATTAAACATAACACAATTGTCAGGTCTAAAACAAGGAATCAATAACATAAATAAAAATGGAAAGAAAACATTAAAAAATATAATTTAAGAGACACATAATATGATGCAGGAAACGCTGATAGAAATCAATTGATGTTGAGGCATATGCTTACATGGTTCTCAAATTGTGAAGGAAAAGTGAGACTCTCGTGACAATCCAGTTATCTATAAGGAGGAAAAAAAAAACGTCAGATTGGTTTCAGGCTTTATGTCAGATGATAATCCAATACCAAAAGACAGTGTGGCAATGTATAAAACACCCTCAGGGAAAGAAAATGTGGCACCTAAAATCGACAACCAGTCCTATTATCCTTCAAACATAAAGGCAGCAGACAGATGTATTCTATCATGCAGGAATTCAAGAAATGTAGCTGTCCAGTGGATTTGAAACCATCTCTTTATCTAGACATTTAAACAGGGACATTCTGGCGGCACTGTATAATTTTTGACAGGTGCATATCTGTTCCTACCACAATCAGATGAACCTTCTGACCGGGCTGGCTGTCTTGGTCAAGAAGAGCAAGAGGCCCAAGCACATAGATATGACTGCTATTGAGGCCCGAGGTATCTTGTGTGGCCACAAGGGAGGTGTTGCTGCCTCGAGTTCTTGCAGCGGGCTTAGTCAAGTGGGTCGATTAATTGTTAATCACCCAGTCTCTGCTTCCTGCTTCGGAGATTGGCAGTTGGCCACAGCTGGCTGCAGAACACGAGGCTGGGTTCCAAGCCCAGCGTCTCTATCCTTCTTTTCACTTGTCCCCATTAAAACCACTTCATCCTACTCCATAGTTGAGCATCCCGAGTCCTCAGCACACTCATGAATATTCAGCAAATACTGCGCTAAGCACAGAGGACATGACATTGAAAAGAGAGGTGCCATCTCTGGTATCATGAAGCCGAGAGAAAGAGAAAGCATTGGGCTGATGAAGTCCCTGCATTCTTATTTAATTAACTAATATAATGAGGGCAAGTGAAATGAAATCCAAAGTCAAAGGGTAATGGGGATGGAGGGAAGGGTGCAATCCAAGGAAAAGCGTCAGGGCAATTCCCAGGAGGAAAGGGAGCCAATGTTGAGGTTGGACGGCTGCTTAAGATGGTTAGGAGCAGTTCCTCCCGATAACTTGAGTAGTTTTAGGAATGGCGGTTGCATGGGGCAGCTCTGAAGCCGGGCAGGAGAGTGGCCAGTCCCGGCAACCCAAGGATCAGTGTTTTAATTGTGGTAAGAGGAGGGGGACTAGAGCATGCTAATGAGGGAGGTGATGTCAGATCCTGTGTGACCTTCAGTGTGTTGGTTGGTGAGGAGTCGGCCCCAGTGTCTTGGGCAGTTACATTCTCTGTGATGGGATAATAAGGTAAGTCTGGGACTCTTCAAATCAGACGATCCTTAACCAATTAGGCCACTGTTTGGAGTGGGCCAGGGGTTCCACCTTCCCAGGAGGGCTGGCTCCAGGGACAGGTTCTCCATGACCTAGCAGCCAGCTTCCCCGGTCCAGCTCACTTTTCTCCTATCATGCACGGTGGACTGTCCACTCCAGAGAGATCATGGGCTTTGGCATTGCACACAGATTGAGTCAAACTCCGTCTCGTCACTTCCTAGCCAAGTGCCCTTGGGGAAGACTCTTCATGTCATCATTCTCATTCCCTTTCTCCTTTATTGAAAGTGGGGAGGCTCTGTTGGGTCACACTAGAGGGGACTAGTAACAGTATCCGCCTTCCCTAGATGGGGGCCATGGAGCTTGAAGTCAATAATGAATCAGCAATGGCCAGCAATCTCTGGCCACAGGGCCTGGCCCACAGCAAGCAGATCTTGGTGCCTTTTTGTTATTGACCTTTCCCAGTGGCAGGTGTGACAGGGCTTCTGCTCAGGGCTTTGTGGGGTAGCACACTCCCGTTTTAGTAAGAGGTAGCAGTTGGGCTGGCCATCTCCCACCCCTCTGCCACACTGACGGCAGCTGAGGTGGACCCTCACATCTGCCACGTGGGCCATGGAGGTCTGCGTCTGCCCCAAAGGTTCTTGGAGTTTCTTCCTCCGAGGAGGGAAACTGCTTTGCATGTTGTTCTGTTCCGTGGATGTCCCGCTCATTCCATAGCCATGAATCATGGATGACTTCAAGTAGCCCAGAATATTCTGCAAGTGTAATGTACAGCTGTGAAGGCTGTATGTGTCAGGGGACAGCATGTGAGGCAGGCACACATGGAAAGCACAGGCTTCCACGTTGCTGGGGATTGTGTGCAGAGCCCCTGAAGGTTTGCCAGAAACCTCAATGATCTGAACCCTTCATAGATTCCAGAGAAGTGGATCTTAACTTTATTGGGGGTGTTAAGGATGTGTGATGGACCCCTTTGAAATTATGATATAAAAATCTGAGGTACTGGCGATCTCCATAACTAGCCAACCAGATGGGATCAATCAGAGTAGGCATGTGCTATTAGCAGCCGGGACACTGATACTAGTTTATGCCGACTGCATCTTACAAACAATATTATGGGATTCATGACTCCCTACTCCCAACCTATTAATTTCAATAACAAGCATTATTTCTTAAGTACATACTCTTTGTCAGATTCCAGAGATGCCCTGGTGTTTCGGCAGCGAAGACGACCTGCCTGGCCCCTCAGATTTGCACTGCGGTCGAGGAGGCAGACATTAAACCAATAATCACACCAATTCCTGCGTAATTAGAATGGTGGTGTTATGTTGAACAGGAGAAGGGCTGAGAGCACAAAGAGCAGAGGCCTGACTCAGCTGGGAGACCAGGGCTGAAGGGGAAGCAGATTAGAAAAAACTCACTTCCAGGAGCATCCAAAAGGATGAGTCGGAGTCAGGCAGGGAAGGTGGGAGAAGAACACAGCTGAGAACCGTGGTTGGGGAGGCCTTGCAGAGGGAGAGCTGCAGACATAATGCCGGTGAGACTTGAGTACGGAGGTAAAAATGGCCAGAATGAGGAAGGAGGCCAGAGACATGGGCACAGCAGACCTGTCGCAGCCACGGAGCCCATACTGAGGACCCAGACTTTGCCACAGATAAAGTCCAGTGACTACAGAAAAAGTCCTTACAGAAAAATACCCCCACAACTATCCTACCAAAAAATGTAGCTGTGTTCAGAGATCCTCCCGCCTAGTCCCAGATGATCCATTCATCATCCATCCATCCATCATCCATCCATCCATCTTCCATCCATCCATCATCCATCCATCCATCATCCATCCATCCATTCATCCATCATCCATTCATCCATCCTTCTATCCTCTCTCCTATCCATCCATACATACATCTGTCCAGCCTCCTTCCTCCCCTCCCTTCATCTGTCTGTGCTCATTCATTCATATATTCGCCAATAATTTATTCAGTTTTCCAAGAACATCATTGCTGACTGGTGAATGGATACAGTGAACGGGACCCCATCCCTTCCTTCAAGAGACTGACAGGCAAATAAGAGACAATTAAATAGGAAAGGGTGATACAAGGAAGCCTCAGCTGGATGAAGGCAAGCACTGGGTGTGAAGAGAGTACAAAGAAACAGGGCACAACTGTGAAAGAACCTTCTAGAAGTACATGGACAGTGAAATGGGTATTGGGTCAACAGGGGACAGAAAGTGCAAAGACCAAAAGGTGAAGAAGATGCAGATGTTTGGGGCATTGACTGGTTACAGGGCAGCTGGGTCAGAGGTCGGGGTGGGCTGGAATATTGAGAGGTGGAATTGGAGAGAGAAGTAGGGGCTGTGCCTACAAAGGCCAGTGTGTGGCTGTTAACAGTTTCGTTATCTTTTGTTTGGATGCTTTTAGTTTGTTTGCTCTTATTTTTGTTTGTATTTGTTCATTGTACTGATTGGTTGGTTGGTCGGTTGGTTTTTAGCAGAGGACTCATATCAGCAAGGAGGAATTCTGTGCTTGAACTGAGGTAATTTGATAAATACATAAAAAACCCTGGTTTTAGGGGCATATATTTGATGGGACAAAAGAAATAACACTGATTGAGTGTTTACTGTGTACAAGATATCTGGCCTAGTTGGCCTCTTCGAATCTCAGGTCCCTAGGAGCAGAGAAGGTGTGACAGAGGTTGCAGGTGGAGAACCGGGGCCTGTGGGGCTGCAGCTCTGTGAGCAGGCCACACAGCTCGTGGGTGCAGAGCCGGGCGTGGGCCCACGTCTGTCTGACTTCGCCGCCTTTCCATTACACCAAGCTTCTGCTCCATCTCTCCCCAAACTGGTCATTTCCAACTGTGTGGACTAGTGATTTCCAAGACTGCCTGGAGGACACCCTCCATTACCCAATTATCCCCAGGAGAGATGCCAGGCTGTCCGGATTCTTTTCAAAGAAAGCTCTTCTGGAGTAGTTGGAACTGGGTGGGGAAAGTGCATTACCTATTGAAAACCTAAAATGCATGTGAGGTGTGCGTTGAGCGTTATGCCAAAGGCTTTAGCTCGCTTATTACAGGACAGGCATCTTGAAGTCCCCATGTTATGGAGGGCAACGTGGAGCCTTAGATCAGATGACTCCTCCAAGGGTACTCACTAAGTGCTGGAGTTGGGGATTTGAACCCAGGTAGTCAAACCCCCAAGGGCCCAACCCACTTTCAACTCAGTCTCGAGCCTCTGCTTCCACAGAAAAGGAGCTCTTGGGAGCAGCATGGAGACTGTTTGTGGCCCAGAACGCTCCACAGGGAAGCTCAGGAGGACTGGGGAGTAGTGAGTTCCACGCATACTCGGTGCACCCCAGAAAACAGCCATGGCAGAGAACCTTGGAGCCACACTGCACCCGTGCCTGGATAGCGCGGGCTCAGCTCCCTTGTCCTTCCTGAAGATGGAGCTTTCCTTTCTGGTAAAGCCATTTCCCTTAAATCTTTTCTGCAGAAGAAAACCCAGAAGGAGCTTTATGAGGCTCCCTTCAATTAGTCGGGAATTTTCTGTAAGCTTGAAGCGCGCCGGCATCAAGCCCAGCGACAGATAGGCCTGTCCTCCCCCTTTCTCTCTCTCTCTCTCTCTCTCTCTCTCTCTCTCTCTCTCTCTCTCTCTCTCTCTCTCTCTCTTTCCCCTTGTGTGCAGTTTATGTGGAACATCTGGTTTTAAAAGTGTCGCAATTTTAAAACATATTATAATGCTCATGGGATCCGAATATCAACAGCTGTCTGTTGCGGTGAACCGCTCGCCTGGAAGACAGTCCCCCAAACCGAGTTCTTAAATAAACAGAAAGCATCCACCGCACGTGACGCCGAGCAGCACCCATCAGTAAACGGAATATTTAGACCAGATGAGGTGCAAACAATGGCTTTCTTGATCTGTCCAAGTAGGAAGGGCCGGGGATCTTAAATTTTTTCAGTCCTGAATTTCTGTGAAGGTCCTGGAGACTTTGAACCACGCCAGCCACCTGAGAGTCCTCACTGAAATGCTTCTCTTCACCTCCTTCTCCTTTCCCATCAGGGCCCGCGGGCCTTTTGGCTTCACTCCGCTGCCATCTCCTTATTTCTTCTGGATCAAGGTCTCCAGAAAAATAACGTTACTTGACTTTAGAACCATTTGTTTATCTCTTCTCTCTGGTTCCTAAAGTCTCCGGGGAAGAATTCTCCCTCCCTCTCTCTCTCTCTCTCTCTCTCTCTCTCTCTCTCTCTCTGTGTGTGTGTGTGTGTGTGTGTGTGTGTGTGTATGTGTGAATTTCCAATGTTTATTGTGTACTTATTTATTCTTTCTGTGCATTAAATGAAGCCTTCCCTCTGCTAGCTCTTGGTGCAAGCATGGTGGCTATTCCCGGCTACCGTAGGCATGAGGGAGAACACAGGTGAAGTAGCCTGACCAAAATCTCACAGCACACGCATGGTAGTAGACTCAGGTCCTGCATATGTGAGGAGGCTAGCTTTTCATGGATCCATCAGAGTTTCCATTTGGAGCACCCCAGGAGCTAGAGTACCAGGTTTTTAATAAACCAATTTAGAATATATAATTCTTTAAGTTTGATTATGGGCTTAAAGGTGAAGGATTTTTAAGAGTTGTTTTTTTTTTTTTTTAATAAAGTTACTTCCTTTTTTTCCATCAAATTATGGGGACAATACAGATAGCTCTGAGTCAGTGTTGTTTGGGAATGAGTGGGCAGGGAAACTTTTGTATAATTTATCTATATGTGAATATGGATATTTAATTCGTCCTCTTCCCTTTAATAGCTTATCAATTAAATGGGGCAAAAGAGAAGAGAAGACAGCAGCTGGGGGGGATAAGAATTTTTAAAAAACATTTTTGCCCTTCAAATGAACTTCATAGATATTTACCGAAGTTCAGCTAAAACAGAAAACCAGAACCACCAAATTGTGTGTGGGGTGGGGCCAAGATGCAAAGTGTGGAGTTCTGCACATGATGAAGCCTTATTTAGAGTATATGGTTGGTTTTTATTCCATTTTTTCACAGTGGAGATGACTCCTAACGAGGAAGAGAGACATGCACAGTTTTCAAACGTGTTCTTTCAGACCAGGTCATCATTAATTCCCAGGGGTCACGAGTGGAGCCCCCACTGCTTCCATATCCGGATCTCTAACAGTCTGTGATACCCCTTAGCATTTGATTTCCTTGACCTAAAGTTTCGTGTTGTGGCCTCTGTAAATAGATAGATCTGACTTGGGTACTGTTTGTCCCCTGTGGGGTACAAGGAGACCTGTGAATAAATGGCTGGAAACATCTGAACTGAATTCAACCCGCTCCACTGGGGAGTGTGGGGAGACACAGCATCTATATCTCCAGCTCCTGGTTTCACCTTTATGTTAATTCTGCAGCAGAAAAGTGTCCTGCCTACCTCCCCAGGGTAAAGTCAAAATCTACATTTAAATGGAGATATTGCAGGCAGTACAGTTCGGAAAAGCCAGTAAACACAAAAACCCTGCTGCAGTTTAACTGGAAATAAGCTCTAATAAGTTAAAAAAAAAAAAAAAAAGAAAAAAGAAAGAAAGAAAGAAAAGAAAAAGAAAGAGAAACCAGGAACAAGAAAAGAAATGGTACATGAAGCAGTCTGTGTCTTTCTTCTGGCAAAAGTGAAAAATCAAAACCAGACAAACGCAAAAGGACATTGGATTGGAAAAATCCCAACAAACAGGGCGTTTTCTGTCACCAGGGTTTAACTATAGTAAAGGCACGTTCAAGTTACCAACCCAGCGGGCTTATCTTTGTATTAAAACAACAACAGAAACAGATCAGGGCAGATATTAGGGTGTTTTGATACTCATATTTCCAAACCTCGTAAAGTATTAGTAGCTGTATCAGCTATAAAAATTAATGCCTCCAGATGCTTTTGTGTCCCCTCTTCAATTTCATTTTATCATCATTTTTTTTCTCTCTCCTTCCTCTCTCCCTCCCCCCATCTCTCTCTCTCTCTCTCTCTCTCTCTCTCTCTCTCTCTGTTTTTGTCTTTCTATCCTCCAAACTCATTTGGGGTTCCAGTGCTTATGAGCTTTATGAGCTTGATAAGACTTGTAAAGCAGGATTTCTAACAAAAAGGGCTGAACAAAAGTCCTCCGGATTCCTTCGATTTGGCTTTTCTGTGGTACAGTTACATTACGAAAACAGATTGTGATCACGCCGTCCAACAGGAAAGAAAAAAAAATCTGGCCTTCATTACCAAGTTACTTGCAAACTCATTTTTTCTTTCTTTCATTCATTTTTTTTCCTTCCTTTTTAATAGCAAGGACTAAAACTTGCAATTTCCCCAGGCCTAACCCGGCCTTTGAAAATGTTTTCAGGCCACTGTGAACACCAAACTCAATTCTGAATTTGCATTTACATAATATAATTTTTTACCATCAATTAATCGATCACATTTAAATTCCTAAAAGTATTCAGTGAGTAATAACTACCCCCGGGTGCTGTAAAAAGTTAATTTCCAAACACAAAGTCCACTTTGACTTTCAAAAAGCTGTGCTGAGTTTCCCAATTAAGTCAAAAGCAAAAAAGAAAAAGTTCGTTGTTTGTTTATTTGCTTGTTGTTTGTTTTAATGATTATCCTGAAGATTATTCCATGGTTATTTGGGTTAAAGAATGAAGGTACACATTAAGGTTGTACAGCCAGGAAGATTGAAAGGAGTGGACAATGGAGAGTTTGTTCTGGAAGGTTCTAGCTGTCCTAACTGCATTCTTCATGAACGTTACTGTAATAGGCCATTTTTTCCCACTTTGGGTGTAGGATGGTCACTCACCTATAGTCATAAAATGACAGCATTAGGATACTGGAATTGTGCCACAAATTCAATGCTGAATGGACAAAAGGTATTCAATAAATAAATGAATAGTGTACCATCATGAGCCAGACAGGATTTGGTTTTTGGAATGAGAAGGCCTGATTTAGAGACATTGGTCTACAATCACCTTGCTACAATCACCTGGACAAGTCACTTAACTTCTCCCTAGACGTTAATGCCGATCTTCAGAGGCATTGCCATAAGCAATTCAGTTGTGGTGAAAGTGAAGCAAATAGAGAGGCTCTTTCTGGACAAATGCAGATGTCCAGATGCTTGCAACACCAAATCGTGCAGCTCATAGTTTACTGCTCCAGGGAAATGCTTCCTGGCTTCTAGGATTTCTTTCTAATGCACGTGTATTAAGCAGACAAATGCTATCACTTTTATTTATCATCCTGAATCTAGTTTTGCAGGACCCCAGTGGATTATTTCAACCTTGGTTTTAGATAAATAGTAAATAATAGTTATGTTACTGACTGACAGGCAGTACAACCAGGTATTTGCAATGACCAAAATAATCAGACCATTAGAAAATGAATTGACCTGGGATCTGCAATCCTGTTGACCTGGGTTTGCACACTCTGTGCACAACCATTACATGTTGACTTGTCTGTCTCTCCATCAACACTATGACCTGCTCAAGGGCAGAGACCACAGCTTCTTCATTCTAGAATATCCCCTTCCTCTTCCTCCATAAAACACCTAGCATTGGCCTGGTCTATAGTTGGTGCTCAATAAATGTTTAGTGAATGAATGGACAAACGATAGGAGAAACATAAAACCAATGAGGCGGAATTTAATTCCACACCCTGCAAATCAAAATCAGGCTGCAAATGGAGGCCATTTTCGCAGGGATATATCTCAGCGTCACGTGCAGTTAATCAGAACACAGCAATTTTTTTTTTCATAAGCATAGGACAGATTATATATATTTTTTCACATGGCCCCTAAATAGCATCCTCTTCAACTAATTTCAAAACCAAATGGGATGCTTGCAACACCAAATCGAATGCTGATGTGGGCTGGCGTGTGGATAATTCACAAAGGCTGAATCTTCGCAGCCATGAGAAAATCGGGCATGGCCAAAAGATTTAGTGGAAAAGATGGGGTATCCTTGTGGCTATAAAATTGTTCCCAAATTTCCAGCAAATTGCTCTAGCCAGGATCCCTTGAACTGGACAGCCTCAAACACAATTCTTTTCCACTTGGACCTGACTTGAGACTATCACTTGGGAAGCAGAATGCAGAGCAGATGTGCATTAATAGTTCATCTATTTACTGTATTCATAACCCAATTATTTTAATCTGAGCAGAGTCTGGCTTCTCTATAATTCCTTGGTCTTGGGGTAAATGCATTCTCCTCGTGCAGCTCATAGTTTACTGAGTTGGCACAGCCTGCTATTGCCCCATTTGGGAAGCTATGGGGAGGTGCATAGCAGACCATGAGGTCACAGTAGATCTCTGGACTCAGATTTCCTGAAGGAAATACTAATGCTAGCTGTGGGACCTTGGGCAGGTGTCTTAGCCTCTCAGTTTATAAGTATGGCATCTGTGAGATGGCGATCATATTCCTAGTGATACTTCAAAGGATAGTGAAGAGGATTGCATGAGCTGATTTAGGGGAAGCACCCATAACATCCCCTAGCATGGAATCAACCCTGTATAAAACTGCTCATCTACTCTAAGACGACATTGACTACTATATATCAAGATGATGAATTGCTTTTAAATCCGAAATTGAGACCTAAATGCTATTTGGTATCTGCTGCAAAGCTATTTCCCAAAAGCACCCAAACAGGGAAAACAATCCAAACACTAAGCAAAAACTCTCCGTGCATATTCTCGGGGTTAAAATTTCATTTGCCAACCTGAAGGAAAATAAATGAAAAACAGTGAAGTTATTTTTTTAAATATTTTTAAAAAAAGAGGATACATTGAGGAATAAAGTGAAAATTTCATGAATTTTTAGGCTGCCAGAACCTTTTTAAGAAATTTCATATTGGTGTTTCTGCTTCAAGTTCATCTGTCCCTTATGCCCAGAGTTCAACCCAGCATATATGGGGCCAGAGGTGTCAGGACAGAGCCTGGCTGTGTTCTCGCCTCATGGCAAGAACTAGAGAAGACGCCCTGGGTCACTGTATCTTCTAACTCTTGAATACCAGGGTTTTTGTTTTTGTTTTTTAAATTTAGTTAGACCTATTTGATTGCTGTTTTAACAAAATAAATTATTACAAAAATAAAAATAAGACTCCAAAATATAGTCCCCACTTATTATGATCTAATAGATTTTTTTTTGGGGGGGGTACCAGAGATTGAACTCTGGGCACTGGACCACTGAACCACATCCCCAGCCCTATTTTGTATTTTCTTTAGGGACAGGTTCTCTCTCAGTTGCTTAGCGCCTCACCTTTGCTGAGTCTGGCTTTGAATTCAGGATCCTCCTGCCTCAGCGTGCACCACAGTGCCAGGCAGAGAGTTTAAGAGACATACAATTGCTCAGCCAAGTTGTTATAAAATTCCCTAAAGGTGGACTCTGGGTCTCTGTACTTACCCAGCTGTGAACTGGTAAAGAGCAGTCTGAACACTGCCCCAGGCGACTTACGGGTGGAACTCAGAACCTTGTCAAGTGAGAAGTGTGCTCTGCGTGGCCACATAGGTCAGACCCCTTATTAATTAATTTCAACCTCATGCAACACATCAGACCACACTGGAGCCCAGCAGTGAGCTTGTCTGATTCCTAGTTGGTGGTTCAGACAGGGTGAAGCTTGTAGCATGCTCTCAGCAGGAAATACAGGGGTCCTTAGCATCCTGGGGTCCTGGGCTTAGTTTTACAGACTATGGGATCTTAGAGACTCAACTTGCCTCTATAACCCTGTGGGAGGTAAGATGTTACCAGAAAAGGAGCAGAGGAGTGAGGTGGTTGGTCCAATATGAGGAGATCATTCTAGCACAGTGGGGTTCCACAGTTTTTGTATCTCCCAAATCTGAGAATCTACCGGAATACAATGCCCTTCCCGTTAGAAGATTCCAGAGGCCCAGGCATATGTACCTGTACATATATGTGTAATAAGGGTGCTATAGTCAAATCTGTAATGTCCCCCCAAGGGCCCCTATGCTGCAGGCTTGATCCTAGCCATGGCACTATTGGGGCCAAGTGGAAGGACCAAGTTGTGTTCCTTGAAGGGGAGATTGGGACCCTGACCTCTTCCTCTTTGCTTACCAGCCACCATGAGGTGATCAGTCCTCTTCTGCCACATTATATACTGTATCACTACAGGCCAAAGCAATAGACCTGGAGACCTCAGACTGAAACCTCTGAAACTTTGAATTAAAATAAACCTTTCTTCATTTTAAGGGGACAATCTTATGAATTTTGTCACAGTCAAAGAAGTTGACTAATATGTAAGGGGGTGTTATCTTAAATTCATCCCAGTATCCCAGCACACAGTTTCCCCCACGAGCCTGAGAACTGGTATGGACAAGGGACTAAACTGGACATTTGTAAATAGCCCCGCCAGGAGCGACTCTGACCATTTCTTAAAACTTTCACTCTCTATTCAGTGTAGAACTGTTTTGCTTCTCCCTTCGTCCTGGCCCACCTGGTTCTCACTTCTGCCTCTCCAGTTCCACAGTTCCAGGGCTCCCAACTTCAGGGCTTGGGATGGTAGGATGGGATTAGCGTGGTCTTCCTTCTCATCGATTCCAGAATGAAACCAGATCTGCCCAGACAACGCTCCGTGGTGGTGCATCGTGAGAGATGGGCAGACAGGTGGGTCCGGGCCTTTGGTGTGACGTAGTGTCTCCTAGGGATGACATCTCCACCCAAGCTCAGAAGAAATTTAATTATGGGCTTCAGGCAGTGCTCAGGTGAGAGATGGTATTATCGAGAAGAAGACTCAGAGCTACAATTTCCAAGTGCTTGGGGAGGTACTTTGAGTGCCAAGAACTGTCTCAGAAACACAGTGGTTTTCACATCTTACCTGTCCAGGATGGTTTGACTCAGAGCACTAAGCTGGAGAAAGTTGAGGGTCAACAGCACTGCGGCCTGAGGAGACAGTGTAACGGACCCTGATCTTTGCCTACCTAATGTGTGCTGACTGTTTATTTTTGTTCAGACACAACACAAGATGGTAGTAGGGATCCCTTGTGATTGCCATGTGCCAAGGCACGAAGTGGCCATGGTATTTTCTCCATCATACAGGTAAGGAACCTGGGAAACAGAAACCAATCAGTCTGAGGGCATTTAGTAGGAGGGGGCACAGGAGTGATTTGAATCCCAGCATTTTGACTCCCCAGGCCAAGCTGAGTTGACCTGCTCTATCGCCTCAACTCATTTGTCATCTCCAGAACTGGATCTTGATCTATGGAAGCCAATCAGAGCACCGCGTCTCCCCACTGACTGTTACTGGTCCCATGTGGACCCATGACCTGGTGTGGGCCATACAGATGGAAGGGAAGGACTATAACTTGCAATGGGGAACAATGTCTGGTGCTGGACATCTCATTGCACCCAGGCCAACGAGAGTGACAGCAGAACAGAAAAATGGGAAAAAATCTGAGTCCTTGTTGACATCATCCACCACCAAATCAATTAGCTCTGGAATCTGCCCTACTTCTGAACAATGTGCAAAATTATGCATTTTTCTATGACTTAAGCCAGTTTATTTCGACTTTTTTCTTCTAAAAGTATTCCAGCTGCTACAGAAGGGTCTAACGGGTCTAACAGGTTAATGGGTCTGGCATTGACTGAAGACCAGGATAGACGCTTTAGGAGTTGACAGAACAAGAGATCATGTTCTGGGGTATCTAATTCTAATGTCTTCAGGCAGGTCCCCAACTCCCTGATTGTTCCTCTTTCTTCTTATTTTATTATTATTGCTGTGTGTATATGAGTGTATGTGTGTTCATAACACAACAGTGTTCCTTAAAAGGGATAGGATAAAGAAGGATGGGGACTGGTGGAATCCATCTACTTAACCAGTGGGCTTCAATTAGTAGTTCTAGTCAAGACTGAGTAACTTATCCAGAATCCTATGACAACTGTTATGGTTTAGTTATGAGGTGTCCCCAAGTTCATGTGTGAGACATGCAAGACATTTTAGAGGTGAAATGATTGGGTTATGAGAGCTGGTTATAACCTAACCCAGGACAGTCATCCCCTAATAGGGATTAACTGGGTGGGAACTCTAGGCAGCTAAGTGTGGCTACAGGAAGGGGGTTCATGGTGGGGTGTGCCACTGGGGTATGTATTTTGTTAGTGGTGAGCAGAGATCTCTCTCTGTTTCCTGGTGGCCATGCCTTGATCCACTCTTCTCCACCATACTCTTCCGCCATGATATGCCACACCTTGGGCCCAGAGCAAGGGAGTCAGTTGTCTATGGACTGAGATCTATGAAACTATAATCTCCCAAATAAATTTTTCCTCCTCTAAAATTGTTCTTGTCAGGTCTTTTGATATCAGAGCCAAGGTAAACATAAGCATGTGTCTTCAGAGAACCCCACACCCAGCCTTGCACCTCCTTTTAAGATCTGGTACCCATAAGCAAAACTTGAAATTGGGATGAAAGATGTTATTTGCCTCCTCCTCCCTTCACCCTGGACTAGTGAGAGCTTCTGTGGGTGTGTGATAGTCCCTTTGTCTGGAAACCCCATCCTGACCTTTGATCCCCAAGCACCGGTACCCACATCTACCTCATGACATCTCCTACCATCCTGTGAGCTTCTCAAGGACACACTCTGTATCTCATTTCTCTTAACATCAACATCCCATAACTGCCTGCTCCTTGTGTCCCTCCCCTGGCCAGGCACCCAGCAGATGCCTGGCACAGATAGAAGCTTCAATAAATGTTTGTGGGATGTATGAATGGAGAAATGAATGGATTTCATGAATCCACATGCCGCTAATTTGGAATTTGTGATACTTGGGAGACAGAATATTTATTGAGTAAAAGTTTGGAAAAAAATACTCTAACTTTGGCTTTTACTGCTTATGTAGTTCATTACTAAAGAATGCAAGCCTCTAATCTTCCTCCCCCACCCCATAACTTTCCACATTTTATAATATGTAGAATAATTAGAACTCAAGAAACTGCATTTCTTTTAAAGAAACAGTTGACCTCTGCTATAATTAAGCCTCTCGTTTAATTTGGAAGAATTTTCTTTGCCCCCTCCACCTCCCTCTCATCCCCTATTCCTTAATCCAGAAGTTTCCAAGACTTGGTTAATGAGACCTTCACGGAGTTTGACTTATGTATAATACTTGAGGATGGACTGTAGAATGCAGATGATTCCAAAGTTGATTCTTGCCCTAAGAAATACATGATAATACTTAGTCACTGCTTTTCCATGTCATCTATTGGACCATACCCTTAGGGTTTCTCCGAGGGGCTCTCTCTGGACAGCAGCATCCGCAGGGACTGTCAGCTTGTGGAAAAGGCACTTTGCAGGCCCTGCCCCAGATTAACTGAATTAGAAATTTTGAAGTGGGATCCAGAGACCTGTGTTCTCCCAAGTTTGAGAGCCACTGGCAGGCATCAAGCAGACCTTACTAGATCTCATCTGCCACTTTGCAGCCTACAAATCCCTGACTCTCACTTCTGTCTGTAAAATGTGGACAAAGTAGGGCTGCTGTGTGACTTCATGTCTGTGTGTGTCACCCTCTCCACACTGCCAGGCACAAGTTCCTTTATGTCGTTCACGTTGTTCTGGGCAGAACAAAGAGAAACTTGGAATAGAAGAAATCTTACTGTTTTCTCTGAGATCGGCACGGGAAGCCAGAGGAGGGGGTGTGAGGGTTGGCATCTGGAAAGTCCCCTCGAGGCTGATGTGTTGAAGGCTTGGTCTCCACCTCTGAGTAATGCTCAGAGGTGGCCCTTTTGGTAAGCGATTGGGTCATGAGAGTGCTAATGTCATCAGTGGGCTAATCCGTTGATGAGTTCACAAGCTGAACAGGCCACAAGGAGGTGGGGCCCGTTTGGAGAAAGTAGGTTGCTTGGGATGCCTTTGAAAGGTAACTTTTGTCCCTACACCCCTACTCTCTCTCCCCCTTTCTGCTTTTATGGCCACCACGGGGTGAACATTTCTACTCTACCACGTCCTCTCCACCATGATTCTCTGCCTCATCACAGGCCCACAGCAGTACAGCCAGCTGGGCATGCACTAAAACCTCGGTGAACCAGGATAAATCTTTCCTCTTTTAAGTTGATTGCCACAGGTATTTTGTCACAACAATGAAAAGCTGACTCACACCAGGAGTAAAGAGGTGGACTGAGAATAGAGGAAAAGACTGGAGTCCATGATCCTGGACAGAGAAGGGAGACAGTTCTAGGCAGTTCACAGGACCCATTCACTGCAAAAGTGTTAAGTAAGATGTAGTCTGTGTCCTTCCCAGAGTTAAGGGTTAAGATTAGAGATGAATGAGAAGAGCATGGTCCCCAGCCCTAGGAGGGACTTTAGTAGATGGGGCAGGAACAGTGCTTTCGAAGCCAGCATCCATAGAGGGTTCTGATGGGTCTGCACCTAAAGCCCTTTCTTGCAGGGAGTAGATCTAGGTTCCATGAACAAGCATCTGAGCAGAAGACTGATTTTGTAGGTGGGAGGAGGTATAGGGTGGTCTGAGGTCTCCTGTCAGCATTCCTTGCTGGGTCCTCAGAGGGACTTGCTGAGACAATGTCCCCCTCCATTCTTTGTGACACTACATCCTTCTCTCTCTGATAGTTATGGGTCCTTCATTCCCAGCCTGTCCCCCAGTCCTTGGCTTAGAGCATTCCACACTAGGCTGGACTGCGGGCGTTCAGGACACTGAGCCTTCTGATAAACAGTGATAAGAGAGGCAGTAGGTTCTGGCAGGGCGCTTTCCCGATGCCAGACACCAGCTGTGCATTTAGAAGACACATCTTACTTAATTCTTCTGTCCATTCCAGGAGGTAAACACATTTTTCCCATTTTACAGATGTAGAAAAACAGAGATTTCAAAAGATGAAGCAAGGGATCCAAGCTTCAGAGGTAACGTGCGGCCTTTCCCTGCAAGCCCAAGTTTGTGCAGGGGAAACTGAGCCCAGAACCACACAGGGTGGGGACTTTTCTCAAGGACTTGTAGCTAACAAGGACCACAGACAGGACTGGAGGTCTCATCTCCCAGTGCCCCTTCAAGAGTCCCACAAAACATATGTACTTTCATTTATGGCAAACCACAATACAATAACAGTCTTGTGGCAGATGGTTAAAGCCCCTTCGAAAAAAAAGCAAAAGAGTATTAAAGCTACTGGTAACATTGGCTGGAAAGTCCTGGAATTTAAAATTTGTCTTAACTGATTTGCACAATCACCACAGCCGTGTTTATATAGAAAACGTATGGCGCACACTCATTGCCACAGCTAATAAATCCACACGGCTTCCCTCTCCCGGAGATGTAAGCCTCTTCCTCCCTGGCTACTTCATATGCAAGGCAGATTGGAACATTCGCAGTGCAAAAGGGTAAATAATCTGGTAATTGATCTGGGATTTGTGGATTTTTACCTCAAATTTCTGTTTATGGTTGAAGGTCGTAAGCTATACAAACCTCTATTGATCAGAGTCTTTTGTTTAAACGGAAACTACTGTATTTATTTGTGTTGCTTCTCAAAGTCAAACAAAAGGGCACCGATGGAGCGAAACCTCGGCATGGCACTGTGGACATGTGGCCCATTCACTCGGCGTACAGATGTTTTCAATCTGCACAGTTTGTCTTTCAGATCCATATGAGAAGAAGCAGCCTTCATTCAGCCTGGGAGACATGCCAGCAGGCCAAGACACACGCTTAACCCTTCACACACAAGTCCCCTGCTCCCTTCTGGCAGAGAGGTGGCACTTGGGAAGCTTTCCCTGGAGATAAAACAGGGGGCTCAGAGTCCCTTCCATCCCTAGTCACTGAAGGCATCTGAAAACAAGTCACCCTTTCCCCACACCCCGCCTTTACCTCCTTGTCCTTGACCGTCCCCCCAATCCCTGTGCCTCTGGTAGAAGAGACTGGTTACAGACAGTGTTGTTGGCGTCTCTGGGCACTTTGAACAATCCTGCATACAGAAGGACAGAGGACTTATTAAGGGCCAAATCACCCAGAGCCTGGATCCTCACAATCTTATAATGCAGGCGAGTCTCTATAATTACACCCCCTCCCCACCGCCTTCTTATGGCAGATTTAGCTTTCTCCTTTTTCTGTTTCCTTAACACAAAATTAACCCAAGATTTCTCAACTTTAGCATTGTTGATGTTAAGGAAGGATAACTTGTGTGTGTGTGTGTGTGTGTGTGTGTGTGTGTGTGTGTGTATTGGGGGTTGGGCTGTCCTATGAATTGCAGGATATGGAGCAGCAGCGTCTCTGGCCTCTACCCACTAGATGCCCAGATGCCAGTAGCACTCCAGACCCCAGGTGTGGCCTTACCCTTAGCCTGAACTGCAGGGCATCTGACACACAGTCTCAGCTGCCATTGGATACCCGATGGCAGCCGAGGGGTCTTATCAAAGGAGGCAAGGACTTCAGCACTCCCCTGATATTTTACATATATTTGCAAAAACCATGTAAAAATATATTTGCACTTTTCTTGAAGTTCATGTTCATCTAATTTCACTGAATGAAGCAATTGGTCTTGGCACCATTTGTGCCCGGAAGCTTCATTAACTTCTGGGTTTTGAGACCTACAGCATTATACATGTGAACTATGTAGAAGTCATGAAACTGGACATGAAATGCCTGTAAACAGTGTCTCAGCCTAGAAACCGTGGACCAAGATGGGTGACACTTCCTTCCCAAGGCTCTCCTCTGTCCCTTGCTCTGTTTCTCAGCTGTCCTTCCTCAGTAGGTAGCCCTTGACTCTGTGTGCTTTACTAGTGTCACAGCTTTGTGAAAATGCACTGTACTCTATTATCCACTGTCACCTGAGTTTTCCAAGTTTTACCCATACTGTCACCCATCCCTTCCCTAGAAGATAGAGTTCCATCCATGTATCACTCTTCTCCTCATAGATATCAAACCGGTCATTTCCGGTTTCCTGGGTTTTGTGTATTTGCTTTGCTTTTCCAATATGACTGCGTGATGTTCCTGTTCACAGGGCATTTGAGGTGGGAGGGCCACGGCTGGATTTTCCTTGGATCTCCATACTTAGGCTATCATACTCTGCCCAAAGCCTCTGCACCTTCATCTGTCAAGCAGATATTAGAGTAGGTAACTATTAAAAATCACAACAGTCATTACAACAAATGACAGCCTTTGCACCTGCTTTGGAGATCTAAGATGAAAGACACTTCATGAAGGCAAATATTGTGACAGGTGAGCAATGCAATTAATTTAAAAATCTTATGCATAATCATGCACAGCATTCCCTCAGTTACTGAGAAGCTGGGTCGTGGGAGGTCCTGGGCCCCTCCCAAAAACTGAGACTCAAGGCCATTTTTCATTTTTTTTTCACTCAACTCATCAAGCCTAGCCTCTCTGAGCTCACCCCCACCCTGTGCTGTAAATGAGGACATTTACAGCTGGGCACCCAGCTCACAGGGCTTTTATGAGGGCTACTGTCAGCTGGCCAGCTGGCCTAGTGGAAGACATTGATTTGAATCCTGACCCTTAAGAGCTCCCAGTTCTGAGCAAGGTACATAATCTCTCCCAGTCTCATTTTTCTCATTATAAAATGGGACAACAATAGTTTCTAACTTTGGGAAGAGACCCTGTTGATCAAATAAGATGGTAACACAATGACCAGCACACAAAACCTACTATCAGTACTGCAAGTCACCAGTGCTTTTGCAGAATACAGCCGAGCAACTTGCTCAGCATTGTCCTGACAGAATTTCACCCGCCGGAGACTGAGCCATGACTTAGGTTCTTATTTTCAGTCATTTTAACCTTATATCCCAGTTAAAACTGTCCTCCTCTTGTTCAGGAAAAACAGGGGAGGCAGAACATGGAGGAAATGTTTAGAATTATCAAGCTCAAGATATAAGCTAAGTTTTATTTGGGATTCCACGTGGGTTGCACTTTAAAAAATAGGCAGATGTCTTCCAGTGTAGCTCAGAGATAATCGAGGATGGCCCGTGTGCCATGTGTCTCATTGACTAAAGAAGATGTTCATGATAAACGCATGGGAGGAGGGGATCAAATCCACCAAAGGCAGGTGTCCTTCCTCAGGAACAAATCTGGCTCTGAGAAGGCCTTGCTTCTTGCAGGGGCAACTCCACGTGGCAGGCTGCAGAGGGTTCATTTATTTCGTAATGATTAGCAATCATTCTTAGCAACTTATCTCAAATAAATTCACAGGGAGGACCTCTAAGAAGCCAGGTTCCTCGATTTGGGCACTGGGTTACTTAGACTACAATCTCGGGGACAATGGTCCTCTGTGGGGTTGGCCAGAGCAGAAAGCCACCTCCCCCATGACAAGGAAGATCAGAACACGCAGAGACGTGACAATGGGAATGCGGCCCAGAAGCAATGTCCCCACTCCTATAGGGAGCACACTCAGTGTTCTAGAACATGGCAGGCCCCTCCCAAGCTCCTGTTTGGAGGTGCACCCAGCCTGCAGAGCCTTTTTGCTTTCAACATGCCCCTTGAGTCTTACAGCGGCTCCCCAGGGCAGGCAGGGCAAGTGCCGATTTATCACCCCACTTGACAAGTGTGGAAACCAAGTGCAGAACAGGCTGAGGGCCTTCTAGAGGCTACATGAGGCCTACGGTGGCCTGACCCAGGTCTATGACTTCAGGGGATGAATCCTTTCAGAAGCTGGACCAATGGAGAAACATGGGAATCCAGAAATAGGGATGAGATGGGAGGAAGCGGAATCATCTGTTCTGATTGGGAGGGACGGGTGCATGGAATTTCTTCTTGCCCCCTTCGTCTCTGTTCAGCTGCAACCCCATACCTTAGCTGCTTGGGCCTTTTTAGTGGTCACTAACTGCTGCAGAGTGGCAGAGAGTGCTTTCAAGCTCCCAGGCCTGGGGTGGGCTTCCATGGTGAGGCCTAGATGCAGAAAATCAGGCCAGGACCTCAGCAATGGGCTCCTGAGTGCCCTCTTCGGCCCCACCCCAGGAGACCACGGGGGTCAGTGAAGCAGGGAGAAGTTCCCACCTCATTGAAGCCAGATTTAAAGTTAGGTAGTCAGTGTAGTTAGGTAAATCGGGTCTAATACCGAGTGAAATCTAAAATGGAGGTCATGCTGAGAATGATTCCGGGGAAACCCAGGACAACTCATGGAATGTTAATGAAGTCCTGGAAAGGCCCTAGGCCAAAGTCCACCCTATAACAGCCCCCAACAGATTTGGAGATAGCCCATCCCAAAGAAGTGATAATGAAGTCCTTCCTGCCCAGATTACTTGTTTGGCCCACCTGTGTCCCAACCCTTCCCCCTTCATCAGCAAAACTATAAAAAGGGGAGACAACTGCACTTCCACGGATTCCACCTCTTGGGTCCCCTTCTTCCTCCGGGAGAAGTCTTTTCTGCTGTCCTTTAATAAACTTCTAATTTCTCCTCTGACCTTGCCTCGGCGTGCTTCTTTGGTGTTATTCTTCAACATCGGGGAAGCAAGGACTCGTCACCGGTCAACAGCGGTATCATCATTAGCTGTCACAGGGACAACTGTCCCTGAACGGAGCACCTAGCAAGACGACAGGTGGCAGGCCCTTCCATGTCTCACTTTGTACAGCCCTGATGGGCGTCCCTGCTCCACAGGACCCTGGTACATGCGTTTCCTTCTTCCACAACTGTCAGATCAAATTGATTTTCAGTCATTCTAACCTGGGTAGTTTCAGCAAACCAGGGCTCCCAGGTGAAAAGCTAGTTTATCAAAGACATCATTTATCCAATTCTTCCGCTGTAGGAACAGAATCTTTGAGCGGCTTTTGGAAAATGAATGACCAATTCCAAAGGGTGTTGGTAACAATAATAATAATTACCTTTTATGAAGCATCTATTGAGTTTCTTTACTTTATATCCCTTTTATATTTCTCCAACAATCCTTTGAGGCAGATAATAGCCCAATTGATGAGTACTTACTTCCATGCATTCTCTCATTAAACCCTAACAACTCTGTGGTGTGTGTATTATTATGCCAATTATTTAGCAAATGAAACGGAAGCTCAAACAATCTCCCATCACAGGCCCAGAGCCTCCCAGGCAGTGACAGAGCTGCGATTCTGACTCAGGGATGGGTGTCTCAAGCCAGTCTCTCCGGCCTGTCCTTCCAGGACAAATCACGAGAGTCCAGTGCCTTGGTGCCTTCTCCTCCTCAGGCCACCAAGTTGGCCTTGGGCTTCTGACTCGGGACCAGAACAGCGGGCACAACTGGGTGCTCCGTATAGAAGAAGCGACATTGTCCAGGCAAGAGAGAAAGAAGAACCCCAACTCCCCAGCCAACGGTGGGGTCTCTGCCAGCTCTTCTTGAGTCCATCTCTGCAGTTGGAGGCCAGTTGCCCTTGGGCCCTTCCTCTGGCAGGCCGTTTCTGTCTCTGTGCAGAGGGACTCTGCATTGATACAAATGCACGCAGGAACTCTGCACCTTACGTGGCGTCAACAGTAAAATCAGTGACGCCTGTATATGGTTCGCATGGCCCCTCGGGATGTAGTTGGATCTCAATAAATGCCTGCTCTAGCACCAGGCTAACAAAAGACAGATTTTCTTTCTTGTCCCCTCTGTGTTGAGATGAAAATCACCTTGCCCTTGGCAAGATGGACAAACGGCAGCCAGCCAGGATTGGTATGACTGGGAACTGGTTCTGAAGTATTAGCAATTCTCTTTCCAGTCCAGCCCACAAAGTCAGGCCTGCAGTGACTGTCCGGAGGGACCAACTTGGCCAATTAAAATACAGACAGCCCGGACTCGTTCCCAGACTTGACTCGTTCCCCTAGTTATATAGTTAGTTAGTTTGTGTAGCTAGTTAGTTACATAGTTAGTTTAGGTGCATCTCAGTGCCTGCCCTGTCCTCTGTTCTGGGGATGGGTCCCTGTGGTCAGCTGCTCCTGGTGGATGAAGAGGCCCAAACCCTAGGTCTATCTGGCACCACCCGCTTTGGATACTTGAATCTGGCCAAGGAGACACAGCAGCCCTGGGGAGGGCGCGGTGATGGTCTGTCCCCTCAGTCAGGAGATGTGGAGGCTTTGGGGACTGCAGATGTTGGCACAGATGAGGAAAAGGAGCGTAGGTGGTCCTGGGGGAAGCTTGCTGAGGAATGTGCTGGGGTGCTGAGCCCTTCTCAGAAGAGGCAGCTGCCAGGGGGGTCTCCCGGCCACCCACTGTCTGCCCCTAGGGTCCAGTCAAAGGAAGGCTAGGGTTGAGAAGGCCCAGAGCCTGGGCCAGGGCTGAGCCACCCTGCAGGCACTTCCTTGTCCCTCTGCCCAGTTCTGCTCTTGTCTTCTCATCCTCTTCTGCTCAAGGTCACTCCCCTCTTTCCTTCTCTATAATGCAGGCAGCAGAGTGGTTCTTGTTGGGCCAAGTCCTCCCTGGGAGACACTGGGCCATGCTGGAGTATCCTCGGTTGACTCACCTAGAAGAGGAGGCGCTTTGGACACCTACTGGGTGCAGGCCCGGATGCTGCCCTATACCCTGCTGTGCACAGGGCAGCCCTGGTTAAGGTTTATCGGCAGCGCTATGGCAGGGAGGTCAACAAAACAGTGATCAAAAGGATGCCCTTTCCTTGGCATGGACTTTGGGGGGTCCCCCAGGCTCTCCTGGCCTTAGCTTCCACCCCTTTGTGGTGTGAGGTTTGCTCTGGGTGGTCACGAGGACCCATCCAGGTGCACCCAGAGGTTGGAGCAGCATCCAGGACCGTCTGGGATGCCATTCCTCCCACAGCTGGCGAAGGCTCCTGTGGCCATCACGGAACACGTGAGCACTGGAGCAGGTCGTCCCTTGGTCCCTGGGATCTCAGTCTTTTGCGTTTCTGGGCTGTGAGGGCTCAGCAGCCAGCCCATCCACACCCTTATAGGCCCTTCCCTCCTGGCCCTATGCCAGCTCAGCTGTCAGGATCTGCAGGCAGCTGGGCACACCTCACCTCCATTGCCCAAGGACTGGCAGTGGATCAAAGCTCAAGGTTTGTCAGCTGGGGGTAGATCAGCAGCATGGTCCCGGCCTAGGTGCCACCAAAGCACAGCCTCCCTGAGGTGTGGCACCTGCAGCCTCTGCAGCTTCTGTCTGCACCCAGCCAGCCCTCTCTGGTCCTTCTCCCCAACATTAGCACCTCCTTTCCCACCATCTGTCTCTGCCCCAGATCCTTAGAGCCTGGGACTTCCACGCCAGGAGTGCACCTGCAGCTGTCCGTCTCCTGCCTGCAACGGCAGCTACCTGTGCACCAGCTGACCTCTAGGAGGTCAGACTCAGAGCCCCATGAACAGTCTCATACATTTTTCCACAATCCTCCAAAGTGGACTCTTGCATCATCTCGTTTTGAAGTCATTCTAATAACTCTGGGTTGGGCAGTTCTTTGATGCCTTTACAGTATATGACTTTCTATGGGCTCAATTAATCCCCAGAGCATCCTTAAGAGGAAGATACAAGTCTTGTTTCCATTTACACCTGGGAACATTGAGGCACAAAGAGATGAGGAGGTAATGGATTCAGACTCAGATAATTTGGTTTCAGTACTTTAACAATGCAAATTGCCTTCCACAATAAGCAAAACCAGATTCAGAGAGGTAAACTAACTTTCCCAGTGTCACAGAGCCAAGACATTTTGGAGAGAATAGTAGGATCCAATTCTGCCTTTTGGAGTGCTATTCACTTTCCTCAGTACTACAGAGTTATGGACATATATTCATATACATATGAATGTGTATGTGTATGTGTGTGTGTGTATAGTGTGTATATATATACATATATATGTATATTAATTACTTCCTTTATATATATATATATATATATATACATATATATATATATATATATATATATATATATATATATATATATATATAAATCACTTCCTTATGTATTTATTTTTGAGATGGAAGGAATTTTTAAAAATGCATATGTGCATCTATAACAGTTTCATTTGTAGTAAATACAGCTAAAGCAAATAGGCAGCAACCCTCCCCAGCTGACTTTGCAAAATGTAGACTATCATAGGAACCGAAAACCCATTTAGCATGGTCTGGACAGGTGAAATGAAGAACACTAGACAGATGAACACAGCTTTTCATTCTGATTTTAGAAACTCTCAAAAGCAGGTAAGGGTTCTATTCTGATCAACAAGGTGAAGCTCAGAAAGCTTAGCCACCAAGACCTAAAGTTCTATCCACCCCCAGATTTGGTGCACTCCACCATTAGCCTAGCCTGCATTTTGCACAGATTCCAAAACACCAGGCATGGGTTCAGAGGTATGTGGGAGCCAATGGCCTTTGAAGAAGAAGAAATGAATCACGACAGGTGCCTTCACCTCTTAGCTGCCCCAAGATCCCTGTCCAGTATAGTCTAGAAGCTTCCACTGTGGCACATTCCAGAGTTAGGCTCACAAAACTTAATTCATCTTCG
The DNA here is from genome assembly GCF_964194105.1 of Spermophilus citellus. Lineage (NCBI taxonomy): Eukaryota > Metazoa > Chordata > Mammalia > Rodentia > Sciuridae > Spermophilus > Spermophilus citellus. Next base: position 62,251,185 of record NC_138200.1, read on the forward strand.
CTTGTTGCTTCACTCTAAAGCTCTCTGTCTTTAAAGAAGCATGTTCACATGTGTGAAAGCCGAGCAAGCAGCCCCACGTTTGGCTTTTGTAAAACAGCAGGAGGCTTGGAGGCAGGTAAGGCCCACCACAATCCGGGATCAAGGAAGTCCCTCTTGATCCCACAGCAGGTGCTGTGACAGAGCCAGAGCTGGAGCCAGAGCTAGGCTGGCTAGACTCTGCAGGAAGTCTGCTTCAGAAGAACCTGCTGCTCCATAGTGGGTCACGTGCCTGAAGACGAGAAGACCCACGTGGCTGGGGTGGCGAGTCCTTGGCTCCTCAGCCCACACTTCACCTCCACTCTTCCCTGCCCACTCAGGCAGCCCTGGGGGAACCCAGCTCCTTTCTCCTGGTGACTTGGCAGCTGTCTGCCAAGTGGTTAAGCAGCCTCAGACCTGCCCAGGGAGCCCCACCTCGTCCCCCTCCCTGGTCGGCTCCCAGGATGGTGATTGTGCAAGAAGCCACACATGCAAGCAGGCGTCAAGGTGACAGCCACAGAGCCTCCCTGCCTGGAATGCAGGGTAGGGAGGCCACCAGGCAGCTCCACCGCTGGAACAAGGTAACCTGGGCAAGGGACCTGAGGGCAGAGAACACCAGGTGAGAAGAGCCGTCCACACCAAGCCATGGTGAAGGGCTTCCAGGTGGACCACATGTGCCTCCACTCACTGGGCAGGCACCATGCACACGATGGCCCTTCTGAAGCCAGGCTCCCCTCTTGTGCACAAGCCAAAGGAAAACGACTTCCCGACCACTCCAGAGACAGAGAATGCTCAGCCTTCATGGAAGCTTTCCTGGGGAAATGGAAGAGGGAGACACCCAGCACACAGGATTCCTGGAATTCCCCTTTAAATGCCCATTGCTCCGCGGTTCGCTGCCTTCTCCCTTTGGTCCGTCCCAGGCATCTCTCCTGTCACTGGCTGTGGGTCCCCCTTGAACACCCTTCAACTTCCACAATCTGCCCTGCAAGACAGAAGGGCCAACTGTCCACAAAGCATGGTCTAGTTAGAAATCGCAGCTCAATAGCAAGTCCTGGAGGCCTTACTCCATCTGCTCCTCTACCTATTTGTTTTTTATAAAAGGCATTTTGTGCTGGGGCTGTAGCTCAGTGGTAGAGCATTTGCCTTGCAGGTGTAAGGCCCTGAGTTCGATCCTCAGCACTGCATAAAAATAAATGAATAAAAATAAAGATATTTAAAAAGGCATTTTATATTGTGCTCAAACAGAAAATGGTGACTACTTTTAACGTTTTCCTTTGAATCTCCCTCATGCTCATATTCTCTCTCTCTCCCCGGCCCCCAACATTACACATCCCAATTCAGTTTTCTCCATCTCTGGAAACATCCCTTGGCCCAGCTAGGGTCATTTGGTGTGAATCTGCGATTGTGCAGTGGTTATCCATGTGGACGAGGAAACCAGAGAGCCTGGCTCTGAGCTCCAACTCTGCACCAATTAGCTAGGGAACCAGGGCAAGTTGCTTAACTTTTCTATGTCCCAGTCAAATAAGGAAGATGATAATAAATCATTCCTAAGTACAACAATCAAATGACAACACATTTAACTTGCCAGAAACAGAGCTTAGAAAAAATGAATGTCTAATAACTGTGAGCTATTATTATGATCCATGAACTGTACATGGAATAGTTTTTTGATGTGTTTCTAAGATTTGCCTTAATTATAACTACACCTACATGCACACGTGCACACACATATACCCTCCCCCATACACATTTCTTTTGCAACTTGCTCTTCTCACAGATTCACATTATGTTTAAATCCACCAATTTTTGAAATATAGACTATTCATCTTAGTTACTGCAGAGTGGTTTAATCATTGTATTTTAATTTACATTTCCCTGATCTCATCCTGAAATTTGTTTTGGAACAGTAAAGAACCAAAGCAATTTTAAAGATAAGAAAGGATGCCAAGGGCTGGGGATGTGGCTCAAGCGGTAGCGCGCTCGCCTGGCATGCGTGCGGCCCGGGTTCGATCCTCAGCACCACATACCAACAAAGATGTTGTGTCCGCCGAGAACTAAAAAAAAAATAAATATTAAAAATTCTCTCTCTCTCTCTCTCTCCCTCCCTCCTCTCTCACTCTCTCTTTAAAAAAAAAAAAAAAAAAAAAAAAGAAAGGATGCCAAGAGACTTGTCTTTTATGGTGGTACCAAGACTTCCAGTTGAAGTAGTGCTGTCTGATAGAACCTTTATGGTCATGAAAGTACTCCATTCAGGTGCTCCTCGACATGGGAGCTACAGGTCCCCTGGGTCTCTTGAGCACTTGAAATGTGGTAAGTGCGACTGAGGCCTGAATTTTTACTGTCATTTAAATGTTAATAGCTTGATGTAGTAGTGACTTCCCCATGGAACAACACAGGTTTCGAAATGAAAAGATTGTTGTAAGTTAACAGAGACCAACACATGTACTAAAGACACAGAAGAATCTGGAAACAGACCCCAATGTCTAGTGTCTGAACAACAACACCAGGAGAGAAGCGATGGGCACAATTTTGTCAAATGTTTGGGTTTGCTTTTCTTTGAAATTATTTTATCATTTGGCCATACCAGTCCTCCAGGTGATCATATACTTTTTGCCTATCACTATGTCATAATTATTTGCATATGTGGATACACTTTTATTTTAGTATATGGGCTTTTAATAAGCACTTTGCTTAACATTTTAAATGTTCAAAATTGCATTTAAGGATTTTGCCTTTTATACCTTACTTAAGAAATCTTTTCCACTCCAAAGTCATAAAGTTATTCTACTATTTAAAAATACATGTTAAATTTTGCATTTCAAATGAATGCATTTTAATTTCTAACTGAAATTCACTATTAAACATTGTATGAGGCAAGCACAATTCTAAATTAATAGCTTTCCCTATTGGATAATCTATGTCCCAGTAATTTGTAGAATCATACACCCTTTTTACTTGATTTTAAATGCTTCATCAGCATTTTAATTTTTTCAAATGAATTTTGAAAAAAAAGTTTGTCTACTTCTCTAGATATTTTCATTTAGGCTTGAAAATAATTTAAATTTATAGGATAATTTGGGGGAATTCTATTCTAACAACTTAGTGTTTTCTGACCATTGGCATAATATATCATTCCATTCATTTAGGTCCTGTTTCATGTCCTTTAATAAAGTTGTATCCACTTTGATGGCTATCTGGCATACTTTTTTTTTAGCATTCCCAGGTGGTCTACACTTCATTTTATTTTATTTTTTTGCAATTGAGGATAGGATAACTTAAATGTACACATTCTAACTGCCCCGTATTAATGTATGTATAAGAATGATATTAATTCTTAAAATTATAGTAGCAACATGTTTGAAATCTTATTACTTGTATTTTACTTATCATCAGCCATTCCTCTCCAAACTTTGCTGTTGTTACCTTCATTTCTCTGTGTTATGTCTTTTATTTCTTTTTCATGTCCTATGGTGTTGGTTAGCACATCTGGGAAAATGGCAACCAGAAAATGGGATACAGGGTAACCTTGTCTCATTCCTGATTTTAATGGGGAAAAAAATTATAGTTTTTCACAGTCAAGAAAAGATGCTTGCTCTAGATTTTAGATGGCACTCATTATTAATTCAGGGAAAATTTTCCACCTCCAGATCCAAAGAGTGGTTAGTTGGTGTTTTGCCTTGTTTTGTGTTTATTGATTGCTTTAAATTAATCATGATTCGGGGCTTAATTTTCTTTTCAAAATCAATCCTGAATATAATTTTCCCTATAATTATCATCTCCTGTATATCTAAATTTTCCCATAGACCATGCATCCCATAAGAGTAAATATTACATATCTGCATCCTCTAGCACAAGAGTGGCCACATGGTAGATGCTCAGTGAGTTTTTTTTTTAATTTAATGATATTTGAAAAGATGAATATGGAGCTCAGCATACATGATAACCTGCCTACAATCAGGTGGCAGAAATGTGGCCATAATCGCTGATGTACACTCTGTTCCAAATGGATCAGGCAGAGCTAATTCCTATGATCCCCTAATCTAACAGAAGTTATATGTGTATGTAAAATGAAACACAATAGAAAAGGTCTTCCCATGGACTATAAAAGGAGGAAAATGTGACTCCTGGCTGGATGGCATCTTCTTGGAGCAGAAGTCTTTTAACTGAGAGTTGGGGGTCAGAAATCAGCCACTTGGCCCATTAGAGCTCTTGGTGCTGTGTGCTGGGCATAAGTCCTCCAGGGTTGGGAGCACCACCACTCAGGAGAACCAGTAACCAAGCCAAAAACATCAACCATGCATGCAGCCCAGTCCCAAAGACTAAGCACTATCCCAGAGAGAGTTTGGGCAGAAATTCTAGTGGCACTTTACTGAGGTCACATGAGAGGAGTTTGGGAGCAGAAACCACAGCTATACTTTAGCAAGAAAAGTAAGAAGCAATATCTCTGCGTATTGGGCAGGGAAGGGTCTGCATCGACAAGCGTCTCCCAGGTGAAGGGCTGAGGGGCAGGTGCAGAGGTCTCCTCATCCTCATCTGTGTATGTGTGCGCGCATACATCTGTATGTTTTGCATGTACCCTGATTTTGTGCTTACTGTTCCTTCTGATAAAGAAATGAGTGCCCCTTCTTTGTTTCGTAGACTATAAATGGTCCAAGAGCTCTTCAACCCTCAAGCCTCCAGGAAGCTCTCCTGGCATCCCAGTGCATCTGCCGAATGAGGAGCACCGCCTTGACAATGAACACTACCCTTAGAGCAGTATCCCCGTGTGCCATGACGACATGCTTGTGTGGGTGTGTTCTCTGAAGACTTAATGGGAGGGCTGTGTTTCTCTCTCCTGTGCTTCTGGAACACAGCAAGTACTCAGTCTATGCCTTGAACGCCATGTACAAGGACGGTCCACCGCTGATGGCAACCTGCTGGTTACGCTACTGCAGTTTCTAACCTACAAAGGATCCAGTTCCTTAGCTGCACCCCGGGGGTCTCTGAGGTGCTGAGAATTGGATTTCTCAGAGCTGAAGGGTGTGTTCCTTTGTGCAACAGGGGCTCTGGCAGACTTTAGGAAGGATCTCAGCAGGATGACATCCATACTCTCTGACCTTAGCTGGAAGGGCAAGAAAATACCAGGCACTTGGGCCCCTTTTAGAAGCACCTGCACCCCAGGGGCTCAGGAGAGTCTCAGCCCAAGGGGAAATGCAAGGCACCAGGCTTCCATGAGCCCATCCAAGAGCCCAAACACACGCTGGTTCTTCAGTCCAGAAGGCTCCCACCTGTCACTCCACTGTCACACACAGGCATGTCATGTGTGCAGATGCACACACAACACTCATTCATGAACACACATGGGCACCACCACACACACACTCAGCCACTGCAAGCGCTCTCCTGTTTCAGATTCCTGCCCCCTGTGGGGAGGTCTTTTTCCCCTCTGGCATATCCTCTCTTGGAACTGAACCTCTCTCCTTCAGATTCAAAAGCACAACCATTAATGTGATGATCTAGCACGGGTCTGTTCCCCCTCCAGACTGTAGCACCCTGAGGGCAGGACCATTTCTAGATTTGTTTTAAACTTCTCAAGTTTCGTGCAGTGGACTTGGTGCTTTAAGGTTGTCAAGCAGATATTAAATATGGAATGAATGGCTCTTGGCAATTCTTCTGCTGGAAAAGCGCTCTCCCACTCCTCTCTATACAATGAAGCATGGGCCTCACAGTGAGGGTGTAAGACAGGCTGTAAGACATGGAACCAGGTTGAAAGCACATAGAATCCTCCTTGTCCATCTAGAGTCACATCTCCCTTCAGACCTCGCCTGGGATCACCAACTTGGATCCACCACCTTGGTCCCAGAATGAGCTAACAGCCTTTCATCACGTTCAAAATGGATTCCTCTCCCCCTCATTGGGTGAAAATGACACAGGCATTATATGAAGGTGCCAGCTGACTGTCCCCACTGCAGGTGGACACGGCCTCCCTCTTCTCTTATCTGGGCCTTCAGCACAGAGCTAGGTGTATAGAAGAGCACAGGCCTGGGTACAGAGGTGTACGGACCCCAGCTCCAGTCCTCCACGCAAGTGCTAGATCTGAAGCGCAAGACTATTGTGCAGGTCACCGCCTGCTCATTGCAGAATAGGGACAAATACCTCCCCTGGAGGACTGTGGTGTGGATGACGTGATATGATGTATGTGTCATGCTCAGCATACTTCATAATGTTAGGGTTAGAGTTATCAATACGTGTGCTAAGTCAGAATAGAACATCACTGTACAGCAGAGGAGTTTAAGTCACGTGACAGTGGTAGATTGTACTAACATTCAGTACCTACTCCCTCTGCATGCACCCACCATCCAGCTTTGGGCTTGGTCCTGTGTCCCCTTTGGACAATGTAACATAATTAGAAGGGATCAAGTGCCAATCAAGCCAAGGCTGGAAGAGGCTCTGTGTGTCTCTGCCCATCTTTCTTGCACTCCTGTCCACCATGACGGGAAGAACACTTCCCAGCAGGTGTTGCCTATGTAGCCTACGTCCTAGAATGAATGGTTTAAGGAGCTGACCTGAAGCCCAGCCCAGGCCAGGCCAGCAAACTACCACCACCAGCACACCTGGCAAATCATAGACTGCTCAGATTGGGAGGGGGTGTTCATGGTATTGTTTCAACCAACCTATGGAAGTGACCCACATTGAAGCCCACATGCTGTTACACAGCCAAGATTGCAAAAAGTGTTACCTTATTTCTATGTACAAGTTATGGTGTTATTTGCAAAATAATCAGCTGCATGGCTTAGGAAGGGAATCTCTCATGTGGTCACAGTACACGCCTCTTTGTGGTCAACTTCATGAGTAAGTCTTACTCCTCTTTAGTACTCTAGGGCTTCAAAGCCTAAGAGGAAAGACATGTTGAGCTCAAGTAAATGAATGTCTCAAGTGTTTTTCAAGGGAAATATGAGGAACTTACTCAGAATATGAAGCTTGGGTCAAGTTTCCCATACCAAGCTGCAACATTCAGAATGAATTAAAGTTTCCACCTCCCAAAAGGCAATTACAAAAAGGAAAATAAAATAAGAAAGTCCAAAGAAACCCTTTTAATGCCTATAATTTTCCTAGTACTTACATGTCCCATTAAGAAGAAAAATGACATTAAAATAATTTTAAAGGTTTTAGCTTAAGCCCACTGACATAAGGAAATCCCCCTGCTTAGAATCAAGTTCTCATTATCTTGGTGGAGCTTGCATTAAGGATGGACTCCTGCGGAGACCTCATCGGGTGATTGGGTTCCAGCTGAGAATGGCCATGCTGAAATTAATATGGCACCAACCTTCCCCCAATGGGCCCTGCAAGACTCTTGGCCTTGCAGGTCTCTTTAGGGCCCTTTGGATGGAAATCTGCCAAATTCTTCCTGTACTTGCTCTATTTGGGGATTGTCCTGCATGCTTTCTGGTGCCAGTCCTGGCCTTTAAAGATGCTCTTTTATCTTTTTTTTATATAAATATATAGATATTCTAGCTCAGTTGTAAGCAGCTTGTCAAACATAAAAATTCGCAGTAGCTTTTTCATCCTTGGTTTCTCATTAGGTCCTGTTTATTCCCTGGTTTAAATCAGATTTCAATCTGTTAAGAGGCAGGCCTGGGAATCTCTCAGTGGTCCATTATCTGCTAAGTTGATAAAAGTAATTATTAACCTCTTAAGTAACAAGCTGTTGAGGAGGAAACCTAGTCATTTGGCTCCCGTGTTTACATTCGTATCACTGTAGGGCTGCAGGAATGGGGAACCAAGATGTCACTGGCCACCTGTCAGGCAGCTGTCAAGCGGTAACGATTTTCAATCACTGCCAAGCAGGTTCTAGATTTGAACCAACGACCTAGGAAGAAAGTCTCCATCGCCTATTACCAAATTATCCCCTGAGCCCTTTGCTTTCCTGACTAACACCCTTTCCAATAAAACGCCATTTTTGTCATTGAATCTGTCAACATGCCTACAAATCCCTGAAGGGTGAAATTAATTTGAACTACAGAGTTGGGCAAACAAGCTCAGAAGTGAGCTCTTCAGAAATAAAAACCAATATTTCACACATTGATCCGTTTTGGGGGGAAAGCCTTGGTTTCCTTCTTGGAGCTAAGGGAGGGGTAGACAGGGAGCAACCAGAGAGAGCAGAAACAAGGATCTGTTGTGCAGTTACGGCCTGGCAAATCCCAGCTATTGCGAGCTCTAGGTTTCTATGACTTCCAGTGCGGGAAGGCAGCACGCTGGTGGCCGAAACTCCTAGAGGGGAAGAGCTGCCTCCTCCTGAGAGTGTAGCTTCCTCTCAACAGGATGCCTGGGAGTTAGCTTGATTGCATGAGGAGAAGGGGTTCAGAGCATTTCAAGCCTCTTTCTTCTTCTTCTTTTAAACTCTTCTTTCTTTCAACCATAAACCCACTACGAGTTACAGAAGCTTCCTGTGGCAGGAAATAGCTTATCTCATAATTTCTATCCCAGCAACATCTGCATAGTTCAAACCTTGTTGGAAGCCCAACATATTTTCTTAAACTTTGATAATATTTGCTGTGAAGCAGCCCAGAAAATAACAAGATATCGCATGAAGCTAAACTGAGTGCACCCTCTGAACCGGAGGAAGGGAGGAGCTGGGGAGGGGATCGGGCCTTGAATCGGGGGGGCAGCGGTGGTGTCAAGAGTCTGTGGCCTGCCCCAAGTCCCAGCGTCGATTTCCTGAGGTTTTCTGTACACACTGAAGTGCACACACCTGCCTCTAGGGTACACTCTGTACAGCACACACTTGAGCCTCCCATAGAGGTGAGACGGGCAGGTGAGGGGGGTGGTTCTGTAGATGGTCAGGGCAGATGCCAACCAATAAGATGCCATCTTGAAGTGTAGAGAGTCAAAGAATGCCTTCTGTGTATTCCGTTTATGCAGTAAGCAAATCTGCGTGTCTGTCTGCTCTGCGGAGGGGGTGTTCCACAGTCAAAGACCTGGCATCAAATCCTGGCTTTTTCTTTCCAACTGGGTGGCCTTGGGCCAGCGAGGAAGCCAAGTCTCCACTTCCTCGTCTGCACGGTGTGAGTCTCAATGCCTTCCCCCAGGCACTCTGGGGGTTACGTGTGGGACCTACTGTTGGAACTGCCTTGTGACAGACACTCAGCAAACAGCCGTGACTGCACGTTTTCATCAGCATTTTTCGCTTCTGTGACTAAAAAAAAATCTGACCAGAACTATCTTAGGGGAGGAAAAGTCTATTTGAGGGCTCACTGTGTCAGAGGCCTTGGTCCATGAGAGCCGGCTCCATTCCTTGGGGCTCCAGGTGAGGCAGACTGTTGGAGGGAAGCCGCTCACAGGGGGATCGGGAAGCACAGAGAGAGACTCCACTCACCAGAAACGAAATATATACCCCAAAGGCTCACCCCAGTGAGCCCCCTGCCCCAGCCCTCCTGCAGTCACCACCCAGTTAATCCCATCTGGGGATCAATCACTGATTGGGTTAAGTCTCTCACAATCCAATCATTTCTCCTCTAAACCCTCTGGCGTTGTCTCACACCTGAGCTTTTGGGGGACACCTAATGTCCAAACCGTAACACAGCAGCAAATGTCACTGTCACTGTTCTCACGCACAAACTCACCCGTGACAGAACCTTCTGGGGTACAGCAAACTCTGTAAGTAGCCAGTCAAGCTGTCAGATTTTAATCACTGTGTCCAGGGGACTTCTCTGGTCACTTCAGGATGGGCAGGAGAAGCTTAGAGTAGCCACAGTGGATAGGAACAGATAGATGAACACTCCTCAGCTCCTGTGTTCCTGGCTTTCATAGAGTCTCAAGAAGTCCAACTTGGATTGGGCTCCAGCTGCCCACATCCATGTCATACACACCCACACTTGATCCCTAACAGGGCCCTTTTGCTCCCCCTAACAAAGGCATCCAAGGATGCTGCCCAGTTAAACCCTTGTCTGCAGCTCTGCTTACAGAGCCCAGCAGAAATACATCTGTTAGGTATGGACCCATCTTGGATCTCTTGACCTGGAGCTGCCACCTCAATGTCAGCTGGCCCTCATGTCAGCACTGGATTGGAAATCAGTTCCGAGTTTCTGACCCTGTGACTTTGGGTTTGTGCTCATATTTGAACGTGCTTGGTTTGCTCTGCTCAAGACCTCTAACACTTTGGCTTATCCTTCCTGGTCACAGAGGCTTCTCCTTATTGCTCAGTTCTGTTCCTCTAGGGGATGTGTGACTATCTCTTGGAGCACCCAAAGGGCTCTTTAATATGTACAGCAGATTTGGAATTTTATGTCAGACCTTCCCAGATAGTCCCTCTAAACTCAGTAAAAACCCATCCAGCCATTGCATTTGGTATAGCAGCAGACACTTAATTTTATTAATGGAAACAGAAACTGTCTAATTGAAGGCCCTTCCTTTCTTCATAGATCACACAAGAAAACACACAATTTTCTAAATATTTGTCCTTTGCATAAGCCTCTACAGAAGAAACAAACAATGACCCCCCCCAAGTAAATGAAGTTATTATTCCTAATTGAAGGTGAGTGAGTTTAATGGTGTGTGAGTTAGAGAGATTTGCCACACCAAGATTGACACTTTCTCTGATACTGTTGCTACAGGAATGTATTTTCAATGACCTCACAGTTTTTATTTCAAAATAATGATTGCTCTTTGCATGCATGATGGGCACCCGGGCAATTAGAACATGATTTCTCCCTTGGTTCCTCCAGGACAGGTGGCCCCACCAAGGTGGCAGTCCCGGCTAATGAAGCTCAGCTCCAGAACAGTGAACAGTGTCTTGACTTCCCTTCACCTCGGGGTGGGGCTTCTTGGATTTGTACTCTATGACCTTGGCTTGTGCACTCACTCTCATGGAGTGAGCTTGAAAGAAATGTAGTCTTGGCTACCTCTGCCCTCTTTTCAGCAGGAGGAGCATTGACTCCCCAGGAGCATCCTGGGCTGGGAAAGGCAGGTGAGTGTTTTCTTTGCAAAAAATGAGAAACTGGGAATCTCGAAGTCTAACTCACTTTGACCAGAAAGTGTCAGGCCCTCCAATTCTGAGATGAATCTTCTTTCCTTTAAAACAGTCCTGAGGATCAAGCTGGAAAGGCTATTAAAAAATGTGGACCCCTTTCTTCCCCACTCCATTCCCCTGTAAAAGGCCCGGACTCAGTGGTACTGAGGCTGATGTTGGGAATCTGTATTTTTAATAAAGATTTCAAGTAACTCTGACACAGGAAGTCCCAAGGACCACATCTTCATAACATGCAGATGAAGTCATGTATGAGAATTAAATTCAATCTTTTAATCCAGGGAACTTCCTCTATGATGGTAAGAGGGAATTGGGGTAATTATCATTAATGATAATAATAATAGTTACTAGAGTCCTTAATGGGCACTAGCCACTGTGATAAATGTTTCATTTACAGTATCTAAGTGGATCTTTAAAAACCCAGGTGGCCCCTGTCATTGTGCAACCCTACCAAATAAGGCTTCTCAGAGACGTGAAGTAAATTTCCTATGGTTCATTATATAATAAATATCAAAGAAAGGTCTTGAATTCTAATCTCTTTAACTTTGAACCGTGGCAGAAGTCATCACATGGTGGGAGAGATCCGACTCAGAGCCTCCAGCCCATTTATGATTGGCTTTAGTCCCACTCATCTCCCATCAGGCCCCACCTCCCAACGCTGCTGCCCTGGGAACTGTTCCAAGATGTTTTGGGGACACATATCAGCATCACTATCTGCTACCTCCTCCTTCTCCAAGACTCTTCTCATAACCATTTGAGAAGAAAAATGACTTATCTGCTGGAAGTGCTTCTGTCTCCCCATTTGGTAGCCCCCACCTCTCCTATCTAGATGCCACTGAGCTTCTGAGGTTCCACTCACTCACATTCCAGCTCTATTAAAATAAGGAAGGCCAGGGGCTGACGGAGTCCACCTGCAGAGGCTGCGGATGCTCCAAGTAGAGGCTCGCTTTTTCTCTGTTGGCTCGAGTGGCATCTCAGATAGAAACGCCGTTCGCCTTTGGAAAACCAACCCGAAACCTATTTATTTGTTGTTTTTTTTTTTTTTTTTTTTTTGCTTTGTTCTGTTGCTACGTGAATATGTGTTTGCATTGTGTTGTCATCCTCTGAGCAAGATCTGGAGCTCGTCAGGTTGGATTCTTTAAAAGTCAAATAATAATAGTGATCATAATAAAGAACTGGCCATCCCTCCCCCGCCCCCCAACGGGGTTGTCTGCACGATTATGAGTGATTACATTTTGATTTTCCAAGCTTGCTGCAAATAGGCCTGAATCGGACCTGATTTCCTGTCATAAATGCTTTATGCGTGAAGAGGTCTTTTCCAGAACCCTCTGCTGCTGCTGTTTTAATGGGAAGCCTGTCTATTTGTATGTTAATAGTTTCCTCCGAGTTATTGGGCTTGTTGATGGAAAAGCACAAATCGGATGCTTCACTATTTTCAAGGTTTACTATTAATCTTGGGTTCTTTGTGCCAACATGAAGCCATTTCAGCCTTCTTGGCGCTAAACCTTCTTGAATGACACGGGCTCCCTTTCAGGAAGCAGCACCTGCCTGACCTGCTGGCTCAGTGGACCACGGTGCTAGCGGCTCCACAGGTGAGTCTGCTGGGGAGGAGGCGGGCAGTCCAGGGGCTCATCGCTGGGCTCCTGACTCCCTGGGCACAAGTCAACCAGCTTAGCTGTGCGAGTCTCCCATGCCAGGTGAAGGGCCACGGCACGTGGGTGCCACGTGGTAGCAGAGGAGCTCAGGAGAGACAGCCCAGTGCTGAGAACAGAACAGGGCAGACCTTGGATCCAGACTCTGCAGGCAAGTCGCAGGTAACACACCTCCAGCCAAACCTCCCTAATTTCCAATTTTATCATTGTGCATGCTAAAGAGAGAGAGACAGACAGACAGACAGAATGAATGAATGAATCATTCTCTCGTGTGATTTATTTTTAATTTATTGTAGTAGAGTTTAATAATAGAGTGTCCATGAAAATATGTAGTGACCAACAAGTAGTAGACCTCAACATGTGGTCATTTAAATTCAGCAACTCAGAATGCAGTCTTCGTAGTAATGTACCCTTTGCTTCCTCCACAGCATGGAGACTTCCATCTCTTTTTCTTTCTGCTCCTTCCCCCTAGAGTCTAGAACAATTCCATGGATATAGTTGGTGCACCATAAGTGGTCATGAACAAATTAATTTTGTTGTCATCTGCCTCTGTTAGAGCTTAGGAGTGGAAGTGGGTTGCTCTTGTTCCTGAGAGGTCTTGACCTTGGAGGTATAGGTGGGGGTGGGCATAGAACAAGATACAGACAAGGAACAACTATAGTGACGTGCAGTTTCTTAAAAGTGTGGCCCAAGAAGCACCAGATCATAGTCACCCAGAGTGTGAGTGAAAACTCACATCTGTCAGGTCCCAGCCCAAGTTCACAGAATCAAGCGTCTGGGGTCAAGCCCTGGGAATCCTCACTTCTAACAATCATCCTAGACAACTCCACTTCCCATTCCTGTTGAAACGCCCACAGACAAGCACGCAGAGAGCCAGGTCTGGGTTGGGGCAGGTTACTGTGGCAGCTGTCGTCGGGGTCCAGGAGAGCCAGGCAGCTCCTTTGAAGAGTGGACATTGGAAGTAGGGCCTGAACAACGAAAAGGAGAGTGCTAGGCAAAGAGGGCGGCCCAGATGCCCTGCAGTACCCACAGCTCCAGAAACAGGGAGGAGACGACAGGAGAGAGGTGGAGTCCAGGTGAGGATCCAGATTTTACCAGGCGGTTTTTATAAATGTATTTAGATAAGAAGATCAATGTCATGTAATCCATGGATTAACTCACAGGTGTTTAAAAGGTTGAATTGACAGTAGGGAGACGGATGCAGGGCTGAGTGTGATTGACAAATGCACCCAAGGAGCGCATGAGGCTCCCTAGCCAGATGTGTGAGCCCGAGCCTTCTGGGAAACAGGCAGGTAGTTAAATGAAAGATGATCCCTAAATCAACTGGCAAGGAAACAGGGCGGGGGGACAAGGGGAAGGGACAGTGATTCATGAACGATTTCTTTAAAACAGTGATATTTATACTTTTAGATTCCCTTCTATTCCTGCAGCCTCTGGATCCAACTTCCTGTCCAGTTTTCCCTGGTTTTCTGAACAAAACTCAGGATGCATAAGGGGCTAAACCTCGGGGGCTGCCAGTCTTAGCCATGCCTAAGACTGTGCTGTCCATGTGCTAGAACCTCCCAAAGTCTCGGTTTGATTGTGTTCTCAGTGAGGATGACGGTAAACGTCTCCAGGGCTGATTTACAGTGTGTGGAGGCCTGGTGTGAAGTGGGTGCAGGTGGAAGAGAGATATACCAGGAGCAGTAACTGTGATAAAAACCATCCTCCAGATCTTTTCTCTATTGCTCAGGGGATCTGAGCCTAGAAGCTTTCCAATCACAATTTGGCTTAGGAGAATCTTGACCTGAAGTAATGAAACCGGGAGCTTTACCCCAAAGGCTGTGTGCAGTGGCCGCTCCCACCAAGCTCTTGATTCTTGGAAAGTGCAAAGCCTCCTCACCATAGTGACTCAGCTTATGACTTCTCCCATGGTGACCCGAAGAAGCAGGTGCAGGCTGAAGCCCCTCCCAGGACATGGCCTGACTTTCCTGCCTGCTGCCCCTCAGCCCAGGGGAAGTCCTTGGGGAGCAGGCTGGGCCTGGCCCCACTGCCCCTTCAATGAATGACAGTGCAGACCCTTGCATCCTGTATGACTCACGGCACGGGGTGGGGCAGTGTTGGCACATGAGCACTCAAGGGAGAGGAAAGCCTGTCGTGACAGAGCCCCCACATTCAGTGCTGAGTCACCTCCTTCACGTCCCCAGCCACTCTCATCTCTCTTCTCCCTGCCAGTCTCCCCTGGGGTCCTAACCATGCCCATTTCTGGGAAGGCAGGAGGCAGTGGCTGGCTCAGGAAGAGTTAAATCGCATCCCAGGTTATTGGGCAACTTCTCGGCTCAGAGGACATGCATAAGTGCTTGCTGTAGACAGTTTTCACTAAAACTGGGAACTGGGATGGGACAAAGGAGGACAGAAAAGGTTAACTGGTCCGGATTTGCTCAGCGCTCTCCTGGTTTTAAAACGGATGGTTCTGGGTCCAGGGAAGACCCTCATCCTGGGCAAACAGGAGCAATTGGTCACCTTACAAAGACCAGGTATAAGAGAAGGCAGGAGTCCTGCCCCAGAGCTGCTGAGCAGTGATGACCCCCTGCTGCCCATGGTTCCTGTGCTTGAGCCCCCCAGCACACTGCGCATGGGAAGAACAACGATCCAGGGAGCTGGTGTTAGGATCCCCATTTTGCCAACGAATAAACTGAGTCACAGAAGGAGGAGCAGTTTACCAAGGCCCCGGGGGCAGAACACCAGAGTTAGAGAATAGATCTCAGCAGACTGGCTCTAGATGAGCCCACCGTCTTCTGGGTCTACTGCCGAGATCCACACCAACACGCCAGCAAAAGTCTGCATTCAACTGTTGGATTTCAATTGCAGGGGTATCCCAAGGAGCCCGTGACCTCATACAACAGTCAAGGCCTGCAGGAGCCAAGGACCCGGGAGAATGGCTTTGAGGATGACGCTGCAGGTCAGATCTGAAGGCTGAGAAGATGCAGAGCCCAGGAAGGGTGGGATGTGAGCATGGCAGACCTGTGACGTGTGTGACGGCCAGAGGCAGGGAGTAGCTGCCCCCCTCTTCCTTTCCCCTCTCTCCTCCCTCCCTCTCCTTCCCCCTTTCTCTATCCTTCTTATCTCCTTTCTCATTCTGTCTTCTTAATTTTTTTTATTTCGAACAAAATTGCAAATCTACACCCAGTTATAACAAATGCAGAGAGGTCCACATGCCCTTCACCCAGCTCCACCCTATGGCAGCCTCCTGTGTAATTTGGAAGAGCACAACTGCTGAGCACCCAACGTGATTCTCCTGCTCTTTTTTTTTTTTAAGCCAAATATATTTTTTATTTTTAAATTTAGGTTTTTTTTTTTTCCTACTAGGGTGTACTACAGTCTATTTTATAGCAAAAAGAGCATGCAGTGCTGGTTTTTGCCATACTCATTTCAAGTATTATAGACATATGTAATGGTGAAAATATATGAACTGTGGCCTTTTTCATTCTTGTTACTTGTGATGCAATTAAGTGAAGATAAGAAAAAAAAAAAAAAAGCAGAGATTTACCATGTATCAGTGCCTGGCTTTTTGTTATAAAGCTTTGTTTGTCTCCTGCTCTTTTTAAGGAAACAGCCACTTTATTATCAAGTGGTTCCTGCCACAAGAGTGACTTGTGAACTACCCCTTGGACAGGTCTTCATGCCTCTGGTAGAGTGTGTGCACACAGACCTACGCACTTATGTCTTCAAGTACTCAGATACACATGTATGTAAGTCTATTACAAGTATTATTTTCATTTGTTTAACTCAAATTTGGAATTTTTTATTAACTAAGAAAGGGAAATTATTTTTAATTAGAACATGGAGTATTTGAAATAGAGTATTAAGTCATAAGTGTTTGCAGGAGGGATTTGATAACCATTTTGTTGAACAACTCTCTTGGTTCTGAGAAGGAAGACGGGAATATTCTTTTCTTTTTATGAAATTCCAGTTTGGCACTGGAACAGCTGTCAATCGATATCAATTCCATGTCTTCGTTAGGTTACAGCCTCTCTTCCCACAGGGTTTTTGAAATAGATTTCAAGAAAGACAAGTCAATGCCTTTTCTTATACACCAACATATTTGCTTCGTGCTGCAGGGTCGGTTTCCAAGTAAAGATTCTGTCCTATGATGTGGGTCGTCCCATTTTCTTTGTCTGTCAGGAGGAAAATGTTTAAAAAGAGGAAGAAAAATGAAAAATGTGAACTGATGCACAGGCAAGTGACAGAAAGATTCGCAAAAAAACAAATTAAGACAGTCCTTTAATAATACACAGACCATACATACCATTGAGTAACACACAGGTGCATGGTACCTGTGAGGTGCTAGACATCAGGTGAACCCTGCAACAATAAGTTGGCAAGCATCTCCTTCGAATAGATGACATGGGTCACGTGGAGGTTTTTTCTGTTGTTGTTTGTTTTTAGGAATATTTGTGCAAATTTTGAGCATCCCTAATTAAAAAGTCCCAAATCTGAAATACCCTGAAATCTAAATGTTAGTGAGTGTCATGTCATCACTTGAAGAATTTCAGATTTTGGAGCATGGCGGATTTCAGATTTTCAGATTTGGGTGCCGTGTAATCTAGATGTGGGAATTCAGCCCCGGGATCTTGTGGTTCACAACTGACATCACCAGGGCCTGGATCTGGGCACATGTGCTCTCCCCAACACGTGCAGGAAACACGGCTCACAGGCAGTGGTCAGAGTACTGTGCTATAGGTGTTTTGAAGCTTCTTTGCAATTTTTAGTATTTTTTAAGTTAACTAGGCTATTGTATATTTATTTTACAATCATAAATGGTTCAAATAGTTCCATCATTTGACATTAACTCATTCTTTAAAAATGGGTTCCATATTTTGTAATATAACATGGTCATACGCATCAAAGGCCATAAAAATATTGACGATTATCAGCATGGTAATTTTCTATTTAAAAGAAATAATTTCTTTTTAGTTAGGTGCAGAAAGATGTTGGTGACGTGGTATGTTATTCGTGAGATGCATCCAAAGCAAAGCAGGGTACCATCGTGGTGGTGTGACATCGAGAATGCTGCAACAGCAACATGATGAGAGATGATTGCCGCTCTCAGGCACCAGGTATTTAAGAAATGATTAATGAGCATCTACTAGAACTCCAACAAGGATATGGGTCAAAGGCTCTAGAAAATCTCTTGTGAAACCAAATCCTGTCACCAAGAATGATACATGAAGGAACTTCCCATTTGAAGGGGAAAATAGATATTCATCAAAGAATCACAAACAGAGAAGTAAAAATATAACTCTGATCAGTATTTAACAAAGAAGAAGAAAAAAATGATCTTTCCATAATTACAAAGGCAGCACTGACCAGGAGAGCCAGGATGTTCAGGTAACTCCCCAAGGAACAGCTGAGTCAGCTGGGATCGGGTGTTTATTATGAGTCTGAAGATAGATGGGTAAAAGATATATAAACGAAAGAACAGAAAATAACGCTTGCTCTGTTATTATGATACGTAAATATACATACGTAGACAGAGATGCAAAGGAATTTGCAAAAGAAATAAAAATAGCACTTTTAGGATGGTGGAATGGTGGGTGGTGTGGGTTTTTTTCCTTGAAATGATCTGTAATGTTCTTATATAATTTTATTGTTCACTATTTTAAATGCAATATTTATCACATCACACTGTACCCGGTTATATTTTTTACATATTCAAAGTTACAAATTGACACTCAAAATAGCATTTTTAAAAAGCCTTTTATGCTTTGTGACATTAGTTTTTAAATATAAATATTGTTCTTTGAAGACTCAAATTAATGAATGTTCACTAGTAGGACAATTGTTCGGGGTTAAAATACCTGTATTCTTCCCCCCCCCCCCTTAAGTGTTCATAATACAATTTCTCTTTCTTTCTAATCTCCCTTCTATTCACAATCTCATTTGCTTTATATATCAAAATTGAAGACTGAAAATGTATTAACACTCTAATAAACTTCACCCTCTTTATTTTCTCTCCATTAAAAGGGTCAGTTGAAAGAATAAGGAGGGGGATCTCATGAACACACAAAGGAGACCAGCAAACTGAGGAAGGCTGAGGGAGGAGGGCAGGGAAAGGGGGGTCCTGGGGAGTGAATGGGCCAAATCATCTCGGTTCTATTGTGTGCACCTACGAATACGCAACCACAAAGCCCACTATTATGCAAAATTATAATGCACCGATATCAAGAAGTAATTTTGCTAAATTTAAAAGGATCAGTTGATTTTGTAAGCAGGAAATTAAGAGGACTTTGATGCCACACGGCTGGCAGATGGCAGTAGGTCAATATGTCCAGCCCCTGGCCTGGAGTTAATGTTTCATGGTCCAAATCCCCTCCCAGGTGAGAGGAGCCCTGGGAGGAGACCAAGAGAGGCAAAAGCTGTGCGGAGCCTGCTGGGTGTGGGTGTGGTTGGTCTAGTTGTCCCCTGTTCAGGGAAGATTCTGGGGACTCACTTGTATCCAGCTCTGCTTCCATGGAGAGCACAGGGCAAGCAGGTACCCCACCCCCCAAAGGTGCTGGGTCAATGAATACGTTCCACATCCCGACAAGCTACTCTTCTTTGTGCAAACACAGATTTCTGGCAAAGGCTCCAGAAAATCTCTTGCGAAGCAAAATCCTGAATACAGACCACTCCCTAATACATACAGGAATCCAAAGATCACTCTGTACCCAGGACCTCGGAAAAACCAGAAGCAATTCTCCTGACCACGATTTGAGCTCTTGCATCCCCCAGGACAGTGGAAAGGCTAAGTCATGTAGGCCTTTTGTCCTGTGCAACAGACAGAGGTCAAGGGCACTCTGAAGCCCTAGAATCAAGAAAGCTCCAGGGAAATGAGGGGAAGAACTCAGGCTCCTGGCAAGCCTTGAGATGGTCCACAGCCATGTCCCTCCTGCTAGTTTCCTTCCCTCCCCTTCCTCCTCCTCCTCCTCTTCCTCCCTCAGGGACGTTCCTCTATTCAAGCTTAATTTCTCCTTTTTCCCTTTATTCTTCAATTTTAATCTAGCCTCCTTTTCAACTGACACGTTCTCTTGCACACATTTGGAGGCCCAGGGTGATGATGCAACTCCCGCATCCATGGCCTCGTGGCCTTTACTCTTGATTTGGTCTCACTCTGTCTCTTCCGTCCAGCTCCACTGTTAATCCTCTCCTTGGTCTAGCTCTTTAGATGGGAAGGCCAGCAACGAGGCCGGGATCACTCTGCTGTAAGAGAAGTCCTGCTCCCTGGGGCAGCCAGGGCCCAGCTGAGTCTCCTACCTACATATTTTAGGCCCAGGTAATCCCGTCATCGGATGGATACTTTCCAAGCCCTTACAGAGCACTGAGGACCCAGGGGCTTAAAGGCTGTGCGAGGGCTGCTCATGGATTCTCCAGCTCCATTTGGAAGCTCTCGTTCCTCCATTTAGACGGGATGGGTTGAGGGTCCCAGAGTTAGGAAAGTCACCAGAGTTGGTCTATAATGAAGGTCACAGTGCCGCTTTCCAGGAAGCTCAGGGCTCAGCTTAAAGGCCATATCCTCTCCCAGATCTTCCCTGGGCACCTTACATTAAAGGAGGGTCTCCATGATCCCTTAGTTCATTATCCCGCCATCTCTTTTCTGGTATTAACACAGAGAAAACTGGCTTTTAAAATGAAGTTTACTTGGTGTTTAGTTTATCTACTTTCTGTTCTGTTCCTCAGCCTGTATGAAAAGGAGAGTTCTGGGAGTGGGGGACATGTGCTGGCCTCACTGTTCCCCACTCAGCGCCCAGCTGGCAGAGTAGTGCCTTTGCCAAGTAGATATTTGTTGAATAAATGAATGATTAAATAAATAAAAATAGGTTTTATTGAGGATACCCTGTGTTGTCCTTGAAGGAAGGGCTCTGTAGCAAAAGACAGACAATTTTTAAAACAAAAGACTGAGATTCTTTGGCCTAAGCTGGCACTGGCCAAGTGTGAAGTGTTTTAAAAGTATGAAAGAAAAAAATAAATAAAAATCATTAAAAAAAATTCCACATGAAATTTAAGAAGTTTAAAAAAAGTGGGTGGAATCAATTTTAGCAGGATATTTTATTTAATCCATTCTATCCAAAATATGATCATTTCAACATGTAAATGCTTTTAATGATTTATTAGTAAGCTATTTGGTCTTCTTTTTTTGTTGTTGTTATTTTCTGTTTGGGGGGAGTCTAATTCTTCAAATTCTTCAAAATCTTGTGTAGGTTTGACCCTTGAGCAATCTCCTTTCTAATCACCAATTATTACCAGGGCTCAGGTACCACTGGTGGTTGTGGCTGCCATTTTGGATAGCCCAATTCTGCACATCTTTTCACTTTAGGATCCTGGAATAAAGAAGGTCAAGGATTGGCCCATGGGCACAACCCTGAGGCCTTCATCCTTGAGCTGGGTACTTCCAGATGGCCAGCAGAGCTCTGACTGCACTACCCAGCTTTCTGTCTCACAGAGTTCCCTCTTGGAGAGTGCAATTTGGGGCAGGTCATTCACTCTGTCTAGGACTCAGTTTTCTCATAGGTTCTTCATCATGAAGCAGAACCAACTTATCCTGAGCACTCAGATAACATGAGATGACCATCGTGTCCTGGGATAACTTGCACCCCCTGGAAAACTCCGTTAAAATCTGCATCCCTAGTAGCTCAGAATGTAACCTTTTTGGAAAGTGGAGTTGCTTCGGATATATGTTGTTAAGATGGGATCATACAGAGCAGGGAGAGCTCTTTGTCAAATGTGGTCAGTGTCCTTAGAAGAAGAGGGTTGGGGAGGCTGAGACAGAGACACCCAGGGAGAAGATGGGAGAGGTGCAGCTGCCAGCTAAGGGACACCAAAGGCTAGCTCCCCAAACTAGGAAGAGGGGGAGGAAGGGTTCCTTCCAGGGCTCAGGGGCGTGGCCCTGCTGGTCTCACCTAGCCTCCAGGGCTGTGAGCATGTGTGTCCTCTGGAAGGCTGTGTAAGGCCACTCAGAGTGTGGTAATTTGTCACAGTGAGCTTGGGACACTAAAACACATAAAGAGAGTTGCCAGGATGCCAAAGTAAATTTGGATTTCAGATAGAAATGAAGAGCAGCAGGTATACCTCATGCAGTATTGAGCACGTGTATTTAACTGGCGTCTTGTAGTTTGGTTTGTAAAATCTGGCAACCGTGTCCCAGAAACCTCTTTGCATGGTATCAACCACAGCTTTCAAGAAACATTAGCTGTCCTCAGGATGTCCCCACAACCTGATGGGAAGAGGCAGTGTAGAGATATCTTAGTGGTCTGAATAAATACTTCCAGTCTACACTCTCAATTGGGAAGCATTTATTTTAACTGGACTGAAATCAGAGCAGCACAGAAACCTGATAAATAAGAACGAAGTTGAATCACCACCCAGGGACAGCCCCGGGAGGACCTCTCTGAGGTCCACAGGGCTCTGAGGCTCCAACCCCATCACGTCTGGGCTGCCCCACACGCATGCCTGGGCGCATGTGTGGGGCTGCGTGTCAGGGCAGGCCCAGCTGCCTTGCAGCACCACCCTGTCCCTGCCGCCTGCTCCCCCTAACTGCTTGTGCGTGCCGTTCCCAGATACCGGGATCCGCTCCTACTGCTGGAGCCACAGACTGGCTATGACAAACTGTCGAATGTTCGAGCCAAGTAGATGTCACTGGTATCTGGGAGATGCGCCCATCATTCTTTCAGTGCACAAATGGGGGCTGTTTCCTTTTCCGTTCCCTCCTTCTCCAAGGCTTCCGCCCCAAGCGGTGGGCTTCCTGCCATTCATCCAGGAGATTGCTGCTCTTCCCGAAAGGCTGCGTGGGGCCTCGGGGTAACACGCTTAGCAGGCAGAGATAAACCGGCCTGAATATTTTATGATCCTGCCTGTTGGGAAGGGCCATTCCTGGTGTGCCAAGTTCAGGAAGTTGTTGAAAAGGAGAGAAAAAGACTAAGCAATGAATGTTCCTGGAGTGTGTGTGCACACCACACGTGTGTGCAGGAAGGTTATAAATAGCTAATACAATGTATGCAGTAGTCTTACTGAGACTTGATAAATTCTGGTATTGATTGAGAATTGATTAGCCCCACCAATATTTATCGAGAATGTCCTTTCCACCCATGATTTAAAGCTGGCGATAAAGTGGTGACAAGAAAGACAAGACCCTGCCCCTCATGGAGTTGATCTACCAGTGACAGAAGGCAGGTAGTCGACAAGCCAAGCAACCCACTCTTTAAATGTTATTATTGGGAAGGAGATAACTAGGATTTTGAGAAAAAAATGGGACTAGCAGCAAGATCTACATTAGGAAGTTATGTCTAGGGCCTCATTAAGAGGAGAGCTGAAATGTGACAAGGAAATAGCCTAGAAAAGTCAGAGTGAGTTTCTGACTTCTATGGAGAGTGGGTTTGTAACAAGCAGAACTTTAGCCACCTTATTCTAGAAGTCTCTGCAAGAGTTGAGGCTTTGTAAGTGACTTATCCATTGCATGAAATGAAAGAACCTGCTTCTGCATCTAGATTGGTCCTAGTTAAGTACCACTTTTGGAGGAGATGGGAAAATAGCCACTCAAGGCATTTTCTGTACTTCATGGCTCAAAAGAGCAGCACCAGTTGGGAATGGCTGGGACTTCGGAGATGATGATGACCAGAACCCAGGTGATGAAGGCCTAACCTATGGTGGAGAAATAAAGGCACCAGAAATACAAATGTACCAGAGCTGAAACAAATGCGAGAGTCTCTCCTTTTTTCTTTTTTTCCCACACGAGGCATGTCAACTTAGCAGGGAACTGACCATAGGAAACTTCAATTCAGAGAGTCGAAGCTCTCTTGAGTCCCAGAAAGTCATGTGGGACCTAGACAAGGAAACACACCCCTGACACTAGATCCCTTTATGTCCTGCGCTCCTCCCAGCAACACACAGGCTCTTACCTGACCTTGAAGGTGAAAGCCACAGTTCATGCCAGTTCGGTCATAGAGGGAGATGGGTGTGGAGTCCCTATGACCAGAGCTTTAGGGTTTCAGGATCCTGTGGAGGACTCCACCTTCCACCCACCACACACAGTTGGTAGGATCCATTTACAGTCTTAGCTTCACCATCAAATGGAGCAGGGACAAAATATGCTTCCGTCACTTGACAAACTTCTGTTATTTTCTAACAGCTATGCATTGCTCTGAACACTCAGGCGGACAGAGGTATTCATTAGAAAACTCACTCGCAACTAGCCACTTTGCATCTAATTACACTGAACCATAATTTCCTGGTCGCCTCCCTGGCCCTTGAACTTGACTGTAAGCTTCAGAGGACAGAACCTTATTTATTTTGCTCTGTTTTTTTTTTTTTTTTTTTGCTGCTATCTGAAAATATTATTTGTCACTTAAATAAAAACAATAACAAGAAGAAAAAAAAACAAGCAAGAAAATGAATTCAAAACCCGTCATGCACAGCCAAGGCATGAATTCATAAATGGAGCCCCAGCTCACAGACATGACTGGGCATACTCCGAAGCACACTGACCACGAGAAGCTGCATGCCTGAGTCACACAAGTGCACATGCTCAGGTTTGGACTGTCTCTTAAGCTGATCCATCCATCACGATGGATCCCTGCACCTCTGCATATTTTGACAAGAGCATTCCAGGCTCCTGGTTGGTGTACATGGTGGCTTCCCAGCCTGGAGTAGATAAAAGAGACCACCGTAGAGGTGTTAGAGTCCTGTGTTCTGCCACGCTTACTGCTTGTGCCCAGACCAGGTGGTCAGCCGGATCGAATGTAGTCCCCATGCCTGACTCTCTTTTATGAGTTCAACATTGGTCACAAAGGGAGATTTAATCTATTTAAATACTATCTGCTCTGGGGTCCCAGATGGCGGTGAGGCCAAAGCAAAGGTGTCAAACCATGTGTGGTCTTTAAATAGCCCTTTATGTTTGTCGCAGGAGTTGAGCCTGGGGCCTGGACCCATTCCAGTTGGTAATTGATAATTCCAAGTGGTAATTACGTGCTCTGGGTGGTTTCGGTTGGCGTTCTGCACATCCTGTCCTCAGATGGTGAGAGGTGTTCCCGGGTTTCATGCCAGAGGTGGCTCCATTTCAAGCTCCATAAAATTTCTAAATACCTTTGGAATGCTGCAGGATGAAAGATACTATCCTCATTAAATACGTGGGCTTCTCAAAAGAAAACCCATTACTCTCTGATAATGACAATTTTTTTTTTCTGGTCCTTATGTTGCCTGTTAAAGGAAAATGTCAATTAATAAAGAATAGACACATCACCCTTTCCAAGAGTTAACCAATTATACCAACCAATGTCATAAGAGGCTAAACAAATAATCTGCTTGTAAATCTTGGCAGTCAGAACACGTGGCAACGTTCTAGATGGTCCAGATATTTTTATTCTTTTTTTTTTCACTTTTGATATATAATTATAAAGACTCTTGGATTGGGACCAGCTCTCCCATCTCCCATAAGCTCTATTTAAGAAGATGTAAACTGTTTTCTGATCTTGTTTGAAGGGACACTGGCCAGGGTTTTGTGATAAGAGCATCAAGAATACCAGTAGAGTTTTCTTGCTGTTTTTTCAAAAGAATTCCCAAACTAACTCCAGATTAAATTGGAATATGGCAGTCACAAGCTTTTTCCAGAGCCATTTGCAAGAATCTGGGATTGAAATGACCACCCCCTTCTAAGTTTCCTTATTTCCTGATAATTACCAGTCCTGATACAAACACACACTCAAGCTATTATCTATGTGTTTAGTTCTTTGTGTAACCAGCATGTTTTGGGGTCAACACAAAGTGACTTGAAACAGCAGTGTTTGATTGTTTCTCAGTCTATGGGTTGCCTGGCCTCAGTTGGGTGAATCTGATGCTGGTCCCAAGGTCTCTCAAGTGGTGACAGGCAAAGGGACACTAGAGTTGGGGTCATCTTAGATAAGATCCTAAGATGGCCTCTCTCCCTCTCTATGCTGTCCCAAGCTATTTCTCATCCACCTGGACTCTCCAGCCAAATAGCTGGACGTCTTAAATGGTGGCTCAAGGCTCCAGAGTGAAAATGTTACGATGTTTAGAAGCAGAAGCTGCAGCCTTCTTAAAGGCTGGGCCTGGAGCCAGGGCCGCATTATGTCCTGTCCTCTGCACCCCTTCATTTAGCACGGAGTCAAAAAGAGAGCCAACTTGTGTTCACTCTGCTCCTCTCACCCCTGGTGCCACCTCTGCTCTGGCCTGCCCCCCCCCCCGCCCCCGCCGCAACCCCATTGGCTTCCCACTTTGGGTTTTGATATGATGCTTTCCATTCACGGCATTCACACCTTGACCGTGGTCCTGGCTTTCAACTTTCCTCTTAACTTGAAATCTTATGGGAATTCCTTTGAAAATGAAGTTGAATATCATCCAGTAACTAAATCAAATTGAGAAATGGTATAAGTAATATGATTCCTTTTATTTAAAAAAACACATAAGGAAATAACTTTGTGCTTATAGAAAATGGATCGATACATACTAAATGGTGAGCAGAGATTTTCCCTAGGGAATGTTTAGACTTGGGGAAAGGAGTGACAGATAATATTTTTATTTTATGCTTCTCCAGAGGTTCACAAAATTTGCAGTTAATCTGTACTTCTTTTAACTATAAAAATGCATTTAAACACCAAGCCCACATTTAGGAAGCATAAGCTATTCTTTGACCATGAATTAGGGCCCATTCTTGGGAGCAATAATTTTTAAAACAACAAGCTATAGCCTTTCCCATAGACCTCCTTGGTTAATTTGGACTCACTCAAGGACGCAGACAAAGACACACACACACACACACACACACACACACACACACGCATGGAGCTGCACACACCACACACCCATCATCAAGCATCACTAAGTAAAACTGTTAGCATGTAGAAAACAGCAGCCAAAGCTTGTACGAAGTTGACAAAATCCAAACTGGCACAGGGAAGTTAATCTCAATGTGAAGTCAAAAGGGCAATAGAAGAGTCCAAAATTTTAAATAAAGTGTGAGACTATGTAGAACAGAAAATCTCCACGTTCATGCATTCCTGCACATAATTTTGTTTGAACAAGACTCTTGAGCTATACTTAGTGATATTTCAAAACCTTGGAAAAAGTTCATGCATCCATTCTTTCCATCCTATAGATGGAGTGTGGGGTGCTTGGAGAATCAGAACTGCCCGATGACACAGCATCCAGGGGTAGGAAGAGCAATGGAAGTCAACACCTACAAGTAATAATTACACCGTCAGCTGGTACTTGTTGGTGTGTTGGGTACTGCTTCTTAGCTGTGGGCTCATCCGCCTTTGTGACAACCACATGAAGTGGGTTCTCTTGGAATCCCCTGATTTTGGATGGGGAAGCAGAGGCAGAGAGCTCAAGTCACTTGCCGAAAGTCTCAGAGCTACTGAGCACTGGAGCCAGGTTTCAAATTGGGGCTCTCTTGAGCGAGAGCTTGGCTCATGACTACTTGGCAATCCTGTCTCGGAGGCGATGGCCACTGGGGAAAGAAATCATGCTCTGATGCTTTGTGAGGAGCAAGCACTAAACAGGTGTCAGAAAACGCCAGCAGAATGAAATAGAATTCATATCCAAGATGGCATCTGGGACACACCATGAAACCAGGCATCCCGCTGTTGTCAACCAACCCTTGAGTATGCCCATGAGCGACCTTGGTGGTTGGACAATCAGGTAGCAAGGATCACTCTTCTCCAAGTTCCCTCTCTCAGCTCCGTCTTCCCAGGTGAATTTTGCTCTTATTGACATGCTCTATAGGGCACTGACAGGAGGTGGTCAGAGCTCTGTGGTCGGGTGGCTGCAGAGAACTTCCTGCAGGATTTCCCAAAGCTCTCGAACCCTGCCTCCAGAGCCTGCAGTTCCTACTATTGTCTGAGGGTGGATGCTGTTCTCAAGTCTAAAAGTCTTGGGACGCATGAAGAGTGTTGGCTGTGTTGATGCCACCCCGAGTAGGAGCCACTGGTGACAAAAGACAAAAGAGCATGAGTTAAGGTATGAGTTTTGTTTTGTTATTTTTAATTATATTTTAGTTTTGCACAGGTGGTATGCAACTCTAAAGGTTCAAGAGGATGCAGAAGCAGAGAGCAGAGCCTCACCATCCCCTGGTCCGCGAATCTGTTTCTCTGTCAGCCCTGACAAGCATCAGCTCTATCTCTTCTTGAGGCCCCGTTTCCTCATCTGCAAAGCAGAGATAGTTTGGCACTTCCCTTGTGGTGAGCACTACATAAGATGAGCACAGTTCTAGAACTTTGGCAGATGCTCAAGAAATGTGAGCACTTCTTGATAATTCTCTAGCATCCCTCTTCCCATCAAGTCTAGTAGGACCACAGAACTCTCTGTACACCTCAGCCTTATGCCACCTGAGTCTTGTTTTCATGCGGCATCTAGGAATAAGTGGTCATCTGGGATACACATTTAACTTTGTGTTTTTGTGCAGGGGTGGATGAGTGTGTCTGTTTACACCCACAATTGTTGTATGCTCATAACACAGTAGTGACTTCATTTTCCTTTTCGAGGAACTCCAATGGTTATGAAACTCAATAGAGATTAAATAGCTGATCCTCAGCGTTTGCCATGTCGTGGTCCCTCTGCCTTTTGTCTGACTGTCCTCTGCATCTTAAACAGCGTGTACAGAACATAAGATCCAATTCTGTGGCTATGGAAAGCTCTCCCCAGGCTCAGCCCTGTCCCGGGCGAAGGGGATGGGGCAGGGTTCAGGGACTCAGCTCACTGCCTCCCCTGTCTGCATCCCTTGCTCAAGTCCCTCTGAAATGTCACTATCACACAGTGGCAGAACAGTCCAGTGTCTTCACACATGGCCACTCCACCCTCCCCTCCCTTGTGGCTGACTTGACAAAACAGGTGCTTGGGAGGTAGCCCAGTCCACTTCAGAGAACCAGCTTCAACACGGGCTTCCTTCGGGATAAGGGCCGAGTCCGCCTGGATGGCCGTCTAGTGCTCATCTATAAACCCTAGAGCCCCTGGAAGGCTCAGGTGTGCCTCACACAGGATGTGAAGGACATAAGGCTTGATAATCCTTCCACCACTGATTCTCCAAGAGTGATTTCCAGATGAGCCTCACCGCACCGGCCTGGGAACCTGTTAGAAATGCAAATTCTCTGGCCCACCCCAGGTCCACAGAATCAGAAATGCCACCATGGGGCTCTGCTCCCTGAGTTTTCATGATGATAGGTGCTCAGATCTGAGAACCACTCCCGAGGCTCTTGCTAAGTCCCACCTTGCCCACCAAGTCCGGCCTGGAGGAACTTCTCCCCAGGACCTCCGAGTGTTGCACGGCCCTCCTCTTGGCCCCCATGCTCCCGTCTCTCCCCTGTCTCAGCCCACTTGGATTCTGTACCTGACTCAGGAGTTTCTCCCTCCAGGAAGCTCTGCCCCCCCCCCCACCCCCTATGTCAATGTTCCCGAGCCCCTCAAGCCCTCGGGGCTTCTCTTTTGCCCTTTTAAGGCATATGGCTGCCATTTCAGCTCATCCATGTCGCAGACTGAGCTGTGTCTGTGGACAAGGCTCTTTTCAATCTTGTCCCCAAGCATGAATAGCTGAGCAATAAGTGTGGTGCTAGTTTCTGACATGCAACCCCAAAGTGTCACCGTTCTTGTTCTTCAGACACTCTTCCTCCCATCCTCTTTCCAGTCTCCATAGACATCAGGGCACACACACCTCTCCCTGCTGTGACCCCTGTGGCACTCAGGATCTGACCAGGGAGGGGCAGGGGCAGTCTCTGGATCACAGTGAAGAACCATCTCTAATCGGGACAGGGTGCTTCTACTATTTGAAGCCTGTGCCCCAGCCCAGGTTCTCAACATCAGAGAGCTAAGCCAACCTGTGACTTTTTTTTTAAGTGCTGGGGATCAAACCCAGGGCCTTGGGCATGCTCGGCAAACCCACTACCACTGAGCTACATCCACGGCCCAATGATTTTCTTAATAATATTTTTTTCAACATTCCTCTATTAGCACTTGGTAAATGAATGTCAAACCTGGGGGAGATGATGAGACTACACCACATCTAAAAGTCCAGCACACTGCATTATTAATCATTGACTTTCTCATGTGGAAAGGGAACCAGATTTTATGGGAAGAAGCACTTACACTGTGCTTTTTAAAACTGAGAGATACAGAAGAAAATTCAAGTTTACATCTATGTATCACTAGAGAGAGGGTGAAAATAAAGGGAAGTCTAAGGAAATGTGACCTTGGGTAAGTTCTCCTTGAAATAGACACAAGAAGCAGTCCCTGGGTTCACATTAGGAGTGGGCAAAGTGTTCCAACGGACTGACCGAATGTCAAAGGAGTTACAGTATGGACAGGCATTGTGTGCTAACATCCGGGCTCTGCACCATGAGTGCCAGGGAAGGGTTAACACCTAGCAAGAGATTTCAGTAGGAGTCTGAGGTGGTGCAGACCATTCTGTGCTGATGAAGGGGAGTGCAGAGCCTGGGGCAGCTTCCTGGAGGAGTAAGTTACTCAGCAGAGTGAGTAGTAAGGGCACAGGTGGGAAGAGCTGAGCAACCCAGACGAGAACTGCTCTTCCTGTGAGATCCCCAAATGGGCATTTCCGTGAGATGCAGAGTACAGAAGGAATTGCTGCCGAAGGCTGATCTGAGGTCCTCTTGCTTCACTCTGCACTTGCCCTTGGCCTGGGAGGAGGCTCCAGCAGGTGCTTCTGGATCCTTGGTGGCTAGCAGAACACCTGCAGGGTTTGTGGACACGCAGGTAGCTTGGCGTCATCCTGCAAGTTTCTGATTCAGTGGTTCTGCAGCATGAGGGTGGGGGGAGACTGAGAACTTCATTTCTAACAAATTTTAGGGTATTGCTGTCAATCCAGGGAACCCCACTTTCTATTCCCCTGGTAAAGACATCACGCCCCAGCGGAGAGTGTGGGAGCCAGGGTGGGATTGTGAAATGTGTCCCACTGCTGATCAGAACTGGCACGGGCCTTGGGCACGCCCTGAAAGTGTATTCAAGCCCCTCCCCAGAATAACTTTCGCCTGCCAAAGTCAGGCATCCTATAGCAAGGCCCAGGGGGCCCCCGCCCAGCACCCAGAGTTTCACAGCCCTGAGAGCTCACACCTGGCACAAGAGATAGTCTGGGGCCTCGTAACACACATCTAGATACCTGGGACTTGGCGCTTCTTGAAAGGAACCGTGCTGCCTTAATTATTCCACCCCAGGGAGCAGCTCCAAGAGGAAAGGCTGGGTTAATTAGGAAGCCTCCCCACCCACAACCAGGTTCCAGACAGGGAAGTTCTGGGTTCTAATTGTGCCATTAACTCTGATTAGAGTGTGTGGATCTTTATTCTGGTTGCTGTTAACGTCCTAATCTGAGTCTCTTCATCTTTGAAGTGGGGATGAGGTCGCTTTATTGTTTAGGAATGGATGTCCGTTGCTGCTTATTAAATGCTAATTAGTACATGATAAGCACAATTAGAGGGTCGCACATGGCGGCTAACGCCCGCCTAGCCGCAGAGCTGGCCACCCCCCAGCAAAACCAGTTCCCCAGCTCAGGAGGGAATAATTGGGGAGCAAAACAGTCTTGAAGGGTTTGTTTCCAAGGCCAAGTTCCAGCTGTTGCTCAGGCTTTACACCTTTTTATACTGTATGTGTGCTTTCTATTTTATTTCTTCCTGCTCCCCAAAGGTGGTGACCAAAACATCTTGTAGTGTACCTTACGTGGACGCCCTGAGCCTGCTGAAGAAACGGGGCACGGGCCAGTGAAGCAGATGAGCTCTTGTTTTGCTCCTGTTGGGTTTTCCCGCACTCCTGAGAAATCCTAAAAACCTGGTTGCTGGTGCAGCTTCACCCTCTCCATGACCCTGTTCTGAAGACTCTCTCCTCTTCCTCATGGGCAGAAGAAGGCTTCTGCCACTCCAGGCTAAAGAACTGCATTCCAGGCAGGAGAAGGAAAAGGGACAGATGGGTTGAGCCCGCTCTGTTTTCTTCCAGGGAGGTTTGTGTTCCTAAGAGGACAACTCTTCTTCGAGAAGGGTTTCCGTTAAACCTCACCAACAATCCTGTTCTATGGTTACCCCAGCTGCAAGGGGACCCAGGAGAGCAAGCATGTCCCCAGGTGATGAGCACCTTGCTGTTCTGGATGAAATCAGGGCCTGGGTGAAGAAAAGGCAGAGATGGGTCTGGGCTCAGCACCCGCCCTTGTGCACCCAATGGCTGGACTCGGAGGTGGCTACATCCCAGCCACACACTAGTGGTTGGCTTGGGGGATCTTGGGCTCCCCTGCCTCCTTCTCTGTATAATTGCATTTGTCACCCCCACTCCCCCAGAGGCATCGGGAGGCTTGGTGATGTCACAGATGAAGTTCCCCCAGCGTGTCAGGCTCACAGCGTGTGTTCCCTGTGGAGAAGCCATTCTGGGCCTCTCTGGGGCCATGAACGCCCTGCCTGCTGCAGAACCCGGGGGAGCACCTGCCCAGCCTGCAGGCTGAGCCCAGGGCCTGTCCATTTCTTCCCCTGCAGGACTTTGTCATCCCTGTGGACCTCATCCGGAAAACCTGCAGACATTGTGACCGCACCGTGGTTTGACCTTTAAGCCCTAGGAGCATAAAACCTTCTAGTGTCTTGTTTTTCACGGTCAGAGTCCACGCTGCCATTGCCCCCACTCACGTGGGCTGGGCCAGGGCCAATCTACTGTCCCAGCACTAGGAAGGACAGGGACTAATGACCCCAATTGATATGTAACTTGCCCTAATATTGACCCTGGCCTGTGGTTAGCGATTCCCATCGCAGGGTAAATGATTGGTCTGATCTGGTTTTACCCCACTTGACCCTTTCATGGTCTGCACCATGGTTTTGGATAACCATAAGGAATTAATTGTCTGGGACAAACAACTTAGAGCCGAGTTGCTGCTCTTCAGTGGCTGTGGTGGCAAACTCTGCAAAATTTCTTCTGAGTCTTGGGGGCTCTCCTTCATTAAATTTGGCAAAAATAGAAAGTCCCCTGTCAGAGATGTAGCTTATTAAGCTCACCAAGAAAATTACAATAATGGTAATAATTGATGTTAACATTAATTAAACACTGAAAAAGAACCTGTTATTCTAATTCCATTGGGCTAGAAGCTCTCCCTTATTCCTCAATCACTAAATCCCCAACACGGGCTCAGCTCTGTACTAGGTACTACATGAGGAGGTTCAAACAACATGGCGCCTGGCCTCCATGGGGAGCAGCCACTCAGGGCTAGGTAGTCAGGGCTGGGAGGGAGAGAACACTCTTGTTAATAGTGACACCATGATTGCTTGCTTACTCCTTGCTAGGTGCTCAACACCAGAGCTGGCTGCCTAGTGCTCTGCCTCCTACTACCTCTGCAACCTTGGGCAAGCTGATTAAGCTCTCAGGACAGGGTGGACATAGACACGTGGCCAGGATGGTTAGTGTACGTGAAGACTGGAAGCACCTAAGCCCTCTCAATAGTCAGAGCTGGAGGCAGGTAGCCGTGCTGAGGCTTGACAAGTGGATCCCCAGGGTGGGGAAGGAAAGAAGCCCTGCAGACAGGACAGGCAGGGTTCACAGGGGCACCAAGGTCAGGAGGCATGCTGAGTTGGAGGGGCGCACTAACAGCAGGACAACCCGAGGACATTTTTGGAGGGAAGTGAGTGAAGCAGAGACCACTATGCAGAGGAGGTTCCGCTCTTCTCTGAAGGCAGCGGCAGACGTTAAGAAAGATGAAGTCCAGAAAGGAGCCACTCTAAAGAAGAAATGGTTCTAGAACCACAGCTGAAGTCCTGCTGAGGCCCATGCTGGAGAGAGGTCTTCCTCCTGGTCCTCTTCCTGGGAGGGCAGTAGCTGCCCAGGTGGGCTGGGTGGGGCAGTGGTGAGCTTTCCAGGGACCTTCCAATCTCTGAGGACCATGACCTGCATGGGCACAGTTCACAGCTGGTGTCCCTGACCACGGAGTGATTTGGGAGGTAAAGTACCCGGGCTCTGAGGCCCCCCTGAGTGGACTCAGGCTGAAACTGGGAGCTCTGGGCTGAGCCGTTTTTGCCTGGGGCTCAGTTGTCCCCAGTGCAGGAGAACTTCCACATTTCAGGGCTGGGCCCGCCCCCTGGCCCACGGGGGTGGGGGTGGGGGACCTCGTTGTGCTGCTTCTGTTCTTAGGTACGTGACCAGAGGTGGAGAATGGAAAATGGAGCCCTGGTGGGCCCTGGCCCACCCGCCGAGGAAGGAGGCAGCCTTCGCAGTTTCCCAGATCCCTGTGGGCAGCGACAAAGAAGCTTTTGAGGATAAACAAATACAGAATTGAGAAAATAAGGAAGGAGCTGGCATCTGAAGAATGTGAATATTTAGAAAATGCTGGGGAGTGGAGACAGAGCAGCCTGTTCTGTTGTAGGTCGGGTGCCTGCTGGCCCGGGACAGGGGGACCACAAGAAAGAAAAAAGGAAGGAGCAAAAGAGCGTGGTCAAGGCAGGGCACCTTCAGGGTGGACCGTTTCCCACAGGCAAAGTGAGCGCAGGGACGGTGACGACTTAGGGAACAGCACGGAGAGCAGCACCTCTGCAGTTCCACGCCTTGGTCAAGGGCAGGCTGTGAGGAGTCCCCCGCCCTCCATTCCCACAGCACCAGGGGGATCTAAGCATCTAGTGTATTGTGACTTTATCGGCTTCTTGCCCAAGAGATTCTTGGGAGTTCGAACCCTCAGTTTGGGGAGCAGAACAAAGTGGACACCAGAGAATGGCAGTACAGATGACAAAAAAACTGTCACGGGGAAGCTCAGTGGCGGAATGCAGGAGAGGCCTGGGTACCACACTCCTGTCCCTTTCACAAAGAACGGCAAATGGCAAGGGACGAATTGTGTAAGCACCAATCTCAAGGCTGCACGTGTTTGATCCTTCACTGAAATGTCCTCGCTCCTCTTTGTTTCTCGCCCCAACTATTTCCACTCGTTCCATGATCCACTCATTCCTCACTGGACAGAGCTGGTTGTACATCTGATAAGCACTGATCAGTTTCACCAGAGCCAAGTTCTCTCCCGTGAACTAGACACGTGCTGTTTCATTTATTCTTGACAGTGGTACGGCAATGGGCAGGTGTCCTTATCATTGTCCACCAATCTACAGAGGGGGCAGCAAATTGGCTTCCTATTGCTGCCACATCAAATGGGCACATACTTCGTGGTCTTAAATAGCACATACTGTCGTCCAGAACTGGGGGTCAGAAGTCCAACCTGGATCTTGCTGAGCTGACGTCAGGTTCAGCTGGGTTGCCTTCCCATGGAAGTTCTAGGGGACACTCTGTTTTTCCCTGCTTCTGGAGGCCACCTGCACTTCATGACACATGACCTTCCCCATCTTCTAATTCAGCAGCCGCAGGTCCAGCCTCCTCCATGGTGGGACTCCGACACAGACTCCTTTTCTGCCTCCTGTTCCCAAGTTTAAGGATTCTTATAATGACGGTGGACCTGCTTGGATACTCAGGGATGATTCCCAGAGGTTAAAGTCATCAAATTTACACCTTTAATTCAATCTGCAACCTGGATTCCCTCTAGAGTATTCATGGGTTCTGGGGACTAAGATGTGGACATCCTTACCCAGGTGGGCTGGGTGGGGCAGTGGTAAGCTTTCCAGGTTCTACCTACCGCAGATAGTTAAGTGGTTCATTCAAGGCCACACAGTCACTGAGTGGCAACCTCAGATTCCAGCCTCAGAGGTCTCGCTCAGCCTCTAATCTCCAGCTCCTCCCACCCCCTGTGCCAGAACTCAGCTGGGCTCTGGGGACACATCAGAGCGCATTCTGTCTCAGGTTCTGTAGCTGTAACCCCCTTGGCTCTCTGAGAGCAAGGTTGTACATTGTGGACACAAAAAGTTCAAGATCCAAAGGATGAAAATAAACTGAGCTGGAGCGTATTGCAGGAAGGAAGCATACTTCTGTGGGAAAATGGAGAGAACATTTAGAGATGTGGGCAAGATGGGTGGGCGGTGTTGAAGAGTGGGCCCTGAAGATTGGAACAGTAATTAAAGTTCACAGGGGACTCTGCCTGGACCCAGTCCCTTTGTGTGGACTTTGACTGTTGACCTCTGCAAAGCCCGAGTGCTGGCACTGTTACTTTCAGTTGCTTTGAGTGTGCCCTCGTGCACACGGTTGTGCCTGCTTTGGAGAGGGACGCTTGACCCCCACCCGAGAGTCAGCTCCAGGCCTCCGTGGCTGCTACACACAGCCGCTGGCTGTTCTAGGCTGAGGCACTTTCTGGGGTCTTCGGCAGGCCCCATGACAGTACTGGTGACAGGCCGAGGGACAGATGGGTAGGCTTGGTCTCGCCCTTCCTGGTTCCTGACCAGGCACCCACTGCTTACTCACACGGTTAAACTCTGAACTGGGACCAGGTGGTGACTTGTGGACGTTACACTGCCCCAACCTCAGTCTCCCAAGTGTAAACACGGGGCCAGTTAACATGCCGTGCTTGGAGCTGCCCCCAGGTTAGTGGAGAGGAGCAGGAGCCTTCGTTGTGACTGCATCACACACGAGCAAGTCTTGTTGCCTGAGTAGTACCCAGCGATGGAGCGGGAGCTTCCTCACGCCCCTGGATGTGTCCAGCTAGGCTGCAGACAGTGGACCTCGGGAACAAGAGGAACAACATTCTAACAAAGTACTCAGAAGTCACCCATGCAAACGAGCTCTGTCTCGGGCATGATGGCTCTGTCTCAAGTAACTTGCCCCGTGAACCTGTGGTGCTGTCCTCGCTGAGGGCCAGTCTCCACCCTCAAAAGTATTCGTTTTTAATTCAAAATAAATAAATAAATAAAACACCTGCTTCCACTCGTGTTATTAAGGAGGAGACAGGGGACAAATGTCACGTCAGAATTTTCCTGAATGCCCATAAACTGGCCAAGGAGGATATTCCCAAGATCCCTTTGGAATCTGCAGAAAGCTCTCAAGGAAACCGTGTACTTGGAGACATGATGGGGCCAGACTGTCGGGGCCTGGTCACATTCCCTTGACCTGGCACAATCCTTGCTGCAAAGGTCCCTCCCTCAGACTTAATCCAGGAAAACTCAGAGCTTGAGTTTCCTTCTGAGATCAGGAGGCGGATCTGAGGAATGTGATGTCTCGCAGTCTGATTTCTAATCCAGGCTCTGCACTTGCTAGCTGATGACCTCGGGAGGTAACTGAACTTTATTTTACTCGCCTATGTACCTAGGGGTTCTCAACCAGGAGAGATTTTTTTGCACCATAAGGGGACATCTGGCAATGTCTAGAAATGTTATTAATTGGAGATAGGGTAGGGGTACTACTGGCGTCTGAGGGGTCCAGGCCACGGATGCTGCTGAATATTCTACAGTGCCCAAGATAACTCCCAGGACAACGGATGCTCCAGCCCCCAAAGCCAACAGCGCCAAAGGCCAAAGACCTTGGTGCACATAGAATAACAGTAGTGCCTGCTGCAGGGGCTGCTCAGTGACACAATCCCCAGAAAACACTGACCATAGCACCTGGAGCATGTCAGGCACAGGTGACATTCGCTGTATGAATGGATATAGCACTGATCACCCACGGGGTCCTATCTGCATGGACTCCCACCATCCACTTCTGCTCTCCTTGCCCTCACTGACACTGAAAACCACCCCTTTTCCAACCACATCTGTCCTGGATTTTCCCAGCGACCTTTGGAGAGAGGAAAGAGGTACACACACAGGTGAGGGTGTGCGTGAATCCTTATCGCCCTTGGAAACTCTCAAGCTTTGGCCCACTACTCACAAATTCCCCTTCCCAGGATGAAGGCCAAGCGCCATTATGAATATTACTAGCTCAACTAAAACAACTGTTACTCTGTATCCGGCACTTTCCATACATGAATCTAATATTTCCTGTAACCCAGCAATCAGATCTTACTATTGCTCAGATGGCCAAGGCTCAGAAAATATTAAGTAACTTGGCCCAAATTAAATGGCTCTAGCGCAGCGGTGACCAGACTTAATTCCACATCCACTTGACTCGGATCACACAGGCCGACTCCGCCGTGGCCCACCAAACTTGGGTGGAGACAGAGAGGAAGCAGCTGCATCCTGAGCCCTGGAGCTGCTCAACCAGCTAAATGTCTACCTCTCCTCTGAAGAGAGTCTGTGTGCTTCTCTCAGAGTCTCTGGCATGAAGGAGAGCCATGAGGTACTTAACTGAAGATATTTGTTTCGGCCATTGACACTGTCTTAATGCCAGGGGTAGTGGCACATGCCAGTAAATCCCAGCCACGCGGGAGGCTGAGGCAGGAGGATCGTAAGTTTGAGCCCAGCCTCAGCAACTTAGCGAGAGATCTTGTCTCAAAATTAAAAAAAAAAGAAAAAATGCAAAGGGCTCCGTGGTTAAATTCCCCTGGTTCAATACCCACCCTTAAAAAAAAAAAAAAGAAAGGAAAGGAAAAAGAGATGGTATGGTCTTAAGGAGTTAAACCTCTGAGCCTTCAGGATCATTCTTTCACATGATATGAAAGACTCATTTTCTAGAACACTGACAAGAGTCCCTTTCCCCCTCCCAAGCAACAGAATCTATGTTTTCACAATCCATAATTCAAACCCAATCCTGGGAGAAATGTTTAAATGATAAACATGTTACTTGTGATGTGTGGCTGTTGGATGATACCGCTATTGAGCAGGGAAATTAGAGCCGTGTCAGATGCGGTTTTGAAGGAGATATCTAAGGAAGGCAAAGGCTTGGAAAGAGATTTTTCTTCCTGGGACAAGTGTAGAGCCTGTGTTCCTCTTTGCCCGAAGTTTCTTAAAAACACATCGGCCTTTCCCCTTCATCTCTGACTCGTGTTTCCAGAGCACGCTTATCTATTGAAGATGTCTTGCACCCGGTGGAATTTGATCGGAGACTTCTTGAGTTGGATCTATGGGTCCGTGTTGTTAACCCTTGCGCTGTGGTCACCATGATGGGACCAGAGTGGTGGCAGGATCAGGAGGGTGGCATTCTTCACAACAGATTTCTCAATGGACTCTGATTTTCTCATCTTCTAAAAATCATTATAAAACCGAATGTTTTATTGTCACAAAAGGAACAGGCGAATAAGTGGCTTGAAGTTGTCCCTGGGTTCGCAAAATGAACTCCTGGACATGAAACAAGTTCACAGAAATTCCCCATCCCAACAGCCAGATTGGCTGCTTCTGTGTCTCCTGGTTTTAGAGCCCCACTCACGGAGGTGTGGTGAACAGACCAGTACCATCCATATCACCTCGAAGCTTCTCAGAAATCTACCTGACGCCTTAGTATGACTGATGCAAAATTAGCACTCTTCTAGAGGGCCCCAGGGGACTCACATACATGCTCAAATTGGAAAGGTACCAAGTACAAAGTCACTGGATCAGGGGTCACACTGCTAGTAATAACATCAGCCTAGTGGCCCTGTGGCAGGAGATATGGCACATAAACTCCTTTTCAGTCCCAAAGTTAGTGACTTAATAACCACTGAGTAATTTTCTTTGCATATTCGATACAATATAGGGTCCCTGTCCCTAGGTACTTTCCTATGCAAAAGAGACAGACCATACAGTGGCCTTCTTTAAAAGGACATACTGCAATGTCAGGAGCGTTCTGTGGCTCTGAAGTCCAATATGGAAGCCACAGCCCCACCTGAGTCCTGGAAATGTGAGTCGTGCAACTGGGGAATTTCATTTTATTTCCTTTCAGTTAATTTCAACTTAAATAGCCACAGATGGCTAATGGCCACCACATTGAATAGTGCAGCTACAGAAGACACGAGTGAGGCAGGAGAGTGGGAACTGGGGAGGGCCCAGGGGCACTGGGCAGAGGCCAGACCTCCACGGCTCCTTGTTGACCCTGCATTGGTGCCCAACCTGGGGACTCCACAGAGAGGACTCAGGGGTCCCTTTGGCAGACTGAAGCTCACCGCGATCCCTGTCTCTGCCTCATGCCCACTTCCAGCCTTCTCTCAGAGCTGGAGCAAACCTCGACGTCTTGGATTCACGCTTGGAAGTATTCCTTTTTCTCTTTTTCTGCCTGACAAATTCCTGTTCAGACCACATTTAAAGACTATCTTTCAACTATTGTCAACGTCACTTCCTTTGTGCTTCCCTCTCCCTCTGTGCCCTAACTGGGTAGGAGGCAGCATGGCAGAAAGAATGATTAGAAGGGCAGAGCCCGGAGGCCCAGGGCTCTGAGTGTGAATCCCACCCAGCTGGCCACGGGGCAAGCTGCCTGACTATCCATGCTTCAGCTTCCTTGACTGTTGCGCAGAAGGAAAAAAGTGACACTCACATTTACAACGACAGTGACTTCAACACTCATGATCACTTCACCCGCTTAGCTCAGTGACCAGTGCATCACAGCCCCGGAGAAACACCTGGCTATGCTCAGCTTCACCAGTGCACCTCGATGCGGCCTTATTTTTGATGCCCAATTGTAAAATGATAAGATATAACCTCCATGATTTATCTACACAGCAGGGTGCCAGGCACACTATGGGTATTTAGTGTGTGTTTGCAGAAGGCACACAGAAGATGGGCAGGGGATGGGCAGGTGGACGGATGAATGGTTAGATGGATAGGTGCTTGGTCACACATGGAGATGCCAGGGAAATGGCCATTCCTCCCAGAGCCGATAGCATTTGAAAGTGAGTGTTAGCTGGGGAGATAGTCCATCAACAACACAAAAACCAGGAATTCTGAGCATGTCAGAATGCTTCCTACTATGTTTTTTTTTCTAGATTTATCTTTCTCAAATCTGTCATCTATCCTACTCATAAATTTGCAATGTTTTTGTTTTTAATTTTTGAATTTTATTTTTTATGTTTTTTTTTTAAACTAATGCAAGACATCAAGTTGGTGACAATTTGGGCCAATTGGAGCTCTCACATGCTGCTGGTGGGAGGCAGATGGGGTAGAATGGTGTGGAAGCTGAGGTGTGAGCTACACTGAGTATGTGCATGTCCCTCCGACAGTCCAGTCATTGGCCCTCCAGGCACAAACCCTACAGATGGGTACACACAAAATCACCAAAAGAAGTGAACAGGACTACCCTGGCAGCACTTTACACATGGACACAATCCGGGGCAACCCAAGATCCTCGACAGAGAACAGGTAACAGCCACAAGTACCCCGCGCGATGGGAACGTGGGAATGTCAGCTTGGGATGACCCGGATGACCCCAACACAAAAAACAGCTGGGGAAAGAATCCAGGGCCTAGAGAACATACAGGAATCACTCAGGGAAGCTCACAAGTAGAGGCGATTGATCTAAAGTGCTAGAAGCTGCTTCCCTGGGGTTCCAGGGTTGGCACCGGGAAGGCTTTGGGGTGCCAGGGACGCTGCGTTTCGATCTTTCATCCATGGATGTGTGCACTCTGTAAATTCATCGAGCTGCATGCTTACGATTTGAGCACTTTTCTGTGTTTATTACACTTCCATAAAACCTACTTAAAAAAATCTGCCGTAACGGTTTTTGTGAACTTCTTTTATGAACTCGGGCTAATGGTTGCAACACGTTCCATCTGGCTAACGGATACTCTACTCTCCCTAACCCTTTCCTGGCTTCCCGTGCTCCCGGTTTTCTAATCACTGTTTTCCCTGAGGCTTTGGTGACTGTGCCCCCATGTGACTGGAGATGTGGACTGAGGTCTATTTCCTTAGGAGAGATCCCAGTAAGTGAAATTCAAAGGGTCTGAGGACCTCGACACTATTCCAAAAGGCATATAAATGGTTACTTTGATTGACATTCTTGCTGCCAGTTTGTTTGTTTGCATGAAATAAGTCCACACTATCAGGGTTCTGAGCAATTCAGACTTTCCGGAGTATTGGATGAGCGTGAACATTTGATCATACCCCACCCACTGCAGTTATCTATCTCTAGAAAAAAAAAATTATTTTTTCAGAGAAAAACATTCTAAATGAGAATTCATGCTTCTCGCTTTGAATTCTGTTTCCTCTGGGATGGCTTTTCCAGCATCAAACAAGAAGGAGTCTCTGCTTTGGGACCCCATTTCCCAGCTCCAGGAAAAGCCAAACACAGCTGCTAGGTGCCCAGGGTGCTGAGCAGCAAGATCTCCATGCAGAACACAGGCGATTTCATGCACAAAATGGCTCTTTTGCTCCATTTGCTGAGCCGAAGTCGAGGTGCTCACTGGAGGCCTGACAGGTCTTTAGCTGTAAGAGCACAAACGTGGCGATATAAGACTTGCAAACTGTTTTGAAGGTTTTGCTTAGTTTTTCAAAAATAATCCTCAGTTCCCAGCTAGCATGAGGCCTGCTGCTGATGTGGGGAAGGAATCGACAGGATAAATAAGCGAAGGAATCCAAATATATTCTTAGGGTGAATGCCAGCGGACTCTGGGAGCTCCGAGCGGTACTTTGATGGATGTCAAGACACCCAGGGAGCCACGGGCCAGCTGACCTGTTCAGGTGTCACACGCAAAGTGAAGGGATTGATCTAAGACCCACATGTGCGCTTCCTGCTCTCCCAAGGGCAGCAGTGGAGTGGGGTGATCCATGCTGCAGGGTGGAGACCATGTCCTAATCATTCTTCTGAAAAGGAGGGGAGAGAGCAAAGCCCTTTGGCATATTTGGGCAACTGGTGTTCATATTTGCTTCTACGGGAGACCTATTCTTTTCTGAGTACCTTTTGGCTCTGCAGGTGGTGACAAAGGGGACGCTTCTGTCCTGCAAATCCCAGGCTGATCTGAGTGACCTCACCAAATGAACATGATGAGCATGTGGCCTCCATACTGAGTCACTGTTGCAAGCTCCTTGCAGTGACACTCGTGACAAAAGAAGCCAGTGAATCCTGCTTCGTTTTCTTTTTAAAAAAAAAAAAAAAAAAACCATAAGTGATTATGATCTGTGATTAAGACCATAGACCCAATGGGAAGAGCAGGCTCCCCAGACAAAGTCAGGGCCCCGGTCCTTCCTTGGGTCCAGATAAAACACAGTGTCTGGAGACCGTGCTGGGGACACAGGAAGGGCAGGGTCCCTCTTCTGGAGGAGCTCTGTGGGGTCTGGCAAAACCCCTGCTCCTTTCCCCACATGGGAGCCAATAGTACACCATCAAAATCTCTCAATGATTTTGCTCATAAGTCAAATTTTATTGACTTGAAAGCAAAAGTGATTGTTGAAGAATGTCCATGTATGTATAATGTAAGTGCTTTTCCTCTCAGCTAAAGGGAGCAGGAAACCAGCTCCAGGGCCGTGAATAGCGGAACAGAAACCACAACAAGAATGAGCAACGTAACCTGCACAAAACAGGGGCTGCTGCTGTGAAGAGAAGGACTCGGAGCCACCAGCCTATAGCACCAGGATGCCCACCAGCGTGCAAGGCGAGTGCGGAACTGCACACACACACAGCATGCAACACACACGTAAACATAGGCACATGAACACATATAACATATACACGTGATACATACAACACACATCCATAACACACACACAAAGGACACACATACACATAATGCAAACACAACAACATAGCACATCTATGCCACACACACAACACACATAAACCAAACACAACACACATATATGTGCCTGTATGCACAACATGTACACATATGCACATGCACAAAACATAGCTCACACCCAAACACACATGACATTTATACACATAGGACAGACATGCACAAATATGCACACAAACACCTAATATGCACATATCACACACAACACGCATACACCTGCATGCACACAGCACATACACATAAGCACTTGTGCACACATAAACACAACACACTCACACATACATAATACACATACATGTATAGGAGACACATGCATATGCACATATACACAAGCGTACACAATACATCATACACACATATCTGCAAGACACATATACAACAAACATGTTTGCACACATGTATGCACTCTTATTCTGTGTCTCAGCTTCTATTCTTGAATGACCAATGCAACAGGGGACTGAGGACTTTGATGGCATCTAGGAGAAGAGGGCTCTCTCCTTGGCCAAGGGTGACCTGGAGAACCATTTATGAGTCAAAGAGCAGCAAAGGGAAAGCCCCCGCCCCCAGTTCCTGCAGCCATGTGCCCCTGCTCCTTGAAGCAGGAGTGCAGAGTGGAGCAGGGCAGGCAGAGGGATAGCTGGGAGCCACGGGCAGCCGCATGGAGAGAGCCACCATTTCACCACAGCCTGATTCAAACCCAAGGCACACCTGTAGAGAAGGCCCAGGCGTGTTTACCGTAGGGAATATGGAGCACCAGACTGTCACGGAGGAGAGCCCCGCGAGCAAGAGATGCACCAGCCGGAGTCCCTTGTCATAGCTGGCTCACAAGAGCGCCACATAATGCGAGCTAGAGGGTCACATTCACCAGAATCCCGGGTGAAGATAAAGTCCAGGGCAGTGGCTCCCCATTCAGACCCCACATGCGTTGATGGGCATGAGCATGGTGTGACAGCCTGACAGCCTGGAATCTCCTCTTCATTCCTCTCCAGTGTTGGGCTCCCCACGACCTGGGGACCCGCCTTTGTGTTTGCAGGGCCGTTCTCCTCTCTTCCTGGAAAGGCAGGGTGAAGAGTGTGAGGCTGCAGCTACACCCCCTGGGTTTGAGTCCTGGCTCCCTGGTTTCCTGGGCAGGTGACCTGCCTCCTCTGTGTTTTTGTGTCCTTATCTGTGAAGGGAAGGTGCCGACAGTACTGGAACCGTGGGACTGTCGTGAGGCTCCCGTAGGACAGTGTCTAGGATCCACGCAGCACGGTGCCTGGTACCCTGCAGATGCTCAAGACATGGGAATGACTGTCTTTATCACGAAGGGTTTATCATTATGTGAAGATGATGCCCTGTGAGGAGGAGCAGAGGTGTCTTCCAAACGCCATCAGCTCCGCAGTTGACGGGCCCGTTCCTGCCGTCTGGCTGTGGGCTTGCTGAGATGT
The DNA here is from genome assembly GCF_964194105.1 of Spermophilus citellus. Taxonomy (NCBI): domain Eukaryota; kingdom Metazoa; phylum Chordata; class Mammalia; order Rodentia; family Sciuridae; genus Spermophilus; species Spermophilus citellus. The sequence continues at coordinate 62,295,705 of NC_138200.1, forward strand.
CACGGTGCTGCTTCTAGCTTCCCTGTCTGCAAAATGCAGATGAAAACACCTAGCAAGGCTTCGGGGGACTCCCTGGAGCAGCATCAACGGAGCTCCTGGCCAGGAGAGGCACTGGGCAGACTCCAGCCTCGTCACCCCTCCCTGCAAGAACAGCCAATTGAGAGGTGTTTTGATTTTAGTTTGTTTTCATTTATTTTTACAACTAAAGAATCCAAAAAACTTGATTAATTCAATATCAGAAAAAAAAATGGTGATCAAGGGAAATTCTGCAGCAACTATGTTGATGCCTCTGTTCACAGTGCCTATGGAAGTTTTTATCATTTTTTTAAATCATATTGACCTCATTTTCCTTATAAGCTCAAACTTGTCTTTGGGATAGCTACTTACATAAGAAAGGACCCCGCAACACACACACACACACACACACACACACACACACACACCCCTTTAATATACCTGTTTTTCATTCATGAAATCTCAGCACTTTAATTCAGTTCTATATGTATTAGGTGCTCCATAAAAGCTTGTTGAATAAATAAAATAACCTTTGAGATTCGCTTTTGGGATGTCCACTTTCTGTCTCCCCATTTTTCTGGCCCTCAGGGTTCCCTGTCACGGTGCAGGGTGGGTTTCCTGCTGGTGTCTGTGGGGAGGACTGGTGTGAATGACAAGTGAGCTTGTATCTTTGCCCTGCGCACAGGAAAACACCCAGAATCGGGGGGGGGGATTAGTCATGGCTCTGCTGTGTGACCTTGGCCAGTCATTTTTCCTCTCTGGATTTGTTTTTGAGTTGGGGAATACATTTAAAAAGGAGCAGGATTAAATGAAGTCTCCCCTTGTCACTACCTGTACCTTCTCCTTTATTTGCTGCTGCCCAACTGGTAGCTGGACATGATGGCAGGCATGGCTTCCCTTTGGGGTGGGAGATCAGACAGATCTGCGGGTGAAGTTTTCTTCTGCAATTACCAGCTCTACACGCGGGGACACAGTTCCCGACTCCTCTGTGACTCCGTTGTCCCCACCTGGAGAAGAGGAATAATCAGGTGTGTTCGCCAGGGGGAAATGAAGATGGCGAGCATTGTGAACTTGGCACAGAGGCTGAGCCAAAGAAAGCATTCGACAAAGGATGGGCTTCCTTGTGCGTGTGCCTGTTCTGCTCCTGGCCGGATCCCTCGGTACAGAAGGGGACGTCACAGTTCCTTTCAACCCGCTCCTGGGCTAATTGAGAGCAACCTCTGGGAGGACAGTGCTGATGTAGCCAATAATGGGAGCCGGGCGTTCTGGAACGTGCGGTCAGGTCACCTCCTGCGCCCCGGCCCTTCCCCTCGCGCTGCCTGGATATGGCATCTGATACCAGCGTGGAGCCGGTTCCTTCCTCCCTCCAGCTGGCTTTATTGATCCCCTCATCCTAATGGGGGCAGGGGAGGAAGGAGAGGAAGGAGAACTGAGGAAACGTTAGCCCAGGCGGAGGGGAGGCCCACTTGCTCTGTCTCCCCTCACAGCCAGGGTGGGAAAGGGCCCAGGATCGGCCTGAGCCTCCGGCTTCTTGTTCTCTCTTTCCCAATCAATTCCCAGAATGTAGCCATTTTTAATTCTCCATTTATCTTACTTGACCAGGGTCATGTCTGTTTGCAGGGCAAAGATTAAAGAAGTGGCAGATAAGTGGTTGATATGGCTAGTAATAAATGAATATGAGCTTCAAGCCCGGTGTAATTAAAAATGTATAAACTCACATTTTATGCCCCCTTCAAAGTTTACAATCTTCCTTCAGAATCCTTCGTGAATCACCATTCAACTTGCTTTTTAGTCATCTTGGCTGATAAGGAAAGGAAAGGAAATAGAAGGCCCGACCTAAGACACCTCTGCAGGGCAAGCTCAGGCCTGCTCAGGAAGGTGGGCTCCGGAGGGGAAAGGTGTCACCAGTCAACTGTGACTTCGCAGTTTTCCAGCTGAGAGCCAAGGTCCTTCTCATTCAAACCACACAGGCCCAGTCCAGGAAGCAGGCAAAACCCACAAGGCAACCCCAGGCCAAGTGCAAACAGGGTGTCACCTGTGCCCGGGGCCAAACCAGGAGAGAGCTGGAGGCTGCGTGTGCTCCAGCTTGGTTCCTTCCATCCACTGCCCCCAGGTGCCACCATTAGGAGCTCTTGAGGGCCTGCCCCCTGGAGAACAAGGAGAGCATTGGGTGGGTCTGCCTCTCCCCACCCCAAAGAACCCCCTGAATTCTAGCAGATGGAGAACCACCCGGACTGCCAGGTCCCAGCCTAGCTGCCTCAGGCGCCCCGTTGAACCCAGTCCTTGCTGGAGCCCTGCCCGTGACATTGGATCCCCATTTCACAGGCGTGAAGAGCGAAGCTCCTTGGAGTAAGTTCCTTGGGTCGTGCTCAGAAGGGAAGGAGGGTGCTCCTGCCCCCGATCAGCATCCGGCACCTCTTCCCGCACATCAGGCGCTGGGCGGGGCGCTGTCGGGGTTCTGTATCTGAGCCACCTGTGATGATGCACCTACTAAGCATTAACTAGAACTTCACTCTGAAATCCTCCCCTGCATGGCTTTGAGAGGGGAGGGTCCCCTGAGCAAGGGCTGTGGTGTGGAGAGGGAGCTCCCCACCTCCCTTCCACACAGTCGGGTTGGAAGAGGGAGAAAGCAGCGTCTCCGGGCTGGAGGGGCCCGGCGCCGAAGCGGTTACCAACCACTTTGTTCAACCAGACTATTTACAAGTAGTAACAGGGTATCTGTTTCCTGTCATCTCCATCATATATCTTAAGGCAGAGAGATTGGAAGCCCATTACAGTCTGATATCTAATCAATACACACCGTATTCCTACAGCAGGAAGTAAAAGAATAGGCCCTTGGGAACCGGAGTTCAAATTACTCTACTGTCGATTCCAGATAGCAGCTAATGATAGGCTAAGCCGGGTGGGAGTGGGTGGGGGCAGGGTGGGTGGGAGAAGGGGAAGAAGCAGCCGTGGTGAATGGGATGGTTAATTCACAGATCATCTGCTATGGATTCACTTTTGCCTCATTTAAAAACGATGTGCAGTCAGTCTCTTAGCAGGTGCAAAAACAGGCACGTTAGTGCCCAGGCTCCCCTTCTGGCTTCAAAAGCTTTCCTTTATGCAGGACCAAGATACTTCAGACATCTAGGCTGGGCTGCACAGTTTGCATGTGTCTGAGTATGAAATTATGCATCTGGACATGCTCTTAGTGTACTTAAAGGTGAGGAGAGGAACTTAAACGTTCACTGGTTTATGCAACAATTGTTAACTGAATGCCTATGGGACCCTGTCCATTGTGCCAGGCCCCACATGCAGCTTCCAGAAAATTTTATGCAGTCCTGATCTCTCGGCACATACATGTTGGCAGGGAAGTCATAATTGCTCAATCAATGTTGAAGCTGATTGGTGAGGCCAAAGGGTGTAGAGAAGGTCATCACTTAGTGAAAAAGGAAGAGTGCAGGAGCCACCAAGTTCTGGCTGTCCTGCCTGCTAGCTTCGTGGCCCTCGGAAGGCTACATACACTCTGAGCTTCAAAGACTCCATTTGTAAGTGGGAATAATACTGCATACCTCTTGGGTTATCGCAAGGATAAAAGAAGATAAGAAATTAGACCTTTTCTATCTCAGCCTCAGCCTACAGTCATCCCTCCAAGAATGTCCCTGCCTTGGTTTTCATGCTGCAGATGAGCATCCTGCACTGCACCAGCCTGGGTGGACCCTCCAAGAACCCGGCTACCCGTCTTCTGCCTCCTGCATAAGCAGGCTTCTTCTGGCTCATCTCTGCCAGGCTGGGGCGCTGCACCCTGCTGCAGGTGACGGTGCTTGGTCCCTGCAGGTGCTGCTCTCCCAGGTCTAGACCCTGAGTCTGCTCGGTGGGCACTCTGAGATTCTACATCCGGAAGACACGAGGGTGGCACTGCCTTCTACAGTCACTACTAATGTGACCTCTGTGTTCCCATTTTGTCCTTTCAGCTCTTCTAATACCTGTGCAATAAACCCCTTCTATTGCCTTATTTAACTAAAATACCTGGTGTGGTTTGCATTTTCCTGATGGCCCTGGCTGACACAAAGGGTGGTGGCCTGAGGCTGCCACAAAATGTTAAAGGGACTTCATTATTTCTCTAATTCAGTGCCAGAACAACTTGTGTGTCCAGGAGAACTCAATGGCAGCAATACATATGTGTGTGCACACCGACACACAAGAAGCGACATGCCCAGTCCAGACCCTCAACCCTCCACCCGGAGGCTCCCAAGCTCATGCCCAGAGGAGAGCCAGGCTGGAACCGGTTCACCCCTCCAGGCCTCTTCCGAGTCCTTTCCACCACCCAAAGTCCTCTAGAGAAAAGGACACCAAACGTCCTGTGTTAAACTGCAGGCCAGGGCCAGGGAACCTTCCATAGAACATCTGAGTCTCAGCACTGCGCTTCCCAGATGCCTTGCTACATAAACAACATTGTTAAATGTTGGAAAGAATGGGTTTGGGCTAAAAAGCACTTCCTCCCCTGTGTGGATTTTGTCGTCTTTATAACAGAGCACAGGCCTTGCCACCTGACACAGGGCCAGACAGGCCGAAGACGCAGCTTCATTAGCAGGAAAAGCTCAAGGTGGTACCCGCATGGCTTCGTTTCAGCTTCTTTAATTCAGCAGAGACAGGACTTGTGGGTCTACGATCAGTGCTCCTCTGTATGACGTTCAGGTGGTGCCATGTGACTCGGGGTACTTGCTCCCACCTTCCTGCTGCTCCCCAGCAGCCTCTCTGGCCACTAACTTTCCCATCCGTAGTGATGCCTCTTCGGCCCCCTTGGCACCCCCTGCAGTATTTCTCCTGGAGGCTTTTGTCCTCCTGGGCTCACGCCCGCTCACCGTCCACCTTTAGCTGGACCTCACAGGCTTGGAGGTGGATCAATCGGGCACTGCCTGGTCTCCGTCTGAAACCGTGACAGGTCTCCATCCTGTCTTCTCTATCTTCTCTCTTGGAAACCAGTGCCTTCAAGGAGCCAGGCTATACCCAGCATGATTTTCTGTCCTTCAGGAGCTGAACATAATGCGTGTTTCTTTGACTTAGTTTATATGAAATGTTCATTTAGAAGTCAGAAATGAAAAAATAAAATACAATAGACAACATCATCTGCAGGTGAAATAGCTCTAGATTTAATTCTGAGAGCTCCAAACCCCACTGCTTCCCTCTCTGTTTTGGCCACCAGTAAGTTTGCGGGTAAGTTCTGCGCTTGCTTTCCAAAGCTTCCCTGAGTCTAGTTCTCCTGCTGAAATTCCATGGCTTCCTTCCAGGCCTTCTCAGGATGCCCTCAACCCATACACTCCCCACCCACATCATTTCCTGCATCTTGAACCTTCACCTCCACCTGAATTGTTTTATTATTTTATGGTATCTATTTTTTTTTCCAAGGCCCAAATATATTTTGGAAATAAATGAAGTCCAAGAGGAACTACCAAGCCGAAGACGAGGCACACAAAAAGACGATGTGCCTGTTCCTACGAGCATGTGAGCATGGTTCTTTTGTAGACAAGAGTAATAACCCTGGGATTACTTCCTTAGTGTGGAATTACTCAGTAGCCTTAATTATTTTTTTCAAATAGAGTTGATTTTTCCAATATAAAAGCAATTTCTAAATTTCTATTTTCAAATTTTAGGAAAATGCCAAGAGAAAAAGAAGAAAAGCATGTGCAGCACAGTTCTAGCACCTGGAGACAATTCCAATCAGGAGCTACACATCTTTTCAGACTATGTTTCGTACACCCAGAGCAACGCCTGCACCGTGCTCGTTCACAGGTAGCCCCCGTCTCGCTGCCAAGTCAACGTTCCCACATTTCAGCTCATAATTCATGATTAAAAATATGAGTTGTCAAAAAACATTGGAACAAAGAGTAACTCCAATCACACTTATCCTTACCTTCATCAATTAGAAAAAAATATGTACATATAAACTCTATAAATGTATAATCTTATACGTTTATGTAGAATATTTATTTTATACATCTGTATGTATATTTTCTAGTAAAATTGTAATGTTTATAAAGCCCTAGGGAGTTTTTGTATATTCACATATGTATTCTGGAGTTTTTAGACACTTGACCATTTATGCAGGCACCATAGGCCTATGATTCCTGGGAGAAGGTAAAGAAGTGGTGTAAACCCTGTGATTTGAATAAAAAACTGCCTGGATTCGCTTACCAGAGAGACACAGTGAAGTAGGACCCGACCAGACCCAGCTCAGTCTTGCTGATGTGAAGAGCCGGAGGTCAGAGCCCAGGAAGGCAACTAGCCCTGGTGGGAAGAGTAAGATGGCTGGCCAGGGGCACAGAGAGAGAGCTCGGGAAACGAGGAAGCGGGCACTGGAATCTCTCCTGAGTGCTGGCTTTCGTATGAGCGAGAGGGAACTACCCATGACTCACACTCTGCAGTAGGCAGAAAAGCCCCTGGAGCTCACGGAGAACTGAGAGATGCTTCTCCCACGAGGCAGAGAGCAAAGCTCTCCGCAAAACACAGAGCGCCAGAATCCTCAGGAGGACACCATCTCAGTGGTGGGACTGAATACACAAAAGGAAGATCTGTAGCACCCAGCCTAAAAGTGGGCCTGAACAGGCTGCAACCAATTCCCAGTGCAGCAAAATCTAGTCCCGGACAACATGTTACAGAGTCGTATATTCAATAAAGCTCACCATACACACAAATAGGTAAGCATAATCTGCTACCAAGAGAAGAATCAATCAGTAGAAGCTAACCTAGAAATAACTACTAAGATCAACAGCTACCATACGACAGTTATTGTAAATAAATTCCATATGTTCAAGGCGGCATAGGAAAAGAGGAATGGGATGAATAGGAAAAATGAATACATGAAAAGACCCAAATAGGACTTCTAGTCATGTAAAAGAAATGCACTAAATAGAATTAACAGGGGGGCTGGGGATGTGGCTCAAGTGGTAGCGCGCTCGCCTGGCATGCGCGCGGCCCGGGTTCGAGCCTCAGCACCACATACCAACAAAGATGTTGTGTCCGCCGAGAACTAAAAAATAAATATTAAAAATTCTCTCTCTCTCTCTCACTCTCTCTCCTCTCTCACTCTATCTTAAAAAAAAAGAATTAACAGGTTAGACATCAAAGAAAGGGAAAAAGTTAATGATCTTGCAGTTGCAGCAATACAAAGTAAACAAAACAAAGTAAGAATAAACAAACCAAGAAAAAAACTTGAAAAAAAATGGACAGAGAATGAGCAACTGCTATCAAAAGACAAAGCAATTTAATATATAACTGATTATGCCCAAGAAAAAAGTGGAAGAGAAAAAAATCTTTTGAAAAAGTACTATTTGAAAATTCTAATATTTGAAAAAAATCTGATAAAACTATACATCCACAGATACAAGCAGTTCAATAAACCTCAAGGAAAACAAACCCATTGATAGAAATTGTTAGAATCTCAAGCTGGAAAGGAAGTCTTAAAAGCATCCAGAGAAATATATTATATTCAAAAGAAGAACCCAAAGAATTATAGAAGATTCCTTGTCAGGAATTATGCAAGATAAAATGACAGAGATTAAAAAGTTGGATTTACACAATTTAATAGAGAGTGCCAGAAACCCTAAATTTAAAGAGTAAATAAAAAATTTTTTATTCTCATTTTAAACACTCTTTTAAAAATATTTGACTCTTTACAGTAAAATAATTTATTGTGGAACATACTAGATCTATACATGTAAAACACATGATAAAAATTGTACAAAGGATAGAAGATGGAAATATATTTATATAGTTGTAGAAATGGTATAATATTTGAAGGTAGACTATAATACTATAGACATTATTATAGTCTACTACAACTTATGTACAAACTCATAGAAGACCAATTCTTTAAAAAGGAGACAGATGTAGAAAGCCATATTAGAGGTAAGATAGAATTTTAAAAATTAGTCCCAAATAAGGAACTAAAAGAAGAAAAAATAAAGAACAGAAAGAATAAATATAAAAAATATAGGGCTTGGGCTGTGGCTCAGTGGTAGAGCACTCACCTAGCATGTGCGGGGCCCTGGGTTCAATCCTCAGCGCCACATTAAAAATAAATAAATAAATAAAAATATTGTGTCCAACTATGACTAAAAAACAAATATTAAAAAATAAAATAAAAAATATAGAGTAAAACTCAACACATCAGCAATTGTACTAAATGTAAATGAACTAAATACTCTAATTAAAAGTCAGATTACCACATTGCATAAAAAAGCAAACCCAATGTACTAGTCAGTGTTCTATAGACTATCTCTCTTTATCTATCTATCTATAGATATAGATATAGATAGATAGGGGAAGAGAAAGGGGGAGAGACAGAGATAGAGAAAGTGAAACTTACTTTAAGTAAGAGATTTACTTTAAGGAATTGAGAAAGAGAGAAAGAGAAACTTTAAGGAATTGGCTCATTCAATTATGGGGAATAACAAATCCAAAACTTACAGAGCAGACTGACAGAATAGAGACTTAGAAGAAATGACATTACAATCTCGAATCCAAAGGCAAGCCAGAAGTAGAATTACTTCCTTCTCGGGGTACTCTGGTCTTTTACCTTAATGTTTCAACTGATTGGACAAAACACATGCATATTATGGAGTGTAATTTGCTTTTCTGCAAAGTCTATTTATTAAAATACTAATCACATCTATAAATGTCTTCACAACCACCTCTAAACTTGTATTTAACCAAAGAACTAATACCATAATCTGCCATGTTGACCATCACACACAAGTATATTTTGACTGGGAACCCGCTCCAAAAATAAAAATATAAATATAAAAATACAGATAGTGTAAGTAAAAGGATGGTAAAAGATTCACCGAGCAAACACTCACCAAAGAGTGCTGGAGGGACTATCTACATTTCAGAAAATGCAGATGTTGAAACAAGGAATATCAGCAGGGATAAAGAAGGGTATTTCATATGATAAGAGGATCCATACATCAAGAGCACATGGCCATCCTAAGTGTACATGAATCCAATGGAGACCTTCAATTTACATGATCCAAAACACAATGGGACTGAAATGAGAAATTGATGATTCCACAATTATATTCAAAGACCTTAAGATGTATCTCTTAGTAAATGATAGAATAAGTTGACAGAAAATCAGTAAGACTGTAGAATACTTAAGCAACATTATCAACCAACATGACCTCCTTGACATTTATAGAACACTCTACCCACTAACAGCATAATGCACATTGTTCTTTCAGTGTATATGAAATATTCTCTAAGATAAATTATATCATGCACCATAAAACAAAGTTTTATAAATTTAAGGAAAGTAAAATCATACAAAATATGTTCATTAATCACAATGGAAAAAATTGGTAATCATAATAGAAAATATGTGGAAACTCTCCAGATACTTGAAAGTAAAGCTACAATCTAGTATATTATAATTTGTTTCCCAAAGAAAAAATATCTTAAGTTAGATAATATTTTGAAATGAATAAAAATCAGAACACATGTCAAAACCTGTGAGATGCAGCTTAAGCTGTACTTAGAGGAAAAATGGTGTCACCAACTGCTTGTATTCTAAAAAACAAAGATCTGAATTGGTGATCTCATCTTCCACCTCAATGCATTAGAAGAGCAAATTGAAATAGACAGAAATGAAGCCAGGAAACAATGAAGATAGAACAATCCATCGGATAGAGAAAAACAATAAAGAAAAATCAATGAAACAAGAAGCATGTTTTTTGAAAGATCTGTACAATGGGCCAATCTTTGGGCCAGAATGCACGCGCGCACAGAGAATGCATGCGCGCACAGCCCACATGCGTAGCCACCCATGTACCTGTCTCCAGCAGTAGACTGAGGTTCCTGGGCACAGGGTCTCTATCTTCCTGGATCTCCAGAGCCAAACACTGGGCCTGACAACACAGAACTGAGTTCAACAAACACACAAGGAAGCCACCAATGCAGACGGCTCTGCCCTGCACAGGGGAAGTGGAACAGCCCTGGAGCTCAGGGTGGTTTTCATGCAGGCGTGGAAGTCAGCGTGTGCTCATGAGATTGGGGCCAGGACTACCACCTCCTTGCAAGATGCCCTCTGCCTCTTTCTGACTCACCTTGTGTTTCCTCTCTCTTGCTACCAGAGACCCTGTTGGACAGGGGTATTGAAGCCCAGCCCTTGTTGAAAAATTGAGTCCACAAAGAAAAAATAAAATAAAAAGAGAAACCAGAATGAGAAGGCCGCCTTTATTATAGCTAAACTGTTGGCTTAACTTCCTAAAATACCGTTGAATTTTCTTTCTGCCTACAGCTGTGTTTATAGAAGGCAATATCATGTATGTAAATAAATTCAGATGCCGCTCGAGTTATTTTAAAACAATCAGTCTAACACTAATCAGCTTACTCAGAGACATAATCTTACCCTAAAAAAGTGGCAAATCAGTACACAGTGTGCAGAGTAAACTACATGGAGACCGGGCAGAATATAAATGCCAGGACGCCGTCCATGTTGGGATTCGAGGTCGGTCCCTGCAGATGCACTGGGAGAGCAGCCTTGCCTCCCTCTTCACCCGCCTCGACCCGGCTCCCAGAGGCAGGAGGCAGGCCTGAGGTGTCCTCCATAAACTTTCTCCTGTTCTCCATGGTGACTACACCCTTGCCCACTGCCATGTGCATGCATTTCCTTTGCCCAGAATCTACAGGGCCCTGTGGCCTTTCAAGACCATCCTACTTCAGTGCCCACCTCAGTACTCTCTGTCCCGTGGAGCACACCATCTTGCCTACCATTCCATTCTCACAGCATCTGAGTCAATCACGGGTCATAGATGTGGCTAGCTGCTAATTCATGAAGCTACTGAGCATTGACGGTGCACCCCAAGGCGTACTCACTCAACCAGCCCTCACCCTGTGAGTTCCATTATTGCCCCATCTCCTAGGTGAGGAAAATGAGGCACTGTGTAGTAAAGAGCCTCCCCACCTTCACTGCTAATAAAGGTTGAGCTCCTGGAGAGCCCAGCTCCTCCTCTGCCTAGAACTGCTGCCTACCCATGGCAAGGCACCGAGATGCATCCCTCACATGGGTTATTTCTAAGCATCTCAACTTCTGTAGTTTGAGGATGCAGACACTGAGGCTAAGGGAGCGATTTGCCATTCTCTTATTTCTCAGATAATAAGGAATGGGGCTGAATCTCAACCTGCCGCCATATCATTTTAATTCTTTTTTGCAAAAACACATCTAGGAATTCTTTTTGTTTTCCTCTGGTCATTTGTACAAATAGCTGTGTCTTGGAGCCAACTTCCAGCACAGGATAGCTCATCACCAGAGTTCTGTGGTTTTAAAGATGCTGCGAATGACACAAAGAAAATCCTCTGATTCCTCTTGCAGGGTCCATAGTCTAGCTGAGCACAAATTAAAACACAAGAATAGGGAAGAACTGAGTGCTAAGATTCCGGAATAACCCAGCACAGTCCTCAGAAGAGGGTGGCGTGAGGGCTGGAGACATCTGGGCAGGTCCCTGGGAAGAGGACCCACCTGGATTGTGACTCCAACTCTCTGGGCACACTGTGTAACCGCGGCCAAACTCCTGAGCACCTGAGCCTTGTTGTGCAAACCTGAGGTTTCCACTGCGCGCTGTGGATATGTGACAATCAGCCATTCAGCTCCCGAGGAGCTCGGGCTACGTGCAGTTGAGACCCTTATGCGCAGTGTCGCCGTGATGCCTCTTAGGTAGGCTTCTTTGGCTTTCTCATTTCTTGGATGAAAATGAGCTCTTCTGTCTTGGGGCTTGGCAGAGGAGTAGGTGAGGCTGGGGGCAAAGCCTGGTGTGGCACGAGGTAGCCACAGAACCATCGCCAAGCCCTCCTTCCTCCCCCTTCAACTAAGCCTGTTGTGAATGGACCGAGTGAGGAACGAGCAAGGGCATTTGCTGTCCCTCAGGAGTGTGTCCGTGTGACCTTCAGGAGACACTGCTCCTATATGCCAGGCCCCAGCCTCATTTCACAGAGCCCCTCGAAAGTCCTTTAACTTTTATGGGCCATGTCTGGCTGATTTGGGGGGAACTTAAAATGTCAAAGATCCTCACAAATAGTCATAATACAGGGCTTACACCAGTGAGTGGGATGTTTGACCCCCATGCCTCTGGATATAAGGATTCCTATTCCCCGTGCCCTTTTCTAGAAGTCTCCAGAACATAACCCATGAAGATGGGAAGCACATTTATCAAAAATATTCTATCACTGTTACTCTTATTGTTGCAATGATAATTATTGTCAGGACTGAGTCAAGCTCCTATTACTCTAATGCCTACCACAAGCACTCTGCTGCTACCCCTCCTCCTCCTCTTCCTCCTCTTCTTCCTCTTGCTCCAGGAACTCTCAACACTCCAACTTCTTCTCCTGCTACATTCGCTGCCACCCATTCCTACTTCTCTTACCACTGCTAATACTACAACCACCACCACCACCTACTGCCACCTCCCTCCTCCTCCAAGCCCCACCCCCATCCCAGTGCACCCTCTTTTCCTGCTGCCATTACTACAACGACCACCAGCATTGGCATGCAACTGCCATTATCACAACTCCCCCTCCGTCACCTACTCTACCTGTGTTTCAGTCAGCTTTGCGTAGCTGGACCAAGGCACCAGGCAAGAGCAAGTTAGAGAAAGAAAAAGCTTATCCGGGTCTCACAGTTTCAGAGGTCTTCGTCCATAGACAGCAGAACCCATTGCTCTGGGCCCAAGGCAGCAGATGATGTCGGAAAGGCCTGGCAGAGAAGCAGATGGGGGGAAAGGGGAGTCACCTCAGGGATGAGCCCCTACAGCGTGTGACACCAGTGACCCACCTCCTCCTACCACAATCCACCTGCCTGCAGTCATCTCCCAGTCAGGCCATTCATACTAGGAGGGACTGATTGGTTACAGCTCTCACAGTCCACTCACGTCACCTCTGAACATTCCTGCATTAGCACAAGAGCTCTTGGGACCCTTGAATCCAAACACTGCAACCCTTCTAGGTAATTCCTACTGCTGCTTCCACTGTATCTCCAACACCACTCTATGCTAGGAGGAGCTTTTACTACCATTACTGCTAATAGTCTAACTGCCAACACCACCAACCAGCCCATAGCTCTTCCTCCTCCCCCGATAACTACCACCACTTTTCCACTAGGAATACTACTATTAGCACCTATTAGCTCTTTATTTTTTTATGCTTACATAGTACCAAGCAGGAATTGTGCTCAACACTGTACATTCCTTTTCATTAGCCAACACAAAAGCTCTGTGATGTAGGAGGCCTCTGTGGTCCACATCGGGTAGATGAGTACATGAGGCTTAGAGACCTTGAATGACCATCCCAAGGCCCATCATGGAGTCGCAGCAGTCCTCTCTGATCCCCAGGCCTGTGCTCTTTCTGAATCTCCGTGCTGCTTCCAACCATGTCAGTGTGGACGATGTTTTTGATGTTTCTCTTTGTCCACGTTCTTGTGCGGGGAGATGGGAAGTGCACCCAGTGGGGAAGACAATGACTGATCACAGAGCTTCAGGGTAAACAGGAAGCTCACACAAAGAAGCCAGCCAGCCGGCCAGCTTGTCTGCTGACCTTGGCCTTGGTCATTTGTCCTCCCCACATCCCCTGCTATGAATGAGCAAGTCCACACCTGAGATAATCTATGCAATGGCACCAGGTAGAATTTTGCTGCCCCCTTGGGCAACCATTAGACAGGATTCACGCAGATCAGTGATGGCAGGGGATACTACATCCTGTGTTCACACAACATCTTTGTCACCTGGGCCTCTTTATCCTCCAATCCCGCCCAACCCCCAGCTCGGAACAGGCATGTTTCTGTATATCTGTGAGAAAAACAATAGCCATTCCTGCCCATCCCTGACTGTCTGCCACTTCATTCTTCAAACGTGTGGGGGTGCATCCATTTATGCATTCAGGAAAGCAACCATCCCTTCAGTGAATGTTTAGAAAGGACATGATTCACACCAGAGCCCAAGCATAGTTGGAAAAGACTGGGAGTTTTAGAGAGCACGGAGCATGTTTGACACGAATACCCCTGGAGACGAGGGCTTCTTTCCCCCTGTGCTCTTGTTGAGGCTCTTGAGGGTGGAAGCCCAGATAAAATCATGAAAGGATAAATAACTTGCCTTGGAGAGTGACTGTGGAGGATATGGAGAATATCCTGGAAGCTCCATGCGTTTCTGCATTGCACATGTTGAAAGTTAACCCACTACCACTGAGAATCCTCCAGCTCCGGTGACACTGAGGGCTGTGTCCTACTGTGGCTCCTCACCTGTGCACGTTCCTGGGTCGTTTCCCTCGGTGACCTTGCCACCTCTCACCTCGCCATGCCCACCCAGGCCTTATGTTTGAAGCCCCACATCCTCTGTCATGTCCTGTGTGGAATCTCCCAGTGACCCTACAAGTTTGTGTCCCCTTCCTGTGCTCCTTAGCACTTGGACGTAAATGCAGAGTTTTGCATACATTCATGGATGGATAGGCAATTATGTGTCTCAATCATTTTGTCTGACAGTAGGTAAGACATCCTTTTAGGCAGACAATGTGTCTTATGAATCTCTGAGTTACAGTGTTTTCCAACGATCTGGAAACAAACAAATCTCTATAAATTATTGCTGAATGAATGACTATATTGCTCCCTATCAAATTCCAGGGATAAAATGAGCATGAAAGACATAAATCTATCCTTCAGGGTCCTTTGACACATAGACAAGGCATGTATTAAACAATAAAAGCATTATAAATATCTAATTATAAATCCTTTAACCCATGACAGAAGCAAAGGATGTGGTGCTGTGAGAAAATAAATGAACAAGCCCCGGGAAGAGGTGGGGATACTGAGTCCAGGAGAAAACACTCTCATTCAGTTTCTGTTCACTGGGCATTCTCCAACACCTCAGTGGTGTGCATTAGCCAAAGCCCTGGAGGTGAAGCTGAACAAGGCAAAATCCTTACCTACAAGAGGCATGTGCTCCACTCTGAGGGGCACAAAGAACTAACAGAATTTGCAGATGGAATAGATAAGTCTGAGTGAAAGAGAAAGGAATTGAAGAATTTAAAATGGAAATACCATTTACTGAGAGGAGCAAGAGTCAGGAGGATGGAGTGTGAATGGAAACCTGAGCTTTGCTTTTGAGAGTGTTGTGTTTGAGATGCGTATTAGATACCCGAGCGAGGATGCCAAAAAGTAGTTGAATTTGAGACTGAAGATAGAACCTAGCACTAGAGAGCCCTCAGCTGTGGGACTGGGTGACATCCCTTGGAAAGGGAGAATAGAGAAGAAACAATGACCAAGTCCCAGATAATACCACTACTTACAGATGAGCCTGAGGGCTCTCTGTCCTCTATCTCTTTCTGGTATTCTCTGGTGGAAATTGCTTCTGATGATCCACAAGGCTTGGGTGATGACACCTAAAAAGAGCGTGAACTTTCTGTCATGGAAGCAAAAGGTGGCGGAACAGATCTCAGAGGACCTGTGCTACAGATGACCGTTAGACAAGCACCTGTCAGACTAGGTCCTCAGCCTTGTCTTCATTTTGACTAAGATTAAGGTTAGATCTTGCTGCAGAAAAATCCAATGGTTCTCCTGGCACATAATAGGCATACAAGCAATATTTGTAAATGACTATTGGACAACAATTTAATCAGTGAGTTAATCTAATCACGTCTGATACAGGAGGATTGGGATGGGCATCCTCACTCTAGCTGGTAAGATGTTGAGTTTTAGAAATTTGGGATGGGCTCTGTAGTCTAGGGTGATCTGAGACTGCGTCCCGAGGTCAGCTACATCAAGAAGGCTCACACATTTACCAAGCCACATAGGGAAGCCCACGGGTATTGCGTCAGGAGATCCAAGATGCCGCTGTTAATTTCATAATCTTAACCTTTCTTGTTTATTAAAGTTTTATTTTTATTTTTGACACGTAACACTTATGCCTGTTTATGAGGAACATGGTGTTTTGATCCATGTGTGTATCACGTGATGATCAAATCAGGGCAATCTGTGTCTCTGTCCAATGTTTACCATTCCTTCGTGATGAGAATTCTGCCCAGTATGAGCACATGGGACCTGATGTAGGAAGAGATGCAGAAATGGCTTAAGGCAGAGGGCGCTGGTTGCTTCCCTCCTAGGCCCAGACTTGTTGCCCTAGGCCAAAGCAAGTCTGTGCCTGTGCAAGGCGGATGATCTCCCTTACCTGCCTGTGCTTCTGGAAGCTGACCACCTTCCCCACCCCTTCCTCCTGTATTAGTTCCTTGGGCCCTTGAACCACTGTGGCAGGACCCTCTGCTTCACTGAGAAACCCATCTTCCCAGTTTTTGTTATCAGTACCTATCTTCCCTTGCTCTTTTTTTTCTTATTTGTGCATTTATTTATTTTATGCATGTGTGTGTGTGTGCGCACACGTGTGTGGGTGTGTGTGGTGGGGGGAGGGTATACTGGGAATTGAACCCAAGCAAGCTCTACCTCTAAACTACATCCCAGCCCATTTTATTTTATTGTGAGACAGGATCTTGCTAAGTTGCAGAGGGTGACCTCAAACTTGTGATCCTCCTGCCCAGTCCTCCTAAGAAGCTGGGATTAGAAGTTTGTACTACCATACCTGGGTCCCATCTATTTCTTTTTTTCTTTTCTTTTCTTTTTCTTTTTGGTGTACTAGGGATTGAACTCAGGGGCACTCGGCAAGGTCTCACTGAGTTGCTTAGCACCTCACTTTTGCTGAGGCTGGCTTTGCACTCAGGATCCTCCTATCTCAGCCTCCTGAGCCACTGGGTTTACAGGTGTGCGCCACCATGCCTGGCTCTCCCACCTGTTTCTTTACAAAGTACTTAGTGGTGAGATTGTTTTTCTTCCAATAGCCACAGCATATCCTAGTTGAGGGACAAGAAAATAAAAGCCTTAACAAGCCTGGAAATTTTAATTCCTAAAAGTAGCAGTAAATGAGGTTATTTTGGGTCTAGATGGAAAGGATGTTGAAGCCAGATGCACTCAGTGAAGGCTGGGGTGGTGGAGCTGGGGAAAAGACAATCTTCAGAGCCACTGGTCAAAAGACACACAACCCGTCCCTCCTTCCATTTCTTATTCCAAAGGAAGCTAGTTGGGTGTGAATAACCTGATGTTCATGTCTAAAAGACGGGGGCGGGGGGGGCTCTAGCTGTGAGGTGCAGCTGGAAGCACGCTGGGCAATGCATTTGAGGGTGGGCAAAGATACTTCCAGGAAGTCATGATGTACGGTCCCCATGGACCACCTGGGATACACTGTCATGTGCTTCATCCTCCCAGAGGAGAAAGACCACCCCTCAGAAGCCTGCTTCAGACACAGTGTCCAAGGACCAGCTGGCCATGGAAGAGTCAGTCGGGTGAGCCTGGCTCCCCCTCCCCTCACCCCCTCCCCCTTCCCTGGCCCTCTCTCTTCCTTCTTACCTTGCAGCTGATAACTCATTTGGATACTGGTCCACGTGTACTGGAGTCCTGAAACTCCTGGATGCTTCATGTGGTGTGGACTCTCCTCAGCCTCTAGAGGGGCCATAGACAGTGAGGGAGTAGTAACCTGGCTCTTAAGGCTGAGTTCAAGTCCAGCCTCTGTCATTCGAGGTCAGTGACTGAACCTCCCTGAGCCACAGTCTCTTAGTCTATAGCAGGACAAAAATGTTGCACCTATTTTGTTTGATTGTGAAAAACAGCATGTACTGTAATCCCAGTAGTGTCAGGAAAGGGCTCCTCATTAAGCTAGTGAACTTACGTCTTGAGGCCTTTTTTCTGCAGGGGCCCTTTCCAAGGCTCTGGAAGTAGCCCATATTTGTAGTATTTGAATAATAGGAAAAATTTGTAATCTTGTCAATCTGAATCTTACCTTTCATATCCAATTTTGCATTTTTCTTAAAGAAAGTTCCCAGTGTATCAGCTTCAGTTTCCATGAAATCTGCAGTGTTCACCCCAGTGCCCAGCATACAGGTAGAATTTTCTAAATGTTAAGCAATAGAAATTCCATTGAAGTTTTAGGGCTGTATAGGGGGTTCTTATTAATAAATTAAAAATCATGGTGGAAAAATAAAAGAAAATATATCTTGATTATTACCATTGTTGTTATTATTTTGGCCGTCGATATTTGAAAAATATGATCAGCGCTTCTCCAGGAAGATGAGTGGCTAGTGTCATAGTCTTTGTTTAAAGTCTTTAAAATAGAAAGAGAGAGAGAGAGAGAGAGAGAGAGAGAGAGAGAGAGAGAGAGAGAGAGAATGAATTAATGAATTGGGAAGGGGGGAAAGGATCCCTACTCATCATTGCCCTGTCCAGTTATTTTTCCAAAATCAATCCATCTGGACTTTTTCATTAATAATAAATGCCCCTTTGAGGACAGGGACCACGGTGCCCCTTGCACCTCTCACCCACGAGGCTGTTGCTGTCTCTCCATTGTTTCTCACAATTGGAGTCTGAGAGACGGTCATCTGTCCCACTCGTCCCTGTACTGTGGTCTCATTTTTCTGCAGAGCCGAACTCTGAAGATAACATTGGTAAAAAATGTGAAGACTCGCAGGCACATTAGAGCACTCTTTGTTTAAACTCACTCCCACCCCATTGCTGGGCCGGGAGCCTGGCGAGGGGGAAGGCGTGAGCAGAGTCCAGCGGCCAAGCTGCATGCTTAAAATTCCATCAGTTCGATTTCTTTAATGCAATCTGGTCATTTTTAATCTTGCTCGGTTTGATAAATACCTGCATTTCAAGTAATTGTTAAGATTGTGTCTGTTTTTATTAGAACTTATTTGTCATTATTTGACAGTCGTTTCTAATCACATTTGTCATGTATTGGGTTTCCTTTATGAATACTGATAGCTCCTGGAATAGATGTTTAGGAAGCTCCATTCATTCCTTAAACACACACAGTATGCCCACCACCCAGGACACCATTTTTTTTTTCTGGTCATCCTAATGAATAGTAAAAATGAGTGGTAGGTTTATCTTTGAGACACAGCAACTAGAATTGTGGGGAAGTTTTTAGAAGTTTGAAGACAGATTTCAAGGTAGTTAATTCCATCGGTTTCCTACTTGGAGAATTTAGATATTCGGGCAGCTTGAATGCAACACATTGACAAGTGTAGATTCAAAGTTGCCCACTGTATCAGTTCAGCCTGAATTCCCAGTGCCATGGGAAACTTGACACAGCCAAGTCCTGTCTAGTCATTCAGGAAATAACCATCTATCCATTCACTCAGCATTCATTCACTCCACCGATATTTGTTCATTCAAGAGATGTGTATTCATCCATTTAGCTAATGGATAATAATGTTTTTCAATGGGTGTTTGTTAACTATTTTCAGTATTAAGACACAGAGAGGGGACATCATGGTAGCTGCATTATTCCCCACCATAAGCCTGTAGATCCTAGGACTATCTCTCTCAGAGAAAGCCTCTCTCCTTATCTTCCTCAAAGCCTTTGTGAGGCAGAAGGATACTATAGAACATCATGAGTCTCTCTACTAGTTTTTTTTTTTTTTTTTTTTTTTTTGTCTTTTAAGGAGCAAGTGCTGAAAGTCTTATATGTAGGAAGGCTTATGTTAGATGCTCAAACTGAAAAGGAAGCCATCACCTTTACAAATGTCCCATAGCCCAGAGGCAGGCATGAGGCTGTAGGGACCCAAATTTACATTTGGGAGGGGTGTGGGGATTGAGGTAAATGAATGAATGAATGAATGAATGAAGCTACATTTTGAGGCCATAGTGCTCCGTCTGCTCCAGAAAGTTACGCCAGGAAGAACAGTCAGTAGCTCACTCTGGCTGAGGACATCCAGCTCCCCACCAGTGCAGGACAATTATCCAAAGAAAGAGGTGAGCTTGGCAAGCCTTCCCACGGGTGGCTTGGGCTGGGTTTTGACTTGTGTGGCCCTCACCTGACATCACTGCAGGTCCTGCTTGAGTGGATATCGACCCCTACGTCTGGTGGGCGAGGGTCACAGACGTCCAACACTGGATTGCCTGAATCAAGGAGAAATGACAGGTGGGTGTGCCTTCACAAACATCACCCTCCAAACACTTTCCTTCTTCCAAATATCTTATAATAAGGGAAATATAATCGAGGGCACGGCAAGTCCCAAAGGAGCACCTTTGCTAACTACCATGCCCGGGAATGTCTGCTAACATTTTGGATAAAAGACCAAAGTGCAATCTGCTCCAGTTTGCTGCTCTTAAGGTGGGCAGTATTAGAGCCAGATATATGTCTTAATTTCCATGGCTTAATTTCTTGTGCTATTTGAATGACAGAGGGCCACCACAGAAAGAATGGGGTTGAGGTCTTGTAAAAGTCTAAGAGAAAGGGACAGATTTGCAATCTCAGTTCTGTTGTTAATAAATATATAAGATTGGGCCAATTCCTCAAGACCTCTGCCCCTCAGTGTTCCAATCTGTAAAATGGGAAAGAGGCTAACCCCACCTACTGGGTTTTGCAGAACACTGGTACAATGCCTTCTGTGTGTCTGGGTGGCAACTGGCGCACAGCAGATAATCCTAAGTGACTGTGACTATCACTTAAGAAAACAGAGGATAGTAAAGGTAGCAGAATACAACAGTCACTAATATGGCAGTATGTAAAAATGTGATGTGTAGCAGATGTGATTCTGCAATCTGTATTTGGGGTAAAAATGGGAGTTCATAACCCAATTGATTCTAATCTATGAAATATGATTTGTCATGAGCTTTGTAATGTTGTGAACATCCAATTAAAAAAAAAAAAAGAAAACACAATATCACTCTTTTAAAAAAGAGACATAGCTTTCCAAATCCAAAACAAAATTAGCATGGCCCCTGCAATTACCCAATTCTTAACAAAACCTCTTCATTTGTTTTAAGGTTTCACATGCTAAAGTAAAAACAAGGACACAGGAGCTTCACTTTGAAAGGAAACTCGCCATTAAGATAATTTGGCATTTCAGAATAACACAAGGTCTCTTTCCAGTCTGATTGAGAGTCTGGCAAGTTAGCTAACTTCTCTTTGTTCTCCTCTTCTGCTTGTGCTAATGTCCCCTTTGTGTGTGTACATTTGTCCAGGGCAATCTAGGAAACAATCACCTTAATTGATCTGGCGTTAACCTCCAACAGCTCAGGAGGCCTGTTATCTATCGCTCAGTCCTTGCTGCAGACATAACTCCCTAGAGTGCTTACATCTTTGTCACCAGTCGCCAGTGGGCCCTTCTCAGGAAAGCATTTCAGTAAATAAATGCTGCTGCAAACAAAACAGGCCATCCACCCAAGAGGCCCCGCCATTGTGGAAAAGCCCCAGTTATGGCCTCAGGCTCTGGCTGGTGGTGTACGTAATGATAAATTTCATAGAGGTGTCACCATTTTCAGGACCCTGGGAAGGATTGATGGCTTACAGTAGGCTGATCCATCACCCGAGGCAGGTGGCACCCTATTGGAATTTCAGAAATCTGCTCCCAATCACATCCACTGTTGGGTGACTCAGTAACGACCCTATTTGCCCTGCGTTACTGAAAATCAATGTGCCGCATTCAAGGTCAATGTACTGTTGGAAAACTCTTTAAGCACTGATGGATGGATTGTGCTCATTCAGAATAAATGTGAGAAAAAAGTGACAGCTGAGCTTCCAAGTGCGGTGCCAACTCTCAAAGACAGACATCCTTCTTTAGCGGGCATTTAGTGGCATTCCCAGAGGGGTGACATCACACACTTCCTCTCATTCTCTGTTTGGGAGGATGTGTCTGTATTTGTTAGTGTATCTTTCTTCACACAATTAAGGCACCAACATGTAGAAACTCTGTGGCGATTCTATAAGCCCAGTGCTTAAAAAAAAAAAAAAATCTCTGCAGGTCAATTTGGAATCAAAGTATTCAGTATTAACAGAATCAAGGCCAATGATGATGTAGACAATTGAAAACATATATTTGTTGAAATAATATGGAAAACAGCCAGTGAGAAAAGGCTTACTTGATTTCATTTATTCCACAAATGTAAAGCACTTCAACATGCGTCATGCAGCCAACTTAGGGTCAAGGAGATGAAAGTAACAGATCTGGAATTTTTAAACTCCACTACAGAAATTTAAAGTCAAGGAAGAGAGATAAATACACAGCTAAGTTATTAAAGGCAGTGAGATGTCCACCCGGATGCAGTTATGTGGGGGCGAAGCCGGAGCTCCCGGTGATTCATGCAGGTAGGAGGCATAGGGGAGAGCCGTGGATTCTCCCTGGGGCCATTGACCCACCGCAATGGTTGTGATTAGCACCTAGGAAAGTGGAAAGGAAAGTAAGCCGAGATGTGTTCAGTGAGCTTGGGTTTCCAGTGTATTTAAATATTTAAAAAAAGAGGTCCCCAAAGTGGTAAGTAACTTTTGACAGAAGGAGACACCAAGTTTATAAAGCAGAGCACATTTTATCACCATAGCACTTTCCTCCTGGTGACCTCCTTATCAAGCAAGCAGAGGTAATGCTTCACCAACCCTCCCCATGTTGTCAGTGTCTCCCAGTGGCCAGAAAGAACCCTCTCTGAATGAAAAGAGATAGATTTTATCTCCTTGGATAAAGAGTAAATTTTACTAGCTTTTCTTCTTCCTTCCCTCCCTCTCTCTCTTTCCTCCCTCCTTCCCTCTCCCTCCCACATTCCTTCCTTTCCTCCTCCTCCTCCTCCTCCTCCTCCTCCTTCTCCTCCTCCTCCTCCTTCTCCCTCCTCCTCCTCCTCCTCCTTCTTCTTCTTCTTCTCTCTTTCTCTCTCTCTCTTTCTCTCTCTCTCTTTACTATTGTAATTATTAGCTTTCAAAGGAAAATATGATTTGTTGCCTATGTAATGCCTGAAGGCAGCACATGGGTAGCTAATAAGCAATGCAGGTGATCTGAGGACTATTTAGAAATGCTTCATATAAGCAAAATGGCAATTCCAAAAACATAAAGAGTAGAAGCAATGGTGGACGTTTCCTGGTTCTCAATAACCATGCTGCGTCAACTTAAGGATGTGTTTATGTGTCTTCCTGTTCTCTGTGTGCAGTGACTGAGTCACCAGTGATCTTAGCACTTAGGATGAGACCAGGGATATAACACCGCTCAACAGAAACAAGGGAGCCTGTGACCGCATGCTGGAGATGCCCTGGTCAGCCATGAGGGAGGCAACTGTGTTTTTCTATTGTGTGTAGATTGCCTTTAGCCTTCCTTTGCTTAGAAGGTCTCTTTGTGTGTGTGTGAAAGTTCTCTTCATACAGCTTTCCACCTACATCATAATTATTCTGCCTGGTGGATACCATTTCCCTGAAATGTTCCAGAAATCCTTGGGTTAAGCATATAGGGGTTGATAGTTTCTCTGTTTCTATTAATTGGGGGTCTACACTGCCTTTCTCTACTTGATGATCTAGTTACCCAAGCATTACAGGACATGTCTATTCTAGCACCACTTCATGAATTCTTTTTTCATTTATTAACACATATGACATGTCAGGGTCTGTGCAAGGCACTTAAACAATGAACAGGTCTAAGACAAGACCCCTCCCTGAGGTTGCTCACTGTGTGGAGTCAGTAGGAGTTGAGAGAGAGGTGATCTGACATACAAATAGCTAGCTGCAAAAAACTCAAATTGAGAAATATAGCAGAAGAATTGGAAAACATATGAATGGAATATGGGTTACAGAGAGTGATTAAGAATGGTTTTCTGCTAAACGCAACATTGCACCTGAGTCTGGGAAACCAATAAGAAGGGACACTCGAGTTGGGGAAGAATAATAAAGTATTTCAGGCAAGAATACCACATTAATAGAATCGGGAGGTTGGAGAACAGTGTGGTGTGCTTCAGAACAGAAGTCTGCTCAGGTGGGCTGAGACCGGAAGAGCGTGAGGCTGAGGGGGGACAGAGCTGCCTCAGGTCCAGTCTCCACTCACAGGCTTCAGGATTAAAGCTGCAGGTAACAGGGACACACAGACCCCCCCCCCACACCACCATCCAACAGACAGAAAAAACCCCACACAGACCAGGGAGCACATCTCTGCTTCTACTTTAGATCAAAGAACCAGCCCCAAGAGGCCCTAGACTCATGACCGTTGGCAGTTACTGCCTTGTCCGGGAGCCACTGTCTTTATTCTAATACAGAGGTTTACTCTTTCTATTCTGCATTTCATGTAAATGAATCAGAGAGTGCACACTTGTGCTCGATATCAGGTGGTAAGAGTCAAAACATGTTTCTGTGTGGCCATAGGTCATTTCTTGTCATTGCGTATAGTGTTCAATTATATGAATAGACCACAATTTTAGAATCCATTCCATTGCTGATGGACATTTTTATGTCATTCCCATTTTGGAGCTGTGACAAATGGTACTGGCAGGACACTCTAATGTGTTTGAGTGAAGGGACAGACACATTTTGGGTGGTGTCTACCCAAGAGTGCTCAGCTTTAACAGACAACATCACACTGATTTCCTGAGCCTGGTCTTCTAATGCACTCTTTTACCAATCATAAAAGATGCATTTGGTTGTACTTTATTTTTTTGGGGGGGGGCCACGGGGGATTGAACCCAGGGGCACCTAAACACTGAGCCATATCCCCAGCCCTTACCAAGTTGCTAAAGTTGGCTTTCAACTCATGATTCTTCTGCCTCAGCCTCCCAAGCTGCTGGGATGACAGGCATGTGCCAGTCATTCTATATATTTAACACAACCACTGTGAGTTTTGTTTGTTCAAATGATGCGATTCATGTTTCTCTTCTCAATTCAACTTTTCATGAGGATGGAGATCTTATGAGCCTTTTGCTACTATTACATATCTAATGGCTAGCCCAACACTTGCCAAGAGATAGAAAAAATATGTGAATACACACACACACAAACACACACACACACACACACACTGCTTGAATAAAAAACAAATGTCTGTGTTCTAGATGAGAAGTATAAACACAGATTACAATGCTTGTCTTAGATTATTGTTTAAGCAGAGACAGTACAGTATCCCATATTCTTAAGTCCATTATTATGTGTGAAAATGAAGACCTCAAGTGAGACAATAAATTAATTTCTATGGTGTGCCAAAATATTTAGTGAATTCTGTAATTCAATCCAAAAAGTAGTTAATGCACAGAAGAGGAAAAAAAATGTTAATTCCAATTGTTTGTAAGTAACAAGCAATCATCCGTGTCCATCTCCTTTTAAGACATTTTGCATTGTCTTAAACAGAACTTACCCTTCTATTGTGAACTAGCAGTGGAAAAAAAAATGTCAAAGGAAAAATGTAAAAGCGATGCGTCTGTGTGTTCAATATTGCCTTGTCCCAAGTCCATGTTCACAGTCATCAATTAGGGAGCTGGCTCTCTTTCCACTGATTAATTTCCACTTGGCCATTGCTAATGATGAGGTTAGAGAAGTGTGTTTATACAGGACAATATGAAATGAAAAGTGCAATCTACCTACATAACTCATCATTTAAAAGGCATCAAAGGTGAGAGGTGGCTGTCCTAAACTCAGGACCTCTGGTTCCCTCCCTGAACCTGCTCACCTATGGAGAAACCTTTAGTCACAGTGTATTAGTTAGAACGAGTGACAGTGATGCACTCACTTGCTAGCAGGAGTTTCTGAGTGACAGATCACTTCACACTTCCCTGTTGTTTAAATCTGGTCTGTTGCCATGGACTCAGTCACCCCAAATCTTAGATGCCGTCCTCCTGGGTCCTTTCTCCCAGGTCCCCTGAGCCAGGAGTTTGGCAGCAGCTTTGAGTGGTCTTGTGAGCTTGTAGTCAAGGGGCAGCTAGGGCTGGGCTGGCCTCGAAGACTTCCTCACTGACCTGTCTGTCGGGTGTCTGTGGAAACTTGACCAGGGGTGAGTTGGAGCAGCTGGACTTCCCCAGGTGCCTCTCTCTTTCTATCTCTGTGGGGTCTGTCCCCGCAGGCTCTTCAGCATGGTAAGATCAGGGTTCCTGGACTCAGTATGGTGCCAGGTGGAGGCTGTTGATGTAGCTTTGAGGCTCTGTCTTTGGAAGTCAAAGGGAGGGAGCATAGATCCCACGTCTAGATGGAGGTGTCAGCCCTGCTTTGTGAGAAGAACATGTGGGATTCCTATGGTCATCTTCAGAAATCCACCTGCCACTAGCTCACGGCTGCAGTGTGAAGAGTGTACTTCCTGTCTCTGCCAGGTCATATCCAGGACATGGGACACAGTCTAGGCAAGACCTGGGAGAAGGCAGGTGCTCAGCAAACAGGTCCCCGTGTTAGCTGTCCAGGGAAGAAGCCACTTTGAGGTTCCTCTGAGCCCATCTTGCATCTTCATGCAGAACTGAAAACTTCCCTCTTCAGGCTTCTTTCTACATGATAAAGTTCTGGGTCCTTGTTGTAGACCCAGAGTCTCTGTACCTCCTAAATTCAAATGTGGAAGCCCTAACATCTGGTGTGATGGTATTTGGAGGTAGGGCTTTGGGGAAGTGATTAGGTTAGATGAAGTCATGAGAGTAGAACCCTCATGATGTGAGAACCAATGGTCTATCCTGACATAAGAAAATAAGGAAAGGGGGAGAGAGAGAGAGAGAGAGAGAGAGAGAGAGAGAGAGAGAGAGAGAGAGGTAGGTCTTTCCTCTCTCCACATTTACACTGAGGAGGCCACGAGAACTTACAAGGAGATGGAAGTGGGTCTTCACTAAGAACCAAATCTATCAGCACCTTGATTTTTGGACTTTCCAGCCTCCAGAACTGTTAGCAATTGATATGTGCTGTTTAAACCACTCTGTGGTATTTTATTGTAGCAGCCTGAGGAAATTAATATAGATGGCATTCAGTCATTGATTGGACCATGGATTTATATGCTCAGCATTTATAGAAGCCAACATTTATAGAAGTTTACTGAGATAAGGCACCACACATGTGTCTTAGCTCAGACTGCTATAAAAAAATGTCTTAGATGAGGTGGTTTAAATAACAGAAATGTATCTCCACACAGATCTGAAGGCTGGAAGTTCAAGATCAATGTGCCAGTGAGGCTGGTGTCTTCTGAGGCCTCTCTTCCTGGTTGCTAAGGGCTGCTGCTGTCTTGCTGCCTCTTTCCCAGGCACCCACCCTGCACATTGTGTCCCTCAAGTCTCTTCCCCATCCTACAAGTACATCAACCACATCGGTCACTTCTTTAAAGCTCTCCTCTCCAAATACAGCCCTCCCTCTGTATCTGTGGGTTCCACAGCCATTGGCCAGCCATGGATTAGAAATACTACCAAAAAATTTGCATGCATACTGAATATGCAGGATGTTGTTTTTTTCTTGTCATTTTGCCCATAACAATAAAATATAAAAAAACTTAATTTTCCTTAAGTACACTGATATTTTTATTATCACATCCTGTGGTATTTATAACCAGTATGTGAAGGCAAACCTGAGTATGCCTATTCTATAGATGACAGAGAATAAAAGAGATAAGGAGACATACAGGTCTAATGACGATTCCTGAATATGCAACTCAAATTACAACATATGCATCTGTTTACATGCAGCTCGTGGGTCTTTCAATGTCTATGGGGGCTGGGGGGAAGCAAGTGAGATCCCAGGGGTATGGCAAAGCTTCCCTACTGACATTTCTTACCTTTTTCTTTGCACAATTTAAGCACATTTATGTTCTCATTTGTTGTATTAATTCTGATTGTAAAAATAATCCATGCCTATTGTCCACAATTTGGACATTGTAAATAAGTTTAATCAGAAATTTAAAATCACCCATTATGGGGCTGGGGATGTGGCTCAAGCGGTAGCGCGCTCGCCTGGCATGCGTGCGGCGCGGGTTCGATCCTCAGCACCACATACCAACAAAGATGCTGTGTCCGCCGAGAACTAAAAAAAAAATAAATAAATATTAAAAATTCTCTCTCTCTCTCTCTCACTCTCTCTCCTCTCTCACTCTCTCTTTAAAAAAAAAAAATCACCCATTATGCTACCAAACCAAAATGATGGTTCCAATATTCCTTTTTATCTTCCAGAGATGGATAGATGTGCGGATGTGGGCACAAACACACATTTTACACATATAATAATACCCGCCTATATTTCAGTGTCATAAAGCACTCTCTATAACTTGATTTTAATGACTGCTAAATAACTCCATTGTGTATATGTAGTCCAATTTATGCAATAATTAACCTTCCTTATTAAAAGGACAGAAGATCAGAATGTAATTCTCATGATTCCAATAATTACACTTTCTTATGAAAATACTCATTCCGTTTCTTGGTAAAAACCAAGTAATTTCTTCAGCTTAGAACATGATTTCTTGGCCTAATGAGGCTATCTATATTCTACTCATAATCCATAGAATATTGCAGCTGAATGGCTCACGGAAATCATGAACCCCAACCCCTTTATCACATAACGCAGAGAACTGGGGCTCAGAGAGGGGAGGGAGCTTGCCAAGGTCAATAACAAAATCTGTGGCTACATCTTAGAGGATAGTGTGCTACAGTCTTTATGAAATAAATGTCCTTCTCATTCTTCTACTCATGCAACAGGAGGCAGCAGGCACTACACATAAAGCGAGAAATGAGATCCTCCTGTCCCTGCTTTGTGGCACTCACAGTGACCAGCTGCAACACCTTCTTCTACCCCAGAGGTCACCCACAGAGCTTTCTGAAGTCCTGTTTACTACTTTATGCATCCTGTGCCAGAGGGCATCTCCAGCCTCAGGAATGTGCTCAGTCCTGCTGCTCTGGCTGAAATCCAGAGACTTACCGTTCTAGAAGAGGCTCTGAACCATGGATGGGTAGGAGTTGGTGGACTCACGCCCCGGCTCCCGTGCATTCCTCCTCTGGCAGAGGGACATTTCTGAGGCCCATTCTACACAGTCCCTAGCAGGTCACTGGTGGAATGAAATGGATAGACCACCCATCCTCTTTAGATAATGACAGAAACAAGGAAAACGCCACTCCAGAGTGCTCAATGATTTTTATGCGACCCAGGAGCCACCTGCAAGTGTCTCAAGTATATATCTGAGAGAAAATCAAACAAACAAAAAAAAAGGGGTATTAACATTTACCATGTGTATTCCATGAAGGAGAAGTTATAGGCTGTCATCCAACAACACAGCAAGCGCACGTTCCCAGTGTCTGTTGCTGCACAACAAACAAAATATATTGTCTAAAAGCATCTCTTCCTGTGTCTTCTGGGCCTGAGGTGGATGGGCTCAGCTGGGCAGTTCTCACTTGGGTTCACTCCTGTGGATGCAGTCAGATGGCAGCAGATGCTGGAGTCCCCTGAAGGCTACTTTCCTCCTTGCTCTGGTATGAACTGGTGGGATATCCCTATCTGCATGGAGGCTTCCATATGGCTAGTTGGGCTTCCTCTCTGCACTGCCAGACGTTTTACATGGTGGTTCTCCTCCCCTGGTGCTGATTCCAAAAGTCGGAAATAAAAGTGCTCCATATAAAAGGCTGAGCCTGGGAGCTGGCACAGTATCCCGTCTGCCATATTGAAAAGCAGTCCCAGAACCTACCAGGCTCAAGGTAAAGGGCAGGGACACCACCACCCCTACCCTCCTTTTTGATGTGTCAATTCAGTTCATATTAAATTTACCACCCAAGCTGAACTATTAAGCTCAACTATTGGGAAGAAGATGAGGTGGCACCTCTCTAAATACAATATTTAAGATGAAACCTGAAGAAAGGAGGAGAGACCCTGGCTGAGAGCTGAAGGAAACCTTCCACTCAGGGTGAAGAACATGTGTGCACACACTATGCATTTGAGGCCTTGAAAGAAAGTTCCTGTGCATGGTGGGTGGTGAGCCCGGGGGAGGGGGGTGTCTGGGAAGGAGCCCTGCTGGGAAAGGGCATCCTAAGAAAGAAGAAGGGCCCTGCAGGCTGGCATACAGGCGGTGTTGAGCATTCTGATGGAGATCAGGGTCAGGGAGCATCTTGATCTGATTGATAAGTTTTAAAAATTTCTTGAGCTCAGTGACACCCAAGCCAAGGATGGATAAGACTCTGGGTGAACCTCGGACCAGTTTGTTGGCAAAGTTTGTTGCCAGACAATAATGAGCAAAGAAATGGAGCACACATATTCAGAACTTCCTTAGTATTTTGACTGCTGCCATGTCCAAGCACACCGATACACACAGATACATACACACACAGACACACACACACACACACACACACACGTATATATTCTTTCTTCCATAAGAATTCGGGTCCACAAGACATTAGAAAAAAAATATGTAGTCTCTAACCAAAATAATTTTGAAAACACCACTCTAACTTTGGAGTCTAGAGAAATGAAGGGTGGTTTGGAAGACAAGTTGGAAGACCAGTAGACTCACTATCATTCACTGACATGGGTTAGGTTAGTGGCTCTGGAAGGAGAGAAGGGATAGATTCGAAATGTAGAGATTAAAGTGGCAGAAACTGGTGCAGATTGGAGCTGGGGAAGGAAGAGAAGTGGGCTTCGCAGATGTGCAGCGATTAAGGAAACTGGGCTCACAGACATAATGAGATGTGAGTGGTCAGAAAGAGAACTCAGCTCACAATCGCTTTGCATTTGCTGTGGTAACTACTGTGTTGAAACCTACAATGGTCATTGGAAAGGAAATACATCCTGAAGGCTAAGACACAGTATCTTTTCATTTTAATTAGAGACCACCTACAATACAGGAACAAGTTAACATAATTCACTTTTCTAATCAAAGAGAATTCTTTGAGAGCAGAAGAGACCCAGCATCCAAATAAATGAGTTGTAATTTCCTTAATGAACCAAGTCATCATGAATCACCATGTGGAATCACCCCTTGTGCTGTAGACCCCATGACATTTCCAACAATGCGACACTATTTGGTAAATATTAAGGCTCTTGGAGGAAGGGGGAAAGAAATGACCTTTCAATCTATATGGAGCATGTTAATTACTAAAAAGGCGGCAACTGCTTGTCAGGGATTGTTCTGTGTCGTCACCACTGAAGCATGGCTCTGTCTTTTGGTTATGAATTATCCTTAGAAGAAATCCTTATGGATGCATGACATTTACATTTGCAGTGTCGTTTAGCATAAGTATGCATTACTATTCATGTTGTTGGGCCCTGTGCAATTCTTAACTAGGGGTATGTTTTTAAGCTCAAAGGAATATTTTCAACTATGCTCTTGGAATCCAGTGTAGTGTTGTAGGAAGCGAATCAAAGTAATGTCACATGTTCCTTGTCTGGAACCACAAATCTGCAACCACCAGTGTGACCCAATTAAGTTTTATTTAATCCAGAATATCTCACAACTATTTGATCACAGAGACCTTTTTATTCTGGAACATCTCTTGATATAGCACGTTTGTGGAATTCTCACTGGTGCAGGGGTCCACAGCTTGGGGATCTGACCATGGGACCTAACTGCTTTCCCAGCCTCATTATTTACTAAAGGTGGATCTGAAACTTCTGTGACCATTTTCTTTTAAGTGGGAATGAAACACTTTTATCAAGTAAGATTGTTTCTGAAAAGAATAAATGAGCACGTTGTGTAAAGTAGTTGGCACAGAACATGGAGAATATATATATATAGACAGAGCAGCCACATTTTAATCTTCTGTCTCCCCAGTGCTGGGGACATAACAAATGCCTGTGATCTGTTGAATTCTTGCCAGGGAGACAGTATGGGGGTTCAGAGCCCAGAGCCAGGGGTCTACTGACTGAACTGAGAAAAGACCCCAAGTGTCCTGAGGCTCTGTTCTGAGTCTTCTTCATTAAAGACCATGGTTTCTCCTGGCTTCAGGAAACTTGCTTATGTAGATAGATAATAGGTTATAGACAGACAGATGATTGATTGATAGATGATAGATTATAAATGAAATAGGGAGGAGAGGGGGAAGGAAAAGGGGAGGGAGAGATGGGGGGAGGGAGAAGAGAAAGAAAAGGGTCCACTGTAAATAGGATTAAGTCTCTAAATAAAAAACAAACAGAAAATTGCAAATAGAGTCACCACAACTAGAGCATAATTTAACAGGTTGGCATTTTTCACTGTGGAGTCCGAGGGGCCCAACCCTGACTGCCTGCATGTGCTGAGAGTCGAGCCTGCCCAGCCTCCATCATCCTCAGTTTCCCTAACCTTAAACTCCCATCCTTGTGGGGTTGCTATGATGGGCAAGCAGGCATCCCAGGTGAAACCCTAGCTCAGTGCCTGGCCCCTGGTGACATCCTGCCAACATCAGTCACACATGATTGTCACTGGCTACAGCCTGTGATGCTTTCAGAACCAAAAGTCTCAGGATCAGTTCCCTACTAAGAGAGAATACTGAGCAAAGAGATGGGAATGTATGGGTAAGTAAATGTTGGGGACGAGGATTCAGTCTTTGAATGTGGAGGCTCCAAGAAATGAACACTTAAATGAGGGATTGTGCAAGAGTGAGGTGGATTCCTTGTATGAAATAAAAAGGGGTGGTATGAGGAGTTTTTCCCCCAGTAGAAATTGTACAAAGGCTGAAAGGAGAAATAAAGATGATGCATTATTAAGCTAATTATTTATGTAGAACTAAATGTATAGGTTGGAATAAAATGTAATTTAATAAAAAACAAAAATATAATTTTTAAAATGAGCTCCAATATTCAAGTAAAATCAGAAGGTGGGTCATATGAGGGAAAGGGAGTCTTCTATTGTTAATAAATTCAATTAATGTGGTCAAAATTAATTTCTCAAGATATGAAAATATGATAGAAATGAGAAAAACCCCTGTGTTTGAACTCAGGACATCTCAGAAACAGGGGTCATCAACAAGGAAGCCCTGTCTGCCTTTAAATTTTCCAGAGTGTTTGGACATGCAAAAAAATTTATAGAGAAACATTCATGTATCTTAGGGAAAAGAATGAGTCTGGTGGAGAATGATACCCAGTAGAAAATAGAGCAAATTGAAAGAACTAAAGGCTGGGGACAGACACAAGGACTCTTGAAATATTGTGTATATATGCTGAGCAGAGAATTAAAACCATAGGTAGTAGCAACAGTGGTAAAAAGATGTAACTTGCAATATTGTAATAATTGTTCTAACAATGGAGCCAGCTTTCCTTGAGAGCAGTGAACTTTGCATCATTGGGTGCATCAAAGTGGAATTTGATATGGATTTGATTTGGAATTTGATATCTATCGGGAATGTTGAAGATGGATGTCGTCACTCAACAAGAATGTTGAATTAGGGCACCCTTTCCCACGGTGCGTCTCAAAATACTGATACAGGGTGCTAACAGTTACTAGAGAAAGAACAAAGAGAGAGCAATTCCCTGGTCAAGTAAAGGGAAACATGAAATTAAACAAAGTTACTCATGTTAGAAGACCTTTTGTTCTAGAATCTCCATGGGGGATATCAGTGTATGCACACCTTCTGAGGAAGCTTTCTATAAGGTGGCAGGTGGGAAATGTGCAATGACTTGATCTCTAGAGGACTGTGGTGCACATGCTCCCCCAAGCATTTTCAGCTTGGAAATTCCAAGAGAGCCAATGGTCCTAGTTATGATCAAATTCAATAAAGTACACAGGAAAACCAAGAAAACAGACATCAGAGCAAAAATAGGGACCACTAACTTAAAAGAGATAAAAATGAAGGAGGAGAATAAATGCATCTTGTTTGTAGAGATGTCTCTGAGCAATGAGGACTGCACATACTTGTGGGTACAAGAAACACAGTAATAGACAATCTATACTTTGCTAATAGAAAAAAAAGGTGGGGGGAAAGGCAGTAAGAGAATAAACAACACAGCAAGAGCCAAAAAAGAATGGGAAGAGCATGAATTAGTGATGGGTGTGGATGTGTCTCTTATTTTTAAGCATGAGGTGTACCTGGCCTGAGCCCAGGCCAGCGTGGACCTAGTCAGCTTCCTTCCGGATGGGAAGAGCCCCTCAGGAAATCCAGTCGGGAGGCTTCACAGGAAATGTGGGTTCAGACAGGGCTGGCTCTTCAGAGTGAGGATGTCCTGGCGAGAGCACCAGGCTTTTGGCTCCTGGGATGTGGCTCTGGGTGAACTGGAACTGGATCTCGTCTTCTTGGACTCAGTACAAGCAAGCCAGGTCTCTGGTGCTTCTTGTCCCCGGCTCTGGGGAACCCATGCCACTTTTCTACAGTCCATCACTGCTTACTGACACTGTCCTGGATGGCCACAACTTGTCCTTTGAGGGTTTCCCCCTTTGCTTACTTCTCCAGTCTCAATTTCCCCCCAGCACCTGACAGAGTCTGAGCTCCCGAGGTGTCTTCCTGGTCATGTCTTCATCAGATCCTTTTCTTTCTTCCTCTTCAACCTTTGGCCTCTCATCGCAGAATTCCAGCTGGCTGCTGATGGACAGGCAGTTCTGCTCCTACCCATGGTTTGTGAGCCCCTAAATCTGAGGGAGGGCAAAAGAGATACAGCTCTTTTAAATGAGCCATACTGGTCCCTTCCCATGACAGCCCTGCTGGGTGCCTATCTTGGGACCCCTCAGCTGCCTGAAATCAAAGGACCTCATATTTCTCACCAAATCCGCAGCTTAAGGAGCCTCATTATAGCCCTTCAGTACATCTGGGAAGATTAGAGCCTATTAAAAAAGCCTTTGGCACAAGCAATTTAATGCTTAAAGCTCTAATCTGGAATTGGTATATTTATCCTGGTCTTTAATTATTAATGTTGCTTTATTGATTTGATACCTAAAACGCAAACAACAAAAACTGTTCAAACTAATTATTGCAAGCTTTCTACCTTTTGGGGCTTCTCTACTAGTCTTCAAATCTAAACCTTTTTTTCCACCAATCGATAGGGTTTAATTCATTAACAAGTTGTAGCGCCTTGTTTCCACTGTTTGGCAATTTCTCCCCAGCAACGGGAAGTACACTGAATTCCTTCCCTGGCAATGGCCACACACCCTATATACGTGTATTTTCCTTGGAACATTCACCCAAGTTCAACATGCCCACTTCCTGGTATTCTGGGCTCAGGGGCTGCCAGATACTTTGTACAATGTCACTGTTTGGGTCTTTATCTTACCACAGAGACATTATATCTTTGACAGATCTTATACACTTGTGAAGGACAGCACTGGCATGGAGACACGAGGTCACCTTGACATCCATCTATGCTTTTATCAATGGTTATCAATGTCAGTTTGGTAGAAATGCATTCTAAATAATATTGATAGACAAAGAGTGTGATGGGCCAAGGCAGGGTTTCTTCCTGCTGTGTCACTGGCCTGGTTTCTAATTCAGGAGTGTGGGTCCCGTCCTCATCCCAGGAAGGGAATGGCTATAAAGTCAGAATGAGGTAAAAAAGAAGACTTCTAAAGAGAAGTTACTTTGACTCCTCCGAAGGATTGGTAGGAAGGGGGATGCTCATTAAGGCATTTGCTTACTTAGATCGGTGCTGAGCACATGGTGGGCACTCCATCCATGTTGGTGGAATGAACGAGGGGATGCCAGTTGTCAGTTTCTTTGACATCTAGAACCTTGCCCTTATGAGGATGGAAATGAAGTTGCCACAGATATCTTCCCCTTGTTGCTGGCAGGCCCCTGAGGGGAGTGCCTGACTCCTGCTGGCTTCTGTCCACTCTCCTGACCCCTTTGCAGTAAACTTACAGGTCCCATTTGTATCACGTCTTGGGATAGATAATAAGGCCCATATGTTTAAATTCTTAGTGGAAGGCAGAAGGCCTCCATTTACTTTGTTGGTGAAAATTTCTGCATACCCTCAGGAAATCATTATGTTTAATATGCTCAAGGTACGACAAGAGGGTTCACACCAACATGGTAGAGACAGCTCCTTCTTTGCCTGGAGGAACTTAATCATGAAAACAGAAAAACAAGTCAAACTGATATGAACCAGATGAAAAATATGATATACCTTCAACTGTAATATGACCTACACCTTGGCTCTAGTACACGCTAAGTCCATAATTATTAAATGCACACATTTCTAGTGACACTGTGGACTCTGTGAAATAGCACTTCATTGATTTTCAAAAAATATCCTGAATCTCTAGTTTATGGCTTTACCTCCTTTTTGATACAATTCACAATTCGATGTGTTTTAAAAGTTAAGGTAAAATGGTCAGAAATTACCAAAATGCTCAGAGACAACTAAAAAAAAAATGACTATGTTTACACACACACACAGACACACACACACACACACACACACACGTGCATGTTCCAAATGAACAACAGGAAGACTGACATACATACTTTTTCAGAGGTCTGGCATAATGAATTAAAATTCAAAAGTGACAATATTATATGTATGTTATTGTTGAATTTACCCATAAATCCTAAAAAAGACTAAAAAATATTAAAATATTTGAAAATTATATAATGACACATGATTGAAATAGATTGCACATTAGTTTCAACTGCAAAAAAAATTAATATTTTAAGTTTACATGTTTGTTCAAAGGAGACGGTATTCTCTAAATATTGCTCTATCCTTCTTTTGCTATTGCAGATATAGTATAATCTTCAATGTTTTAGTCCTTCTCTTTGTGCCTGGCAAACCAAACAGAATGGAAAGCAGTCATGTACAGAATGGCTAAGTCCTTTCCTTCAAGATATATGGTGGTCATAAACCATCCCAGGAGTACAGATGATGTCATACGGAAGACTAATTAACACACCTACAGGATAATGTATGTTAGATGGTCTTTAAATTTTTATTAAGGTCACCATGAAGTATGGCTTAGGACTAATGATGATGAAGACTTGGGGCTTCAACACCACCTGTGGGAATGACAGATGGTGGTGAGCAGTTGCATGAAAATGATGGGGATCTCCTAAGCCCTTGGCTGCAGAAGCTCAGCTTCCCTAAGAGAGAGCCCTGCAAGGGACTGAGAGTCCCCGGAGCCTGAGCAGCTTGTCAGGGGAACAAACAGAGGGATGGCCTCCAGGTGGAAGGAACATCTCGGCAAAGGCACGGAGGCGTGTAGCTCTTGGCACGCTGAGGGAATGGCTGGTATTTCAAGGTAGAAGATGGGAAGTGGTGGGAGGTGAGATAGCTGGGAGATGGTGCCGTGGAAGCCACAATATTGCAGAGGGACCCTATATGGACCCTGGTGGTGAAGGAGAGTGTGGCCAATAGAGGGGTGACTACTTCTCATTCCATCCACTGCCCCTCATTTCTGCACCCTGGCATTAAGGGCAGCCCTGCTACCAGGTCTGGCCAACAGGCTGTGACCAGCCCCCACTGAAATGAACAGGTTGGCCCCCCGACATTCACTCTCAACCCCTTCCCTTCCTCTCTCTCCTCTTCTGTCTCTACTCCTCTCTCTATCTCTATGCCATCCGGTCTCTGCCTCTAACTCTAACCCTGTCCCTGTACTGATCCCTGTCTCTAGCGCTTTGCTCTGAAGACCCATGGAACTTCCTGTTTAAAAGGCAAAACCATGAATACTGAGGAGTCACAAGGAAGAAAGTTGTCCTGGAGAGTCGCTAGACCCACAGTGACTTTGCATGAGCAGTAAACAGATTAGGTTAATCAGCCAGAATTTCACGTGCTCTAGCCTACTCTTTCCCAATTAGCACAAAGAGACTCTCAAACAGACTTCTTATTTTTAAATTTTTTTTTAGTTGTTGACAAACCTTTATTGTATGTATGTATGTATGTATATGTGATGCTGAAAATGGAACAAATGTCTCACAATGTCTCACACCTGCTAGGCAAGAGCTCTACCACTGAGCCACAACCCCAGACCCTCAAATGAACTTCTTAAGGCAAGACTAACATGGTGAGATAGTGATGGGGAAATCCTGCTGGACTGAAGCAGAACCACTGGATAATCCTGGAGAACTATGAACACAACACTCATTGGTACTTGCAATGGACCAGTCTATACATGGAGGAATTTTCTCATTTGGTCCTTATAATCCTTGGAGGTTGGTGCTGTTGCTCTTATTCTCAGAACTGTACAGACTGTGACAAACCCAGTCTGGACAGCCAAATTCTTAGTACTTCCATATATTTGAGTCCTTGATTTTTTGTCATACTCAACTGAGACTGATTTCCACATGTTCCCGGGTATATTATTATTTTGTTTTGTTTTCAGAAATGGTGGGTTTATCCCATCCTTCCACATCCCCAAAGAACTTACTCTGCAGTTGCTCAAGGGATTTGATTTAGCTGCCACTCCGTGAGCACCTGCCTTCATAAGGACTAATGTGGACACTGGTGTGGAATTAGAGTCCCAAGAACAAAGAACAAATAGGGTATGGCCGAGTCCTGAGGGCTGTTCGATGACCCCACTGATGTTTCAGTGGGCATTGACCTTGGTACTGGGAGAGACACCAAGGGAAAGCAGTTAAGACAGCTGCTTTGACGCAACCCTCCACAACTCCCTCACTCTCGTGGTTCACTGGTTCACCAGGTCTGGGTGACAATCTCTTTCCTGCTCCTGTGCTCTGGGATCTGCCCAAAGGCTCTTCCATGCACTTGGCTCACCAGGCCTTGGGTGGGTCTCCCAGTATCTAGAACTCTGAAAACACAGGAGGGACATGATTCCTTGGCTTCCCATCCACCCTCCACTGTCAAGTCCCTACCATGTGGGTTCTCTTGGGTAAGCCTAAGAATGACTGAGCAACTTACTAAGATGAAGACTACAGGCCCCTCCAATTCCTGGGGGTTCAAATTCAATAGGTGCAGGATTAATATTAGTGATTTCTCAGCCCCCATAATTATGTGAGCCAATGATTCATAATAAATCTCCATTTATATTTAGAAGAACCCTGACTAATACAGTAGGTCTGGGGTCAGATCCACACATAGCATTTGTAAGATGAATCCCCAGACAACTGTGACACAAGTAGATCATTCTTTGTGGCATAATTGACTGTTATATAACAGACCTCCAATCTGGTCACTAATGGCACAGTCCATGTACTTGGCTTCAGGAAGCCCCTTATCTGGTGGAAATACAGACAGGAAAACCAATACATTGCAACACTGCAGCAGTCAGAATTTTAAGAATATTCCCCTCTAATGCTGGGGAGCTTTGGCCACATTATTTTTGTTTCATTGTGTGCACGAATGCTCACATAACAGTGAATCCCCCCCACCCGGTTACCCACAATCATAATGCACCAATAAAAATATGAAAAAATAAATGACTATTGATTATTCATCTAAAAATTAAAGTACTCCCCTCTACCCCACCCCAAGTGATTCTATTGTCAGTTGGGATTGCCATTTGCTACTAATGAAAGCACACCATTGCTCCTGTTCAGCCAGCGTTGTCATTAGAGAAGGGATATGCAGGACACAGAGGACTAATTCCCATCCCAGATCTGCGGTCTCCAAGCTGTACAACTTGAAGTAGCCACTCTTATCTGCAATGTTCCCAGCAAAGGGCTGGTCTGTGTACCTGAACTGGATACGATGGGACCAACTTCCAGCTGCATTCCTTGGACTCCCAGGGCTCAGATTTCTCCACCTATTGCAAAGGTGTGTGCTGGTTTTCAAAGGTGCCCTTCTTTGGGAAAGACAGAAAAGTAATGCTGGATGAAGCCAAACTAATACTTACTCAACAACACAGAGGAACAGGGAAGGATGCAGATTGAAGGATGTCTAGGAATTGCAAATGCAGTGGTTTAAGGTCCACTGGCCACAGGAAGAAAATGACTTTGAATCTGTGCCTTTGTCTTTAAATGTCAGTTCTCTTCTGACAACCACGAATCTCTAAACTAGCTCAGGTGGCACCTTCTCCTAGGGCGTTCTCTTAGCCCACCCATCTCCTAGACTGCATTCCCCAGCTTCTGCAGGAGCCCATGCGTACCCCCACTCACACTCGCCCTGCCCCTCTTAATGTTGACTCGTTTGTCTGTCTTCCCTACTGGTGTGGGAATCCCTGGAAGGCAGGAACCATGTCTGTGTCATTACAGGTTCCCAAGTCAGGTATCTTTTGAACCAGTGAGTTTCCAGCCTTGCTCAAGGTTAAAACAGAACTCTTCAGAGTCTCGAGCAGTGGAAGAGATACTGACAAACCGAAGCTTGGCAGCTTGAAGGAGTGTGCAGAGTTACCAAACCAATCAAGACAGACTTGAAATGAGGAAGGATGCACTCCAAAGTTCCTGGTCTCCCTTTTCTCCCTGTTCCGGTAGCACACTCCTCATCCAGTGCTCTGCGGAACCCTCGAAGGCTCCATT
The DNA here is from genome assembly GCF_964194105.1 of Spermophilus citellus. NCBI lineage: Eukaryota > Metazoa > Chordata > Mammalia > Rodentia > Sciuridae > Spermophilus > Spermophilus citellus. Next base: position 62,335,762 of record NC_138200.1, read on the forward strand.
TTAGACAACTTAAATTTAGTTCATGACTCAGGACACATTCCTTGGAGTGAAGAAAAGAAACCAAGTGTTGTGTCAATAGCCCGGATCCAGGTAGAAAATAAATAAATGTCAACTGCCCGAGCTCACTGGTCTTTGAACCTGTTTGAACCACATTCTTAACTCCTGTTACTCACCCTTACACATCATTTGTTAGATATTGTCTCTGGAAGTTCCCATTCATACCCCGATCACATCCTCGAGAAGTGTTCTCCTTTCCTACCCCCTTGAGTTTGTTCCGGAAAGACAGATTTTCTCAAGATGCTAGCGACCACTTGGTTTTTAGAAATTCCTGTCCTTCCAGCTCATGGGGTCTTCTTTCAACTCTTTATTTTTTTCTCCACATGTTTCATTGGTACATTATAGTTGTATATAATGGTGAGATTTATTGATACGTATTCCTACATACACACAGTACAGCAATATAACTTGGCCAATATTACTCCCTAATTCTTCTCCTTTTCCTCCCCTCTTCTTTCCCCTGGTAATTTCCCTCTATTCGACTGATCTCCCTTTGAGTTTCATGGGATACCACTCACTTTTCTTTGCTTTTTGCCTCTCTATTTCTGCATATGAGAGAAGACATATAACCCTTGACCTTCTGAGTTTGGCTTATTTTACTTAACGTAATGTTTCCAAGTCCCATCCATTTTCCTGCAAATGACATAATTCCATTTTTTGTGGCTGAATAGAGCTTCATATATACATGTATACCACATTCCTCTTATCTATTGATCCATTTATGGATGCCTAGGGGGTTTCATAGTTTGACTATTGTGAATTATGCTGCTATGAACATACATGTACACATTATGCTGACTTTAATTCTTTAAGATGAATACCAAGGAGTGGTATAGCTGGGTCCTACTGTGGGTGGGTCCCTGCCTAAGTCCTTTGAGGAGCCTCCATACTGATTTCCAGAGTGGTTGTATGAATTTTCAATCCCACCAACAGTGTGTAAGTGTTCCTATTTCTCCACATCCTCTCCAGGATTTACTGCGGTCTGCATTCTTGATGAGTGCCATTGGATTCTTATTTCAACACTAGCTCTTAGTTATAACATTTTTGAGCTTTTCTAGTAACAAAGGTTTAGCTTTGCAGCCCTCTTCTACACTGGAACACCTTCATGTTGGCCTGGTGCTCCCACATCTCCATTGAAACATTTGGCCTGCCCTCTGGGCCTCCATGTTGAGGTCATCTCACTTTAGTAGAAGGGAGGCTGTGAGGAGGATTCTGTGGTTTTGGAGAGGCCGTGTGAAGGTAATGGAGTGTGAGTCCACTCTTGGAAGCTTACAAAACCCTGCCTTCTGCACAAGTGGGTTTGGGGAACACTGTGAGGAGGAAGAAGTTGGCCACGGCACCAAGCAGAGAACAGGAGCCAAGAAGATACTCAGGATTTCATATTAGGCCCCTTGCCCAACGCCCGATGGATCTGAAATTGCGCACATAAAGCAAGGACTTGGCACGGGATGCGAGCTGATGAGTTTTTTGCACCATGCCTCGGTTGTGCAAGGGAGGGAGGCTGATGGGAAAAGTTTCAAGTCATAGATCTAGACGATGTCTGGCTAAGTATCATGGAGCCAGAGAGTGTCCCGACCCAGGACTGCAGTGGTTTTGTTGCAGAGAGTAAATAAATGTGCTGCCAGCATTGTATTGAGAGAGAAAGATCCATATGAAAAAAAAAAAAAAAAGCACTTAGAAGCATCTGTCAGCCGGCTAGACCAATGTTCTAGACTTGGAAGGGCTGATGATGAGTTGTACATAGCCCAGATAAGTACTCGGTGAGTCAATGCTCACTTTGATCTCTCCCCGTCTTGTGTCATCTGGGGCAGGCAGATGAGGAAGGAGAGCTGGGGAGGGGAGGAGAGAAATACCCTACGTGGGTGCAAGTTACTGCATGAGACAATCTGGATTAGCCAAGTGCATTTTCCTGAGAGATGATTCAGGTAGTGTGACTAGGCTCCCAAGGGCCAGGACTGCAGTAAGTGGGTGACCGAGCCCCTAGCCTCCAGTGTGGCCATTAAGGGGACACCCTACTTTTGCACAACTTGGACTCTTGTTTCACTCTAATTCTGGTCCAGTCAGAACCTTACTTAAAATTTTCATATTGTGTTCATTGAGGATCTTGTTCACTTATTTCAAATTTTAATTAACACTGCATTCAGATCTTATTTATCTTGATGATTGCGTTTTTTGGCAACCCTTTAAATTTCATCCCTGAATTGAGCACTCCATTCACCTCACCCTGTTCCTGGCCCTGAGGCCAATAATGCAAATCAGAAAAGTAAAGCTCAGATAACATTTGCACTTTGCTCAAAGCCACATGTCTGGTTCACACAGGAGATTTTACACTTAGAATGCTCCAACTCCCGGGCCCCACTCTGTCCATCCTGTCCACTGACCCTGTTGAATAAGCTTATTCTTTCCACTTGAGCAGGTGACAGTGCCAGACAACACAATGAAATCCCAAGGAGCGATGACCCAAAGACAACGGAATTGAGGGGAAGTGGAAGAGAGATACATTCCCAAAACATTTTCAATGGAAAAGCTCAAAAATTATAAAAAAGCTAAGAGCAAAGATTCAAACGGGAATTGAAAGAAGGTCCTAAACAGACAGGCAGATGAGGAATGGGCTGTGCTCGATGAGAATTTCTAAATATCAAGTGGTCACTGGCATCTTTAGAGCCTAGATTCAGAGAAGTAAGAAAGGAAAATACCGAGGATGTCGTTACATCATGAATGGGAACTTCCAGTGACAGAATCTAACAAATGATGTATTAGTGTGAATAATGGGAATCAAGTGTATGATTAAAGTAAATTCAAAGACCAGTAAGTTCCTGCAGGTGACAGATATCCTGGAGAATGACCATCCTCTGCCTTGGTGGGAACGAGACTTTGTAGAGAGGCGGGCTTCACAAATATAAGACTCAGATCAGCATTTAGCTTGGCAGAATCATTTCTGTTTCTTTCATTGGCCATAGCTTAATGAAAGCAGATGTAGTATCAACCATGCTTAATTTGTTAACTCTTGAGCAAAGTAAATGATTAGTAAATATTTGGTTTTGAACAATGAAAAGCAACATTTATTTGTCAAAGATAGGAAACCTCGTGAGAGATTGCTATCAGAGGCTAGGAGATTCTTTAGGCCAGACCCTTCAATAAACAGATATTTTTCTGTTTTTCTCAATTTTGCATTACTATAATGAAATATCTGAGAAAAACTTTATAAAGAAAAGGAGTTTATGGAGTGCAAAGTTTTGAGTGCTGAAAGTCCAGATAGCCTAGCACAGGCTTTTGTGAAAGCCTCCATTGGTAAGTCACCTCATGGCAGATGACAATGATACACTGTGAGAAGAAAGAACACATCTCAAAACAATAAGTCAGAGGGATTCAGGAATTGGGCTCACTCTTACAACAGCTTGCTTTTGGAAAACCACTTTGATTCTCTTGATGGCCTGACCTAAGCACCTCCCACTGGGCCCTACCTCAGGTTCACCCCAGCCCATAGCATTGCACACAACCAGTGAACCCCAGGGGCACACACTGGAACCACGGCCAAACAGAGCATGCTCCCTGTGACCACAGCAGGTCGGCTCTCCTCTGCTCATTGAAAGAGTCACGGTAACTGCAGCATTAGGTCATGGGCACCAGCTCTGCTACTTCCAGGGGTTTCCTGTGTCTGGCTGGTTCCTGTCTCTCCACTCTGTTGTAAAATGACCTCCTAAAACAGACTCTCTGACCAACTAGGTTGTTTTTAATTGATGTTTTAAGTTTCATTTAGCCTCTCCTTCACACTAGCCATTCTCCTGATTCATTTGTCCAGAATATGTCTTTCTCTGTGAAAAGATTTCATTCTTCCATGTGCATTCTGGTTATTTCTGATTGGCCCACCAGAATATCTCTTTGAACATACAGATATGATTAGTCTTGTTCTGCACTGAAAAGACTTTCTGACTTTGAAAGCATTTAACAAACACTTGTTGGAGGATTAAAGGAGTTCATGGATGAGGGAAAATGCTAAAGTCTTACTATTTAGACCAATAGGAGAATACAGGGCACTCGTGTGAACAGACAATAGACAAACCTGTAAGGCACATTAGATGGACGAAGAGGGGAAAATAGGCACCAAGTGAACCAACTTGTTCTTAAGCGATGTGTGTGTATATCGAGGCAGAATCACTCCCCTGAATTGATCTGGAGAAAAATTCACAGGAAGGATATGAAATAGACAATTTTGATTCATGGAAACATCCTTGTGGAACTTGTGGCAGTTGAACAGTGAATCCTTCCAAGTCAGGGGGAAGGGGATGGCACGTAACCCTTCTAGTCACAGCAGATGATGATGATACGATGGAGAAGGAAGGGATAGCTCTCTGCTGAGTTCAGGGAGCCTAGCCCAGTGCTGAGCATGTAGCAGACACGCAGCATTTGGTCATTGGAAGAGCCAGGTGAGCTGACCTGGAAACTCCCATGCACCATGCTGGAAAACAGCACAGCTTTGGAAAGATGGTAGACGGAGCCGCTATGCAAATTTTCACTTTTACACAGGCAAAGAACAACAAGTTTCCACAAATAAAAGGTGAAAATAAAGTCACTGTAGCAGCTCCGTGGGAAGCAGAGTCTGAGATAGAGATTTACTCACAGAAACTTTACTCAGGAATGTTCTCAAGATCCACACCTGTAGGGGGTTAAAGAAGCAGGACCAGGCAGAGAGAGAAGTCAGGTGGGTGGAGCAGCAGATGCAGAGGCCTGGGCCAACTTCTTGGAGATTGAGGATTGCTGGTCAGCATTGTCCTGAGCTGGAACAATTGGGCCAGGCATTTATGCCTTGCATTTATTTACCAGTCATTAGGCATGCTCTGTCCTTGGGAGAAAAGTGTGACCTTGGACTTCTTCACCATCCAAAGGCAATTTCCTAACAGCTGATGCAGGAATGACTGTCTTAATGCTTTGATTCTAAAGGTACTGTCCCACCAACCCGGTGCAGAAAATGTATATTATCATTTAAGAACATGGACATTAATGGATGGAAATTATTATAGCCAGCTCTAGGGTTAGTGTGTGAATTTAATGATTGTGAACCAAGTCCTAAATCACAAAGGCAGAAATTAAAGAATAATAACATGCATAATCCACTCACTATTTACTGAGTGTCTACTAAGTGCCAGGCACTGTTCTAAGTGCTATTGATACAGCAGAGAATCAAAAAGGAAATGAAAATACCCCTCTTTTGACTAACATTCTAGAGAGAAGGTGGAGACAAAAGAGATCAGCTGGCTGGCTGGATAATGCATGGAAGAATGGCTGGACAGTAAGATGAACAGAGATGGATGGGCGATTGAGTGAGTGGTTGGGTACATGGATAGATGAATGGATAGATAGATAGGTTTTCAGTCTAAAATTTGTAAATATATATTGTCAGATATAGATATATAGATATAGATAAAAATAAGAGGAAGGAGTTGGGTAGTGGTGAGGGACAGGTGAAATCCAGTGTTTTATAAATGACCGTGGAAGACTGAAGTCAAAACAGATTTTGAGCAAAGCCCCCAAAGAAGTGAGGGACCAATCCATTCGTCCACAAGGGGAAGATGTTCCTGGCTAAGAGAACAATGGTAACAGCTATCACACACTGAAGGCTCACCATGTCACAGATATCCTGCTAGGTGTTTGATACACTTTATCTTACTTAATCCTCCGACAGGTAATATTAGTTTCCTTTGAGAAAACTGAGACCTAAAGAGATTAAGGGATTTTTCCCCAGGTCACTCAGCAAGTCAGTGCAGAAGCCGGGTTTCAAAGCCAGTGTGACATCTCAAAGCCTGCCTGCGGGAGGAGAGAGAAGTGGAAACTGGGCCGTCTTTGGTTGTAGAACCATGTCCCACCCTTGGTTCCCTGAAACTGGTCAGGACTGGGCTCTCCTGGGCTCTCCTGAACATTCCTCCTAACAGGGGAAGAGTGAAGACGCTGACCCATCAGCCTGATTCTGAGGCTGCACTGGTTACATTGGCTGAGGGGGGGGGGGTGCCAGCTCGTCTGGTTATTTTAATGTCCCAAACAGAAAGCCCAGTTAAAAGCAGGCTCCTCTCAGAGTGTCCCTATACCCTATTTTACCAATGAAGCAACAAAACCAAAATAAACACAAATTGAAAGGGAGGAACCAAGGGCTTGGTGAGAACTGCAGGAATGAGCAGCTGTGGTGGCCACTGTCACTGGGGAGACCACTGCTGTCACCACACCCTTGGGCCCCATGTGTTCCCTCAGCTGCCTGAAAGAACCATCGGTGCCTATGGTACCTGTCTGCTGAGCATCCTCCCCAGCTCTGTGGGCCACCTTACCCATAGGATGCAGCTTTGGTGCAGTGGGACACATGGGTTTGACTGTGGACATTTTGGGCCTCACCCAATGTCTCATGTTTGGCTTTTCTCTCACCCAAATCAAGCTGATTCTGCATCAGAAAATCCTTCAGCGTTTCCAGCAGCCGCTGTCTGAATAGAGGGAGAGAAAGAAAGAGAGAGAGAGAGAGAGAGAGAGAGAGAGAGAGAGAGAGAAGAAAGAAAGAAAGAAAGAAAGAAAGAAAGAAAGAAAGAAAGAAAGAAAGAAAGAAAGAAAGAAAGAAAGAAAGAAAGAAAGAAAGAAAGAAAGAAAGAGGCAGCCTGGGAGCCACTGCTGTGTTGATCCACCCCAGTTAGATGTCACCATGGTCTCACTGCCTTCAAGTCTTACCGGGGACATATGGACTTCCATTTTACCAAAGAAACTAAAGCAAAGAGAAGGTGGCCACAGTTCAAGGCCATTCCCCTTTGTGTTGGCTCCACTGAGGTCCGTTTGGAAGAATACCTTGGCTCTGTGTGAGGTTTCACCAAAGATGCTCATTCCAACAACCACCCTCAGCCTGCTGAATCTTCAGGATTGCATCTGTGGATTGAACCATCCATGAGGCAAAAATATTCTAGAAAAATACTGTCTCTATACAGACTTCTTTTTCCCTGGCATTCTTTCCTTAGTAACACAGCTGCTTTCGTGGCAACTGTATCAGGTGTTGTCTACAATTTAGAGATGATTTAAAACTGAGGAGAACTATGTACTTTGTAGGCCAAGGTCACATCATTTCACAGAAGGGATTTGCACTTCCTTGGATTTGGGGTGGCTGTTGTCCTGGAACCAATCCCCGTGGATCCTGAAGGAAGAACAGCTTTATTGAGCACCTTGAGATTTTCAGGCAGCAAATTCCGTCTTGGAGCTATGGAGATTTAGGTCAGAGTCAGAGACCCTGTTTCAAGGAGTGTGTGATTTAAAGGGCACTTTCAGTCCTGTCTGGACTGAGCTTTCCCAGGATAGCATCCATCCCTACCCGACAATCCAGGCCCAACTCCCCACACTGCTGCAGGAACTGCTGGTCTTCAAGGCCTTCTCTGAACCCCACCTGCCTGACACTTTCCCAGAGCGTAGAGTTGACAATGGACCTCGGGTGTCCACTCTCTCCTCCTTTATTCCAAGCCCAAAGTCTCTGTTTGGTGCTCTCCCATTTCACTTCCTTGACCCCACAGGTGATGGGGGTTGTTTCCACTTAATTGTGGACATTCAGATCCTTTCTGCACCTAGGCAGGGGCAAAATCTGAAACTGAAACTTTCAAAAGATACAACTATTAAGACATTCCTATTTCTGTACCTTTAAAACTTTCTCTTAAGTACCTCTGTGGATTCCTTCTTCATTTTCCTTCTGCACCCCCAAGTTACCCCTAAATGAATGCATGATGACTGATACAGTTGAGATGAGGGACTTTCGGGGAAGGAAAGAAAAGTGCAGTCAGGGATGAATCAAATTAGTGGGAACGCAAGCCTGTGATGGCTGCCTGGTCTCTCTGCTTCCTGTGTTTTGAAAGCATCCAAATCACCCATCGATAATCTCCATTTTGCTTCTTCCGACTTTGAATTCTTTAATCCTTTTTGAAACTCTTGCCTGACTCAGCAATCTTTAAAATATTTTAAAGAAGATTTTTTTTATATATATATACTGGAGAGTAGCCATCAAGTGTAACTACTAAGCTGCATGCTAATTAAGCATCTAATCTGCCATTTCCCAAGTGGGCCCTGATAATAGTTTTGCAGAAAAAGTAAATTTGAGATATCTCTTCCAGAAGACTTTGGTTGGCTTTTTTCTTTGGCCTTTTCCAGGAAATTTATTCTCTGGAGTCTTTTATCTCGGCATTTATAGTATACCTGATAAAAACCCTATCCAAGTAAAGAAAATAAATAAAACAAAAAAAAAGACAGTTTGTTGAATTTAGAAAAAAAGAGAGAGAACACAGGTTATTATACATTTTTCTTTCTTATTTTTAAAATTATATCTCCTCCCCTCAAAGTTAAAATGTCTTCATATTCTTGGATCCCACCCTCCTGTCACTGCAGATGTGCCTATGTCCAAATCCCATCCGTTTCCTGATCCAGCCAGATGTTTCCTGGCCATAATTATGACATTTGCCCAATGTCTTTTGGTCATCCTCTGGCCAGGACGAAAGCTGTTTCCAGTTACCATGTCCTCACATGGAATGAGCACCTTCCCATGTGGCCTTCCTCAACCTTCTTTTCCTTTCTCACCATGGATGCCAAGTGGGGTTCGGATCCGCCTCCACCCATTCCTAATCAGGGAACATGTCCAACCGAGACCCCGAGAGCCAAGCCAAGTCATCCCATCCATAAGCCAGCCTCATCCCCTGTCCCTACTTTTCAATTCCTCTCCCTTCTGCATGAGGTACCCTTTGAGTTCTCTGTGGCGAATATCAAGCTTTTCCCAAATTTTGTTAATATGAAGCATTAATAGAGTGTCCCATAAGAGATATCTCAGCCACCTTGAAATACATCACTCATGGGACCCATATGACATCACAGACTACATTTGCTTCCCATTAGACATTAATGCATCCTACTTGGCAACTCATTTAAAATATGTGATCTGCTCACTAAAGGTGGTGTTGTTTATCCTAGACAAAGGAGAACAAGAGAGAACAACAAATTAGAGTCACTGATGGCTCTGCATTCGCTTTGGTCACAAAGGATCAGCTATAGCACTTACTGTCATAATTTATTGGGGTTGAGTTGAGTTGATATAGAGACTAGTATTTTGATTTTAATCAGTAAAACATCTCTGCTCCCAGCATGTAAGTCTCTGTGCGTTCAGATCCCTCACATGCCCACACCAGTGGTCCACAGGATGAAGACTACAAGCTTAAAAATAAAAATACTCAAAAGTTTCAAGCTAGCACTTCTTAATATTAGGTTTTAAGTAAAAAAGCAAATATTAATCAACCAGAAGAACTCTAAATGCTGTCAGATAAATATTCCACTTGTGATTATTATTGGAAACAGATTAACAGGAAACATTCAAAATGGCACCCACCTAAAGCAAAATTCAATGGGCTGGAGAAAGAATGTTGAATACATGTAAGTGCAACTTTGATAAAATGTTGGCTCTTTTGCCAAGAAAAAAGTGTCAATTCAAGAGTTTTTATATGGAATTATTGGCTGCTTGCTAGGTTCCTTTCAGACCATTTCCCCAAATGGAGTGCAGTAAGAGAGCGAGAAGCCATCTGATTTTTCTTGGCTGTCCGTATTCCAGCCATCTGTTAAGGCCCTTCTCAATTCCATCCTCTTCTGTGAGGATTTTCCTTGCTGGCAGAAGCTCATGTTCCTCCATTTCTTCCATCAGTTCCAGCTAAACCTCTTTGCAAGTCATACAGTGCAGGATAGCCTTGTCCAATCACCACTGCTCTTCAACGCAGTGACTGAGAAGTGTCCACAGGGCATCTCGTGTCCTCTCCTGCTCCTCCCTGATGTGCTGTCCTATGGCAGCTGGTGTGATCCTTTCAGTCATGGAGGTACGTCCTTCTTTTAAACCTCCACTCTTTCAATAGACAGAATAGAGTCTGAACATCTTCTGAATCTTGCTGGGTGCAGTGTCATAGGTCGTGAGCCCCTGCCCCATCCTATCTCTGTCCTCTCTGCTTGTCGCGTCTCTGACACCTTTCTGTCCACTACTTGAGCCATTTTTCTTTCTTGTCTTGAACATCTTGTGATATTTCACATGCGTGGCGAGATCTCCTTCTGGCCATTTGTCATAGGCTTTAGTGGGACCTCCAAATCTCAAATACACATTTTCTTAACACAATCTCTAGTTTATCTCTAACTCATGTTTTAGAGCACAGGGCAGCAAATTTGTGCTGTAGAGGTCCAGAGAGTAAGTATTTTTGGTTTTGTGGGCCAGACAGTGTCTGTCAGGGCTGCTCCACTCTGACCATTGGAGCTAGAAAGAAACCATAGATAATACATAAATAGGTAGGCATGGCTGTATGCCAGGAGATCTTTATTTACAAAAACAGATGCAAAATGAGAGAAAAGAGAGAAAAAAAATGCCCAGATTTGGCAGCTGGCCGCTGGCCATAGTTTGCCAACCTGCTGGTAAAAGGAAACTCTTAAACAGGGATCTCCTCAAAGTCCCTTTGAAGCATTTTCACAAAACAGTTATCTGTATGAGTGTGCACACACACACACACACACACACACACACACACATGCACACACAGATTGAAATAAGAACTTTAAAATATGTCCTTGTGTCCCACAGTAAATTGGGCTATCTTGAGAAGTAGCAGGTGTTCAGATCCTGGAATATTTAAACAGAAAGCTAGTAATTCCTTGACAGAAATGATACTTACAAATGTCTACTGAAGAATAACACCATTGTTTCTAGAATATTCTATAACTCGGGAGTGTCCTTACACTTGAACTTTGGCATCAAGCATGACTGAATTCATCTCAGCTTCCAACCACTTGCTAGCTGTTTACTTCTGATAAGTTTTCTTAACCTGAGATTCGGCTTGCTTATCTTTAACATGGGGATAGTGATATTTAACTGACATCATGCTGATTTGGATAAGCAGGGTATATATGTAAGTAGTGAGCCCAAGGTCTCATCTTGTAACTGGTTCTCAATAAATCGTTTGCATTTCTGGTGTCAGTGTTAAAACTGGCATTTGTGTCTGCCACACGGCTCATGGCTTTGACCCTTTATCAGAAATACAAAGCTATAGCCTGGAATGCCTAAAAATATGTCCCATAGTATTAGGGTTATGTTTATCCCTCTAGTTCTCATAGTACTCTGACAAGCTGAAACCTCATAAAATATCCCAATTCACCTCACCTGTGCAGGGCCTCGCTCAGTCATTGAAAGAGCCCCTGTCTGTTCAGCTAATGGCGAATTTGCATGGGACATGGAAACAGTTCTTGTGGGAGGCTTTAGGTAGAGCCTCCCCATCTAGATGTTTGTCCCAGAAATTTTCTCAGGCCATAAATAGACCTGTGACCAGAACACGTGGCTAAGTGCTCACATTCTGTGCTCTTCTGGGGCTGAAGCTGTGGGCCCCACCTTCCGTGGAATTCTGCCAGCTCTCTAGACCATGTGAATCCCTGGGCTGAGAGGTCACCTTTTCTGCTTCTGGGACATACAGTCCCTGCACATCTCGGTCCAGGCCAACAGCCCAGAAATTATCCTACAAAACATTTTGCAACACTGGCCTGAGTACAAGACATTATCAGGCAAGCTTACTCCATATCCACATGGTTCTTCTTAGTATTTCACCTTTGGAGGAAACACAGCCCCAAATCATTAGTTTCCAGAGCCACAGATGGTACAGATAAATCTCCAATCAATATGTGCACCGATAAGTTCTTATCAGTGGAAATAGACCCTGGGAAGTGTTCACCAATTGATGTTATCACACTAAGTAAGCCACTAATAACCCTGCTTCGTGTGTCAGTACTGTGTTCTAGAGATTCAGCTCCAGCCCACATACTCACATAGGGCCTGGTGCTGCAAATTTCACACAAGCTGGTGTTAAAATATAATGGGAGATAAATATGTCTTTACTCTCCTGTTTTGGACTCTCCTTCTCTGATCCCATTATACATTATGAGCTTTTGTCACAGAGAAAGCTTTGAGAGAATACAACTGGGAAAGGGCTTTACTTGGAGAGTGGAACTCTCATGATTGATGTGCTGAGTCACCAGCAGTTTGCTGATTCATCAGGACAGCTCAGGAGCCATCATGTCCACGAGCCAGCTCTCACCCAAACTGCCTCCTCCCAGTTAATTATAGTGGATTTTTATGTTCTACTCTTAGAAAGAAAAATTTAAGTGCATCTAATATAAGGAGAATCTACTCTCCAACCTTGGATTTTCAGAAAAGTGATGATTATGGGCTAGGGTCTTATTATAATAAATAGAATACCTGTCTTTTCACAGGCATGACACCTTTCATGTGGTATCATCAAGTGATGTCCAAGGGCTAGGCTTATTCAGTTTATTTCTTCTAGAATTTTAGAAGATTTTATCTATGCTTATATGTGCGGCTAAACTATACAAATCATAGCTTATAGCAGAATTAACTGGTGGAAAGAAAATGCTAATTAGTAAGTTTTCAAATATTTAGTGAATGTTGTAGGTTATACTCATAAGCATGTGTAAATTCCACTAACTTTCACTGGGTATATTGTCAGTGTCAGATCCACTACTGGCCAAAGACAATAAAGTATTGAACAAGATGGAAACAGTACGGAGTTCACATAAAGTAGAGGCTCATGGGCAAAACAAATGTGATATAAAAATTAGATGATTCAATAAGGGTAGGGCCTTGTATTAACCAGGGTTCTCTAGAAGGACAGGACTCATAGCAGAGGGTGGGGGAATTTTAAAGAATTGGTTCTTGTAATTCGGAGGCTGGTGATTGTGAAATCTGCAGAGAAGACTCCAGACATAGGGAACACTTGTACCTCAAGTCTGAATTCATCCTGAAGGAAGAGTCCCTCCTCTTTGGGAGACCTGAGCCTTTTCTCTTAAGGTCTTCAACTGACTGGGTGAGGCTCAATACCTTATAGAAGGTAATCTGCTTTACTCGGACTCTACTAATTTAAATATTAATCTCCTCTAAAAAAATACCTTCAATTGACATTTGTATCTGCCCAAATATCTAAGTACTGGCCTAGCCAAGGAGAAGCATACAACCAGTCATCACAGGGCTCATTGCTGTTGAGCGTGGGATACTAAGAGAATACACAAGAGATGTCCTCAGCTAGTCTGTGGTGTGGAAGATGGACTTCCAAAATGGCGCCCAATATCCTCCCACTTGTGGTAGCATGCCTCTTTCCCCTGCAGTGTGGATCAGACTGCATGACTTACTTCAAACCAATGAAATGAGGTAAAGGTAGTGGGATGCCATCCCTACAGTGACCACAAATGTCTGGGACTGCCATCTTGCTGACAGACTCTATTGCCTTCTCGATTCACATACATGACAAAGAAAACTGCCATAAGAGAAGTCCATAGAACAAAGAGACAGGTGACCTGCAGACAGGCAGATGGAATGCCCGACTTTTCACAGGTATGCCGTCTTCCACGTGATAGACTAGGCTTATGTACTTTATTTCATCCAGAATTTTAAGAGTCTATCTATACCTACATATGCAGCTAAACTATAGAAAGAATTACTTATAGTAGAATTAAATGGTTGAAAAGTGGTGCCAATTAGTAGGGTTTCAAATATTCAGTGAGTTCCATAAGCAATTAGGTCCCACAGCTATGACATGTTCCCATCCAGGCCCCTTTGTGAACTGCAAAGCTCAGCAGCAGCAGGAAAGCCCTGGCACCAGACTAGCTCATTGTTAAGTGACCTGCTCAGCTGTGAGGAGGACTGAAGTCCTCAGTGCAGCCACCCATGAGGAACTGCTACCAGCAATCATCTGGAGGCTTCCAGTCAGATCCTTCCTCGGTCAAACTTTCAGATGAGAATGCACACTCTCAGATGATACTTTTATGCCAGCCTCATAACACACCATGAAACAAAGGACCCAGTTCAAGCAGCACTCTGACTCCTATTCCAAACACACAGAAATTATGGCCTGTGATGTTTTACGTTGAGAGGTGTTGGGGCAATTTGTTATGCAGCAGTGATAACGAATACATAAGTGGGTGGAAACTTCACTGAATTAATGAATATGTGCTCTGAAAGATAGGTACATATGTGAGGATATACCCAAACCTTAAACACATGGCAACTGGTGGAAAATTCAGGAGTTAGTCAGATTGTTGATGCCTGTGAGCAGAGAAATAAATGTTCTGCCTCTTGTATAGCAGAGAAAGCCAGAACCAGAACTTTTCTCAAGTTTCAGACATAAAGGAACTTTTCTAGACTCTAAACCCCATGGGATGTGGAAAAGTTTCTGGATTTCTTCATCACTGCTTCCTGGGTGCCTGGGACACAGATGGCATGATCAATAATTCCTGCTTGAACCAACCAACCAATGAGCAAACCAACAACAACAACAAAAAAAAAAATGAGTGAAGAGAATCCAGGACTGATCAATGTTGATCGACTACTAATAGATAGATTTAGATGAGGTGATGGTTTTTAGGAGGAGCCAGTTTCCAGTTGCTTGGAGACGTTCGTTCTGCGTGAGCCGATAGAGAGTCTGGAACTCGCTGAGATCTTGATCATGATGGATGATGCCACAGCCCAAATCACAAGTCAGGGCTGCCCCAACCCAAATAGTCTGTTCAGAGTCACAGACTCAGCATTTTGTATTAGGAGTGACTGTTGTGGATGGGAACTAGGTTGGGATACAAAGAGCTCCCAGCTGAGCAGGTCACTTGACAATGCGCTAGTCTGGTGCCAGGGCTTTCCTGCTGATGCAGAGCTCTGCAGCTCACAAAGGGGCCTGGGTGGCAACGTGTCATTGCTGCGTGACCCACATGCTTCTGGAATCTCCAGCGGGCTCCAACTCCCCATTGGCTCTGGATGTGGAAACCACCGGGACCTCAGCTCTGAACCCCAAGTTTCAGGGCCCAGAACCATCAGCCTCACCTAGTAGAAATGTCGATTCTCAGGCCCTCCCCTGACAAGCCTTGTCAGAAAACAGGAAGGGCAGAGAAGCAAGCAATCTGTGTTTGAACAGGTCTTCAGGGTATTCTAATTCATGCCCAAGTTTGGTTTACAGTGGAGGAAAACTAATTTAGAGAGCACCGTAATCATCTAGATGGGAGATAATGAGGAAATAATCAAAGGAGGGAGCAGTTAGGATGGCAGTTGGGGATGCAAAACGAATATATTTTTAAAAGTTAGAATTGCTTGAGTTTAATGATTGATCAAATGCAGAAAATAGACGAGGAAAGACTTCAGGCTAGTTCAGGAGTCCAACGTGGGGGGATGGGTATGGTTTTAACTATGACAGGAGTTTCCAGGGATGCAAGGACTTCAAATGCTGAAACCAGGAATATCCTGGGCAAGTCCAGACAGTTACCTTCCCTAACGGAATCTAGGAAATTATAAAAATGGTGATAATGACAATTGCTATGAACTGAATTATGTCCTCCTCAATTTTGTATTTTGAAGCCCTAACCCTCAATGTGACTGTATCAGGAAATAGGCCATTAAGGGGGTCATACTGTTAAATGAAGGCACGATGTTTGAGTCCCAACCTGAGGGAACTGCAGCCTTATAAGAAAAGACTGTATCTCTCTCCACCATGTAAGCACACAGCAAGAAGGCAGCCATCTGAACACTAAGCAGACGGTCCTCACCAGAACCCAACTGTGCTGACAAATCTCAGACTGCTAGGCTCCATGACTGTAAGGAAATAAATATTTGTTGTTAAGCTATTTAGTCCATGTATTTTACATGACAGTTAAGCTAAGATAATGATGGTTTTATTATTTATTATGTGGTAAAAACTATGAAATATTCTATATAATACCTCATCTCATCCTTATAACACTTCCTTAGATGAGCGTGATGATTATTTCCAATTTAGAGATTAGTAGACTGAGGCTCAGAGAAGATAAACCACTTGCCAAAGTTACACAGCTAGTCAGTATCAGGGTTAAGGTGCTGTTTATTTGATTGCACATTAGAATTATTAGGAGCTTTAAAAATTGTGAGTGCTTGGGACCAACTCTCAAGAGTTCTCACGCAGTCGATGAGGGGTATAGGCCAAACCCTGGATATTTTAAGCCAAGCAAGGCTGAGATCCAGGTGTGTTAGAATCACCTTGGAAACATGTAAAGAAACAACAGCAGCCTCAGCCCAGACTAATTGAATCCAGGTGTTTTCACATGCACTGTGGCTCTAAACCCCCAGGCCAGAAAGGTGGATCCCAGGTCCGCCTGCTCCACCTGCCAGAGAAGCTACTTTTTGGGACCTGTGAATTTTGAATGTTGGCAGAATATCCAGATGGAACTGTTGAGGGTATATATCCTCATACCCAGATCTATGCATCCGACCAAGGTTGGAACTAGAGTTAAACACCAAAAGCATTCAATCTGATTATTAATGCTAAAGAGTTAACCCAGGGAAGGAAAACAGAGGTGGGGAATTCTAAAGAACATGATTGACTTTTAGATAGTGAGAAATTTTGCTTATCTTCGAGAAAACAGTCCTCAGAGAGCATTTGGACATTATTGTAGCTAGGATCCTGCCCAATGCATGAAGATCAGTCCCTTGGCTTTCATTGATACAAACGGTAAGTAGGCCAGTGACTCTAGGTGAGAGCTCAATCCATTGAAGAGCAAGCGATTAGCCCAGCCCTGGAATTTGCTGCTTGGCACTTCCTATTCTCTATAAAATGCTTGAGACGTTATGTGGACCTTGTGGTTTAACATCATTGATTCAAGAGTCAAGCCAATTAAGAAGCATTATGTGGATATATCAGGGAAGAAGCCTCTAGGCCAAAGTAAAGAAAAAACTCTATGTTTATCATACGGGATACTAAACAAATTCACCTCTGTGCCATGATACTAACAAATGCAAAATACAGGAGTCAGCCAACCACTTTCCATTTTATTTCATTTTTATTTGAGAGTCTAGGTTGAAAAAATTCTAGGGCGCGGGGAAATATCTTGTCCATCTCTGTATTCTTAGGGCCTATTTCAAATCTGAGAGCTTTGTAAATGCGCAACATAATTCTGTTAGATAAGTTCTCTTTTCTAAGCCAAGTCATCACAGGACTTGTACATTGAAGAAATGACTCCAAATTTCTCAAAATTAATCAAGGAAATCTTCCAGAGGTGGCATTTTTGGCTCAATTAGGGAAGGGTGATGAAAAGTCAAATCTGACCCCATCTCTAATTGTTCCTAAAGTACTTGGTCTTGTAGGAGGGTGTATGTGGCTCAGAGTTCACTTGCAGCCATGAGATACAACACATCAGGAAAGATGAACCAGTGTAGGTAGGGATGGATGGTGGAAAAGGGCAGGAAAGAACTTTGAAACACATGTAATTTTATTTCTTTAGCCGAAAATATACATCTAAAAATGTGATGTTGTATTTCAAGGCCTCATCATATCAACTCATAATCATATCAATCAATCAATCATCATCAATCATCTACTTCTTCCTAGTAATGAGAAGATGCACTTGGTACTTTCTTTTGCAAATTTTCAAAATATTCATGATAAAAATTCAGGTCAAAAATTCCTCAGAAAATACTCTTGAGAACTGGGTTTAGGTGATATGAAGTCCCAACTGCTCAAGAAATGATTTCCATGTAGCAATTATCCAGGTGAAAATGACTCTGGACTTGACTCATACACATGGTCAAATTTTGCTAAATGTCAAACGTTTCTTCTCTGTTGAAATCGATACACTGGCAAGGAAGCTCCACACACCTGCCAGCTTTCAGGGGGCTTTTCTCACATTGTCCAAAGAAGTAAATTGAAGAAACCACTTATTGGATGAAATTGGAGGATCCCCAAATTCATAAATCAATTTCCAAATTGCAGGAAAAAATATTACTTTTTAAATGCACCTAATTGTTATTCATTAATCTAGGCCTGCGAAACTTCATCAGGGTGGTTTATTGATGAGGCAACCTCCAAAGAACATTATTCAGGCCCAGGGAAATGAAAATCTCAGACCCTCACCAAAATAATAGATTGTAGGATACAACACCTGATCTGATGGGGTTTGCTTTAGGCAAATTCAGGAAATAACACAGGGTTGGCATATTTTTATTTCCTGGGTTTCTTTTTTAAGCAAAAAGAAATAGAAGATGATGGGAGGGGAATTAAGGCAGGTACATTGGAAATAAATATGAAGGCAGACAGATTGGAAAACTCACTTTAATTTTTCTCCTAAATTCTATCTCAGAGAGCCACCGTATGTTATCAATAAGCTCAAAACGGGGACCTCAGGCCTGATAAGCATAACAGACTTTCTCAGGACCTTTTCTTGTCCCGATGGACAAGGAAAGTACCCAGCCTCCCTGGGAAGTGGCTTCATAAGTCCACCTGGATCAGCCAGGAAACACCTGGAAATATCCCCAATCCCAAAAGGAAGATTTACAGCTGTTTTTCCATGAGGACATTTGAGAAATCGACTGTCTCTTTGATAAGCTAATGCCAAACAAGCCACTCTGCGGGGCCACAGGCCAGAGGACCGTTTGTATCAAGCAGCTGCCTTTCACTGCTTCACTCGTCCATCCGTCCATCATCCACAGGCACACCCATCTATTTACAGCCTGTCTCACAGTGACAGAAGGCCTCCCACAATGCCCTTCAGCTAGAGCCCACTTTCTCTGCCCCCTTTAATATTGAAACTCCTCTGGAGTCATCCTCAGCCATACCCCTCACTTCCTCGACGTCCATTTGCCACATTCATAGCTTTCACTGAGGTCACGGAAGACCTAGGTCTTGCCAAGCCCAGGGGTCAACAGCCCGCGCTCTTTAGCCAGTGGCTCAGCTCCACTTGACATCGTTGACTGCCCACTTGCCAAAGCACCTCGTCTTACAGAGGTCACCCATAAAACAGCACGTTTCTCATTTGTATCTCCAACTTCTTTTCCTCTGTGTACATACCTGTCTCCCTAACAACTCTTTAACCTCTTCACTGGGTTATCCACTGGGAATCTCAAGTATAAGGCACCCAAAATAGAACTCTTCACCTCCCCCAGCCTCAAGCCGTTCCTCTGCAGACTTCTTCATAAATCAAGGATATGTTATATTTCCACCCACCCTGTTGCCTAGACCCCAAATCCTGAAAGTCACCCCTAATTCTCATTTTGATGCTCACCTCCCAGCCATGATCCCATGCCTACACTGTATCTAATCTTTTTGATGCCTTTCCATCCTCTGTCCTGGATTCCCAACTGCTATAACTTCTGCTTTTACCCCTTCTCTACTGTTTCCATAGACAGGACCTGGATCCTGTTACCCAAGACACTGTCCCAGTGACTTCCCACAGCAATCAGAACGAGACTGGGATTCGTAACTTGACCTACTGTGACTTTGCCTTGCTGGCCTCTGACCTCTGGTTTGTTTGTGGGGGAAAGCTGGTCCCCTAGGTCAGTGTAGGGTAAATTGTAACCATACCTTAGAATCGATGAGTAATTAATTGTAAAATGCCTGAGACCCTACGTGGCTCTATTAACCCAGAAGGTCAGTGGGAATGAAGCAAGGATATGCATTTGAAGGCTCCCCACGTACCAGAATGGATTATGTGTAGGTGTTCCCTTCCCATCATTCATTCTCAGAACATTGTCATCCTTCCAGAAATGGTTTCTGAGTTCCTGCTGCTCAGGATTTCCCCTCCCCTCTGCCTCCTTGTTGACGTATAACCCATTACTCTGTTTCCTCATAGCTTGCGTTACTATCTGAGATTAATTTGCTTAATTTCTTATCGACGGACCATCTTCCCTTACAAGAACTGGAGAGGGTGATGATGGCGTGTGTGCTTCGTTTCTTCTATAATCCTAATAACCTTCCCGTGGGCCAGAACTCCATGACAGGACCCACCAAATTGCTAAGGAGGCTGGGAAATTTTAGCCAACAGTGCTCCCAGGAAAAGAGGACTTGGTTTGGGGGGTCATCTCGCATGTTTGCCACAGAGTCAGGAAAAGGGATGACTTCTCAGGTGTCCAGGGAAAGGGCTCCTACTGGAGACTACCCAGAGGAAGCGGCATCAAAGAGAGATTAGTGAGCTTTCAGCAGGCAAAGGAGGCACTGATGGGAGGGTGAGGCTTCCCAACAGGGGGCTCATCATGGTTGCTGCAGTATTTGAGGATCTGGAAGAGAACGTCTGGAATGTTCTGGGTGCTGGAAAGATTCTAGGGTGACTGGGGGACCTGGGAGAGAAGCTGCCAGGGAGTGTGGAAGACATCCGAGACTGGGGTGCCTCATGACCCCTAAGAACTTTGCACTTTTCTCCTGAGATCATTTGGGGGAGGAGAGAGATGCATGATCTGATTAGCGTATTGGAAAATTCATTTGGCTAAAGTGTGGAAGCAGGGACATGGTGACGGGTGGGCCAGACTCGAGGCCCTGGAGACCGGTGACAAATTACAGCCATCCGGGAGAGAGATACGTGATACAATTTTTAAATGCCAGAAAGAAAGAATCTCGCACCCTGCCTATCTCTTTGACGGATGATTCAGTGTAATTAATTTTTGAAAATTGGATTAGCTGGTTGATGACTTCTTAGAGTGCCAGCCAAGGGATCTGGGGCCCTGAGTGGGTCACACCTGAGTTTTGGGCAGCTGTGGTGGTCTGCAGAATCTTCTATGTACTCTGGCACGGCGAAGGATGCTTGAGGGGGCAAATGATGAAAACTGAAATTTCAGCGGAGCTCCATACAAAGGGAATCTATTATTCCGCAGAACCAAGTCCCGGAATGGCTGAGGGCAAATGAGACTGTCTTCCAAGGTTTTGCTCTGCGTCTGGCTTTGCAGAGAAGCTTCACAGTGGTGACCCTGCTGCCTGATTCTTTGTCAGCACCCCACCTCTGCTCCTTCCAGTCCAGCTGACCTGTATGTCCCTGGGAACACCAAGGGCACACACCCTCAGGCCTTTGAAGATGCTGGACATGGAGCTGCAACATCCCCTTCTGCTCTTCCTGATTCGTGGTCATCGGAAGGTTCCTGCCCTGGTCACCTATCACCTGATCTAAGGATGTCCTCTTCCTCTCCTGACCTGACTGATGCTTCCCTGGTACTCCCCAGTACCTGGAATACACCTGTCCTATTTTATTAAAATCATTGATTTCTTTGCCTACTTTTCCCATGATACTAGACCTGCCTTAGTTTTTCCATTTCTCTTTGTACTAATGCCTGGAAAACAGCGGGGACTTAGGAAGTCGACCTCAACCCCATGGATTTCTGCTCTGTTTAAATTCTTTCTTGTTTGGGAGGAAATAGACCAGCCCACACCATCACCATATTTACTATTAGCAGTACAGCAATACTGACCTGACAACCGCACATGCACGTCACATTAAACTTATGCTTATGTATGTGTTTAAAATAGACAGACTTTTAGGATTTTGGTGAAGTTTGGGTGTTTTGCTGGGAAAAGGCTTCCTTTGCCAATGTGCTTCTTGTAAGGAAAGTACCTCAAATGTAGCAGTCTCTGACATTTTGTGACATTCAGGAGTCCACTGCCTTCTTCACTTTCTCAGCCTTCAGCAGAAAAATAGGACAGGAAGCTGAGGTGCATCCTATTCTCAAGTGGCGAGTAGAAATGAGACTCCGAGGGGAGGAGTGGCGAGACTCTAATGAGCAATCAGAACAGAAAAATAGAACAATGCATTTTCTACAGAAATACCGTGCATCCAGGATGGAGTTGTTGGAGGCCCACTTTAACGGGAAAGAGCGTCAAAATGAACATAATCCAATATTCGGTTTGCATTCAGAAATCCAGGTCCTTCCTGATAATGTACAAAGGAACACCGTGCACTGGCTAGCTGTTCAGTGATGCTTTGTGGCAGGGGAAAAAAAATCTTAACGACAATTTGATTTTTTTCAATATAAAAATAATAGATCAAATAAATTCTATTACTGAAAACAAACAAAAAAAAAGACTGCAAGGCGTTTTCCAGCTTCACTCTTTGCTCTTCCTCTGGTACCTCAATCTCCCCTGGTGTCCAGGAAACGTGTGATAAATACTTGCTCGGTGAAAAGAGCAAGGCCTGTTGCCTCTGGAGGATGCTCGGCCCTCTCCTGGGAATTCAGTGTTGGAGATCTGGGCAGGTCCAGACCCTGCTCACCTGGGGTGGACAGGTGTCCCCAGGTGAAAGAGGTATGATTTAGTAAGTGGGACAGGTGTCGATGAGTCCACTCCTGTGTGTCTTTAACATCCATTGCCGATTAGCATGACTCTGGCTGTGCACCCACCTGTGCACTCACACACTGAAGGACTGGCACTGGTTCTGGCCCCAAGGCCCCTGCAGTGCAGCTCCAGGTAGCACACAAAGGCTGGGGAAGGGGCTGGGAAGGCCTCTCTCTGGACTTTTTTTTTTTTAAATATTCTCCAAGTTTCTGAGCAATCTACACAGAAATAATCCTGGGGTTGGGAACATGGTGATTAGAGAATTCAAACTTTTGTCTTAAGTTCTGATGTATGTAGAACATGGTGATTACAGTTAATAACACTGGAGTTTTTACTTGAAATTTTATAAGTGAGCAGGCTTTATGTGTTCTCCCCCCCACACACACACACTGTATATGCACAAATGGTACCTGTGGGTGGTGATGGGTGGTGTCAATTAACGTGATGATGACTGTCATCTGCCGTGTGTACCAGTGTCAAGTCTGCACATTGTACACCTTTGCACAACACAGTCTTTGCTTGTACCCCTACCTCCACAAAGCTGAAAAAATAAACAGAACTAATTCTAACGTGCCAGTTTTCACTGCTGGGCAAACAGAAGCAGCATTGGAGCCCAGCAATGTGGTCATGCCGCCCTCTCCCCCTCGCCCAGCTCCGTGCTGGGGCTGCCATCGTCAATGGCCTCCTTGTTGCCCATCTCTGCCCCCATGGGGTTACTAGGGGGCTCTCTCAACTCAATGGACTCTCTCTCTGCCATTGTCTCCTGATATCAGTTCATAGGCTCCAGGATATAGACTGCATTACAATTAGTCATAATGTCCAGCAGGCCCTGAAACTTATTTGCCACACAGAGTTTATTGGCCTTTGTGACAGGGACAAAGTGAGGCTTGTTGGAAGCTGGGCACAAAAGGCAAACACAATGTATGGATTTCTGAATGACACAAAGGCAGGGAATAATAGCGGCTGCACAAATGGCCGTGCTGGGGACCAGCTGAGGCCCTTCCCCCAGCCTGCTTCGGCGTTTCCACACGCTTGCCTGACGTGCTCTTCAAGAGTTTTCTGGCAGGAAGGGACAACCTGAGCTGGGCAGGAAGCCTCACACTGTCAGAAGGGTCCCTCAGCCGAGAGGGAGTTCTGGGAGTGACCAACAGTATTTACACAGCACTCTTTTTGAGTTCTTCACGGGAGACAAAACTGGGTTCAGAGGTTCCAGAAGAAGAAACCTGTCCAGACGATACCTGAGTGTGTGCAAGTGTGTGAGTATGGGTGTCTGTGTGTGTGAGTGCACATGACTGTGAGTGAATTTGAGGGTATGGGTATGCATGTGTGTATTGGGACTATGCAGGTGAGAGTGTGTGTGTACCTGCATGTGTAACTGTAAGTGTGCCACGAGCCTGCATGTTGGAACACGTGGGAACATGTGAGTGCCTGTGTGTGTGACAGTGTGCAGTGGGGGGTTGCATCAGTGTGACCATGTGGGACTCTGGGGGGCCATTTCTGTATGAGTGCATGTGTGTGTGTCTGTGTATCGGAGTGAGCAAGGGAGTGTGGGTGAGGGGTATACACCTGTTTCTCTGCACTTGTGAGCACGTGTTGGTGGTGTGTGCCTGTGACCACACGTACTCACACACTGAGGGAATGGCGCTGGTTCTGTTGATGTGGGCTGAACCCTCTAAGAGGCCCGTCAGCCTCCACTGTGACAGCCTGACTGATGGAGAGCAGCCCAGCACTCTGGCAGGACCAGAGGAAGGGTCTTCTGACCAAGGTGGCTTTGGTGACTGCAATGAACTTTGATCCATGATGTCACCTAATAGATTCCCCAGTCCCGGGTGACGCGGTTCCATCTCCCAGGAGCATCCCATCAGTTCCCCACAGGCTGGCCTTCCTTTTTCACCTTCCGGACACCACTGCGTAGTCTCAGGCATGCCCACGTCCTGTTGGTCTACCGGTCCCTGGGCTCCCATCAACAATCTACCTCCCTCTCCCTCCCCCTCCTGTCTCGGTCTCCTTTCATCACCCTCTGAAGGCACCCAGATGTGAGGCTCTGGGTAGCTGTACTCTACTCCTCCTGGGGCACAGCAACTAACCCCTGGCTCCCTCTCACCACCCCTAACAGCAGCCAATGTTGTATGAAGCTCCCCCTTAAGAAAATAAGAGGTGCTTTAGAAAACCCCACTGCCACATCCTGACGGTAGGCGTAGTACTTGGTTCTGCAGATGGGCCTGTCCATGAGAGTGGGGAACGGGTTTCCAAAAGCCTATTTCCACAAGCTCCCAGCACATCCAGAGAGGCAGCCCGCCCTCTTCCTTACTCCCCTCTGGCTCTAGGTGATTTTTCACACTTTTGTGTAAGTTCTTCAGAGTGTTTAGGAGTGTAAAGAGGCGTGGACACTTGGCTAGACATCCCCTGGCACTGACTGGCTGCCCCAGGGTTCCCTAGTTCACCCACTGGCCTATCTATCAATTCATTCCTTCACCCATTCCATCAATTTGCAGTGTTTTAATAATCTACTTATGTACCAGGCCCTGTGCTCAACTCAGGGTACACAGAAAACACATAGATGAAAACCCTTCCCTGGGAAGCGTCCATTCCTCTCTGAAGAACTAGGACCCTCATGAGGATTCCACCATGTGGCTGCTGTGAAAATCACATGTGAGACCCACTCAGCCTAGCCTCTGGCCCAGGTGGGGTTTCCAAACATGCCAGCCACTGTTACTGTTATATAAAGGCTTCCCTTACATCTGCACAGACTTGCAAATTGAACTTGTATGGAATGAAAAACTGAGTAATTAAGTTACTAACTTCCACGGCTTGGTGAGTTGGTTTGAGCATTTATATGTTTACATTCATGGTGCTGATGCTGGCTCTGCCGCTTACCAGCAGTAGAGCACTGAGCTCTCCCCTTCATCTTGCCTCTTCTCAATTACATGGGAATGAGAAATGAGATACCATTTATAAAACACGGAGAGCAGCAGTGCGTCACCAGCCATTAGGATGCTCACATAGCGAAGGTGAAAGTTACATAAAATTCAACACAGTTCCTGTGTTGTCGGTGGCCACCTTCAGGACAAACAGCAGAGTCCCGCCCATTGATTGTGGCAGACAACTTTGACCCACAGAGCCAAAAATATTTAATTTCCAGTCCTTTAAGAAGTTCGTCATCCTGCTCTAGTTTATCCATTTAATCTTTGATTGCGTTGTTGTTGTTTTTTTTTTCCAGTTATTTCTTTAACTAACTGAAGGGCTGGCCTTTCCTCCCAGAACTCAAAGTTTTAACAATAGAGTTGTCCTTAATATTAATGCTATAGTCCACCTAATCATTTGAGAGGCATTAGATTCACTTAAACTTCTCTGTTTCTTCTATTAAGTCCGTTTCCATGTATGTGACCTCTTCTGCCTGAATTGTGGCCCTGCCTTTCCAAGGGCCAGTTTCCCCTGATTGTCTGCATCCGTGTGTAATTAAGATAGTGGGGAGGTGAGACTCTGCAGTGTTTCCCACAGACCACAGGAGAGCCCCTGGCCATCTGCTGATGGATGCACATCCGGAACACTTCCTCTTGGATGTGTTGGCAAGAGGACTGGTTGGGTCTGAGATTACCTTGTCTTCCTGCTGGGGGAAGAGGCAAACTTCCCACAATGCCCAGGCACCGTAAGTCACTTGGGGCCGTTTTTGCCTCCGTTTCCTTATCCCAGCTCTGGAAGTCTCCTTAGTTTATCCCTCTAGCTCCCGGGTCCTTAAGGAAAGGTATATTTATGTCAACACAGGGATTCACAAAATAAGCGTAATAAAATGTGTGCCGTTTTATGGAAGAGACTGAATAGCTGGCATCAACCCTTTAGAGGAACCCATACCCCACCTCCAAATAAACACAGATGTTAAGATTCACTACGATGAGACAGAAAGTGATCTTGTGGAAAAGAATTGAGAGCATCTCATTCATGTGTCTCGTTCAACTGCATGCGGTGAGTGGCTTAGGGTCAAGAGCAATGTCCTATTTTAACCTGAATCACAAGAGCCCAATCAGTTACATCAAAGGAAACTAAACCAATAGACCAAAAGTCGCTCTCACAATATCGTTACAAGTCTGTGATATACCAGAAATGGTTCCATGTCCTTCTGCACGTGTGATCTCATTTGTTCCATATAAAGCCAACATGGAAGTGGTGGATATCTGACCCAGCCCTGTTGGACAACCCTGAGCTGAACCAGATAAGAAGACTCCACCCGTAGGACTTTTTACCCAACAACTTCAGGCACTTACAAATGCCTTATCTTCTCTGGCTTCAAAACCAGGGCAAATTGAACCCAGAGGAATTGGGCTTCCTGCTGGTGTCCAAGTAGCAATGGGGGAAAGCCAATCAGACCCAGCCCCAGCGCTTTGGTCCTGGACCTGCATGTTAATCTCCAAACGCTGCTTCTTCCCCATAATGAGAGCCACCTTCCCTTTAATTAAAATTCCCTTACAA
The DNA here is from genome assembly GCF_964194105.1 of Spermophilus citellus. Classification (NCBI taxonomy): domain Eukaryota; kingdom Metazoa; phylum Chordata; class Mammalia; order Rodentia; family Sciuridae; genus Spermophilus; species Spermophilus citellus. The sequence goes on from NC_138200.1 coordinate 62,362,407, forward strand.
ATGTAGACATTCCACATTTACTAATAATTACTCAGAGAAGATTTTTTTAGCAATCAGCACCACATAAATATCCGTACCTCCTCCAAGACCATAGCAGTTGCAGTGTGCTTTCTGCCTCAAATTTATTATTCATATACCGCTGCAGATAGACAGAGCTCTTTGTGGCAATTAACATGGGCCTTCCAGTCTCCTCCTGCGGAACGCGGCTGGAGACCAGCATTACTGCTTCGATCACAATTACTATTAATTGGAGAGCTCTCCCTCTATAAAATATGTACTACCCGAAAGTGCGATGAGCTGCCCAAGGAATATGAACTGCATGTCGAGAGATGTATTGTCAGGGCTCCGGATTTAACAAGTCATTTACCCTGCAATTACTGGGGGGGAATCCTCTTAATGGGGCTGAGGACATGCTCCAAACAGCGGGGGCCCAGGCTCCAGGCTCACGTGACTTTCCCATGATAAAATGAACCGCAGGCTGACAGCAAATGGCCCCATATGTCTCGCTGGTGTTTTTATTTTTAATACAGTTGGAGAACTAGCAGGGATTCCTGGTGACATGAGCTCCCTTGGTCTAGTTCAGAAGGCTCAAACATCCTGCCAACTCATCATTTATTTATTTTTGTAAAGTCATGGAAACTGCGACCTGCCAGACCTTGTCCTTGAATCCAGACCCTGGGATACCAAGGTGAACGTGGCCCAGCCCAGCCCTGCAGGAGCTGAACTCCCACGGGGGTGATGCTGGGTCACAGAGGGAAGGAGACGTTCCTGGGAAGATGGGCAGCCACAGAAGACAAGGGAAGGAGGGGCCGCCATCCGCCTGCAGAGCTTGAACCTTGAGCTCCTACAGGGAAGGTAGGAATTGTTCAAGGGAAAAGTATCAGTGAGGAGAATCCAGGTGAGGAGGTGGCAGGCTCAAAGGTGTGTTGGCAGGGGATCAGAGCAGGTTGGAATCACCAGAGAGTTCACTTTGGGTGGTGGAGTGGCCTTGTGTGTGGAGACTGTAGTTCACGGGGTTGTTTCCTAACACAGCCGCCGCCCAGAGGAGTTCCCTCTCTAATCCAGGTTGACTTGAGGACCTGGCTTCCATGGCTCCATGCATCTCTTCTACCAGAATGTTCCGAGCCTTTCTGGGTGAAAGATCTCTGCTGTCTCCTCCATGACCAATACCAGGAGCTGCCAAGCGAGAAATCTGAAACATCCAAGACAGGGGTGGCTTGGCTCACTCCAGAGGCAAATTCCGGTGCTCCTGACCAGACACTTAAGCCACCCTAACTGAGAGGGATCACTGGGACAATAGGGACCGTCCTCTCCTGGGGAGATTCTGAGGTTCCGGTTCTAACTTCACTTCTTCTTAGTGATGGGGTGTATTTGGGCAAGAGAAGTCACCTCTCGGAGACCAGGTTTCTGTATGTGAAAGGTGAGCAAATGTTCCTTACCTCCTCATCATTTACTGAAGCCACGGGAGGACACGGGATCCTAGAGGCCTGTCCACTGATAGCACACCTGAGGTGGTAGGAATTCTAACCGGTGACCTTGTGTCAAAGTTTCCCCAGCCTGACTGCCATTGGAATCACTCCAAGGTCATCAAAATTACATGTGCCTGGGCCCCACCCCAGAAATGGTGATTTCTTAGTTCTGGGTTCAGTGAACAGGTCACAGATAAGTGTGGAAAAAAACAGCTTTAGAAGAACATTTAAAATACAGATTTAAACATTTTAAACAACCCACATTATTTTCTTAAATTCTTTTAAGAATTCTTTTAAAGGCATTTCTAAAACATCTTCCTTTTTTTGTTGTATGATATGCAAAGGCATTATTTAGGTACATCTCCAAGTTGCTAAGGGTATAGAGAAGCCAACCTGCTCTATCTCAAGAATAAAACTAGGAAACTCTAAATACAGACAATGCTGAGGCCCTCCATCCACCGTAAACGAGATATCTAATTATGAACGAAGGTTTTGAGTTTGTCCAGATCCATTGGTGTTCAGGCATTGGTATGGTCTGAATTCCTGCGTTCCCCTTCCCCTGAAATTCCTATGTTGAAACCTAATCATCAATGAGATGTTATCAGGAGGTGACCACTTTGGGAGGTGATTACTGCCTGAGGGTGGGGCCCTGGAGAATGCGATCAGTGTCCTTGTGAAAGGGTCCTATTTGATGTGCACAGTCCCTGAACTCAGGACCAATGCCTGCATCCCCCTGCCTCCCCCCACCCAGCCAGCTGAGGACCCCACCCTCCTCCAACTCTGCTATCAACACTTTCAGAGGAGTAGAGAAAAATACAAGAAGGAATCCAAGCAACAGTAGAAGCAAAAAACACTTAGGTATCCCTTTATTATACATTCTGGCTATTTTACCTCCAGAGTTTCTAGAATGGAGAAGCATTGTTTCAGAATTTCAAAGATCAATAGCTAGCTTTCCCTTTGCCATAGTCTTTTCCATACCTGCCGTTCATCTCTTGTTTCTGGCCCTCTCCTCTCTTAATTGATTCTTCATAATGGTGTTCATTTCATATTGTCCTGTGGTCTGCCAAAGTTTATGAGTGGAAACTTTTATTGGATATTTTTGCATCACATTTGGGTTCTCTGCTCCGCTTTCCTCACTCCCTGAGTGGCCTCAGGCACATCGCCAGACCCTCAGTTCAGTGTCTTCTTGGGTAGAACAATAAGGCTTTTCATGGCTCCAGACCCACAGCAAACATTTAAAAACTTCTTTTGGAGTGCTTGATGCTATAAAAGAGGTTGTGCACTTTAATTCAGATAGAGACTTTTGTAAAACCCAAAGCTTTTACACAGATTCAGACAAGATGTCTCAGGTAGGTACAAGGGGTAAAGCCAAAGCTACCTGGTATAGATTTTCTTTCTGCCTCATCAAGAGAGCACTGCTGGTCATCTTTAACATCAAAGTCCAAATGAAGTAAAATAATATGCAATGAAGCCAAACAGAAATGAAGCAAAGCACAACAAAACCCAGAAGCAAAAGTTTACTTTCTGATAATAAAAAAAAAAAAAAGAAAAAGGAAATCAGCCAAGATTTCTGTGCCCTAAATCCTAAATAGAGGACTTGAGACCAGGATAGAGGTGGTGGGAGGGCTTGCTTCTCTCTTTGAACTGTCAACTGTTCATCTTTAGAAGACAAACAGCTGCTCTTCCACCCTGTCAGAGCGCTCTCACCTTTAATAGGATTGAACAAGCCACTCTACGGTCCCACCTCCGACCTGCAGGAATCTTGTCTCAGGGGACACCGCCCATGGCCTGGTAACACAAAATGCCTCTTGGCACTATCCTCAGGACGCATCTGAGTTGCCCCTGACAGTATAATTTGCATACATCACCAGGCCTCTCCATCCACACCCATCCACGCCACAGGGCCCTAGAGTCTGCAGTGGGCTTGCTGCAGCCTGGGTCCTCCCCTCTTGAAGCAGACTTTGTAAATAGAGCCTGCTCCTTGGGAGCTAATTGTGCCAAGCGCCTGAGATTAAAAATGACAGGGCACATTTAAATGCAAATTTGCCTCTGAAAAGCAAGTCCTCACTAGTGGAAGCTCACCTCCCATAGTCTGCAGGTTCTTTGCAGCACTGCTTGGGGGTGAGGACAGAGTCCCCACCCAACCAAATGCAGATAAGGCCAGGTGCTCTTGTGCAAGTGGACAAAGAGGCCAAGGAAGCTGGGGCAGGGTCACCGGCCACCTGGAGGAATCATCCACCATATTAATCTGAGCCCTGTTCAGACCCAGATGCTGTTCCTGATGCATGAGGGCACAGGGACACACACATCTGAAACGTGTCAAGCAACGTCAGATACGCCCCAGCACACCCTGACCCATGTGCACAGGAGCACGTGACACCGTCCCACCAGGTCCCTCTGCATACGCATGCCTGTAAACATAAGCGTGCTCTGGAGTGTGGCTGCTGCCTGGGCTCGGGGTGGACTCTCCTAAGCTGTGACAGTGGGCAAGTTGTCTACCCTCTGTTCTCAGGCTAAACAAGAAAAAGAAGGGAAAGTACTTGGCCCTGCAAGGCACTCACTCAAGTGCCTTATAATTGTCATCCTGGCCTTTCACCATCTACTTCTACCTGCCAGGCGAGAAGAAAGCAAGTCTCTGAGCCCTTTGTCCCTCTGCCCCTGCCTACCCGGAAAGCTCCTCCTTGTGCAGATGGTGACCCATGGGAACTGCAAATGGCCCAGACAGGAGGAACCATCCACACACACCCATGCAACAACACACCACAACTACACAACCACACTACAAAGGAAAAAAAGTCTGAGCCTTGCCCCTGCTAGTTATCTTATCAATTCCACAGCTTTGCACAAGCACCCAGGGTTTAGGGACAACCCCCTACTGCCCAAGCACTATGAGGCCACCTTCATGGCTGTACATAAAAAATTCAGAAGAAGACCTAGCCTCAAATGGGGTACACTCAAGTAAAGGGGGGGTAGATTTGCCAACAGCCTACAATGATGGTGGTGGGGGGGAGTTCTGCAGTTAAACCCACGGAGTTATTGAAGTTATTGGTGCCCAAGGAGGAGGGCGGGTGCCCGAGGAGGGCTGTATGGGGAGTGAGATTCTAGCAGGATTCCACAGATTGGTCTTCAAGGGTGAGGCCTGGGAGGTGTCCCTGGTCCAGGGAACAGCACGTGCAGGGTCCTCCCTGGGCGTGGCTGCAGCTCAACCTGAAACCCAGAGGGCCGGCCAGGAAACTCTTCTTTCCCTGCTCATGCTTGAGTTTACCAAGCACCAGGTATAGGACGCTGGAAGGGAAAATGACCTTGAGGATGGTACAGGGTGTCTTTACCTCCAAATGCAAGAGGCATCCCCGGATGTCCCCCTTCCGTGGCCCTTCTGCATATTCGCATCCACACGCCTTGACCCAGCTGTGAACGGAGCATGTGAATTGCAGAGAACCCTTCAGAGAACATCAAGGAGCCCAGAGGGCGGCCAGGAGAGTGCCAAGAATCAGGTCATTTGCAAACGGCCAATTGCTACAGTGGAGAAGGGGCCTCATTTTCTCGCTGCCTTTTATTATGGTCACTATTATTAAAAACACTTGAAAGTGCATGAGCACCTTCTCGGCGTCAGCAATAATCCAGTTCTTCTCTCCTGAATGCCAGCTGTTGGCGTCACCAGGAGGGACAGTCTGCTTCCAGGGCAGCTGGAGGGCTGCTCCATCGTGGAGCAGGGGGACGGGCCTCCTCCTACAATCGTCGCCTTCACAATTGTGAATTCAAATAACCCAGTTACATAACACGGTGCTTGTGACAGCCCATTGTTCCGCCAGCCCTCACAGCAGCTTGTGTTCCCTCCTCTGTGCGCCAGACTGAGTGTCCCCTGTACAGGGACGGTGCTCCACTGCATTCTTTCTTTTCCCCCGCAAGTGAAATGGATCTTTGCATTCACCAGGTATTTTCAAATATTCCATTTCCCTCCTCCGCAGTGCGCCACGATATTTTCCGACTTGGTAAAATTAAGACGAGGGATGGGGTTGGCTCTGCAAATGAGAGGGGACACACTAGAGCCCCCCGAGTTGGTAGTCAAATTGCAAGAGAGACTCAGTCATCATCTGGGTGTGCATGAAACCTCTCCTTCCCTCCCCATATGATGAATTTTATGACATCAGGTTGCATTCAACTCTAATTAAAAAATCCAGTGGCCATTGTGTGCCAAGCTGCTGTTTCACCCTACACATCTCCTCCTCCTCCTCCTCCTCCTCCTCCTCCTCCTCCTCCTCCTCCTCCTCCTCCTCCTCCTCCTCCTCCTCCTCCTCCTCTTCTTCTTCTTCTTCTTCTTCTTCTTCTTCTTCTTCTTCTTCTTCTTTAAGTGACAAAACTTTTTTCTCAGAAGAAGCACAATAGAATTTTTTTAAAAAGTAAACCATAAACATGTTATCCCAGTGTCTTTTAAAGATTTTTTTTTTAAAAAAAAAAAGGAGTAACACACAATTAAAACAAGAGAGGTTTATAGATTCCACCCCCAGCTCCTTGGCAAGATTTGAAATAAACAGCTGTGCAGGAGGCTGTGGTTGAGTCTGGCTGTGTCTACCTGGGGCTGCTGGCTAAACAGTTCTATTGAACCCACAGTCCTCTTGTTCCGGGACCCTCTGAGGGGGTTCATTTGTAGACTCAGTAGTTGGAAGACTGACTATTGGGCAGTGGTTCCAACATCTGCAGGGGCATTGTCGGAATGAGCCACTCAGCCATCCTGGCCCCTGAGCAGGGTCTGCAGCTGGTTGACCAAATATCTCCTTTCAGGTTTGATCCTGCATCTCAGGGTCCCGACCCACGTGGGAACCATCCATCCGGGTTCCAGATTCAGGAATACATGCTGATCTGACCCAGTTCAAAGTGTGGTCTGAGTTTCAAAACCTGAGCTCTGTGCCCAGGGTCCTGTCTCTTCTTGCTGGAGTTGACTGTTCCCTGAACCACTTCAGTAAAGATCACACGTGCAGATAGCACTGACGGGTCCCTCTGTGCTGGGCGACCAAGCCAATACTTTACGAGTATTATATCATCTAATCTTCCCAACTACCCTGTTATTATCCCAATTTTATGGATGTAGACACTGAGGCCCAGGGAGACTGATAAAAAATAATAATAATAATAACTAGAGCCACGCAAGTCCTGTGGGAGGAAATTGGACTTGGGATCAGGGGATCCTGGTTCCAGAAGCTGGGATTGGAAGCAGAAACCGCTGCACCTTGTCTGTTCTTTCTCTCAAGAAACATTTTGATCACCTTTTGTATCTACTTGTTGGAGAGAAGAGCAAAATGATGTCCTTAGATTTCACAAAACAGATACGGCGTGGCACTTGAACTGCAGGTGTCCATAAGGTGTCCCTGAATGGAGACTGCATGCATCTTCTGTCACCAGGAGACAAGTCTCCACCAACTGGGTGGCTGTAAATGGCACACAGATACTGTCCCACAGCTTCCAGGTGGGCTGGCCAGGCTCTCTGCTTAGGACCTTGCAAGGCCAAGGTCGAGGTGCTGCCAGCTGGGCTCCTCCTGGTGAGGAACCTGGTGTTCACTGGATATAGCTCCCTGCTGCCTGAGGACAGAAGGTCGCTCCCTCCTGACTGTCAGCTGGGGCCACTCTCAGCGTTGAGAGGCCCCTTCAGTCTTCATCCCCTGGCCTTCTCCATCTTCAAAGCTAGAAATGGCACACGGAGTCTCTGTCCTCTGTCTCTCTGACTGCCCTCTGCCACCACCAGGACTCACCTGATTGGATCTGACCCACCTGGGTCACCTCCATCCTAACTTAGGACTTCAATGACCTCTGAGAAATCGATTCACAGCAGTACCTGCATTAAGGTTGTATCAAATAGTCAGGGGATGGGAATCTTGAGGGGCCACCACAGGGTTCTCTCTACCACAGAGAGAGCAGGCTGGGGCCTGGACATCTGGGCTGGGAGTGGACACTCCCAGGCCTTCCTCCTGCCACTCATCAACAGCTGGATTCTTGTCTACTGGGCCTCAATTTCCCTATTTGTAAAAATAGGAGGAAAATTACTCAAATTCTCATAAGGATTTTGAGAGATTTAAATGGAGATAATGCTTGTAAAGGGTTTTACACAGTGCCTGGCATATAATAGCTGTTCAACAAACATTGCTTCCTATCATTACTGCTATTATCTATGATTGATTATGTGATTAGAGGGGACATTATTCATACTAATAAAAATGTAAAAAGGAAATGGCTTTAAAGGCGGTGATTCTTGAGACAATTATAACCAAAAGAGAGGAGCTAGAAGGCTCCTAACACAGAGAAATGATAAGGAGATGGAACTCGTTTAGCAGTACACATTGTACACACGTGCTGAATCACCACACTGCGCCCCATAAACGTGGACAGTTACAGCAATAACAATTAACTTTTAAAAGAGCCTCTCTGGGCATTTTCATTCAGTCCCAACTGGGCCCAGCTTCATTCCAGCTGCCACCCCTCCAGGGGGCAGTGTGTCCCACACAGGAAGTCCTCAGGGCAGCTGTGCATAGGAAAAAATCACACTCGGGGTCAAGACCCTCCTAAGTATTTTACATACTGTGACTCTTCACCAACCACCTCGGGAAGTGCGTACTAGTAGTATCAGCCCCCTTTACAGATAGGGAGACTGAGGCTGGTGAGACCTCACAGCTGGCCAGAGGAAAAACCACTGAGTATTCCGTGCTTCTGGCTTCAAGCACTTCCCTCCCCTACCTCCTCCCCTGCCGGTTCATGGAGGGGCTTGCGTCTCCTGAACGTGCCCCCATGGCTCATCTCCTGCACACAGCGGGTCCACCGCCTGGGCTGCCAGGGGCTGCCAGCTCCTGTTTTCCACTTCCTTCTCCCTGTGCCTCACACTTACACTTCATGCATCTTTTTAATGTGCCTACAAATGGCCTGGGGACCACCTAAAAAGGACATCCTACTCCCAGCCATCTGGGGTTGGGCCCAGCACTCTACATTCTAACAAGGCCCCTGGAGGCGGATGTGTGCATTACATTTTGAGTGTCCAGTCTCCAATGGGCCGTGAGCTCCCCGAGACCCGGATCGTGGGTGGCGTTTCTGCTGCCTCAGTGTCCTCTTCCATGAAGTGGGTTTATCATATCTTGCCCATAGTTGAAATCAACACTTGAAAACTACGTAAGAAAACAAGATCTTTTCTTCTGTATCCTAATTCCCTCCCGCATTTATAAACACACATGCACACACATGTGCACACACGCACACATACATGCACACATGCACACATGTGCACATACGCACACATGTACACACATGCACACACACACGTGCACATACACAGAGAGCTCAAACCCCCTCTTGCGTTTGTCTCCCTCATAGTACCTCCAGGGCCTAAGATCTCAAACCTCCATGCCTATTTCTCTCTGCCATTTTTCATTTAAAACATTCACTTTTTAAAAGTCGATCCTCAGCCTATTTGGCAGCATCGGCCTCCCAGGACGGTCATCTCAGAGGCTAAACGGGAGGCAGGAGGCCCTGCTCTGTCTTGGGGAGGCTTCTTGGTCACTGGCCCCTCTTCGTTCGGCCTCTGGTTTCGGGGCCGACCTGCCCTCTGTGTCTCTGTTTTCTTCTGATCCTATTCTTATTCCCCTTTGATCACGATTTGTCACTTCTCGGTTTTATTTCTGATGATACAGAGCAAAGACGGCGTCTCATCTTGTCTCATTAGCAGGGAGTTTAGAAAGTGCCCCGTGGACCGTCAGCCTCTGAGTCATGTTGAGTTTTGAAGTTGCTGATATGGATTAAAACAGTGACAAGATAAGGTCGAATAATGAAGCGGAGCGTCCCACCAGCTGGGTATGGAGTGCGGTGGATTCTGTTCAGTAATTAAGCGGCATGACTCCGATCCCACACCACTCCCCTTCTGTACTTTCTGACAGACTCGCTCAGACCTAGGAGCAAATCCACTGGAGGAAGCCCCTTGGTAAGCTCTCTGCCACCTCCCGGCTGGAGTCAGACTGGGTGGGGTCTGTGGAGTCTGGAGGATCAGAGCTTCTCCAAACTATTGGTCTTTCTAGAACCTTCCATGGCACAACCCTTGCTCTTGTTGCTGCCTCTGATACCCAGACGGGCTGGAACAGGCTGTGGCTGCTGCCTGTTCACCCCACATTCCACCCTGGTTGTTGTTCTTCCTGTGTCTGGAATCAGATCTCTATCCTGTTCCCCAGAACTAGGAGAAGTCACCGCTGAGGCCATCATCACAGGGAGGGGACAGGACGAGAGCCCACGAGGCTCTCACGGACCTCACCTCCCACCCTGAGTCCTGAGGAAGCTGCCGCCTGCTGCAAAGCTTTGCCCTTGTGCCCCATGGCCCCAAGAGTTAGCAGCCCCCCCCAAATAAAATGACCCTGTAACAGTTTCCTTCTCCAGTCCTTCCTGGGGGTGAGGCTTCTCTGTGGTCACTTTGCCGTGTAAACAGAACCCCAGGTCAATACATTTTACATCCAAGACCCAGCGTAGTATCTAGGACTTGGCCACACAGAGCACTAGCAATGTGCATTTCCTGGCCCCACCCCAGGCCTACCGAGTCGCATTTCCATGAGATCCCAGGTGAATCTATGCACTTAGGGTCTCAGAATCACCAAGCTGGAGACCATCAAGCCTTACCAGGTCTAAACAGAACAACTCTTTCATAAGCAAAATCTCAAGTAGACTTCCAGCACATAAGAACAGATGATCCCGCTGGAGTGAGATGAGTAGTTACAACCCAGGACCCCTCTGGGTTACTCTGGGAAATCCTAGGGGCATGATTGGAAAAACCACTGAACTCTTCACTTATATCTTAGAAAACAGGCTCAGAGAGGGCAGGCAACTCCCTTGAATCACACAACAAATTGGTGGAAGGAAGGCCTTTCTAGAATCAGGAGGCTTGGCTTCCTGAATAAGTGTCACTTACTGGACCAAATATAGGAACATACTTAAGTTAGGTAACTGGAGGGACAGTCTTCACCAACTCCACCTGTTTTAAACACTGTTTCTTGCCAGTCTTGCTATAATTCATTTCTACCCTTTGACTCAAGACTGAGGCTTTCCAAAGGCCTTTAAAAATCACTTCAAGAAGTTTTACTTTACTGGAGGAGTTTTTATGCAACATTACTGTAAACACTGCGGTCTCTTGCCTGGGTACAGCAACATTACCATGAGCACAGGGCTGCCCTAGAGGGATAAATGTCGGCACACCACAGAAGTACGCCAATGTGTATCGAGTACAATTCACAATAGCCAAGTCATGGAATCACCCTAGGTGCCTGTCAAGGGATGAATGGATAGGAAAATGTGGTACATATACACAATGGAGTATTATTTGGCCATAAAGAAGACTGCTACCTTGTCATCTGTAGGAAAACAGATGGAACTGGAGAGCATCAGGTTAAGCTAAAAGAGCCAGACTCAGAAGAACAAATATTGTGTGCTTCTCTCATACGTGAAGACTATAAAAAGACAATGAAGGGTGCCATGCAAGTAGAAGGGGTGAGGAGAAGGGGGACCAAGTAGGTTCCACACATGTATGAATTTGCCAACATGAAATCCATTATTCTGAATAATTAATATGCATTAAAAAAAAAAAAAAGATCAGCCAGGACTGTAGCTCAGTGGCAGAGCACTCACCTAGCATGCATGAGGCCCTGGGTTTGATCTTCAGCACTTTAAAAAAAAAAACACAAAAAGCTAGAGCATCCAGTGAAGTGTCCTTGGTCGTGGGCATGCTGGTCCAGCAGGTGGGAGTCCTGTGACCTCCTCAGTCCGTTTTTGATTCACTATTCACTGTTCATGGTGTGAAGTCAGGTGTCAGAGATGGTGGTGGATGTGAGCCAGGGAAGGAGATGAGCTGGGGAAGAACTGGAGCTGAAGGCTCTGAACTCCTTCTGGAAGGTTCCTGGTCGATGGAGGACAAAAAGATTCAAAGAGAGACCAAGAACTTCAGTCTCTGGGACCAAGAGTTCTGGACCCCCACTGCCATCTTTCTCTTCAACTTCCAAACCTGTCTACTATTTCTTTTGGGGAATTGACTTGGGCCATTGTGCAAATGTGTCAGGGAAGAAATGAGTCACGTGCTCCATGGTGCCCTGGGACCAGGGCAATCGCCTTGGTAACATGAGTGTTCTCTTTATTTGTACATTCCTCCAGGGAAATGCCAGATTATTCACATTTTCCTGAAGTATCTGTTAGGCATCCTAATTGCTCTCACTTTTTTTTTTCCTTTTGAAATTTCTGTTATTGTCCTTTGTTGTTCCCTGGATTTTCCAAAGAACATGAAAAACCAAAACAAAACAAAAAAGAAAAAATTTCTATTTTCCAGACAAAAATCTAAATTTTCCATGACACAGATGGTCTGACTTAAGGAACGTTTTCACAGCCATCTCCGTAAAACAACGTATTTACGTTTTCTGCATATGGAACAAAAGTAAAGGGGAAAACAGTTCAGAACACACACCAAGATAGCAAGGGAGACCCTTCAGGCGCAGAAAAGCATTGAAATCACCCTGGTTGGCCTGGGGGAGGGCAGAGAACCCTGGGGCTGGAGGATGAGTGGCCTCCAGGACAGGAAGCTCACTGGTGCTGATAAAGGGCTCAGCCCTCCGTTAACCAGGAGGGTAAGGGGCTCTGGGGAAGGCCGGGCCTTGCCCCCATCACAGCTGCAACCATAGTGAAGTTGACTTTGAAAGGTCTCAGGAGAGAAGACTCCTTTTTCCCTCCACGCTGACCCCCAGGGATCACTGACAAGTCCTCCACAACACCCCCTGCCTTACCTGGTCACCAACATCACAGGCTGATGGTTTGGATGGGGGGTGACCAAAGTGTCCCCAGTTGTGACTGCCCTCATCTCCAGCCCTGGCAATCAGCAGACCTTTCTCAGCCCCTGGTTTCCCGTCGGCCCTTTCCTGCCTCCTGACTGGTGGTTATTTAGTTGTAACTGAGGAGGAATCCGATCCTGGACTAGTAGTTAGACTTGGCCTCTTGGCCTTTGGGGCCCACTCAGTTACCCCGTGGGGCTCAGCAAGCTGATTCAATGCTATGGGGAAAATCCATCATTCTGAGTTTAGGTTTGGACATTTCGCCTCCCTGGGTTCTTTCTCCTTCTGTTGGGTTATCGCCCAAACTCTGTGGGCTCTGAGGAGAAATAGAGCACATCAGACCCTGGTATCTCTGGGTTCTAGACTGGAGAAGCTCAGCAGGTTCCCAAGCTCCAGCCGTCATCCACCAATTTAAATATGAAGTTAAAATATTGCTCTAATGTGGATGCTAAACCTACTCCAAAGGCCCCTTGCGAAAGGCTCAGTCCCCCAGGGGGTGCTTTTGGGAAGAGGTAGGACTTAGGATTTGGAATCTCTTGGAGGGTCATTAGGTGACTGGAGGTGGGCTCTTGAAGTGACTGTGGGACCCTGGCCTCTTCCTGTCTCCCTCTTTGCTCTCTGACTCAGGATGGAACCGGTTGGCCCTATGCTGTGCGCTGGCCTTGGGGTGTGATCTTGCCGGAGGCCCAGAGCAATGGGCCGCCTGATCTTAGTCTGGAACTTCCAGAACCACAAGTACAATGAGCTTTTTATAACATAAATTAATATAATACAAAGGAAGTTATTTTCAAAATATACATTGATGTAAGTTATAAGTTAATACGAGTCTCAGGTGCTGACAAGGGTGAATGCCAACCCCATAGAGAAGTTGTCAGAAATCAATGGAACGACGCTCTGGCATCTGTGCGGAACACGGCAAAACTTCTGCCCTGAACGTGGACAGTGCACCACTTTGTTGCTGGTGTTTTCCTTATTGTTCTTCTTTCATTTATTGTTTGGAGAGAGAGAAGGAATCCAAATTCAGTAGGCTTCCTTTATCCATGAAATAAGCCCCTTTTGGATTCACAATGGAAACATTCAAAATGAAGCACTTGCATACCAGAAATAAGGTATGGCTTTTGCATTTCAGAAATGGTGACCTTGTCAGGGTCACCCCCACTCAGATGGGTCATGGTGGAGCCAGCTGCAGTTCCCAATGTCCTCACGTGTGGCTATTCCTCCCACCGGAGTCTTAACACACAGCTTTGTTCACTTCTGCAAATTACCACTCTTGCTCCTTGCCTCAGGGTCTTTGCTCATACCCTGGAAACCTGATCCTTCCCTCAGCAAATAAGCATTCAGTGCCCAGGAAATGCCAGGGGCTTTTCGAGGGGATGCACTGATGACAAAGAGCCTGGTCTCAAGGACTTTAGTGTGTGAGGGTCTTGCAGTTGTGGGAAGGTAGAAAACAAACAAAACCCTAATAAAGAGGTCAGATCACAGTGATGGGTAAATCTTCAACAGGGGAATGGGAGAGAGAGTAACTAACTGCTTGCAAAGGTCAATGACTCTTGAGGAGGATTTGGGGAAAGGCTAGTTTGATGTGAGACGTTCTAAACTGAGATGGCGCAGGACATGTGAATATTGGGGGAGACCACTCCAGGCCGTAGGAAGAACAACAGTAGATGCCAAGAGGCCACCCGTAGTGACTTATTTCCAAGATGACCACCAATGGTTTCCTCTCTCACTGTAGGTCCATCCTCCTCCCCACCAAGAAGTGTAAGCTGCTGCTCCCTGTCTTGCATATGGACTGGCTTTGGCCACACTTGACCAGCAGAATGGGAAGGAAGTGACATTCTGGGATTGCTGAGGCTAGGTCACAAGGAGACTTGTAGCTTCTGCCTGAGGCTCTTGAAGCACCTTCGTGAGCTTCTCCCCCAGAAGCCAGCTGCCATGCTAGGAGAAATCCAAGTTCTCTGAGACGCCACATGTATAGACCGCTTCCAACAGGTCCAGCTGGGCTCCCAGCCCACTGCCAGCAGCGACTCCCAGTTACATGAGAAAGTCATTTGGCTGTCAGTACAGCCCAGCCTTCCAGTATCACAGGTCTCCAGTCTAATCAACAACAGACTGAAACTGCAGGAAAATTGGCTCAGCTGAGTCCAGTTATTCAGATCTGGGAGCTGTTATCATCCATTTGTTTTTTGCCCCAGGTTTTGGGATGTTTTGTTATAGCAGCAGAACACACTATGACTCTTCTCTATCTACCTGCAGTCCATTATCAATTCCTTCTTATTCTTCAACTCCCTTCCTGAAAACCCTCAGCTTAGATTCTCAGATGTACTCCTGTATTATCACAGGAGCTTGTACTTTTCCTTCATAGCATTTCTAATAATTTATAAATTGTTCTGTTTAGGTATTGCATGATAATTTGTGATTGTCTCTCTCACTCGTCCATGCTCAATGACAATACATTCTCATGTATTTTGCTTACAATAATACACCCAGCACAGAGTACAGATGCTGGCTCATAGTAGATACCCAAGAAACACTTGTTAAAGAAAGGAATGAGAATTACAGTGTTGGCTTCAGGTGGAGAACTGGTTGTCCCAGTTAGTAGACTTTGATAACAGACACTGTTCTCAAACACAATTGCTCCAGTGACCCTATCTGATCAAAGAAGGCTTATAAGTTAAAATATCAAGGACAGGTGTTGCCCAGAAAAATTGAGAGACAATGGTTTTGTGAAGTCTCCGAGGACCAGGAGCCCCTAACCAGACCTGCAACCTCATGGAAGTAGCCTGAGATTTGGGAAGCCTGCAACACGGGGCTTCTCTACATACCCTGGAGTTCCACACCGGAGTCACTAGCAGAACACACACAAATGCCCTGAGGGCCTCTAAACATGACCCAGTTAATTCCTTCTGACTTGCGTCCACTTCAGATATCTCTCATTTCCTGCTTGCTACCTTTATGTGATAAAAATATTTTATGTCTTGCTACCAGGTTCTTGGAGCTTATCGTTTATCAGGTATGATGCCAAATGTCTTAGATTTATTATCTCCTTTAATCCTCTCTGAAACTTATGAGGTACAAAGTATCTCCCAATTACTGATGAGTAAATGAAGGTACAGTTGGTTAAGAAATTTGCCCAAAGCCATGGAGTTAATAAGTAGCAGAACCTGTCTTAAAAAGAAAATAAACAAATAAAGAAGGAATAACACAGTTGGAAAAAAAAATTCACAATGTATCCAAAGTGTGGGGTTTAATCCATCCCATCTCAAGGCTTCTTAAAAGAGGACATGTGCACCCTCTTAGTTGTCCCCTTTGGGTCTTTGAAACCTGGCTTGTGACTATATAATGTGATCCCAAGCAGGCCAAGTTAGAAGCCAGGAAAGACTCGTGCAGGGGATTGGACTCCCTTTCCCAGCAAGCCATCCAAGCCCATGAGCACCTCTGCACAGTGCCATGGCACAAGGAAGGAGGAGGATGGGGAGACAGGTCATGGGGGCACTCGCAGGACTCTGCAGCCCTGCACAGTAGCTGAATATTGTCACACTGACAGCTGGGGAAGGAGTCTCTCTCTCAGAATCCCCAGCACACAGCCCGAGTGAAACATCAGGTGCAAGAGGGTTTTACCCTGGGTGGGCCAGTTTGGAAACTCAAAACTGATAAACACGTCTGGGAATTTGGAAGACTGACTCAGAAATCCTCAGGCCCTTGGCTGCACTCACATGAAGGCTGCAGATCCCACGGCTGCAGTCCCCCTGTGCCTCTCTGAGTCTACCCCGCTGCACATCCCCGCCCGGCACCCAAGCTGCCTCCTCAAGGATGAATCATGGAACCACAGGAACAGCAGCTCTCGGTCTTCTCCTGCCCACTTCTGGGAACATAAACAATAATAATGTAAATACGACTTAGGGAAGACTTAAGCCAAGTGCCTAAAGAAATCTATATTTTTTTGTGTAAACAGTCTTCTGTTTACCCGAAGTGGTATAGTTCTTCTGCTTAACTTGGGAAGATCCAGAAGCAAAGGGTACAACCCAGACTGGGAGAGACGGTGAAGGAAAGACACTGCCCAGCCTCACTTTTCATGCCCCTCCACCCTCTGCAGGCCTGGAAACAGCAGGGTGTTCTGCTCTGTTTTGTTGGCTCTTAGGTGATGAGGCCTTAAAGGGATATACCAGCGTTTTCCTTTGCACGGCTCTTTTTCCTGTCTTTTGGAGGACAAAAAGCCATGGGTTAAGTGTGTGAGAGAAAGACAGAAGGCGTGAGAGAAGGAGTGTGAACTCAGACATTGCAGAAACCGTGGAAATGCCCCATGATCCTTCTCTCTTCCTTTGTCTCAGGGCTGAATATTGATCCGAGGTGGTGATCTATGTGGATAGAAGATGTCAGACAACTTCAAAATTCCTTATTGTTGCTAACCACAAGTATTTGGGGTTTGTGTTATCTAGGCCATAATGAGAACCTGCCAGCAAAAAGTTCAGACACACAAATCTTTGTGTAAACTACCTTAAGAGTCTTAAGCTGACAAAAGCCAGAGCAAAGTCTGAAATTTTGTCCTCAGAGTACCATAATTGCGGCTCTAGTGCTTCATGCACTGTAGCAGGATTCCAGCAGACAGCGGGTTCTCCACGTACACCATGCTACCTGCAGGACAAAGTCTTCACTTTGTTCTGTGGGTTCCCAGTCGGATGCAGGCATCTTTTCAATGCTTCTAAGTATCAGGGAACAGTAAAGGTTCCTGCCACACTACCTCTTTTCTCATCACTGGGGGCCACTGCTGTCATCTGTCTAAAATCCACATCCCTCCCACCAAGAGCTTAGGCCAGCTGCTGTCACTTGATAATTTGAACCTTGAGTGGAAACACTGAGTCAAAAAGAGATTGCAGCAGAATAATTTCCAAAGTCTTTGTGCTAAGAGACGGGTTGGAAATCCTCCGCGGCTATCCTTCCCACCTGTTAGCAGCCCGCCCTCTTCCTGGTAACCTGGGGCTTCCCGGTGGCCTCAGACACACCCCCATCTGAAGCATGAGTTCACCGGAGTTCATTTCTGTTGCTTATATTCAAAGAACCCTGAATTCTCCTCCTTTTCTAGATGTTGTACTAGCAGCTGGGGATTCCATGGTGAACAAACCCCTTTTGATACTTTAAATAAGACCAAAGTTTGGCTACTCATTTTTTAAAGAACATTTTAGTTGGAGGTTGTACCACATGTGTATTCCTAGAAACCAGCAAATTGATGCTGCCTGTTTCCTTAGGGCTCTCATGGCCTAGTGGAAAGAGAGACAGTGCATAAGAAATCACTGTACAACATGAAAACATTATAGAGCAAAAGATCAGGGCACATCTGACAAGGACAATCTCATCCAGGACCCAGAAAGTCCCAGCCCTCAATGGTTCTGGAGGGTCTAAGGCACAGTGAGTAAATAGCTAGCTATCTCATTGAGCTTCAGTGGAACTAATGATAAAATAAAAACCACTAGTAACATGGAGAAAGCTGCCTGATATCGATCGTCCCTCTCTTCCAACCTGGGATAGAATGGCTCAAACACATTGGCATTAACCAGCCTAGCCAGGCTGTCTGAGCACATGGATGTGGGTATATCAGAGCCTTTGCCTTTGCAGTTCCTGGACACCAGTCTTCAATGGCTGCCCAGCTCTCAAATAGGTTGATGTTCCCTGACCATGGAAGAGAAGCTAAGCAATTAACAAAAAAAGAATAACTAAGTTATATGTGGTGCCTAGTATGTGCTAATTCAGTACTGACTTTTCCACATTATCTCCATTCATTCTCATGGTGACCATATGAGCAAGTGTTTTTAATTTCCTATACTTATTCCATCAGTTTTAGCAGAGAAAGTCTAAGAGACTTTCCAAGGTTACTCGTCAATAATATCTGCTTCACTCCAAGGGCCTCCCTCACTGCACCAAGTCACAGCTCTTCACAGTTAATCAGAGGCTACCGGCGTCTGGCCAGCTCACCTGGAGGCCTAAACTGACCTCCAAATTTTACAGCACAGTATGGGTCCGTTCTTAAAAGCTCTGCTCTCTGGATGTGGGTCATCTTTGCCTGGTAGTAAGAAGAAAATAAGGAGGGAAGAGAAAAGGGAGAGACAGATAGGGAGAGAGAGAGAGAGAGAGAGAGAGAGAGGGAGGGAGGGAGGAGGGAGGGAGAGGTTAAGAAAGTTGGAGAAAGATAGATGATAGAAGCAAAAATTAGCTAAGTCCACCTGATCAATAGTGGGCCTTCGAGCTCCAGGTTCCCTGAGTCTGTGCTGTGGTGTTTTGTATGAGGCTGGCCTCCCTTGTTAGGTTACATTCCTCATTGTGGCCTCAAGGAACCCAAGAAACACACTCATTGTCTTTTCGGTTGTTTTATAAACAGTGCTTGGAAACGAGGGGTCATTATCACTCTTCTGGCCAGCCAGCCAGACTTTCCATGCCCGTGTGTGATGCCCTTAATCTTCCCAAAGCAGCAGCGTCATTTCCCTAAACCAAAAGAGCTGTTTACTTTGGCCATACTCAGGGCAGAGCTGAAGTCTCAGCCTATCTTCCCCCATGCCCAACAGGCTGGGGCTAGACTCCAGACACTTGACCCATCATCCGTTCTTTTATTCACTCCACTTTAGACCCTCCCAAGCTTTACCTAGGCAGAGGTCCATCCATGTAGTCACCCCCCTCATCCTTTGCATCTATTCATCTATTGACCCATTCATCTGTTTACAGTGCGGGAATCCCCCCATAAACTCCCTTTTAATCATTCATCCACTTAGCAACTCCTTTAATTCATCACTTACTCAGTCACCCACCAATGCCACACTGTCACCTAAAGACTTTCTTACTCAATCATCCAACCACCTATTCATTTGATTTATAAGCACCAATCGTGAGCCAGGCACTGTTGCTGATGTTGGAGGAACAAGGATGAACAATATGGCTACCCATTCCCCATCCGCCCACCAACCTGTCACAGATCAGCATCTACTCATTCGTCCACTACCCAGAATTCCCCTCCCCTGAGCACTGGATTGAGTACCAGGTGGATCCCAGGTTTGCTGGAAGAGACACATAGCAATGAACCCTGATTTAAATACAGGCAGGGAATGCAATCAAAATGCCAGTTGCAAGACTTTGCTAAAAACAACAGAACCCAGACAAAAAACTAATCCAGAACTCCAGCTGGCAATAGAAAGGAAAAAATTGGAATAGGGTCACATCGATATGAACCACAAAGAGGTTCATTCAAAAGAGGTAAAAAATTTAGTTCAAAGAACATATTAACTAATAGTCCTGGGACTTCCTTTGGGTCAGAAAGAAGCTTGGAAAGAGGTTCCATGATTAAGTCCCTCCATCCATCTATCCCTCCACCCATCCACCCACCAATTCACCTACCCACAGACTCATATTTTATCCACCCCTCCACCTCCTTGTTCAACAGTTATAGTAGGTGCTCTTAACTAGAATTTCGGAGGTAAGTGAAAATCATTTAAATGTGACTCATCCCTGAATTCTGGGTATCTTCCTCTGCTACTGACACCTAGCAAGTATAAATTAAATATTTGCCAAAAAAATTAATGCATGCTCTTCATTATGACTAGATAAACCTGAACTTGAAAGGTAGCGCCTCAATCAGATAATTTAGCTGATAGGAGTGATTTCGCTTTTATGTGATTGCTTAATGGCAGTGTGCAGCATCCATGCCATCTACATTTGAGAAATTAATGTGCCCACATGAGGCCATGACTAGACCAGACACGTCTGGGGACACAGCTCTAACTCTCTGGTTCTAACACATCACCGGGAGGCCCGTGGCCAGATCCCTGCATTAGGAGCTAATCAGTTGGATCTCAGGATTCAGGAGATTCAATTATTTCTGTTGAACATTGCTTGATGAGGTCACCACGAAGACCCTTAATCAAACTGACTTAAGTCTGACTACATGTGTGTGGGCAGGACTCTGATTTGTTCGTGTAACCCGTGTCAAATGGGGCGGATCATTCTGTGAGTCTGGTCGATACCATCAAGCTATCTGGAAAACTCAGACTGAAAACTTTTTATTTCTTAAAAGACAAAATAAAGTCCTTTAGGTGTAAACCTAGAGGCAACAGCACGTGGCAGATGTGGGGTGTGAAGCCTGACAGTGTCTCCCTTACATGCTGCCGTCTTGGGCGAGTCACGCTGGGTATCTCTAGTCCTCGGTTTCTCTGTCTGTAAAATGAGAAAAGCAGATTTTACTTCCCCTAGCTGGGTTCCAGCTTAGGAAGACCCGCCCAGCAGATGAAGGAGGCACCTAGCAAATAGAAGCTCCTAATTTCTTAGTTCTCTGAAGAGGTGCTCTCCAGGCCTAGCTCCCAGTTTCCATTGACTTGAAATCAACTCGTGGACTATCTGGAACTTAAACTGCCTCATGGGAGCTTTGTCACCTCTGCCGTTGCCATTTTCATCAAAATAATAATCATCCGCCCTCTGCAGATAGCAACAGTGAGGCCCGAGTTGGATAAGGGATTTTTCATGGCATGTCAGAGTCGGGACTTGAACCCATCACCATCAGACTCTGATCTCAGCCCTCTTTGCATTGTCACAATTACAAATAGAAGATTCTACAAAACAAAGAGGATAGAAGAGTCTTTTAAAAAGACCCTTAAAGCGGGTGCAGTGGTGCATGCCTGTAATCTCAGTGAGGTGGGAGGCTAAGGAAGGAGGATCCCAAGATCAAGGGCAACCTCAGCAATTTAGCAAAGCCCTAAGCAACTTAGAGAGGCCTTGTCTCAAAATAAACAATTAAAAAGGCCCTCAAATCCCCTAAGACCACTCCTCTGTGGACTTGCTCAGGCAACAGTGTATGGCTTGCTGGGAAGGAGCAAACAGCAAATAGATGTTGTGTGCTGTGGGCCTGTCTTCTTTCCATGTGGAACCAGTCCCCTTAAACTCTCCTGTGACTCTGAGATAAGCTCCTGACACACTAGATAATGCTAGCTTGAAGAGCTGCCCTATATGCCCAGGCTCCCACGAGGAAATCTGTGTTTTATTTCACTGTTTTCCTGGGTGTGCTTCTATTTTCTTATTTATTTATTTGAACCACTAAATTATCTAATTAGTGACATATATCGTTGACACATGGGCCACTACGAATATTTACTGCACACTTGTTCATGCATTTATCTAAATAGGTGGCATGCCAGGGCTATGTAATAAGGAATAATGATTCTTTAGAAGAGTTGCAGGAAATTATAGAAGGGGGAAAAAGTTTTGCACAGTGGGTTGCAGCTTCCACCGCATCTATCAATTCTTCCTGAGATAGAGCAATTGCATAGTAATGACAAAAAATTTATAGTAATGAATAAATCAATACTGAGCTCTGCGGCAGTTTCAGATGTTACTTTTATGGGCCCTCCCGTGTCTATTATATATCCCTTAGCGCTGGAGCTGAGAGACTGCAGTGAATGCCAACAGCCACGGCAAGGAAGGGAACGACTCGGGCCTGAGAAGATGGTGATCCATCACCGTCCCCTCTCAAGCAGATCCATTTGTATCTCTGAGCCCTAAAACGGAGCAGCTTACAGTGATCAACGACACAGCAGACAAGTGTTTGTTTTAAGAATGGAGCTGTCACTTCGTGTTAAGGCCAGGGCAAATGTATAAACAAACAAACCAACCGGCTGGGTGAGATGGGACAAGAGGAAGGGTGCTAGTCGGGGGAACTCGGCAAAATCACATAGAACAAGGACATCAGCCCAAAGTGGTGTCTTTGAAGGCTTTACTCATTCAGCAAGGATTTGCTGAGTGCCCACTGTGTGCCAGGCATAGTTCTAGGCAGGAGTTGGCAAGGGTGTTCTGTATGTGGACAGACAGTGGATATTTGGGGCTTTTTAGGCCATCAGGTCTTTGCTATCACTCTGCGACTCAGGTTGTCAGGCAAATGCAGCCATAGGCAGTGTATTCATAAAGGGGCATGACCAACTTTATTTGCAAAACAGGTAATAGGAAGGATTTGGCCCAGGGAGAACATTTTTCCCATTTAGATACAGCGTCCCATTTCCAAAAGAATGGGATAAATGCCAGTGGGTAGTGGGATGGTTTGGTAGGGACACAGTCAAAGTGCAAGTAACGTAATATCACACCATGAGCTTTAATTCTGATTGTTAGCATTATCATCTTCCAATGAACTAAGAAGAAAGCCTCTGCAGAGTGCTGGTCTTCACTGTCCTTTTAATGTTTGCAGATCATTTTTCCTCAAAACAAACAAACAAACAAACAAAAACCCAAGCCTCATAGCCTCCATGAGCAATGATTTCTAGAGAGATCATTTACCATTGTTTTTTGATGGTTTTCTATTGACTGCAAAAACAACTTGTTTCTTCTTACCATTTAGAAGGGTAGAATAGTCTAGAACATGGCTTATGAGCCTCGGCACATCAACATTTGGGGATTGTTCTTTGTGGTGGGGGTGTTCTGTGCACTGTAAGGTATTTAGCAGCATCCCCAGTCTCTACTTACAACATCAGACCTGTATCACACCCTGCAGTTAGGCAAAGAGCAGCTGTCTCCAGATATTACCAAATGTCCCCTGGCAAAATGCTGCTGGTTAAGGCCCTTGGCCAAGGGAATACCTGTGAAATGTTGGGATCCAATTTTATATCCAACCAGGCACATCTTGGTGATTTTGAGCAACTTTAATCTCCCAGGCTGCACTTTCCACATATGTAAAATAGGTATGATGATGATTATTGCTCCAACCTCAAAGAGTTGTTGTAAGAGTTAAAGTAATTCATTCACGCAAAGCAATCAGGAGATAGCTCACCTTAGGGGAAAGCATTCAATAGACATCTGACTTGGTTATTAGTCACAGTAATATAATGTTTCTTCTTTAAATATATGTGTTTGTTTAGCTTCATATCCCAGTGAGTCAATTTAAAGAAGATAATTTATAATAAATATTAGTTTAGGTAGTAGGAAGATCCGATGAAACTTATGAAGATATTGTCGACTCAAGAAAAAAAAATATTTAAAAAGTGGAATTCAGGCATGTGGCCAGATCCTGGGTTTAATTTAGCTCTATCACTCACTAGACAGGTGACTCTGGGCCAGTTACTGAACTTCTTTGACCTCTAGTATTCACCCAGTGAAGAAAAATGATACCTCCTCAGAGAGGTGTAATCAAGCAAAATCAAGATAATATTCTTAGGGTTGCTTAACACAAAGTAGGTACTTGGTAAGCACCACTTCTCTCCCTGTCTTTGTTGTTAATAATGCTTAATGATTGCATTATTTATTGTTGTGTAACAAATCACCCTCAAAATTAGTGGCTTAAAACAATGGTCACTCATTAGCTAACAACTCCAAGCATTGGAAATTTGGGCTGAGCTCAGCAGGATGATTCTTCTGCTGGTCTCAAGCGCGTGGTCATTTATATGGCAGCAGTCTGCTAGGACTTAGCAGGAACTGACTGATCCAACAAGGCCTCATTCACAGGTGCTGGCTGCCTGCTGAGCCTCTTACTCCATCTCTCTCCCATCCTCCACAGAAGCAGTGTCAACAAGGAGGCAGCCATGTTCCAGAAAAGCAGGAGCAAGTGTGCGAGACCTCCTGAGGCCTAGGCTCAAAGTCACGTCAGGGCACTTCGACCACATTTTAGTGATACCAGCAAGTTGCAAGTTCAGCTAGACTCACAGGATGGAGAAAGAAGCTGCCTTCTCAATCTCAGTGGAAGGAGTGGTAAAGTCACATTGCAAAGTAGCATGTGCCCAGGGAGGGGTGATTCACGGGGCCAGTTCTATCAGAGGCTCCTGCTTTGTCTGCTAGAGTAGTAGCCCACAGCATCTTCCTCACATATTTTTCCATAAACACTCATGGTGGATGCCATTCACATGACTAATATGTATGCATGGGGTATCCAGATGTTCATGAACCATCCCACCCCCACTGAATTGCATGAGAAGTACTAAATACCACAAAAATTCACAGTTACCACAGCTATTAATGGCACATAAGTTCAAGGTCACTCACTACATTTTGCACTGTGGGCAAGAGAAGCTGTGGAATCCGTAGCATTTTTCCACTCTGTTCTAAATCCATCTTCTCTCAAGAATAAATGAACAATATGTGCTAGTTAGTGTGAGCTTATTATGATGATGATTAACTTCCAGTCTGTTTTCCTTTAAAAAAAAAAAAGAAGCATTATGTCAAATGTTAATACTTCACTATTAGCAACAAATGGCATGATCAGACCTCAAAGCTGCTCAGAAAAAAAAAAAAAAAAAGTAACAGCTCAGAAGAGACTTAATGCATTTGGTGGGACTCACTACTCCACAGAAGTAAGTGATTCAAATTAGAAATTAGTTCCCATGTCCCTTTTTTTTTTTCTGAGTAGCCACTGTCCAAAAATAATAGGTCAATATTTTCTTGTTATCTCTCCAAATTGATAATGATTTCTAGTGATTCTCCTCCTGCACATATTAGCTACCCCTTAAGTTTTACCTTAGACCTGATTTGGATTTCAAACATCAGATTTTTCAGGTCAGAATCAGAGCGCTCCCACTTGAATCCCAACAATCAGTGAACCCCAACAAAAGTGCTTACATCCCATTAGAGATTCCAGTCCCAGCCTCACACTCCACCACCCCACTTTCTCCAGTTTGGGTTCCATGGTTCATCTTTATAAGAACACCCCCTCCCACCCTCCACTCCCTTCCCTCAGTGACTGCTGCTGTCAATCTCACCCCTGTTTAAGCTCATCTCTCTTCTGGCTTCATACCTGTACCTGAGCACTGCATGATGACTGCAGAAAAGTTTGCAGCCTCGGTTCCTGGCCTCGCTTTAGATCTATGACTGCATGACTCAAGTGGGCCTCCAGGACCACTCGAAAGGCCGACCACAGTTCCCAGGCAGAACCTCCTCCTCCTCCTCCAGATGACAAGTGAGATCTTCCCCTCACTCCTCCAACAGATGACCTGGATTCTTAAATTTATTGAGAAAACAGAAGCAATGAGAAGAGCATTTTCTCTGACCTGTACCTCTACACAGAGACTTGGCCTCTTCTCCTCCATCAGGACGGCTCAGATATCCCTGCTGCTTCATGAACTCACCTTCTCTCATCAACCCAAGGACTTTACTCCTACAATTTCTATTCTTTCTTATATCAACAACCTGTTGAATCATCCTCACTAGAACATGCCAGAAGACTTCCCGTCTATAAATAAGGAAGCCCACTTGACCTCACCACTTCTCAACAGCGCTGACCATTTCCATGCCAGGCCCTCAGCAGGATTCACCGCTCTCCTTTTATAACTCCCTGATGTTGTTCATCAGCCAACTCCCACATCGCAGGCTGCATTGTCTTTCAACGCTCAGTGTCACTTGGCCCACTAAGGTCATTTCTTGAGATCTCTCACTACCTTTAGTTGTCCAGTCATGACATTTTCCTGGTCCCCCTGCTTACCACAGGCTGATACAACTCTTAGGTCTTTTCTCAATCTTTAAGTTGTTTCACCCAAAGATTTTGACCTTAGTCCTCTTCTCTTTCACACCTACAACCCATTCTCTAGTCTCTTAGCCATAACTCCTCTGTGTCAAGAACTTCCAAATTCACATGTTCCACTTCTAGATCTGATTTCTCCACGGAACTCTGGACTCCTGTTTCCATTTGCATACGTAAATCTTTACTCAGAGACCTCACAAGTATCTTAGATGTTGGAGATGCAAAACAGAACTCATGCTTTCCTGCCTTAAACTGATTTGTTGTCCTTTCAGTCAATATCATTTCCATGTATTCATGGCCCAATCCAAAAACTAAGAAGTTAGCCTTATTTTATTCCATTCCATCCTCCTCACATCCAATCCATTAGAGAGTTCTGTTGGCTTTATCCTTAACATATGTAAAAGCTTGTCTCTCGTGACCAACTCTGGAGCCCCAATGAATTCCTAAGTCAGACCTCTGCAATATCCTTCTACTTCCAGTCCTGCCTCTGCTGTAGATTCTTCACAGCCCAAGTGAGCCTGGTTAGAAACAAAAACAAAACAAAACAAAACAAAAAACACACACCTGTGTGTGTGTGTGTGTGTGTGTGTGTGTGTGTGTACATATGAAATTGGAGCATTGGATGATGTTATGTTTCTTTTTATAGAATTTCAGTATTTTTGTATCACACAGAGTACAATCCCAATTCTCCCCTTTAGTTTTCATGGGCTTCCTCCACCACCTCCCTGGACTCCTCTCCCACACAGCCTCAATCACTCCACACTGTCCTTCTGCTCATTTACACGTCAAATTCCTCCCCACATCAGAGTCCTTGTATTTGCCCCTCTCTCTGCCTGAGACTCTCCCCACTCTGAAACTTTCTAATGACTCACCCACTCACTCACTTTGCTCCTTTCTTATTCCAAACATTACCTCTGCAGAGAAGCATCGCTGACTACCCTCCTAAGCCAATCTGTTGTTCACCATCCTCATTCCTGGCTTTGTTTTTCTTTAAAGGACATTTCATTTCATTACCCCAAATTCCATCTTAAGTGTGTTTGTCTACACACTCACTGTCTCTGTCTCTCACTAGAAAAAAATCCCCATGAAATCAAGGATCTTTTTTTAAAAAAAAGAGAGAGTGAGAGAGAGAGAGAGAGAATTTTTTTAATATTTATTTTTTAGTTTTTGGCGGACACAACATCTTTGTTTGTATGTGGTGCTGAGGATCGACCTGGGCCACACGCATGCCAGGCGAGCGCGCTACCGCTTGAGCCACATCCCCAGCCCAAAAATCAAGGATCTTGTCTGTCATATTCACTGTTCACTTCACATTGTACATATGAAATATGTACTTGTTGAGTAATGACTGACATTAGGTAAAAATAATATTAATGAGAATGTTCTCAGCACTTTGGCTTTTTTGGCATTCCTATTAGATGTTATCATTTAGCCTCAATAAGAAGCACAAGAAGGCATCCACTTGTGTGGACATTCCCATTTCATTTAATTTCTTTATCCACCACCTTTAATTCTTCCAGATCTAGAAGGTGTTTAAATATATGAAGGGAAAGAACTATGTCATATCACAATACATGCAAAATAAGTAGCTTGCTTTTCTAGTCTCCTAGCATTGCCTATAAGCTCTCATATCAGACACATCAGAATTTGGAAGAATTCATTGATGCCTTTTATTACACAGAGACACAAAAACTATGTGTAAATAGTTTTAATTCCATTTAAATTAGTATTAAGGGCCATTAATTTAGTGTACAACTCATCCCAGTGACTGACAGCTGGACAGTTGTCCAAAGCAAGATTTAAGAATATTGATCTTAGGGCTGGGGATGTGGCTCAAGTGGTAGCGCGCTCGCCTGGCATGCGTGCGGCCCGGGTTCGATCCTCAGCACCACATACCAACAAAGATGTTGTGTCTGCCGAGAACTAGAAAATAAATATTAACAATTCTCTCTCTCTCTCTCTCTCTCTCTCTCTCTCTCCTCTCTCACTCTCTCTTTAAAAAAAATATTGATCTTAACTCAGAGAGGGATTTGGTGATGGAATTTTGGCAAGTTCCCCCATAAGATTACCCCTGACTTTCATATAGAGGTCTATGAGGTTGATCATTAATCATTCAAATAAGGCCAGTCTCTGGGGTCAGACAAAAGACAAATTAGAAATATGGAGAAAATCATTCACCCCTAGGTGCTCTGTGACATTACTGTGTGACATGGGGGTCCTATCACAGAGTGAGGACTCAGGGCCTGACTTGTAAGGTGCAGACACATCCCTGACTCTCCCTCCCTGGCCCTCTGTGAAGACCACAGCACCGCCAGCCCCCCTCAGGGCAGTAGATGTCTCAGATGCTAACGGGAGCTCCCTGGGGGAAGGACTGGTGCTTCCCACTGTCCAGGCAGAAGGCTATGAATTCTTTCCTTCCGAGAAAATGGTGAAAGGGAACTGTAGGTCTTCCAACCAGTGATTTATTCTGTATCAGAAACACATTTACCTGGCCTATTTTGCAGAAGAGAAAAACCTCAGGTTCACTTAGTAAAACTCAATCTGAATATTTCTATCCTTTATTTCCATACAGATTAGCTTCACAGGGCCTTGAGTATAAACACCACAGATGGGCTCGCAGGTTCTATAGGGAAAGAGGCTGCAGCGTGGAAGGGGATCGGCAGCGTGGAAGGGGATTGTGCTATTTTAAGTTTCTTCATGGTTCAGCAGGCAGCTGCTAAGAGTTCTAAAGGAGCAAACAAAACAAGAAGAGTTTATTGATTAGTTTACAAATAACTGTTGTATAAGAAAAGGTAGTGAATGGCGGGCTGGCTTACCGATGGCTTACGGCTTGCTCCATTCTGTGGCCTGGGGAGATGGCCTCCAGGGGGAAATAAAAGGAGCAAAGCAAACGTGTTGTCTGATAAAGCGGAGTTCGGCACCAGGTTCAAAAAGCAAAGAAGCAGGCCCGTTTATCTGTTGCTGATTTGGAGGTATCTGTTGCTGATTTGGAGGTTCACCGACGTATCCCTACTCTCCATCTCTTCGTGAAAAAAATCCATTTTATAAAATGTTTTTCTCCTCTGTCCAACACAATAGCACTTTGGGCCTGGGACTCTGCGACCCAGGTAACGGGCATCCATAGGGTCCTCCAGGTGCAAGCTGTTTGTTGAGTGTTTTAGAAAAGGAGCAAAGGATTGCATCCTTGGGGCTCCTGGACTCCTACCTGAAGGACTATGACCTGGAGAAGGGAAGGCCATCTCAGATGAAGGAGTTGGCCCTAGAGGAAGCAAACAGATGCAGTTTGACTGGTGATCTCACCCCTCTGAGGGGCAGCTTCCTCACTCTGGTCAGGCTCCTTGGGGAGAATTATTACGGTGAGGCACACACAAGCCAGGACACGCGGTAGGCCGTGCTCACAATGGACCACATGGCAGTTCTCGTGAGACGTGGAGAGGGGTGAGGCAGGGCTTGGATGCAGGCCAGGCACACTGGGATGGACCTTCTGAGCGCTGCCAGGGATCTGGTCTGGTGTCCCAGACTGTTGTATAAACTGACAAGTCAAAAACCGCACGATTTAAAGAAAACTATAAGTGCATAATGGTCTAGGAGAGTAAAACCCTCTTGGGTAGCAAGAGCAAGACTAAAGCCCAGGGAAGACTATGTGACAATGGAGACTGAAGAACACAGTCCACATGAACAGAAAGACTAAAACGCTGTGTCCGATCCCTCCACCAAACCACCAACCCGACCCATCACCAAGGAGCCTGGTATAGCCCAAGGAGGCATTTGGACACGAGCAGAAGTCAAACTTGCAGTGGAGGAGTGGCCTCGTGCTGCAAGGATGGACAAGGGGTATCTGACTCCCTCTACATGGGAAGGTTCTAGCAGGAAAGCAGGGTTCTCAGGCTCAAAGCAGACCCCAGCTTTCAGGGATTACAGCACATTGCAGGCAAACCTTCAGTCATGTGGCACCGCTCGGTAGCCTGCAGTCAGGATACGCAGAGGCCACTCTGGCACAAGGACCAAGGTATTTCCTCTAGAAGAAGATCTCATGTTTAAAGATCTAGTGACTGGTGGTGGGGGGTGTAGCAAAGGATCACTTTGGTGTTGGAATGAAGCGCTCCCTGGAGCAAGATGTCAGAAAGCTCTGAGATCTCATTCCAATCCGATTCTACCACTTCCTCTATTCCCCTCTCTGCTGAGCCTCTTTTTATTTATCTGCACAATAGAGATTTTTTTAAAAAAAAATCCTACCTCAAAAGTTTGCTGTGAAAATTCAAGGTCATTTGCTTTCATTCAATAAGTATGTGTTGAATGCCTATCAGGTGCCAGGCACCATCTTGGGGAATGTTACCAAGACCAGGTCCCTGCCTTCACAAGACTTATATTCTAGGGCCATGTTTAAAGGCTCCGTGTCAGAGAGAAGAGAAAGGTTGGGCACAGGAACAACAGAGCCAGGGTTGGTGAGGGCAGAGGCAGGCAGGGCTCTGGGCTGGAAGAGCAAGGCAGGGCTTGACTTTCATTTGAGCAGTGAGCAACCATCAGAAGCTTCTCCACAAGGGAAATTCATACTCCGGTTTGTATTTTGGATGCTTGTACAGAAAGAAGTGTGGGGAGGACCAGAGTGGGCCAGGGGTACCAATAAGAACTGCACAGGACCTCAGACGGGAAATAGCCAGGGACTGGGGTGGGAACAATGCAAATCCTCAGGAAATGCTTCCTTAAAGAGCCAGAGAGTAAATATTCTGGGCAAAATTGAAGTCAAAAGGCAGCTTACATATTTATATGACTAATTCCAAACATTTTATCAAAAATAAAGAGAGAGATGGTAGGTAGGTAGGTATATAGATAGATAATGGTTTGCTGATCCCTGCCTAGGGGACACCAGGAGGAGAGGAGTTGGGCTTTTGTAAGACAGACATAGCTGTACTTCTCCTGGTGGGCCGGAGCTTGGAAAGGGCTCTGTGCCTCCTGATTCATACGTGTGTTCAGAAGCCCCCTGCTTGGCTGAATCAGAAGACGAGCCAGGTTGATGTATCAGACATTGGTGTCTGGTTTTACTCATTCTCTTCTAATCAGTTAGATTTCACCTAAAATAAATTTCTGGAGATTATGTGAGAGGTGGGGATGCTCCCTTTATATTTTTGGTTGTAGGAACACAGACCTATTGACATTCAGGGAGACACGGAATTCCTCAATTGTGTTGGGGTTGGGAATGCCCAAGAATTTGTTCCTTGGACCTGATGTGCACATTCTATGACCCAGAAGAACCCAGGCCACTGACATTTATGGACAGTGTGGGGGGAAAGATAAAAGGGAATGGGTACCAATTCTGTGGCCACCTGATTTAACTACTGTAAGGTCAAAGTACCTGTAACCACCACACAGAACTGTTGCCTGGTGAGGCCAGCAATGAGGAAATCAGTCAGTATTCCCCACACAGAAATACACAGTGCATGGGGATTGATAGAGCACAGGATACACACCCATACAAGTTTTCTTCTAAAGTTCACTAGGCTTAAGTGCTAAAGTTGAATATTGTTAATCTTTATTTGCTGATCACCATTTGCACGTACACATAAAAGAAAATACGATGTATGGATATAAACTACTAGCCAGAGTCCTCTGCCTTCAAATTTAATCTTATAGTTTAATACCTATCAGAGTATTCATATTATATATCATATATTGTTTATATATGTTATATATGTACACATATATATATATTTTTATGTATGTATATGTGTGTATGTATGCATACACAGAGAGAGAGAGAGAGAAAGCGTGTGTACATGTGGTACTAAGAATTGAATGCAGGGTGCTCTACCACTGAGCTACCCCTACCCTTTATAAAATTTTGAGAGAGTTTCACTATATTTCCCAGGAAGAACTTAAATTTGCAATCAGCCTCAGCCTCCTGCCTCAGCCTCCCAAATAGCTAGGATTATAGGCATATGCCACCCACACTGATCTTATAGATGCAGACAGATAGATATTTATAGGTACATATATATTGACTAAATTATATATATATATATATATATATATATATATATATATATATATATATATATTACACATACATTTATGGATTACACATATATGTATTTACACATTTATGTTATAAAAATAATGCTAACAAGGAAAGTTTAAAAACTTTATCTCAAAGGGGGAAAATCTTTACTGAATTCCAATAACCGTAATGGTAATAGAATTATGTTTCATTCAAGTCTTTTACAGTTTGATATTTTTTCAAAGTAAAGGCACCTTTTGTTGTTGTTAACACAGCTTTGACCCTAAAGTTTAAAAAAGGAATCTTGCCTCTGCTTTAGAATTTAACCTAGCACTTTATCAGTAGCATTTTCTATGGCTCCAAGGATTTCCAAGTCTTCCACAGGGGCATAGCTAACAGTAATCACTTACAAACCAAAGCACCAAGTTGAATTTATCAGGTGTTCTCAAAATTTCCCTATTATAAGTAATAATTCAGCAATGGTGGCCCTCTTCATAAATACACTGGTTATTCCAGAGTGAAGTGGGCACAAACCTAGAAGGTCCAGTGTCCCCAGTTTTTCCAGGGCCAGCCTGCCTCCAGAATGCTGCTGTAGCTCCCTGCCTGTTGGTGGAACTGTGGGTCTCAATCCCTGCCCAGTTCAGGAGCCTCAAATATTTACATCAGAGGAAGATGTTTGTTAACTCAATCAGTATAAAAGCTTTATTTCCATTTTCTTTAAATAAATGCATTCCCTCTATTAAATTGCTTTCTTATTTGACTCCACATTTTTTTTTTCATGCAGCATTTAGGAATGAGTTACTGCATTTCTCTACCTCCAGTGTTTGGGTGCTAATTCGTCTCCATCTCTTTGTTAAATTTACCTACAGTTTTTCCTTGGTCTTATAAAAGGAATTTTTATGTCTGTTTCAAATTATAACCACATCAAGAGGGCCGCTGCTACTGCTGATAAAGAAGATACTGTCCCTGGGCACAGAGATCCCAGGACGTGTCTGTAGACGGCCTTCCTGACACCCCCTCTCAGTCCATGGGGACAGATTTGGGCTTGTGTGGCATTTGAATACTCTTGATCTGCCCTTATGTAATAAGAGTGACTCACCCGCCAGCGGGTCACCCAATCCCTTGCCTGGGGCATCTCTGCTGGCCGGTAAGCTTCCCACCTGCCCTGATCCAGTCTGAATAGAGATAACATGACTCAGCTCCAGGGAAAAGGGTGGTTCTCTCCGTCTGGCTGGTGTCCTCAGCTCCGGGAAGCTTCGGGCTTGTGGCTGACAGCTGAGGGAAAGGCCACGCCGCTCACGTCAGCAGTGCCCCTCGGAGGGAGCCCCAGGCAGGAAGGAACAGCCCAGAGGCCAGCCAGACCCACCGTCAGCTCCCGGTGTGGAAACCCCAGGGCACAGAGTCTGCCTAGAGCCTCAGCAGGTTGCTTTTTCTTTCTCACGGGCAATGGGAGGGACAGAGATAATAAGAGCTGCTGATATGCGTTAAGCCCTTACCATTTGCCAAGCACATTGTGCAAAACACTTCACATCTGTGGTTCATGTTTGATCCTCACAATGAGGCCCAGGAGTAGCCTCCACCATCACGTCCATTTGACAGATGTGGAAACAAGGGCTCTTAGGCAGGAAGCCCTCGCAGCTAGGGAAAGCACAGACCCAGAATTTAAGTCCAGTCTCCCGGGTTTTTGTAACCAGAAGGCCAGTCTTCTCCATCTGTAGTGTGCATGGACCACCAGGTTCTTGTTAAAATGCAGACTCTGATTCAGCGGGTCTGAGGTGGGACCTGAGGTCATGCATTTCTTATGTTTCCAGACGAGACAGATGCTACCGGTCCCCGGACCACATGCTGAGAATCAAGGCTCTGTAGCAACTGTTTTCACTGTGCCCTGGACTTCCCTCTAGTTGGGAAATATTTTCTTCTCTCATCCCTTCGTTCCTCTGCCCATTCATTGTCCATTATATGGACCTCTACCAAATCTCCACCCTGGGTCCACCCTGACTCCACTCTGAGAATATAGAGATGGATAAATCTCATCACAAACGTGGAGAAAATTGGCTCAACAAGGAGACAAGAATATCCTACCCTGCCCCCAACACACACACCACCATTACAAAAGGGCACAAGAAGCTCTCAAACCAAATGTTGTATGAAAGAAGTGGTGGTTTTGCCAGTGGATCAGGAAAAGCACCCCAAATGTTAGAGGAGGAAGCCCAGGGAAGACAAGGCAGGTGTCATGTGCTGGAAAGCTCTTGCCTCCAAAGGAAGGTGAGACGTCCTCAGATTCCCAGCCCAGCATGAGTCCTGGGTAGAAGAGAGGCTCGAGGGACAGGCAAGGAATTCCTGGCTAGAATCTCTCCCTCCACACTCCCTGCCTGGGCCACATTATGCCCTTGTTTATCCCATTCCTTCCACCGAGACAGTTCCCGCCCAAATCCCCAGGCCTGGGCATAACCCACACCCCATCATGCTCCAGCCCTCAGGCCCACCTTCATGCCGAGTCCAGGCTCCCACCATCCTTCATGAATATGGAAGAACTCTTTGTCACTTTCTTAGCTCTTAGTCTGTGCTGGACGCCCAAGCGCCATGACCATGATAAGTCATTCAACACTCCAGGCACCTGTGGAATACAGAGCATCACCATCTGAATTGTTGAATGAGGAAACCATGGCACTGGGGAGGCCATCCAGCTCGAAGCACAATGGCTGGATTAGAAGGCAGGCAGGTTCTTAAGCGCTGGGCGGTAAGGTCTCATGGCCACTAAGCCCATCTATCACCAGAAACTAATTCCCCCTCCTGGACACGGAGGGCTTGGCTGAGTGCAGCATTCCCAGCCAGGTTGTAAGCACCTTGCAGACCAGCCCCGGAAGAGAGGGAGTGAACTAGGACACGAGGTGGAGCTGGGAAAGGAGCAAAGAATCACAAGTTTTCTCTGATGTATTTGGGGCCCTTCCAAGAAGGGGCCTAATAGATTCGATAGTGCAGCCCCAAGAGGTGCTAAAGGACCTATCATCAAGTTGCCCCCGAGACAGAGACCATTCGAGCTGATGCTGAAGGCAAAGGTGGCCTCCTGTTGCCAGCCCACACAGCAGACTCCAAGTGCACTCCAGGCCCAGGGCAGAGGCCCTGACCAGAGGCCCAGTGCCAAACAAAGACACCCAAAGCCATGGGTCATTTGTTCCACCCCCAAGACAGCAGATCCTCTCCCCAGGCCCAGAGGAACCACTACTGAGATTGTCCTGCTCAGCCCAGGGCCTCCAATGACATTGCTGTTTGCCCTCAGACAATCCACCCGAGTTCATGTTCCTCAAAGCGTGGCCCCTGGGAACTTATTAAAAACAAACTCTTGGGCCCTGCCAACCACTGTATTGGGAACGCTGAGGGTGGAGCTCGGCCACACGGGTTTTAATGGGCCCTCTGGGGGACTTGGATGCACGTGCAAGGAGAGAACCACTCTCCTGTTCAGGGCAAGTCTGGTGTCAGACACCTGAGGTTCGGCCCCGGTTTAGTCAGAGGTAACTCACTCAGCTTGCCTGCAGCTACGCCGAGTTGCTCAGCCTCAGTCCCCCCACCTGTGAAAGGGACGACAAATATATATCAATCATCACAGCCCGGCTGCGCTGTGGGGAGTCACTCCAGTAACTCGGTAAGTCACCCAGCAGCCTGCACGGGCCACTGGGTGAAGGCTGGTCCTGGTGTTGATGGCGTGGTTCCAGAACATGATGGAAAGCCTTATTGCTTATTTGCACCTCTATGGAAAGTGGTGGTTTAGAAAGTTCCTCAGGGGGCTCTGTTGACCCTCCAATGGCTTATGAACTCCCATTTAAACTCTTTTGAGCATTGTCATCGAACAAGAAAGAGGACCATGAGGGCTGATTTTGTCAAAGGATATTAGACAGGAAATGACAGCACGCAGACCTATGGCACTTACAAGGAACCCCGGAGAGCTTGGCAGGACCCTGGGCTGGGAGGGGTAGGCAGGGGTTTGCACAAAGGCCTCGGAGTTCTTTCTGATTTTTATTCTATAGCAAGTCGGTGTAGTTTTTTCATAGTTGTGATTTTTCATACCTAATTTTTTCATTTTTTATTTTGGGCATACTTAACGAACCCCTCGCAGGATTATTTTAAAGCAGATTTTAAGTTTTCGGGATTCCGTCTCTGAACACTTGGGTGGATGCCTAATAGATAGGGAGTTTATATCTGGAACATAACCACTCCCTACTACTTTATACTTTCATGAAACACTGACTTTTCTGGGCGAAAGGCCGGAGGGTCCTTATTGGAAAACAGAGCGTCTGGAGGAAGGGAGAGTGGCAGGAAGGAAGGTGTGATGAGGACCTGAAGGAGGGTCCCCTCAGAGGCAGGACCCAGGAAGCTTCCCTGGCGTATGCTTTGCCCTGACCAGTCCTCCTATGCAAGGGTTTGTGAGCTCACAGTCCACAGCAGTGGGGGGTCTCGGCTTGGAGTAGTAGCCGAGAAACCTGCAGCAAGCAGACCCCTCCCGGAGGACAGCCAGAGCCCAAACACCACCACGAAGAGCCTCAAAGCAGCTGAAACAACAAGGGCCCCCCAGCCCCAGGGAGAAGAGAAACTCCCTGCCCTGCCGTGGCCTCCCAGGCAAGCGTTTTCCTTTGGGGCAGTTACCAATTTGCAAGAATCCTGGGCAGACAGCAGGAAGCCAAGCTGTGGTCCACGGGCAGAAGCCAAAAAGCTGGCTGGTGCTCGGACAGGCTTAGGGCACGAGGAGGAGAAAGTCAAGGGTGGACTTCTGAGATAGCGCAGGCTGGAGGAGCTCAGGTCTTGTGAACAGAGATGGAAAGGCCTGAAACTCTGAGATCCTGAGCCCCCACCCGCCTTTGCCAATAGTTCTGGGGTATGGGAACCGGAAGCAAGCTGCCGTGAGATGCAGGGACAGAGGCAGAGAGAGCCAGGACTGCGGAGTGGACGCACTGGGACTTATGATCAGAAGTGTGTTTCAGAGCCACAACAGGTGGGTCCACACACCCCAAGGGAGAGGAAGGGGCTTATTAAGATAGACACAGGTGTGCTGTGGCCAATTAGAATGTACCTGAGTTTTCCCCAAAACTACTCCCATATGCAATATCTGCTAAGAACCAGTCTGGACAACTGTGGCCTCGCACCATATGTGTGTGTGTGTGTGTGTGTGTGTGTGTGTGTGTGTGTGTGAGAGAGAGAGAGAGAGAGAGAGAGAGAGAGAGGGGATGACAATCTGTGGGGTGGGGGACATTGGGGATTGCACCCAGGGCTTTGAAACACTCCACCACTGAGCCACTGAGCTACACCCCAGACTTTTTCCTATTTTGATTCAGGGTTTTGCTAAGTTTCCCAGGCTGCCTCGAACTCATGATCCTTCTGCCTTAGTATCCTGAGAAGCTGGGGTTTACAGTCATCTGCCACAACGGTGCCCAGCTTAGCCAACTTTGTTTGTCCTGTAGGGTTTTTGAGGGTCACCTTGTGAACAAAATGATGCTCACAACCACAATGGTCATAGTGAGCCAAGCTGGGTCCCTGCACCAGTCCAAAAACTACACAGACCAAGAAGAAAGAACAGTCTGTAGGCCAAAGAAGCAAATAGAGCTTTAGGTGTCTCATGGTCCTAGGGAGATAAAATGTGGAGTTTCACTTCCAACAAAGATGCCAAGCAGAGGTAAACCCATCAGGATGCCAAAAGAACAAACAACACTCTTGATTTAAGGTAAAGGGGGAACACACGGAATCTTCTCGAAGCTGAGTTCCAGCTGGAAAGAGCAGCTCAGTTCTGCTTTAACTGCATGCCAGGGGATGAGGGCTCATGCACACCTTCAGATACTGTTTGAATACAAAGTCTGTTTCTAGCACTCAGTAAAAAGTCACCAGGGCTAATAAGAGTCGGGACTAAACAATAAACAACAACAACAAAAACTGAAAGAAGGAAAAGAACACAGGAGGCAAACCCTGAAGTTATCAGACACAGATATTAACATAATCATCACAGGAAAGAAAGTTTTGCAAAAGAACTGAAATATATATAATTAAAATGGAAATTCGAGGACTAAAAATCATAATTGCTGAAACCAAGAACTTGGCTGATGAGTTTAACAGCAGTTTAGACACAAAGAATTGGGGGCAGCTGGGGGAACTGGAAGTTACCAGAAAATCTCTGAAGCAGATGGAGAATAAGAGATTAAAACACATAAATGAGAGCAAACAACACTTAAGGCACAGGACATAGGTCTAATATGTGCATAACTGAGACAAACAGAGAGATGAGAAAGAGAAAGGCTTAGAAGAAATACTGGAAGGAACAAAAGCTAAGCATTTGCCAAAGTTGATGAAAGACTTTAAAACTGCATTTACAAAAAAAAAAAAAAGAAAGAAAAAAGAAAAAAAACCAAGCAGTATATCATAGTAAAAGCCAATAATAGAGAGACCTCAACAAAATACTCACAGATCAAATGCAGCCTCATGTTAAAAGAATTACACATTGTGATCAGGTGTGATCTATCCCAGGAAGACAAGGGTAGTTCAATATACAAATACCAATGAATGCAACATGCCATAATAATAGAATGAAGAAAAAACAAAATCTTCTCAACTGAAACACAAAAAGCATCTGGCAAAATTCAATACCTGTTCAGGAAAAATCTGTAAGAAACTGTTCAATAAATTAAGAACAGAAACAGATGTCCTCAACCTAATAAAGTGTATCAAAAAAAAAAAAACAAACTCATAGCTACCATCATACATAAAGACTGAAAGTTTTTTCCTCTAAGATCAAGAATAAGACAAGGATATCTGCTTTCTCCACTTCTATTAAACATTGAATTAGAATTAGCTAATGCATTATATATTAGCTCATAGATAATGTAAATACATGTCAGTAATTACACTAAATATAAATGGCCTAATATCCAAATTAAAATACAAAGATTATCAAACTGGGAAAATTTTTATAGGGCTACCAAGAGATGTATCTATAATATGAGATTGAAAAAAAAGATGTAAGGATATTAATTCACCTCAAATTGATTTGTAGATTCAATAAATTCCAATCAAAATATCAATAGGTATTTGTGGAAATTGACCAACTCTATGATTTATATGAAATGCAAAAGACCCAGTTAGCCTAATGAAACATAATAGAAAGTAAAGAAACTGATTCATATACATGTAATCACTTGATTTAAATGATATATAAATGATACTGAAATGAAGTGGGGAAATGTTTTGTTCAATATATTGATTTGTTCAACATAAGGAGCTTGATCAATTAATTGAAAAACTGGCTTAACTCCAATGTTTGCTATACAGAAATATCAGTTCCTTGTGGATTGACAACAATATGTAAAAATTAAAATAGTCAAGTTTCTAAAATATAGTGAAAGTGCATTTTATGACTTTAATATAGGATAATAAACTGGACAAAAAAATCATGAATCTTAGGAAATATTGTTGACAAATTGGCCCTCATTTAAAAAAAAAAAAGAATGTCTGTTCATGCAGAGATACCAGTGAGCTAGTGAAAAGTCACAAAGTGACTTATAACATGATATATAGAGATAGTGTCCCTCTAGTGACTATCTATTTTGGATCTGGGTTGTGGGTTTTATTAGATTCTTTGAGTTTAAAGTCTATGTGACATGCACTTCTGATTTGTGCTCTTCTCTGAGTGTTTTTTATATGTCAATAAAACATTTCTGAAGTCCACTATAAATTATTATAAAAAAATCACTGTAGTTCCAAGATGTCCATTTTGTAACTGACATGTAAATATATTTAAACAAAATTATTTCTCATAAATATTCCAAGCCCCAAAACATTGAATAAAATCTAAAATTTGATTAAAAAAATCTGAAAATGGGTCTAATGGATCTCAGAAGCCAGCAATATGTACCTGGTAAACTTGCATCAAGTAAAAAGGTGTGGAGATGGGGTCTGATGTGTCCGCGACACAGGTCCAGTGATTTTCCATGGATCTTCCTGAAATTCTGCTCCTGTCCCATAGGTAGAAGATGATATGATCTCTCTGGTCCTGATGGGGCCCATGCAAAGGCTCTTGTTGATTCCTATGGTCAGAAGCAATGTGCTCCAAGAGTCCCTGAGCCTAGATGTGACCATCATCCTTGAAAGTCCCAGAGTCTGGCAGCTCCTCTGCCCTCTTGCTAAGGGACTCACAGTTTGGAAATGGAAGCCCCCAGGTATAAGCTGGAGGCAGGGCTAAGAGTATTCACAGCATAAACAAATGGTGACAAGAAATTCTATTCACTCTCCACAAATTTGGAGCTGGGGGTAGTAGAGGTTCCCAAGGCAATGACCACATGGACAAAGTGAGGGAAGAAGAAACACTCATGCACAGAGACCCTGGTGTTGCAGAGACGGTGCTGGAGAATAACCTTGAAGAATGGGAATCACAAGCAGCCAGAACAGCTCCCGAGGGGAAGCCTGACTGGGGAGGTACCAGGTGGGTCAGTACCTGCACCTTCTGACTTCTCAATTTACCCTCCCTAAGGCGACATCATCATACCTACCCAGATGAAAAGACAGATGTGCTTGATGGACTGCATCCACATCCCCTGATGACCCCATGCTTTCTGGGGCCAGAGAACAGAAAAGAAATGGCTGTGTTTGTGGATTATGCCAATCCCCATAAGATTTCTAGGGACACCTTGAAATGTCAGGAGGGGCTTTGGTACCACTCTAGAACAAGGTTTGTCAACCTCAGCTCTGCAGAATTTTGGAGCCAGGAAAGTCTTGGTTGGGTGGTTGCCCTGTGCATTGGGGGTGTTTAGTACCATCCCTAATTCTTCCTGCTAAGTGACAGTGTGCCCCCATCCCCTGCCCCCTAACTGTGACAACCAAACAGCACCCAGAAGGCAAAAATCCACCCTAGTCAAAAACGACTGCTCTACAGGAAGGCCAAAGACTGAGCCGGTGGATAGGAACAGTGGCTTGGGGTTGCAGGGAAATCAGGTCTCACGAAACATAAGAAATCACTGATTTGCTGTCAGCTGGGAAGTTGCACAAAGAAGACAGTTTGGAAGGTCTGCAGCAAAGAAATCGTGTTGAAAGGAAGATGCGGGTTTAGCACAA
Source organism: Spermophilus citellus (assembly GCF_964194105.1). NCBI lineage: Eukaryota > Metazoa > Chordata > Mammalia > Rodentia > Sciuridae > Spermophilus > Spermophilus citellus. The sequence goes on from NC_138200.1 coordinate 62,403,249, forward strand.
CCCTGGGGAGAGAAATCTCCAAAGCTGCTCCCTGTGTTCTAGTTGGCAGTGGAGTGTTTGCAGAGCTGACAGGAGGCCTGGGATTTATGCACAAAGTTTCTCAATTTCCAAAAGGACTGAGAGAAAACCTTCATCTCTTACTGGTACACTTGGAAATAAAAGCAAACGGGGAAAGGAGACAGGTATCAGTTGTAGAAGCCAGCATCCATTCTCTCTCTCTCTCTCTCCCCCATTCTTTCTCTTTGTGGCACTGGAGATTGAACCCAAGGGTGCTTTATCACTGAGCCACATCCCCATAATTTCTTATTTCTTGGAGACAGTGTCTCACTAAGTTGCTTAGGGCCTAGCTAAGTTGCTGAGGCTGGCTCTGAACTGGAGATCCTCCTGCCTCAGCCTTCAGAATGGCTGGGATTACAGGCGTGCACCACCATGCCCAACTCAAGCCTATATTATCTATCCCAGCAACTTTTCTATGATGCACATTTTGGGAATCAAGATTCATTCCCACAACAAGGATGGCCTCATGACTAAGGAAGTTTGTGGGTCAAGAGGATGCCTAGGGATCAGGGTGGGCTGGGCACAAGAAGAATGATGAGCAGGGACTACTAGCAACTACAGTGGTCTGAGGTTTGGTGTGAAGGATCTTCTAGGCCCACGGCAATCAATTGACAGTGTCTATGTGACATGTATTGAGAAAACTGTGTCTCCATTCAACAGGGGAAAAGAAGCCAGATTTGATTAGTGATGTCTACCTTGGACTTGTCAAGGGGAAATAGTGAATTTAAAGTTTCTTAGACTGCATGCCATCACAACTCTGGTTAAATGAATGAGAAAATGTCTCTTATGTTTAATTTTGCCAAAGAACCACTTAAAAGGCATAGTTTCCTACTATTTATGGCATACATAAATAAAATTTCAATAATTCATTGTTTGAATTGTTTGAGGGCACATTCCTTTATTTAGTAATATATTTACTTTCTTTGCATTTCTACTGAGTCTATAATGTGTGCCAGGTCCTGTGCTAGGGTGGCAAATATATATAATGTGGAATTCATGGCTTTGTGTGAGTCAAAAATCCAATGAATATGCAAAGAGATCAAAGGGTAACTATAAATTGCAGCCAGTCATCTGAAGGAAAGGCATGTTTTGGTTAGTTTACCATCACTGTGTCAAAATACCTGAGAAAAATCAACTTACAGGAGGAAAGATTTATTTTAGTCGCATGGTTTCAGAGGTTTCAGGCCATGTTTGGCTGGCTCCATTGCTTTTAGTTCTGTGCTGAGGCTGAACATCATGGCGGGAGCACGTGGAGGAACAGAACTGCTCACCTCAGGGGCTGGAATCAAAATATACCCTTCAAAGGCACACTGCCAGTGACCTGCTTCCTCCAAACAGGGCTCCTGTCCTCGAGTTTCCACCGTCTCCCAGTCCCCTGTTAACCTAGGAACCCATCAGTGGGTGTCAGTGGGGTGACCCTCATGATCCCATCTCCTCCCCAAAGTGCCACCTCTGAACGCTGCTGTGAACCTTCAACACAGGAGGTTTGGGGCACAGTCCTGTGTGAACCATGACAGATGCTAAGAGGATAAGAAGGGCTATTTCGTGTGGGACTTGAAGGACTAGTGTCAGCCACATGAAGAGCAGGGTAGGGAGACCAGCAGGGTGGCTATCCTGGGGTGGGAGTGAGGTTGGTGTGTTCTAGAAGCAGAAAGGGGCCAGGGGATGGACAGAGATGGAATAGGGGTGGTCCTGGGTGTGCTTTCAGAGAGGCTCAGGAGTCAGGTCACAAAGGCTTTTGGTTTCCTTGCTCAAGGGACAGTGGCAATAAACAGCGAGCCCCTGGAGGACAGGAGTACTGTGCATTCTGTCCACTCCTCGGTCCCTCAGGCCTCATCTAGTTCCGGAACATACTAGACCCCCTGAGCATATGTGGTGAGGACAAAGAACTCAGAGGAGAACTCTGTGTGGACGTCTTGAGCATCTGCTGTGCTGGGTACCTTGAACAATCTCATTTAGCCACCCAATTATTCCATGAGGAAGATATCATAGTCATTTATACAAGCAAACACAGGGGACCCAGAGAGGTGAGGAAACGTCCCAGAGATGGGGAACCATTAAGCAGCAGAGCCAGGATTCAGTATGAGTCTCTGCTTCTTCACGAGGAAAATGGTAGTGCTCCCAGTCAGAAGCACAGAGCGAGAGCTTGCATCTGCTGCTCTCTGCAGAGCAGTGCCCCTCAGGCTAACTGCTGGCTCCATTCGTACCCCAGGCCCCCCTCTGCACAGCCAGGATCGTTCCTGCCCTGCTGTCTCATTGGATCAGTTTGGAGAACAAACAGGAGAACCCACGAGAACACTTCTTGACCCAGTGGCGATTCCTGAAATCTGTTCAGGCTTGGTAGTTTGTGGTGATCTCATTCAGGTCAGTTTTGTTTTCAGTGTGCCGGGAGGTGAGCAAAATCTGAAAAGGTTTTCCATCTCTTAGGAAATAGTTTTACTTAACTTCTGAAAGTCTGTTATGACACAAACCCAACTGACTCACTTGGAAAGCTCTGAAGGATTCGGATCAACCTCTGACTCGGACACAAATCCCACCTTCAGACATCCTTTCAGACCAAGTCTCAGAATCTCTGGCATGTCTTGAGTGACGACGGAAGGCCCTACCTTCCACAAAGGACAGAAGAGGTGCCGAAACCTGGGCTTTCTCTGTGGTTGGAGCCCAAGTCAAATCCCAGCCTGAGGTTTGGAAGCAGGTACACAGGGAGAGAGAGGCAGTCATCTAGGTGCATGTGAACCCTGGCAGGATGGCCCGCTGCCTGCGTGACTCACCCTCTTCAGCCACCCCCACGCCTGTGGGAACCTGGTCTAGGAGAGGGATGTGGTTTATCTGGCTGCATAACAGGCAAAACAGAGAAGTGTCCCAAACCAGCACCTCTGGGACTAGGCAGATCTACCTGAAGGACCCCTTTGCTCCTGGTGAGAATTGTGTTTCTTTGTTTCCTTTAGAAGATCTGGTGGCTGAGGAGCAAAGAACAACAGACCACATCTGCTGATAATCTGGTCAAGACACCAGAATAGATCCAGAAGTCAAAACAGACATGTCAGCCAGATGGAGGATTTGGAGTAGTTATTTCAAACTTTGGTGGATACAATGTTACTATGAAACTGATTCACAGGAAGCCTCCTCAGCCCTGGCCCTTGAGTTTCTGATTCAGTAAGTGGTTCTGCATCAGGTACTTGCCATCACTCCTTGGAAGTATTTCCTGGTCACCATCTGCCTGGAATAGACTTATTTACTACTCTGTCAGAGCACTTTGGGAGTCTCTGACTTGGGGTGAGTAGGACACAAGGGGACGACCAAGAGCATCATCATACAAGTGACCCAATCAGCCAGCGAGGAGGCAGATGTAGGCAAAACCCTTATGTTGACATGTGATCCCCTGGATTACCTATAAATAATTTTCTTTTTTCATTCTGGAGTAGAAAAAAATATTTTGTCACTTCTTTTCTTTCTCCTTCTTCCTATGATTTAGATCCGAGGTCGTAAATAGCTACTATGCAAAATGGAACATCTCTGGATCTCTTTCTATTCTGGCATTTGGGTCCTGGTCTGTCAGACATGGCCAGAAGGATAGGGGCTGCATGTATCAGGGATTTCTTGGTTTCAGGTATTCCTCCTTTGAAAGTCCCAAAGAAATTCTCTGAGACAGCAGAATCATCTGTCTTAGGAAAGGCGAGGTTGTTAAAAAAAAATTATCAAATTAACCATGAAATTTCAATGTTTAACTTCACAAAGATTCTCAATCCCAGTTAATGAGGACTCCATCCCACACTGTCACTCGGGGACTCAGGCTGATAGAAACTCTACCATCTTGTTTGCTGAGCCATATGAAACACAAGGTGTCGGGGTCACCACCAGCAGAGGAGGAGAACAATGAAGGATCCCACCCATCTTGTTCCAGAAGTGACACATTTCCATTCACCTGTATCCAGTTCTCGTCTCCTTTCCAGGTACAGAAGGTTCCCTTTGAGCCACCCTCCGCAAGTAGTTCTGCCAACACATTGTGAGCAGTACTGACCCCTCCCAAGCAGCCAGAGTTGAGCACTTGGCCCAGCTCATGCCATAAACCATTTACTAAATACAATTTACTAAGACTTAATGTAAGTATTGATAGGTCAGCTTTTTAAGATCACCTAAGGGCTTCAATTGAAATGCCTCTGCCCTTTTACTATTAAGGTTGACATTTGAGGTTGCCTTTAGCTGGACAATCTTTATCAAGTTAGGAAAGGGTCCTGTGCTTTCTTAACTTCTGAAGCAAACACATAGTAACTTTGTCATAAAAAATAAAAACAGAACTGAAAAGATACAGACAGGAAAACTTTTCAATATAGCACCTGGAAAAGTGCAGTGTGGTTCTGCTCTTGGCTGCCAAAGCCTGCAGCTAACTTATTGGAGAAGTATTTGCCCAGTGTAGCTGGAAACCTGTCTGCTGGAGCCAGTTGGGATCTTCTTCCCTTTCACTAATGTGTCATGTTTGGATTTCCTCCTAGAGTTCATGTTGACCCTTACTTGAATGGCTACTGCTTCCTGGTAACAGAGGAAAATCCTAAATTGCAGAGAATGCCCAGCTTTGCCCCAACCGATGTTCAATTTTTAAATACCAGACAATCTCAGTCTCTCCCTCCCTTCCTCCCTCACCCTCCCCACCTTTGTTTATTGCTTCCTAATACTCTCACACTTGTGTACAATCTGTTCTTGCATGTATTCATGCAATGCCAAAGAATCATGATGTGACTTTTCCCCACTTCTAGATAAAGGCCTTTGGATATGTTCAATAAAATGCCTCTACACATGCAATGTCAAAACACCTTCTTCCCTCTGTTTTGGTAAATAAGAGTATTTTTCAGGTCAAGTTCTACCTCGAATGCTGTCCTCAGAGTCCTTTTCTCTGTCTCCTCTTTTCTTGTTTCTCCAGCATTAGGAGCTGGAGCTGAGAGCTCACATTTGCAACAGACAGGCTGGCGTTGGGTGTGAACCAGGCAGCCACAAGAAAAGCAGGATTGCTGCTGCTGTGGTTTCCCAGGCTCTACCTGACAGTGTCCTGACCTGCCTCCCCCTTGGCCAGGCTCCCAGGTGCCATGCTTGGCCCTGGTGCCAGTGGGGACCAGAGACAGTGTTGTAGAATGAGCAAAGTAGACTTCCTGGTTTGGTGAGAGCTCAGTGTTCTGGATGCAAATAGGAACCATGAGTTTATTAGTTGCATGACATGCAATAAGTGAATTAATCCTCAGGAGTTCATTGCACTCCTATGCAAAATGGTGACAAGACCTTGTTGTATTAAGTGAGATATTATGCAAAATTTCTAAGGATCTCAGGAATGGATGCTTCCTAGCCAGACTTAGTGGCACATGTCAGTAATCCCAGCTACTCCGGAGGTTGAGGATGGAGGATTGCAAGTTTGAGGCCAGCCTGGACAATGTATCGAAGACCTGTCTCAATGTCTCAATGTAGCGAGACCCTGTCTCAAAATAGAATAAAACCAGTTGCAGATATAGCTCAGTTGTAGAGCACTTGCCTAGCATGCACCAGACCCTGGGTTCCATCCCTAGTACTGGAAAAGAGAAATAAATGAATACTTCCTAAAAGGGGCTGATTGAACTGATTGGCTATAAGATATTTCCCATCTACTGTGAAAAGTTTAGAGCAAACAAAAAAATCAGTCTGTCTAGTAACTAAATAATCAACCATCAATGAACAGGGAAAAAGTAAAACCTAGACTCAGCTAAAGGAAAAAAAAATAGATGAGATAGCACATATTTACCTCTTCAGATGAGCGCCCCCACTTTCTAAATCAACCCAGAAGGCCTTTTATTTGCTAATGGATCAACTCCAAAGCACGTGCCCTGGGAAATCACGATATGCCTAATCATTTTAGCAATAATCCCTGAAAAATTGGTCATTACTGGAAGTGACCAACCATTTGGTTGTAACAGCCTGAAGCAAGATTATTAACAGCAAATGTGAAGACGATTATTTTAGCAAATTGCCACTGACTGGTAAATTCAGAACACAAAGGCCTCATGTCTGGCTGAAGTCCCTGGGAAATCCTCTTACGGCCACAGTAAATGCAGCTGCTTAGGATGTAAAAGCTGTTTAGGTCCATTTTCTCTCTGTTTAGGACAGAAAGAGAACAGTCACAGACAGAGATGGTGGGACTGTAGGTGGGATGAGGTAGAGGATGCTAGGGAAAAGTCTGTGTTTCCTGTTTGCTGAGCCAAAGGGAAGTCCACGAGATTACAAGACTCGATGTGAACATAGAAATGTAATCCACCATCAGTAAAATTCTTATACCTGTGAATTAGCTCCATGTTTTTTGTTTGCAAGAGATAGGAGGCTTAGCCCAAACCAATTTAAACAATAATAGAACAGTTGGGTTCATTTCGGTGGAACAGGGCTAGCTTCAGGCCTGGCTTGACCAAGGGTGTCATTGGTGGTGCCTGGACTTCATCAGTAGGGGTCCACAGTGGGGGAAAGAGGGCTGAGAGTTGCTGCACTCCAGGAGACCCAGCGAAGGCCCCACCCTCTCTAATCTGGGTTCTATCTTCAGCACCAAACCAATCACAGTGCCTGGGGGGAGGGGTGCAATGAACTAAAGGAACAAGCTGCAGCCACAGGGCAGAGACATCCTGGAGGAGGTGAATGGAGAGAGGGGAGAAATGGGCTCCTCAGGAAGAGTTTCTGAGTGTGCTAACAAAAAGAGGGGGCTGGAAGGAGGACAGGAGCGCCCCCCCCCCACACCTCAAAACAGAAATGCCCATCAAAGTGTCAGGATTTAACCCCTATTAATCATTATGAGGCAAAAGCCTGAGTTCTTGAGGTCAGACCAACGTGAGATGAGGCCGAGTGTGGGCATAAAATGGCATGCACCTCACAACCCTCGCACCCTGGAAGGCAGGGAGGCATGCTTCTGTTTGCAAGAGGAACAAGGCTCAAACCCAACCGATTTAAACAAAGATGGGCTCTTTGGGCCCATTTCAATGGAAAGTCCTGAGAGGGGGCCTTCAGGTCCAGTCCCACTGGCCAGGGCACGCTGGCTTGGAAGAGCTCTGTGACAGAGACCCTGGCAGTCGCTCTTCATGTCTCTGTCAGTGAAAAGAAAGAAGGGAAAAGTGGCCTGTCCAGGGAGCACTTCCACAGCACTGCAGCCCAGGGCTCCCGAGGGGTTCAATGCCGGGCTCTCGCCTCCTGCTGATGCCTGACTGGGACTTTTCAAACTTGAGCGCTCCCAGGGTGCCACGTCACAGCCTTCCTTGTTCCCTTTTGCAAGCTCCCTGCAGGCAGGGATGAGGCCGAGGACAGGGGTAAAGGTCCAGCGCGCGCACATCCCCAACATGCTCTCAGGATGCTCGTGGCTAACTGTCTGGACACAGGCTCAAACTCATCCTCCAAGAGGCTTCTGGGTGGGGCCCCTCCACCCATCAATCACAGAAGAGCCCTGGAGCAAACTCTGCCTGTCATTTCTAACCTAGCGGGTTCACCATCCCACTCTCGTCCCGTCCCAGTGAAATCCTTTGTGTGCTACGGCCACAGCATGGCACCCAGTGAAGCCTGTGGCTCAGAGTCAACCACAGCCACCATCTACTATCAGAGGCGGACCAGGGGACCAGGGCTTCAGTGCAAGTTGGGCCTGGAGGTCAATCCTGGGAAACAGGTAGGAGAGTGGGGAGGCAGGAGGAAAGAAATACAGTGAACCAAAAAAACTCCAAGTCAAGAGAGGGCACTGCAGGTACGAGGAGCTGACCCTCTGGGGACCCTGGGACCTTGTGTAGAACAGGCAAGGACTCTCAACACTAAGGATCAGGGGCTTTCCTCCAGCTCTGGCCCAGGGTGATCCTCAGAAACAGGCAGAGTGGGCTTGACTGTCCAGAAGAAGCTCCTGGGCAGAGAAACACAGGAGCAGGCCATGGGAGATCAGCCTGGGGATGTTCAGTGCATTGGAGGGGTGTGGGCAGGGCCCCAGGGACAGCTGCTGTCCACCACCTCTCACTGGGCTTATGAAACTGGTGACATCCTCTATTTTTCTAGCTTCCTATTCTCCTCTCTCAGGGAGGAAGTCAGCACCTGTATGGGTTGTTCTTCGGCTCAGCAGAATGGTGTTGGCTGAGCCTGCTCCTGTGGTGGTGGTGGGGGGGGGCAGGAGAGCTGTTTCCCCCGTATCTCGTACTTTGGCAAAGTCAAAGGCCAAACTGGATCTGATAGGACTTCTAGGAGGGGGGCGAACACCTTCTCCAACCTGGGAGGGAATGTCCACTTACAGCCAACGACACAGCAGACCCCTGACCTCAGACACAAAAGCAGAGAGAGGAGCCCCTCCCGGCCACAGCCTGCACTGGGGCTTCGCTATTTAATCGGATTTAGTCTCCATTCTGTTTATCGAAGGCTGGAGGGAAACGAGGGGAATGGTGGAAATGTCCACCCAACTGTAAGAAGAAAGGCCCTGAGAAGTGGAGTGAGGGGTGTGGCGGGAAGCCAGGAACAGCCACTTCCCACCTTCACGGTCGGTCACCTCATCACCTCACCAGGCTCCCAGCACCTGTGTCCATCCAGACGGTGGCATCGGCCCAGGTCCACACGCCTGTGGAACTCTGCCTGAGCTCCTTCCCCTGCCTGGTCCGTGGGTAGGAAGCACTGACAGGGTCACCAACACTGTGGACTCCAAGAGCCAGGAAGGGTGCTGATCTCTGTGGGTTCAGGTTGCAAGGGACATTTCTGGGAGAACACGGATTTGGGCTGGGGAACTTGAAACTCCCCGGGATTTAGACCCACGGTGGGGGAGGGCGGTGAGTTTAGTGCCAGAGGTGGGGTGGGCTGAGGGGTCTGTCCAGAGGGCCGCTCCAAGGCAAGAGGAGAGGGGCAAAGGAAAGCAGTGGGCCAGGAGGACACGGCAGGATACGGGTGGACAGTCAAGTCCCCCCATAGGCACGGGGGAGCTGCCAAAGTCATCAAGGATCTGGAACACGTGGGATTTCAGGGAGATTACCTTGGCCAAGGTGTGACGGGTCACTTGCGTGCAGAGCAGAGAACCCCACCGGGAGGCCGAAGGTGTTCTGCTGGGCTTTGACTAACCCCCAGCATGGTCAGCCTGTGTTGGGGACATTCCCTGGGCCTGGCAGGATTCTGTGTTCTTTTCATGTAACTCATTTAATCCTTAAAATGGCCTCATTAGATAAACACTCTTATCTCAGTTTTTTTTTTTCCAGATGGGAAAACTAAGGCAGTGAGAGGTCAAGTCCCTTGCTCAAGGTCACACCATCATCACATGACAGGCCAGGATTCAAGAAGGCAGGCAGTCCATCCCCAGAGCATACTGTCACCACAACACTGAAACACACAGCCCTGGATTCGAACCCAGCACTTGAACATACCAGCCTTAAGAGTTTGAGAGATTCACCTCTGAATCTTGGGGTCCTTATCCATCCGCTGGTAGAACCTTCTCAGGCCTCAGGCCTGTGGTATGTAAATGCCAGTGAAGCACCTTGCATGCTCAAATTGCCCTTCTGTTTCAATGTGATTGAAGTGTATCCCTGTTCCATTTAATGACAATGTATCATTGAGAAAGCAGAGGCCTTGGGTCCCCCAGCTGGAGAGGGTGGGGAGGAGGATGCCACCTGGGGCGGAGCAGCCTTGCCCCCTGAATGCAACCTGCCCCCCCTTCCCTTCATCCAGTTCATTTAAGGTCTCCACCCTGTGGAAGCGCTGCGGATCTGGGATCCGTGGCAGGGAACTCAGCAGCATTTGTTCTCCAGCCCAAGAATAAACAGAGAACGCAGCGCTCCCGTCCTCAGAAGTGCATTTACAGTACTCGAAACAGATGAATTCTCTCTGTTTGCATTAATCGCATGACTATTTGGTCCAATTATTCTTACCACTTCAGCAATCATGGTGTGCTTGTTCAAGAAGAAAGAAATAACAACAGCTTATCTTGTCGAGAGCAAAGAACAAACAGTGAAAAATCAGGGTCCGCTCCTAAATGCGACACTTGCTGTCATTGTGCTAAAGAGATGATTCATGTTCTCATAGCAACTCGTGAAAGAGAAAAGAGAGAGGGGGTTCTGAAAGGGATTCAGTTGCAATGGTTAAAAACCTTTTCAAAATCAGTCCAAATGGAGATAAAACTCTATTTTTATCACCGACTCAACTCTGCCTGCCCCCACCCCAATCTTATCTTCTCATAGTGACTGATTTACATAGGTTTAAATAATTCTTTCAAGTAACACATTTCACTCCAATAGGGTGATGGACAAAGCCTTTAATGCTGTCCCATCACCTCTCCCTCTGGAGCCCTTGGGACTGCTAATGTTTCAGGGAACACTCAGCAGAAGAGCCACCAGGCAGCTTTGGGCAGGGAGCAGAGGCAGTGGAAGGTCCCCCTTTTGGTCACGTCAGGCCATCAGTGGTGCCTGAGCCTGGGACAGCTCGCTCTCATCCTCCTCGTCTGACCTTTCCCACAATCAGATCTGGCAACCAACAAGAACCTAAGGGAAATTGCGATGTTTTTCATAGATTTGGTCTTGAACCAACATGAAGGCCATTTCCTGACCTGTTCCTGAAACCCCAGCTCTTGACTTCCTGCATCACCTCTTGGTGAGTCCCTGGATGGGACAATGTCCTTTGCTCAGACACTGAGACTTGGTCCTCTCCTTAGCAGTATCTCCTCTGGCCACCTTCACGTGACTTAAATCTTGATCCAGCCAGTTGCCAAGAGCATACTGCGGCCCCAGCCAATGAGGGGTGCCTACGTGTCACAAACAGGGATCTTAAGTGGGGGCTTGAGTCCCTTTAGCCTTCCATATCTGATGGGACCGTGACCATAGAGCAATGGCTGAATGACCCAAATCCACATGGGAAGGCCCCTCACTCTCCACCCACCAGTCATCTGGCCATGGGTTGTAGAACAGCCTAATTGATGTTTTATTTGTTAGCAATAATTAAGTGAGAAATTTGGTCCCTTCATGTGTTTGAACCCAGAAGGAACAAGAAGAAGCCAGGAGACAGTTGGCAAGCTGTGGGAACCAACTCTAGAAGAATCATTGAGCATCTGTAAAGAGTTATTTTATCATTAGCAAGTGAGACTCTCTTGCAGGTTCTGAGGCTTAACAAAGAGCTGTTTTATGGTAATGTGGCAGTTTACACATGCAAGGGGTCACTGCTGCACAAAAGATCTACTTGCTTGACAAAGTAACAAGCATTTATTTATTGATGCACCCAAAACTAGAGTTCCCTGCTACAGGCATGAGATGAATAAGTGAGCCTCTTCCCATCTTGATGCACAGTTTTAAAGTAGAGACAAAGAAAAACCCCAAATTATAATAAAGTAACAAAATCAGCATATACATAAATACAGAGTACAGATATAACATAGGCAGTTTAAGTACAGTATTCGACAAGAATTGACACCCGAGGAGGACATCCCTGAGAAGATGATGTCTAAGAAAGGTTTTGAAGGATGAATAGGAGCTTGCCAAATGAGCAAAGAGAATGGAAGTATTTCCCAGGTAGAGAAAACCAATTGACAAGGGCTAGTACCCGACACACAGACACAGGACAAACCGCATGTCAGGCTTGGAGTTGTTTTTTTGTTTTATTTGTAATTCAGCATTGCTAAATTACACAATGTTGGGGAATTAGGGAAGGATTCTCAAAGATGTTTCAGACCTCGCTTTATTTTGTAGAGGATCTGGAACCACCGAAGTGGATGCAGAAGGTGTGCAAGAAGAAGAGTCTTAAAATTCACAGGTGTAGACCTGGTGGAGCAGCGAGACCACTCATCAGGACGCGTTTGCCGAATCACTGTTACGTGGTCACCAAGATTTTGCTAAACATTCGGATATACAAATAAAGCCCAAAAAATGAAGTCCATTTCTCAAGGAAAAATACAGGATCTAACGTCATCATCGACGGCGATGCTTACTCAAGAGCTGCTGAGGTCCAGAGTGTGTTCCATGAGCTCCACAGGAGCTGTCCCACCAAGCCCCGCTCCCTGACAGCTGGAATCAGCAGCACCCACGTTTATAGGCAGGACACTGAGGCAGGTGAATGAAGGAAACTCCCAGGATCCTGTAGCTAGTCAGAAGCTCGGGAAACGCTGGAACTGAACCTGGGATGATGAATGAGTTTGGAATGGATGCTGATTCCACATGGACCCTGACTCTCCCAAGAAAGAATTGAAACAAATTGATTTTCAAGCTCATTCCACTTCTGCCCTGAGCCCCTTCTTCCCAGGACTGTGTGCTGTGCTGGTGGCTCCCGCTGGGTCACACACACGCTGCCCCTTGGGAATGGCCTTTTATCTGACTTTCTATGCTTCATCCAAGACGAAGTCTCCAGGCTTTCCTGACCCCGCTCCGTACCTCCCCTCTACTTTCCATGTTCTCCAGACTCACTGCACCATCAGCCTTGTGTGATCGCCATGGCCCGCGGAGCCAGCCTGAGCCCTCCCGCTCCCCTAGAAGAGCTCCTATCACCCTAGGGACCACCCCTGATTTTAGTCCCTGCAAAAAGTTAAATGGTGACAGAGTCTCATAATAGAAAATCATGAAAACTGAGAAATAAATGTCACCCCCTTCACCCTCACTTTAACACATTTCAACAGTTAATCTCCATTTCTCTTTCATAACATTTATAGTTGAATAAAATATATACGCCTAATAAAAGTTGAAAAATCCAAATGAGTCTTTTCCTCTCCTTCTCTTTCCTCCTTCCCGCCCTTCCTTTCTATGTATATGAAAACCTGGTCACATACACACAGGGCTCAGCTGTGACAGACACAGAGGCTGCTACACAGCCCTTTCTCCCTTCCTGTTGTTAATAGGACCCCTGATATTTTTAGACACTAACGTGCAGATCACAGGAGATGAATCAGGACTCACCCAAGCCAAAAACGTAACTCTACTCCCCTTTGTCGGAGCTGGCTTACTCTTGCAGCCCAAGGTAGACCATGGGCTCTGATTCTTGCCAGCAGAATGTCACAAAGTCTGCTGGAGAATTTTGGGAAGGTTTGGATCTTCCTGATGAGAAAAGATCTTTCTTACCCTTTCTTACCCTGTTTTCTGCCTTTGAATGCAGGGAAGGGTGCTACCCAAGATGGCAGCCATCTTGTGACTACGAGGCAGATATTCGAAAAAGAAAAGCAAACAGCATGCAGGTGGCATAGCAAAGTTTTAGGAAAAAAAATGGGGAGTTCTTGGTGACATCATGGGTCACTGAACCAGCCTACCTCCAATCTTCTCATGTGTAATTAAATATATTCTAATGTTACAGTAGTCTCCCTTTATTTTCTCTATTTTCACTCTTCCTTCTATAAAGTCTAAACTCTCTTCAAGATTATTCAGGGATATTCACATTTGGACTCTGATTTCTAGCCTTATCTCCGTGTGCCAACTGAATACAACCAACCCCAAGCCATGGACTGTCTACATGATTCTCCTCATCTATCTCAGCTCATTTAATACTACCCAGATGCAAGGTCTCCCCTCAAACTTTCTTTGGCTTCTCGACCCAAATATAAAGTCAGGTTTCCCACTCGTTTTTAAATTTCTTTGAAGCATCAAGTAGTTTCCTATTGACAAAACGTGAACACAGCACAGAGTTTTCTTGAGCTCCAGACCCAGCTTCCCTCTGCTGTCACCTTATGCTGACGCAGTACATTTGTTAGGACAGTGCAGGGCCATGCTGAGCTCTTAAACAAGGCCCGTGCTCCACTCGGCCTTCCTTGGTTTTTTCTTTTTGCAGATCCAGGGTCCCACGTGACATTCAGCCTCATGGCTCCCGGGGCCTCTCTGGCTGTGGCAGCTTCTTAGAGTTTCTTTCTTCTGGTGAACCTGCCTGCTTTGCAGAGGGCTGAGGAGGTGCCTTACGGAATGTCCCAGGCCGGGATCTGTCTGAGGCTTTTCTCATGGCTGGGCTGGGTTATGGGTTTGGAAGAGGAGGACCCAGGGACAGTTCCATTTTCTTCACATGATGCCAAAGGTATCAATACCACTGGGGGTGCTGACCTTGTGGGCTGGCCGTGGTGAGCTCCTCCCGTCCCTTCACGGTGACATCACCTTCCCCTCTTTCCACGGAGCATTCCCTGGAAGCGTATCTTTCCACAGCCTGCACTCAGGGTCCCCAACTCTTTCTGCAGCTCCTTTGTGGCACTCCTTGAAGTTGCTCATCTGTAAAATGGGACAACAGCAGCAGCTATAGCACAGGATCGGTGTGAGCATAAAGGAACCATCAGCCACGTGGCAGGTGGTACGTAAGTGCCACTGTGCATCAGAAAATCACCTTCTAATATAACGTGCCTCACTCGATGGCCACCTCACAGTAGGTGTCTGCATAGTTATTTTGACATAATTTGGGCATAATTGAGGATGGGTTATTTCCTCATATTCCTAGGCTCCTGATGGACCTTAAATGAGACTGGGTTACACAGTAGGACAGGTCTGCTGTGCCGTTGGATGGGCCTCCTTCAGGGGTGCACTGCCTGCCCCAGTGCTAGAGGATTCAGGGCTGAGCCCCACCTCTCCGGGCAGCCCCAAGCCAAGCTTGAATCCAGGCTGCTCCGTGCTTCCCTGCGATAAGCTCGTACCTCTGGATGCTACTTACTCTGACAGCTCTGACCCTGGAGAAATCGCCTCGTCCTGTGAGCCTGAAAACTCAAGGAGGTGGGTCACTTCTGTGTTCCCAAGGGTCCTCAGGGCCCAACAGTGTGGGTCTTCAATAAGCCACCGACGGAAAGCTAAACATGTGACGTGGCCCTGGATCCTGAAGCAGGCCACTGTTGTCCTAGAGTCTGCTTGTTCTCTGCCTGTGACACCCAAACAGTACCATCCCAAACAGGCCTTCAATACCAGGGCTGGCTTAGCGCTACCAAGACAAGATCCCCAGGCAGCCAGGGTGTGCCCCCAGCACTTCCCTAGCCTCACACCCATCCAGCGACCCTGGCTCCGAGGGACCTGATGCTCTAAACCCAACATCTGAGTCTCTCTTCCGTGACACGGAGCAGGGTTACCAACCTCAGCACTACCGACATTTGGGCCACACAATCCTTTGTCCCAAGCATCACAGGGTGGCTACCAGCTTCCTTGGTTGGGATCCCCAGGGGTCTGGTAGCATTTTTCAGTTTTGACACCCAAAAAAACATCTGCAGACATTGCCAAATGTCACGGAGGGGGGGTGGGGGGTGGGGGGGGGTAAAATCATCCCCAGCTGAAAACCCTGGATGTAAACACAACCAACGTGCCTTCGAGGCCCCTCATCTCCTGTGACCTCATGCGCTCCTTTGCTGACCACTGGAATGCTGGGAGACAAGACCAGGGATCGACCTCCCCCTGCCTCAGTTCTCGGTGCTGGAGCCTGGCAGAATACCCTGTTCCTGCCGCGGGGAGGACAGGCAGGACTGTTCCAGACACCTCCTCCTCTGTGGGATCAGGATGTTGCATTCTGGGTGTGCTCTAGGAACTTTGCAAAATATGAGAGGGCAGGGGAAGAGCTGCGTCACCAAGACCATTGGGGACCCATCCTCCTACAACAGTTGATAACACTGTTTGAAATTTGCTAAGAAAATAGATTTTTGTACAGCTGGTAACTCTGTGGGGTGATGGGTGTGTTAATTACAGGGAGGTGACAACCGGTTCACAATGTATACATACATCAAAATTTCACAGGACTTACCTTCAGCATATACGATTTTTGGTTGTCATTGGTAAAAGCTGGGGTGAAAGCGAGGCTCTGTCCCAGCGTTTGTTAAAGTGAGGCAGCTGAACCTCCACCTCACCCCCAGGTTCTGCTTCCCATCTGGGGAACCAGGATCAACGTTTTCTATGCTTTTTCAGGAGCCTTGAATCTTTCCAATGCAATTGATTTTAAAAAGCTGGAGTGCTGTTCTCTCTGGAATAACACAGGACATCCAAGGGTTTCTGAGAATAATGAAGCAAGGTAGGACATGGCCCAGAAGCTCTGGATGTGAGGATGCAGCAGGAAGAGGTCTGACTGTGGGACCTCAGTCTCTTAGCTGTAAAGTGAGCTCACCCTTACGGGGTGACTGTGAGGATGGGGAGGGCTGCGTGTCCCAGCCACGTGGTCTGGATGGGAGCTCAGCTGGCAGTGTCAGTGTGAGTGGCCTGACCAGGGCACGTGGTTTCCTAAGGTTGTGCACGAAGGCAGCCCAGAGCCCTGCAAGGACTCCCCAGCAGAGTTCAGCCACTGACCAGGAGAACTCAGGCAACCTTCTCTCTGTGGAAACAGATAACTACCTGATTCCTGGCAAACTCCATTTCTCCAGGAAGCCCTGGCATCCCAGAACAGAAGTCCTGTGCTTTTGTACCCAATGAGGTCAGAGGCTTCCTTTTCAGCTATCCAATCTGTCCCTTCACCGTCACATGCAGATTTAGTCCCTTTCTTGAGAGCAGCATAAGCGCCTGAGAGTGAGGGCCGATTCTGCCTGTTCAGTGCAGTATCCCCCCGTCTTAAATAATGCCTGGTGCAGTATGGACTCCAGTCCCATTCCCGGAGGGAATAAATAAGGGAATTTATTGTGTATTCAGGGTGATTTTCCTCTCTCAACTGGTTTTCCCACCTCAGAGTGGACCTGGCTGGACGGGTGGTTGAATGGGCTCTACCCAACCTCTGCTTCGTGGTGGAAATGAACAGGGGAGTAATGTGCAGAGCAAAGGGAAAAGGATCGAGGGCAGATAGCAAAGAAGGTCAAGACCAAGCATGTTAACTGCTCTGTTCTGCAGAATGTTAAGAGCCACACTCCTGTGGACTTCTGCCGGGGGCAGGGTGTGACCACCAAGTAACCACTCCTTGCTGGAATCTGGCTGTTGGAGATGCCTTGGTCTATTTTTCTAACTCCCCCAGGGTGCAAGGACTTTGAGAAAAGACCTCAGTTGAGGAGGGTAAGAAAGGAGGAAGGAGGGATGAGGAGAAAGACGGAGAAGCAAGGAAAACAGAAACAGGAGAGAGAGCATTTTTAAAAAGAGAACCTAATGTGGACAAGGAGAGAAAGAGAGGAAAAGGAGTGATCAAGAAGAAATGGAGAAGGAGAGAGGGAAGAGAGAAAGAAAAAGGAAAAGAAAAAAACACCCAGATTGCTTGGGCCCAAGCATGGGGGGAAGCCATGGTCAGACACCTAGAAACTGCCGCCCCCCCACCCCTAACCACCTGGGTCTCCAGCTGCCCACCCGCCGTGCCCTTCAGCCCACCTTCTACCTGGCCTCTCACAGAGCCCAAGGGCCCAGCAGCAAACTCAGGAAGAAGCCCCTCCTCCATCTCAAACCTGGCCAGAGGCCAGCTGGATGGCGGTGGCCTTGACCTTGGCCAGGCACCTTCTCACGAGCAACGCAGGAACGTGCTAGGGCCTGCAGGAGGCTTGCAGCGTGTCCGTCATCCGTGGGATGTCAGGTGTCCGTCATCCGTGGGACTCAGTGGAGCGTGTGCTGTTTCGGGTTTACGGCACACACCCGCGGGCTCCGGACCCAGGCCCTGAGCTGGACTTCCCCAGGACCAGCGACACACCAGCAGCTGGCAAAGAAGGGAGGCGGATGGGAGAAGGCCAGGGGAACGGCTTTCTCCACCATAAATCTGTTTACAGAGTCGGTCTCCTGGTCAGTGTGGGGAGGGGAGGCCTACAGCCCCCAAGAGTGCCTGCACTTCAATCTGATGTTTAGTCTGGCTCTGGCCAGCCCCACATGGTCAGCACAGATCATCTGACTGATGTGCCTTCGTTTCTCCACCTGATGGATGGAGTCATTGACAGTACTCAACTCCTTAGGGTTCTTTGGAAATTTAAACAAAACTGGCCATTCGTTTAACAATTATTTGTTGAATACCTACACAGCCCTCTTGGAGTTCATTCAGGGGAGGGTTATAAAAGTAATAATAATATAAATTTACTTGGGGAGAGATAATAAAAATAATAAAAAAAAATGTCATGCATACACTGTTGAGCTCAGTGCCCGGCCCATTAATGCTGGTTGTGATTAACTGAGGACCTACTATATAACAGACACTCTCATGAGGACCTACTATGTAACAGACACTCTCAGGGAATTTTGACTGTGTTCCCCTTCACCTTGAATCTTCATCCCATGCAAAGGGGTTTTCAAATGAAGATCCCGGGGCAGAAGGCTGAATCAGGCTGGTCTCCCATGGCAGTGGGCAAACCAGGGAGCTGGGGTTTGGACACAGACCTACGTAATTAAAGCCCAACTTTGCAATAATGTGTCTGAGTTGATAAAAATGTGCGTGGTGGACAATTTTGGATTTGATAGAGCAAGAGTCAACCCAATGTGCAGAGTTCTGTTTCTGCTGCTGGAGCTTTGGCTAGAATCGTGGGCTGCTGGTTTATTCCTCTTTTTGTATCCTGACTCCCAGTGCATCCTTTGCAGATTTGAAGAATTGCAGAAGAAAAAAAAATCTCTCTCTCTCTCTCTCTCTCTCTCTCTCTCTCTCTCTCTCTCTCCTTTCTCTCCTCTCTCTCCTCTCTCTCTTTTTTGGGGTTTTTGGGGAAGGGTACTGGGGATTGAATCCTGGGGTGCTTTACCATTGAGCTACATCCAGCTATATCCCCAGCCCTTTTTGGTTTTTATTTCGAGATAGGGCCTTACTAAATTGATGTGACTGACCTTGAACTTTTGATCCTCCTATCTCAGGCTTGCTCCCTACCAATCTGTCTGTTTTGTTGTTTTGGGTTTTGTTTTTATATGTAGGATCCACAAGGCTGGTGCAGGAATGCATTGGAGGAAGGAAACTGGGACCCTCTCTGAAGTCCATGCTAGCTACTGGATGTCCCCTTCTCAGACAAACCAAAGCACCATCCAGCAAGTACCGAGGGAAGTAGGAGGTCATGTTCAGCGGTGCAATTCAGGCCCCAGCAGCAGGTTCACCTGGGCAGATCCTAGATACAGCCAACGGCAAGGTCAGTGATTGGAGTCATGGGGGTGGGGGCATGGTGGAGAGGGGTGGCAGGAGGTAGGAAGCAGCTCACCACTCAGCTTTTTTGGTTAATGGGGAAAATCCCAAATCAGCTACTGTCAGATCTTGGCATAAACAACTCTTAACTATGTGAAGTTGTTATCACCACATTAGCATTTATTAAAAGCCTGTAATTATTATCCTGACTCACGGCATGTATGTGCGTGTGTGTGTGTGTGTGTGTGTGTGTGTGTGAGAGAGAGAGAGAGTCCATCGCCTAAACCCTGTTTATATGCATCCTCCTAATTCATTTTTGATCAGACTGAACAGGGGCCAAACCTCTTTAGCTAATATTGACTTTGGCTGGCTGTCAGGTGTCCGGGTCTGGAGGAACTGGAAGGGCTTGCCTGTGCTGCCTTTTTTTTTCAACTTAACCATTTGGAACCTCCCCGCAGTTAGAGCCCTACGTTCAAGCTCTGCCCTTTCCCTCATTTCTCCTTTCTCTCAACTCTCACTACATGGTCTGATTTTAGTTGTTTTTTTTTTTTTTTATTTTCTCCAATTATTTCACTTAAGCCAAATCTGCTCCTGGGCTAGATTGTAATTTCTCAGCAGAAACCAAGCATCCTTCCTCTCTTTCTTGCTGCTTTTGTTCCCTGGTGAACTTGAAGTGTTTTCCAACAAATGGATAAAACATACACACACAGAAAAAGAAATCAAGGAATGAGTAAAAAGAGAAAATAAGAGTGAAGACATAGTAAGAGCAGTAGCCTACGAGCTGGGTTAATGAGCCGTTTCTGACGGTGTCTCAGGGCCTGGGCACTTTCTCTCTGGTGTCCTCGATGACTGCTGGCCACACCTGGTAAAAAAGAGTGTTCTGAGTCTGACAGTGTCGGGACGATGCCTCTCTGACAACCGGAGCCTAGCTGCGTGACTCTCCGGTCAAGGAGGTCACCCTCCCCTCTCGTGATCCCAGGCCTCCCAGGCTCTTTGCTGTCCAGCCTCCTCAGTTTCCCACACAAACCCACTCTGTCCACCCAGGCTCACCGTATGCCTCATGGTCCAAGCCAGAATCTAGGAACCACCCTGACCCCCCTTCTCTTCCCTCCTCTGTCCCCTGTCGGAGACCTCCTCAGCCTCTCCCCTCCACCTTCTCTTGGTAACCCTGCTGATGCCTCTGGTCAGGTCCTGCCCATGGCATCATTAGAACATAGCCCCCAATTTCTCCTCCCTCTCCTCATTACCTCCTGATCCCTCCTCCACCTCAGAGCCTCTTCTGGTCAGGCCATTCTCCTGCTTAAAAGCCTTAGACAAGTCTCCCACTGGCTCAAATGTAAAGTCCTAACTTTCTCAAGCCTTCTTTTGATATCAGGATAAGGTGACCTTTCAAATAAATTCACTTCAAGGTCCAAGATGGAGTTGGGAATTTACAAATGTAAAACAACGATAACCACTAGAAAGCTTAATGAGTACTTTGCTTTATAGATTAGCGATTTCTGTGTGAACATAAAATTTCACTGTTAGTAAGCAGTTAAGTAAGTACCATTGAGAGGAGCTAAGGGATTGGGGGTGATGGAGAGAAGTAGTGAGGGGCTTGGTATATGGGGGTGACCTAGAGACTCGAGGGAATGGAGTACTGAGGATAAGTAGGGAAGAATGACAGGAAGGAACTGAAGAAAGGGGGTGTCCAAGTATGCTGCAGTCCTAATAACGGGGGCCTAGGGAGAGGAGAAGGGCCCGGAGGGCTGGGAGACTAGGAGGTAGGTCTTCACTCACGTGCACTAAGGGGCAGGGAGCAGAGGTAGGAGTACGGCAGAAATCCTGAGAAAAAGTAAGCTGCAGGTGTCCTGGGAAGGATGGAGTGTAACATGTGGCACTCCTGCCACTGGGTGTCCCCAAGTGTCCTCAGGGCATGACACAGCCTAAGAAGGGTAATAGGTGAGGCCACCACGATGGGACTTAACAGAAAGATGACAGCCACAGAGAAGGGAGAATGGCCCTGGGTGGACAGGAAGAGCTGTCAAGAGCTTTCAAATATTTCTGGGTGCTCGGGTGCTGCACGAAGATCAAGTCTCCCTCACCCTGAAGGTCTCAGACTCAGTGTCACTTGGCACAAGTTTCAGTCTCCCCGTCCCCTGAAGTCTGGGGCAGATAACTGATGGTAACTTGCTGTCACTCACCTCTTACAAAATCGCCCCTGACATTATTTCTCACTGCAAGTTTTCTTTATGTCCCATGGCTAGCTGGAAGGCCCATGGAGGGGAGGGGACACAACCCAGTTCTCTTGTTCCTGTGCTTTGCAGGGTCTCACAAGTCCCTAGCACTCAGCATGGCAATGACTTATCGAACAGCAAGTAGAATGAGAGCCTGGAGAAAGAAATGGAAGAGGGGACCGCGAGAAGGAGATTATTTTGGAGGAAAGTCGATATATATGTATATCAATGACTGCCTTCCATTCAGCAGAGGGCTGGGCGCTGCACCAAGTTCAGATTTGTTCCTCGATCCATCCCAACCTCCTGCTCCAACTCAGCTTCGATTACATCCACTGCTCAACTTTAATTGGGTACCTTCTTCTATCTCGTCTCGTGAACGAGGACAGAAAGTGGGCAAAGTTTCACCATCATGGCCCCATCCTAATTTACCAAGAAGGACTTGCCATCCTGGAGAAAATCCTTTTTGTTCTTACATAGTGATGTGAGGATATTTCATTTCATCCTTTATGTAGCAGATGTCTATCTCCAACCATTGTTAGAAATGAGTATCAGCTAGCAACCTAGCTTCCCTCAAAGACTGTGGGGGTTCAAGGAGGACTCAGCACCAAGCCTAGCTCAGGAGAAGGAGCTCAGGTTGCATTTTTATCCTCGTGTCAAAGCTGCCAGCATTTTTAATGGGAAATGAGGCCTGTGTCAGCCTAGGAGGTGGAGAAGGGGACATTGTGAAACTGAGAAGATATATGCATATACATAAACTGGCAGGCTGACCACATTATCTAAACTGTAGTTTTATAGCCATATTATGCACTTCATTTAAAAAAATGTTGAATATAAAAAAAATACAGAGAGATAAGGGGCTGGTAAGAGGGTAGAATCCTTGGGAGGCCCTTCTCTCCCCCTCCTATAGATACTTTCCTTGAATCTGAAACTGAAAATGCTATAGTCAGCACCAACTTAATTCCACAGTGCAATTGGGGTTATGCATTAAACCAGGCCTCTGTAGACAACTACCCAAAAAGAACTCAGAGCCTAAATGAAAACCAGACATGTGGCCGGAGCAGTTGGCACCAGCCAGGATCCCAATACATAGTAACAGTATAGATTGGAGATGAAAATTAAAAGCAGTCATTATAGTTAAATTGATGTCGTATTCACCAGCTGTTTATTCCAAAGGAAAAGAAAGGGAGTGATGTGGGAATTCTGGAGGCTGCTGGGACTACCATGCCCAGCTATTTCAGCACTTATTGAGCAGGAAGAAGGGCTGCCGACCCTCCCTTTGACTTCTAGCTAAGGATGGTGCTTTTCCATGTCTAATCTGGAACTTCTCACACTGGGGACTCCATCCAAATCTTGCAGGTTGTTTACAACATCCATATAAAGATGCTGAGCACCCACTCAGTGGAGTCTGATGAATTTACTTGCAGGTGGGACCCAGGGAGCTGGAGTTTTATCGTTCTCTGCCAGTGTTCCTAAAAGCTATTCTGGGTGGGAAATAGAGTCCCCAGCTTTTTGGTCCACTGGTAGCGGACCCCAACTACCAGACTCCAGGAGCTTGGAGTCTCCTCCCACTCCAGTTCCTTCTATGGAACTAGTCACTTCTCTGTCCCCTTCAAAGTTGGTCGCCCCTTCTGAATCACCACCATTCACCTACTTCAGTGACTATCCATTTCCATTTTCATTCTTTCACTTATCACTGTTTGAAATCACCTGTTGCTCTTCCCAGATACATTCACACTCAAATCAACACTTTAACTCCCCAGAAAACACACACTGGGAAGAATAGTTTCTGCCATATGCACCCAGTGCCGTGCACACCATTGACCCTCAATAACCAAATTCAAGAATGAACAACTGGGTGTCACACAGAAAAGGGGAAGAACTCTGTGGGTAGCTGGTACTCAGGTTTGAGGAACCCTTGGTCAATTCCCGGGTAGAGGAAAATGCCCAAGCTATGTGAACCCCTTGGTTCCCAATTGAAATATTTCCAGTAACACTGCATACTAGAACACCTGGGGACAGGTGGGAACTTACCATTCTGAGAACTCCATTCCCTAAAACTGGTCTCCAGCATCAGAATTTAAAAAAAAAAAATTCCCCAAGGATGTTTTGGTATATTTTCAAGTCAAGAATCAGGACTCCATGGTTGAGACAGTTTTGGGGGAAAGCACATAACAAACATCTTGAATTTCTTCATTCAAACCTCAGACCAACAATTGAGGCATTACCTGGGAGCTGGTGAGAAATGCAAGTTCCCAGGCCCCTCCCTGGGCCTATGAGTGAAAATCTGACTTGTACCAGGTGCAGGTGATTGGAGAGCTGCTCTTGGAGC
Source organism: Spermophilus citellus (assembly GCF_964194105.1). NCBI lineage: Eukaryota > Metazoa > Chordata > Mammalia > Rodentia > Sciuridae > Spermophilus > Spermophilus citellus. The sequence goes on from NC_138200.1 coordinate 62,426,751, forward strand.
TTTCCAGCTAATGTGCCTTCCTGTCAGTCATTGTAAAGCTAAGACATGGGATATTTTAAGTTGGGTGTGTCCTACTAGAATAATGCAATGCGTGTGCAAAAACATCTATTTCTTCTATGTGGTTAAGCCGAACTTCATCTCTGAAGATAGCCACCTCCTAGGTGCATATGTGTCCCATTTCCTGACAAGGGGTCTTGTACTCTGCTTTCTGCTACAAGTCTCTTTCACACCAAAATGCAAGTGACTGCCAAAAGCATGGGGAGTTTTCCACTTGAGGCAACAAAGCTTTGAGCCTTGGCCTTGCTACTTACTGACTATGAAAACCTGGGCAAGTCATGAAGTCCTCCCTGATCTTCAGGTTTGTCGTCCATAAGAAAGAAACAATAGTCTTTGCACAGCCCATCCTGCAGGGCTGCTTCGAGGATCAAATCAGATAATTTACATAAGCGAAGGGGGGTGTAATTATCATCACTGCGTTTGCATGACTCATAGGATTCTAAGTTCATAAAAGCTTTGTTTAAGGAGGATGGAGAGGTGCAGGTGTCTATGCAATTTCAGGATTGCAACAGGAAACAGTCCTTTGAAATTCGGTGCCAGAGAGTAAGCTGTTCTTTTCAAACAAACTTATGTGAATCCCTAGACTTCTTAAAAACCCCATATGATCCAAATATATTTCTTGTATTTGCCTTAGCTACAGGGGTACTTGGAGTTGAATTAGGTGGTTTGTGGAAATTGCTAACTCTTCTCTATTTTCTCTAGCAAACCATCTGAAATACTTTTTCCAAAGTAGACAAATAATAAATCAATGACAATAATAATAACAATATCAAGAAATATGAGTCACAACTCAAAACACAGATCCAGGGCATTTTGATCAGTGTTCATCTGTCTAGACCAATGCCAGCCAATAAAAATATAATATGAGCCTTTTACATAATTTGTAATGTCCTAGTAACTACAAAAAAGAACAGGTGACATTTATTTTAATGTATTTAAGGCAATATTGCCAAAACATTATTGCTTCAAAATGTGATCGATATAAAAATGACTGAGATATTTTACATTTTTTGATCATACTAAACCTTCAAAGGTTGGTATGTATTTTGGATTTATAGCTCTTCTCTGTTGGGACTGGCCACATTTCAAGTGCTCTGTAGCCACACGTGGCCATTAGAGGTCACAGCAGACAGCACAGGCTAAGACAATGTTTTGGAGGGAGAGTCGTAATAACAGCTGCCATTTATTGCAGGTCTACTTGGCGCTTTATAAGCATGTTAATTGCCTTAAGAACACCTTGCATTAGGGACTACCATCTTTCATTTGTAGATGAGAAGACAGTGATTCAGAGAAGTGAGATCATTGGTCCAAAATTGAAAAGCAGAGCTGGAATCCAAACCCAGTTCCCCAAACCAGGACCCACAATCAACATTCAACCTTGTTTTCTCATGTACTAATTTGAGAGTATCATCAGGATTAGGAGACCTCCCAGTGCAGGTCTTGCTTGTACGGCCGTCTCCAGCGGTCTCCAGGGACCCTCTGGAAGATGAGAGTGAGGCCTCCACCCACCACGAAGTAAGCTTCTCTCCACCAAACCACCGCCTTCAACCTGAGCAGCTCAGATGAGAAGTTTGGAAGAAGCAATTATGATTTTATTGCACCCGCTGTGCTGACGATTAATGCTGAGCGCGGGTAGGAAATGCACCCTCTCATTTGCTAACACGCACTATAATTATGCAAGCCTCTCCAGGTACTATAATTTAGGACTTAAAAAAGCCCCATTCCGAACAAGTAGTGCTGCACTTGTAAAACATTACAGATGTGTTATCATATAAATGAGATAGCTGTGACATGATAGCACGATAATAAATCCCCAACTTAGATTTGGAGACAAGATACGTCAAAAGCAAATCCACACTGCCACTTAATCTTCTACATAAACTGTTTATTTTTTCTGAGTCCTACAATAATACATGTCAGATGGCTTTGATAGTTTCCAGATTAATGTGTTTTCCCCCTTCAGGTCACCACAAGACTACTCATTTCATTAAATTAACTCTGCTAGTTGCAAGGTGGAAACGCGCTGCAAAACATAACTGTTTGCACCAAATTGGGAGCCGGCAAGATGGAATTAATAAATAAAACTGATTTCCCCCCATTTCCGGGGAAGGTTGGAAATGCCACTCTGAGCTGCATCTTGATTTCCCAAACTCGTGTTGGGCGCGATGAGCCCCGTGATTATGCATGCGCGGGCTGTGAGACGTGCTCACCCCAAACCATTTGTTTGATGTCAAATGGATTCCACCCTCTTGCCCGATGCCTCTGGGGTGGAGTTGGGCCTCTCCAGCCCACACCCTAATTAAAAGGAACGAATGGCACCTGCAAAAGCAAAGGCCTGTTCAATGGAGCCTCCTTCTGCTCTCCTTCCTGGGTGAAAGGCACAGCAGAGGAGCAAGCTCTTTCACACCTGTGTGAGCGCAGGAGCTTCAGCTCCCTAAGTCCTTGCCTTGCCCAAAGCCCAATTTTCAAATTGAAAAACTCTCCAAACTACCCCATCCCTCCCAATAATTTAATAAATCACCACATGGAGGCTGTGTCAATCCAGGACATCTATTTGACACTGAGAGCGAGAGTGACCACCAACCTCCAGCTTCCCAGCTCAGTAGATCAGGGGTTGACAACTTATTTTTCTACCCAGAGTCAGATAATAAATGTGCTAGATCTGGTAGACCGTGGAGGTCTCAACCAGCCAACCTTACCACCGTAGCACCAAAACAGCCATACCCAATACTCGACCCAATCAGCAGAGCTGTGTTCCAGCAAAACTTGTTGATGGGCCCTGACATCTGAATTTCATCTAATTCTTCATTATGAGCCACTCAAATATTTTTGCGTGTGTCATGAAATACTCTTCTTTAGGTTTTTTCTTCTATTTCTTTTGATGTACAAACCATTCTTCATTCGCGAGTTGTACAAAAACAGGCGTGCTCTGATCTGGCCTGTGGGCTAGAGTTGGCTGGCCCCTGGCAGAGAGGGTGTTGGTTGTGTGGCCGGGAAACAGTGCCCATTCCAACACCCAGGTCCAGCCTGCTGTCAACCAGACCTGCCCTCTGCGGTGCAGAGCCGACATCAGGTGTCCCTTCTCTCCTCTGTACCTTCTTCCCATGTCACTACTCCACTCAGAGCCCAAGAGAATTTCCCCTTGGCCTGGATTCAATCTTGAAAGAACAGAAGAGAGAACCCAAGACCCCTGAGTGCCGTTTCACACTGTAGGCAGAACGTGTGTGGAGTCAGAAGAGAAGGTTTCTGGAAATGACAACCTGGGCACTAACAGAACATGTGGCAATAGGTAGCAACTCTAAGCAATTAATTGGCACTTTCTCCTGCTGTTAACACCAAGCCTCAGATCTTTCTCAACTCAGTTACACACATGCTTCCCCCCCGCCCACACACAATGGTGTGATGCAAGCATACAGAGCAGAACCAGGTGGCCATCACACACAATTGTCCTTTCCTTTTTCTAACTAACGGAACGCAGGACACTTAGCTGAAACCACATGGTTAGTTGGATACAGGTGTCTGTGCTTCTGAGAGGAGTGAGGTTAAAGGTGCTGGGACATGGGTAGAACTGGAGATGGGACAGGAACTGGAACGAGAGGGCATATTTGCTCCCTGTTTTGAATTCTCCGGGCTTCTCCACCCCATGGAGGAGTCACTGTGGCCACTCCTACATCTGAAGAATGGTGCGCCCAGAGGAAGAAATGAGACTTGGAGAGGAGGTGACCAGCAATCGAGACCTCTGCTGAGCAGCTGGGTTGGCCTCGACCCCTCCTCATCCCATAGGAGACTAAGGACATTGTCCTAGTCCTATTCCTACTGAAATAGGTCCTCGGTCTCTCTGTCCACTCTGCCTTGTATTCAGTCCAACCTCCGAAAGGTGACCAAAGGCACCCTTTTGAAATGCAAACTTCATCTTAAAACTTTAGGACATAAAAGTACCAGATATGCCTTACTGGTGAGAGAATGGAAGGGGGAATGTCTGTGTGGTCCAGAAACCTAGAAGCTGGCCCCATGGTTTGGCGTCCACATCCCTCCCACTTTGTACCCATATTTCATCCCCTGCATACCCCACGCCTCCAGACTTCTGATTGCACTTGCTACTTTAGCTCTGACAGCTTTCTCTTCCCTGGTAAACATGTCTACCATCTTCTAAATCCAAGTCCAAGGAAATACAAATGGCTGGTATACACTGAAAATGACACTCCAGAAGACCAATGAAAATGTGAGATAACACACATCCTGCTGGAAACAGTGAGGAGATATTTGATAATACCATGCAAAGGTGGGGTCAGGAAAATCCTATTTCTGTACCTGACTGGTGAAACACAGGTGTGTGTATCGATGATACCTGGGGTGGGGAGGTTGTGGCACACTTGACACCCCAACAAATGCTTATCTCCATCTCTCCCATAGAACACTCACACTGTCCACAGGGATAGGATGCTAACAGTAGTACTGCTTATAATATGAAAAATAAAATGTGTGCCACTGACCATCCAAAAGAGAATAGGTGTACAAATTATGGACCCACACTCAAGTGACTACCCCACAGGGATCAGAAGATTGGAGGGGGTTATTTTGTTGTTGTACTGGTGGTGGTTTTTTTGAACCGGGGATTGGGCATGGGCACTCAGCCACTGAGTCAAGTCCCCAGCCCTTTTTATATTTCACTTTGAGACAAGGGCTCACTAAGTTGCTGAAGCTGGCCTTGAGCTTGTGATCCTCCTGCCTCAGCCTCTGGAGTTGCTGGGATTGTAGGCATGTGTCATAGCTCCTGGCAGACTGGAGGTTCTTGAGAGTAACAAAGCACAGGTTTACGGTGATATGCACAAAATGAGAGCTTATGTGCACATGCGCACACACATCTGACATACACGGCGACACACTGTTATCATTTCCTAGAGCAACAGACTCAAACTTTCACATCAAACTAATAATTATGGTTATCTATGATTGAGTTAAAGTGAAGGGTCTTTAAATTTATCTTTGAACTTTTAATTTTTAACAAGTGGTATTTATTTTTGGTGTTATCTTGTAACAAAATAAAACTCCAAAGAAGGAGGAGGAGGAGGAGGAGGAGGAAAGCTTAAATGTCTCTAAAACTGTCTCTAAGTGCCCCTGGCAGATCCTCTCCTCTGTCCTCCATGAGTTTTTGATTTATTTGAAGGCTCTGTCTTTCCTGTTTACCTGCCTGTCTTCCTCATTTGACCTTGACCATGAGCTCACTGGGAGCTGAGATATTTCCTGTTCACCTTTGTCAATCTGTAACATAATACTTAGTATACAGCAGGTGCTTAGCACTTGTGAGTCATACAGAGGGTCTCACCAGGAACCTTCTGAGTGAATTCATGAGGAATAGTCTATTCCTCTCCATATAGATATTATCTAGTCTAAGCAGAAGGTTGGAATAAAGTAAGCCACTCAGTTAACAACCCATGGTACCAAGGTTGATATTCACCCTGTTTGGACCAACACAGTCGTTCCAGTAGATAAAATACTACAGTACCTCTGTGCAGCCGGTAATAGTCCCCTCTGCCTCATCTCTGCTGACATGGTTTCTCCTAGGTATCCCTACAATCTATCCACTAAAGAGTTAACCTGGCCTTGCTCCAGAGTTGTGCTAGTGTGACCTTGTCCTTGGTTGCCATGTGCTGTGCAGGTCACCCAAGTGGTACAAAGAGGCAACATGATTATGGTCTTGGTACCTAGGTGTCACCTGCTGAATTCTCCTCATTCTAGGACACACTGAGGACCACTGTGACTTATCAGGACCCAGGTGCTTGAGGACAGAGTCAGGACTCAACCCCAGCTCCTTCTAACCCTATCTACCCTAGCACTGCCACAGCCTCTGCACCCAGAAGTAAAATTGATTGGAACCACGCTGGGCCACATTAGCACAGGACACTCCAGCTCTGCAATATACACCCCCCTCACCCCCAGCAGGTCACCTTCTCTTTCCCAACCTGGCTCAGCCACACTCTCCCCATGGGAGTCCAGTCTGCCCCATTCTGCTCCTCTAGGCTCCACATATCCTGCCAAGCACGTCCCTTCCCCTTTGAAGATCGCAGCGTCCCTGGGTGCACAAGGAAGCTATTGGTTCAACCATTCGGTGTATGCAGTTAAACAGAACTCTCAAAGGATGGTGCAGACCTTTGGAAAACTTCATGCAATGCCACATCTGTCCACTCCAGGGACTTGAAAGTTAGGGTGATTCTGCTTCTGTGTAGTTCCGTGAACACAACATGGAAATGCAAGGAAAATAGATAAATGCTATTTATCCACAAGACACCTGAATCAAATCCTAAAAAAAAAACAAAACAAAACAAACAAACAAAAAAAAAACAGGTTTACTAATGTAGTCAGCATCCCAGAAGTGACAAGTGACATCCATAATTGAAGCTAAATGCTTCAAGCTCCTGGATGTGTGGGGAAGTGGCTGGGGTACCAGGCATTGGTTATGACATAGTGGCATGCCAGTCTGGGGAAACAGATTTCCGTTTTTGTGTCTGCCCACAGCCTAGACAGGAGGGGCCTCCTGTTCCCCTTAATCACACATCAAGCTGAGTGACATCTGAAATGGTAATAATTTCCCCCCAACAGCATCTGCCCCTCTGCATGTTGATGCTCATCCCTAACCACAGCAGGCAGCGCTGAACTTAATGCAGACACCATCAGCAACAGCTGCAATTAGTACAGAAGGGGGGATGAGTATTTCTCTGTTGAAGAATATATTTGACCAAAGGAAAAAAATATCACCTAGGAAGCACTTTTTCCTTTTTTTAAAAAATGCAAATATTAGTCTGGATCCCTGTAGAAATAAGTGCATTTGTGCTTCTGTGCCAGATAATCCTGAACAGGGGAGGCAGAGTCCCTCCCTCCCAACCGGCCTCCACCACCCAGCCTTCACCACCCTTTTGCCCCAGGGCACTATTCTCAATGGTGGAGGCTTTTTAAAAAGTCAGCATCTGAATCCCACCTCAGAACCTCAGACTGGGTGAACCTGGAGGAGGGGTAGTGGGATGTGCTGGGTGTGGATATTTTTTTCTCAAGAGCTCCACTTGGTAGCAGTCGAGTGTGAGCGGCTCCATAGATGTGTGTAGCATTTTTGAACCTCTCCCCAAATGTCCTAGCATTTCAGGGATTTTAAATCTTTGACTTAGAAATGTGCACTTCCTGAAGGACACCTCTGTCCTCTAACAAGCGTTTCGAGTCTCCATGTCCTCCCTTAGAACTTGGCTCTGTGACTTGAAGCTCTGTCACTTGTTTATTTTGCTGTCTCCCCATCTTCAGGGGACTCGCCACCTTGAGAAGCCACGTGTGCAGGGGTTTGTAGTCAGGCTCTGAAAAAGACAGAATGATGGGAAAACAGAGATGGACAAGGGGACATCAGAGAATCCCTGGGCTTCAGTTACAAATATATAGCTGGTCTGCCCCTTGGCTGCTTCTGCCTTGTTATTAGTGGCCAGAGAGGTAGCCTGATTTGCTCAGCTCAGGATGGTATGAAGGCATACATGTGTAATTATGGAAAGAGCCATTTCAGAAAAAAAATATATGTAGTAGGCTATTTGTCTTTCTTCCCGGTTATTTCCTAAGGTCCACGATAGCCCTGCACGTTGCTTTCTTTTCCTGTTCTTCTTGGGCTCCTGAGAAGGCAGCCCACTGTGTTGACAGGATGGGTTTGTCTCTGGGCTTGGATAAAATCAAAACCAAGTCAAACCTCATTCATAACCAGGGGACTTGTGGACAGCATTCATTAAAACCCACGAAACCCATTTTGTGGGGTGTAAGAGTGGGGAGAAGAACAACACATATGAGTGCCTTCTGTATTCCAAGTTAGCACTGTGTATACATTTTCTCAACTTTTAAATTAAAGATGCAATGTGGATTTCAACTGCCCCACTTCACACATGAGGAAACTGAGGTTCAGAGAGATCAGGGGACCTCACCAGGGTCTGAACCAGGTGACCCACTGTCTCTGCCAGTGACCTTTCCACCACATCTATCAACCTGTCATTAAAAAAAAAAAGTCTTTCAAATGGACAAAAGACTGTTATTCCAGTGGCAAAAAAACATGTGAATGTTAATAAGACCTTTATCCTCTTTGTTAATAGATTATTAAACAAGGTTAATATTACTGTGACAGAAGCAAAAAGCATCCATCAAAATGCCCCCCGAGGCCACGTGTAGACAATGCCAAAACATCAGGCGGGAAGGTGGAGAGCGCTTGGCACCAGGCTGCTGCTCTTAACTGACACCAAGCACACAGACAGAGCAGAGGGAAGCATGTGGGGACACCCGCTGAGCACGTGGATGGCAGAAGGTGGCACCACGAAGCCACCAGGGCGGAGCTCTGGGGTCCTTTCAGTGGCGGGAGTGTGGGGCCTGGTAAATTGCATCCTGCTTGAGTTTGCTGTGAGCAGGTCACTATTGTCCCTGGGAGGTGATAAGTGAGCAGGAGACTAAAGCAGCGCCTGAGGAGACACAGAACTGCTGAAGAGCTCCAGCAGGTCCAGCCAGCCATCAGCTGAGGGGTGTTAGGGTGCACCCTAACAGCGTTGTATACAACACATAGAACTGGACTTAGGAGGCCCTGGAACAGCCCTCGCTGTGGCCTTCGGCAATCTCTGCACTTTCCCTGGGTTTTACTATCTCACTCTGCAGGTGTGGAGCCAGGAGACTTTTGTTTGTTCTCCTTTGTATTGCTTTGGATTGTTTGGGCGACCAGACTTTGATGAAATTACTTCTCGAGACCCCGGTTTCCAATCTGTGAATTGGTGATAAATCTCGTATCGCTCTTTTTTGGGGGTGCTAAAGAAAACTGACTAGCACTTAGTGAGACCTAAAGTATGGGATCCAAAATAGGAGGCTGTGAATGTCACTGGGCCACTTTCAAGCAACAACACCATTTAGCACTAAATCTAAAGAATTCATGACGTAGAGAACATCAGTATCCCCTGTGGAAGATACTGAAAATAGTCCATTAAGGAAAGTTGCAGAAATGCGAGGCCCATGACCCTTATCTTTGTTAACTAAGCCTTTCCAACAAAGCCAGGAGCCTACAATTTTCTTACTTATTTATGAAGCCATCTCAACCAGAAGCTAAGCTACATGATTCCAACATGTTGCTTTGCTTGAATCTGCCCAAATAGTGATGCTCAGAGATCCAGGTCAGTATTTAAAGTGGGAGGAAATGCAGAGTCACAAGTCCCAGTGACTTCACCTTCTGACAGGAGTTCAGAAATCTACGTGTTCTATTCTGTTTTTCTGGTGCTGGTGATTGAACCCAGATCCTTGCAAACACTAAGCAAGTGCTCTGCTACTGAGCCACATCCACAGCCCAGACATTCACATGTTTTAAGATGCCTTCGAGGTGGTTCCTTTATAAACTAAAGTATGGTGAGTACTATCCCAAATCAGGGTTTCCAAAAAGTTAGATATATAATGATTCCACAGATATATAAAGAAAATACCAACATTTCTACTTAACGTTATTTTTATTTCTTCTGCTATAAATTCAATTTTACATGCTTTGTAATAGTCTTAATATATTAGTATGTTGATATAAAGGTATGATTTATAAAAGCATATGCATACATGTACACAATTCCTATTTACCCGTGTACACACATGAACATGCACACCACGCATACACGTTTTTAAAATAGTTTGGAGACTACTGATCCAGAATCTTGAATCCTTGGAAAGTACACCTCTACCTCTCCTGAATTGATCTCAGCTCAAATTTGGCCACCATAGTCCAGTTTCAAGCGTAGTCTATTTCCCACTTTCTCCCAACTCTGCAAGATGAGAATCGAGCTTTCATGCACACTGTTTCAGAAAATATAGCAAACCCTCAAGGGGGCGAGGGCCCAAAGTCTGGGCTTTCTGTTCAGTTGGCTGAAGAGCCGGTGCTGGAGGTGTTGGGAGCAGGTGGCATGGCAGAGGCTGCTATTGATTTCATTTTTGAAGGCTGATGCGTGTTGTGGAGAACCTCACACCCTCTGTGTGAAGATGAGCTACATCCCGTGAGGGCCAAACTTCCCTGATACCCCCTGCTCCAGGTAGAGTCATATGGTTAAGCAAGCTAGATAATCAACTCATTAATTTCTTTATCCAGCGAATATTTATGGAGTGCCTAGCGGATCTGTTACTGTTCTTGGCACAGGGCTCACAGTGAGCAGGGGAGACAAGATCCCAGCTCTCATGACCTGATTTCCTGATAGGGAAGCCAAGAAATAAAGGAAGCTAATAAATAATATGAAGATGGTCAGCTCAAGTGCAGATAAGGCAGAAGTCTGAAATAAGATGATCCAGTAGGAAACGTTGGGAGAGGCTTCGATGGTGCTATGTGGGGCGACTTCTCCAACAGGGCGAGCGAGTCCTTGGCGTTTCCATGTCCCCGCATCCCTCTCTGAGAGTTCCTGCAAGACATGCTCTGCAACACACAGGGGACTCCAGAGAAGAGCCAGGGGCTCAGTAAATAGGCATCCAGTATGCCAGGGGGTAAAGGGCCAGGGATGGTGGTAAAAGATTTCCAGACTTCAGCTACCAGCCACCCACCCAGATTGGGAATCCTACAAACAGAAATAATAGCAATGGCACCAACAATGTCAGTTGCCAAAGAAACAAATTTATAAATGGAAAAAAGTCACCATTCCACGTATGTGTCTCAGCCACGAATGGCAGTCATTATAGTGCAAACGCCAGGTGCCTACCTAAGGAAGATGGCAAAGTCCACTAAGGATAGGGCCCAAATGCATGACAGAGTCTGAAGGAAAGCTTGATTCTTATCTCACACAGCTGGAAGAAAGCAGAAACCGATGAATCTTACAACTGAGCAGGAGATGCCCAAGGTTAGAGCCCTAAGGTGAGCTGGCCGTGCAACCAAGGCCCCCATGGTCTGAGCAAGTCCCTAAAGCAGCGTTAATGGGTGTGAGTGAGAGAATCACTGTTTAGTTTCAATATCCCTGGTCCCCTGCTTACATGATCACTATTCCTTGACCGGGCTGTGTTAAAAGTATGTGAGGCCATGACATGAAACTTAAAGATGATCACAGCGTCACATTTTGTCAGGGAAAATTAAATGTGCACCATGGCCATCCAGCTTCCCCGACCCCTCTGCCCACAGACACAGGATCGGCCTACCTTGTTTTCAAAACACTGAGGTTCTGCTGAGAGGCCATCACCCCTTAGTGCTCAATCCCTGCCCTCCACCCTCTTCCTCTAGTGAGCAGAACCAGTGATCATCCTCTGCAAGAGGAAGCAGAACTCATCCTGGCTGGAGAATGAATCTTGGGTCCTGAATGTGGCCTCGCAGTGCCAACAATAACATTAGCTGGCCATCTTGTAATTACACAGTCCAGCCCCGCTCATATCCATGGGCGCGTTCAGCAAGGCAATGGATTTTTGTTTAAATGTGCAATATAAAGAGCTTAACCAGGCTGGGGATATGGCTCAAGCGGTAGCGCGCTCGCCTGGCATGCGTGCGGCCCGGGTTCGATCCTCAGCACCACATACAAACAAAGATGTTGTGTCCGCCGAGAACTAAAAAATAAATATTAAAAAAAAAAAGAGCTCAACCACGATTGCTGATTGGGGCTTCTTTCTTATTTATTGCCTCCCTTTCTCTCATGCGTCAGCCTTGCCCCAATAAAAAATCCCACTTAGCACTTACTTGTTTAAAAAAATCATTTTTTTACCATTTTAGGAGTGAACAAAAGGGGAAATGAAAGGAGGTTTCTCCTCTCCTTTTTTTTTTAAGAGACTAACGTTCTTTTCTCCTCCCAGATATTTAATCATAATTATATTAAGAAACATTTATAAAAAGTTAAGTAATAAAATTAAATAGGTTGGAGAAAAACAGAGAAGCAGACAGCAAGGATTAAGTGTAGTAATATAAAGAATAGATTATATTTAATGAAAATTTCCTCAGTGTTCAACATTTTTATTGTACTTAATAGTGCGGGGCTTCATTTTTGTCTCTAGTAATTGTGTGTCCATAATGAATGGCCATTCTTATTCCCCCATTGAGCCCTGACAGAAATTAATAAACCTAATTCTGTAGGTTTAAGTTTAATTTTGTTGAAATATATAAAGTAGTTACATATTCACTTAGCAGCAAACCAAAATGCAGTGGCCCCAAGCTCCTCAGCAACTTTACAGTGAGTAAATCGTTTTCGGGATCTTTCTGACCCGCCCCTGGCGCTCACAGCCCCCCTGATCTTAGCAAGGAGTCTTGTTTGTGAGGCTTCCAGAGGACACGCATGACTACAGAGCTGGAACAGTGGCCCGGGTGGATGCTGTAAAATGTGCAATTATATGACCTAGTGCTCATCCAAGAACAGCGATTAATGATTGCTAAGTCTGTCTCTTGGTTTACAGTTTGATGAAGAAAGTCCGTGATAAAAGGATGGAGGATGGGCACCTTACCAGCCAGCAGGGCTACAGCAATAAATAATGTCCCAGCTGGGTTGCCGAAGCCAAGAGTTCATGGCGTCCCCCACTCCTGGGCTCCACAGAATGCGGCTTCGATGAGAATTTAGCCTGGGGAATTAGAAGGAATCCACAGGAGTCTTTGGTCTGGGATCACATCTGACTGGTCCTCCCATTTGTGATCGACTATGAATGTCTTCTCAGAGAGAAATCAGCTGCCCTTGGAGGTGGCCCCACACTCCATTCCTGATTCCTCTCTTCCTCTCTTCACTCTTCCCTCCATCTCTCTCAATTCCTCCCTCCATCTGTCTGTTCACTCATTCAACAAATGTCCGACTCTATCACATGTTCTCAGTAGAGAGGAAATGGATAGTATGACCCAATACCATTCCCAGCATCATGGAGTTTATCATCATTTTTTAAAAAACAGATAACTCAAAAATCAAGATACAGTTGTGATTACAAGAGTCAATGGGAGAGAAGGCACAGAGCAGAAGGGGACCTGAGATACATGGCGGATCAATAAATGCTTTCCCCAGGAAATGACAGCAGGGCTCAGGTCAGCGGACAAGAGGGGACACCTGGCAGAACAAGGGAGTGGGGTCAGTACTTCAGCACAGGGGCCCTGCCAGTGAGGCAGCACAACCAATCCAGGGGGACATGGGCAGGAACAAGGGGCAGGGAATGAGGATTCACGGTCAGCGCTGCTACTGGCGCGACTGGATAGGAGTAACTCTCAATGCTCCATGCCACGAAGAAGGTAGCCATGGTCAGCGGATATTCATTGAATATTTCAAATAGTTAGTAGAGAAGACTTCGACTGCTCAGCACAAAATGATGAATGTTTAAGGTGACAGATTTGCCAGTTCCTCGGGTCGAACAATTCCATCTTGTAGACACACTGTGATACTCGCGAAAGTACACTCTGCCTTCCATAAGGGTGCACAATTACCATGTTTCGATTAAAGGTAAAAAATATCTTTAAAAATGATAACAGGGTGCAGATGGGAAGGGACCCCACAGGCCAGCTAAGGGGTTTGGATTTTATCATAATAACAGACCACAAAAGGGCCCTCAGAAGCCCCAGGAGCTCAGCCCCGTCAGGCTCTCCTCCCCTGCCTTCCCTCCCTTCCTCCTGAGTCGTGCTTCTCTTTCCCAGGAAGCGACTGCAGGAGTCTGCCATGCCTGTCTTCCTGGGGAACCTGTCACTCCACAAATACATATAGGCCATCAGATGGCCAGCAGGATGACGTGGCTGAGCGCCTCTCAGCCATGGGCACCTCGGGGCTCTGCCTGATCTGGTTTTGCGTAGACAGGCAATAGGGTGGGTGGGGGGAGAGCCCCCTCGGGCTTCTGCCAGGAAGAAGAAAGCTGAAGAGTGTGGCAGGAGGAGTTGGGGGAGAGACACAGCAAAGAGACACCCAGGGCTTATCTCTGGTCAAGAACATCAAAGTCCACTCCCCTGGAGCCCAATAGACTGAAGCCGCCATTTTGCTTTCCAGGGATTAAGGTCAAGTCCATGGAACACATGTGTGGGGGAAACGTGCCACTGATAAGAACAGGAGATTATCTGCAGAAGATTCCTCTGGCCCCGCCTTTCCTCCCTCCTCCCTGAACTCTGCTCTCTCCTCTGGGACCCTGTCCCTGCAAAGCCACTGGCTCCTCTCACAAACACATCATGTGGCCTTTTGAACCATCCGCTCCCCACATACGCAGGGCAATGAAGAACCATCTTCTGATAAGCAAAGCAATGAGCCGCCGGGTATCAGTGTTTATCAGTTCCCCTCAGCACCCAAAGAAACACAAATGGAAGAGGAGCATGAGGTTCGAGCATGAGGTTCCAGCAGTCGGAAGTGGCCCGTCTCCATGCACAGAGGGCCACCCTGGCAACAAGGAATAGAGTCTGGCACCCACTCTTGCCAGAGAGGATCCCCCGCCCCAAGAAGTTGGAGAAGGAGGAGAAGGTCTAGGAGTTATTTTACTTGTGGACGTTGGGCCGGACAGTGCCTTATCTGCTTGGGCAGGGCAGCCATGGGTATTGTTCCTGCCTAACCCAGGATGGTAAAAACAAGGAGTTCGCAGTAAACAGGGCGGTGTGCCTGCAAACACCCGTGTATACACACGTGAGGCAGAACCCTGCAAATGAAGATCCTCCATCTGAACATCAACGCATCCAGTGATCCATCCACTCACCCACCCACCCCCTCATCCATCCATCCCTAAAACCACCCATCCATCTGTCTGTCCACCCGCAGACATTTGTTGAGTCCTCTCTGGGCTCTCTGCTGCTACATTGGAATCCCACAGTGAATGGAGGAGACATGTTTTCTGCCACACCGAGCTCTCAGTTGTGGAGGGCTAGCACTATCTGATAAGTAGAGATAACGAGAGGCCACAGCGCAGGGAGAGAAGGTCCAGTAGGCCCCTAGCTCAGGCTTGGAGCCTCTGCTCCGTCTCTCTGAGGAAGCTCTTCCTGAGCAGAAGGATCCTGTAAAAGAATCCTGTCCGGCTGGGCTTCCCTGGGAAGCCTGGAGAAAAGAGGAATTCTAGCATTTATTGAGTACCTATTGTATGCCAGGCACCAGGACTGTCAACTCACAGTTTTTTCTTCAATTAGTCTTTGTAGCAGCTGGGGAAATGGAGACTCTCCGCAGTTCACCACATGCTCAGCATAACTACCAGGCTTCAAAATGACCCAGACTTTCTCTGGTTCCCAGGTCTTTGCTCTTTGGTTTTTGCTCTAAGTTCCCCTCCCCCAAACCTCTTTTTGGGACTATCAGGGAATTGGGAACCAACCAGGTGGATTAAGGATGTGGGCTCTGCCTTCCCCAAACTTAGATTTCGAATCCTCTCTGACATCCATTAGTGCTGTGACTTTGAACAGTTCACTTTGTCTCTCTAACCCTTGACGCTCTCCGCTGTGAAACGGGGTAATAACAGTACTTACCTCAGAGCTGTACAAGAAGTTAAGTACGCCAAGTGCTAAGTGAGCCCAGCGTCTGGCCCGGTGACGTCCCCAGCCTGTGGCTGTGTTGCTCTTTTCATTACCTCTGCAGAAGGCAGGTGCTCTAGAAGAGGGGAGGTACACAGAGGAGACCCAGAAAAATATTTCAGTTCTTTAGGGGGAGACTAAACAAAGGCCTCTGCGTGTCCTAGACCATGGCCAGCAGGAAGCATGGAGGAGAAGGACCTGGGGCAGCCTGGGGCCATGTGGGCACCAGGGGTCAGGGAGCCTCTCCGTGTGCTCCACCCTCACCAGGGCCCACAGCCAACTGCTCCCACCGTGCCTTCCCAGCCATGAGCTCCCCTGGATGAGACATCTGAGGCTCCCGGGCAGCCTCCTGGGGCACCCCAAGTTCAACACCTCTTCCTATAGGCCCCTCAAGTCCAGGGAAGCAATGTCTCAGAGCGCCCCCCCCCCATCTTCTAGAACTATGGTCCCAGGGTCCTGCCTGGCTCAGCTCCTGTCTCCACACTCCACTCTGGAATGTGCCTGGAGTGAGGACAGAGGGGACAGTGAGTCACTTCTCAGAGACCTGGAGGGGATGAAGGCTGGTGACTTCCCTCGGGGCCTGCAGGGGCTCCCCCTGAGCTGTCCCTACTCTGGGCTGCCGATGTCTTCTCAGATTCCTGCCAACACACTTGGTTTCATAGTGCTGTTTAATAACTGCAGCCGCGTTCATGAAATATTCATGCTCTTTTCTCTGTTGGAGCTTTCACTGAAGCTTCCAGAAATTTCTCTCTCTCTTGTTTTCAAAGATAGTCCCCAAGAAGGACAACCGCGACTGCAGACAGACCCCAAGCTAAGGCAGGCAGAGGGCTGGGGAGTGCTCCCCACAGAAGGGGACTGAGGGGCCACCAGTGCAGGGTACCTCTGGAGGCCCTGAGGGTCTGAGTCAAGGAGTATCTGAGTGAGGACCTCTGGGACAAGACCCACTCCCAGGAAGGGCAGATCTTTGTCTTAGAGGTAAGCATTCTGGCCGATGCTGTGGGGCTGTGATCCTGATGCTAAGCAAAGAGTGCCACCTGTTGAAGGCTGAGGAGAGCTGGCAGCTCCTGCCAGGGCTCGGGGCTCAGGGCAGTGTGCTTCAGGACCGCGCCTCCTGCACCCATGCAAGCTCCGGATTTGGGGTATAACTGCACAGACCCTCAGGTAACCATCTGTAAAATGACTCAGTGGCCCCGGTGACCTCCCACAGATCAGAGGAGAGAAGGTGACCTGCCCAGGTCCCCTGCTGACCAGGAGCTCCTGTCCTCTCACTGACGCCCCTGAGAGCACTTCCCGCCCGGTCACTCTCTTTGGATGCTGTTAGAATTCGTTTTTTTAAGGTGGTTTTTTAAAACATGTAGAAAAAAGGACAAAGTCAACAAAACCTCACCAAGTGAGCGCACCTGTGGAATCAGCATTCAGATCACCATGGAAACAAAGGCCCCCGAAGCATCCCTCCCCCCCCCCCCCCGTACCCTGACTTCTAACTCCGTAGGTCCAGGTCCCTTTTACCTGTTCCTGAACTAGCAAGGGAACCGTCCACATGGCTTCATGTCTCTAACCCAGTGTTCCATTTGTGGCAGTTAAACTTTTCCAGTCTAGCGTCTCCCCTGGCTCACACATCTGAGACTCCAGGGGAGACTCCTGCAGTTTCACACTGCTTCTTGTTATAAGGAATCATACATTTTGTTCTAAGGAGCCATATTTTTTTCCAAGGTGTGATGCAGAATCACATCTAAGAACTAGAGACACTTTGGAAATCATTGAATTGAGCCCGACCATGTTTTAGTGAGAACAATAGGCTCAGAGAGGTGAAGGAATCTTCCTGAGGGCACACAGCTTGCTCAGAGGTGTCTCCAGTAGGTGACAAGGCTGTCACACTAACACCCCTAGAGAACTCAGGACTTGGCATCTGACCAGGAGTAAGGACACTGGTGCCACCTACCAAGCTCAAGTCCTGCCCTAGTACACCCAAAAAGCCTCATGTTCATCGGCTCCTTCATCACCTAGTGTGGCGCTCGGCACATCGTATCCACAATATGGGCAGCATGTCACAGGGCTGGATTCTCTCATCAGGTGTGACCAGGCAAGTTGAGACACTTGGTGGGTCGTTGAGCTTCACTGTTTACAGATGGAACGCTGTGTGCTGCCAAGTGTCCAAGATCCCATTCCCAGGCTTTGCAGCTAGACAGACCAGAACCCCATGTGGACCTCCAGCACTTAGGCCTTGCCTCCGTGGTCCACCCACCCCAGCCAGCCTCAGTTTTCCAATCTGCAAACACAGCAAGTTGCAAAGACGCTCCTGTGAGCATTAATGAGGCAAGGCAGATAAAGTGCTTAGCCAGTGTTCAGCCCTCAGCAGCTCTTTGATTGTTTCTAAGATTATAAACATGTTTCCAAACAGCCACTGGCTTGATGGAGCGCTCTTCTCCCTAAAGGCATCCACGGACATATAGATATGGCACCAGTGAGTGACAAATCTTCAAGAAGGACTGTTAACCTCTCATTGGAGAGCTACACAAGAGGTTTTGGGTTACATCCCCCCCCCCCCATCTAAGCTTTCATACACTTAAAACCCAGTTTTTATCCCACCACCTGGACAATACCCTGGCCACTCTGATCTCTCCAACCTACGGACATCTATAGCCTTTTGGAGACCATTCAGCTTTACAGTCCCCATTCAGAATTAGGGTGTTCTGATCCACTTGCAAACTGTCCCAGACTTATCTTTCTGCTCAGGGAGGACTGGCACAAGCCCTGTGGCTTTGGGGAGGTGGAAACCCAAGGGCTATGTACCTGGTGTCTCCCTCAGGGCATAGGACCCTCCCCTCCATCACCCACTGGAATATAAAACACAAAATAAAGTTCCCCACGATCCCTCCTACCCACAGATAACAAATTTAACCTTTTAGAAGATTGCCTTCTAATTGTCCAGCTAAGCATATTTTGTAATAAAGTTGAGCTTCTTTTTATAGTCAGTTTTATTTCTAGACTTTTCTCACTTGATGCTATACTGTTTGCATTTTGCCAAGCTATATAATGCTGTTCTTTAATAATGATCTTAATAGTTACATAATTGGATAATAGAGACCAACCAGAGTTTACTCCACAATTCCTCTTTGTTCAATTTTTTTCCTAACAATTTGACATTACAATTCTGCTATATAAGGATAGACTCTCAGAATTGGGATCAATGGGTGAGGATTTTTAATTATTTTAATTTGCATTTCTTTAAAACTCAGCAAGCCATGTTCCTATGGAAAGTAGGCTTCCTCCCAATTCCTCAGCAGAAAAATTCCTTGTCACACTGTGGCCATCTCGCCTTCCCACTTTCATCTGGCACTGACACATCCCTCCCCCCCACACACACCTCCCCTCAGACCTCAGCCACGCTGAAATCTTTGCAGTTATACTCAGCATGAATATTCATACCAAGGCTTATATGTGTGTTTCTCTGACCATTAGGATGCATGTTCCCTCTGCCAAACTGGGCATGTTCCTATCAAGACTCAAATATCACCTTCCCTCTGTGAAGTTTTCTCTGAGCTTCCAGGCAAAACAAGCCACCCCTCCTCCAAAACTCCCCCTTGAGGTTTCTGTTGCAATCCGCTTGTTTAATAATAATAATTATATTGATCATAATAGTAATCAAGATGCATTGAGCTCTTATCATGTGCTCAGACAGTATTCTAAATCCTTTCGGAGGATTATCCCAGCATTCGATGCCTGGTGGTTTGACATCAGTTAAAACATGCATCTGCTCCCCGCCCAGATCACAAGCTGCTTCAGAGCAGGGGCTGCGCCTTGTTCCCCTTTGTTGTTCTCCCAGAGCAAGCACCGTGCCTGGCACAGAGTAGGCTGCACAGCAATTGCTCAGGAATCAATATCTGCACCAACTCTCATGACTCAGCCAATTTAGGGTTGTGTTAAAAAAATGAAAACAGAGCTGAAGAAAGACTGGCTGGATGCTGATCCCATGGCACACCTCCCCCAAGCAGTCCCCACCCTGAGAAAAGATGCAAAGTAAAACCACCCAAAACATCTAGGGGATCATCACAATGCAGACAGCCTCTCCCTTCTCTGCAGTTCATGCTGAGTTTTGTATACACATCATCTCACTTAATCCTCTTATTTCAGAGCAGGGAAACCTCCTGAAGACATGTAGAACTCCTTCCTTGCAGAATGCTTGCAAGGAAGAACACAGGTGCTCAGCAGCAGACATAAACCCAGGAAGCTGGCCCTCCCTCGTGCATGATTTTACGCCGTATTACCTGTGCAGAATTTATTTTCTGAGCCCCTGAACTCTTGTCACTGATTAACATAGTTCATCTTGGGGAAGATGAGGTTCAAAGGGTGACATGGTTGATCTCAAGTCTGCCCCCAGGAAAGCAAGAGATCTGGGAGAAGATGGCAGACAGCTCACTGGCCTCTGAAAACTTCTTTTCCTATCCTGGGTTGAGATCTCTCCCCCTTTGACAGGAAACCCTCCTGTTCTCCCTGTGAGGACAATGCCTCTTCCAGAATCACACCTGCCCCTGCGCAGGGAGAATCCAAGGCCACCCTTCGTTGAAGATCCGATACATATCCAATGTTATACAAACCTTATCTCCTACCTCCTGCAAGTGAGGTATTATTTTTTTCTGATTTGATAGATGAAGAAACCGAGGCTCACAGAAGTAACTTGCCCCAAACTTATTCCCCTTACAATGTGGCACAGCTAGAAGTTGGGCTGGGAGTATTTGAACCCCAAGTGCAGCACTTTCCACCGTACCATGTCTCAAACCAGTCTTGCATAGAACCTGGTTCTGCAGAATGTGCATATTATAAAGCCAAAAGTTATTCTGTATTCAAAGGAGTTGGTTAAGCAAAAATGCAGTTTTATTCACGATAACACTTGGCAGAGCTTTAAATACAGCAGTGCTCATTGTGCATTTCCAAGAGGACTCAAGTATGCCACCAACGTGCTAAATTATTTGATTGCAAACTTGTTTGTGAAAAGCACCAGGTAGCACTAGTGTGTGCAAGAAAGCATTTGGGGAAAGTTCTTTCTGTACTGGTAGTTTCATTCCTCAGAACTTGACTCCATTCTTGTTACTTATTGATACTTTTTTTTTTCTCTCTGTTGTTCTCCATTATGGCTTCAGTCCTGATCTGAAGTTATTAATGTTCCTGACAAAATCTTTGAACTGTGTATCTTGGTCATCTTCTGATCATGCTGTGTGACCCACCTTCCTCCTCCAGCTGTCTCATGTCCACATATGTACAAGAGCTGTGGACCCAGATGGTCCTCTTCCTGTGGTGCCTGCTAATTCCACTCCTCTCTTAAACCAACTCTCTGACCATGAAACCCAGTGCCATGTTAGTTAGTCTAACAGCCACCACAAACGGAGCCCGCTTCCTGCACCTAGTCAAATTATTTTTCTACTGGTTTGATGTCATTTTCTCATTCTCTACCCTAATGGGAATGACACCTCACAATCCTGGGCCAAGATCTTCACTTGCCATGGAGTTCCATTGGCAAAATTATAAGAACAATAATATGTTCAGGGGAGGTTAGCTTTAGGAAGAGGGTAGGGGAGAGCAAATTTAATCTAAGCCACAGCTTATTTAAAAATTTATAGGAACTAATTAAATTAATAAAATTTTATTGAACTTTAAAATAATTTTTTTTTTAAAAAAAATCCCCCTTTCACTGAATCCAAAACCAATGGAATTCTTCTTATTATTTTTTTTAATTAAATTAGATGGCTTTAACTCCTGTCCTTTGGAACTCAAAATAGAGACTCAATTGAGATTTTTCTCCCCATTCAAGTATCTAATTCATATTTGCATAACTAAAAACAAAATCTTTACATGCAAAAATAGTCCCCACACCTTTTAATGAGGCTAATAGGCTGCCTTATTTCACTATCTGTCTGCCCAGTGGTGTGGGAGAGGGGATCACTCATGGCTTCTACCAGTTTTCATGATGTAGATACTCCCAGCAGGGCTCTTGGCTACTGATTTCTAGCCATTAAGGAGATTGAAGGTACCAAACAAGGAGGTAGAAAGAAATGTGTGTCATCTCCTCTCGTGAGCTGGTGCTGACACACTACTACTGTGTCCTGTGTGAGTCAGATTCCAGGGGCACTGTCCCCACTCAGAGCACCCCCCAGCAGTGACACAACATGGACCTCACATTCAGCCACATGTCACACACACTGGGACATGTAACAGGTGCTTCTTGACAGTGGCAGTGGTGATCACTATCCCAAACAGTATCGTCAAGGACAAGGACTAGATATCATTAGATCCAGAGAAGATCTGCAAGTTCTGATTTACCAAGGACCCACTATTTATTTGACTTTGTGTAGATTCAATCCGTCCTTTTTCTCCTTAGGTTTTTATTTTGTTTCCAAAATCAAATGAGTGCTACAGTTGCTATAATTCAGAGAAAATGTGACTTCATTTTATTCCATTTCATTCTCCTCCCTACTCATGGGTACTAAATAATTCAAACTACCTCCCAAGTGAGTTTAATTCCATCAAAAGGGCTAGGATTTCAATAAATGTTCTTTTATGGATTGCATACTTCCTTTCTGGACAAAATATCCACTTTACAAGTTTTCCTTTTCACTCTTTTAATGACTATTTAAAAAATACAAAGAAGTCCTTAATTTCAATATAGCCTATTCCTTTAAAGTCTGTGTTATGCAAGTCCAGTTTAAGAACTCTTTCTTTTCACCAAGTACATCAAGATTTTCTCTTGCATAAACTGCTAGATATTTTATCATTGCACTTCTTACATTTAGTTCTCCATGTGAAATTAAGGTTTGTATATGGTGTGAGGCAGGGATTGCGCTTCATTTTTATCTGTGGGTATATGTGATTGATGGGTCTGGCACCATGTATTGAAAAGCCCCTTCTTTCCCACTTCACTCCAGGGTCCCCCATGCCATAAAGCAAGCGACAGATGTATGTGCCTCTTGACTCCCCTTTCTCCCATGGTCTCACTTCTGTCTGTGTGCATCAGCCCCACATTTTGTCTTAAGTATTTTTAGCTTTGTCTTAAGTCCTGGCATCTGAAAGCACAAATCCACAGCCAATTTTCTTCTTCAGGATGATCTTGCCTCATTGCAACCCTTGAAATGGTTATATAAATTTTAGAAGAACTTTGCCCCTTTAGGCACACACACAGTCAAGATCGATTTGAATGCACAGGTAAATCTGAAACAATTAACACATCTTTATACTCTTCGTTTAGGTCTTCTTTAATTTCTTGCAACTCTGATGTTATAATTTTCTGTGTAATGTGGTGTGTGTTAAAAGTATTTACCTTATGTAATTGCAATACATATTAAGTGTAGATAAATAGTTGTTGAGCTTGCTTGGCCTGTCTACATTTGCAGCCCTTAAAGAAAATGTCTGATCAGAATTGTATTACTTCAGACCAAGGCTGTTGAAAGCAGGCAAATCCTGCACATCTTAATTTGGCCTATTCCTGAGAATTTAATGTGTGTGATGCTATTGTTAATGCCATCTTCGTCCTAATTTCATTTTCTAATTATTTCTTGCTGGAATACGGATATACAACTGATTTTTTATATTGACTTTATAATTAGCAACCTTGATAAATTCACATATTAGTTCTTGTAGTTTATTTGTACCCTCAGATTTCTACTTTCCAATAATGTCGTTTCCTAATGATAGTTGTATTTCTTTCTTTCGTACCCTTATACTTTTAAAATTTCTTTTCCTCCTGTGCTGAACTGGCTAAGCCTACACCCTGACAGTAAATGTTCTTGTTTCATTTTGCTTTGCTTTTTCTCTCTTTCCACTCCACTTTTATCAGAATAAGGAACACTTTGAGGAAATTTTAAAAATATACGACATTATCTATGTTCAGAAGAAATCAAATCTCAAAAAATCCATCTATGGTATAAAACAGATAAATATAATAGAGCGGCACACGGATTGTCTGGGACTCAGAAACACAGTTCGCTCTGATCAGCATCATGGGAGGGATAGAGGGGTGAAATGATGCTCCAGTTTGTAAGAATCATAGACAAGCACTGGTCCCTTCAAAATGCTTCTGGGTATTTATCTATACAGGGTAGATCTCCTTTAGAGTCAAATTAATACTCAAAATTTCTGTGCACATCACATCTGGATAAATTTGATATTCTCAAGTATTCTTAAAAGAAGCTACAATCGAATCCTATATTTTCAGTGATAATTCCCAAATTTCAGGTTTTCTAAGAATGTTACATGAACCAAGATGCTAAGAAATCATGCTTTCTGCCCTGCAAACCCATTATTAGCTCTCCTTCTATTTCTTTCCTAACTTTATTTGACAATAATATCACAGGCAAGGCAAAAAAAAAAAAGTTTATCTTAGAGTTATCTTAGAGCAAATAACACAGTATGTGGGTTAACAGTGTTTACCTTATGTAATCATGATACTTATGCAGTGCTAGATAAATACTTGTTGAGTTGGCATGGCCTGGCTACTTTTGTAGTTGCTCAGAGAAAATATCTGGGAAGAATTATATTACCTTGGGCCAAAGGTTGTTGAAGACATACAAATCAAGAGCAGGTACAGTGAGATTTTTCAGTTTCAAAGTTTAAAAGAGGAGTCAGGGGAACCAACCAGTAGCTGAGAGGAAAAACACATGGCATTTCAGAGTTGGTGTTACAGAGGTGTTACACCAATACAGTCTGCCATTTGGGTGGTTATTTTAACTAGAATGTCTTAAATCACTTCAGCTTTACCAGGAAACTGAAAAATCAGGTATACATCTGTCAGGGACCAGCCTCCTCCAGAGTAACACGATGAACTCATCAGGTCCACATCCAAACATCTACCTTGTTCTCAAAGTAAACAAGAGAAGAAAAGTTGATCTGACTCTGGGGTCGCAAAACTTGATATCTTGGGGAGTCTGGAAGAACAGTGGGTGTCTCACTGATGTCTCCCTGAGATTTCTCCTTGAAGGGTTGCCAGCTAGACTCCTCAAGTCAGGTTTTGTATCTTTTTGCCTGGGGCTTTCTCTGCTGGCTGGGGCCCATTCCGACCCATGGGCCATGGAGTTAATGCCCCCAGTTAGCCCTCAACAGTGACTGTTGGGAATTCATCTCCCTCAGGTGAGAACTCTAAGCAGAGGTCTGCAGTGGATCTTCAGAGTTCCCCAGTAGGAGTAAACTAGTTACCCACAGAGGTAATTTGTATCTCATTTTCCCAACCTGTGTTTCCCAGGATCGCCACCTGGATTGACTGTTTTTAGTTTCACTTGAATTCCTGTCTCAGGGTTGATTTCTGGGGGAACCCAAAGTAACAGAGGTTGTATTTGACTTAAACAAAGGACATCAGTATATCCACCCCTCTGCCACCCTTTCATTTAAGAAGATGGTAGCATTGCCAAAAAAAAAAAAAAAAAAAAAATCACACACTCTGTGAAGGAGCTCACACATTTTGCAGGAGGGTCATGGAGAACTTGAAGCAATTATCTGGACAAGTCAAGTCAAAACCACTGTCAACTAAAATCAAGGCTCACTGGAGCACATGGACCGTTTTTTTTTGCTTGACTTATTTGCATAATTGCCTCTAGTTCTCAGCTCAGTGTGTGCAGACCTGGCGAAGAACAATTAATAGTCTAACATGAGGGGGCCCAACTCGGTGGCTTCTGGCCAAGCTGGAGACATATCAGTGTCAAAGACAGCTATCCAGGGACACTCTCTCAGGGGGAGGATCTTCCCTTTCAATTGAGACCACCTACAAACCATGATGAATCTTGCTTTTTTATGAAATCAACTCAGGGACATTAAACTGGGGGACATGGTTAAATTTAGGCCTAGGAGCTCTCTGGGTGCCCCATTGGAGAATTTTCCAGGGCATGCCAGACTTAGCCGTGGACCTCTCCACAGGCTTGCTTTTGACCTTTCAGTGAATTCAGGCAATGTTCATGAGAATAAGTAGCACAGCTTTAGAAGAAAATTGTGTTTAAATTCCATGTTCATTCCTGATAAAAAGGAGTCATTGTAATAAACGAGACACTAACCTTAGGTTTTTGCTCAAATGATAATATTATGCAGAAAAGTTCCAAATAATTAGTGACTACAAGTTTCACAACAGTCCGCCAACCCAGCAGTAGAGTTAGCTTACCTGAAAGGCGAGTCTCCGGATGCTGCATGAAGACTGCAAGATCAACCACAGCCCAATGGAAAACCGCCTTCTCCGCTCATCCCTTCTCTAATTGCTGGATCTTTGTACTTTTAAGTTTATTACATTGGAATTTTCAGAAAGAAACAAGTGAAGCTTCCCCCATTCATCACCATTTTAAATATTTCTCCTAAGGTCAATCAATATAACATTGATAAATGCCATTTAATCAAACAGACTCCGACATCATTTCTAGTATAATCTCTGAAGTCTAAAAAACTCAGTGAAAAGATATCACTACTCATAGGAAAACCTGGCCATTTCTCATGGCTAACACCAAGAAGTTTTAGCTTGTGATTTTTTTTTCTTTTTCTTTTCTACCCTATTCTTTTTCAAAGCATGAGCCAGACCAGGAACCAGCAGCCCTTCTCATAGGTGGGAGACTTCCGCTTGAACAAATCCATGGAACAGACAAGTCCCAGCTAAGGCGTTATCGTGGGGATGACCAAGGAAGCTGTATCCCTAGAGTGCGGTCAGGTGCAGAAACTGTCCATGCCGGATGCCCCGCCCTGCACTGGGTTCCTTGTGTTTTCCCGCTCTTTCTTGCCTCCTCATCTGTGGCTCTTGCCACCCCACAACCTGACTCCCCCACCCCACGCCTTCTCCTCCAACCAGGATTCCCATTTCAGCCTTAGTTTCAATCCTTCGTTCTGCAGGGAGTGGCTCTTTGTGAGCCTTTTGCAAGATTGCTGCCTGAAACCTCTAATGGGCGGTGACTCGCTTGCCCCTGTCAGCCTCTCTCCTCCCTCCTGCCCAAGTCGACATTCATGCACTGTGGGGAGCAGTAAGCTCATTACTCACCCAGGTGATTTGCCCCTCCAATTTGGTCTCACCTGTCCAACTTGGCCTTGGAATACTATCTCCTCAGCTGTCCCCAGCCAACTTCTATGTCCACACCTGGCTGTTAGTGCCCCTCCCCCACCTGTGCTCTTCTGCTCCGCTTTCTTCCTCCACTGCAACATGTTTAAGAGGTTCCCAGGAGACCCTCAAAATTTGAGGTTCAGGAAGCCTGAATTCCTATGACCACTCTGCACTTATTCATTAAATAGTCCTCGAAAAGTAATTTCTGGCTAGATCTCATCTGAAAAAAAAAATTAAAAATGTACTGAGTCAGGAGCAGCAAATGTTTTCTTGAAAGTCCTGATAGTAAATATTTTAGGCTTTGAGGGGGGGGCACACAGTGTCTGTCACAATTATGCATCTGTGCTGGTATAGTGCAAAAACTGCCTCAGATATGCCTATAGGAATATGTGTGACTCTGTGTCAATAAAACTTTATTTATAAAACTAAGTGGCAAGATGAAACCAGTCCCCAGGCCCTAGTTTGCTGGCCCCTACTCTGCATGATTTGCATGCTGACCCCTCTAAAATGCTCTGATATTGTCTTGCAATTACTCTCATAGCCTCCTGTTCTTTTCTTATCACAATTACAAGCAAATGCAGAAATAGACATATGTCTCTCCCACCAGACTGCGAATCCCATATAGACAGTGACTACTTTGTTTCTCCACCAGGGCACACAGACCTCTGCCAAGTGTGGGGCTTCAGATATGCTGGATCAGGGCTCTGTTCTTATTACTCATTTCTAAATTTTGTTTGCCCTGTGTTGCTCCATTTCCAGGCAGCTTTTATCCAACTACTAGGAAAAAAGTGTTTATGTTGTCTTTATGGCTTCAGAGCTCAGACACTCCTGGGGGGGTCTACTCTGGGCTTTGAGAGACTGCACCCCTGTCCTTGTACGGCATTTCCTCCAACTTCAAAGCCAGCAGCAGTGTGTCTTCTTGGGGTTGAGTCTTTGTGACTTGCCATCCTGCCACCAACTGGGGAATATCACTATCCTCCCCAGGTTAAGGTCACTGGATCAGAACCATAACTACATCTGCAAAATCCCTTTGTTGTGGGCAAAGACAGTTCATGGGAGTGGCATCCATTGTGTCCATGTTCCCAGGACTTAGAGCCTTGCTCTTGGGGCTGGGAAACAGGCTTCTACAGTTCTGCCTGCTGCACTGCCCTGGAGCTTGACCCTTGATGTTAGTCTGATCCTTATTCCTCAAGGTGTTGACCTGGCTCAGACGGTGACCTGTGGCTGACATATACCTATTGACTATATGCCCACAACCCTGATGAGGGCCTTCTGCCCCCATGCCACGCCTGTGGCTCCCAATGTTCTCTTCAGGCCCACTTTTGAGAAGGAAAAAACTGGCAGAGCTGGAAAGTGAAGTGGGAGCCTATTCATCGTCACCTTTAAGAGTCACGTTTGGTTTTTCCTCCCTAAGCCACCTCTGTGTCTTCCAAGATAAGCGAGGGCGACTTCCTGCCAGAGTGCTTCACGTATTCCCTGGGCCACACAGGAGGTCTGCGCTTTCTGGCCCTCTCAGCACCACCACAACTCCTTCAGGTTTGGCTGGTCTTTGAAACCAAACCAATTGAATCTCGGTTTCAACAGTGGCTCAGAAAAATGGAGCACAACCCCAGTGAGTTTTCTTTGAGGTGAGTCAGATAAGGCAAGAGTGGAAAAACCCATGAACAGAAAGAAGACTGACCCAACTCGTTCTGCCGTTAGAGGTGTCCCCGCTCACCCCTGCTCCTGGAAAGAGGAGCTCAGACTGGAGCTGGCAAATCCTCCATTCCGTGCTGGGAGTGGGGGCATCTTTACAGAGGCCAGGAGGGGGGACAAAGGCACAGCAGTGACCAAACTGAAATCAAGCAGAGAGAGGTGGGGGGGGCATTTAAGACTGAACATCGATTGCATTCAGGGGAAATATCCCTTAATTACCTCATAAAAAGGTGGGTGGGGAGAGGCTTCTATGGTCAAGTACAGTTGGGGGGAAAAAAGGATGGGAAGAACCTAAAGCAAGTTTCCTGGATGCAGATTTTTTTCACACACTATAAATACAGACTGAGCCTTCAGAATCCCCCAGAATGGGAGACAGCCAAGGTCAGCAGACTTTTCTGTAAGGACCAGGTGCTCCTGGTTGAAACTGTAGGGTCCTCCCACTGTGGCAGCCTTAGTGACTGTGTAAGCCACAGGGTGTGGCTGTGTCCCAATAAAACTTTATTTACAAGACAAGCAAGGGGCAGGATTTGGCCTTCAAAATGTCCTATGCCAACCCCCTGGGATAAGGTAGAGAGCATTAACAAAATTTACTGGATAAAGAATCCTTCATTCGTTTGCCAATTTGTTAGTTCATTTCTTGCTATTTTGAAGGGACACCCACAGGCGTTATTCCCTGGTGCTAAGGGAACTCGGAATGTAGAAGATTCTCAATGAAACTTGTTGAATAGATTGAATTAAAGAGAAACTGAAACAATGTTTCCATGAGAAAGAGGAAGGACTTTAACATATTTAAAACAATATGGCAGCTCTGATTTGGAATAAAAGAAGGAAGAGAGTAAGAAAGAGAGCTGAGGAGGAGGAGGAGGAGGACAGGAAGACTCAGCACTTGAGAAAAGGATCGCCCTAAGAAGACGTGGGGGGGGGAGGAAGAAGTGGATCAAAAGATGAGCTTCCACCCACAAGAAAATGGCTTTCTCTGCCCCTGGCTGCACACCAGAGCGTGGGGTGTCCTGAAAGGGAAAACCTTTAATGAGGTGCTGAAAAACCCTCTTTGGCATTAATTAACAAGATCACTAGGCTGTCGTAATTGCAGAGAGAAAGATTAATCATCAAGAGATATTTCCTAACAGGAATGCAGGTCATTACAAAATATTATTTAAAGTCACATTTACATATAAAAAGGATCCAATGGATGCTGTCCCACCGGCACCCTGGTCCCCTCCCCTCTCCCTGTGCTGGATGCACAGGAATCAGCACACAGCTCCCGGTAAGCTGGGGGCTTTGAAATCTGTGCCGAGCATCTTCCCAGAGGGGTTTCAGGGATACAGAGATGTGAGGAATGAAGGAAATCTTTGCAGGCAAAACCTCAGGACTGAAACGCTATGTCCTCACCTGATTCACTGCCACTCATGCTACTGAAGGCCTGGATTCGCTTAATGGGCATCTCCACGAGACCAGTGAGCTGGTCTTCCCCCACCCCTTCCGTAGGTTCTCCGTGCCCAGTCCACTCTTGGACACTCAATAGATGCAGGTTAAAGGCATTCATCAATTCTTCAGGGCTCAGCTGAAGAGCTGCTCCTTTGTGAGTCTGGTCTACCTGTCCCAGCCTGGATGAAGGCTCTGGTCTCTGAGCCCTTGTGGCCTCCCATGCTCCCTTTTGTGTGGCACTGAGAGAAGCAAAGTGACAATGGTAAAGTGGCAGTGAGGGCCAAGGCCTCCCCCAATTCATCACAGAGCTACTTGGGAACAGGGACACTTACATTAATCTCCATATCCCTATCCTTTGCACAAACTAGGCATGCAGTAAGCAATTCTAGAATGGATATCGATGCCTCTACTATGGCTCAGGAAGGCAGGGCAGCTGGAATAAATCTTGGGAAAACTCTGTGGTGGCGGTCAGTGTTAGCTGAGCCTGACCTCAAGGCACAGATCAGAGAAAGGAAGGGAAGGCCCAGAGCACTTACTGCATCTCTAGTGTTGTAGCCTTATAAGAAGTTCCTGCAAGTCACAGCATCCCAAAGAGGGTTGCGGGCAACAGATATTACTCTGACTATAAATGGACACTGCGTAAAAACAGAGCCCCCATGAAGGTACCGGTTAACTCTGAATCCACTACAAATGGGGCGGGGGGAGTTCACTGAGTTTCAACAAATAAGTAAATGGGTAGACGATGCCAGGACTGGGCTTCTCACTGTTGGGGTAGAAGGTCAAGATAAACAAGAAGGGAAATCTAGAATGATCCATGAGATCATGGATTACAGTTGGAGACATCAGTTTGGACACAAGTTTAGCTTAATATACAAATAGATAGATAGATACAGATGCAAATATGTGCATATACAGAGGCATGTAGGCACACGTGCCTTTCCCAACCCTGTCCAAGTTCCAGGAGGGCCTAGAAGCCATGACACTCCAGTAGTAATGAGCACACACCTATCATCCAGATCTTGGTTTCTAAATATCTTTCTCCAAGGGGTGGTGGTGGGGGTCCCAGGATCCTTGGAGAAGTGTCTGATCCAAAGACTGGTCAGGGAATATACAAGATGAACCTGGAGCATCCTCTAGTGCTAGATAGATAGGCAAGTCCTCACAAGATGAAAGTATGAGGGTATGTCAAAGGAACATGGAAGCCAACTGAAAGAGCTCACCAAAGCTGGAACAGTAAGTACTGTGGTGCTGGATGACAACCCAGAGGACCACACAAATATACATAAGTTCATAAGGACATAAGTGATTAAGTAAGTACATAAATGGAGAGAAATATACAAAGCCACCATATAGAATAATTCCAAATAATGTATGTAGCTACTCTGTGCTCAAGGAGGGCAAGCATGTTCCCCACCTCTTATGTATGGGCTGCACATAGTGACTTCCTACAGAAGATGACAGTAGGAAAAGAGGGGAAAAGGTAACTTTATAGTGTAGAAAAATGGAGGCACATGCTGTAGCCCACTGATCAAGGTCAAGATCGATATGTCGTGTTGATGGTGTATATCTTCAATGTGACATCATGTGATGAAAATGGCACCTTACACCTTCCTCCCCAAAGCCATAACCCAGCTTGAGCATGAGAAACACATCAGCCGTATCTGAACCAAGGGACATTCTACAATTTTGTAGACCATTCCTCCTTCCGCCTGTCAATGTCATCAAAGCCCAGGAAAGCCTGAGAAACTATCACAGCAGAGATGAAGCTAAGGAGATGTGATGCTTAAATAAATGCTCTGTGATGTCCTGGCTGGGGAAAGAACAGTAAGCTAAAGCTCAACCGAATCTCAGGACAGAGATTAGCAAATAGTAATGCACCGATATCAAGTCATTATTGTGACCAATGTACCACACTAATGTGTGATTTTAAAAGAGAGGACACGGGGTTCAAGGTGTGTGGAGGCCCTCTGTACTGTCCTTGCAACTCTTCCATATATAAAAACTAATGTTAAAAACAACATTTATCAAACCAAACAAAACTATGATAAAAAATAAATAAAAATGGGGAAAAAGGTCTCCTTGAACACCATGGGGGGGCCACCACCTCTGACAGCAGAAAGGCGCTCCCTGGAGTGGTGCACACTGGTCTGCTGTCCTGTACTGTCTCTGGTGGAGACCCTGGGCAGGGCACGGAGTACTCCCGCAGTGATGCTTGCTGTCTGGTCTTTATCGCTGTCACTGGGACTTCACTCAGGGCTGTTGCTGCCCACGGCTCTCTGAGGTGTGCCTCCCATCCAGCAGGAAAGAAGCGGCTGCTTCTAACTCTGAAGGGCTGAGAATGGCCGAATGGCTGGGGCAGGCTTGGGGATAGAGTCCTGGGTTCCACTCAGGGATTCCAACCCAGGCTGTCTGCAGTAAGGCCAGTTCATCAGCATTTTTAACCAACCTCTGAGGTTATTCAGGTTCATAGTTAAGACCCACCCTGATTGGCAAAGCTAAACCCCACGTCTTAACTGTCATTCCTTGGCATGGCTTTATCCATTTAGCACCAAAAAGCATCCTAAGTACCATACGCTCAGCAGATAGTGGATGAGCAGTCAAGATCAGCATTTTTTTTTTTTCTGTTTAAGAACTTTGACATTGAATGCCATGCCCAGGAATTCACCAGCGTCAACTGTAATCTATGATCTCATGGATCACAAACTGTGGGGAATTAGGCGAACAAACCAGGTCCCCTGACAGCCAGGGCCATTCAGTTTGCAGGCTGTGACTGACATGTAACATGGGGAGGAAGACTTTCTTCTCCATTGCATTGTTCTGAAGCTAAAGATCATTTTTAGAGTTTTTTTTTTTTTTTATTGCAGCCTCAATTAGGTGGGCCTGTCGTCTGAATCAGCAGCTCGGTAATTAGTTTGGTTGTGTTTGCAGGGAGGAAACTGGAGGCGCTTTCTTCTCCCACAGGCAGAAAGGTGCACGCACAATTAACTAATTGCAGGCTGATGCGCACCTGGTACCAACATGGACCCACAGACGCACACCTCCATGTCCAAAAGGCACTCTGTGACCTGGAGCAGGGAGGAACACCGAGGATGATGATCTCTGACCTGTCAGGGACTTGGGCAGAGGAAGCCTCCCACAGGGGCTCCTCAGAGGTCACTCTTGGGAGCCCCCAGGAGCAGAAGGACATGTGGGAAGGTGCGGAGTCCCCTGTTCCCAGAATTCTGTTAGAAGGACTGTCATTGTTTAAGTTAGAATATTGCCGGTTAATTGTTGGCTCCAAAAGAAAAATTATGAGCCGGGGAACGTTCTGCATGGATTTAGTGTATTTGAATAATTTAGACCCCCGCCGTTAATTTGACAGGATTGTTTTTCTCTCGCAGTAGCCTGCTGGTACAAGAATTAAAACTGTCGGGAGTACCCGGGCTGCGCTGGAGCTTAGTAATGAGGTTTATCAGTCAATAAATGATTTTATACAGCAAATTAAACTGTAAATTTCGTTTGGGTGGTAAATATTTAGAGAATAAAGATATCTGGTTAATGAGGAGGTCTGGGTGTTTAAAAACGAGAGAGAGAAGGAAAAAAGGAAATGTCAACCTTTTAAATCTTGAATGTATTTGGGCTCAGATGACAGTTTGCTCACTCGAAGCCCTGTCTCCGTGTGTGTAAATAACAGGATGGCTTCATTGTTTGTGTATTTAAGGCTGCAGTGGAAACTCTGCCCATCCTTGACTGCGCCCACCACAGTGAGGTAACACTTCCCTCACCAGGTTCTTAGGAACCAGCAAGGAAATAATTGTAAAGTGCTCACACAATACCTGGCCCAGGGTTCATCCCTTCTGCTAGAATTTGTTCCTCAATCAGAAACAACTCCAGGGCTCTGCTGAACAATGAGCTTGCCACTCATCACATGAGGTTACTTAAATTTAAATTTGCATTAATTGAAACTAAATTTAAAAATCCAGTCTCATAGCTACATTTGCCACATTTCAGGTGTCACTAGTAGTGGCTTGTGGCAGATAAGGACTTCCCATCACCATATTGAGTTCTCCAGACAGGGCTGGTCCACATTCAGTCTGACAGTGGGGAGTTTCCTGTGCTGGGGAATCCAGATATCAGGTGGCACCTGGACTGGCTTAATTGGTGCATGAATCTTCTTTTTTTAATCATTGTTATGTATTTGCATGTATGTGTAAGTCATTTATCAAATATGTGGTTTCACATATATCATTGCTTAGGACAAAACATGAAAGCCATATAAAGTTACAAAAAAGTAAATCAGTTTAAAGAAAATATTAAATCAATATTAATTACAATTATTTGGCAGAAATATTGAATAGTACACAAAGGTGTTATGGTCTAGATATGAGGTAGCTCCCAAAAGCTCATGTGTGAGACAATGCAAGAAAACTTATATGTGAAATAATCAGGTTATTACAGCCTTAACCTAATCAGTGCATTAACCCCCTGATAGAGATTAATTTGGTGATTACTGTGGACAGGTAGGTGTGGCTGCAGGAGGTGGGTTCCTAGGACCTTGTCCTTTGGTTTTATATTTTGTCCTTGTTGAACAGAGTTCTCTCCGCTTCCTGGTAGCCAGTTCTGAGCTGCTTTCCACCACCACACTCTTCACTGCCTCACCTCATGCCCCAAGCAATGGAGCTGGCCATCTATGAACTGAGATTTCTGAAACCATGAGCTCCCAAATAAGCTTCCTCTTCTACTTGTTTTTTTAGGTCTTTTGGTCACAGAGACAAAAAAGCTGATTAAAACAAAGGCATTACTGACATCTGAAAATTACTGAGTCAAAAGCCTCCAAAGATTCAGAAACTTAAGAAAGTGGAAGAAGAGGCACAGCAGAGTTGTGTGGGAGAAGTAAGAATACCCATGTCAACTTCTAACTTTCCTGTCTTGCTCAGGGCTGAACCAGACCGTGATACCAGGTCACCCACCAGTCAATATGAAGTTACTATACACGTAAGAGAGGTTCTAGAAGCTCTATTCAACAACCTAGAGATTCCAAATATGGCTGTGATTAGAAGACAGAGTTTGAAGATCACAAGCCAGGATTGAAGATCAAAGCATTCTGATCAAAGCATTCTGACTCTCCATCTTGACATTCCTAAAGTTACATTACCATCAGCTCAGAGTATCCAATGCCCCTTTCCAACCCCATGTAGCTTGTTCCTTGAGTCAACTCCCTTTATCTTGTCACATTGCCGCTCTCTGATTCAAGAATGCCCACCATATTGGAATATGATGGTCTGAAAACTTGATAATAACCTGGTCAAGGGAGAGCAGGAAACCCTATTGTATCTACCAGATGTCTAATGAAAATCATAGTCAATTGGGTTCTTGAAAGAAAGTTTAACAAAAAGACCATTGGTGAAAATATAATCAAGATATAAGTAAACCACATGGTTTAGCAGTAAGGAGCATCATCTTATCACTAGACCTGACATAGCAACAAAGGGTATGGCACCTGGGGGAGAGAACCAACTGAAGGGAGACAGACCTCCAAGTGAGGGCTGAAGCCAGTGCATGATGACCTGTAGAGTCAGGAGAAGGAGAACCCAGCCACACCCCCCTCTCTCTCAGCTCTTGAAGGTGCTTGCCATTGGCTGAACCCAACTGAAACCCAGAATGGAAAGATGTTTTTGATAAATCTTGCCTTCCAAGTGGGAGAGAGCATAGAAGGATGTCAAGTGAGACAATGGGAATCTACTAGCACCAAGGTTCATCTATTCAGGTTGTCTAAGCCTCACTTTTCTTGTGGGGTGTTGGTGGAGAGGTATGGAAGGCCAACAGTCCCGTGCTCTGTGTTTGTCCCATGGCCCTCTTTCGGAAACTTCTCCCCATGGAGACATCTGGCTCTAAGGCATCACTAACTTCCCAGGCTTCTGATAAGGGCCTTCATACCTGTCTCTGAGAGGCTGAATCCATGCTTCTTTCCTGGCTTCTTGGAAGCTTAGACACAAGACTTGGGAGATACCAGGCTGCTTGCTCCCAATTCCAGACTAAACACTCCTGCCTCAGTAGACCTGTTTCCTAAGCTCTCTGCAAACAGCCTCATGGCATGGACAGGTATAGACACTTTCAATGGCAGGTAAAAGAAACTTCTCTTTCAAAATTATTTGAGTACTAAGGATACTTTTTGGGTTGTATAACTCAAAGGTCCTTCACACATCAGAGTCCCTATCTGTCCCCCTCCCTGTGCTGACTGTGCCCACAGCTTGATGGCAAGGTGCAGGAGCAGTCATTGGCCCCACTCTGCGCACAACAATATCCAGAAGAAGAGGGATTTGCTCTAATGCATCTGACTGCAGTAGAAATACAATGCAAGCAACAGACAGAATTTTAAATTTCTTAGTACTCACGCTTAAAAAAGTAAAAAGAACTAGGTGAAATTAAATTTACTTAAATATATTTTCTTTAACCCAATACAGGAACATTCCTAGTCTGAAAATCTGAAATCTAAAGTGCTCCAAAGTCTAAAACTTTTTGAGCACTGGCATGAAGCCACAGGGAGAAAATTCTACACCTAACCTCATGGGACAGGTCACAGTCAGAATGCAAGGCTATATGTATAAGGTGTATAGGAAACATCAATGAATTTCAGGTCTAGGCATGGGCCCCATCCCAAGACATCTCATTCTGCATATGCAAATATTTCAAAACCTGAAAAAAATCCCAAATCCAAAATACAGAATGCCAGCATTTCAAAATGTGACCAATAGCAAAGAATACATTAAGAAGAGATTTCGCATCCACTCTTCATACTCACTATTTGAGATCTGATACCAATTGGAGCTCACCACATTCCAGGTGCTTGGTAGGCTCACGTGGCTAGTAATGGCTTTGAGGGATAACACAGCTCTAAGAAGTTGTCCCACAACAGTGAGGAAGCCCCCAGCAAACCACTTCCTGTACCCCATCGGCCCAACAGGGTCATGTGTCCTTCATGGAACAGTCACTGGCAGGGCAGCCACCTCCTAGGACAACCAAACTCACTTTGATGCTGTCCATCCCCCTGAGGCACATGGATGACTTGGGGAGGAGAACCGTGGAACATACATGAAAGAAAGAAAGAAAGAAAGAAAGAAAGAAAGAAAGAGAGAGAGAGAGAGAGAGAGAGAGAGAGAGAGAGAGAGAGAGAGAGAGAGAGGGAGAGGGAGGGAGGGAGGGAGGGAGGGAAAAAAAACTACTGAGTTCTCTGTTGGAAGAAGTGGGTGTGTTCAATTCAATATTGGGTTGCCCAACAACAAGCTCATGACAGCCTGATTCCTGATGGGGATCTTTGTCAACTCTGGAATCAAAGGTCTGTTCTCCTTGATTGAAGTTCCTTTCCTCTAGGAGAAGAGATTTTGGAAGTTTGGGATAGGGGGAAGTTTCCTCCTCTGTGGATCCAAGAAAGCTGACCGTGATGTTGTAGACATGGCCATTGAGTTCCACAAAGATTGATCCCAGAACTTTTACCTTATGGGGCTGATCAGGCTGCCTTGGGCTTAGAATGCTTTGTCAAATAAACCTTATTTGCTATTGAGCAGCTTCTGTGCCCTTGTGTCCAAAGGGAGAAGAATGGAATTGAGGTGCTCTCCTTTAGGTCTGGGAGAGGCTTACAGGTGTCCTGAGTCGGAGCGTGAGATTATGATCATGAGGGATACCAGTAATTAGCACACACCAAGCGCTTTGTTGGTAGTACCCTAGAGGAGTACGATAAGCCAGGGTGTGCTGTGGAAGCCAATGGGTTTTTGTTCTCTATTCCAGAAATGTAAGTCATCACATTTCATTTTCTCACTGTTCATCCCTGAGAGAAAGTCAAATATTTGTGGAATCATGGCAGCAGATCATGACATATGTGATGTTCTCCCAGTATTGCTCTGGAGAGGGCTTGCTACTCGTAAGAAGGGAATCAGACAGGACCTCTGAGCCTAAGGCCAGAGCAAAGCTGAACTTAGGTGAAAACACATAGCTTTCAGGGACAGTAGCAGAGTCTCTGCCCCCTGTCCCTAGCCAGGTCAGGGGCTGATCAAGCACAAAGAAAATATGAATCAGGTGG
The DNA here is from genome assembly GCF_964194105.1 of Spermophilus citellus. NCBI lineage: Eukaryota > Metazoa > Chordata > Mammalia > Rodentia > Sciuridae > Spermophilus > Spermophilus citellus. The sequence goes on from NC_138200.1 coordinate 62,464,464, forward strand.
AACTAAAGCTCAGACACCCATCCTGACCATTCTGACAACATTAACATTGCTGCCAGAGCAGCCACTAAAAGTCTAAGTTTCTTTTAGTGACCATCACTCTCTGATTATGACCTTGGACAAATGACACAGTACCAGCAGACTGCATTCTCATTTGTAAATGAGGACAATGGCTACTTCATCGTATCTAGGTTTATAGTAAATGAGATATTGCAGTTCAAGAGGTTACCACGCAAAAAATGTGAGTAACTTCCAATAATGATATTCACTCCTGTCACCACAGTGATAATGAAGCCCAGCCCACCAGATAAAAAATACTTTTCTTGCTATACTTCAAGCATTTTGATTATCGATTGTTTTATTCACCTTTGCAAGCACCAAAAAGAATAAAAATCAAATGTATTAGAGGAAAAATGGAGGAAGTTACTAAATATTTGTGGAAGGGATGAAATGATATATGAAAGTTGTTATCTTCTGCATGGAGAATGGTCTTCCTGATAGAGCTCTAATCCTGATAATAAGGAGCTAAACCATGTGTTTATTTACAATTTTGTTTGTTGTAAAATACCAGGTATTTTTTTTTTTGTAAAACACCAAATAATATATATATTTTCAACTTTATGGGCCATACAGTCTCTGTGCCAATGACTAACTTCTGCCATTCAATACAAACACAGTCATAAAAAATTACGCAAAGGAATGATCATGGCTGAGTCTCAATAAAACTTTATTTACAAAACAGGCAGCAGGTCAGATTTGGTTCACGGACCTTAGTGTGCAGACCTCTATCCCAGACCACCCCTATGGGTGACTGCCAAGCAGCCAGTGACTCTGTCCTTGAAAATTCCACAGTCATTTCTGTCCACACATCTATATACCAGAGACAGTTTGCAAAGAATTTCTCTGTGGTGCAAATTCACCTGTTCACCCCTCCCATACTGATCTTTGAATTTAGATCAGAAATCAAGATCTTATAAAATTCAGTATAGGTGAGTAACTGACCCTTTGGGTGCCCAGTTTCTTTTGAGCTGACTTATGATTGAGGCTAAAAGAAGAGACACCCACTCTCACTGAGCAAATGCTCACAGATGTTCCAGGAGGCAGGCATGCTTTCCCTAGAGAAAGTCATATTGATCTCCTACGGGCTTTGCTAGGGCCAGGGCTAGTGCCTCTTAGGAAACTAGGAGTCCCTGCTCCCAGCCCAGCCCATATATCTCTCCAAAACCAATACATGCACCATGAACCATTCCTTTGTTGAATATGGCATCTGTTAAGCAGCTTTTAATAATTTAAAAAAATCTTATTTTATCTGAGAACATCTGTGACCATCTGGGCACTCTCCTCCCCAGCATTTCACTTTTAAGTTTGACACAACTATCAGATGTTCTTGCACAGATTCTGGGACAGATCTGAGTTTTATTGAACAGACATCAATTATACTGATGTCATGAGGCATGCCAATCTCAGCAGGAAAAGTGACAGCTTCCTTATCATCAAACCAGCCAGCCTCTTGATTAATTTGCGGGTATTGTCAATAACGGTTCATGGTAGAGTTGGATTTGAGCATCCTGTCCCCCACCTTATTCCTCCCTGTTGATTCTCCTCCCCCTAAAAGGACTGAATCTTCTCTGTCTATGCTATTCCACCTTGTAGGCATTATTTTCCCTATAACTAAGTGCCCTAATGGAAAGATAAATTCCTCCTTTAAGCATGACTTTAGGCATAAGGCAAACTTTTACCTCTTTCCTTAACCTTATATTCATTTAATTTTTCAATTTTTTAATTTTTTAATTCAAGAAGCACTTGATTCAGAATCTCTCCCTTTGTGGCAGGTCCTGGGAAACCAATTCAGAGGTGACCTGCAATTAAATGACTATTCAGATCAGTCCTCCTCTAGCTAACTGGAACTTGCCCCCTTAGCTTGTTCAAGGGTCCTATTAGGTCTATGCCACTGTTCCTTCTTGGTTGTGTTTTCTAAAAGGGGCCTATTGTCTCTGTGCTCCAATAAGTCCTCCTGTATGTTTTTTTAGAAATAGGACACATCCACATAATAAATCCCTACTCTATGATCTCACACAGTTGGAATATTGGTTTGAGTTTTGTTTTATTTATTTCTTTATTCTACCTCTCTAACCGTTTTTTACAACACGAGTTCTATAGTTTGCTGGATGAAGCCTTGGGTGTCATTTGATGGATCCAGGTGAACCATAATGGGCTCTGTCATACTTTTCTAAGTGGAGAAAAACTTTGAAAACTGCCCAAGGACACGTCACTGCTTAAGCTTCACAAAGATTCTTTTGGCACTTGATAATTAACCCTCCTTTGCCAGTAATTCCGGGTCTATTAATCACCTATTCAAAATGGCTTTTTAAATTCTCTGTGAATTTGTGATTGTGAAACTGGAGGTTGCAGTTTCCCTCCAGGAGTTTTGGGGAGTGCCCTTTTTTTTGTTTGTTTCAGACTGGTCATACCCTTGATCTGTCAACACTGAAGTCAGTGGGCTACAGGCTGTGTCATAATGACAGTCCCCTCTGCAATCTAAAAGAAAGTCTGGTATTTGGAAACATTGACAAGACTGTGAGAAGCTGGGATACAGTGGAGACTGGCCAACAGCCTGTTGGGATGGCCTTCGGGTGAAAGGCAAGGTGTGGCCGAGAACCTATTTCTCCAAAAATAAACTCTCTAAATTCCACGTCCTTTTCTACCAAATAAGAATTACAAGGCTTAAAAGCATCTTCAGATCTCTGCCCATCCATCCCACGGGGTTTTATCTAAGAACGCCCTGTCCACCCCATACATGAAGGGGCCTCCAAGCCACATGGAGAGGTTCCCCTCCCTACCACAGAGGTCATGTCTGGGAGGGCGAAAAGGGGCGACTTAACTGGAAAGAAATATTTAGTAACTGGATAGACCAATCAGATCCTCCCCTTGAGAGTATAGAATTGGGGCATAAAACACTGGATCTTACATTGTGGACATCTCGAGCTTTCCATGGTATGTCCATGTCTGGACTGCATGTAACGAGGAGAAGAAAGAGAGGGACAAAGAGAGAAAGGAAAAAGAGGAGGAGGAGAGGAGGAGGAGAGAGATAGAGTGCGTGCACAAACTGGGAAGGGGGCTATACAGAATCGGACACAGAAGCTGACATGCCTCTGGGGAGGGGCCCCTTTGCTGTTGGCACTACCAACAATCTGGCTCCAGGCCAGATTATGCTTCCTCCCTGGGCTTTCATAAGACCCCTCTGTGTCTTTCTACTTAACCCCTTTTCCTTTTGCTCTTTCTTTGTTGCTGAGCACCTTAAGACATAAAGATCAAAGGAGTTATGTTTCTTACACGCCAAGAGGGCTCTGCCTCTAAGACTCCCACAGAAGGTGGAAGAGCCGATGCTTCCCTCACCACACACAGGTGGATATGTGATGGGCACCCGGGAACAGGGTTTGCATCCTGGAAGATGCCGTAGCAATATAGTGTTCAAATGGGTGATATCATCAATCGGCCTCCAGGGAGGCCGTGGAATTTAGACATTGGGAGAATGACTCCTTTGAGAATCATGTCTGAGTCCAAGCTTCTGACATGCTAACTTCCATGTGTGTGCGTATGTGAGTGTGTGCACGAATGTACACACCAAAACAAATGTTTCAGAATCCTTAAGCCTGGGCTCATCTGATCATAGGTTCAAACCCTCAGGCCTGCTGTCTCACCCACAATTCAACCTTCTCCCCTTTCTCCATCTTTTCCACCTCCTCCTTCCCATGGTGCTCCAAGAGACTAGGGATGAAATGACTCATCCTGACTCTTCGAGGAGTGAGCATCAAGGGTCACTGGGACTGGCTTTTCCAGTAAGTAGGTGATGAAAGGGGGTGAACAACAATGAGGAAATGACAGAAAATTGGAGGTTTGCAGACAGAAGATCAGGTACTGAAAGAGCACACATTTTGACCCTGCATGGATCAAAGCTAGATTTTGAGAGACCCTTGTGGTTATGCTAAGGCACATAGCAAAAAGGTCACCTTCAAATCCATGCTAGAATCCAGATTGGTGACAGGTCTTGTGATAGACGGACTCTAAAGACAGCCCCCAGGCATGTGTGCCCAGTGTAGCTGCCTTCTGAGCAGAATTCAGGCTGCTCAAGACTTGGCAGCAGCAATCGCATGGCCAGCCTTGGCTCCTGTGCTGTCAAGAGCTCCCAGCCCTCGCCATGCAGTAAGTCAGCTACCCTGATGAGAAACCATGTGAGAGACCGCCCAGGGAGGTCATGTGCAGAGAGGAGCCCAACAATCCCTGCTTGGTGCAGCCTCTCAGTCCTCCTGCCAAGCTACCAGAAGGCCAGGAGAGCCTTCTTGACCATCTTTCCACAGTGGCCATCTGCGAAGTCCCCCTGCAGAAGATCTCAAGTGAGATCAACAGAGAAACCAACCAGCAGAGCCCTAGTTGACCCAGAGGACTGAGAAGTAAGCAGTTCCGTTTTAAGCCACCTGGCTGTGGACAGGATAGGCCCCTTTGCTTCGTGTCCACCTTTTCCATGTTGTCTATTTCACCCACACACACCTGGGTTCTGTCCGCACCACACTTTCACTGTGTCTGCATTGTTATCGGGCTCCTGGGATAGACTTAAAACACATACACACACACATTCTGTTGTTTTTCATTTTTTCTCTTCTAATTCCCATTGGTCCCTTTGGGGGCTACATGTGCCAGGGAATGTTGGAGACAAAAATCAAAGATTAAACTGTTAGGAAGAACAGATGTATTCTCTGGAATATTCCACTTCCCTGAAGTATTTAGAAGCACCCAGCATTGATTTTCAGAGTGGATCAGTTTGTTGAAGTAGGAGCTGCTCATCCACAAACCTGAAAGGATGGGCACAGGGTTTCTACCACCGTCCTCACATAGTGCCCTGTCCCAGGGACCTCCTGGGGCTGGGTGCCTCCCACTTGATCAGCGATCTCCCCTCTCTTGCAGTGAATGTGCCGCCCTCCAACCTCCTCACACACTCACCCCCACCCCTCATCCATCCTGTACCCCACCCACAGTCAGGGACCTGTCTGTGTCCCAGCCCAGCTCTGCCCATGGAGTTCCCAGATGTGCAAACTTCTTGTAATTTATCTCCACCTCAGATTTTCTATTTGCAAACTATAAAGCACAAGATCTGTCTTAACTGTGAGGGGCTACAGTGTAAGGAGCCAGTAGTGGAAGGGGGGACACGTGGACTTCAGCATTGCAGGGACCTTTGCCTGCTTCATGCATATACCTGAGGTGACTTGGAAGTCAGTTCCATGGCTCTTATGCTCCTGAACTATTGTGAGTGTGGCCCCTACCTTAGGGTCGGCCATGAACTGCAGACTCAGTAATGCCCAACAAACCCCAGGCAAAGTGCCTGGTGCCCGAGAAACTCTTGGGTGAGTGCTAACTACTGTCATAGCACTAGAAGACTGCTATCTTTTTAGATGACAGCCATATTTTGGAAATGATGTCATTATGGGTGTGTGGGGGCTCAAACTACCTGGCAGAAAAAAAGTTTGCTTCAGTGTCACAGGGTCAGAAAAGAGATGGACACGTGCGTATTCAGCCTCTGTATTCCTCCTGAGGAAGAGCCGAAGCTTCCCTTCATGAAAAGAGGACTATGTGGCTGAAACCACGGCCGAACCCCTTCAAGGATGCTTCCCGGCTTCAGAAAGAGCCAGCATCGTGCAGGGCACATGAGGATCGGCCCCCCTCCCACTGGCCTTTCCCAGCCACTTCCAGCACTTGCTCCTTTCATTTTTTTTTTCAGAGTAGAGATTAGAAGTTTATTAAAGGACAGCAGAAAAGACTTCTCCCGGAGGAAGAAGGGGACCCAAGAGGTGGAATCCCTCATTTTTTTCTTTTCCTTTTTAATACTAAGATGCTCAAATTCTCTTGTTTGGAATTTTGGATTGGGAGACCCAGGTCAAGTCCAGCCTGTGTCAGGTGACTGGAGGCCTCTGGAGGAGTTAGTCCCTCTAAGTCTTGGTTTTCCCTCTTCAACATGGAGTCTAGGAAGGGAAGGGACTCTGAGTGGAGTCTGGTTAATGTGTGACTGTCAGGGGCCGGGACTGCACTGGTAAAACAAGTGCTTTTTGAGTCATGAGCTGCTGGGGACACGTGTACCTGGCCAATGACCCTTCTCCCTGCAGAGGACGCTGGCAAGGCGGAGCTGTCTGTCAACTCTGGTTGCTGGCTATGGCTGCCGAGGGATCCCTGTTGAAGGGCATTCTCAGGTGTGGAGGTTGACTGGTCATGTCTGTCAGGACACAGAGGGACACATCCCTTCCTGCTCAGGTAGGTATGATCTGCCCTCTCAGAGATGAGGGTGTCCTCCTTGAAAAGGTCACACTGGGAGACTTCAGGGTGAGGGGAGAGTTCTGATAACTGGTTGAGTTTCCTCATCAGAGCAGAGTACCAGGGGCAGAACAGGGGACAGGGATCTAAAAGAGAAAGGCCACCATCTGAAGGCCAAAACTCTCCCTTCGTTTCAAAATGAGCAAGCCCAGGGCCAAGACCACAGTCAGGCTCAGGCTGCGCTGCAACAGGTGGCCTGGATGTCACTCTCCACTTCCCAATTGCTCTGTCAACTGTGATACTGAAGGGTTGACACTGAGCCAGTGCAGAAGCCCTGCAGCTCCTGAGGCTCTGAGAACTCCCCTGGCTGCCCGGGCCCCTGGGGGACACTGGATCTCAGCACTGACAAGCTCTGGGGCATTGCAAACCTTTACTTTTCCTCCCTGACAGGCAGGCCACGCCTCATTTCCCTGCACTGAGATGAAAAGGCACGCGGGTGACTCCAGGTGAGATGCTCATGGCTGCTTCCAACCTGCGCTAAACACACAGGTCTGCAGTGTTTGTTTTAAGGTTTGGTTTCCTTGTTTGGCATTTCTTTCCCAGGACCTTCCACAAGGTGCAAAGCGAGATGTTTGTTTGTAGAACAACCAAACCCCAGTGACTCACTGTCTGCCTTCATTATTTCAGTCCCAAGATTGACAGTAAAAGACATAATATTTCAATAAAACAAAAGTATTTTCACCAAAGAAAAAAGGGGGGGTCTCTGATGACATTGGGAGATGCAGCACTATGATAAACTAGTAAAAAAAAATTGACGAAAACCAGAAACATGTAACACTGCAATTTAATCTTTTTATTTGAAATATAAATATTGTTACTATCAAGCTTGACAGTATAGAAAATGTGTGCCCTGCAGCCTTATGACAAAACAAAATTTATATTTAAAACTTCCTGAAATAATACCTTTCATCCATAGAGTTTTGTCACATTGCAATGGCTCTGCGCCTGCTGTATGGCCCTGCACCTTTAATTATTTTATGCCTAGAAGACACATTTTAAATAGAAGAGGCGGGTTACAAGAATTTTGACAGCTGAGGCTGATTAAAATACTGACAACATGCACTCTATAGAATTCCCTGGGGTCTTTGTCAAAGACCCATAGGAAAGTTAAAGATGTGACTCCATTTTTTTAAAAAAAAATTTATAAAGGTATTTTTGCCCACTAGCATGAAACATTCAGGCCAAGCTAGTGTCATTTTACTGCCTGGCCCTTGCCCCAGAACATTCAACAAAAATTCCCTTTCTCAAATGTTGTAAGGCCGTAGACTGGAAACCGGTCAGCCAGTTGAGTTTGCTAATCTGTTTCCAGTTAACAAAGCGCAGGGCCTCTTTCCAAGGCCAGCTGTTTCATCTCATTTGCCCAGGAGAAGACAAGCTGGATGACTTGCTTATTTATTTATCAGTCTCTTTTACAAGGGTGTTACCAACTGGACTGGTTTCCTGGATCGTGGCTGATGGAGTCCCCATGTTGTTTCTCATTAGGAAGTGTGACTTTTACAACCCCCAGTGAAAATCCAGTGTCTACCAATCCAATCACTCCTGTTGCCCAATACCCAGGCCAGTGACCACAAGTCACTGCAGGAGAGGAGCCACGGATCTGAAGATGGCTTTCCAAAAGCAGAAGTTCTCTCCATGCATGAGACCTGAACGTCAGGGTCGGATCCCGTGTCCATTCATGTCATTGCACTGAGGGGGAAGGAGTACCTACTGGGACCCTGACCGGGAGGAGGACACCCACCAAACATCATGGCCAAAGGAAGCACCATAGGTAGCTATTTTCAAGGTCATGCCTCTAGAGAGGAACAGGTGACTGGGTGGGCAGGTCCTCAGACACACAATCCACCATCTTGGTCTGTAACATGAAAGCTCAGGAAGGGTGAGAGGGGCCAGGACTTCTGACCACTGTTTTAGGATGGCACAACAGACTCAGTGACCCCCTGACCTCCCTGCAACCCAGACAGTCAACCTTTAGCAGAAAATGGCAGAGTCCTTCTACGGAGTCCACACATCAATCCTAAGCCTGTGGCTTCTTAGCATTCGCACTAACAATTCTAAGTCTCACAGCATAGGACAAAGGTCACTCCTGGAACTTTTCAGAGATAGAAGAAAACCACATGCATGGTGAGTGGGCACCTTTTAGAAGTGCTGCGGATGGCTGAGACCAGAGCTCTGCACCCCTCTGCCTGGCTTCACATGCTCCCCGACTCACAAGCTCTGTGACCTTGGGCAAGATAGTTAACATCCCTGTGCCTCCTTTCCTGCAGCATCAAACAGGCGGTGGCAACCAGAAGTTGGAGTAAAGACGAAATGCAACAGCCCCTGGGGACCGCTGACTCTAGCACTGGCCTGTGGAAAGGCTAAGAAGGGCAGAGAGTTGCGTAGCTCCTGCTTCTGTCCCCTTCCAGTTCACCCGCTCCTCCAGGTCTCTGGTCCTGCTGTTTCCTGTGCCCAGGAAGCTCTTCACCAGATCAAGATGTGACTGAGTCCTGCCCCTCAGATGTCACTTTGAACATTTCCTAGATGCCCTCGTGGCCATGTGAAACACACCTCACACACCCTCCCTGTCCAGGCCTCTTGAGGATCTTTTGACAACATTTTATTTTTGGGTAACTCTTAGGGTGACCTGACTCTGTCCTCCTTAATCATTTTCTTTCTTTTTTGTCTTTTTCCCTGTGCTTTGTCCTCACAGTGGAACCTTCCCCATCCACTGAGGTTTCCATGGGCCTAGATTGCACCTGTCACTGTAGGAGTCAGAGTTCAGCTGGGAAGCAGGATCACTGAGATATACAGGTGGAGGGAAGGTGAGCTGGAGAAATAGATGGAGAGATGGTGGATAGATAATAGATAATACATAGATAGATAATAGATAAGACAGACAGACAGATATATATACATGCACATTAAGGAATTTGCTAGAGGGAATTGGCCTCACATGGTTGTGGGAGCTGGGTAAGCCCTCTCCAGCACTGTTGTCACCAGGTCTAATGATGAACCTTGAAGTCCATTGGTCAGGTGGTCAGGAAGTAAAGATGGACATAAGTGGGGAGACCAAAGACTCCCAAACACAATCTGGAACACCAAGGGTGGCCTTGGCATTACCGCCTCTTCTGACCTTGGCAAGAAAGCCTGCTAGAGAAGCTGGGACCTGTGTCCCTGAGCTCAACATATCCCTGGCCCAGGAGTTGGACCGCAGGAGGAGGACCAGGGGATATAGAAGCACAGTAGGACTAGACTCTCTGCCTCATGCCAACAGGGCCAGCTGGCAGATGGGGACAACTATGTGAGCTGTGAAGTGGCCAAGGCTTGCCTGTCACCCTCTGTGAACTCCAAGGATCTCTCCTGTGGCCCTTCCAAACCACAGACATGCAAAGGGTTCTGGGAGATGCAGTTTGGCCTAAGCCCAGTTGACACATTACAAAACCACACAGGCACAGAGAGGTGCCCAGTGCATCTGAATTAACGGAAAGAAGAAAGGAAGAGGGAGAGTGGGAAAGAGGGAGGGAGGAGAGGAAGAACAAGCAAGCCCATCAAGACCAGCATGACTCCCTGAAACTCCCTGATCCATTTTGTTTCTTCACGTCTCGATGCCCCGGTTCTTCCCACTCTCAGGGAGCCCACTGCTCTCTTAGACTTTCCCATGAATCCGTGGTCTGAAACAAATGACAAGCTGGAGTGCCAATGAGCAGCAGGAGTCACCTGCACAGTGCCTTCGCCTTTACACGGGGCTTAGATGTAAGGGGCAGAATGCAGGGGGAAGCCAGAGTCAGCAGGACACAGGGGCCCATGCTCCCTCCCAGCACTGAGGGGTCCCTGGTGACGCCATCTTTGTACAGACTCCCCTGTACTTCCCATGTGCAGTGCCAAGCATGCAGCCACCTGGCCACCACATGCAGTGTGTGAATAAGAAGGCCAGAGTCTGCATGAAATGTTCTAGACTTTGTAATGGTCTAGTTTGTGATACAGATCAGAAGGACTTGGCCAGTGGATTCTACTGGTCATGTAATTTTCTGTTCCTCTGATGGTGTTTCTCATTTCCAGTGATCTAGAGGCAGATTTAGACCACTGTGAGGAAAATTCCTGGGGAAAAAAAAAAACCTGGACATTGACACGCATACTCCCCAGTCTACACATAGACCATCATTCTTCAAAATCAGTCGAAAGGCAACATCCTACCCTGGACAAACCTTCACAATGCCCCTTCTCCCCAGGTGGGATTAAGGGCCCCCTGCACATGCTACCCGTAACAGTGAAGGTGAAGGTCAGAGTGGAGAGCAGTCACCAGACGCTGGCGAAGTGCTGACCACAGCCACACCCTTCTGTGCAGATTCTTACTCCATCCCTACAACAAGGATTCTGTGCCACACGCCTCCTTCTTCCCATTCCACAGGTGTAGAAACAGAGGCTCAGATCAGTCACATCAAAATTCACACAGGGGACAAAGCCACATGTCTCGAAGCGGGGAAGTTTTGACTCCTCAGGGCTTCAAAATGTCTGGTTCCGAGCAGCTGTTCCACAAAGACAGAGTGAATGAGCTGCTGGAGGTCACCTCTGATCTCTCCCATCTGCACGTTCACCCTGGTCCTACTGAGTCTGAAAGGAAAGGATTTTCCTCTCCACCTAGGACTGGCTGCACAGTGTGTGGGGTCCTGGGCGAAATAAAAACGCAGGCTCTTGTTTCAATATGGCGACACGGAGCGTTAAGCAGCAGGCACACATACAGCCCCAAGGGTGGCCTTGCCTCCATCTGAGATTGGAGATATTTTGGCAAAGGCCTTTCACATGGAGCTAACGGGCATCCTTGGCTGACACTTTCTCATTCCCATACTCTGTTGTTTCTGACCAAAAATAACTTCCATGTTCAGGCCCAAGAGAAATCTACCATTTTGCCCTTAAGAACATGTCCAAATTCACATGGTCCTGGCCTCGCAGAGAAGTCCCTAGATAAGTCCAAAAATGGATGAGGACACACACTAGAGATGGCGGGAGACAATGACACAGCCAACAGGAATCTCGAATCTACTGTCTGTCCAGAGCTCTGTGGACCAGAGTCCCTTTTGTTTCCCTAGAAGCTCAACCCAGTAAGAATGACAGACATCCTTGAAACACGGCAAAGCCTATGCCTTGTAATTTAAGGAAGGCAGGAATCAAGTCTATAGGTAAAGAGGGATGCCATCTCCAGATGTGGATGTTGAGAAAAACAGGCTTCTGCTCAGCAGAGATGCTTGATCTGAGCTGTTACAAAAGAAAAAAGGCTTTGAAGAAAATACCCAGGAACTGGGTGAGGGAAGAGCTGGAGCAAGCCCTCTGTGGGGCAGATGTGATGGAAGATGAGACAAGAAAGGGATCAGGAAACATTTTATGGAAAGTCCAGGTGGTAGATATTTTAGGCTTTGTGGGGCAGACAGGGTGTCCTCGTAACTGCTCCACTGTGGTTCAGGTGCAAAAGCAGTCATCAATAGCATAACTTAATTGGCACTCCTGTTGGATTCCAATAAAACTTTATTTACAAAACCAGTGAGGGGCCATGATTGATCCATGGGCCATAATTTTCCAATCCCTAATCTAGAAGAAAACAATCATGTTGGGCTTGAAATGTCTTACTGAAGAATGCATTCTAGAAACCTCAAGGGATGAGGAGAGAGAGGAAAGATGGATTTCCATTTTGACTTTTGAGGAGACACTAGGACATGGGGTGCTTTCAGTATATGCATCTCTCTCTCTCTTTTAAAAGCCAATAAAAGCAAAAAATAATGTTATGTCAAGTGTTTCCTTTGTTCTAAGGGTTTCATTTGCATCTTCTCACTGAATACAAGGTCTCAGAGCAAGAGGCAAGGTTTCCCCTTCTTGTATTCCCAAGGACTTGGAGTGGAAAAATCAAGCCATCATTTCTTCTTACACAATCAGAGTTGACTTCTGCAGCTCACCCACTGGACCCTGGGCTCAGAAAGGCAGCTCACCTGCCAACATGCACAAGCCAAGTGTGGGGTGCACCCAGGCGGGATGCAGGGGCTGGGAGAGCACATGGTCATAAGTTTGGAATCAGCTAACACTAGGGAGTCCTGAGAAGACAGGTGAGGGCAGCAAGGTTTCCTGAGCATGCCCAACCCTCCAAGCCCCTTCTACCACTGGCAGGCTCTCCTGCCATTTTCAGATTTGGGATATGACAAAATCAGCCCTGTGCTCATTGCACTGAATTTGACTTCCAATGAATAATGTCCACATTGACGTTGATTCTTTAGATGTGTTTTATATCAGCAACTTTGCATGTCTATGCCAGATACTCATCCATTTATTAGTGAAATAGACACATTGGGTTCTTTCCAGATACAGGCCCCTTAACCACAAACTTCTGAAGGCACTAGAGTGAATCATGGACCCACATCTCAATAAGGCAGAAGTAGAGGGGCCATTGGGAGAGGCACATTGTTCCAAATTAATGAGGAGGTGGACAAGGTTCAGGGAAAACTTCCCTCCAAGCTGGGTCAGAAAATCCAGCTGATTTTTACTTTATTGTGCTCTCATTAACACTTAATATCATTCTGAATCACTCCTGTTAAGCTATTCTTCTATGCTTCCCCTATATAATGCCTCAAATAGAAATAAATGGCAACATTAGTTAACGGCATTGCATCATGTGAATTTTAAACACCACAACTTGGGGGAATAAAGCTTTACTAGGAGTCGAGTTATAAATCTGCATTAGACAATACTGCAGATATTTTTGGAAAGCACAGGGTATTTGAGCTTCTGAAAAAAAATCAGTTTCTTTGAATTCTTCTAATGCTGTTGTGGCTTTCACTGATGCCAATTTTCAGGGCCCTGTCTATGACACAAAGCAAGGGTGATGTGGAACTCGGCTCCAGAAGTTGGGACATGGGGAGATGAAAGGTGGGGGTTGGGATTTGATGGGGTTGAACTTAAAAACCATTACAAAATTCAGAGTAAAGAGAAAATCAAAGCGAATTTGGACAAACCCACTGTATGTATTTTGTCTCATACAATCTTTGAAAAGTCTGCACCACTGAATATTGTCATTGTAAGGAATGCATGAATTTTATTCATTAGCCAGTAGGTAGTTTGTGAAAACAGGAAGAAAATTTGCATTCAGTAAAGCTGTGGTTCAAAATTTGTGACCTTGGGTAAGTTTCTTGCCTTTTCTGAGTCACCATGTATAGCTGTATAAGTTGCTCACTACAAAAATATCTAGCTGAGAGACAAAGTAAAGGCCAGAATCCTGCTTGTGCCCACTTGACAACTGTGTCTACCAGGAGTCTCGTTTGAACAAAGTCACTTTAGGTTTGCAAGGATCCTGACTCTGAGCCTGTTTTCCCACCTGGGAAATAGAGATGGAATCATGAACTTCACAGAATTACTGTGGGGATTTTAAAAAGATCACAGGACTAAAGGGCCTGGCAGAGTCTCTGACACCTTACACTCCGTGAAGCACTTTGAAGCCACTGGGCAGGCATCTGGTGCTGTGCACAGGCTAGTGCTGCTAACCTGTCCTGCCTCGTAAGAGTAAAACAAAGGTCCACTTTCCCTTAGTCTCTGCCTGGCTCAATACCCATACCTCCCTATTCCTTCCCTGGACAGAGCCTGCTGAATGAATGCTACCTGCAGTCCTCATCCTGGTGCCAGGAAACACAGCCGTGGACAGAGAGGAGGGCACTGCCCTGTGGGGTTCAATGTGAAGGAAGCTGACTTCTCTGCAGGTGCACTCATTCGGGCCTGTGTTTTGCTTTAAGCAACATAATTAGTGCCAGAGGCACTGGGGGCTGGAACCTCATGCAGCCCACCACCATCCTGTGGTCGTGATGAAGGTGGTTCAAGGACACTGTTTGTTTACCAAAGGAGTGTCGCAGACGTCAATACAGGTCATCAGTGGCCATCGAGAAAGGGCTCCTGCCATCCTGTTGGGGAAAGATGATGCTTAAAAGTAAGAACGGAGCCTGGCCCTCCCCAGAAGACCAAACGGACTGTGTTGAGTCCATTTCTCTTCATGACTGGGTCCCGGATTCTCCCTCTGGTCCAGTTACCATCACTGAACCATGAGGACCCCGCCACTCGATAACCATCTCAGCTCCACTATTCAGTGGCGGGTCTATTGTTTGCCGCTTGTCAGTTGGACTAACTGATGTGATTAGAATATGGTTGAGTTGCTGGCGGCACAGATACCATCTATGATTGAGCAAAGAGGAAAAGATGCAGCATGCGGATATGCAAGACAGGAAAGGACCAACCAAGCCCGAGGCCCCAGGCCTGGGCCAGGGCTTTGCTTGCTGTGAGAGGATGATCTGTCTGTGGGCGTTCGCTGGCCAATGGGGGCACCACCAAGGGTGCACCAAACGGGTGCCACCAGCAGGTCAGTCTGGAATGACCTCATGCCAAATGGGAGAGATGACGGAAATCTGAGGGATGAAGCTGAAGCTTAAAATCAGAACCATGGGAAATGAGCTGGAGACACAGGGGGAGGATTTTTTTATTGATTGTTTCCCTTGTTGGGATTTTCCTTTGTGTGTGTGTTGGTGACATCTGCTCTGAGATGGATGTTTTGATAGTCCATGATGGACAGGGGAGGTTTCAGATGGGGTTAAAGGAATGAATCAGGCCTCCAATGAATAGTGTAGCCTAACTCTGGAGTCAGGTATGAGCCAATGTGGTGGCAGCAACAGAAAATGATAACAATAAATTAGTCCAATCAAAGTGGGCAGACTTGTGTTATGACTATGTCATCCTCATCACCCCCTCACCTCACCGTGCACCAGTATTCTCAATGTATTTAAGCCCTCGAGTGTTTCCCTTGTTCACGTTCATTTACTTTACGATTCAAGAGTCGAGCTTTTGAGATCAAACTGCAAACTCTCGAGATTGCTGCCACTGTGGAGGTGCAAACGTGAACTCATGAGAGGGGCCACTCTGGCCGAGGAGCAAGATTGGCGTTATGGGTCAAGGTGGCACAGGGACTTTATGGGCATTTTTATTATTATATTTTGCAGTAAGAATTTATTTAGGGGATGAACTTATTTTTAAAATAATAATATTTAGAAAGAAATAACTGCTGCCTTTAAGTTTAGACTTTTTAAAGATTCGCCTCCAGAAGTTGGCTTTTGTGGGTAGGGTTCTATGAATTTCAACACGTGTCATCCCCTGTAACTACGGCCATGATCAAGACACAGACACCCCTGAAAACTCCTTGTGCTGCCCCTGTGTGGCCACCTCCATCCCTAACACATGGCCACCATTTGTTCTCTGACACTATGGTTTTGAAAATGTGATATAAATGGAATCTAACCTTTTCAAACTGGTCTCTTTCATGCAGCATAAGGTCCTGGACACATGCAGACTGCTGTGCACCTCAGCCACTCATTCTAGTGGGGCAGCTGAGAGCCCCACTAGACAGAGCCCTGTACAGCACCCTTTCGCCCACCAAAAGGCATTTGGGCTCTTTGGCGTTTTTAACAATTTCCAGAACTATCATAAAAGATTCATGTGCAAGTTTTTATGCAAACATAAGCTTTCATTTCTCCAAGGTAAATACCCAGAAGCAAGAACACTGGATCCCGTGAGTGTGTGTTTAGCTTGACGAGAACCACCACATTTCTCCCGGGTAGTGGCTCCATTCTAGACCCTCACCAACAGTGTGCGGGAGTTCCGGTTGCTCCAATCCCTGCCCTCACCTGGCATTGTCAGTGTGTTTTATCTTCTCATCTAGCACTCTGATTCAGTAGGTAGTGGTATCTCCTCATGGTTTTAACCTGCATTTCCCTCATGCTAATGATTGAATATCTTTCCATATGCTAATGTGCCTTCTGTAGAGCCTCGCTGGTGTAATATCTGTCCCAGACTTTCCCCCATTTTTTAAAGCGTTACTTCCTTTCTTGCAGTTGATTTTTAAGTTGGCTATTTCTTCTAGATATAAGTCCTTTGTTGTACATCACCTGAAAGTATTTCCTGCAAGTCTGTAGCTTATCTTTTCTTTCCTTTTTTTTAAAGAGAGAGTGAGAGAGGAGAGAGAGTGAGAGAGAATTTTTTTTTTAATATTTATTTTTTAGTTCTCGGCGGACACAACATCTTTGTTGGTATGTGGTGCTGAGGATCGAACCCAGGCCGCACGCATGCCAGGAGAGCGCGCGCTACCGCTTGAGCCACATCCCCAGCCCTGTAGCTTATCTTTTCATTCCTATAGTACCTTCGTTCAAAGAGCAGACATTTTTAATTTTGATGAAGTCCAACTTCCAAAGCAGCGGATTTCCCGCACCTTCTCTGAGCCTTGGGCCCCTTCCTGCTTCTTAAGCTGGAGCCGCAAGGCTTGTCTGGCTGCTCTGTCTTCATTGATGCTCACTTGGTGTTTTGAGCTGCCTTGAGTCTGGGCCTATGATAGAGGTAGAGAGAGAGAAAGTGGCAGACTCACCCCAGGGTCAATGGATTTTGAATTCTGCTCTTCTTCCCCAATTCACTTGCCACTTTCTCAGTCTTCAAATAGCTTCTTCTAGCATTATATGGAGCTTTTATAGCTTCATTCATTGGGAGAGATGAGATGGAGAGTCCATACATCACTTTACCTGGAACTAAAACCCGCTGCATCTACGTTTTCATCTTAACCCTTGGAAATGAACATTAGCCTGGAAAGGACTTAGGCACTGAAGTCAAATGAGAGACTGGATTTTTCCGCTGCTCATGCTGTGTGAACTTGGGCAGGCTGTGTGGCTTCTATAAACCTCACTTTCTCTCCTTGGGACGGAAGGCAGTCACTTGTCCCTGAAGTTGCTGTTTGTTCAACAGGTAACATACACAGTGCCAACCAGAGAGAGTGCTAAGTCCTATTTATTTATCGCTTCCTCTTCTTCCACCTGATATTGTTCTGCTGTCGAAATCATGGCCATGACACTGGACGATTGAGAAGGTATGTTTAAGCTGAGTTTGCAGCACCTTATGCATGGAAATTGGTGGAGGGATAGAGGAGAGTTCGGGGATAGATTAGTCAAAGGCAGCTTCAAACACCAAAACCCATGATTCCGCACCAAGGGTGAGAAGAATCTTTAAAGCAGAATAAACCCTTCAAAGAAACAAAACTGAGATGCTACCATCCTGTTTTAATATGTAACTAGCAAGATTCCTATTAATACTCTACAGTAGCTATAGACACTCATTAGACATGCTTAAGATTTAACAGCAAGACTTGTAATATACATGTATAAAGCCTAGCTTCATATTTCTAGCACTAGAAATAAAATGGAACATGGTAGGGATTTATATTACTTTACAATGGCAACTATTATTTGTGGGAAGCAAAAGTATGATTCCTGTATACATACATAAAAATTAGTATGTGTCTGTATACATGTAGTAGCACAGTAGTGTATGACATCCGTAATATCAAAAGCAAATGCTTTAAAATATTGAGTCCCCAAACTCTGCAAGTAGATACTTGAGGGTTGGGCAAGGTCACCTTGTCCAGGACCATCCAGAGGCCAAAGTGCAATGTGGAGGGTCAGCACTGAGGAGGAGTGCCTCGCTCTCCCAACCACAGGGAGGGTTTGCCCCTGGTGTCGGCCACAGCAAGGGCTGAGCTGCCCCTGAGCGACCACTCTGTTTTCCTTGGACACCCTCCATAAATCCTGTGCCCTTTCCGTGTCAGCTGCCAGAACACTCAGCTGCGAATGTGTCCCCAAAGCTGCTGAAGCAGGACAGCTGGCCTTTCCTGGAAACACTGATCTCATCTGAAGCTGCACCTTTGTCCAGGGACTAGCGGATGGGTCTGTCAGCCTGTAGGAAGCCTGTGTGCCACCCACCTACTCGAGGACAGGCTTGGGCGAGACCCTTCTCCCAGAACCTAGCTTCTCCCCTCTGCCCTCTTCCCTCTTCACAACCAGCAAGATGCTGCTCTAGGAAGTCTGGCTGAGGTTCTCGTGCATCTGCCCAGGAATGCCTCCATCAATCCCCTGCTGTTCAAGACACCAGGAGACAGCAGGGTGACAGCAGGGTGGAGCAGCTTGGAGTTGTGGAGTCACCTGAGCCTGCTTCAAATCCCAGACCTACCACAGGCGGCGAGTCCCTGGGTTTCCATTAATAGGAGAGGGCACAGGAGACCCTCTGCCACCCTCTCCCACCTCATCTCTTAGCTCAGACCCCTGTGATATTTCTAAACCCGACACTGTCTGAATCTGTGCTTCCCTGCACATCCTAAACAGGGTCTCGTCTGAATTTGCTCCTTTTCCCCAGGGGAAGTGCTCTCTCACCATGCTCCACATCCTTCAAATCATTCTGCAAGTGCTGACAATCTGAGACTCTCCCTGTCCCCATTCCTGTCATGTTTTGTTCTTACTATGCCTTGCAAATTCATTGATGCCATTTATTGGAGAGTTAGGCAGCGCCTACTGTATATGCCAGGCTTTGGGTAAGTCTCTGGGGGATATAATGAAAGGAAAACAGAAATGTGATCTTGCTCCTCATGGGCCTTAGCATTGAGAAGGGAAAAGACAACAATGATCAAGGGTGGGAGCCACGAGAGTCAATGCCATCATGAAGGGAACCACTCAGGGTGCTCCTGCATGAGTCGAAACCCTTAATTTCCTACCTAATCGTCCTCTTCTAGTCCTTGTGGGATGATGAGAGGAAGGCAATGCCGGTGTGTTTGTGCTAGGCACTGTCTAATGCTTTATAGGAGCTATTGTCCACCTTGGCTGCCTATTGCAAACCCGAGGTTCCCCTCCAAACTATTAAATAGAATTTCTCATGTGCAACTCAGACTCCTGCACTTCGGAGGCTCAACATGCACCTGAGGATGAGGACCATGGCTTCCCGTGCTCTGCATCTCATCTGTGTTTCTCAGAGAGCATGATGAAAACCGCCACCTGAAACACTGGAAAAAATGAAGCAAAATGAAACAACAAGGTCTTGGGCCCCAAAGCTGCTGAAGCAGAACTGCTGAGGGAGGGGCCCTGGGAGGCTGCACTTTGGCAAGCACGCCAGGTGATGCTTACCCTCAAAGAACCACAGAACGGTTATTTGTATAATAATTCTTTTGCTTTGGTACTACCAATCTTACACCTTATCAATGAGGAAACCGAGGGGCAATAATAGCTCAAGTCACACCAACCAGAATTTGAACCCAGGTGGGCGTGCATCTAGCCCACACCCTGGACCACCCATGGGATGAGTCGGGACATGCTGAGGATGGCAGGTGATCAGGTGAAGCCACCAGGCAGCCTTTGGAGGGCTGGGCCCATGTCTGTTCATTCAGTGCTGATGACCTAATAGAGCGCCTGGGACCCCCCAGGCAGTTAGTGTTTGCTGATTGCACAAAAGAAGTTAATTGACAAAGTACAACCCAGCTGGCCTTTCCTGGAAACACTGATCTCATCTGCAAGTCAAGTCATTTCACAATCAGATGGAAGGACACAGGACACAGCTTCTCCACTTGGGCCTCCCCAGTGTCCATCATCTTCCTGTGTGACTTGAGGCCAACGTTAAGCTTGCCTCAGCCCCTTATCTATAAAATTGTAGAAATGCCATTCATCCACTTCCTCGGGTAGCATTTTGGAAATCTCAAGTTGCACGCAGACACCAAAACAATGATACAAATGTGCCGAAGGCAGCCTGCGCTGCGGACCCGCCACACATGTGCACCGCTCGTCGCTAAATTGCTCATTAGGAGCATTGTTGGAAAACCAGTGCAGCTCTCCCACCCTATGATTTCCGCAAGTTCTGGAGAACATCTTGTAACTTATCATCGAGTTTCATTCCCCATCTATCTGCGCTGTCTGGGGAGGCTTCTTGGGAGGAGGCGCAGACGAGAAGAATTTTGATATGTGCTGGGGAGAGAAGGTCCAGGCATCCAGATTCACGTCCCCAGCTGGTTAGCCTTGGGCAGACACTTCGTCTCCCAGGGTCTTGGTGTTCATCCGGAAAAGCAAGATGCCAAAGGCAGAGATCGCTTGGGTTTCTGTGAGAATCAAACACGATAATGTTTGTGAAGCACGTAAGAGGGCCTGGCACCCAGAGTGAAATAAATGGCTGTCACTGTCACGCATCATCATCATCATTTCATTCCTGCTGCAAAAAGAATCCGGACACTCGGGGTTTTTCTCTAGGAAACTGAAAGAGGACCTTCCCCTCAGCCCTTAGACCACCACCACATATGCTTCTCACCCTCCCCTAAAAATACCACCAAAAAAATACAATAACAAAGTCCAAGGAAGGAAAACCATTTTCAACTTTTCTGTGTGGACTCCTTTGGCGACGTCTGTTATGCACTTAATGTAAAATTTCGATTAAAGGTCCCACACAGTTTAGTCCTACGACCATTCCTCTCCTTGGCTCACCACAGCTCAGGCAAGTGGGACCTTAGGTAAGATTCAAAACTAGAATGGTACCTATTTGCTGAGCAGCAAGAACGTTCTAATCCCACAAAGCCCCAGAAGTTCAGAGAAGAGACAGCAGTCCTGCCCTTGGAAGCTCACAGGATAGAGGGAGACGGGGTGAATCGAAGCCATTGAGCCCCAGCCATGTGTCAGGAACTGCCTTTAACCTTTACATGGAAAAGTGTCCCAGACAGACAGACAAGCAAGAACAAAGGGTCTTTTCTTTCTTGCCTCTGAAAAGAGAACTGCTATTATCTTCATTCGAGGTAACAGCAGACATTAAGTAACTTGACTAAGACTTAAAGAGGAGCAAGGCATGGGGTCCAGAAACCCAATTCTATTTCCCTGGCTCTGAAACTTGCGGGCACTGATGGCGCATTGGTGGGACACACAGGCTCCTGGGAGACCAAGGGGGGCTCCTGGAAGCAGTCAATGCAGTCTTCAGAGGGAGAAGATGCAGCGTGTGGGGTCTGTCTACAAGGACTGCCACCAACTCCCTCAAGGCTGGGTGCACACCACGATTTACAGGAGGGGCTGGAGGGGTGTCCCTGTCCCTCAAATCTGGGCCAGCTGTGTGCTGCTGGAGCAACACGACGTGGCAGAGCTAGTGTGGGTTCCAGAATCTAGTTCTTCGGGGCCTGCAAGTTTCTATTATCATTCTCCTGGGATCCATCTGTCATGTAAAGAAGCTTAGACTCGACCGAGACAGAGAGGAGACAGCCACCCCGAGCCACCCTGGGCCTCTTGTGGAGCACACAGATGAGTGAGTCACTGGACTGCAATGTCACCTGAGACAGGAAGGAGCCACTCCATGCAACTTCAAGGAGACAGCAGAACCCCGAGCCAATGTGTGATGGCTGTATTAAGTCCCTAAACTTTAGGGTGGTTGATTGTACAAAAATAGGCAGCTGAAACCTTGAGAAAGTTTCTGCCTTGACAAACCCTGTTAGACAGAGACCCTGTGGGTGGACCGAGTGTTGGCAGCCTCGGGGCCATAACATACTTGCTTCCTATATTTCCCTGAAGACTGTCGTAGAAGCAAAGGCTGCCTTAGAAGGCAGTGTAGCCCCGTAGCATGTTGTACCCTTCATCTTCTGTCTCTGCCTCTCTTCCACATACGTACTGCAGGAAGAGTCTGTGCTGAGGAATGTGGCCATACTAAACTGTGGACATCACGTTGCATCCACACCAAATTGGCTGTGTCCCTAGTCAAGATAGAGATTAGTGATGTGAATGGGGCTTTTCAGGGGAGATCATGTCCTTTCATTCTCTTGGACTCTGAAACTCGGTGCTCAGATGCCAATCCTCTGGAGGAGGGAAAATGGCTGACACCCTGGTTTTGCAATCACGATTGTACTGGTCGACCCACCTCTGTTCACATTAGAGTGAGGACCATATAATGCTCATTTGAGAGAGGAATATAATGCACATTAGAGTTTTCGACTGGAAGTAGAGCCCCTAGTGCTTAGAAGGCTCTAAAAATCAGTCCTAACAGCTGCCTCACTAAGTCCTTCCATAAAAGCCAAATGGTTCAGAAATTACGCTAAATTATCCATATTGATTAAACTAATTCAAAATCATAAACCAAGACTTGAAAGTCTTCAGTGTGGAGAGTCTACCCAATGCGTGTCAAGTTCAGTGTGATCTCTATTAGCCAGAAGGTGCCAATTGGGCAAATTCGGATTTACATTTAATTCATGCATAATATTTCTTGGTTCCTGAAACAACTTTGCTTTAACAAAGGTATAATTTCAAGCCAAAAGGAAGGGGAATATTGCTATTGTAATTCAGGTAGCTCGGTTTGGTGAAAAGAACACCAACTTTGAAATCTGAGTCCCTGGGTCCTTGTTCTTCACTTAAACAGTGTAAGAATCACACTTGTGTAAACACTGAATCATTTATGAGCATGGCTGGTCTTGCTGGTTGCTGTCCTGACCCTGTGCCATAGTCCCCTCTCTCTGGCCACTTCTCATCTAGTGGAGGCCAAGCAACAAGCTCTGATCAACAAATGTGCAACGTGTGCAAAGGCTTCGGGAAGCTTTGGCATTAGAGCCATGAGGGCCCCACTCTGCAGGCTGGCTCCCACTGCTTGCCCTTCCCCTCTCTCCTCCTGGAAGTTCTCCGGATGGTGATAGAGAAAGGGAAAAGGGGCTGGGTGTTTGTCGCATCCAATCTGACAGGCTCACAGCCAGTCTCTTTGTTACATGGGACAAACAAATCCCTAGGTTTTACCACCTTCAGATCAGGCATCTGCTTCTGGCACCTGAAAGGGTTCTCTCTCTAAATGATACATGAGCCTCCTTGATTTCCTCATCTGTAAAATGGCAGCAGTGAGGCCTGCTCCATGGGGCACAGATGGGAAAAGCACAAGGAAGACAGAAAGAGCCACCTGAAGGCAGGGGGTTGGTGGTGCACTCCTCAGTAGGATGTGCAGGGGCACTGGCTTTATTTCAGTACCTGTCACCATGATCGCCTTTCCAGATACTTGGCTATTGTTCCATCTTAGGAAAGAAGGGTAGGAAATGGGTTTTAATGAGGAGAGGGAAGTGGGGATTTGGGAATTAATGTTTTATACTCTTATGTGTTGATATTTTCCAATCATTTTATTATATATGCTAATATACACACACACACACACATATATATACACACACTTACATATATACACATATGTATATGTATGTGTGTATGTATATGTGTGTGTGTGTGTATGTGTGTGTGTGTGTGTGTGTGTGTGTGTGTGTGTGTATATATGCTAGTGAGTTCTGGAATCTAGTTCCTAATGGGCCCAGAAGTTTATATATATATATATATATATATTTTATACACACACACACACACACACACAGTTTATATCCACACCCACATACACCTTTTATATAACCAAATACACACACACATGTGTGCACAGAGGCATATACATATTAATTTTCAAGTACACACACAAAGGTATGTGCACGAGTGTGCACACAGGAATGTGCATATAAGGATGCTCATACATACACATACCAGAAAGAAAGACACAGTGAACATGCTATAGCTGAATTCATTAGTAACAACTCCATAATATATGCTCTCGAAAGCCACTTTAGGAGTGTGTTGGAGCTTGTGGCCAAATCATTCAAACCCTCCGGATACTTCACTGAAGGCTGGTCCCGTGCAGTTGCATTCCCCAGTCTCAGTCTCTGAGCTTCACCTGTTGAGTCTTGCAGTTTTGCAACCTGAAGCAGCTTAACAGTGTATGGATTGAGTGGCAAACTGACCAGAGGACATTGGTGTGTTTTGTGTTTAACAGCAAATGGGAAATCAGCTTATTCTACAAACTTGACTTTAGAGAGATTATTTCATTAGATTGCCCAGTAATGTTATCAGCAGGCAGAAAATTCCTTTAGGCTTCTGAACACTCTTAATCCAACTCTGGGACTCTAATACATTCCTAAGGTATTTTTCATTGTTCTCAGTATACTAAAAACATTGACTTCAACTTGTAGAGACATAAAATATTTGCAGTTATTTCCAAGTAACAACACCAGAAAGGCTGCATCGTGCTGGGTTAATTCTTCTTTTATTTTATTTGGTTCCATTTTATTTTTTCCCACCAAGTTGGGTCTCAGATAAACTCAAGCTCCCAGCTCTGGAAGAAATGTACAGCACTCCCTCATACTCAATTAGCAGCATGCGTGGAAGATTCAAGAAGGTCTACTGAGCAAAGAAGCCACATACCCTTCCAGGACCCAGTGAAACGTGGGCCATCCATGGTGCAGCCTGAGAGCCAGTCACCTCGGGAGGATCAACCGCATCCATTCCCAAGGGAAAACAAAGTGTAGTGTCACTTGGACAAGTCCCCTGTCCTTGAACTGCTTGATTGCCCCCTCCAACCAAGAAACCAATTATGGGTCAAATTTTGTATTCCCAGACCTCAAGACATTTTGGTCATTCTCCAAAGAAAAACCAAAACAAAATTTCATAAAAACACAAAAGTCCTCTGTGGAATTTCTTGAGAGCCAGAGTACTTAGAATCTTAATGTCAACATGCCCCGTGGACCCGCCACTATCATTTTCTTTTGGTTTCCTGTTCCTGGAAGCCTGCTCTCTAGATTGTTTTGATTAAGCCCAGTTTGGGGAGCTGGATTCTTAGTGCATTCTGCACCATACTTTATGATAAATCTCAGTTGGTTTCCCTTGTAGGGTGGCAAGCTTTATTGCTTAACAAACATTGCATCTACTCTGCCGTAATTTGTATCTGAATGGGTTTACTATAGGCGTTGCGTTTCATTCATTGTGCGACTAATTCTATCACATGCTTCCTGCCTTCTGCATGGCTGTTTGGCCATTATCAGCTTCCAAGACAATTGAGTCTTTCCCTTGCAGTTTCACAAAACGGTTTATGAATATGTAATACAAACTGTGTTAACAAGGCAAATATACTTCATTTCTTTTATGGCTATTTCCAGGCTGTGGCTGGGACGAAGAGGCCTAACGGCGCGTCTCACTTAGAGTACGTTGGACCCTTAATATAGAAACGTGCTCCCCTTAGCGGTTCTCTTGGAAGACCTGTATTGTCTTGGAGAGAGCCAGCGTGTGCTATTGTGCGCTTCCCTGTGAAATGAGCCCCAGTCGACCTCCCATGGATTCAATTATCTTCTCCACACGGATGGCACGCTCTTCCCCCTGCCTCCCCCAAGCTCGCTCTCCTAGTGTGGCCCTATGCCACATCCTGACTGCAAAATAGCTCCATTTGGGCGCCCCGCCGTCATGGTGGGGACAGAATTGCTCATTTTCTGTGTATGGCTCTTTCTCTCTGTTCCCTTCCCAGTGACCTTCATGCTACAGGGCAGCTCTAGGGCAAGGGCCCATGAGGCTGAGTGGGGGGACCTGATCAAGCCCCACTGTGGAGCCAGAGATGGGCCACCTGGTCAGCAGGTGTTTCTCATTCTGAAGTGACTCTACCTGATCAGCTCTTCTCAACTGGATCTAAAGGCCACTCGAAGTTGGAGGTTCAGAAGGATCTGAGACGTACCCTTGGTTGAATGCCCATAGAGCCAGGTTCTTGACACCATGGCCTCCTGTCTGCAGGAGGGGTTGTTCACATGCACAGCAGGGGAACAGAGGCTCCGACAACGTAAGCAACTCATGTTAGATAATGCGCTCAATAAAGAGCGAGTCTGAAACTCCCGATATCTGAGAACCAAATCTGTAGTGACCTCCTAAATTGCTTTAAAATATGTCCACTTCCATCCACGTCCAACACCACCACCTCAGGTTGAAAGACCATCAAGTCCCCTTGGAATATTGGGATGCTCCATCCAAATGCACCCACACCCCCTGGTATTCCCATCCCCCACAGCCAGGTGCCTCTTCTGGGGCAGAACTGAGCCCTGCTACCTTGGTGATTCCAGAGCGTCCCACCTCTGTGCTGGCCCCGTGGCAGCTACACCCTGTGTGGCCACTGAGCACTTGATCGTGGCTGGTGTGACTAGGAAGCTGAATTTTTGATATTTTGGGATTTTAAACATTTGAGTTCTCACATGGCACACAGCTAGTAGCCACGGAATTGGACAGTTCTAAAGTCTCAGTGTCACAACAGCTTCATGCCATTCAAAATATCCCCATCTCCTTTCAGTTAAGAAACCAAACCCCTAGCCCAGAGCAGGACGCAGGACAGAGGTCCCACCACCTTTGCCCGGTGGAGTTGAATCCCTGCATCCTCGTGCCGTGTGCGCCGGCCTCCGGCCTCCTGCACTTCCTGAATTGCCACATCCCTTCTCCACTCGGGGCCTTGTACAGAGAAAGCACTCCATGTGGGATTCTCTTCCCGTGGCACCTTCACCAGAGCCGACGTCCTGCTCCTTCAGGAAAACCAGGGACACCTTCCCTGGCCAACAGCATCCAGGCTCTGCTGGACCCGCTCACAGTACCCGTCCTCCCTTCTGCGGCTCTGGAGCCACCTTCTCCAACTACGGACTTGCTCTTCGGTTTTCCTGATTGAAGTCTTACTCCCTCCCATGCCTTTTCCCCATCTCTGAAGTCTCCTGATTTTTCTGCCTCCCTTCATTTTAAGGATCCTTAAAATGTGCTCAGCTGGGTCGCCCAGGATAATTTCCCATCTTAATGTCCTTCAAAGCTTCTAAGTCCTTTTGGTTAAGTAAGGAAAAATATCTTCACAGGTCGAAGAGGAGGAAGGTGGCATCTTTGAGGGTTATCATTCTGCCACCCCGGCATCCAACTAGATTGCAAACTCCCATTACCAAGCACAGTACCAGAGAATTGTCAGCTTCCTTGAGTGTGAGTGAGAGAGAGAGAGAGAGAGAGAGAGAGAGAGAGAGAGAGAGAGTGTGTGTGTGTGTGTGTGTGTGTGTTTATGCTCAATGAATGAACAAGTGATACAGTTCCTTAATCAGAAAGAAACTACCTGTAGAAGGAACCATGCAGTGCTTACTAAGCATGTACATGATCTATATCTGCTTTGAAAACTTCTGTCACTCTTGTGACTGGGGTCCCCCTATTTCCTCCTTGGTGCTGGCTCCTTCTTGCCCTTCCACAGGTTCCTTCTGCCTGCCCTTCTGTCCCTGAGGACTCAGAACTTTTTATGATGACTGTCACTCTGAGCAAGTAAAGAGATGATGCCTGAACAGGAATCCAGGTAAACAGGGACACTCAACCTGGGACAGCCCCTCAGGCTTTGGTCTCACTCCAGAGCATCCCTGTCAACAAACAAGGGTGAGGATGGGAGTGGCAGTGGAGAATTTGAAAGGTGGCTGTGGTTTCCATTTTGCAGATTATGGACTCATATGCCTATGAACACACACACACACACACACACACACACACACACACACACACACACTTCTGAAATCTATTTTTAAGGCATAGAGCAAAAATTTCATGCTGACAGCTACGGCCTTGATCACCGAATTTCAAAATATTTGTTTTCTCATAAACTGTATGTAATTACAGAATATTTTTGAAGCTGGAAGGACACTAAAATCATCTCACCCAATACTCACAGGTCTCTGGCCCCTTCACACCAGAAGAGAAACCTGGAATAGGTTTCTCCCAGACCTGCCAATGTGTGGGTGGCTGGGTAGATAGATTCCAAGCTTTGCACCTTTCCAACATCACATTTTCAAGAAACATCTCTTAGAATCCCGTTCCTTAGGTTTCTCATATCCAAACCTTGCTGTGAATTTGGATTTAGAGTCTAATAAACCTAGATTAAAATCCTGGGCCCTGATCACTTCTTATATATTGACACGGGCCAAATCAACTTCTCTGACCACTTTTTCTTTGTGTGCAAAAGAGAGTGTGAGGGAGAGAGGAGGAGAACATCCACTTCCTCACGTGGGTGTTGCAGGGACTCAATGGTAATGCTTGGAAAACCTCTTCCCCCTGCATCCACTGCCACACTAATTGAGCACCATCTCTCTCCTCGTCCTTCCCCTTTGTGTCCACCTCTCTGAAGATTTGGCCCTGGGGGAGGGGGGTGAAGAAGCATTTTCCTGCACATCATGGCACTTAAAGTCTAGAGAAATGCACAGAGGTGGACGGAGGTGGTGGGGTGATTCCGGAGGCACAGGTGGGCCATGGAAAGGTGAGCCACACCAGAGCCACTGGGGAAAAGTGACATCCAGGCTAACACCTAAGGAACTTGTGGGGGTTTGTGAGGAAGAATGGGACAAAGTTCACAGCAGAGGGACAGCATGCAGGAAAGCCAAGAGGTGCAGGGCAGGCACGTGGGGGGCCAGAGAGGTTAACCATGGCTGGGTCTCAGGTGGTGTGCTCGAGATGAAAGGTGAGATCTGGAGGGAGCACGAGGCGGGGCTACAGATGGCCAGGCACAGAGAAGGTAAGGAAGGGTGTCCTCTGAGCATGGCCCACTCCACACTTTGAACTGTGTTTGGTCTCAAGCACACAGCAGGGTGGGGAACCGACCAGCTCCTGGCATGACTGGGCGGAGAGGAGTTGTCAGAGGACAGAACAGGAGGCTCCCACCTCAGAGCAGCAGAGACGGGACTTTCCTGGAGTCCACCCGGCTGGGCTGCTGTGGCACTTTACAACAGACTGTGGGACGAAGCTCAGTGGGCCCTGACATCAGTGCTCAGAGTCAGGAATGTGGGGTTTTCAATAAAAGTGCAGGCAATGGGCCCAGAGGGAGCCCCGGCTCAAATGAGCTTTTATATTTTTATGTGGAACATAATCACGTTTGGTCATGATGGAGGCGGCCCCGTTACTGCCATTAGAGTGTTTATGGTTCTAGGGGGGATACAGGACTATGGCCGTACGTGCTCACAACTAAAAGCCATGGGGTGTGCTGATTCTAGAAGCGGCTGCGGAATACCAAGAACACATAAGTTGGGGAGATGGGCCGTGCCTTTGGGAGCTCAGCTGAGAGGGCTGGGTATCCACAGGTTTAGAGAGGCCCCCAGGAGGGGCAGAGGGATCAAAAACTCAGAACCACCCAATATTGGTAGGTTCTTCCATGCTTTATCCACTATCTTGAGAACCTCGACCTGGTGGCTCCCAACCATCAACCTATCTCCCAAGCATCCAACACCCAAGCTCAGAAAGCTTGGGGTCCCCCCAGGCTATGGTCAGTAAGAAAATCAATTTCCAGTGTCTGCTGTAGCAAATTTCCACAGCTGGGCAGCTTACAGCAACAGAAGTCTGTTCTCTCCATTCTGGAGGCCAGGCATCCTGAATCAGTGTGCTGGGAGTCCCAAGGCAGAATCTGTCTCACCTTGCAGTGCTCCCAGTCACCCTTGGCATCCCTTGGCTTCAAAATACATGTCCCCACCACTTGACTCCATCCTCCCTGGGCCTCTGTGCATCTCGGCCTCCTCTACTCTTCCTATAAGGACCAACCATGCGATTTAGGGCCCATCCTCATCCAGGATGATTTCAAGCTCTTGAACTCTGTCTGCAAACACCTTCTTTCCAAATAAGGTCACAGTCTGAGATTCTGTGAACTTGGGAAGACCCTACGTAACCCACAACAGTAAGAAACAAAGATCGCAGCCCAGCCAGACCTCTCTTGGTGCAAAGCCACCCACATGGGGGACATGTGGCTAAATGATGCTACATGTGATCACATCTCTGATTTCTAGCTCTCCACCAAGTTTCTCTGAGCTTTTCTTATTTACTGACAACAGGAAGGCTCCAAACCACTTCTCACAATTGCAGACCAAGTCTCTTCAAAATTGTCATCAAGTACCCTAGAAGAACCACAAAACCCCAGAGATTCTATAGGGAAGCACTATGGTACTGGAAATAAGAGGATGGTACTGATCTTAGAATGAGACACAGGTCTGACTTCTCTCTGCTGCTCATAAGCTGGTGACTTTGGGTAAATTCCTTCACCTCTCTGAGACTCACTTTCCTTATCTATAATTTGGGTATAAAATCCCTCAAATTTACTTAGTGGAAATAAATGGGTTAATGGGCACCAGGTTCTGAACGTTCCCAGCAGCATAGGTGCCCAACAAACGTTTGCTTACTCCGAATCCATTGCAATGCTTTAAAGACAAGGAGGACAGCAAGGCTCTGGAATGAGATGGGTTGTTTGAACCCCCTCAAGTGCAAGGTGATAAAAGGGGCAGAGGTAGACATGACTATGTGTATCAGGCAGAAACACACAGGCATCCTACACCTGTGCATCCACAATCATGGTGAACCCTTTTGTCCATGGAAATATCCATGGTCACCTCCCTTCATCTGTCTCCCTATCCACCTGCTTCTTTTTGTTGAGTGCCTGACATAAATCCCAGATCTTGCTTAAACACTACACTTCTACCACATTATTTAATCACTGCATCAAACCTATAAGGTCTCTATTATTCTTGCCTGCACTGGGGGGCAACAGGAACAGCCCAAAGCCACCTGGGGAGCAGAGAACACACCTGCTGAACTCTTTGGCTGGACCAGGAAAGGACAGAGGGAAGAGGTGGCCTGGAGTGGGGCCTTGACTGTCCCATGGCTAATGAGTCGCCAGTACTTTACCATGTGGTAGGGAGACTGGGCAGCAGAGCCAGACAAATCCAAGTCTGTGCCTGGTCTCTGCCACTCAAGGGCTCTGTGACCTGGAGATCCTGACTCATCTCTCTGAGCCCATCTTTGTCTCTGCTAAAGGGGATGAAATATCAATATCCAGAAGGTATTGTGAGAATTAAAATAATAAACATACAGAAAAGGTACAGAGATGCAGAAGTCTGGCAAGACTTCCCAACACAGAACATGACTCAAGAGGAAATAACAGAAATGCACATGTGTGTTTGCTGCGGGGTGTACAGAATGAGCACAGCTACACCATTCAGAAGCTCCGGACCACAACCCGCCAGCCACATCCAGCTAAAATGACACATTGCACTAGGTGCACATAATGGCATGTTCCAGAGCGAGGAAATGAACAAAGCAGGGCCACAGCAACAACAGGAACCGAGCTCGCCCATGTAACATGGGGCAAAAGAAGCCAAACGCACCGTGTGCTTCCGTCAACACCAAGCTCAGGACAGGCGAGCACTGATCTAGGAGGTTAGGATTCAGGTGAGTGGTGACCCTGGGCAGGGCTGAGTGGTGACTGGAAGGGGCAAGGCCTTTCCTAGAACACCTGTAACCTCCTCTTTCTTGACCTGGGTGCTGTTCACAAGAACACAGTTGGTGAAATCCCCCAGACTGAAGCGTTCCGCTCTCTGAGATTCACCCACACTGTACCTCAACCACAGTTTTTCAAAAACCATCAGGCACAGCTTCTGGGTCTCCAAACCTGTTCGGTATGCACCTGTTTTTATTACCCAAACTCTAGAATCACAATCTCTCCAGGACAAGAAAAGTCCATCTGTCAGCCCACTGGGGCGCCAACAGCCTGGTGTTGGGGCTGAGGGAAGGGCACCCAGGGTGCAGCTGGAAGGTCAGAGGTTGGAAGGGTGAGGACAGCAAGGGTCTATCTCTCATATCTGTTTACGACTCTGAGGTTTCCTGACCAGAAACTCCCAGACCAAGAGAGAGGTGGCCTCCTTTCATCGTCCCATCTACTTCGTGGCCAAAAGCTTTGGGAAATCCAGCTGGGCTCCCAGTCCTGCCTGCTAAGCCTGCTGGCCTGCCCTGGCCAACTCCAGCACCTCCCCTGCCCCTGTGTCCAGCCAAGCTCACCTTGCCCGGCTTCTCTGCATCTCCAAGCCTCAGCTTCCATGCAAAGCCCTCAGCCTCAAGTAGCTTCCTCCTCAGAGGATCTTTTTCATAAAATTTCTGTTCTTTTATTATATTGGAGTGGTCCCAGACATTAATTTTATTAGCATTGATCTGTCCCTGTGCTTATTTTTACCATGTCTCCTCTTCTACCAAGTTGACGCTCTCCCCGGAATTCTCTTTCCATTCCAGCCAGTGCTTTTCACGTCGGGATGTTGCAAGGTACCGTTCTTAGATACGTGGAATCAAGGGCATCTTAAATTTATTAGTAGAAAAAAATAATAGATATTTTTCCCTAAAACATTAACCCGGCAAAAATATTTTTACCAGATAATTCCTGATTGCACTGCTTCTCCAACATCCTAAGTGATTCTAGAAGCATTTTTGCAACACAGTCATTTCAAACTACAACACAGGAACCAGAGGAGGTATGAATGGATAATGGAGGCCAGAGGCCACAGCGGGAGCATGAGGACAGTGACAAACTGAAAGGTCAGCATGTGACCAAGCAAAATTCAGCAACTGTTGATCAGTTCAATGAAAGCACTGACATTCTCAAAAGCAGAGGTCTTGTTACCTGATATCCCACCTGTGTAAGAGGCAAAAGCACCTATTTTTTCCCAGGGTTAACGGCAGCTGTTTTGAATATGGGCGGTAGATTGAACATCTTCCAGTGGACAAGCTACCTGTAGATGAGGTCCTCCACTGACTCTAAGCAACTATTTATGAAATAAAGAGAGGCTACAGGGAAAGGAGGTGGCTCATTGCCGATGACATACGTGGCATGTGGCTGGGCACTGTCTGAGAATAAGGCTCAGAACTCAACACTGTTTCCACTCCACCATGATGGAAAAGACTTCGTGCACACATTTGACCTAATTGAGATCAACCAGCCATCATAAAATTAAATTATGCCTTGAATTAAACACACTCTATTGAGAAGATCCTACGTGCCTCTCTTTATTAGCGTTAAATGAAAACTCTTAGCCCCCTGATAAGGACCCATCACAACAATCTTAGGAGAGAGTTAGGCTACTTTAACATCTGATATTAATTTACAGCCGACCTGGAGCAAGAGCGCGTGTGCATGGTGCTATACTGGAAAATGCCTCTTTGTGGAGACCTGAGCCCTCGCTGCCTGCAGCAGCCCCCTTTTAATTCTGTCTCAGCAGCGAGGGCCTAACCCTGTTATTGAAAGAGTAATCGTAAATCTGCATGAAGTTTCTGATGATTAGTTTTGCTTGGAATTGGTCCAAAGAGCCAGACTTTTGCCAATTCCATATGTACATGTAAGTTCTTTCAAGAAAGAATCCATTAATCCTCCCACTAGGCTGGGGATAAGGAGTTTGGGGGCCTCACAGAAGAAAGAGCCCCCCTGACTTCAGTTCCATGTTTAAAGGGTGTGCAAGGACCACATAACAAGCCTGTTAATAAGTGGTCTAATGACAGTACCGTTTAACAAACGGCCTCACTTCACCCCCACTGTAGCACTGAGGGGCACAGACTATGAAAATTTGGGACAGATAAGGAAACTGAGGCTCAGAGTTTAAGTCATTTGTCTAAGTGTATGCAACCAGTAAGACACTGAGCTGGGTTTCACCTTGTCCTGCCTGACTGCAAAGCTCCTGTTCCGTGGATGTGTGGCTGATGTGGACAACATATCATTCTGCTCCAAACGGGGCTCAGTGTGGCATCTTGCCAATTAGCCAGTGGCCAATGATTCACGATGCTGATTATCTGTCAACCTGACTTCCTTCTTCCTTTGCCTTAAAACTCTCACACTATGCAAGGTGAGATAGCAGGGGACACAAAGAGGAGAAGGAAAAAAATAAAGAAAGAAAAAGTAGCCGATGGTACAAGTGCTCCCTGTATTACTAAGAAAGAAAACCAGCCGTGAAAGAGTTCAGAACTATGGGATGGACAGGAGTCTCAAATGCATTAATAGTTGCTCAGGCCTGAGTTGGTTTGTGACAGATTCCCAAGATCACAGTAATTTGCAAGTAGTAAGAAAGTGGTAGGCGGAGGCCCAGAGTCCAGGGCTGGGGTTTTAGGCTCCTGAGGCGTCTACCTTGTCTCTCTTCTCTGTATATCTGCCTTGGCCATACCACCTCATCTCTTCCCATTTCAGCTTCCCACCCCAAACAAGGACAGCACCCCTGGTTAGAGACTCAATTCCCACTTCCCAAGTAAGCAGGAGAACAGACACCTTCAGAGAGAACTCCCACATCCTGTAAGTCTGCTGCCCATCCTGTGGGCACCATGCAGGCCCACTGCGTCCTGATAGCACCACTGCAACCAGATCTCCCTGATTCTGAAGGAACAGGACTTCTAATGTGCAATCTCGCTGTAAATGTGGATTTTGCTTTT
Source organism: Spermophilus citellus (assembly GCF_964194105.1). NCBI lineage: Eukaryota > Metazoa > Chordata > Mammalia > Rodentia > Sciuridae > Spermophilus > Spermophilus citellus. The sequence continues at coordinate 62,498,732 of NC_138200.1, forward strand.
GCTAAAAGAACTTGCTATTCCATAGCTAAGAGAGCTTAACTTTAAACATTGGGGTTCCCTCTGACAACTGGGTCCTCCAGGCAGGAACCACACAGCAGTTGTGCACATTGGGAAGAACACACTTGTGCACATGTGTTGGACACTCATGGGGAAGAGGCGACGCCTTGCCCTTGTTCAGATGCATCTCCTTCATGATGCATTCAGTCAGGTGACATTAAGGGCTTTAGAACTAGGTGGGTTCTGAGTCCTGATGACGGGAGGAGAGCAGGGTGTACGGGTGCAGGTGCACTGGGAAAGGAAGCAGGGATGCACGTGGTGGGGATGCACATGGACATTCTCTTCTGATGACTTCTATTTCACCACTCAATGCCACCACAGGAAATCAATCTGTTACCAGAGGGGGGATGAGATGGGGGTGAAGAGAGAGTGGTGATTGAGAGAACAGAGTGGTTGCTCTTCCCAAGCTGTGGCATCTCCTCTCAATGAAGGAGAGAGAAGCAACTGCCACTAGGCAGGTTGACATTCCATGATCACCAGTATCTGGAAGGATTTCATAAACCTTTAATGCCACTTGTCATCATCCCACAGTAGAAGAGGTCAAGCATTGTCCCTCCATCTGAAAGTAGACTCAGGTATGATGCTCCACCTGGGCTGCCGTGCCCTCCACCTCCAAGAGACACTTGGCAATACTTGGAAATGTTTTTGGTTGTCACAACTGGGGAAGAAGAGAGAGACTGCTAGTGGCATTGGTGAGTAGGACCAGAAATACTGCTGAAAACCCTGCAATGTCCAGGAAGCCACCACAAAGGAAGCTCCTCCCAAAGTGTCGAGAGTGCCCAGGTCAGAATCCTGGATCAAAAGGACATTTGATTTACACAAAGCCATACTAAGATCTCAAAATATCCTGGACTTTTGATCAACTAAAAATCCCTGAATTCCTCCTCTCTCCAATTGTCAGTGTCCCCCAGTCTCCTTCAATAATTGACTTCTCTGAAGCCCAGCCTGTGACCCTGCAGTTCACCGGGTGAAGGCCCATCTTCACGGTCCCTACCTTGCAGAGTTAAACAACCCGTGTTTGGAAATGTTGGGACATAATGATTACTGGATGGAGGTTTTTGCTTAAATTGGTAAATAACAGAAGTAAATTTCCAACTGAGAGAGCCCCTAACAAAAAGAAGTTAACAGAAAAATTGGATATTCAAGGGTGCGTTATGAGTTTAAATGAACTTCGAGCTAAAATAAACTGGCCTGATCACCCAACACAAATGGCAATTGTGAGCTGAATTTGGTCGAGGTATACTGCAGTTGTAGGTAAATACACTGAATGCTAATGGTTTTATAATAGTCTTATTAATTCACCCTTCGTAGTTAATGTTTAAGATAAACTCTGTGTCTTTAGAGTAATTTATGCATTCCACTTTTGGAGAATTCCAATTGAATGAATATGAACATAATCATTTTACACAAACGTTCTCCAAGGAGGGAGCAGAAAGTAGGAACCGGGCAGAGACTCCCTACTGCTTTATTCATAATGGATCAGCCGATTCATTCCTTATTAATTTAATGGAGTACAAGTAAGCAGCGTAACAGCTTGAGTTTAGGAGTGTTTCACAAATGGGGCTTTTTGTCTGTAATCACTTAATCCTGCAGGCTAGGCCTCATAAATTGAATAAAAGAGGGAACTGGGTTTTAATTAAGTCCAAGGAATGAGGCTGTGTCAAAGACACAACCACTCCTGACAAACCTAGGGGTGAAGTGTTTGCTTTATATCCCACGCTAAGAGCATCCTGGCCAGGCAGCCCCTGACCAGGGCCTTTTGATGTTGGGCGGGAGGGGAAATCCTTTCCCTTTCATGAGCTCACTTTTGGAAGAGCAGGGAGAGGAGAGCAGATTACTCTGAGCTCTTGCCAGCCAGACCCCCCGCTGAGCTGGTGTTCAAGGGAGGAGACAGGAGAAGGGTAGGGCATTGCTGTTCCTTGTTTGCATCTGTGCTTCTGGCTAGAAAGCAGAGACTGTCCACCAGTAGCCCAGTCCCTGGAGGAGAGTTCCTTCCCAGGAACTCATGTGCTCTTATGGGCAAGAGTCTGGTATCAAAGCTGGATGGAGTCAGATCCACATCTCAGCTGCATGCCACAATGCCTCCAGGTCTGGAGTGGGAGAGATTATGCTTTGGTGGATTATTACTAAGATGCAGTCAGTTTATGTGGTTGGGCACTTTGCAAAATGGCAACTCATTGAGGACATTCAGTGAAGGGCAAGAATCACCTCCCACCTAAAGCAGAAATGTCCTTCCATGAAAAGTGTGATAAGAAATACAGGCAATTTTCCTCATGTTTCCCTACCAGTATGCTCAGAAAGTCCCCGTTTGCCAGAGCCTTTGACAGGTCACCCTTTATATAATGACACTTTTGCAAAATTCCTCAAGGCCCCTTGTGGCTGCTCTTGTCTGTCCCATTGCCCCCACATCCTCAATGCTGGCCCCTGTGAACATGGCACCTTGTAAGACAATGAGAACCTTGCAGATGTAATGAAGTCAAGGATCTCAAGACGGACACATTCCCTGGATCAGTTGGCTCAGCCCAACATCATCACATAGGTCCTTCTAAAGGAACAAAGGAGACAAGAGAGTCTGATCAGGAGGAGGTCTGGGAAAGCCACTAGTGCTGGCTTGGGGGATGGAAGAAGGAGCGGTGGGCCAAGGAATGCAGGTGGCTTCCAGAAGCTGGAAAGGCCAGGGGTGGATTTTCCCCTGAAGCCTCCTCAAGGATGGAAGTCCATCTGATGCCTGGATTTCAGTGCACTGAGACTCGCCTCAGATGCCTGCTCTCCAGAACCATAAGATGAAAAGTCAATGGGAATGAATGCATTATGGCAGCAAAAGGAAATTAATCCAGCACCCAAGCCAGACGATCCCATCCCCAGGAGCACTTGAATTCTGTCCCTTTGGAATTAGGACACTCTGCCTGATGAACTCAGCCTTATCCTTTGGTAACTAGCTAGGCGTGATTTTTAGTTGTCGCCTTTGGGATTCTGAACTTCTCCAAGACAAGAACAGAGACCAGCATCAGGGCCTGTCCAGGGCAGGGTCCAGCACTTGGGTAAGACATGTTTCCGACTGGAGAGACAGGCCAGGCTGCAAATAGGTTGGGACTGTGTGTTCCCTGAAGAATAGAAAACCCCAAGATTGAAAGGATTTGGTCTTTCATACAAGCAGTGGTCACACCAGCAACCCACCGTGAGGGTGTTGAAGTCGCTACTGTTTATGGAGCGATTCCTGTGGATCACACCAGCCCACCCTTATCTCTGACTCTCACAACAGCTCCTGGGGATCCTCACTGCCTGTCTTTCCAGGGAGTTCACTGAGGTTAATCAGGTGTCGAGTTGGGATTCAAACCCAGAACCCTCTACATCCACAGCTCCTTACCTTCCCAGATCCTCGTTCTGCTCGCAGGTATTGTTCAACTGTTTTATGTGATGTTGATATTCTCCTTGTTGACACTTCAGGGAAAGTTTTCAGAAAAAAATAAAAGCAACACCATTTCAAACTCCAGCAAGGAGAGCACCCTCACTTTCTCCTACACTGCTTTCTTTGCTTCTTTCCTCCACCTCATACTTACTACTTGCTGCTGGATAGTGGATACCTCAAGGCATAGTGGTTACCAAACTGGCTGGTCTCTGAAGTTAAGGGGTCTACAGAGCAGTGGGAATAGTCACAGACTCAGATGCCATGCTGAGGGTGAGAGCAAGGGCCCCTGCTTCAGACTGGAGCAGGTGGGGGATCAGCAGACTTCTGGGCAGACTGACAGGGAGCAGGTTGAAGATGAAGCAGGTGAGGGAGGATCCAGGCACAGCAGAGCTGGGGTAGGGCAGAGGTGGCTCATGAATAATTCTAGAGGGTCAACATGGCTGTGAACTTGTTTTATCCAAACCTGCCACTTCCTCAGCCTGCAATCTTAGGGAAACACTTTGCTTCATTTCTGGGCCTCAGGGTTGGTTTGTTTGTTTGTTTGTTTGTTTTAATCTCTAAAATGGAGACACTTATTCTTTCCACACACAGTGGCTATAGTGTCAAATGCCACTAGTGGTTTACAGTGCTGTGTGTTGGGCACCTTGCTCCAATCTAACCCTTCACTGGAGTTAGCTCATTGCATCTTCACCTGGACACTATGAGGAAGATGCTGTTATTGTCCCCATTTTAAAGATGATGAAAATGAGTTGCAAGGTGCCAGAGAGAGAGAAGGAAGAAGAGGCTAAAACTCAGTGTATGCCTGCAGAATCTGGGTGCTAATCCCTGGGCCACGCCCACCACGAGTCAGCCGTGAGTCTTCTGTCCAGTAGGAGACCTTAGGGAATGTGATGTGAGGTGTTCCCTCCTCTGCTGGACACATAGGCTGTTTTGCCGCTCATATACCTGGGGAACTGATCCTTAGCTATTAACAACAGCAAGCACTCATTAAACCTGTGTTAGTTGCTAGGCATGACACCAAATCTTTCACACAGGCTGCCCACTTGACCCTCAGGCCATTGCCATGATGGTTCCCAATAAGGAGATGTGTCCCAATAAGGAGACAGAGGGTTAAGAGGCCATGTTGTTTTCCAGAGTCACACAGGAAGGAGGTGAGGCATATTTTCTAAAGGAACCAGGCAGAGCACTGGAGTCCACATGCTGAGACACTTTAACACAGGTAGCATCAGATGCGACTGGGCCGCAGAGTTAAGACTGGCTGGGCAGCATAATGACGGAGGGAGTTAGGAGATCATCCTTGTCAGCACAGATCAAGATGCACCAAGTCAGATGTAATGAAAAGGCCACTGATCCCGGTCAGAACAGCAGACGAGCAAGGGCAAATGGTATTTGTCTGTATGTTCACACCCTCTCTAGCCACGTGACACTGCAGAATTAGCAAAGGCAGGTGTGTTACCATAGATATCTGTTCTCAAAGACTGTTGCATGGGAACCATGTGCTTCTCACAGGCTTTCTCCTGTCTGCTCTGGGAGCAGGGGACCATGTTTGAATCCACCACAGGCCGTCGGCTGAAAAACCTCTTCTGTATTTGCTGGTATCAAAGACCTATTATGTGTCCCCTATGGTTTCCCCATGACTCCCTCCAGTTCTTTCAGGGGTGGAAATCTAACTGGTTCTCCTGGGCCAGGAAGTGAGCAGTGAGTTGGAATGCTGGGTCAGAATCACCACGCAACTTAATCTCAGGAGCTGCTCTCAGCAGAGGATTAGCTACTTGGCTTATTCTATACCCTCAGTTGCACACGCAGAGCTGTTTTATCAAAGTCTGTGCAACAGTTCTCAGTCATTAAAACAGCATTTGGTAGTTGAGCTTGCTCTGGGAGGCTGAGATGCCCAGAGCCTGAAGGGACTTGTCTGGGGTGATAATACCTGAGGCATTATTTACAGATTTGTATATTAAACAAACAAAATGGGCACTCCTTCCCTAGTTCACAGTGCATCATTCTTTAGCCGTCACCCTGGAAGAGGAGACTCTTTTACACATAAAAGTACTTTGAAGTATTGTGATCACATCAAGAAAGGAGTCAGGGATAATGGGAAGGAAGGAAGCAAGGAAGGGTGGAAAGGCAAAGGTTCATTGAGCACCTTCTCTTCCATTCACACTAAACATAGCTACGTGTTCCTCAAATATAAATTGGGGGGAAAGAATGTTCCTAGGGTTCTAAATAAGGATGATGATGATACAAGCAACAACTATCTTCGAACACCCCAGACACAGTGCTGACTTCTTTCCATGTATCCTTTCATCTCTGCAGCATCTCTGCAGCATAGGTACCATTTTACAGATGAGGAGACCTAGGAACAGAGAGGCCAAGGGGGATGGTAGAGGTACTGAGGGTCACAGATACTGTTGAGCACTGGGCAGTTTGTCTGCCAGAGCCTGTAGGCTTAATGTCCACGGCACTTGCTTCCCACTATGCGGGGAAGGTGCCTTGGGAGAGCAGAGGAAAACATGGAGCCCTGTGTTCCCACACTGAAGTAGCACTAGCCAGGGACACTGAAAGATCATCTAACTGACGAAGCAAGGAAGGCTTCCTGCAGGAGGTGTCCTCTCTAGTATCTGGATTTTCCTATCCATGCAGGTCTAGTTCCAGAGGGGATACAGGTGCCAGACATAAAAGATGCTTCTGTCTCCTCCAGGAAACAGAACAGAAAAGAGGTGCAGGGAGAAAGAGACCCACGGGGCTCTTCCCGGCCTTGGCGCCGGCAGGCTGACTGCAAACTCAATGCGCCCGTTTGGGATTGAGTCCGGAGGAAAGGAACAGTGGTCCCTGGGCAATTGTTTTTAGAGTCAGCTTAAGAAGACAGGGATATTCCCGAGTTAGGCCCCCACCTGTGCAGGCCAAGGTACGGGGCCTCCTGGATTACCTCTGAGGTGGATCCACCACAGATGACAGGTAGATTGGAACAGGTTGGAAAGCACCACCTCTGGAGATGAATCTGTCCCTGAAAAGTGTCAACGAAGCCCCTTTTATTAATCGTCAACCTCTTTGTCCCTGCCCTGCCTTCCACCAAAAATAAAAATAAAGAGAACGTGAAAACCTGTTGGTCTTCACTCAGCTGCCATTAAAAAAAAAAAAAAAATCAAACAAATACAGACAACCCACCTTTTCCAAGCACTGACTTCCAGATAGATTATAGGATCTTGAAGCAAATTAGGCCAAAGATTAGGAGAATGAGAACTTGCTGGAAAACGTGCACGGCCTCTTTAATACCCCAGGTTTTCTTTAAACATAAAATTATAGCACAATGCACAGAAGGACGGCAGCATGATCCTTTATCACAATACCCGGCCAAATTTAACTCGTCTCAAGTGTTATTAGAAGAAATAGAATTTACTGCTATGGACCTCTCTTCAATACCACTCCTTCCCTGTTTAATGAAATGTCATTATTCCAATACAAACCCTTTCTTTTTGCAGCCTGTTCCCCCCACCCAACCACTATATTTCATTTCCTGCAGTTACGTGGTATTATTGCCTTTTTTTCCACAGCTATTGATTTAGGTGTGTATGGTTATTACAATGCAAAATAAAACAGCTCCCCCATCCATTCTACCTTGTACCATTGAACATTAACTTAATTTGTTTCAAATCTGCATTTGATTTGGCAAGGAAACCATTTATCTTTATGAAGAAAGCCCTCATAAAGTAGAGAGTTTAGGAGATCACTGCTTTAAAAATTTAATAGCCTTGTGTCTTATACACTAGAAAAATGAATTAAACCTTCAAATAGTATATGTCTCAATGTAACCTTTTTGCATTTCATACTATGTTTAATTTATTATATTCTGGAGGAGGAAAAAAAAACTAGAGGACACGTCTCAGGATGTGGCTGGCTTTGCATTGCATGCAAAGTCAGGTCCACCCTCGAGAGCTCTGTGATTTGCTGCAACTCCTCCTTTAGCTCCTGCTGGAGTGGATGTTGCAATTTCAGGTGGAACAGTCATGGGTTCTGTCCAGGGCTGATCTATGGCAGGGAAAGGGACTCCGTCCCTGGAACACTTGAGAAGCCTAGGAGTAGAGGGAAGGAAGGAGAAGGTAGAGCCGATGGTGTCCAATGACACTTCACAAAGATTCAGAAATAAACAACTGCTTCCACTCAGAAGTACCAAGGCACCTTTAAGAAGACAAGAAGCAATGCCCACACTTGGTCTCAGATGGGACCTGAGCAAGCTGGCATTGGTACCCAAAGTGTTATCTCATGGAAAGTGGGGCTGAGTCTCCAGCCCTGGCTCGCTCGCTCTCTCTTTATTATGAACCTCTATTTTTCATTCCTTGCCACCTTATTGTATGATAAATGACAACACCAAACACCTGGTCAGTGGAAGATGAAACTGAGGAGTGAGGCTATGAACTTCTTGATCTTTAGCAGTGAAAAGTATGGTTCATTTTATACTGTGACACTTAAAGGGTTGGTCCACATAGTGCTATGTAAATTTCTTGTTTCTTCTATCTCCATCAATACCACCACCCCCATCTCCATCATCACCACCCAGTAACTCCAGCATCATCATCCCCACCCCACCACCAACACCAACACCATCATCACCATCACCATCATCACACCATCATCCTCAACCCACCATCATCATCACTATCACACCACCACCACCATCATCCCCACCCCACCACCTACACCAATGCCAACACCATCATCACCACCACCCCCATCCCCATCATCTGCAACCCACCAACACCAACACAACCATCACTACAGTCAAAACCATCACTTCGGCAACAACCACCACTATGACCACCATCATCACCATCAACATCAACACCACAATTGACATTAATACCTTCTTGTGCCCAGGTATGCCAAACCTGTATGTACACTTTTTCCTTCAATAATACAATGCTGAGCTGTAGGTACTATAGGCGTTCTTGGGCCAAAGAACCCCAGAAGATTCAGAAATACGAATCGTCCAATGTCATAAATCAAGGAAAGCTAGGACTGGAATCTTACTGCCAAACCACTTTGCACTTTTAGTGTGTTTTCACTAAACAACACCAGCTCACAATAACCTCTCAACGTTGATGATTTGTTCTTTTACAAAGACTCAAGTTTCTTGGCTATTCTATGAAACTTGAAACATAAGCTGCAGAATTAGGCTCATAAAATGGCAAAAGGCTCAGGTCAGCTGGCGGATGGTTCAGAGGAAGGCTTCAGCCTCTGTCCGTCCCCGAGGTCTCCTAAGCCATCCTGGGGGCTGCAGAGTCGCTGGCACCGCCCTGCCTCCCAGCCTCCTTTGGACCCTCCTGGGCCTCCCTTCCTCCAGCAGGCCTCACCTGACTAGACCACTTCCAGCAAAGCCCTTTCTTCCCTCTGATGAACGTCTCTGTGATCAAGAGCCAGCACTTGTCTTGTGCTTACTCTGTGGCAGGTTTTATGCTACATTCTTTCCACGGATTACCTCATTTAATTTTCACTTTTCTGTAGGAGATTCATCACTGTGCTCACTTCACAGATGATAAAGCAGAGGCATAGAGAGGTGAAGCAACTCGCCCAACGACCACACGGGTAGTCTCAGCCACTGAAGCCTAAGCAGCCTGGATCCTCTCCTCTGTTCCTTGCAGTTTACCACCAAATAGCTTCCTGTGCCTCTTGCACAACAGACTGCCCAACCTTTAACAGCCCCAGAGCACAGAGAAGGGTACTGGGTCGTGGGGCTGTCACACATGTTTGCGGTTCGTGCCCATCAGCCAAGGACACCCAGGGACATGCCTGCAAAACAAAGCTGGGGTTATTGGCTTGGTGGAGCAAGAGAAGAGAGATCCCACAAAACAGGGCACTGGGCACTAAACCAGTAAAAAGGTGCTGGAATGGACACATGGGATTCGGAACCCCAAATCACGTGAGGTGATTTGAAGCAAATCCAAGGATGGAAGAATTTGCCCTGGATCCACACTGTGAGGACGTGAGGGAATCCTCTGACTGTGTCTTGTTACCTCTGACATGGGGGAGGAGATGGGTGGTGCCTCTGTTGTGGCTGGTAAAGAGGGTGCAGTCCTCACACCATCAGGGAAAGGGAGCTGGCCTGGCCGGCTCAGGTCTTGCCTGCTGAGACGCGGTCACGCAGTGGTCTTACTTATGCCATACTGCATCGTGGTCATAGAATGGCCTCGTGTGATGGTGGTTCCATAACCTTGTTCATGTGCAACAGAAGAAGACCATGGCCTTGCCATTCCCAGGATTATGAAAGTTGAGATTTTATTATGGAATTTGCCAGGAAATGGTTGGAGTTGGAGAATATCATGCTAAACGAAATAAGCCGATCCCACAAAACCAAAGGCCAAATGTTTTCTCTAATATGCGGATGCTAATTCACAATAAGGCCGGAGGCACTAGAGAAGAATAGCATTACTTTAGATTAGGCAGAGGGAAGTGATGGGAGGGGAGGGGATGTGGGATAGGAAAGATAGTAGAATGAACCAGACATTATTACTGTATGTATATATGTTATTCCATGACCAATGTGATTCTGCAACATGTACACTCAGAAAAATGAGAAATTATATCCTATCTACATATGTTATATCAAAGTGAATAAATGCTTCTAGTATCATATAACTAATTAAAACAAATTTAAAAATTTTTAAAAAGAAATAAAGAGATAATGTGGATAGTACCTCCAATGCTAAGACTACAAATATTTCTGTTAGATTTTATTCACTCCATTCTTTCTGACTTAATAGTAATAAAATAACAGTTTTCCTGATAGCATTATGCACAAAAAAGAAAGAAAGAAAGTAAGTTAGTTAGTTAATTGAGCCTTTGATATTAGGCCAGCTCCCGGCTATGAGAAGCTACATTTCTCTTTCTTAACTAACTGCTGTTTCTCAGCAAAATGTCTCTGGAACGCAATACTACAGAGGTGTCAAAGCAAACTTGAGGAATAGATGTCTCTGAGCTCACAGTGAGGTCTGCTTTGCAGCACATGCAGTGGGGTGTTGGGGGCAGAAAACAAGGTGGTCAAGAACAGACTCATGGGCAGAGTGCCTGGGTCACATCAGACCCTCTGTGCTACCACTTTCTTACCAGATAGAAGGAAGAGAATAATAGTACCTCTCTCAAGGGGTTGCCGTAAGAATCTCTGAAGTAATTTATAGAAAGTGTTTATTAATGGACAGATAATTCCTCAATAAATACTAGCAGGCATAATGGTCATCTCCTGCTGTCCCCTCCTGCTCACAGGCTACTCCAACCTGGTCTTCCTTCTTTCTTTGCATGTGGCTTTGAGCCCTGACTGCCCCTGGGGCCTCTGCCTGGCAAGCTTGGCCCATATACTCATAACTGTGAGATGCCCAGAATGGCCCCCAAAAGATGCTCATGCCCTCATCCCCAGAACTTTTGAAGACACTACTTTATGAAGCAAAAGGGACTTCACAGATATGAACAATTTAGAAACTTTTCGAAAAGGAGATTGTTCTGGACTATTCAAGTAGGTTCCCTGTAATTACGAGGGTCTTAGAAGTGAGAGAGGGAGAAGAAATAATGTGACAAAGATTTTACCTATTGCTGCTGGTATTTATTTATTTATCTATTTGTATTATTTGTTTATTTATGGTCCAGGGGACTGAACCCCGGGGTGCTCTAGCACTGACGGACATCCCTAGCGCTTTTCATTTTTTATTGTGAGACAGGATCTCACAAAGTTGCTGAGGGTCTCACTAAGTTGCCCAGGCTGGCCTCAAATGTGTGATCCTTCTGCCTTGGCCTCCCTGTGAGATCACAGGCACGCACTGTGGCACCCAGCATTTATTTGAAGTGCTGAGAATCGAACTCAGGGCCTTATGCATGACAGGGAAGTGCCCTACCACTAAGCTACATCTCCAGGCCCCACTGCTGACTTTAAAGATGGAGCAAGGAGCCACACACCAAGAAAAGGAGTTCTCTAGAGTCTCTAGAAAGAAAAGCAGCCCTGACAGCATCTAGATTTGGGTCCAGTGAGACCTGAGCCACAGCTGTATTCTACAGAACTATAAGGTAATAAATTTGTGTTGTTTTAAGTTGGCGCATTTGTGGTAATTTATTATAGTGGTCATGAAATACTAGATCCTCTCACACAACTCTCAGCTCCACTGTTACCACTTGGTAGATCCTTCCTGACCATTCACTTCCTGACTCAGTTTACCTAGAATTGTAAAGGTCTCAGCATAATTGGAATGAGTATTACTGCCTATCCATTGTTGGTAAATGTCAATGGCTTATTTCCACATTCTTTTCTACTGAACCCACATAGAGCCTCAGAATCCTTTTCAACACAAACCTCAAGGTAGCCATTACAAATCAACTGCAGTTGGAATACAAAAAGGAAATTATTGCTATCCTGGGTGATTAAAAAATGGTTAATATAATTTTAGAAGAAACTGTGAACATTAAATATTGGGCTATATAATGATACACATAAAAATAACAATGAATGATTGATTGCTATGTGCTGGGTACAGTCCTAAGATTTGATATTCAATACATTTTCTGATCTTCATATCACCCTTATGAAATGGGTTCTACTTTCAGTGATTGGCAAACTGAGGCATTGAGAAGTGAAGTACTTCCCAAGGTCACCCAGGTAATGAGTGACAGAGCTGATATCTGAAACCCAGGACTTCAATCCTAGACACCGCTCAGTAAGCACCTGACAACATAAACATATTGTCAGCTGGGATGAGGAATGTGAGATCTGTTCCTCTGAATAGCTGAAGGGCTGCCAGATATAAAAGAAGTAGTTCTGTTCTGTGTGGCTTCAAGGGCACGGAGCAACCCTTCCCGAGGGCATAATGCACTCCCCATAATTCACATGCTTCATCCTCAAAATTACCCTGTGTGGTTACTATAAAAGCACGAGAGTCTGGCTGCAAGGAGAGGATTGCTTTGCCCAGTTCAAAAGGTTCAAGAGCAGCCTAGTCAACTCTCCCACCTGACTCTCTTTCCTGCATGCCTTGACCTCTTTTACCTGTAGCATTAATTCAACCACAGTGGACTCTGCCCAGTTCTGGATCCAGAACTCTGCGAATACAAAGACAAAACAAACCCGCCTTGAAGAAATGTGCAGCCTAGAGGAGGAGATGCACTAACATCCCCTTGTAATCTGTCACTGCAGAAGCCCCAGGAGTCCTGTGGGATGCAGGAGAGAAGACGGCAAAGTGTCCAGTCATTGCCAGGGCTCTGGAGGGGAGGATATGCATTAACAGAGAACACAGGGATGGCCACGCACCATGGAGAAGTCACTCTAGTATTATCTAGGAAAGAACTTCTCACCAGATTATCAAAAACAGAAATTTCACTTACTCTGATATCATCATAGAAGGATTTCAATGGCTTGTGTTTAAGTTGCAAGGCCATAAAAACTCTTAAGCACTGGCTGAAACGTTGGATTTAATGGCTTTTGAACCCTCCCCAGCCCCAAACTTACATGAGATCTTGGCTTTCCTTGAATTTTTTTGATCATGCAATTCGACCCCATCCCACAAGTATTCAGTTAGCACCAACAAGCTTCATACGCTGATGTCTCAGCCCCAGTATCTGAAAATTTCTCAGCCCAAGGGAAAGAAACACATTTTCTGATGAGCCCCAGACCCTTGCTTAGGGCTACATGTTGCTCTTCTGGTTACAAAGAGTCATCTATGAAGCACAGTCTGTCTTTAGAAATGATTCTAGAAGTAGACTGTTATTTTTCAAATATGCATTTACTTGTTTCATCTACAAACATTTATTAGGTACAAATCCTCTGCTAGTTACTAAGAAAAACTTCTTCAGTCCAACGAAATGCTCTCCCAACTCTAAAAGCAAATGAGATGAATCACCAGCCACCAAGCCTACAGAGACATGGCTGGGGTCTGGCCTCCTTGCCATGGAGGTAGCAAGAGGAGCTGGAGGGTTGGCTGTTACTTGTAGGGAAAGTCTTCAACAGGAACTTTCAAATGGGTAATGGTAATAGGAAACATTTTATACTAGAGTAGGTTTTATACTGGAATAGGTATTATGGTAGACAGAACAATGAGCCTCTAAAGATGCCCACGTGCTGAGCCTTAGAACCCAGAAACACATTACTTTTACAGGGTAAAAGGGGACTTTGCAGGTGTGATTAAGTTAAGAAACTAGAGATGGGGAGAGTCGTCCAGATTATTCAAGAGGTTCAATGTAAAAACAGGAGCCCTAATGAGAGGGAGGCAGGGTCAGAGTCAGAGAGAGGTTTGAAGATGCTGTGTCACTGGCTGGAAATAAGCATGGGGCTGCAAGCCAAGGAATGCTGGGGGCCTCTGGAAGCTGAAAAAGACCAGGATATTTATCCTCTCCGAGAGCCTTTAGAAAAGCTGAGCCCTGCCAACACCTTGATTTTAAGGACATCTTATCAGAACTCTTAGATAAGAGACTTATGCTGTTTTAAGTCACAAAGTTTATGATAATTTATTACAGAAACAAAAAGAAAATAATACAATTCTACGCGTTCAGTCACATGTCAAATAATATACAGTCATTTATTGGAAAAGAAATACTCACCAAGTACGATGTTTCAGGAATTGTGCCAGGTTCTCAGGGTATAACATCAGCTCTAATCATTTCAGTCTCTGCTCACAGGGAGCCTATTAGAGTCTCGGGAGGAATAAATGAGGAAATCACCCAATAAGTCTGGCATCACTACATCCATTCTAGAGATAAGAAAACCAAGGCTGCAGGAGTAAAGTAACTTCTCCAAAGCCCTTTGAGTTATAAATGGCCCAGCCAGGAATCAAACCCATGGGCCTCACAGGAAATCAACGCCATTTCATTCTTGTGAAGTGGATCATCATATCTGCCATCCCAGAGACTCAGGAAGAGGAGGAAGAAGGACAGCAAGATCAAGGCCAGCATTAACAACTTGGTGACACTTTGCTTCAAAATAAAAAATAAAAAGAGCCGGGGTGCAGCTCAGTGGTAAAGCATCCCTTGGTTCAATTCCCAATCCCCCCTGCCAAAAAAAAGCAATCAAGAAAGCCAATGTCATTTCCACTGCAGTCTCATTTCCTTAGGGACAGCTCAACAATGCAGTTCTAAAATTCTTTCACATGCCTAACCCTCTTATTTTCTCCTAAATTCCCTGAGAAGCTGCAGACATCCTTCTCTCTGATGGGACAGTGGCCATTTCTAAAGCTGCTTTGCGCTGGGTTCCTTCTCAACTGCCTTCTTCTGGGATCACAGACATGTATCTTGTTATGTGCAGCCTCTAATATTTTGATTATTTTGATGCAAATCCATCACCCATAATAAATTCCCCTGCTTTCCAAATGCAATCGATTTTAGAAGCATGAAAGCAAAAACTAAGTAAGCTCTGACAGTCTTTGCGAGTGTCCGTGACAGGAGAGGCCTAAGTGGCTGAAAGCTATTTTCCTCACCATCAATCCGCCAGATGATTTTCCTCGAACAAACACATCCCCATACGGTCTGGCTAATGCTTGCCTCTTCGGACATATGTGAACAAATAAATGTAATTACGAGCGAGATGTAATCACAATTGCTTTGCTATTAAAGCTGTTGTACGCCCTCGCAGCTTGGTTAACAGTATATGCAGGAGGGTGGGATTTGCCTGCTACTCTCCCAGGAAGAACACGCTAGAAGTATGGCCTCTTTTATATTATATCTGTGCAAATGCAACATTTAAATGCAGAATTTGACTTTCCAAGAATCACACCAGAAAACCTTTTAACAGAAACAGCAGGGAGAGAAAGCTTTTTAAATCATGATACTCCATGAAGGATTATGAAAATGGAAGTCATCTCAGGAGACGGGACTGCAAACACAATGCGGAAAATCTGCTCCTCTGTGTAAACACATGGGCACAATTTATTCTTCTCTGTTGAGCTATCAGGGGATAATTTCAGTTTCCAGAGAAAGAAAAGGAAAGAAGCCACCATGTCCAAACAGATCTATTCAGAGTGTTGGGCTTGGCTGGTGGCTGGGAGTAGTGGTCACCTCTGTCACACTGAACCAGGCCCTTGAGAAGGGCTGCCAGAAGACTCTTCTCATAGCCTGTTGAGCCACACACATACAGAGGCTGACCAGAGACTCCCACCTGTATCCAGTCCTTGAGAGAAGAGCAAGGAAGGGCAGAACCACCGGGTGAGAATAGCTGAATGCCCTCATAGCAGACCTCATCCTTGACCCTACCCAACTCCTGTGTCAGAAATAGCAGACCCAACCACTCAGGTTGTGTGGGCTGTTGGGAGGAAAGAGGTTACTGATAAATGTATCCAAGATGGTCATCATAATAAGAGATGTGTAAAAATATCACCTTCATGTTGCCACCTGTGTGTGTGGCAGTGTGTCCATCATGAATGGACAGGTGAGATTCACAGAGAGACGATGGACTGAGAGATATCGGTGCATAATGATGATGATAGTCAGGCAGATAGACGGATGATATATATGATAAACAGAGGACAGATTCCACTAGACCTTTCTGGATCACTTGCCGTAATCTGGGAAACCATCTCAACACTGGGAATTGGGGGTAATATGGGGATTCTGCCCTCGAACATACTGTTGTCTAGTTAGGAAAGGTGGATGACTAAACAGATTACATTAATAGGAGCAGGAAATACCATGTGAGAGCAGGTAAAAAGCAGGCTGCTTCCTTGCTGTGCCCAAAGTCTTGACTCAGATTATGAACGGGGCTCTCCAAGTTCAAACTGTCATTAAACTCCAAAAACTAGGTTGTTGCTTCTTTAAAACAAAACAAAACAAAAAAGACATTTAAGACTTTGGAATTAAAAACAAAGAACTAGGCATTTTTTGTGAATGGTTATTATATATAATAAATAAGCCATATTTTATTTTCTATATCATGAATTTTCATAATGCTGTGTCTCTTCAATGCTAAAATTCAAGGTTTTTCACATTTTGGCACAAGTGAAAGCAGGATGTGTTCTCCATTAGCGGAATCTCAAAATTTAAATTAGGACTCTTTTTTTCTTTCTTAGATATACATAAAACCATGCTGTCTCCTTTTTTCATTTGTTCTTTTTGATACACATGACAATAGAATTACTTT
Source organism: Spermophilus citellus (assembly GCF_964194105.1). Taxonomy (NCBI): domain Eukaryota; kingdom Metazoa; phylum Chordata; class Mammalia; order Rodentia; family Sciuridae; genus Spermophilus; species Spermophilus citellus. The sequence goes on from NC_138200.1 coordinate 62,515,288, forward strand.
GACATATCGTAACTACATGGAGTCTAACTTCCCATTCTTGTGGCTGTACATGATGTGGAGTTTCACTGGTCATGTGTTCATATACCAACCCAGAAATGTTATGTCCAATTCATTCTACTCTCTTTCCTAGTCAGCTCCCCTCCCTCTCCTTCATTCCCCTTTGTCTGATCCAATGAGCTTCTATTCTTCCCTCTTCCACCTCATTGTGTGCTAGCATCCACATATCAGTTGGTCTTTGGTTTTTAGGGGACTGGCTTATTTCACTTAGCTTGATAATCTCCAGATCCATCCATTTACTGGCAAAGATCATGAAGTTATTTTTTATGGCTGAATAATATTCCCATGCTGTGTCTTCTATGAACTATGATAGATAGGAATATATTACTATATTACCAGAGTCCTGGTCATGTAGTGTGGTGCTGATAAGTACAAGTTATCTGTGGTGTGCTGATAAATGCTGAACAACCAGCTCTCTGGGAGTAAAGTCCCTGATCTGTAGCATTTGCCATTTTTGTGGTATATATATTCCCACATGGTTGACTTCAAACTGTCAAGGCCACATTGTTGAAAACAAGTTGGGAAGAGATATTTACAGCTAGCAAGTATATCAGTCCCTCTTTACAAAGGGAGTAGTTCTACCTTAAATCTTTTATCTTGCTACGTCTTTGGGCCATCATCTTGTTTGATGTATGGAATGCTCTTTTCCTCAAATTTGAATCAAATTGTTCCTTCTCATCATTTAAGTCTCCGTGCAAATGTCAACTCAGAGAGTACTGTGGGTAACTGTCCTACGTTATTCCCTTGGTCCAGCCATTCTCTCCCACAGGGACCAAGGTTCGAGACAATCTCTGCTATTTGAAGTTATCGTACCCATGAGTTTTATTGAGAAATATCTGCCCTCTCCGGCATTAGACTGAGAGCTCCACTCCAGAAGAAAACTCCTTTCTTTGTTTATAGCCAAATCTCCAGGGTCTGTAAACACACTAGGTATGTAATAAATAGCTGTCAAATGATCCAATCAATCACACAGACCAAGATTATGATATCAATTAGAGCCATGATCTATGTGCCTTTTTGTTCTTATTTTTATAGGAAGAACAAAATTTTCTTTGTATGATAAATAAGCTAATCAATCATGTGGATGTTACAAGAGTTTAAATCTTGCTCTTATGAGGAAACTATTTAGAGTAGACCAGGAACTTCCAAGCAAAGTAGAGTAACAGAGACCTGATCCTCCTGCCTGAAACTAGACAAGGATGCATGAAGCACAGTTTTGTGAGACCCTGGATGTTAGGCATTGAAGAAGTGAGACCACAGTGATGAGAGACAAATGAGCTGAGCCCTACTATTGCTCAGCTTCCTCAATCTGGGAGAGCACCTGTGATTCTTCTAAAGCAGACACCACACTTGATGGTGGAAGACTGAGCTCCTTCCCCTCCATGACCAAGGGAAAAGAAAAAGGTTACCCACTCTCACCACTTGGACTCATACTAGATGTTGTAGCCAGTGCAATAAGGCTAGACTAGAAAGAAATATTTCAAAAGTTCTTATTTATAAATGACATAATTGCCTATTGAGATAATCTGGGGGCTGGGGATATAGCTCAGTAAGAGTGGTTGCCTAAAATGCGCAAGGCCCTAGGCTTGAACTTAGCACGTCAAAAAAAAAAAAAAAAAAAAAAAGAAAAGAAAAAAGAAAGAAAATCTAGTGGATCCGCCAAAAAATATTAGAACTAAAAAAATGAGTTACAGGGCATAAAATCAACACACAAAAATCAATTATATTTCTATACACTATCAATAAGCAACTGAATTCTTAGAAATATATAACCTACTAAATCTGAAACATAAATACAAAAGCTGTTCATATAAATAATTAGTAAGAAAACTAAATCAGTAATTTAAAAAATAATTCCTAACAAAGAAAATCCAAAGACCTGATGTCCTCCTCACTGGTAAATTCTACCAAGCATTTAAAGATAAAATAGTTTCAATTTTTCTCAAGAACTTTCAAAAAATTGAAGAGAGGGATAATTTAAAATTCATTTTATGAAAGCAGCTTTATCCTGATATCAATTGCAGACAAGGACATTACAGGAAAAGAAAACTGCAGGCCACTATCCCTGATGAAAACAAAATACAGAATTCCTCAACCCTATTTCTGGCAAACCAAATTCAATGGCCAAGAAAAGGATCACACACAAGGATTAAGAGGAATTTATCCTGGGATGCAAGGAGGATTCAACATATACAAATCAGTGTATGAATAGAATGAAGGATAAAAAACATAATTAAAGTTCAACATTCTTTTATGATTAAAATAAACTGCTAATAAATTTGGGTTAAAAGGAATGTACCCAACACAATTAAGAACAAATAAAGAATCCCACAACCAAGAATATACTTATTGGTAAAAAACTAGAAGGTTATCTGTGAGATCAGGAATAAGACAAGGATGCCCACTGTCACCAATGTTATTCGATGTAGTATTGAATAAATAATATACTGTATTTATTTGTTAAATCTCAGCCAGAGTAATTAGATGAGAAGAAGGAAATAAAACTATTCAGATTGAAAAGTAAGTAGTAAAATTGTCAGTTTGCAGATAACACAATTGTATATACAGAAAATCTTAAAGAATCCACAAAAAAATCTTAGAATTAATTTAAAAATTCAGCAGTTATAGGATTCAAAATAAATATATAAAAATCAGGAGTATTTCTATATACTAACACTGAACTATCCAAAAACAAATCAAGAAAACAATACCTTTTACAATATCATCAAGTATTAGGAATATTTTTTAAAAGGTGAAAGATCCATATGCTAAAAAATATATAACTAATAAATGGAAGATATTCCATGTTCATGAATTGGAAGAGTTAATGTTGTTAAAATGTCTCAAAGTAATCTACAAAATTAATGTAATTCTTATCACAATTCCAATGGCATTTTTCACAGAAATAGAAGAGCAATCCTAAAATTCACATAGAATCACAAAGGTACCCAACACCCAAAAACACCTAAACAAAACAAACAAAGCTGAAAGCAACACACTACCCATTTCAAAATATACAACAAAGCCATAGTCATCAAACAGTATGGTAGTGGCATAAAAACAGAGATGTAGCCCACTTAACAGAATAGAGAGCCCAGAGATAAACCACACAATTATAATTAATTGATCTTCCATAAAGATGCGAGGAGCACACAATAGGGAAAGCACAGCCTCTTTAATAAATGGTACTGGGGAAACTGGGTATCTATAGGCAGAAAAGTTAGATTGGTCCCTTATCTCACAGCATATGCCAAAAAAAAAAAAAAAGAAGAAACCTTCAAAACGGACTAAAGTTTTATACATAAGATGTAAGCTATAAAACTACTAGAAGAAAAGCTTCTTGAGGTTGGTCCTTGAGGATGATTTTTGTTTTTATTTTTGTTTTGGGTTCAAAAGCACAGGAAATAGAAACAAAAATGGACACAAGGATTCCAGGAAAAAAAAAAAGCTGCACATCAAAGGAAAATCAAGAGAGTGAAGAGGTAACCTTTGAGGTGGGAGATGATATGTGTAAACCACATACCTGATAAAGGGGTTAATTTCCAAAATACTAAAGGAACTCAACAGCCCAATAGCAGGAAAACACAGAGCCCAATATAAAAAATGGTCAAAGGATCTGAACAGACATTTCTCAAAAGAAGACATATGAATGAACAAAAGTTACATGAAGAAATGCTCATGATCGTGAACCTCGGGGAAATGAAAATTCAAACTGCAATGAAATGTAACATCACACCCGTTAGAATGGCAATTATCGAAAAGACAAAAATAAAAAGTGCCAGAAAGGATGTGGAGAGATGCAATGCTTCAAACTATGGGTGAGAGTGTGCATTAAACAGCCACCATGAGAAAGAGCATCCACGAATTAAAATAGAATTTCTGATTAATCATAGGATTCAACAACCCCACTCTGGGTGTACACCCAAAGGAAATGAAATCAGTATCTCGAAGAGTCATCCGCACTCCTGTGTTCATGGTAGCATTATACACAATAGCCCAAATAGAGAATAAACCTATGTGTTTTAGTCAGATTTTTCATTTCTGTGACCAAAAGACCTGATAAGAACAATTTCAGACACATTTGATCAGTGACTTCATAATATATAATTGATAGTTACATATGGAATTCCTCTTACTTAATTATTTCTCAATCTGTGTATGTTAACTATTATTCATAAATAATTATAAACGGTTTAATATTTTTATTTATAATCAATCAAAACAATGTTTTCTATCATCAGATATTTCTCTTTACATATACAAAAGTTGTTATTTTGATTGATTTAATGTCAGATGGGAATTAAGAGATAATTTTAATTCCTGAGCCGATTTTGTAGGAAAATTACAATGCTCTTTTAAACCAAGATAGGAATCAAATCTTAAGTACAGCTTTGAAAAAAAAAAAAAAGAACAACAACAACAACAATTTTAGAGGAGGAGTATTTTATTTGAATCACAGTTTCAGAGATCTCAGTCCATAGGTGACACTCCATAGCTCAGGGCCTAATGTAGGGAGAACACCATGGCAGAGGGCATGGAGGAGGAAAGCAGCCCAGGATATATCAGTCAGGAGACAGAGATATCAGACTCACCAGGGACAAAATATAAACCCCAAAGGCATGCCCCCAGCGACCCACCTCCTCCAGTTGCACCCAATAGTTACCACCCAGTTAATCCATATAAGGGGATTAATCCATGGGTTAGGTTACATTTCTCATAACCTAATCATTCTACCTCTGAACATTTTTTAATTTTCTTGCACATAATTTGGGGGGGGACACCACATATCCAAACCATAGCAGTGTCCATCAGTGGATAAACAGATAAAGAAAACATGGAATAAACATACAATGGATTACTATTCAACCTTAAGAAGGAAAAAGTCCTATTATTTGTAATAACAGGTACAAACCTGGAGGACATTCAGGACAAACCTGAAATACACTAGGCATAGGAAGACTAATACTGCATGATCTAAGTTATATAGAAACTAAAAAAGTTGATCTCATAGAAGTAGTGAAAAGAATGATGGTTGCCAGGGACAGAGGGGATGGGGGTTGTGGATATGCTGATTAAAAGGTATAAAGTTTCAGTTAGAGATCAAGATTAAGTTCTGGAGATCTATTGTAAAGTGGGGTCACTATACTTAATAATAATGTATTTCATACTTGAAACTTCTAACAGAAAGATCTAAAATTTTCTAACCACCACAAACAGTAAGTATGTGAGGCAATGGGTATGTTAATAAGCCTGATTCAGACATTTCACAATGCAGATGTATATCAACACATCAAGTTGTACAACATAAAGGTATATAATCTTTGTTATAGATAAATTTGTATAAAGCTGGTGGAAGATTGAAAATTAATGTTTTAAAAATACCATTTATAGTATCATCAAAAAGATAAAATACTCAGGAATGAATCTGATAAAAAAAAATCTGAGCACTGAGATCTATAATAAATTGCTGGAGAAATTCAAGACCTAAATAGATAGAAAGACGTACCATGTGTGTTGTTAAGGAGTCCCAGAGGCTAAGCTGTCCATTCTCCCTAAGGGAAAGAGGTCTTTCTTAATATAAATTAATTAGCCTCATTCTCAAAGTCACATGGAAATACAAAGGGTCTAAATTAGCCCAACCAACCTTGAAAAAGAAGAAAGTTGGTAAGCTAACACTTCCAGATTTCAAGATTGATAATAACTATAAAAATACAGACAACTGATTTTCTAAAAAGTTCAAAGTCATCTCAGGGGCAAAAGAGGGTCTTTGCAACAACTAATGCTGGATTTCTACAACCTGACCTTAACTTTGGTCTACACTTTGGACGGCATCTGTGTATGAATTCTAAATGGATCACAACCCTAAATGTAAAATCGAAAACTAAAACTTCTGGAAGAAAACACAGAAACAAATCTTTTTAACATTGGGTCAGGCAAAGATTTCTTAGATATTACTAAAAAAGCATGATAAAAATCGATAAATTATACTCTGCAAACACTTAAGGATATCTACTCATCATAAGACAGTGTTAAGATAATGAAAAGATAAGCACAACCTGAGAATATACCATCCACACTTCATATTCAGGAGTCCCACAACTGTGGATTCAACTAACTGCACATCAGAAATATTCAGGAGAAGAAATTGCATCTGTTCTGAACATGTACAGACCTTTTTCTTGTCATTATTCCCAAAACAATATGGCACACCAGCTGTTTACCTAGCGTTAACATTGGATCAGGTTGCAAGTAATCTAGAGGAGACTTAAAGTGCACAGGAGGATGTGCACAGGTTAGATGCAAACACTGCGCCATTTCATACAAGTAGCTTGAGCACCACAGGTTTTGGTGACTGCAGGGCATCTAGGAACCCACCCCCCTACTCTCTTAGTCACCTTTTCATTGCTGTGACAAATACCTGAGATAAACTTTTTTTTTTTTTTTTTTTTTTTTTAGTTCTCGGCGGACACAACATCATTGTATGTGGTGCTGAGGATCGAACCCGGGCCGCACGCATGCCAGGCGAGCGCACTACTGCTTGAGCCACATCCCCAGCCCCTGAGATAAACTATTGAAAGGAGGAAATATTCATTTGGGCTCATGGTTTCAGAGGAGTCAGTCCACGCTTGGCCAGCTCCATTGCTTTGGGCCTGAGGTAAAACAGCACATCAGGGTGGAAGGGCATGGCGGAGGAAAGCTGCGCAGCTTCTGGCAGCCAGGAAGCAGGGGCCAGGGAGAAAGGATGGAGAGAAGACAAACCCCTTCAGGGAACATTCCCCATGACCTCCTTCCTCCAACCAGGTCCCATCTCCCAGTAGTCCACTTGGCCATCCAATGGATTAATCCACCAACGAGGTCATGATCACTTCCCAAAGCCTCACCTCTTATCGTGAGACTCTGGGGAACATTCCACACCCAAACCATAATACCCACAAATACCAAGGGAAAACGATGTTGGCAAATCATATACCTAATAAAGAATTGAATCCAAAATGTGCAAAGAATTCTTGAAAGTCAATAATAAGAAAACAAACAACCTACTAAATATAAAGATATATGGAAAGGAAACAAGTTCACAAAATGTATCTGACATCATTATTCACAGGGAAAATGAAAATTAAAACTGCAAGATGGAACCACTACATACCCATCCAAACACCAAATGATAGAGAGGAGGGGGAAGGCCTAGATGCCCCATGCACTGCTGGTGGGAATGTAAAATGGTCCAGCTACTTGGGAAAGCAACTTGGCAATTTCTTAAAAAGCTGAACATCTATCTACCACATGATCCAACCACTCCTGTGCTAAGTGAAAATATTTGTCCATATAGAGTCTTTTACATGAATGCTTATAGAATCTTTATTTATAATAATCCCAAACCCTCCCTAGAAGCATATTCATATAATGGAATATTTCTCAAAATAAAAAGAAATAAAGAATGAACCCTTGATATATACTATAATGTGAATTAATCTCATAATTAATAATTGTGGTAAGTAAAATAAGCCAAAGTGTATAATATACATTATACAAATAAAATTTGCATCATGTCACTTATATAAGATTCTAGGAAACACAAAATAATATACAGTGAAGAAAGTAGATCAGTGGTTGCTGAATGGAAAGACTGACAGCCAAGGGCACGAGGAAACTCTCGTGGGTAATGGATATGTTCCTATCCTGACTGTGTGAGACTTTCCCCTCAGTGTACATTTATCAAAACTTTTCAAATTGAACCTTTCAAAGATGTGCAGTTTATTAAGTCCATTATACCTCAATATAGCTGGGGTTTGAAAATCCCAGATGCAGTAATGATTTCAGTGGTAGAATTCTTGAAATATGCCCAGACACACCAAAAGAACGGATGATTCACGTTGATGACCTAATTTGAACAAACATTTTAAGCATAATTGATTTGCGCTGCATAGTGAGGCTGAGTACACAAGCATTAAGTCATCAGTTGGATCAGATCACCGTCTTCCTTTTCGAACTGGTTATTTTGGTTAATGTGTGTACATTTGTTCACTCAATAAATATTGAGCACCAACTGGCAAACAGCACTGGACAGATACAGTGGTTTCAGAATATGAGCTCTTTATTTTATGGAGTTTGCATTCTAGTGTGTGAGACAGATGACTAAAGTACAAAACTAATAGATACGGGCTCTTCGTTGGACCCTCACTTTGCAAATCTGCTGTGTGTCCAGCTACGTACAGTAGAGTTGGACAAGCAGCCAAGCTAGGGAGTCTATTCCCTGGGAATGGAATGGAATGTCCAAGTTAAGAGGTGGACCTCCAAGAAGCAATTGTAATAGAGTGCATGCCATGGGGCTGCATGTGGGGAAGCAATCTACAGAGGGCTCACTTCAGACTCCTAAAAAAAGTGAAGTGGCAGCTGAGGTGTCCCTCTCTAGCGTAGCTGTTTTGTCATTCTGGTTCCTAAGATTGAAGGATTGTGTTCTACCTGAGGCTCCTGGATGTTCCATGTGATCAATGTTATAGGCCACCTTCTCAAAGGACCAAAAAAGGGAAAACGAGTATAATATTCAAAATGCCAGGTCCTAACAACATGGAATCTGATGGTTTGCTGGGACCAAGAGATGCTTAACTTTTGATCAAGGCAATGTTCAGTCATTCCTAAATGGGTGGGACATCTCTTCCCCTCAGCTTCCCTTTCTCACATCTTTAGAACAGTTCCACATAGGGCTCTTTTGAGCTGTGTCATCCCAGTAAGGGACAATTGGCTAAGGCATTAAATACTGAATAATGCCAATGTCTACCTGCCAAGGGGAATGAATTCTCTAAACACAGCAAAGAAGGAATATGTGCCCATCAAGGGTGCCATATAAGGTCCCAGCGGTGCATCTGAAGCACTTCCGTCATCAGTCGATATCAGAATTCCTGTGCTCAGAATCTTCTCCCTAAGTCCCCTCTCAGGAAGAAAACAGTTCTTAGCATGGATGTCAATAGTGTTTCATGAGATTACATAAAAGGATAAAGCATTTATTGTTCCTAAGGGGCCAAGTGATCTTACAGGAAATTTGCTGCTGGTAGCCTCCTAAGAGACAGCTTTCACCAGGGAGGTCGAAGTCAGTGACAATAGCAAATGAACAGTCTTCCAGCAACGTGGCTTTGGAGATGAGGGCAATGTTAGTGAGGCCAGAGTCATTTAACTAGAGTTTCTCCCGTCAGAAATGTTTTAGTCCTTTTCTTTGGATTTCATCAGGTTTCAAGCCAAATTTTGATATCTTTAGCATCCAAAATATGCATCCAGGAATCAGACTGTTAGAGCTGGAAAGAATTTGAAAGTGTCTAGTAACCCAACCTTCTCATTTTACAGATGAAGAGACTAAAACCTAAAGAGTCGGTGTTTCTCCATTTCCACTGACTCAATAAATAGCTGTAATAGGTTACGCGTAGGTCATTTCATCTCTGCAACATTTGGGGAACAGGAGTTTGGTGGAGAAAATGAGACTCTGAAGTCTTTTAAGTTGTCTACACTGCCAAGTGACAGAAGTAGACTTCACGCCCAGATTTAGGACTCCAGTGGAGGGGTCTCTTCAACACACCCCGGCTGATGTTAGAAATCTTATAACCAAAGGCTTTGGATTTTTTTTTTCTCTCAGCAAAGCAGAGGGACATGGAACAGTGCAGCCATTCAGACCACTATGCCACCTCTGATCCTAACCCTGCCTCTGCCTGCCAGGGGCCTCTGGCTAGGGCCTTGCCTGTGAGTGTCAACATGGTGCCGTCCCATCGGCTCTTGGCTGTGACGCTCTGTAGCTGGGTTCTTGCTCTGATCCCATTTCAAAACTTGCAGAATTGGGATAAATGGAGCACAGAGACGCTCACAGAGGACAAGGTCAAAGTCAAATAGCAGCTGGTTAGAGGACGTCACATCTGAGATCTCATCAGCCCTGAGCCTGGTGCATGAGATCCCAGAGAATCAGTCTCCGTGATGAGCAGACGTTCCACAGCCATCTTGCCCAGTGCCTCCCTGGTCTCCTCCCTCCTCTCACCTTCTTTGCTGTTGGTATGAGGCCCTCTCTTGTGATCAAGGCTTATAAAGCTCTTTCCGACGTGACCCATGTTCCTCCACCCTCCTCCTTCCTGGACAAGCCACTGCTCGGCCTTCCTCACAGATGCACGGCCACTCTTCGTCCTCAGCTCTGTGCACCTCACCGTCACCCTCAGGCCCTACAGAAGATGTGTCTTCAGCGAAATGGCCCTCAACCTCCAAGCCCCAGCTTGAGGCAATTCCCTCTGAGAGGCCAGCACCTTGCCCAGATACCTAGGCTCAACCTCCTCTTCAGAGCCCTTAGCACACTGCATTGGAAGAGCCTGTTCAATTTTGTCCACTCCCCATGGTGTGGTAAGCTCGCCATTGTACCAGCACCAGGCTTACGGTCTGCTGTGTAGATGGGGCACAATGACGATGCGTGAGTGCATGAATGTGTCCCGCTGCAAGTTGGTCTAGAAGCAGTTACACTGAAGCCACCTCAGTTGAAGGAAAGAAAGAACAATGTGAGGTTTAGACCTGTCTTTCCAGTGATTTCTTTGGAAAGTTCATAGAGTCAGCCTGGTGCAGTGATCCAAAAGACCACCCAGAGGTCACACAGAAGGTGTCTTGGACACATATGCTTGAGGGTCTCCAGGAGGCTGTAGCCGGCTCTAAAAAGCTTCCCACCAACAAAGAAGGTGACTCTAAGATCAAACGTGCAGTGCCCGCTGCAGAATTTATTCCTCGTCGATGCTTAAATGGGACCTGAGACAGACAGAAGCTAATGAACAAAGACTCCAGAAGAGGCAGCCTGTCCACGGGTGAACCGAAATCACTCCCGATTGCCTCCAGTGGACAGCAGTTATGAGCTCCTGTACACAATTTAAAGGTAATCTTGTAATTTATAAAGAAAAAAAAATTGCCAATTGAACCTAATGGCAAGTGATATTCGGGCTCAGCCACAATTAGACTCAAGTGGCTTCCCCCAGTGGCTGAGTAGCCTGCCTTCCTGGGTTCACAGAGGGTTAATTCTGGGGTCCCTGGGGAGGCCTTAATGGCCCTGGTTATGCAGACTTTGGTTCAGAACAGAGGCTACCTATTACGTTTTCTCAGCGTATCCACAGACATATTAGGACGCCAAGTGAAGACCACAGGACGGGAATATTTCCTCTCTCCTCAGAATCGGCCCAGGAGGGTTTTCTACGGCAACCTCCTCGGACCCTGGCATTGCATTAGGGTTATTGTCCCGAGAGAAGATTCAGTTAGTGCCTCTGATTCATTTCCTATAGTGCTCCCCTGTTTATTCTTGGTGGAAGCTAACTTGTAAAACTTTATTATGATTTTTTTCTTGGTTTGTGTCATGGAAGGGATTAAAAAAAGGAAGAAGAAGAAGAAGAACACAATGAATCTATCACCATCCCTGAGTGCTGCTGTATAAATCCACACCCAGGCGTGTGTCTATGGGGAACACAGCGTGACAGTCTGTTCCCTCCCTGGTGGCTGTCATCCGGGTCTAGATCTGTGTTCTGAACAGCCCAGAAACAGAGGGAAGAAGGCACAGTGTGGGAACTCAGGTACAGTGGCTGGGCTAATTGGGGTTTTGGACTCCATCCTTTTTCCACCCCACCTGGGAAATCCTTACAATACAATATGATCAAATCCCCACCACCATGTCCGCACCAACATTCACCAAAATTATCACGGCCCTGTATAACTGCCATGTTGAGGGTTTTCCAGATTACTCCCATTCAAGCCACCTGTGTCACTTATGCTAAACACAAAACATCCATTGTGACTCTGTTATTCCCTATGTTAGAACAACCTGTTTTCTCCCTCCATGCTTTCCCCCGTTAGTCAACTGTCCAGAATGAACTCAGACACCGCCTCGACCAATCTGGACTCGAAACACCCTATTAAAATTCCATCCATTTATTGAGATAATCTGTTACCTTTATCCCTTGTCAAAACTACCTTCTACCTGAGTCCTCAGATCATGACTGGACATCTGAATACCTCCAGAGCCTCACACGTGCTGGACACACAGGGTGCTCAGCACCCCCCACTGGAACACGCGCTTGTTACCTAGACACCGTGGCCTCCCAGATGGGATCTCACTCTTCAAAGCAAGGTGACCACTCCCCACTCACTTGTGTGGCTACTTAACCAAAATTGCAGCATTCACGAGCAATTCTTGAAATATGTCCACTTACCTGCATATTTCTCCCTCTGGACTAGGGGTTTCTCGAGGGCAGAAAGTACATCTTCTTTGATCCACAGTGAGTGCCGGAGCCACTCTTCATGCCTAGAACAAAACAGGTGTTTTGTAAAAACATTCTGAAGAAATGAATGAATGAACAAGTACATAGAGAAGTGCACCCTTCTCAACAGACCTCTAGAGTGAAATGGTTTAAGTGTCTTGATTGTGCCTTAAAATGTAAAAGCAAGCAAAACCAACAAACAAAAAACCCTGAAGATTGGAAGGGATGAACATAAAGAAGAGGAAAGAAAGGAAACTGACATCTTCAAATGACTGAGTTCTGACCCTTACGGGGCATTTGGTGTAGGGAGGCAGGGGCACAGGGTTGCTACAGAAAGACTGAAAGGAGGATTGGGTGATAAGGGGACAGTCTGCTGTAATCAGAAGGTGTCTTCATCAGCCTTAAGCCTTCAGGGCCTCCTACTTCTTCCCTGCACCTATCAGACTCTGAGGATAACTAAAAACCACCATGAAAGTCAGACCAGCACTTCTGTGCAAAAGTCAACTTCCATACGGGACATGAGGTCCTGTTGCTGCCGCTAAACATCTCTCCTTTTCCCTCTCTCACCATCTCCCCTGCCCGCTCCCCAACATTCTCAGGACTGTGACATACAAGGCACCTAGTACCACTGGGCTAGATCGTGCATTTAATAAGAAACCTCATTTCCACATTCATCATCTGACTAACGATGCTGTCAATTTTCCTCATTCCCTGCCAAAATCCTGACTGTGCGTCTCTATCACCTTCTCGGTATGTTTATAGACTTGAGGAATCCTCTCCATGATATTTCTTCTTGGCTTCAAAACATCCTCAATTCCCTTAGGACTGGCCAACCAACTGCTCCACTTTTAGAGTCAGTGACCTGGACCTCCACTGGCAGGGTGGATCTTCCTCAGAGTGTTCCCTACAGCTCTGAGGTCCTCCAACTGAGCTATGGAAGGACTCACACTGGTGTTCCATAATCTGAAATTCCTGGCTAAAACACCAGTGATCGGCTTACTTCCCAAGTGAGGTCAAAAATGAATCCCCTTCTCCCTGTCTCCATTCATCTTCTTCTGGGCAACCAACATTGCCCCTGCCTTTTCCTGCCAGAGGATGGCTCTCAGATTCTTTGGGGTTGCCCTCCCTACACCTGGCATCAGACTCCTCAATAATCATAAAAGCCTCCAAGATCGGCAATGTGACTGAGACTTGACAGACCTCATACAGTCCCCGGAAGGCCACATGGACTTGGATTTCATCACAGAAATGGCCTCAGGTAGAGGGAGCAGGTGGGAAGTCTGTGAAATATACAAGGACCCCACGGAGATGAGCTCAGTTCATCCCCAGGCTAATGACTAGGAAGACTATAGAGGAGATAAGAAGTGCCAGGCAAGCTCCTCTCCCTCAGCCTCAAGGGTGACACAAGTCTCACCCTAGAGAGTAAGGGAACTGTTAATGGAGATCTTGTTCTGCACCCTTTTCTTTCGAGACAGGAGCTCACTAAGTCCTAGGGCTTGCTAAGTTGCTGAGGTGGGTGTCAAACTTGCAATCCTCCTGCCTCAACCTCCCAAGCTGCTGGGATTGCAGGTGTGAGACACCATTCTTGGCTGTTCTGCACTTTTGGGGGCCAAGGAAATAATGCAAATGGCAGGCTGTGTCCAAGACATGACAGATGATGACGAGACAAAGTCACATTCCACTCTCGGCACTCTGAGCCACAGTTATGTGTCAGCTTTGCACACTCAGAGAGGCTGCAAGAAGAAAGGCCTGTCCCAGAGCCACCTTCCACTCCTTGCCCTTCCCTTGGCTTCCTCTCTTCACTCAGCCCACACAGATCCTCTTGAGGTCCAGGTCACAGCCCAGTAGGACCTGCAGCAGAATCCATCTGAACACCCAGAGTGCTCCCCAGCAAAGGCTTTGACACCTGAACCTGCCTCCCTTCTCTCACACCTGAGCTCCTGGGACAATCTCCACCGAGCTCTCCTAGTGTCCCTTTCCCTTTCTGAAATATCCACCTTACCATACACTCTTCAGGGGCCAAGATGCTCTTCATAAAATAAAATCTTATCACTTTCTTCTTCTAAAAATTATATAAATGCTACCCTTTGCCATTAAGAGCAAACTTTAATACTACTACTACTACTACTAATAATAATAATAATAAAAACTGGCTTAATATACAAAACTTGTAAGGATTTGGGCTATTCTCTTCTTACCCCAACAGCTCATCACCTTGTATTCTTTTTCCCTTTCCCAGCTGCACCATCTTTTTCAAGTTTCCTTTGTATTCTCAAGAATTCTCTTCACCTCAGTGAAGCTGGACCAAGCTCCCACACCAGCACTCCTGCAATCCCAACAAACTTTTATACAAACACTCGTCACAGTGCACGGCCTGCGCTCTTCCTCTCTCAGGCAGAGTCGGTACCTCTCCCAGCGCATGGCCCAGCGCGTGGCCCATGGTGACTTCTCTTAGTTATTTGCTGAGTTGAACCCCCTGTCTTCCTCACATCCGTGGCCTAGAGAGAGCACCACTGACCCAACAGCTCTTTAGCGTGGCCTCTGGCAAGGACACCCTCTAGACCTTTGAAAACTGTGACGTGACCATTATGTCTTCCAGGGCAAGAGCAGGTGGGAGAGAAGGCTTCCCACAGGAGTTCTGTACCCTCCGTGCTGGGCTGCCGTAAAGTGTAGGAGACCAAACTGTCACAATGTGATGACAGATGAAAACTGCTAAATTAAATTCCACTCATCTTGCCATTTGGTGTCCACCTTCTGCTGCTGACCAGAGGTGCTCCCATGACCGGCTGTGCCTTGGCCGCTCAGACCTTTCTTAAGACGGCAGTGGGTTTGGGCAGCCAGGGCTCCACCAATTGGCTATTTTGGTGGTGGGGATGTTAACAGCATAGGAAAAGGACTGGGAAAAGCAACGGCTTTAATCTTTCAGGTGACAGTTCTGGTTGGGGTAGGAACGATGGCTTTTGTTTTTGTGTCGGGACTTCAAACAGTCCTGATCTCTGTTACTGGTCTTGATTTAGGATTATCAGGGTTTTGACTGGCCTCTTTACTTGACCATGTTTATCCCACTAGCCTCAAAAGAAAGGAGACTCCACTGTCCTTCCTTTCACCCTCAGAAGATCCCTAGACTGCACGTGATTTCTAGGAAGGGAATTATCTTATCAAAGTCACAGTGAAGCATGGTTGATGGACGGTTCTCCTTGCTAAAAGCTTCCACCTAAACCAGGACCCTAAGACACCCCAGGACGGATGGACTGTGTTGGTGGGGGAGGAGCAAACTAGACCATGTGCATGTGGGGACAGCCTCACTATAACGGCTTGGGGAAGAGTGACTGCCATGTGATATAAAGGACAAGGCTCTGCCCTCAGTTTGATTCAAACTTATAATTTATACTTCTGCCAAGTCTTTTCTTTAAGAAGATATTTCATAGGAGTGTAGCAGATATAAAGCCATATCCCAGACTCTAAGTGTGCAGCCACATGACTCTCCACGAATGGACACACCACACAACCAGCATCCAGATGATGAAACTAACACAGATCTCTACTGGTACACCTGTTGGCCACAACCAAACTTCAAAATAAGCACATTGCGGGCTTCCCTGGCCCTACGACCTGTGTCTGGCTTGGAGTCACACACATAGACTCTGCAGTACCAATCCTGTTGTGTCTAGCTTCCTTCCCAAATCATGGGATTCACAAGCCTCCTCTGTTGGTATGTCCCAAGCTACGATTTGCTTGTCTTCAGTGTTGTCTACTATTTCATTGGGGCTAAAATACCACAATCGATTGATCTATGCCATTGTTGATAGATCCTGGATTGTTTCCAGCTTGAGTCTATTACAAAGAGGGTGTCAAGGAACATTCTAGGGATGTGTCTTTTTGGACATGTCTTTTGGAAATGCCCAGGAGTGTTGCTGACTCAGAGAGGACTGTGTGGCTGCACTCCTAGGGCTCCATCTTTCCCATTTTTTTTGTCAAGCAACCTTAAGGAAGTCATTTCACATACCTGACTCAGTTTCCCTATCAGTGAATGGGTGAATGGGGCAATTTCTCATTTTAAAGCTGTTTTAACGATAATAGCAGGCCAGGTTCAGGGGTGCACTTGCAATCCCAATGACTCAGGAGGCTGAGGCAGGAGAATGGCAAGTTCAAAGCCAGCGTCAGCAACTTAGCATGGTCTTAAGCAACTTAGCAAGACCCTGTCTCTAAATTAAGTTTAAAAAAGGACTGGTGATGTGGCTCAGTGATTAAGTGGCCCTGGGTTTAATCCCTAGTACAAAAAAAAAAAAGTACATTTGGTGATATCTGACCCAAAGATCCAAAGATGTTTAGTGATCACCAAACCATCCACAAGCCCCCCCCCCATCTTCCCAGCCTTTATGTAATCTGAGTTCCAACCAGTGGGATGAGAGTAGAGGTGGGGTGTGCCATACCTGGGCAGGTGAGGCTCCCCAGAGTGTTCTCTTCCTCGGTTGCAACCCTGGAAAGCAAGTATCAGAGTGACACCATCCCAAGAGGACAGAACTCTCCCCAAGTGACTACATGGAGCAGAAACTCCACCCATGAGCAAGAAAGGACCTTCTGCAGGGCTAAATCACTGACATTTCCAGGTTCAATCACCACTACGTTGTTCCAGAGACACCACATAAATACAGCGCTCCAAGGAAGGGCCTGGCTCCTCCCTGAAGAAACCTCTAGCATCCCCCTTTGAAAAGCTGAGACTCGGGCTCCACACAGACATTCCACAGCATCTCCTTTCTAAATGGCAAAGAAATCGTTTTTTGCCGTGGCTCAAAAGAACAATTTGAAAGTGATCTTTTGCTGGAATACGTTAATTGAGGAGATCTTTCTTCTCTGTTGAGAAACCAGATTCTACTTCCAAAATCATGTCTGATGTACCCCAAACAGAGCACCGCCCTCCGAAGAGAAGGCCCTTGGTGATTATTAGTTTAGAAAAAAATAAACCCTCTCCCACCAGGTTCAAAGCCAGCCTCATTCTTTTGTTCCCGTAAAGACTTTCTTTCTTCGTGTTCCCTGGTGTCTCCGTGGCCTATGAGCTTTCTCCTAATGATTAAACTCCTAAAAATTCTACAAAGAATGCTTAATAAGGCTTTTGTGTTTTTCCAGTTGCTATAGAGACTATTTAGTGTAGGACTTTAAGTACGTGTAAATATGTATTTTGGACAGTGTTTAAAAACACGTATAATTTACCCAGCCATTACAGCCGCCCCAGTGTGTGTGCGGCAGTCGGTGTGATAAGGCTTATGCAGAGCGTTTTATGGTGGGTTATTTATAGTTATTTACTTAATAGCCTACAAGAGCACCTTCCATTGTGTAAAGGAACTAAGCATTTACCCTGTTTTCACAATGAGTATCATTTACTCCACTGTAACCATTGATAGTCTCAGGTCCCACACAGGCTGGTAAATATGCAATTGGTATAATATTGTTGATGCAGGAAAGAAACTGTGTTGACAGAGAGTCGCTAGGAAAACAGAGGGCCCCCCTCAGAGGAGTCTTGAGCTCATTAGGGAAGCTGTTGACAGAGCTACCCTGGCAGGATAGGACCCTCCCACCCTCCTCCCAGAAAGAGGCCGCTATCTGCTTTGAAGTCACCCCAGGGATGTACCCATGGGCGAAATAACACAGATGATAATAGCAACAACAACTAATAGTTACTGAGCCAACTTGACTCTGGGCCACAGGCATGGTGCTAAGAGCTTGACATCCATCACATGATCCCATTTAATCCTGACACCATCACTCCATGACTTGGCACTGCGATGGCCCTTTGCTGGATGAGGAAACTGAGGCACAGAAGTTGCACAACCTGCCCAAGATTATCACAGGAAGGTGGTGGTGGATCGAGGAGTCAAACCGGGGTCTCTGTTACTCTGAAGCTTGCCCTTTGAAGTGATGTTTCCTGCTACATCGTTCTGCCAGGGACCACCCGAGGCACAGGGAGGTGAGGTCTTCTCAGCACTCTATCTCCCCTGTACCTGCAACACAGGGTTCCAAATACACAGCTCAGTACTCAAGGCTGTCAGAGAAAGAATAAGATGGGAACTCCCCTGCCCAGGTGCTCAGGCATCTTTTAAACCTGACCATAACTCTAGGGCAGAGACTTCCTCGCCTCTCTTTGTTCCGATAAGAAACCGACTCTCGGGTCAGACCTGTCTGGTGTCTCACAGCTTGCCCACAGCAGAGCAGGTGCTCAATATCAGGTCAGAGATAACTCATAAAACTTTTAAATAGTAAAACTGCAGATACATATAATGCAAAGTTTCTCAAATTTGGGACAAATTTCTTCCCCAAGGGGACATGTGAAAATTCCTGGAGACACTGACAGCCATCCCAATTGGGGGATATTCTTCAGGCTTCTGGTGGGGTAAGCCAGGGAAGCTGCCTCCTACAGTGCACAGAGCAGCCTCCACAGCAAGGAATTATCCCTCCCCAGTCGTCCCCAGTGCCAACAATGAAAACCGCTGACAGTGTGATTAAACACAGTCCGAGATGGAACGGGCCACGTGATGTCAGGTGGAGTTAAACTGAAATAACACCAGTGGTTCATTTATCAGCTTAGTTGAAAACAAAATGGGTTTCAAGATTCAGGATTTAAAAACTTGGAAGAGTCAACTCATTGTTGTATACCCTGCTCTTTTAGAAAGGCATTTAGAAAAGCATTTAGAAAGAAAATGTTCTCATGTCCTGAAGTATATTCAGTGACACCTGTGATCAGCGTGGGCCCTCGGCTAGCAGCTGAGGTGGGACGGGAGGAGGCTCAGAGCTCATGCAGACCTGGGGAAACCAAGAATGTTGAACTGGACAGCAAGCCCCATGAAAGCAAGAGTCAATCTATTCTATTTTCGGCATTATTTTCCTTCCCAATTTTAATAGCTTACACATGGGCTATGCTCAAAGCCAGCCTCATTCTTTTGTTGACTGTAGAATGCCTGTTCCAAGCCATTGCACAATCAAGTGAATGACAGGCTCAGGAGGAAGTATGGAATGATTCCAGGTGAGTCCACCCTCCCCATGGCTCCTCCTCCATCTTCTCCTTATATCCCTTACAATGAGCTACTCAGTCAGTCAGCCAACAAACATCTACTATTTATGTATTCCCACTGGGATCTCTACTGGGATGGGGCTTTTTGTAGTCATTGTCTTGATTGTTGTGATGAAAAATCTAACATCACTTTTTCAAAATACATTTAAGCTCCAAAAGGGCAGATCCTTTTTCTTTCTTTCATCCTTGGATATAAACTCTCCTAGAATAGCATCTGACATGCTAGAGATGCTCACCAAGTATCCATTGACTAAATAAATGCAATCACCATATTCTACAACAATGACAAAACGCAGAAGACAAAATTAATAAAATTCAAGATGATCCAGACTTCTTAGAAAATATAAACATCAGGATGAAACCAGTTGTAGATATATGTTGGGTCTTGGGCACAGGTCCAAGAAATACCCCTGCAGGGAGACTAGAAAGGCATTATTGAAGAATTCAGGATGACCCCTGAGAGCTTCCTGGTACACAAGGTCCACAGTTCATTCATTCCCTCTGCAGGGTCAACCTTGTTGGGTAGCAGCCTTGGGCTTTAGCTGGCTTACCTGTTACTATTTTATCCACAGACCAAACTTTCTGTGAGCTGTGAGAGACATGGACCTGCACACGTAGGAGCCCTGGTCTGGACTTTAAGAATCACCTTTAGAACTGAAAATTTAAAAAGAACTGTTTTCCCTGGGTCAGATTCTGAGTCAGGCGGTACATTTCTATTATATCACAACATAATCTTCCTTAAAACCTCACAAGGAGGGTGCAACCAGTCCCATTTTGCAATGGAGGAAACTGAGCTCAGATATTCTGCATCATGGCTAATTGCTTTAGGCTTTTTAAAAAATTGTACTCTAAGGACAGAGTGCCAAGTTTCTGGGTGGAAACTCCAGCTAAGAGATTGGTGATGATCTGAAATGCAGTGTTGGCCCTTCATGTCATCACTGGCTTGGCGCCAGCTCCAATCATACAGCTGTGCTGGGATTTCCAACTAGGGAAACAGAAAGGTGCTAAGATGTTTGGGGGAAATTAGCCAAGCCTGAAAATTGTAATAAAAAAAAAACAACAGTGTCAATCACTGAGTTCAAGAGGATATAAGGAACTCTAGAATTAACATTGGCTGCTCCATGGGCATGAGATGGCGAACAGGAGGGCCTCAAATAGGATAGGTGTATAAGCACAGGATAAGTTTTATCCACGTCTGAGGGAGGGCTGTGGAACACATGGTCAGCCCTGGACATGTGGGATATATTGAATTAGCCCATGGGATAGCTGCAAGTCCAGGCTCCATTTACAACATGGAGTTGGAAAAACATTAGGCAAACCCCCCCACACGCTCCTGTCTACAGAAAAGGGAGAGAGAGGAGGCATTTATTTGCCAAATATTTTTTTAAAATTTTCTGGTGTGCCTGGAACTAGAGATATAGTTGTAGGCAAGAAACAAGCACCATCTCTATTAACAGCAGAAGAGACTGATGCCATCTAGCTCAGCCTGTGCTCAGTCCTGCCACAAAATTCACCACTGAAGAAGGTACTGCTGACTTTCTACAATCTCGTACTCAGAACGTGGTCCATACACGGGCAGCAGCAGCATCACTTGGGACCTTATTAGAAAAAACAGCATTTCAGACCTCACCCAGCCCTCCTGAGCCAGATCTGCATTCTGGCAAGATCTCAGGGCACCCATATGTTCATTCGAGATTGAATAGCAGCGTCTACAAGACTTCCTTCCAGGCCAGGGTCTTTGGTGTATTCCACCAGGCACATGGGGGCTGTCACTTCCTGCCAGAGACGTCCTCAGAGAGATGAAGGTTACACCCGATTCAGCCGAGAACAGGCAAAGGGGAAGCAGAGTGTATTCTCAGGAGCTCCTGGAAATAATTACCGTTCTCTTAATAATAAATGAATAGGCTGCAGTCCCAGAACACATTGAGAACAAAGCAAAACATGTCAATATAAAATCCAGCAAATAAAACAATCAATTTAAAATAGATTTCTCTAAATGGTCTGCCTGCTTGGGCCAAGTGCCCTGCCTCTGGGCTCCCAGAGCATCTTGGGCTTATTCCTCCCTCAGCCCTTGTTTTTTGCTCTTGAACTCTTTCTGTTTATATGTTTTCCTTCCATTTTGACTGCAAGGTCTTTGAGGATCCTCTCTCCTGAAAAGATAAGAAAAGGGTTCTGGCCCTACCACAAAGGATCAGAGGCACTTGTAAAAGGCTAAAAGAACTGTCCTCTCTGTAGAATGCTTTAAAGAGAAGAAAACCACAGGCAGTTCTAAATTCCCTCATCAGTAAGGGCTGAAAGGTCCACTCCTCCCCCATTCCCTAGCTGCCCCTTCTATGCCTTTGAAAGTTCTAGACTCCCGGTGCCTCATATTGACAATTATCATTGGCTAACCTAGCGAGTGGAATCTGCCTCACCTAAGACTTGAAGATGTTCACCAAAGACGACAGAAGAGCTATGTGTCTGTGCCCCTGGGAGGAACCTCCCTCCATTGACCCTGGGCTCAGCCACATAACTTCCTTCAGCAGATTGGACCAAAGCAAACTCAAAGCACTCAGAAGCTTAAAGAACTCTTTACATGTCTTCTTTTCTTTTTAATTTTTATTAGTTATCGATGAACATTTATTTATTTGTTTATATGTGGTGCTGAGAATCAAACCCAGGGCCTCATACATGCTAGGCAATTACTCTACCACTGAGCCAAAACCCCAGCCCCTACATGTCCTCTTTCTTGTTCCTGTGTTTTTAGCAAGAGAACAAGCCTGGAGTTGCCTGGTAGAGATTGAGAAATCACATGAAGAGCCCAGTCAAGATCAGTAATGCCGCCTAACCAACCTGCACCACCTCACAGAGAAATGGGTCAACACTATGAAACTCAGCAAAGTCCAGAACAAATGACTATCCATCCATAGATTCAGAGCTAAATAAATGTTTGTCACTTCAAACTGGGTGTGGCATTGTGTGTTATGCAGCAGTAGCTAAGAGCGACAAGCCACCTTAGATGATGCCTCTATTCAAGGTACATCTAATTCCTTTCACACCCAAAGCCTCTGCATTTGAATTCCCTCCTCACACTGAGTGGCTTTATAAGGTCATAGAAACAGACCCTGCCTTCAAGCAGGCTCACCTTTTGTTGACACTACAAAGTCACTTAGAAACTGTCAAGAAATGATCTCTAGAGACAACCAATGGCAAAACCATTCTTAGAGTCAGTCTTGCTTCTTATGGCCCACAGAGGCTAATTGTAAGACAAAGCTGGTGTTAACACTGGTAGTAGCAGAAAGCCAAATGAACAAGTTTAAACAATTAAAAGGAGTTAACTAAAGATGCATTTGTCAGGCCTCTTCTAGTTGTAAAGGGCAGAAATCAGACTCCGATTTACAGAAGCCAAAATTAAGGCGCGACTTGACTGACATGCCGGCACCCCCCCACCCCCCACCCCCCGCAAGGTCCCATGTAGAGACACAACTCTCCCTGGGGCTCCAACCTCGTCTTATTCCCACCCCGGCCAACAGCACTGGTCCTTCATCAGCTGGGAAATATGCTCATAGCCACAGGGCCTACCTGTCCACAGAGCCTACCTGTCCACAGAGCCTACCTGTCCGCAGGGCCTACCTGTCCGCAGGGCCTACCTGTCCGCAGGGCCTACCTGTCCACACGGCCTACCTGTCCGCACGGCCTACCTGTCCGCAGGGCCTACCAGTCCGCACGGCCTACCTGTCCGCACGGCCTACCTGTCCACACGGCCTACCTGTCCGCACGGCCTACCTGTCCGCAGGGCCTACCTGTCCGCAGGGCCTACCTGTCCACACGGCCTACCTGTCCACACGGCCTACCTGTCCGCAGATCCTACCTGTCCACAGGGCCTACCTGTCCGCAGGGCCTACCTGTCCGCAGGGCCTACCTGTCCACGGAACGCACGGTCCCTGAGAAAGAGTGTTTGTTTTCCCACAGTAGCGCTGCCCAAGGAGACTTCAAGGGAGGACTCTGATTGGCCCAATGTGGCCCAATCATCTCCAAGACACTCATGATGGACAGAAAGGTACTGCTCTCTAATTGGCCGAGCCGCAGAGTCAGCTCCTCCCCCTGAATGGCTGGGAATGGGCGAGGACTGGTTCCCAAGGAGGAGCCCGGCACGTTCTTCCTCCCCTGGCTGCTGAAGGAGCCTGGCGAATCGACTGGGTCAGAGAAGAGGTCAGAGGGAGACACGGACCTGACCCAGCTCCAAATCCCAGCTTCTGCAGCTTTCATTTCAAATGTTGCATGAGAGGAAACCTGGTTGTCCTGCGGTGGCTCAGGAAGGCAACCCTGACCCCATCTTCTGTCACAGGGCCACCTGCTGAAGGACTGGGAGCACCGCAGGCACCCTGAAAAGCTAGCACCATGACAACTGGTTCTTCCCCCTCTGTCCCTGCCTCACTGCTTTCCCCCACTCCACTCCCCACACTGTTCACAAGCCTCATTTCTTATATATACCACAGAGTCAAAAAAGGGAACTAAAAATCTTTTTTTAAAAAAGTCATGAGACTGCCATAATTTTATTTTCCATTTATGTCTGTTTGGCCTTCAAATAAATGCATCGATCTCATGGAATGAGAAGGAAGGAAGGACAGGTAGAACGGAAACACCCAAAGAGAGACAGTTAATAAACTCCCTCTATTCCTGACCAGCTGTGTGACTTTCTAAAACTGACTTGACTTCTCAATGCATCTGTTTTCTGAGCTGTTCAGTTATCACCAGAGTTGTATGAAGTCTACCCTGTATAGTTGGTGGGAAGACTTTCAAGTTTTAGACTAACACATTCTAATTCTGTGATGATGACCACTACTGTTATTGCTACTTCTGTTAGTGCAAATGGGTATATTCGTGACTGCATGACCAATTTAATTCTGCCACCTGTACACTCAGAAAAATGAGAAATTATATCCCATCTGATTCAAATGTATGATATGTCAAGATCATTGTACTGTCATGTGTAGCTAATTAAAACAAATTAAAAAAAAAAATAACCATGATGTATGGCATGGGCACATCATTCCCCAGGCTCACTTGGGTCAGCAAGAAACGATGAAGACAGGCATCTCCTTCAAGGCCTTTGAACCCAGCTCCGTGGCCTTACGTCTTCTAAGCTGGCTGTGGCCTCTGGCCTCTGCCACCGCAATCCCTTTGCACGCATGTGCACAGCCTGAGCCTCTGCCTCCTCCTCCCCTTCCCACCCCTGTATTTCTCCCTCTATCCCACGTTCTCAGATCCCCTGTCTTTCCCTCTCTCTTTCACCATCCTCCCTAGTGGCCTTGACACTTTCAGAAGAGACTCCTCCCTTGCCTCCACCACCTAACCCAGCCTGCCCCGTGTTTCTACTTCCCTGTAACACACAGCTGTGTCCCGTCTTGACAGCTTAAACACACAAATGTACCAAAAAGTTCATACCAACCTCTGGAGGCTCAAGCCAACACCATCCAGTGGATGGACCCCTGCAAGGGACAAGACTCACCAGCTCAGCTCGCCAGGCCTGAGGTCCTTGCATGGACACAAAGGTACCTCAAGGGTCACCTGGCTGTTGGCATCCAGCCCAGGTCCCAAACCCCCAGGGAAACCTAAAAGCAGGCACCCTGCTCATTGCCAGCGGTGGGCTGCTGGGGAGTTTCCAAGCGTGGCTTTGAGGAAACTGAAAAGGTTGAATCATTCAATGTTTAGGGAATGTGAAGCTGGCACCCAGCCCCAGGTTTTCTGTAATATCAATTATTCCCAGAGAACACCGCCGCTGCTTGGGCTGAGAGCGACTCGGGAAGAGGCAGTGCCACCGGCTCACCCCAGGTGCAGGGTCTAGGTCAGGCTGAGAGAACAGGTGGGTGGTCCCAAGAAAAACTCAAGGGACAGGAGAGGGACTGCTGTGGCTGGAGGGGTGAGCTGAAAGAAACAGAGATGTCAACCAGCAGGCCATCCTGCTAAGAGCTGTCCCCTGCTCTTCTGAAACCCAGCAGAGACTTCCAGGAAGCACCTGCTCTGCAGATAAGCCTGTTCTTACAGGTCACTGCACTCTGGGTGCATCTCTGGGAAGAGGCCATCAGTTCATCTCTGGGAAGAGGCCATCAGTGATATGACCCCTGACTGTGGCTCTCCAGGTCAAACCGCTCTGAATCCCAGAATTCTTTTCAATTCCAAGGCCCTTCAGACCCAAGAGGACTAAGTTCAACTCAGGCTGTCACCACCCAAACCCAGCCTCTGCTGCTTCTCAGGAAATGGTCCCACCTGTCTGTGGTCCACATACTTTATGAGATTTTTAAAGCTTTTTCAAGCATATGCTCATATTATCTTCTGCCTGATTTTATACAAAGGGTCACACAATATATGTCCCATCTGCACCTGCCTTCCTCTTTTTACTTAATGATATACCTTTGAGATTGATTGATTGATCTCCTAATTCACAACTGCACAGTAGCCCATTCTATGGAAGTTTTTTCATTGATGTAAACCAGGCCTTAGATAAAGTCTTCACTGCCTGCATCTCCCTCAACTCCATGGCAATCCCTCCTGGAGTCCAATTAAGTCTACCTCGTGACGATGTCATCCTGGCCACCCCTGCACAGACGTAACAGCTGTATGGCTGGACTCTCCCGATGGACCTCTCCCCAGCTAGAGCTCCACACACTAGAGGAACCTTCCAAAGTCTGGCCACATCCCCCACCTGCTCAGAACCCTTTAGTTATACTGAGGACAAAGATGGGAACCATCCATCAGTCCTACAGGGGGGCCCACCCTCTCTCTACTGCCCCCTCAGCTGGTTCTAAGTTCCCTGGACATCAGGCTGCTTTTTTTGCACATTGCCCCTGCCATCTAGAATGCTCTTAAACTCTCTGCAACTCCGCCCTCTGGCCACACTGAATTCTTCCCTTAATTCTTACATGGACAATATACTCACATGATTCATAGATCAAAAATCTGAAATAGGGATGGGGATGTGGCTCAAGCGGTAGCGCGCTCGCCTGGCATGCGTGCGGCCCGGGTTCGATCCTCAGCACCACATACCAACAAAGATGTTGTGTCCGCCGAGAACTAAAAAATAAATATTAAAAATTCTCTCTCTCTCCTCTCTCACTCTCTCTTTAAAAAAAAATCTGAAATATACATGCAATAAGTTTTCTGTCCCACTCCAGCCCACTTCCGCCCCCACCTCAATATACTAAGACTTATTTAAAGCACATGTAAATACATAAAAATGTTATCTTCTTCATGGTTTTACACACAGGTCCCTAGATATACACACAGATCTGTACCTAGCTTTCTCTTCCTACTAAACACTATAACATATATCATTCCATTTTAGAACCCTTGCTTTGTACAGCTGCATAGTGTTCCTTCCTGTGAATGGCCCATAGTCGATGTAAACTATTTACTGTCCTCCGAGTGATATGCAGTCTTTTTAAAAATTTTTTGCTATTTTAAATAGTATTGCAACAAATAACATATGTTGTACAAGAAAGTATAGAAATAGGAAAAATTCTAGAAGATAGATCTGTCTAAAAGTTTGTTCATTTCCAACTGTAACAAACGTTGCTGAGCTGCCTTCCAATCTGAATGCTGTTCTCAGTCACAAAAGCCTGTTTTCCACAACCTCACTAATACACTGCTTTTCTTATCAATCTTGTGGGTGAAAAATGAATTCTACTAGATACTTTTAAATCCCATGAGAACTTGGTAATCAATCTGCATGAAGTTTGCACATGATGACGTTTGAGCCACACACCAGGGTGTCCAAATGACACAGCTTACGGCCTGAAGCAGCTGGACTGAGATACCTGGACCTGGACTCCCATGGCCAAGGGCATCTGTGTCCCAGGAAACCTGTACGGTAGACCCATTAGGAAACCATGATTTCAAGGGGAAAAAAGTTGTTGTTTTTTTTTATTTCACTGCTATATTTTAAAAACTATGTTATGCTATAATTTAATTGTCGTTAAAAATGGATCCTGAGTGCCATTAACATGAAGGTTTGGGGTCCTGTGATTCTGGAGTGACAAGAGCAAAAGGAGAAGGCTGGAGAGGACAGTGAGTCCTGAGTTGTGAGGACAGGGTTTCCCAGGCTGCCTGTGCTTCACAAGTCACCAGAGAGGTTAGTGGACGAGATGGGCATGGACTCGGGGCTTGGGGACCAGAGTGCACGAGACATAGACTGCCCACTCGGACAGTCCTGGGACAAACTCCACTTCCAGTGCTTCCACTGCAAATCCCTGCAGCCTCAGAGCAGCCCCTCGACCTCTCTCCCTGACTCCATTTCCTTATGTGTGACATAAGGGACAGGGTTGTTAGGAGGATGGATTCGATGGCCCAGAGGAGGACCTGGGAAACATTTGGTTTTTCCTTATATGATTTTGTTTTTCTAAGAGAACATCTGGCTTTCCTTACAGCTGGGACACAGACTCCCCCTCCCAAAGAACGAGATCTGTAGCTCTCTCCTTCCTGCACCGTCCATAGCCTTGGGCCTGGCACATTGGGAACACTAAACAAACGATATTTGTTATTCCATAATAATAATCATTATTGTTATCATTCTAATTCTGTATGGCATTAGTTACAGCTCACTCTTCAGTGCAGGGTGGTGGGACTTGGGTCAAAGGTAATTGGATCCCTTCCCAGGGTCTACTTCACAAGGTGCTCTATTGGGGTAATTTAAATTCTCTGTTTCCTTGCCTGTCAGATGGAGGTGCCAAGAGGTCATTGACATGACTTATAAGAATGGTCCAAGGTCATATAAATAGAGCACTTAGCACCCAAGAGACTCTTCAACAGGGTAGAGTCATTTAAAACCTCAGCATCCAGCAAAGGGCCAGGTCCACAGGAGGGCCTCGAAAATTGGGGATTTTCTTTCTTTATTTTTTTTCTCCCCTGAGAGTTTCATCTGGTTTCCCCCTGCAGCTCGAACACAGCAGCACTCCCAGAGAACAAGACCCCCGGCATTTTTCTTTCTGCTCAGGCCAATGCTCTGGGCTGAGAGGAATCCACAGCCACAGGCCCCAACCCTGCCCAGCGGCTCCAGTAGTCAAAGCTCTAATTCACTGTGAAAGGGCTCCGCCACCACCCCTCGAGGTCCTTAAATGTTTTATGAGCTCCATGAAATGCTCAGATAATTAAAAACACTTTCTTAATTTAATCGCTTGGCTTAATGAAACCAGGACTTTATGTTTTATTTGGAAAGGGTGAACATCCCAGTCACACTTATTAATATTTTTAAAAGTGTGCCCAATTGTGTCCAGGGATTGAGGGAAAGCATTGCTTCAAGGAGGAAAACAGGCTTCCCCGAGTCTGTGACAAGTCTTGGGCTTATTAG
The DNA here is from genome assembly GCF_964194105.1 of Spermophilus citellus. Classification (NCBI taxonomy): domain Eukaryota; kingdom Metazoa; phylum Chordata; class Mammalia; order Rodentia; family Sciuridae; genus Spermophilus; species Spermophilus citellus. The sequence continues at coordinate 62,543,993 of NC_138200.1, forward strand.
AGCTCATTACATCCAGGAAGCCTGAAAACCTGAATTAGCAATCATCGCATGTGACGTGGCAGGCGGTTATTAGGGAGGCCACTTACTACAGAAACATGGAATTATCAATTAAAAAGTAGCCCTCCCAGGCCCCAGAGGTCTGCTAGGATCACCTGTGCCACCACGGCAGCCAGTTCCAAGGCCAACTGCAGAATACAGTCCTCCTAGAGATGCTGCTTCTGTCTAGTCAGATCAACATGAGGGCCCAAGGGGGGAGTGCCGTAACCCAAACAGGTCGAATGCAGGCCCAGTTGGTTTGGGACAATGCAGGTAACCTCCAGAGGCAAGGATTCCAGAGGGCAAGGGTCACCTGGCCTCCAGAAAGGGTAGACCTCCTTGGAGGGCCTGATTGCCTCTCCCCAGGAGTGGCCACCTGATACCGTGGGCTGGTCTTGGGCTTCAAAGCCAGAGGTGATGTTGTACCAGAGCCAGCTCATGATGGCAAATGGCACGTGTTTCTCCCAGTTCCACAGTCAATGACATCTATTGGTAGCTTGAAATCAGCCTCAGGCAGGAGCAGTTACACCTTGGAAATAGGCAAACACTATACACCTTGGCTTGGGGAGACGGCTATTCAAATCTCCCTGCACAACCCTGGCTTCCAGTTCAAACGCTGGTTGATCCATCACAAATATGACCATGGCGATTTATCCAACTGTCCTGAGCCTTCGTTACCCTGATGGTTAAAAACAGGGATTAAAACCATTTCCATCTAATTCAACTTTTCGTTTCTTTTCTTCATGGCCTTATTTCTCCGACACTAGAACAACTCTACATTTGTTGACCTGCCGTAATTACACTCTTCACGTATTTCTCCGTAAAGCTTCATCACTTATCCAAAAACACATACTGAGCACCTGTTATGTCCCAGACACTATCCTGGGTACTGGGATAAAGCAGTGAACAAAAAGAGCAAACTCTCTGTCCTCACGGAATATTCGTGTGTGAGGTGTGTGCACCCTAGACAGTGGTGGTGCTACAGGGAAAGTGCCATAAAGCAGGAAAGGACATGCTGGGGTCAGAAGCAATTTTAACCAAGGCAGCAATGAGGGTGTCTTGGGGAAAAGAACCGCAGGAGTGCAGGAGGTGAGGGAGTGGACCAGGTGGCCAGGTAGGGAAGAGCATCTGGAGACAGGGAGGCAGACAGTGGGTTGGACCAAGCCGGAGGGTTGGAGGAAGCACACCGAGGACTGGGGTTGCAGCAGACGGGTAAAAGGCAAAAGAAGCAGAAGATGATAAAAGCAGCCCCAGGGACACGGGCTTGCAGGGCGCTATATAACCAGTAGACTGTTCGGCCAGAATGGGAAAGGTCTCTGCAATCTTGCCATCATGGTAGCTGCCAGCTGAGTGCAGCCACAGAGCATGTTGCTAGGGCAACTGAGGAACAGAAATTTTGATTTATTTAATCTTAAATAATTTTAATTGAAAAAGCCACATGTGGCCAGTGGCCACAGTTCAGGGAAGTTACAGATCACTGTCCATATTTTTGGCTTCCACCTGGAATGAGATGAAGAGCCACTGGGGAAACTAAGTGAATGTCCTCTGATCTGCCGGGGCTCATCCAGGCTCGCTATGGCCACACTGGGGAGAAAACATCGTGGGGCAAGGCCAGCAAGGAAGCCATCGCAGCCATGCAGCAGGACATGCTGGTGGCCCCGTGACGGAGGGGGCTACATTGTGCCCTCTTCTATTCCCCCCCACCTAGAAGGCAGCAGGCAGGTAATGATGCCTAGGGAGATGGGTTGAATTAGGAAAATAAGCTCATTATTTTCTCTCTCAATGCAATTCTTCCTGTTTAGCCTAAATTCTATGGCTTGACAATGACATGTGAGGCAGCTTATTCGTAGGTTATGTAGATAAGGTTTTTGCTGAGTATAAATATCATTGGATACAATCAGTATAACCCTAAGTTTATTCCATACACAGGGGTTTCACAGACTGTTAATGAATACTAAATATTAAATAAGTTACATGACCAAAACATGGGTAAATGCCAGCTTAAGCAAAATAAAATGTTATTACAGTAAATATCAATGTCTTTCGTAACATAAATTGTGCAGCCCCAAGAGGGGATAAATGGGTAGGATCTATTTTCCAACTGTTTTTGACATTAGAGCCCTCCATTTTTCTTTAGTTGAACATGAGGCCCAGTGGCAGTTCAACAGAACACTCCTTAGGAAATACTGCATTTGATGTCGGAGTCGTTGAAAGAGGTGACATAATCTGCCACCCCCGTCGTTCTCTAACACATCACCCCGTTGTATTTTTTTCTGTGTGATTTAACAGGCTATCGCCCTCATTTATGGTTTGACCTGCTTATTTGACTATCACGGATGCTAGGATGGAACCCACTGGAGTCAACTGATCTTTTCAATCTGTCTACAGATGTTTTCCAGTAACTCACACAGTGAAGAGCGCCAACTGAAAGAATGACCTAGAATCTCTGATAACTGAGTCCCTAAGATATGATGGGACAACCCTTCTCCAAGATCTAAAAATACCAAGGAGAATCTTGCCTGCCCCCACCTTCAAGCATTTCTCCATAAGATTAAACATAGCATCTTGGAGAGAAAGAATACAACGGACCATGAGGGACTCCAGGTCAACGCTGTGGGGATTCTGCCCCTCAGTGCCTGAGGCTGGGTGGGCTGGGAGACCCTTTTAAGGAGGTGCAACTCCAGCCAGTCTTTGCAGTGAGGGTCAGAAGGCTGCAGAAAGAGTGGGAAAGGCAAGTTGAGCACAAAACTTGGTGCTGGCCCAGCAAAGAGCTGGGGACATACACAGGGGACAAAGACCAGTCTCCTTGGACATGGCTGTACTTAGCTCTCTGCCCAGGGTAGATGGTCAAATGGGCTCTGGCTGGTTGAGTGAATCCATGCATGGCTCCTCAGTTAGATGTCCTGAGTAGAGAGCCGTGCCTCAGTGGCTGTGGAGACCGATGCTGAAACCATCCCCAAGTTGGGACCTCAGAGATGGAAGACCCTCTCTGCTAGGCAAGGGGCATAGGAGGGTTCTGGGACGCCAGCAGAGAGAAGAGGGTGTTTGAGCAGAATATCAGGAAAGGAGGCTCCTCACCTGGGGAAAGTGGTGGGAGCAGGACCTCCTGGGCAGAAGGCAGAGCGTGGGCTGGGCAGGGAGGCATGGAGTCCTATCACAGGCCAAGGCCAGTCTCCCAGGTCTGAATATTCAAATCAATGGTAGAAAAAGCAGGGACTGCCAAACCTCTCAGGGGTCATAAAAAAAGATGATCTCTTCAGAATGTCCTGGCAACCAAAAGCCAATTAAAACCCCAGGAGTCCCAGGAGTCAGTGACTGAGCCCACACCCTCTCTTCTGGTTCTTTCTTCTCATTGATCGTATTTAATTGGAAGAAGTGGCCATGGGTAAAGTGACTGGGAGCGCAAGTACCTCGCTTAAAATGGGCCCCATAATAATTATTGACTGTGCCTTCTATAATAAGCCATATAATTCATCGCCCCAGCCCCACTTCCTGGGCCTCATATCGATATCACTCCCAGGCAGGGGTAGTGAGGGAATAACTGTCAACACTGAGCACAGACTTATTTAGCACTTTACCCCTTAAACTCACTGCTCGGCAGGGTGTTAGCTGTAATCAGGAGCCCAAATAGTCCTGGGTCAGGATAAAAGACCACACCGGCTCCCGGAGAGGGAAGGGCCTCCGAGTCAAGCTGAGCTGTCTTTTCACAGGTTAGAAGCCAGTTGGTAAGTGCAACCTTTCAGGGCTGCTGAAGAAATCAGAATTAGTAATCTCAACCTAGCCCCTAGTGTGGGGAGCAAGCACACAGTACATGCTCTTGTCCTTTAAGTCTTTAGACGTCCCTGACATTGTGCAGGGGGCTGGATCACCACTGGTCCCTATCCCTTGTTCTGCTCTGGGATGGCCATGATGAAGGACAGACAAGATGGAGAAGATGTGTCTCTGCCACGATGGGCTGACTGTCTACTTAAAGGCCCAGGTCACACAGATCCAAGAGTCAGAGATAAGAGGGTTCAGAGCCAGTTTCTCGGGCTATCTCAGTGCTAAAGGAATTCACAAGGTGCATGAAAGAAGGTTTCTGGAGGAGATGAGACAAAGAATATCTAGGATTTGGGTTGGTCTAAAGTAGGGAAAGCAAATCCCAAGAGTAAATACCCCACTTCAAAAATGTTCTTCAGATAAACAGGAAAAATTAACTACTAGGTATTCAAGCATTACTCTTCAATGGGGTCCCAGAGAGGCCTCCAGAGAATTCCAGGAAGGCCCAGATGTGAAGACGGAAACCCAAGTCCTGGGACCTGAAGGTGGCGCTTTGCTGGTGGTCCAAGTCCAAGCGCCCTAGCTGTGGAAGCAAGCACAGGCTCTCAGATGCTGCCGTTGACCATGGAGTCCTCACGTAAGCACCAGCATCGCAATGAAGCAAAACCCAAGGTGCTGCCGGCTTCATTTCAAAGTGAAGCCTCCCCCAACCCTGGGGAAAGAGAAGGTATCCCCACACTACCAATCACTGCAGTGTTTCCCAATGCTCCCAAAGATACACCCCTGTTTAGGAAACCTGGGCTCTTACAACAGAGGACAAGCAGAAGGTGCTCACATGGTAAAGGTGCTGTTTGTCATGGCATACCTGACTCCAAGAGAACAAATGCACATAGCCTCCCCCAACCCTGGAGCAGAGAAGCCATCAAGAGCCTCTGCAGTTTGGGTTTGCTGAATGCCATGCTTAGTGAGAAATCACCCCAAGAAAATGAGGTTGAAGAGATCAATTTATACGAGACATAGGCAGTAAAATATCATTAAGTCATATTCAGTTCATGCAGAACAGTTGCAGAGTCAAAACAAGAACTGTTCCCTGCCGTTCTACCCTAGCTCTTTGCATACACCTACATCACCTAAACTAGGTCTGTTTCTCTTGTTCTTGAGAGTTTCTTCTAACAGGACAGTACCTGACAACTCACTCTTGTGTCCTGGTCTTTGCAATAAACAAAACGCTAGACCCAACATACATTCTTGTGTAAGTGGTGCATAACTGTTGTCACAATGAATAGTCCTCACTCTTGCCTACCCGCATCTATTTTCTTCTAACATTATCACTCTCCCCTAAGTCTTGAACTACCAATAATACAATTTTAAAAAATTCTAACACCAGCCACTCTATCACATGTTCTGGACATGGGTTCCAGCTAAGAGTTCCAATAACATTTATTGAGCAGCTACCATATCAAAGTCATTCTCTTGGGTATGCAAAGATAAGTCAAGGTTCTTGGATTGAAAGCAATTCACTTTGTTAAACCACAAAACAGACTTTCCATATCCTCTATTGACCCAATTGGAGAATGCTTATTCATTGTGAGATGATTTGAAAATGGCGCTGAGTTCACTGAATGCCCACTTACACTGCAGTATCAGAACAGTGACTGGGTCCTCATTTTCCTTTCCCACCTGGAAAACTCTTAGAACTGATCCTTCAAGAAGGTTCTGCCAGGCTTGGGTGGGTCAGAAAGGTAGAAACCCCTCCTTTGTGTGGCTGTATCCTTCATCTCCTCACAGCCAGCTGTTGGACTGAGACAGCTGCCTGCCTTAGCAGAGCTGCCTGGGTGCTGGACTTGACTTCTTTATTTCTATACCTCATCATCCAGTTCACTGCCTGATCCAACAAGCATTGGCCATCCCAATGCCGGGAATGAGTGAGGGTGTCGTAATACTCATGTCCTCCTCTGAAGGGAAGCATGTATCCACTCCATTCTTCCCACTCAATTCCCAGTTTCTGTTTAGGTCGAGCTTAAAATTCATTGTACAGATAGCATTAGATCTCACCCACTCCACTGGGGTGTTTATCTAGAATTCCCCGGGAGACACAAAGTAAGGGAAATCATCCATATAAGTAGAAGTATTTGTACCTGTCTCCGGAATCTGCCTTTGTTATTCCCCAGATGTAATGTTAGTGCCATTCTTTCTGTTATTTTTTTGCCCAATGAACCCATGTTCCAGACTTTTGTTTACTTGTTAGTTTGCTTGTTGGTCAAACTAGAATTCTTAAGACTCCCCTTTTCTTACTGGCTACTAGATAATCAGGATCACTGTACTAGATGAATAATATTCTAATTCAAACAAAGAAAATTAAGACTTTTTATAAAAACAACAACTAAGAAAAATATTTAGAAAAAATGAAAATTCAAGCTTTTTTTTTTTTTAGAATATGCCACTTTTTTCATAGGTAAATGTTTGAAATTTTAAAAATGGTCTTAGAAGCCCCAATAATACATTTGCAGACCCCTGGAAGCAGGCAGCCCATGGCTACCCAGCCACAGCCTGGAAGAAGATGAGCGGTCATGGGTGAAGACAATGGCCTGAATAATGAGTGGCCGTAACCATGAGTGACACAACTGTCCATCAACTACGGGTCAGGCACTTTCTACGTGGCCTTAGAGAAGTTTTATGCCTCTTCGTATCCCAATTTCCCACATGCAGATAGAGATAGTGTTCTTCTCTTTCAAGAGCCATAGATAGTTAATGAGATAACAAACTCCTTGCCCCGAGTGCCCAGTACACACCTTGGCACATGATCCTGCCCAGTCTGGGACAGGTTGCCATTACTATTTTCTCTCTTAGATCTGCTCTCTTTTCCAACTGTCTCGTTACACAACTACTCACGTCACGGCATTTCAGAGTATGGAGCACACGATTTTAAGAAAGAAACTTAATAGGATTGTGTGGCCAGGAAAGGGAAGAATTAAGACAGGTAATCTTGTGGGTTTCCATAAATCATGTAGATTTTAATTGGTGTTTTCTATGGCTGGAAGACACGGAGAGGAGGCAGTTCATTACGCTGATGTGTCAGCCTGATCAGGCGGGATTGGGAAGCTGGAGAGAGGGGCCAGCCGAGGCAACATCTATTACTTGGGCTTAAGTAAATCAATCAGCGGTTGATGAAGGCTCATGAGGAATCTATACCCCGCTGTGTTCCTGAGCAGGATTATTGGGGGAGGTGGAGCTGCGAAGAGGAGTTTGCAGCAGTTTTCCCAGTGAAATGTGATATTCCAGCTCTCTGGGGCTCACGTGGAAAGACAGGGAAGTAAAAACCCAACAGATTAACACTCCACCAATCCAGGTGAGTGGAAGCCTCCGGGGGAAGAAGTCAGAGTCTACTTGGTTTGTTCCATTCCGAGTCTCCTGGCCTCATCATAAGCAGAATGGATGGTTGGCTCTAAGAATTAACGAGACCCCCTCCTTCCTGATTTTACCCTCATAATGCCACTTCCCAGGGCTCCCTTCAGCCCTGCATTTGTTTGCTCCTTGGTCCTCTCCCCCGAGTAGGCTGCAGCCACCCATCACTGTTGCAGCACTCCATGTTGGATTGTCTGCTGTCACCTCAGTGGCCTGTGAACTGCTGGGTCAGATGCTGCAGGCAGCCGGGAGAAGAGTTTATGCAAGGAGCAGAGACAAGAGAACATCCTCCTCCTGATGCTGGTGAAACTTGAGACCATGAACTGCACCTGATCCTAGCAGGGGAATACCATACGACGGCCCCTGAATGCCCACGTCACTGGCTGCCACTGACCAGGCCTCTCTGGGGAGGACAGGCCCTTGAGAACGACCATGTCTCTCCTGGCTCCATCATGCTATTTCTAAGCTGTGTAGCTTCAAAGATAAGGAGTTGACTTTAATTTCATTTTGTAGGATCATGATCAGGACCTCCCATGTGTTAAGTATCTTCAAAGTCTTATTAATCTATTAATAGATTAATTTACTAATGCATAACTAGTCTTAACGGGTAGCTAATTGTACCCACATCTGTATCCTTAGGAACCATCATTTACAAGCTCTCCAACAGGCCTGAGAACACGGAAGGCTTCTTTTGAAACCATACATCTTCAGGGCAGACATGTATTATTTTTATATAATGAAGCGGTTGTCTGACTAGCTATATAACAACGCAGGTATTTTTAAATAAGTAGAAAAAATGTAGCATGAAAACTTAGTTCTACTCCGGGAGCAGGTTGATAAATCTCACCAAACATCTTTATTTTTTTTTACAGTACATTAAGGGAACATTTTTATTTAGTGCAGTCATAGATCTTGACATTATTGGGAAGTGTGTTCTTACGGTGCTTTTTTGTCTTCAGAATTGCCTTAGGAGGACATCCGTTCGCCGGAAGTTCTATCGATGCTTTTCTGGAGGCAAAAACTGTACCCAAAGCTGGCATGAATTAATTGAGTGTCCTCATGCCCCTCACTATCTGAGGTCTATCTGCAGGAGAGGAGTTTTGTTTTCAAAAGGATAAGCCAAGATGTTTGAAACTGGATGACGAACACACGGTTCCTCAATCTATTCTCTCAACTTTTGTGTACTTTGAGCATTTCCATAATAAGTAGTTCTTTAAAAGGAACTGGCACTAAAAGGAAAAAGGATATCTATGGGAAAATGATGGAAATTTGTTCCCATAGAGGCATTAGCATCCCTTACATTCCAGACTTCATTCTGAGCAGTCTGGAGTGGAGAAAAGAAGCTGTCCTCCAGAAATCCATTCTCCACTGCAGAGGTAGATAATGGCTGTGGACTATGTGTGTGTGTGTCTCCTCAAAACTCCTATGTTGAAGGTGAAACCCATCATGTGAAGGTGTTGGGGCATTTGGGAAGAAATTAGGTGCCCAAGTTAATAGGATCATGTCCTCATGAGAAGAAAAGAGACATGAGATAGCTCTCTCCCTCCGCCCTCCCTTCACCTCTCTCTCTCTTCCTCTTTCTCTGCCATTGAAGATACAACAAGAATGTGGTCATCAAGCTGTGAAGAGGCCCCCACCAAACACTGAATTGACAGATATCTTAATGTCTGATCTGGAGGTAAATGAGACTAGAAAACTGAGCATGGAATCTCAAACATAAAAAAAATCTGGAGAATTAGAAACTCATTCAAAGGTTGGGGAAAAGAACATGTCATGTTCAGAGTTTGGTTTTGAAAGAATAATGTTGGTAGCCATGTGAAATCAGTGTTCAGGAAGACTGGTATTGAAGACACTCAGATATAAATATTTTTTTTATTTTCCACTTCTTTATCTGGACTCTAGCACGAATCTCTCTTGGTTAGAAAATAAGCAATAGCTCCTATCTGATTTATTTGCATCTATTCCAACACTATAAACTGTCCCTCACATGTCAGTTATTGTGACCAACCGTCACAAACATGAGCCCCAGTGGATCCGCCTCCTTTGCCCATGATGCTTTGCAGTGTGACTGTTGCCGGTCACACAGGAAGAGGGGTCTATTTCCCACCCAGGTATCCAGACTGGTTTTGTGACATGCGTCGATCAACAGGAGATGATGTGGCTTTTGAAGGCCAGGCCTTTGGTAAAGCTAGCTGAGAAAATTAGAGACCCTGAAAGTTCTGTTTGTGCTTTCAAGGAATGTGATGGCCTCCATAGATGTTTGTGCTCTCACAGAATGTTCCAGATGCCATCCATGGGAGCCAGGACTGGACCACAGAAGGATGAGAAATGGTAGGATGAGAGAAGCCCAGCCAGCAGTCATCTCCCAGGACCCAGACCTGTGCCTGAGCCACCTGAGGCTCTCTGCCTCTCGCAGCGGCTAGACAGCTGGGTCCACTCACTAACTCTAGGTCCTCACGGGGCAGAGCCACCCGCCAAGCCAAACATCTTAAAGATACAATAAATTCTTGTTTTAGACTACAAAGCTCTGTGGTAGATGTTATGCAGATCTAAATAACTGGTGCAGAAATTGGTACCAAAAGTGAGATGTAGGACCACGTAGCAAGCAGAAACTGGGAAAATGTGCAGTTGGAGGCTTAGAGAAGAAGCACTATGTTGTTTTGTGGCAAAAGTACTGATGAAAACAAAAATCATTTACCATTTACGTGAAAAGCCTCGAAGATAGAAGATATACCTAATGAACTCATAGATCTGGCTAAAGCAATTTCAAGATGAAGGTTTAAAAGTGACCCATTTTTTTCCTTACCTGTGAATAAGGTACAAGAATAGAGAGATGAAGTAAAGAAGAAATTATTTAATTTCCAAGCAGAACTTGGAGAAAATACAGAAGGTCAAGCACTTTCTGTGTTAAGAAATAAATAAATAAAATTATCCTTCAACCCCAATCTCCCTAGCTGGCAAAAAAAAATTGTTTTGTATTTCATGAAATAAGCCCTCGATTCAAGATCAAATCAGACTTGGGGCAGAAAGATTCTTATTTAAAACCTCTGAACTTTAAAAATATCAAATTATGATTTTTGTACATTAGAAAGAGAGATGTTTTAAGAAGGGTGCTCTCCCACCATAGGCCAACATGCAACCCCAAATGATCATAGTGTACCCCAAAAAAGAATTAAGGGTGTGATTTGGGGAACCTGGAGTAAACCCAATCAGATTTTAGGAAACCCACAAAATGTTAAGAGTATTATATTAGTGATAACTTGGGCAGCTTGCAGTAAAATAATATTAAACAGTTCCCCATAGAACCACAGTATGCTGAGAAAACTGCTTAATGACAATAGAAAAATAGTTTTCAGAGGATAAAGCTAAGAGCCCAGAGGGCAGAGCCCAGAACTAAAGGAAAACAATGAACTATGGAACCACTCCTAGAGAGAACAGAGATTCTTCTAAAAATAACTCCCAGTCTCTACAGAATGGAAGACTAGGAGGAGCAGGTGTCTGGCTGCATGGCAGAACCCCTACCCGACAGCGACTGTGATGGGCTTCAACTTCTTTGCTATTACCCTGTGCCCCTCTCATTACTGTACACCAAGTGCAAAGTCAACTCACAACTGGTCACTGGCCTCCGTGTTTCTCTGGGTCAGGAAGACCCTCGTCCAAGGAGCCATGACTTAAATGCTTCTTCTGTCACTGGACGAGATGCAAATTATGAGATAGTTGATGTTGCGCCTACTGCTGTAAATTGGGTTGGGTTTGGGAAGTTTTGAAAGGAATGGCTTACAGTTTGCTCATGGGGTCAGTGTAAATCATTTTGGCCAGAGGGTAGACTGCCTCTGATTAAATTTGGCACAAAATGTTTCCAAATATTTCCCAACAAGAAGTAGGATGGTTCTTTATTTGCAAATACTAAGATGACTGGGACACACTTTGGTTTAAAATCCTTTCATTCTTGAACCTATTCTATCAATACATGCAGACTCTCAGATCTTGTCTGACACACTCCTTGGTTCTAGGGATAAAAAGAACTCCCACTTTATGGGATTCACATTCAAATGGAGAAGTAACACGGCATACATAAGGTGCTAATGATAGTGTAGGAGAAAGGAACTGGGCGTAAGGGGGTATGTTTTACCCGGTGTCATGACGACCACCCCAGAGACCACTTGAGATCTGAAGGTCCTAGTGGAAGGGATCCCACACAGGTCAGAAAAGATGTCACAAGGAGGAGCAGCTTTGAGAAGAAAAGCAAGTCCCATGATCCAGTCACAATGAGCAAGAGGGAGACAAGCTCAGTAGTGCAAACCCTTACGCACACTATCACTGGCCTTCCCCGAGTCTCTTCTTTTTAAATTTGGGTATGGACACATGCCTTAATGGTGCCAGGAAGATGTGGGTAGGTGTCACTACTATCACTTTCAAGTTCAAGCAGAAGCTTTAAAAACTGTGTCATGAGCCCGAAACATGGGTGCATGCCTGTAATCCCAGCTACCCAGGAGAACAAGGCAGGAAGATCACAAGTTCAAGGTCAGCCTCAGCAACTTAGGGTGGGAACCTCAGAAAGGTGTGCAAAGGGGCTGGGGTGCAGCTCAGTGGTAGAAACAGAGTTCAGCAACTCTGTCTCAAAATAAAATAAAAAGAGCTGGGGATGGAGTTCACTGGCTTATCACTCTTGAGGCTTTTCAATCCCTAGTGCCACAACCACCATCACCAAAAAAAAAAAAAAAAAAAAAAAAAACTGGGTCTCAAGTCCATTCTCTAGGGTTGCTTTTTTTTTTTTTTTTTTTTTTTACTGTTACCATGAAACATCCCAGTTAGAAAGTTAGAAGCTGCCCCCTCAGTCCAGGGTCTAAAGTGAAGGTGACATGAAGCAGAGCCAGCTGGCAATGGGCTACTTATAATATGAATGTGTATTATGGTGAGCCCCTGAGAGTTGGGGTTTGTTATTCTTACTACTAAGGCATCAACTACCCTGTCCTGACTGACATGGCAGGGTAAGACGTGCCTACCTGACACTGAGCCACTGGAGGGTGAGCAAGGGACCCACACACTCGGGTGCGTATTCAGGAGCCATCAGGCTCTTGTGATCAGCTCAGAAAGAGCGCTGATATCAAGATAGTGCTTCAGGTGAAAGACAAGCTTCCAGATCCACCCGTTTGTTATTGTCACCACCATCCCTGAGATACTTGTCACATGGTACAGATACTGAAATTGAGAAACAAAGGCTAAGGGATTTCCCCCGACTCAGACGCCTGGCCCTCTGTGCAGTACTGGGATGTAATATGTCCAGACTTCTCAGTGGATAACATATGTGGAGTGCCACCTATGTGCCAGGCACTGTGACAGAGAGATGGTACAGCCATAGAGACACGACTGCTCTCACGTAGCTTATATTCTGGCGGGGGGTGGGGCGGGATTCACTTTTCAAATAATAAATAGCAGAGAAAGGGACATACTGAGACCAGCACTAAGGGAAAAAGACACCGTCCCAATCAGGCTGTGTCATAAAGAGGCCCAACCTAGAGATAGAAACGCCTTCCCATGCCATGCCCTCTACCAATCCTGAAGGGAACTTTGCCATGTGGAACCCACAGGAGCCCCTGCATCAGGAGGCCCTGGCAGAGCAACTGACCATTTGGAGACATAGATCTAAAATCAGAGGTTTTCAGAGGTGGTCACATCTGAATGCCTGCAAAGGGTCTGGGGTGCAGCTCAGTGACAGAGCACTTTCCCAGCAAGCATAAAACCCTGGGTTGGATCCCCAGTACCACAAAAAATAACACAAAAAGAATGTTCCACCAAGATGGAGCACAAGCTTCAATGTGGTGCACAGAGTCAGAGGGTTAGGAGGGTGGATCTTAAAGCATAAAAGGGTCTTTGAGTTTCTAGTCCTATTACAGCATGTTAGTGGATGCTTTTTTTTTTTTTAATTGTGGCTATTCTTAAACTGTGGCTAGTGATCGCTCTGTCACGTCTTTTTAAATCAGTGTGTATCGGCATCTCTTGGCATTAAAAAAAAACAGTATAATGCCGAGATTAAAAGAAAATGAACCTCCATTCAGACCAAGAAGCACATTGTGTGGCCCGAGTCAAGTTCAAGAACTCCCCCTTGGCTGGAAAGGGTTCATTTTCACCAGAGAAGCCGGGGGTCGCTGGCCTCTCAAATGAAACAGATAAGGCAAACAGAGTGTTCTTGTCAGGAACAAATGTTATGTCTCTCCTCCTGAAAAGCTTGCAGATGTTATCAGTAGGAGTCTAGTTGGGCCTAAAACGAGCCCCCGAGAAGTAATATTAACCAGACGCTTGGCAGATCATTTATTTATCTCCCACTAAATTCAATAAAGAGACCCATATATAAATAGGGAAAATAATGGGACTCAGTAATTTATCACTGGATAGAAAGCCATTGTTGCCCTTATCTCTCCCATGATGTTCTATTTCCAGCTGGTAATGAATTACGGGGTTGTCACACCCCTCCCTTGTGGGAGGTCAGAGGAGCCAAACTGGGTGCTACAGCTCTCAGCCTCACTCCAGGGACCTGGTGGCCGCCATCTTGGGCCCCTGTCTTCTGCCTTTGGGTTCTTGTGTGGGCAGCACAAGCCCTGGGGTATCCCACCTATTCTGTTTGGAACAGAAAGACATTATTTCTAACAAACATGTATTCCTTTCTTCTGGGTACTTCTGAGGGAGGCGTGGTCAAGGGCTCACCAATGAGACAGCATTTGACTATTTCACAGTTCCCATGTTCGTTGTATGTTCAACTCGGCTTAAGAGAAGTGGGTGATATAACAAAATTGGAAACTTAAGACAGAACAAGGTCTAGAAACAAAAATGTGGCTTATTTGTTTGATCGATCGTGGTATTAATCTTATGGGTGGTGGTAGTGATGATGATGATGCTAATATTTACTTTGTGCTTGCTGCATCCAGTCAGCTTTCAAAGCACTTCACATGATTTAGATGCTACTTCATTTAGTTCTTCCCATGAACTCATGGTAGTTTTCTTTTTTAAATTTTTATTTTACAGAGGAAAAAACTAAAACTTGAGAGGATTACTATCTTGCCCCTGACACAGAACTGGTCAGTGCTGGCACAGAGACAGCACTAGGGGTCCAACTCCATCATCACAGACCTGTGATGTGCATGATGAGGGAGAGAAGTGAGGCCAAGACTGTGGATTGGCATTTAGAATGGAAAAATGACTTGTTGGGGCCCCTGAAGTCATTAGAATCACCAAGACGGAAGGTGACGGTGACATGGTCAGGTCTGAATGCTAGGAATCCCAGTTTCTGACGGCATCATGAATATGGACAGGAGTTGGGATAAGGAGTCCATATCGAGGCCCCAAGCAGTAGGCCTCAGAGTAGTTGAGGCAGGAGAGGATGAGGACATCAAAGAAGGTGATGGTTATGGGGAGGAGAAGGAGGCACATTTCAAGACACTAATTGACATGATGTTCTGTGACATCCAGGAATTGACCAGGCCACAAGGCCAAGCCTAGAGTCCCCTGTCTTAGTTGTATCTTTCATTAGCCTCTTTAAGACAGGGTCTCCTGGGGGCACCGTTGGGATACCTGTGTCCTTTCCCAACCCATTTTAACATGGCCAAGGCAGGGGAGGACCATCCTGAGCCATCAGTATCACTGGCTGGCAAGCCACCAACTGGACCAGATATTTAGCATCTCTCTAGGAGATGTCCTCCCAAGTCCCTCTGTCCATCTGCCAACATGGTTGGGTCCTGGCAGAGGAGGATTACAACACAGAAGACAGCTGATCCAAAGAAAGAGAAAGCCCCTTTCCTGGGAATACAGAATAGACCCTACCTGCTGTCTGCCGGGTCTTTAGAGGACACCTATGGGTGAACTGGCAAAGAAATTTAGGCTGCAGCAAGGAGGATGGACAGACATACAGAGGAGCAAAGATGAGAGATGAAGAAAACTTCCTGTGGCATGTCAGATTCCTGTCCAGGCCTGATGGCGGCTCCTTCCTCCTCTTGAGAACCACACCCCATATGTCTACTCATGGCTTTATAATTCAACTCTCCCCTCCGCAGTTCTTCCAGTTGAAGCTGATTTCAGTTGCTTGAATCCAAAGACCCTTACCTAAGGAGACTCCACATCTAACTTGTTCTATCAGGACACGGAAACCTTCAGCACATCTTCTCCAACTTCTCTGAGCCTTCATCAGTGAACCCTCATCCTGGCAATGGAAGAGGAGGAAAAATAGAAAGTCCATCTTCTGACGTGGAATCACAGCCAGTGGGCAAAGATAAAGGGAAGGATCAATGGCCAAGTCTCTCCTGTACGCAGGCGCTGTACCAGATACAAACTCTAGGTCTGAATTAAACACGCAGTGATCTCTCTTTAAGAAACATCATTAGAAAGCACAAGTGAGTTCCCTGAGCTTGAGTAGACTGACCTGTGAATGCCCAGCCCCTCTCAATGAAAGCTATGAAGTCCTCCCCCTCACTGAGCCATGTAGCCAATGCAGCTGTGGCTAGAACTACTGGATACAGGTGGAGCTTCCCTAATCCAAAATGCTCCAAAATCTGAAAATCTTCAAGTCCTGACATGACACCCCAGGTGGAAAACTCTACACCATGAAACTCTGCTTGATGCACAAAACTAATAAAATATTGTACAAAAAAATTACCTGCAGTTTGTGTGTGTAAGCTATATATGAAACAAAACTGAATTTTATGTTTTTATTTGGGTCCCATTCCCAAGAGAACTCACTGTGTGTATGCAAATATTCCAAAATCTAAAAAAGAATTCCAAATCCTAAACCCTGCAGGGCCCAAGTCTTTAGAATGAGGCATACTCACCCCGTTCCACTGGCTGAGCTGATACCCCTACTAACAAGGGAAAGAGAATCCAGTGCTTCTCGGGGACCTGAAAGTGGCCAGAAGGCAGCACAGCCCACCTTTACTGTCTTCGTTCTCCAGGAGAGTGGACAGCTGTAACTTATCACTCAGCTACAACTCCTCTTCTTTACTCCCATCTGGGTGGTGGGAGGTGTAACTAAATACATTTTGCTGTGATTTAATGAACTATGATTTAAGTAAATTTTGCTATGATTGAATGAGTCCCCCTCTTTTCCTTCTAGAAAGACCCAGTGAGAAACAAAATACCTGCTGGCATGTCCACCCTGAGAGCCAGCAACTTTGTCATCACATAGGGATAAACAAGGAATAGAGTACACATGGTTCCCGCCGCCTGTCTGCACAGTCAAGGAAGCGGACCTTGAATGCCCCGCTTCTGGTTTGAACTTGGGCTTTCCCAACAGCTGCTGCTTGTCTGAAAGTGTCAACACCATATGATTTGAAGAGACCATGTCACAGACTGACCTCATGAAAATAATGAGGAAGAATAGAGTGTAATTTATCCTGACCCAGGGATGAGGACAGGAGAAGTGTTCATAACTCAGCTGCCACGCGGGTGTAGCAGAGTGGCCTAGCTGTTGATCTGGGTTCCGTGAGCCACATGCTCTGGGTTCTCATGGACCCTGGAGGGGCAGAGTGTGGCCTTGAAGAGACCAGGCATTTCCATAATCCACACAGCCCTCTGAGGTCCTAAGCATGTATTTCTTGTACTGCACAAATGGGGTGGGGCACTATGTACATCTGAAGATGGTCACTCCATTTCATTGTCGCTAGTATCTCTTGAGCACTGACTGTATACTGTGCCACTGTACAAAGCACTTTATACACATTGTACAGTTTGTCTCAACAATTTTATGTGTGAGGAAATTGAATCACAAATAAATTAAATAAAACCTGTCCTGTATAGGACACTAATCCAAAAAGACTAACTCCAAAACCTGTGACTTTAACCACTTCTAATGTTTTCATGCTGATGTCCATATATGAGCCTGAAAACAGTAACCTTTGTGTCTGGATAAAAGACATGAGGAAAGGGAATTTGTATTTGAGCATACTTTATCTATCATTATGTGCTGGCCAATCTATTACTTTAATTTGTTTAATTGTTAAACTAATCCTGTGTGGCTCTGAGATTTAGTGACTAGTTCATGTGTCGAAAAGAAGAACTATGCTTGAATTCATGTCTTCTAGTTTCCTGCACAGAGGTTCTTTCTGCTATTCTTTAATGTTTTCATGTCTGTTTGTTTTCAAACAATACACTCTTTAGATGCATCCTTCAGGGTAAGAGAAAATTAGTTTAAAACATGTATACATACACTTACGCACCACAATCAAAATCTCTGGTCCTTGGGCTGGGGTGGTAGCTCAGTGATGGAGCACTTGCCTAGCATGCAAGGTTCCACCACTGTACCACCAAAAACAAAACAAAACAAAACAAAAAGTCCCTGGTACTTGCCTGAATGGTTAGCTAAGATAACTTAAATACTTTGAGATAGATATATTTATTTATTTATTTATACAGTTTTATTTTTATTTTTTTATTTTTTTTATTGGTTGTTCACAACATTATAAAGCTCTTGACATATCATATTTCATACATTAGATTGAAGTGGGTTATGAACTCCCAATTTTTACCCCAAATGCAGATTGAAGAATCATGTCGGTTACACATCCACAATTTTACATAATGCCCTATTAGTAACTGTTGTATTCTGCTACCTTAACTTGGAATGACATCTCATAATCCCTCCCCACCAAACACCAAATCTGTACTTTTTCAAAGTTGTGAAAATATTCTCCTATGTTTTACTCTAAAATGTTTTAGGTTTTACATTGGAGTCTATGAACCATTTCAATTAACTTTTGCTATGGTGTGAAGTAGGGGAATCAAGGTGTTTTATATGCTTAACCAGATGCTCCACAAAATCATCCAACTATATTCAGTTTAATGAATGAATCCAGCTGAGTGAATCCAATTATATGAATCTGCACATCATTTGGTTCCATTTTCCCAGTTGTCTATCCTTACATTAACACTATGTTCTTTTTTTTCTTTTTGGTATTGTTTTAACTATTCAGAGTTCTTCATATTTCTAAATAGATTTTTAGAATTGATTTGTCAATTTTATTACAAAAGCCTGTCAGGATTTTGATTCAGATTGTGTTAAATGTGTAGATCAATTTGAAAAGAGTGGGTACCTTTGCAATATTAAGTATACTGATCTAAGAACATCTTATATCCCTTTATTTATTTAGCATTTTTAAATTTCTCAGAAATGATTTATAATCATTAACAAATAAACTTTATCACTTTTGTTGAAGTCATTTTCAAGGATATTTTTTATGACATTGCACAGTTTATTTTTCAGTTGTTACTTGCTGGTCTATAGAAATTTCATTGATTTTTGCATATTAACAGTGTATTCCAAAACTTATTAATTAAACTAATTCACATACTAACAATTATCTCAGAGATTTATTAGGATTTTCTGTGTAAAAAGGCATCTTGTCTGTAAATATAGAGAGCTTTGTTCTTTCCTGTCTCCCAATATTCATTTTGCATCTTTTCTTGTCTTATTGCATAATCTAGGATTTCCAGCATAGTATTGAATAAAAGTAGTAAACAAAAGATTATAAGAGTAATATTATTTTATAATTTTCCTTTTCTATAGTGTTTATCAAATTGTTCTTTCAGTTATTCTTGCCTCACAAAATGAGTTGTGAATGCTTCTTTATTTTCGGAAATATTTTGTGTATTGTTCTTACTTCTTCCTTAAATGTTTGATAAAATTCAACAGTGAATCCATTCATAGCTGGAGAATATCTCTTCTTGGGAAGATATTGAATTATGAAATGAATTTTTTCAAGTGTAGTGGGCTGATCTTATTCTTTATTTCTAATGAAAATTATCTCAAATTTATCATCAAAATTTCATAATATTCCTTTGATTATTTTCTTTCACTCCCACTATTTTTGATTGTTATTTCTATTTTTCCTCAGTTATCTTAAGGGTATTGTTTGAGTGTAATATTTTCCATATTTGTCATCTTAGAATTAATTTATACAATTTTCTTTTTTATTTCTTCCTTTATTATTTCCTTCCTGGAGTAAAAATCACAGTTGAATTTATTTTAATCTCTTTCTAGTTTCTGAAGAGAAAATTAAGCCATGAATTTGAAAACTTTTTTCTTTCTAATATAAATAATTAAAACTGTAAGTGCACATCTAGCATGCTCTAGTCATATCTGGCAAATTAGGATACATTTTGTTTTCATCACTTATTTATTTATTTATTTATTTATTTATTCATTTATGATTCAATGAGTTTTAGTAAAATTCACAGTTGTACAGTTATCACCACTATGTAATTTTAGTATGTCTCATCACCCCAGAATGCACCTGTACACGTGAACAGTTACTCCCATCCGACAGTATATCTCCATTCCTTTCTCTCTGTGTATCTGTGGATTCTTCAATTCTTTTTTTCTGGGATAACAATATTTTATTTTTTTTAAATTTTATTTATATATGATAGCAAAATGCATTACAATTCTCATTACACATATAGAGCACAATTTTTCATATATCTGGTTGTATACAAAGTATATTCACACCAATTCATGTCTCCATACACGCACTTTGGATAATAATGATCATCACATTCCAACATCATTTATAACACCATGCCTCCTCCCTTCCCCTCCAACAACTCTTCCCTATCTAGAGTTCATCTATTCCTCCCATGTTCCCTCTCCCACTATGAATCCCATTATGAATTAGCATGCTTATATCAGAGAAAACAATCAACACTTGTGTTTTGGGGATTGGCTAACTTCACTTAGCATTATCTTCTCTAACTCCTCCATTTACCTGCAAATGCCATGATTTTATTCTCTTTTATTGCTGAGTAATATTCCATTGTGTATATATGCCACATTTTTTTTATCCATTCATCTATTGAAAGGCATCTAGTTTGGTTTCACAGTTTGGCTATTGTGAATTGTGCTGCTATAAACATTGATGTGGCTGTGTCCCTGGAGTATGCTGTTTTTAAGTCCTTTGGGTATAGACTGAGGAGAGGGGTAGCTAGGTCAAATGGTGGTTCCATTCCCAATTTTCCAAGAAATCTCCATACTGCTTTCCATACTGGCTGCACCAATTTGCAGTCCCACCAGCAGTGTGTGACTGTACCTTTTCCCCCCACATCCTTGCCAACACTTATTGTTGTTTGTATACATAATAGCTACTATTCTGACTGGAGTGAGTTGAAATCTTAGAGTGGTTTTAATTTGCATTTCTCTGGTTGCTAGTGATGATGAACATGTTTTCATGTATTTGTTGATTGATTGTATATCATCTTCTGAGAAGTGTCTGTTCAGGTCCTTCGCCCATTGATTGATTGGATTATTTGTTTTTTCAGTGCTTAGCTTTTTGAGTTCTTCATATATCCTAGAGATTAGTGCTCTATCTGATGCGTGAAAGGTAAAGATTTGCTCCCAAGATGTAGGCTCTCTGTTCACCTCACAGATTGTTTCTTTTTCTGAGAAGAAACATTTTAGTTTGAGTCCATCCCATTTATTGATTCTTGGTTTTAATTCTCGTGCCACAGGAGTCTTATTAAGGAAGTTGGGGCTCAATCCACATGATGGAGATTAGATCTACGTGTCTCCCTTTCTTGCAGTGTGGGTCTGAGATATTACAGTTTCTTCCCTATATTCTTTCAGTACCCATACAGATTGTCTGAACCTCACCTTGATGTGGGGCTTCCAGACTCTGCTGGTGTCCCTCAGTGGATGCTACTGCATCCTGGATTGGGGACCTGCGTTAAGTTGGGGTGGGTAGATCTAGGCCACTGGGATTGACCTCCATGGTATTCTGCTGGTCAGAAGGGGTGGTCCTGTGTCAGGGTCTAGGCTCTGTAGAGTGTCTGCCCCACCTGGGGAGGGGTGGACTGGGCCTGCTGTGGGCCTGGGTCCAGCATAGGCGGGTGTAAGTGGATATGGGCTGCTGGGCTTGACCTCCCACAGTGGTCTGATGGTCGGAAGGGGCAGCCCTGTGCCAAAGGCTAGGCTGTGACAGTGTCTGCCCCGCCGGGGGAGAGGTGAACCTGACCTACTGAGAGCTTGGATCCCCTATGGGCTGGTGTGGGCGGTCTGGGCTGGATCTCCACTCCTGCAGTAATCCACTTGTCAGAAGGGGTGGTCTTGCACCAGAGGCTAGGTCTGGCAAGTGTCTGCCCATGAGGGGAAGGGGTGGACCAGTCCTGCTCTGCGCCTGGGCCCACAGAGGCCTGTGTCTTTTTCTTTTCTTTAGATGAATTTTCTTCTAATCTGTTTTCAAGTTTTCTAAGCTTTTTTCCTTCATTTTCTATTATGCTGTTAAGACTAACAAGTGAATTTTTTTCATTTCAAATATTATATATGTATATTTTTTACTATTTCTACTTCTCTGCTGAAATTCCTCCTTATTTTATTCATCACGCTCATCTTTTCATTATGTCTTTGAACATACTGATGACAACAATTTAAGGCCTTTTATGTGAACTCTAATATCTTGGATCATCTTGAGATGGGCTTCCATTGATTACTTTTTATTCTTGATTAAGTCTCAGCTTCTGCTTCTCTGGATCTTTTTCTTTAGTTTGTATCTGGGTGTGGTGGAGTAGACATTGTAGGTAGTAGGCATGACACTGTCTCTCTTTAAAAGAATTCTGTTTAATTCCAGCAGACAATTTCAACTACTGATTCTGTCAGCCTTGATTTTGTTTTTTGTTAGTACTGGTCATGCCCCCCCCACCTTAATCCTAAAATGCAGTTTACACTCAAGTGAGTGGTCCTTATTTTTTTGTTCTCTGGGTGAGGTCTATCCCTCTGTCTAGAATGGGACTCTCTTTCCCTCTAGCATATATGACCTCTGGTCTTATCTATTCAGCTCTCAACCCTGCTTGGGCTCCATTGCCTGCAGAACAATGCAAAAAGTGCCCTCAGACAGTGTGACTTCCTAAAAGTACTCCTCCCAGAAGGATCCCAGACCTGTGCTGACTGCTCCAATAACCAGATTAAATATTTTGCTGATTTTTATAGTTACATAAGTCAGAAAGACGAATGCTAGACTAGTTACTCCATCAAAGAAGAGCTCTGTACTTTTCAATGAAAAGAAGCAATTAAATATTTAATTGGGTGTGGTTTAATTGTAATTTTTTAAAAAAACTTTAGTTTGATGGACGCTGTACATATTCACTATAGAAAATTAAGAAAATACAGGGGGAAAATGCACAAAAAAGTATCAAGTTTAGGAGAGAATAAAGGAATCCATCATTTCTAGTAAGAGGACTTCCTATTACACAGAACTAGCATTGCAAACATTTTGGTCTATTTTCTTTTGGATACACACACTTTAACATAATTCTTCCTATACTGTACATACAAATGTTTATCTTGCTTTCTTTTTTTAACTTAATATCATGAGAGGCAAATTTTCCATGACATTAAATATCTTTTGAAAACATAATTTTTTATGGCTGCATATGTTCCATCGTTTCTATTTATCATAATTTATTTCACCACTCTTGGCATGCATTCCATTCCCACATTTTTGCTATTTATAAATAATGTTGCAATGAACATATTTGTGCATAAATATTCATACTCATTTCTGACTTTTGCCCAAGAAGAAAAATTACTGTGTCAAAGGGTATGAACTTTGCTTAGGCTCTCTATATATTCTGGCAAATTACTTGCAATATTGATTGTATAACTTCAACTCTCCCCAGCACTTTATATGAATGTTTATTTTTCTGCATTCTTGCCAAACCTGAGTTTTTCCATTTTAAAATCTTTGCTAGTTTTATAGCTAAAATGTTCCTTTATTTGTACCCTAATTTGCTTTAATTTACTTTCCAGCAAGGCTGAATATTTTTGCATATAGTTATTTGCATTTCTTCTGTGGCCTGTCTGCTTGTATCTTGAGCTCAAGATGCTATTAAGAATTTAGTGATTTTTTTAATGATTCATATGCGTAAGCCCTCTTATTAATTAATTTTTAAAAACCCTTTGCCAGATAAGGAGTCCTGATATTTATTTGGTAAGTTCAATTTATTTGTATATAATGCTACTCTTCTCCAGGAGCTCAGGGTGGAACAGGATGTCAATATGCCTGCAAATAACTGCAGTGCCCACAAAGAATAATAAATACTCTAAGGGAATTCAAATGAACTGCGGTGGCTGCAGAGATAAGGAAGAGAACATTCCAGTTAAGAGAAACAGGGAATGCTGCAAGAGATGCTGCTTTGTAGCTTGTCTCTATGTCTGAATTACACCAGTGGGTCACAGACTTAAAGGTGCATCCTAAAGGACCTGTCCAGACAGCAAATTGGGGGCCCAAGGTGAGGCCTGAGCCTTTGTATTCCTAACATGCTCCTGGCTAATGCAGAGATGCTCGTCTAGCTCCCACACTTTGAGAACAATTAAGTTAGGAAAACTTGGGAAGAAAACAGAAGGAAAAAAAAAGACAATCCCAAGCAAGAAAACAGTGTGAATGAGACAGAAATTTAGAAATACAGAGCAAAAACTGAGTCTCTAAAGGAAAGATGTCCCCATTGGAATGCGGAGCAGGTGGCTTGTGAACAACTCATGAACCAGACAAAGGAGCCTAAGAGACTAGAAGGGACCAAAAGGTATGAGCGCACTAAACATCCCATGAGTTACTTTGGAACTTTCCAGCTTCTTGTACATTTTCTGAAACGTGGCAAAGCAGGAACAAGACTTCAATTGAAAGTGACCACTAACCTGGTGAAGCTCAGGGGTTACCATTTGATTGGCCCCTCTGGCCTGATCACCTGGTTGACACCCAGACCACTACTGGGGATGTGAACTGAAACCTACGTGCCAGACAGATCCCCTAATGCAGAGCGTCTTGCTTGGTATTCTCATACATACTCCACCCCATCACGTACCCTAGCAAAACACAAGACCTTAAGTCCTGATGGTACCACTGTCTATGGAGACAGGCTTGGTTCTACGTAGAGTACCCACCCTGGCCTTTTGCTTTCTAATAAAGCTCTTCCTTTCTTTGCTAATACCTGATGCATCCTTAAAATTGTTTTCTGTGATGTGATCAAGAGCCTGGAAGGTCTGAGAAGAGGTCTCTTCTGCCTCTGGAGAGAGCTCCTCAGGAAACCTTATGATAATATGAAAAGAAAATTCAAGTTTTCTCCACTCAGGAAATGTCGTCTCATTGGGTCCTGAGATGACCAAAATGGAAAAGGCAATTTCAGACACTCCCTTCTTAGCATATAAAAATCCACCCAGAGAGCAATGAGTTCATTCACACCCATCTCCAAGGATCTGAGTTTATCCCAGGTGGACACACAACGTAAGTCTAACTATATGCCCCATCCTTAGATTCTCAGTGATGTGTGGCTACACGAGGTACTACCATTTTTTGATCCACCCACTTTTAATGTTTTAAATTAACTATATCTTAAAATTAACTTAATTGAAAATGAACTATTCTAAATACATAACTGCTGTTATTTGCTCTGAATTAAAATGCACCTGTACAAATAAATGTCATGAAAACAAAACCTTATTAAAGTTTAATTAGATATCATTGTCTACAGTAGACTCAGAGCCTGAGGTCCAACCAACCTTTGTTTAAAAGGGGACTTTTGCAATAATCAAAAAGGGGTGGAGTTGCCTGATCAAACTTGAATTTCAGGTAAATGACAGGTACATTTTATTATACTCCCTGTGCTATGTGGGACATACTTACACTGAAAAATAGTTCTTATTTATCTGAAATGCAAACAAAACTAGGCATCCTGTATTTTTATTTTCTAAATTTTGCATTGATAGAAAGGGGTTAGCACTTCACACCAGCTTCACTCAGACATATTTAGAAATATTAAGAGAGAGCTGAAAAGGAAACGGTTGCCCTATGGCGGGTCCTACAGTGTCATTTAAGGCCTTGTCTAGGTGCCGACTGCACCAAACTTACAACCAATGGGAAGGGGCTGCAGGGTCAGGGCCCTCACTTTGCTGACTGCCGCCTTAAAATTCGTAAAACACGGAGGAAGAAGAGACTGAGAAGAGATTTTCAGAGCACCTTGGATTCGCAGTAGCCAAGATAGGCATCTCTGCTTTGAAGATAATCAATTGATCTAGCATTTGCACAACCAGGAGAATCAAAATCCCTACAGGGACCATAAAGGGGGCTTTAGGCAAGAAGAAAATGGGAGATTAGTAGGCAAGTCCTCAAGTAATTAGCTCGACTAATGGGGAAGGTTTACATACAAATGGCTGGGCTTTCCAACCAGCTTTCTTGAAGATAACCATCAAATCCCTAGATGTCAATTGAGGTTAATAAAAAAAAAATCTGAAGTATTTCTGCTTGCCTGGGAAGTTTATTCCTTTCTGGCTTAATATTTGTTCTTCCTAACCAAAATGACTGCTAATAAATACTTTCTCATACCTGACATGAGATCCAAGAGATGCAGAAGATCATGTTCTGTGTCCTGTGTGTGAGTGAGACACCAACACACGGTAGTGTGTGTGTGTGTGTGTGTGTGTGTGTGTGTGTGTGTGTGTGTTTTCTCTCTCAGAACAAATGGAGGAAAGCAGGGTGCCTGCTAAGGCCAAAGGCAGGGTGAAGATTATAGGCACATCCCATCTCTAGGTACTCAGAAAGAGAAAAGTCCTCCCAGGGCCATCTTTGCCTCCTCTCCTGGCTGTTCAGTCTCAACTGTGGCTCTGAGCAGGTCTTGTGACTGAGAACGAAAGGAGGTGGACAGACAACTTAAGTCTAACTACATACACCGTCCTTAGGTTCTCAGTGACGTGTGGCTACACTCACGTTCACTAGGTACTAACACTTTTTGGTCCACCCACTTTTAATGTTCTAAATTAACTATATCTGAAAATTAACTTAATTGGAAATGAAACATTCTAAGTACCTAACTGCTGTTATCTGCAGTTATGAAGGGAGACGTGGGCAGATCATCAGCAAATATTAAAAGTATATACAAGTTGAAGGCAGAGAGTCACTTTCATAGGACAGAATGGTCCCTGATCTTCTAGAAACAGACACACACACACACACACACACACACACACACACCTCATAACCATATATACTATAAACAAAGAAGCAAAAACAAAAGAAAATATTCTTGATAGCTATAGTGTACGAGGGGTTTATGTAAGCCAGTATATGAAGGACACATTCACACTTTATAGAGGATGAAACTGGAATAGGCTCCGAAACTGGGAAACAAAGGAAACTTGAGACTTACCCAGGTCTACAAGCTCAAACCCTGCACCACACTAAACAGAAAAGACAGGGAGACAGTGCCCCCCCCCCCCACAGGCTGCTCCAGCATCCAGACTTGCTGGCCGCCCTCTCCTCACCATGGAGACAGGACGTTAAACTTGAAGGCACCAGCTACCCGGGTCACCCAGTTTGCTCTGTTCTTATGGTGCAGGCCAAAAGCAATCTGCTGATTGCAAGTTGGCTCTCCTGCAACCATCCAGAGCTAGAATCTGGACCAGTTGGACCAGCTTGAACCTCTCAGTATGCAAGCAGTACTGATTCTAAGCTTTCAACCACAAGGACTAGGCCTTGAACCATGAGGGTCAGACCCGGGTACTGCCACAGTGGCCCCGTGGGCCATGTCTCCTCCACCAGGCCCATCCCATGAACACACAGGCGCTCTTGCTTTTTTCCTCGATCATCTTCCTTTCTCTCCTTGACAAGCAGAAAGCCTGGAGAGTGGCTTGGTCAGTGGCAAACAGCCTTGCCCTGGGACTAGCCGCCTCCAACCCACTTTTGCCCTATTGTTAATTTGTAGACAGGAACTCCTTTTGGAACAGGCTCCTGAAATGTTCCTGACCCATCCTTTCAGATCCCAGATGATGATTATCCCAGGGCAAAGACTAGGAAACTTCCGTGTCCTCCTGACATCTTTATTAAGCAGAGGTAGAGAACAGCAATTTCCTCTTCAAAGTTTAAAGTGAGGATACAAAATTTTCACCCGAGTGAATTTTTCGAAGCTACTAAAATCAAGAAGATTTTACCCCTTGTTATTTCATAGTTGTTCATTTATTCTGTTACTTTAAAAGCAGTTGTTCCATTAGTTGGCGTTAAGAACATTAAGCTCTACTGTACATTTGTGGAATGTAGGATTCATAGCTGACACTTTCTTTTTTACTGTAGTGTATTGATATACTCTTCATTGTCCTCAATCATCATGTATTAGAATGCTCTAAAGTATTTAAAAACTCAAATAGGACTGAGCAGTGGTCCCAAGCAGCTTCTTGCATTACACGGGGGCAACTGCTGACATTCTCGGATCAAAAATTGAAACCAATATGTTCCTTACCGGGCCAGGAGCGAGGCTGCCTTCACTCTGACTTCTGACCAACAGACGGGAAAGGGGAGCTTACTTTTGGTCTCAGGGGACCACCCTGGGATCATATTGATCCCCATCTGGCTCCACATTGAGACGGTCACTGTTGTGAAGGGCAAGGGAGTCAACCTCAAGGCCAGGCCAGGTGGTGACAAGAGAGGAATTTCCTCTAGGGAGGTTAAAAACACCCCAGCACAGCCCTCCCCCAGCCCAGGGGCCTGACCAGATTTCTGCCGGTGACCTGTCCACCCCCAGATCCTGTCAATCAACCCTGGGAGATGCCAGCCAGGAAGAAAGGCCTGGTTGGGTTGAGGGCTTATCTCAGGACTAACCTTGGGGACAGGCAGTCTCTGGGCTTTGACAGACTTCCCTCTAAATCTCCAGGATAACAAACTCATAAAAATATCCAGCTTGGAGTTGGAACAGTCACAACAGATTTTTTTTTTTTTTTTTTGCCGTTTGCTTAGGAATTTTGCTGGGGTATGGGGGGGGGTGTGGGGGGGGGAGGGCCAGTTTATTAAACATTCACAATGATTTCTTGAGCTAAGATTTTTAAGGGCCATTTTACAGTAGGGGAGACTTGCCAGAAACCCAGGAGAGGTCATTTTAACCTCGTCCACTCTGGTCCACAGCTTTCTCAGCCTGAGGTTCCATCCCACGGGGGTGCGACTGAACAGGATGATCCTGGGCATGTGACATAACCGTCCCTCGGGGGAGAAGAAGTGGTACTGCATAGGGGGGTTGTGCCATTCTCAAAAGTTATTGTTTGAAGGGGCTTGGAAGAGTACCTCGCTTGGTATTTCTGTGTTGAGTTGCTACTATTTTGTTGGCAATAATCACCTCAGTACAATAAACAACACATTTTATGCTCGAATCATGGGTAGTGACGCCCCTAAGCCTATTATTTGCAAAAAAGATTAGACCACTGTTTCGCTGGCCCTGTGCTGATTCGAATTTCATACCAAAATAATAGGGACACCAGAGCAAGAGCCACCCCAGGGGTGTTTCAGTGTCTGGCAGAAATCCCTCCCAACCCTCCAGAGTCCCCACGGGAAGCACCACGCTGCCCTGGAGGAGGAGGCAGGGCTGACCTGCAGCCGTGGGAAATGGCCTTGTGACACAGGGAGGTGCAGCAGGGATTCCAGTGTGTCCATCCAAGCTGCTGGGGAGTCACTCCTTCACCCCACCCCCCAGGGACAACCCAGAGCAACTCACTGTGCACACACACAAGAAACGCAATCTACTGAGCCAGTCACTTTCTAGATTTGCTCAGCAATTATTTCAGCTATTAGTGTTTAAATGAGAGTTTTCTCTCGTCCCTGCCCAGTGTCTTTCTGCTTCACCAGGTGGGGCAGCCTGGGCAGCATTTTCCCCCAGACAGCTGAGCTTTTCCAGGCTCAGCAGCTGGGGGAGCGGGAGCGTGGCTCCCAGAAAGGAGAAGGTGCAGGTCCACAGAGTAGCCTGGGCTCCCAGATGGTGTAGACAGAGAATCAGGGTCACCGGATCGGGCGCTTAATCAGTGTGGACACCAGGGTCCTTCCGGAACAGGTGTGCCAGGAAGTGCTTAGCAAGCAGCCCTCTGAGAAATAAACAAATGGCCCCCATTGTGGAATTCTCGGATTTCCTGGTAGAAAGGCTCCCACCCTGGCCAGTTTCAAACTTTGAGTACGAGGCCGTGGAATGGGTACACCGTCAGCTCTGGCAAGCCGGGAAGAGCTGGCTCCAGGACCCCAGGCGAGGGCCAGGAATCTCATGTTTATCAGGGTCTCTGGAGGGATGCTCATGGCAGATACCAACTGGCCTTTTGGGGAGAGCAGAAAAAGAAATCAAGAAGCATGACAATGTTGAGCCTAGAGCCAAGACTAATTTGTTTAGGGAGTCAACACTAAATCTACAAGGATTCATGTGCCACCATCACCAATTTTGTCACATCCACATACATTTTGCACTCTTTCGCTTACTTTTATTTTTGATCCGCTCACTCCCCTTGCCTTAATTACACTGTGTAAGAAACTTTGATCACAAGTATGGAACCATGACTAGTTGCTATTAATAAAATGCAAATGTAAAGAAATTATAATACAAACTTATCGTTGGATTCTGGTTATATACCATATCCCATTTAAGGTTCTGAGTCTGGGTCCTGATTTCTCCTTGTAAACAAGTGTTAGAGGCATTAATGTCCTATTGGCTCCAAATGGTGATATTCCCCTTTGGATAACTGAAGGACTGGAAGTGGTTGAAAGGGAGTGACTTTTCTACAGAAACGGGTTGCATAAAGCAGATATTAGCATGACTTAATTGCATGGAAATGAAGGGAGACACTCATTGCTAAACAAAATTACATATAAGAGGTTGTGAGGGGAATGGGAAAATAAACAAAGAGAGAAATGAATTACAGTAGATGGGGTAGAGAGAGAAGATGGGAGGGGAGGGGAGGGGGGATAGTAGGGGATAGGAAAGGTAGCAGAATACAACAATTACTATTAGTGCATTATGTAAAATTGTGGATGTGTAACTGACGTGATTCTGCAATCTGCATTTGGGGTAAAATTGGGAGTTCATAACCCACTTCAGTCTAATGTATGAAATATAATATGTCAAGAGCTTTGTAATGTTGTGAACAACCAATAAAAAAATGTAAAAAAAAAAAAGATCTGTCCCACGCCCGGGAAAGCCAAATAACCCTGAGCTTCAACCCACTGAGGCATCTTGACAATAAGAATAGTTAAGGCTGATAGTAATGGCATTCCAGGGAAGATGGAGAGGAAGGCCAGCCTCTGGCACTGACCTCTGCATCTACAGTGGACTCTGGGTCACTCCACTTACATTCCCTCTAATTGCATGTGAGGAAACGGAGGCGTAGAGAATTTGGCCAACTTGTCCTCCATCACACATTGATCATGGAGTTGTGATTTGATCCCAATGGGGCTGAATCCAGAGCCCAGGTTAAGAAGATAGGTGCCAAGTTTTCCAGCCAGTTTCCTTTCCTCGTAGCTCTGTGGAAGGGCAAGTAGTTCTGTTACCTAAAGCACCTGACCAGTGCCAGCCCACAGCAGGGTCACCCCAGGCATCCACGTTTCATAGGATGATGATTCTGTGATATGGCTAGCTGCTCCACATCGCCTGGACAGATCCCCTCATTTTCAAAGTCCCCCAACACAGACAGGGACCCTCTGGAGTACCACGAGGTGAGTGCTAAGATCCATCATGACTCTGGCCCCCTTTGGTCCTCTAGTCTCCCATCTAAGGGCTGTGGAGAGACATTAACCTGGCTCCTTGAAAAGACCCTGTTTTCCTTCTCACCAGCCTCAACTTTTGAACTTTTATTAAGGCATTTCTTCACAGCCCAGGGCAGCTCTGTGAGAAGGGCTAATGACAGGTCATCTCGGCATCAGGTTCTGATATGGGAAAAGTAGGCAGAGCATTCCTAAAGAAATTTAGGGTTTTCTGCACAACTTGTTTTACAGTGGGAAAGCAAGATGGAGACGCACCAAGCCCCACGGCCCTTCAGCCTTCCCGTAACAGTGCCTACTGAGGTCTGTGTCCGTGTCCAACCCCACTGGTTTCCTGTTCGTAAGACCCTCTCAGGTCTCTGACTTACAGCTGAGGTGGAATGGCAGGATGGTCACTATCAGTGACTGGAAACAGTCCCTAGCCATGAGCCCATCAGCCTCAATGGGCCTGTTTGTGTCTCTAGAGTGGTAGAGATGACAAGCACAGATTCTCCTACTTGTCAAATTAGTGTGACGCTGGCACTGATAATAATTATGATCCTCATTACCCAATTTTTGAAATTATTAAATGAGTTATGTCTGCAAAATGTCTTCATCATCTCTAAATAATTATACAAATGCTGGTTATTATCATTGCTCACCCCATGCAGAGCTATTAGCAAGAGGTGAAAGTAAGTGGTGGTTATTCGCCCACAAGGGTTACATATAAAAGCAGGTTTTATGTGCATGGTGGCAGTTCCACATCCTCTCATGCCCTCTTATAAACCCTGTGATCCAAGTATTATTTTGAGATCTTCATTTTGCAAAAAAAAAAAAAAAGAAAAGAAAAAGAAAGAAAGAAAAAGAAAAAGAAAAGAAACTGAAACTCATAAGGGTCAAATCATTTATGGACATATGACCATAAGCAGAAGGGTCAGAGTTCAAATCCAGGTATGATGGCCTGAATTTATCAATTCAGAAGTTAAAGTCGTAACTTCCATTAACTTGGAGTTGGGCTGGATTCAGAGGTACTGTTATTTTAAAGAAGCAACTAAAGTAAGTGAGGTCATATCAATGGACCCTAAACCAATAACTGGTGTCCTTACAAGAAGAGGCCATCGGGACACAGACACACATAGAGGAAGACCATGGGCATTGTCTTGCAAGCCAAGGAGAGAGAGGCCTCAGAAGCCAGCCCTACCGACACCTTGATCTTGGACTTCTAGCTTCTAGAGCTTTGAGAAATAAAATTCTGCTGTTTAAGTACTAGTCATTGCTGTAACATAGTCTGTTATAGCAGCTCTAGCAAACTGATACCCCAGATCTGTCACTTATGTCTAATGTGCATTCCACTCGGTAACCCCACCGTGGTGTGTGTTTGGTTACAGCTCAGTGTAAATTTTCATTAAAATGTCACACTTTATAGTTTCTCAAATCCAAAGAGTGTGTACAACTCCAATCTCATCAACTCAGATGGCCAAATTTATTTATGTGGGTAAAGCAAATGCTCCCTAGACTTTGTTCCCAAGAGCCATGGCAATAACCTATTCAAACTTTCTCTGGAATTTCCCAGGGTTGATGATCCTCTTGTGAGTTTGGCAGCTCAGGGAGCATTTGTTTGCAACAGATTCCCTGGTCAGTGGTGGAGCCCTGATTTCAAAGCATGGAGAACGCGAGTTGTACCACTGACGGCACCTAACTGTGTCACACTTCACCAGTTACGGGGCACATTCTCTCTCATGGGGCACCGGGGAAGCCCCAGAGTTCTTCTAAACACTGCACCACAGGAAGCAGATATGAGAGGACGGTGTTGGACACCTGAGAGGGAACCCATATTTCCTTTTAGTACAACCCAGAACTCTCCCAGGGACCGTGTGGATTGTTCAGTAAAACCCAGCCAGGACTCAGGCCCAGCAAGATAACCCAGGCCTAAAATTCTCTGCTCTGCATTATACAAGACCACTTTGAAGCTCTTGAACAATACCCAGGTAGAGCACGTAAACTGGGAAACTAGTTAATCTGACTGTAGAGCAAAAAATTTAAAAAATAATAATGAGGAGCTAGGTGAGCCCGAGGTGACACAGAACTAGTACCAACATAGTGTAAAGTCCTTACTCCTTTTCCCTAGGTTTAGATGTGTCGACTGTAAGGGTCTGAGACCCCCAAGAACACCCACTTCTGCTCACCACACGTCATTACCTGTTGCTCCATATCAAACTACCCCAAATTTGGTGGCTTCAAATAAAAGACCACTTTCTTCTGTTCACAATTCCACGGATGGGGAATTCGGGATGGGTGAGCCGGTGGCCCAACTCTGATCTGGAGGGCCTCCCACCACCTGGGCACTCAGTATCACTCCCCGGGGTGCCTTCCCTCACAATCTGGGAGCTGCTCTGACAGGGCTGCTTGCTGATGCTCCCCGATGACCTGGAGCCACCCTGGGGTGCTCCACAGACCCCCTGCCCAAGGCCTCTCTGTGTCTTGCTGCTAGAGATCAGGGGCATTCCAAGAGCTCAGAGCTGAATTTGCAAGGCTTCGCACAACCTGACCTTAGGTGTCCCTGAATTCTGTCCCTGTCGATCTCAGGCCTTCTCTGGTTAAGCAAGTCTTTAAGATCACTCAGCTCCGAGAGCAGGGAACACAGACCGCCTCTCCACGGAAGGAACAGCAGAACATCGGCCGTCATCTTCCTTCTACACGACACACCCACGTGTGCCCAGGAACAAGACCATCGAGTCCAAGAAGAGGAGAATGGGAGACCTCACATCCTGGAAACTGGACTGTGTGGGTTTTAAAGTTTCTAATGAGCTTTAACAAAAGCTGACAGGTTTATTCAGAAAGTTCCCCAAGGATTAAAACCAACAGAAGTCCCCAGACACTGGGACACTTGGAGGCAGAATTTCACCCCAGACAATCGCAGGGCTTTCTCTTTAACCCCAGTGTATTGATCGGAAGTAAAAGGGACAGTCAGTTGCCCTGGGTCCACCCACCAAGCCAAGGACAAAGGGTAGAGTTTGCAGGAGTCACTCGCAGGACACTGAGCCAGAGGGTTCTGGCTACAACGCGGAGCTGGAGTACGGAGCACGCTTACAGGCTGCTCCATCATCCTGGGAAGAACTCGGGATTAAGAGCACACAGAAAAATACCAGAGGACACAACCATGTGGCTAAGATCACAAAACTCTGAGAGAGACATCTTTAAAATGCAGTCTGAGAAAATAAACCCTGGGGCCATGTTTTCAAATCTCCTACGTACACCAAGCAAGGGAAATTGAGGTGCCCAGGCCTTGGGGGCCCTCTGATGATACATCCACTGCTTCCTCTTTCCCTTTGCTCCCTGGTTTATAACGTGAGTGGCTTTGCTCCACCACACGCTCCTCCCACCATGATGTGCAAGTCTTTAAGATAGAGCACTAAACTGGGAAACTAATTAATCTGACTGTATAGCCACATTTCCATGGGCCCAAAGCAATGGGGCCAATCAACCACACCCTAGCGTCTCCCAAACCATGAGTCCAAATAACCTTTCCTGTTTATGAGTTTTCTCAGGTGTTTCATTACAGTGATGAAAGCTGACTGACACATTTGGATAAATAAACACCACTGAAAACACACCACACCAAGACCTGGCCTTGCCTCCATAGTGCAGGAAGGAGGGATGGGATGCTCTAGGGTGGTCAAGCTGTCCCCCACCTGTGGACTCAGCATAATGTCCTCCATGCTAAGGTGCCTCAGAGGAGGGGTCTGCTCTCCGCTTGCCCCCAGCAGTGAAAGAAAGGATACTGATGGCTCCAAGTCCCACATGTAAGCAAGAGAAAAGGGGAGGGGATAATAACTGTCCCCTGGAAACATAGTCAAATTAGAGGTGACACATGGGCCACAGGGAAGGCTCCAGGCCTTGGCAGATGCGGTGGCACCAAGATGACAAGTTGCGAGACTGAACGATGTTGACAGTGGCAAGCGTCCTCTCTGCACGACCTACGCGCGTGGCCCTCCCTCGCTCCCTGCAGCCACCGCCTCTGACAGCCTCATCCTCACACTTCCACAGGCTTGAGTTAAAACTGTCCACCTCGACAGAACGCAAGAGAGCAGTTTGAATTCCCACCTGGGTGTCCAGTGACATCCGATGACAGGACTAGGGGATGCCTTTCCTTCTTGTGTTTCATCGCCCTGGATCCTCAGCGTACCCTGTGCTTTCTACCACTGATAGTTGAAGGAATAGACAAATCCAGCAGCTGGATAGTTAACCCGGGAAGACCTCCTCTTAGTCTCCTTCCTTCTCTACCTCCTCCTGCCCGCCCTTCCCTCTTTCCTCCACTCCTTTCTGAGAAAGTTCTTGTTATGACCTTCTGACTAGCACACGCTGATTTATCCACAGCCTTTCTCAACCATGACCTCTGTGTCAAAGAGTCAGACCCTTGGAGGACAGAGCCCTTTGCTGCTGGACCACGAGGGGTCCTGAGTGCTGGGTAAGGAGGCCTGGCCCAAGGCTCTCCCAGGTGTGTGCACAAGCCAGGATTTCTCAGGAAGGTCGAGAATTGGACAGCAGATACCCCAACACTCTGGAAAGCCGGGTCATGGTTTGGATCTGAGGTCTCCGCCAAAAGCTCCTGTTTGTACAGGAGGTGAAATGATGAGAGTATGAGGCCCACGGCCCGATTGGTGAGTTGATCCATTTGTGCTTCCTGACTGCTGTGAAGCTGAGCAGCTCTCCTCCCCATGCCCTTCTGCCATGATGCGCTGCCCCACTCCCACCCAGAGCAGTGGCGTGGGCCGACCATGGACCGTGGACCTCTGAAACCAAAATAAACATTTCCTCCTCTAAGTCGTTCTTATCAGGTGTTTGAGCACAACAATATAAAAACCAGAGTACAGCTTAGGACTCCAAGAAGAAAGAGGAAGAAGCTCTGTGCACATTTAGGCAGTTCTGATTGGCTCAACACATGTCAGAGAAATATAGATCCCGGAGCCCTGTGTTCCAGTCCTGAATTCGTCACTTCCAAGTGTGGACCTAAAGCCCGTGACTGAAGTATGGGGAAGAGAGCAGTTACACTGTGGGGTGGAGGGGGCTTCCTGTGCAGACTCAGCACATCACTGGACTCGGCAAACACTGTTTCCCATCCCAGTCATTTACACTCAGAGAGACGTGCCGCTGAGTCATCCAGGCCTGTCTCCCTCTCCAAAACCCCACAGCCACACAGCAAGCTCCACCGTCCACTCTGCCTGCAACCTGGCTCATCCCTTCTCTCCACCTTCCCTTCCTTTCTTCATTCATATCTTCATTTGTCAGCGTCTATCAAACGCCAGTTCCATCCCAAGTCTCACTAAGGGAGGACAAGGGAGAGATCAGGAGCAAACACTTGTTTTGCTCTTCTGGAGGAATCCGGGTCTTCTGAGAGAGAGACAAGTGACTGAATCCTGTGGGGGAGGGGGGTTCCTGGGACTCGCTCTCCCCTGTTATCACATGAGGTTTTTGCTACTTTTCCACCATTACCTAACAGAGTTCTATAGTTGTGGCAGCCCGTAATCTGCTCTCACATTTCAGAAAAGCATAGCGAACCAGAGATTAAAGGTCCAACAAAGGGGACATCACAAGCTCATCTTGCTTTGTTTGGGGTCAGTGACCTGCACCAGGGGCAGGACAATAGGGCAGCCGCAGGGGCAGAGCATTCTCTCCACAGAGAGCAGGGCAGAGCTTGGTGTTTGCTACAGAGTTCATCTGGGGCTTATGCATTTGCAACTATTTTGAACAGCGGGTTTTAGACTCTGCACCCTTTCCCAGCTGGACCCACTGATTCAGCCATGCAACTTCGGCCAGACACAAGCTCTGTTAGGTAATGTGCAAAGCTGAGACCTAGATTTTAGGTGGTGCACAGCCTGCATAACTGGCCACCCCCGCACCCCATCCCAATTCTTGGTTGATAGGAACACTCCAAAGCCTAGGAAACAAACTGCTGAGCCCTGATGCCCCTCCATGAACACAGCCGATGTCAGGCATCAGTTTTAATGGGCTTGGTTTTTCTTCAATCAGCTAATCTCTCTACGACTTAGATTTCTCACCTGTAAAAGAGCTAAATATACTCAGTGGGCCTGAGGGGAATCACCAAGATGGTGCTGGGGTTCAGTGCATTGGGCACAAAGCACACCTAAAAGTCTCAGTGGGGCTGGCGAGAATGGAGAGAAAGGACCCTCTCTGAGGACAGAAACCTGCTTTTGAAGCCTTGATCCATTGGTCTGAGCTCTGCAGCCCATGCCTTTGGTTTTCTCATCTGTGAAATAGCTGTGTTACTCTCCTCAAAGGATTTTTGTAACAATTCAGAGCAGGCTTGATGGAGACAGGATACAGTGTTGAATCCTACTTCCCTCCCCAACAGCAGAAGTTAGAAGGTGGAGCAGGTGTTTGGGTCTTGATCAAAGCTCATGTCCGGTTCACCAACATTTATTGAGGCTCTGCTGTTTTTCAATTTTTTCATAGGCTTCATGGATCCAGAGATAAAGGAGAAAAGGTTCTTTTGGAACCTGTACTTCCCAAATCACCTGGTAAATGAGCAATTTTCTTCTCTTTTTCCAGTTCATTATATTTCCAATTAATAAAAATTGCTCAAAAAGAATAGGTCCAAAACAATGAAACACGAGATACAAGTCCCGCTCCTTGCAGACTCCACACATATAAGAAGATGGCTCCAAATGCCATAAAAGGTCTCTAAACACTTGCTCTCAGTTTCTGTGCTTTTCTGACCATGGGCAATAACCAGCAGTTTGCAGACAGGCACTGCCCAGAGAACCACACCTGCAGTCACTGTCACCAAAAGTTGGCAAGCTGACTGCACTGGCCGTCTGACCTCCATTTGAATTTGAATGCTCACCTCCCTTCTTGTCACTCCCCCAGGCACGAGATCCCATGGCAGAGGCTGTATATGCCAGGCCCGCCTAGAACAAATTCTCCTTA
Source organism: Spermophilus citellus (assembly GCF_964194105.1). Taxonomy (NCBI): domain Eukaryota; kingdom Metazoa; phylum Chordata; class Mammalia; order Rodentia; family Sciuridae; genus Spermophilus; species Spermophilus citellus. The sequence goes on from NC_138200.1 coordinate 62,581,636, forward strand.
AGTTACTTCCAGCAAATACAATGAAAGTCCGAGCAAAATGTGGGCATTCGAGGAAACAACTCACCCTGAGCCTTGACCCTGCACACTGCAGAGCTCTCTCTGGACAGTTGATATGGACTGAATCCCTCAAGGTGATCATATGCCCACCCTGCTTCCCCGTACCCTCAGGCCCAGGTGTGCATCCCAGCAGAGGACTGCTATGCTATTTCCAAAGTTCAGGTTCATCGTAGAGGTGGAGCCACAAGTCAGCAGAGCTCAGGACAAAGGCTGTCGCCTGAAATCCAGCCTCTCCACCCGAGTCGGGAGTGCTTCTTTACAAAGAAATAATTGTGCTCTTCTAACTAGGGTGATAACAACCATCTACCTCTTTCTGAAAGAAAGCCGGTCACTGCTTTAATAAACTCTTTGGCTACAAAGATGAAACAGGCAGACAACAACAACAAAGAAGATATTATTAACATAATTTCATGTAATTGGATAGAGGGGTGATATTTATTTTAATATTACAGAGGAAATATCCCACAATGCAGACCCTGGATTAATTCTTTATATCTTTGGACTGCACTTATCAAATAAAATTGTACTTACGGAAAAAGCAAACACATAAATCTTGCCTCATTGTCAGCTGGCAACTCCCAGCAAGGGCTAATTGTATTATATATCTTCTGCAGCCCTGCTTCATGTTTGCCAGGTCCAAATGCATGATTATTTATTACATGAGCAAATGCAATTTTCTTCTTGGAATCTGAGTTTGGAATTCTATAAAGTCCTAAAATGTGCCTCTCTCTCTCTCATGCAGGAGGAAAAAGGAAGACCTCCACCCCCTAGAATCAGTTGCAGAATTCTCCTAGGAAGATAAACATCCGTTTACCTTGAGAGACATCAAACTGGACCTAGAAGGAGTAGCCTTGGAAGGGTCCTAGGATAGAGGCCCTTGGAGGAAGAGCTCTTCTGACTTTCCTCATTGAAATGCCTCAGTCTTCCAGAAGAACACTTGGCTGTGGATCTGCCAGAATATTTGACTTAACCCTGTTTGTTTTGGGGCAAGGTCACTGTGTACACAAGTTCCCCAATATTATGTACTGTTCCCCCTTATTTTGATTCTGCCTCTCTGCCTCTCCCCTCCACCCCATTTCTTCTGTCCTGCACATAATCCCAGGCTAACTCCCAAACTAAAGGCTGCCTGGCACCATCTTGTTCTTTCTTAGCCATTTGTCAACCTGCAGGCTAGAGCAAGCAGATCCTCTCCTGTTCTCAGTGAACATCCTCTGAGGACTGCTGGGTGTGTTCCATCGTTCTAGTGAAAGGGTAAAGTTTCTAAGCTGGAAAGCTTGAATTAAAATGTAAAAGATTAGGTACTATTAAGTTCCTCTGTTACACCCAGATTCCTGAGATAGTTAAGACAACGCCCTACTGGCCATTCAGCCTAGGGCCCTGTGCAGTTTGTCACAGGGCCCGAACCAATCAGTTTGAATGTGTACCCAGTTTAGAAGTGACCAATCACCCCTGCCCAGCCTGTTCCCGCCAATGAATGGACTAATCATGTATCAGAGTTGTTGTTCAATTTTCCCGCGCCTCATGATGATTTGTTCTGATGTATGCAAAGCCCCCCACCCTCTCCAAAAAGTGTACTTAAGCTCTGCTTGACCTCTGCTCTGGGCTCTGGGCTGCTCTCCCTTCTTGAGTGAGCATGGAGCCCCAGCGCGCTGGACCGGATCCCCAATAAATCCCCCTTGCCATTGCATGGAGCTGGTCTCGTGTGGTCTCTTTCTCCGACGCTTCGCCGGACCCTTACACTAGAACACGGTTAAGCCTAACCGCATTAGTGGAATGGATTTCTGTATGCTGTATCTCACCCCTTTTCCCTGCACTGAGATACAAATACCAGCTAGGATAATTTGGGGTTTCTTTGTTACAATTTCTTTTATACTCCTTCCTTTAGACAATTCACAGGGAGGTGGGAGGCAAGTTGAACAGAATCTGAACAACACTAGTTTCCTGGTTAAAGGACATATGACAAAGAGATAATTAACGTAGAGCTACAGTTCTAATCTGCATTAACTAAACACAAATTGGACAGCTCTTGTGCCCTGCAGACTAGGCTGGGGAGTTCCACACCTTTTAGCCCATAGACAGACACCCCAGAACCCTGGGATGCACAAACTTGACTCCAGCCTTTCTTGAGGATGGTGACAGTGAGACTCCAAAGTAAAGGGAGATATAGGAATCCTCAGCAAACCCCGACTGGTATCACCCTCAAGGATCCCAAGGCTACAGAACTCTGAGAGCTTCCAAGATCAGCTATTACTAACTTCCACAGAACAGAAGAGTTCCTTGGACTTTGTTCCCTTCCATTCATAAAAACAATATTATCAGTGAATGAGCCTCACCACCCAACGCAATTGTAAATTCCTTGGCACGTTAAGCTAAATAATTGTTGACCACAACTTTCCCCTTTGAACTCTGGGGAATTTTAAGTATCTTCCCAGGCCTAGAGAGGGATATCCATGTTCCGGACCCTTTGAGATGAGGAGGATAGAAAGTCCCATTTATTAACCAGCTACATTTGTTAGGCTAAAGATGTGCAAAGAAGAATGTTCAGAATCTTATCTTGAAATCAGGACCAGCTCTATTATTTGTGCAATCCAGTGCACAGTCAAAATGTGGGACCTCATGGTCAAAGATTATTAATACTTTCCCTGCGAGCACGGGGCCCCAGGCAACTGGTTGAGTCATGCACCCACAGAACTGGCCCTGCTGAGAGGCATCCATTGATCATTGTCATGGATTTCTGAGGACACATAAGAAAATATATGTTCTTTATGATCAGCTGGCTTTTCGGGGTCCTACATTGTTTTGGTTTGGATGTGAGGTTTCCCCTAGAAGCTCATGTGTGAGATAATGCAAGAAGGTTTAGAGAAGAAATAATTAGGTTATGAAAGCCTGAACCCAATTGGTGAATTAATCCCCTAAGAGAGTTAACTGAATGGTAACTGAAGGCAGGTAGGGTGTGGCTGGAGAAGGTAGGCTTTGGGGGGTGTGCCTTTGGGATATATATCTGGTATTTGGCCAGTGGAGTCTCTCTTACTTCCTGATCATCATGTGAACTGTTTCCCTCCACCACACTGTCCTACCACGGTGTTTTGTCTCACTTCAAGGACCGAGGAATGGAGCCAGGTGTGTGTGAACTAAGACATCAAAAACCAAGAGCCCCCAAATAAACTTCTCCTCCCCTAAAATTGTTCTTGTCAGGTCTTTTAGTCACAGTACAGTTAAAAAAAAAAAAACTGGCTAAAACATGCATGTCTGGAAAGGCACCAGGATGGCCTTTGCAGCAAACAAAACTGGTCTCTCCAGATTCTAGATCATGGCCCTGGGGTTCTTTTTTCTTTCTGAGGTTAAAAGCAAGAAAAGAGTGGCGAGTGAAAGACCTCCAGTCCACAAAAGAAAGAGAGGATGTGTGGGTGGGAATCTTCAGGAACTAGGCAGCCTCCCACAGGGGCAGGGAGCAGGCAGGGCTGGGCAGACAGACTGACCAGTGCACCATCCATGGAGACGCAAGGCAGAGGAGTATAGAAAGAGACCCATAATTCTACAAGAGGACAGGTCAGGATATTAAAAATTCTTCGGACATTCACAAGTCACACCTAAGTTCCACCTGCAACCTGGATACAACACAGTTTGACCAGCACAGAGCCGCAGCAGTAGGGATTAAACCCTTAAGGAAAAAAAATAAGTATGAGAGAAAGTCTAAGACCAAGACCCTGAGATCCACTCTTGCTTTGTGCATTTGGGAAAGACAACCATTCTTCCACTTTATTCGCAAATCCATGCCAAGGCTGAAGAGGCAGCAAGGCTGGCAGCCCACTTGTGTTCTGACTGCGTCTGTTTTTCCCATCTATATTTTACATAACTTTATGGCAAACTTTATGTAATAATAAACTGTCGTTATAAAGAGCAGAGTAATTGTCTCTGGGACTTTAACACCCAAACAAACAGAGCCAAAATGTACAGTTGTAAATACATCAAAGATTTCAAAAATAGCACGTAAGATGATAAAAAAAAGAAATATTAGAATATTAGGAAATAAGGATGAGGCATCAAAGCAAGGCAGTCCATAACTGAGCCCAAGCCCTCCTTTTTCTTTCGGGGCCAGATGGTAAAGATAGTGTTTTTCCAGAGGGTTTTCTCAACGGTCCCCTGAAGTTGGACTCCGGACTCAGATGTGCTGATATCTCATTGTCTCTTCTCCCAAGAGGGACATTGAGCTTAGGTACCATCCACTCGGTTTCAGGCAGACGCTGAATATGATCGCCTTTGCATTTGTTGAGGAATAACAGCTCACCCTTGGATATTTCAAGGGGCCACGGGTGGAAGTGGTATTGCAGAAGCTTTCTTTTTTTCCCCCCCAAAAATGTATACTTTGACATTTAACCAAATTAACAAACATTAATGGCACATAAAACCCACTTTGCTGAATTGCAATGAGCCATTTAACCCTGTGGACCAATCCACGGAGGGTTTCTAGGAGGAAGCAGAGTTGGCAGTACTCAAACATTAAGACACTCAGCTGCCTTCACTCAAGCTCCTTCGAGGTCAGAGAAAGCTATGTTGCAGAAAAAGAACGTGAGGCCAAATTAGCAATTTGGCAGCATTCTTCAAAAAGAAAAATGTAACCTCAGGACTTTCCCAGTACGCTCGATTCAGTCTCCCAGGACGTGTGGATGGATTGCAGTCCTATTTGTACCCAGGGCAAGGGAACTTGCTCCCCGCAGTTTCCCCAGGCCTTGCATGCATAGAAGAATTAAAGAACTTTCCCCCCCCCCCATCTCCAATTTTTTTTGGGGGTGGGATGGGGCACGTCTTTCTCTGGCTAATTGCTGATTTTCTCTTAGCCCAAGGCTATGACACTTCCTGTCATGTCACTCTCCTCACCAGCAGTTCCTCATCACAAAAATCATCTCTCCCTACTGTCTTCTCCCAGATGTGAGGGAATCCTTCCCCTCCCCACCAAGTATGTGATTCTTGGAAACACTTGACCGACAACTGCAGCTTTATATTTTTAATCTTCCAGTGGGACAAGCTATCTGTCCCAAGATGGAGGGCATAGACTGTATCTGTTTTTGCCATCATTCTCATTTTAGAGATGGATTCCTCAAATGCTCAATAAAAGTTTTGGTGAACGAATAATGAGTGGCGAAGTGGGATGAAATCATTTCTTTTTTCCAAAAATGTCTTCCAAGACACAGTGGGTTCCAAAGAAGTCACATATGGCCACCAGAGTCAGCTGGAACACATGTTGCCAACGCATTATATGCTTGTGCGGGTATTTTGCAGTATTTCCCTTTGAGTTGTGCACACCTCCACAGCACAATACAGACCCACAGAATCCGCAGTGTAAGAAACTCCCTTTCAGCAGAGCAGGTACTGGCATTCATCTGTCTCAGGAAGGGTTTCCTCAGAGATAATGCAGCAAGAGATGAACAGTCCATCTTGTGAAATACGGAAATCACTGGGGAGAGTTGCCTTGCCCTTATTCCTTCACTCCATTAGAGAGTCTCCAACCCTGGACACGGGGAGTTGGGAAGAGTGAGTGGAAGATCCCTCTCCTCTACCTGCAGGTTAGAGAACAGACGCATACCTGGCATCTTCAGGGAGTGTGGGCAAAGGGGTGAAATTCAATAGCAGAAATGTAGTATGTCATAAAATACAGAAAAAGTAGAATTAAAGACAAATGCACTAAGTTAGGGTGTAGGCAATTGTCTCATTTTGTATAGACAAAGCAATGCCCTAAAAGTAGTATATATAATAGCCATGTAGCTCTAGGAGAAAAGAAATGAATGCAAAATATATAAAATGAAAATTGTTAGAAGTGGAGACAAGAAAACTGGGAGATAAAACTTCACCCCCAATGATATTGGCCCAAACCCTAAAAACCTCCTAGGAACAAATCAAGGAGAATAACCAATTTATCTAATTAAGGACTTACCAAACAACTAACAAAATAAGCAACACAGACTAGGCTCTGGAACACCCAGGGAAGTGAAAATGTAACTGAGATACACAACACTTTAATTTACATGTGATTGATTTAAAAGGGACATCATATTTCAACTTTCCCCAGCATATCTTTAAAAAAAAAAAAAAAGGTCATCTAAATAAAATTCCAAAATGCAAGTCTGCCAAGCACCAAGATTTAATCAGGAAGTAATGAGATTACAAACAGAGAGCAAGGGAAAAATAAAAATCACAGTCATTTTGAGTAAGCACACCTTTAAATACCTCATGGGTCAGAGAAAAACCAAAGTTAAATTTTGCACTTCTAAGTAAATAGGGATTATGCAACATAAAAAAATGAAACATGTGACAAATCCATACCCGATGTGTTGGATGTTATAATCAGAATCAAATTTATAGCTTTAAATATTTTACACATTTGTACATAAGTGAGTAAAGCAGTTTGAATATTGGAATTATGAAAACTTTTAAACTTTAAATGTTTTATACATTCATACACACACATACAAATATATATTATATGTGTTTATGTGTATGTTATCCTTTTTCACTTAAGTTGAAAAATAAGGCCTATAAAAATCACAGTGAAGGCATGGTTAAAGGAAAATTATGGTAATATAGTAAATTAAGAAACAGAAAAATCACATAACTAGTCAATACACTTAAGAGTTGATACTTCTGTGTGGTGGGGCAGAAAATAAAATGGGCTCTGGATAATTAAGTAATTACCCTCCAAAAAATGTGGAGGAAGGAAAGAAACACAAAACACCATGTATGTATAAGAAACAGGGTAGAGTTTGAGGAACAGAATGGTTTATGAAATTCTAGTAATTAATTTGGGAAATCACAGTGAAATGTTAAAACAATTTCTAGGAGGCTATTAAAATTGACCCATCTGCCTAGATCAATAACTATTTATTTGAATAAGATTGAAAAAAAAGTTTCATAGGATTACTTATATCAAATGGCCCCAGATCCAAAGGATTAATAAGCAAGTACTTTCAAGGATTAACTAATTTTTACAAAATATATATCCTCACCCACAACATAAAAAAGGGATGGACAAGTCTCCAATTTGTTTTAAGAAATTAACCTGACCACAACCAAGTAGTAATACCATAAAGCACAAACTACAACTTGCTCTCATTTAGGAATAGAGATGTAAAAATCCTAAATAATGTAGTATCAAACTGAATCCAGCAATGTGCTTAAATAATGCTCCACACGAAGGAAAGCTCAATACCATCATGAAAGTGCCATTTAACAACGGGGAAGCGTGAATAGATGGACCCTGTTCAATCTGTCAAAGAAGAAAAATACTTTCCATCTCAAAGAAGCCAAAAAGATACTTAATAATACTCAGCCACAAATGCCAATAGCATTTTATCTAAATACTTTATTAATACCATAAATAATATCCATCTGCATTGGGTGGAATAGCTTCCACCAAAATTTGAAACCAGAAAACCTCTCCTAGGACCCCAGAATACAATCGTATTTGGAAGTTGGGTCTTTACAGGTATAATTATGGGGAAAGCAGAGGTGAGATCATGCTGAATTTGGATGGGCCCTAAAGGCAGTGAGTGCATCCTTATAAGAGACAGAGATGGACACAGAGATGCAGAGGACGATCACAGAGATGTGACCACAAGGCAGTGACCGAAATGATACTTCTATAAGAAGTCTGGGAGAGGCCTGTGACAGATTCTCCCTCAGAGCACCAAGAGGGAATAGCCTTCGAGACGTCTGGATTCTGACCCTATGGCTCCAGAACTGTGAGACTATACATTTGTGTTGTTTTAAGCCACCTTGGTTTGTGGTACGGCTCATCTAGAAAACACCGTCTTAAATCCCAAGCCAGGGTCACGCTTCTCTGTGAAACACCAAAAGCACACCGTTAAGCTCAGCAGCAGGACAACGATTCCCCAAGGATGGCAGTAACGGTGTGGATACATACTATGGATAAATCCTGGCTGGTGGCCAGGAGCTCCTTTGGTTCCATGAAGCAGCTTGTGCCGTGCCTGGTGCTCTGCATAGGAGAGGGAGGGCATTTAACAGGAAGTCCCTGGCAGCACTACTGCTTTGTGACTGTGGCTGCCTTTCCTGGCCACTCCTTCTGCATGTGAGCAGACTGAGGCAGATGGACACTGGGGCCTTCTCATGGTGCACTTGGCCAGCTGCTGAGAGAGGAGCTAGAATTCAACTCAAGTCTGCCCCACTTGGGTGCCATGGTCTTCCCTCTACCCACAGCTCCCTCCCTCCCTCCCTGATTCAGGCTCTTTCCAAATTCCCCATCAATCACTGTTCACTTCACACCCCCTTCAGGAGATGACCAGCTTCTGTCTCTATACCCATAGCACTTATCACAGCAAATATGTTTTATTCAGCAATGAAGGAACAGCAGGCTTTTGGAAGGAAGGAACCAAGGAAGGAAGAGAGGGAGGAAAGACAGGAGTAAGGGACACAGGAAGGGTGGGCAGAGCAAATCAGTGCGCAAGGCATGTAAACCCACATTCCCAATAGAGAGCAGCTCACTCTTGGACCAGGCTGAAAGCTTTTTCTTTGTGTTGGGTCAGCACGTTCTGTGCTAGGCTGAATGATGATCCCAGTGATGTCCACATCCTGATCCCTGGAGCCTGTGGATGTGCCTACTTACACAGCAAAAGGGACTTTGCTGATGTGTTCAAGAGCCTTGAGGTCAGGAGAGCACCGGATTATCTGGGTGGGCCCAGTGAAACCACAGAAGTCCTTGTAAGAGGGAGGTGGAGGGAGATATAAACACATAGAAGAGGAGAAGGCACTGTTACCATGGAGGAGAGATTACAGTGATATGGCCACAAGCCAAGGGATGCTGGGCACCACAGGGAGGAACAGGAAGAGGCAAAGAACAGCTATTCCCTAGAGCTTCCAGAGGGAGCTGGCCCTGCCGACACCTCCATTTCAGTCCAGTGACACATACTTCAAATATCTGACCTTCAGATCTGAAGACAGTGTATTAAGCCATTAAGTTTGTGGTCCTCTGTTACAGCAGCAATAAGAAACTAATACTTGCCCTAACTAATCAAGAAAAGTTCTAAATCCTAGTTGCAGATTGACTCAGAGCCTCTCAGAATTCTGAGCCACTGGGATTACAGGCATACAACTCTATATACACAAGTTGCTATGATAAATTCCATTTTCCAATTAGTAAATTGAGGCTGAAAAACCAAATTACAAGTTGAGTATTCCCAATGTAAAAGGATCAAAATGCTTCTAGATTTTGGAAATTTCAAAATTTCGGAGTGCTGACATGTATGTAACCATATATCTTGGAACTGAGACTGAGTCTCAACCATAAATTTAGCTTTGATTTATGTATGCCTTATACATAGAGCCTGGAGGTAATTGTACACAATATTTTTAGTGCACCTGCATTGTAACTGTGACCTGTCACATGAAGTCAGTTGTGGAATTTTCCACGTGTGGCCATATTGATGCTCAACAAGCTCCAAGTTTCAGATTTTTGGATTGGGATGCTCCACCCCACCTGCCTGAGATCACCTATCTGGTAACAGGTAACAAACAGGGGCAGGGTTCAGAGACCAGCCTCCTAATCACTAGGCCAGACTCATCCAAAAACTAATGGCTTCGTGAACTGGTCCCAGAGCTGATCTTACCTGTTCATGCTCTTCCTGAAAGCACAGCTATCTCCTGAAGCAAAAAAAAAAAAAAAAAAAAAAAAAAAAAATCAGGCAGATACCAGTTTGAACTCTTGAATCCTGGAACTCCTACTTCTTGTGTAAACCTGGACAGGGTACATAGCTCTCCGGAGTTGTCTTTCTCCACTCTTGTGATGGAGATAACACAACTTCTGCCACGGGATTAGCATGGAGATCAAATGATCGTGGATCATTAGCTCAATATCTGGCACACAGTAGGTGCTCAATAAATATTGGTTTCTTTCTTTTCTGGAAATATTGACATATCATGGGAAAACCTCAGAGATGAGAATTAGATTTGGTCAATTAAGCTATTCATATTCTCCCCACTGTGGTAAAATTATAGATTTAAAAATCTCTTGGTCGATCGATTCCTCTAAATCCACTGAATTACACAGAAGCCACTCACCGAGCAAACAGGGAGGAGAATGTGGTGGGTGGGAGTTTTTTTAATTGGCCCATGAGGAAGAGCCATGGAGAGGTGGGCATGGTTTCACCGCCTCTTTCTCTCATTTATAAAGAGAGCTGTGGCCAAATGGAATAAACCCATAGGCACTGAGGGGGTAACTGAGCTTTACATACCAAGAGTGGTGGATCCCACAGGTTGCTCAATGCATAGACAGTTTTTAATTTAATATTTTCCCAGAGGCCTTTAAAAGTATTGGGTGCATTTTGCAAAGTCCAATAAATATTTGTCATTTTATAGAGGGCCATCATTTTTTGTTTGTTTGTGGGGTTTCCTTCCCTCTCAGACACAAATCAAGTGAAATATTTAAGGTCTGAGCCAAGCGCCCAGGAGCTTATTAAAAATGAGTCCAAATGAATTTGCTGGCAAATGCTGGGCGCATGGAGATGAGGCGACATTCAAGAATCCCCAGGGGGCTGGAGTAGGAGGCAGCACTTGATACCCCTTGGGTGAGCCAGGGCTAGAAACCTGAGCACCTAAGAATCAGCCCGAGAGCAGCCAAGGCCAGAGGGGCCTGGGAGAGGGACCCAGGGGCCAAAGGCCAGGGAGTGTAGAAGAGGGAGCATGTGCAAACCTGGAGCTGGGACTCCAATACGCACCACCTGTGACAGCTACACAGCAGTCAGAGAGCGCCAGGCCAGGAGTCCCAGTGAAGACTGACTGCGAGGCAAGCTCCCTCCCTGGTTCTACAGCCAGTTATAGAATATTTATTTGTGCTTGTGATGTTCCCAAAATTAATTCCTACCAACCTTACTTTTTAACAACACAAAAACAATTCTGTAACTTATTCAGCCTACATGTGTTTATATGTGTGTGTGTGTATAATGTAATCTATCTATCTATACATGTAAATATATACATATCTATCTTATATATGCATATAGAAAGAGAATAAGAGAGAGCGCAAGTGAGCCGATATCCATCTTTCTAGAGCACTATGTGACTAAACTATTATGGGTTCTGGAGAAAATGGTGAGAAAAATTGGCACCGTCACCCCTGGTTGAACCTGTGTTTCATTGGTGTTCTGCCCCCTGGTTCTCACTGCCTTCATTCAGAACACAAGTGCTCGTCTCACACACCATCCCAACGCCCCTGGTTTTACTCGGCCCTCTTCTCCCCACAATGCCATCCAGCCCCAGGAATGTGTCACTGTCCCACTTACCATCAAGTCCCACATGATGCCCTGTTGCCTACAGAGCAAGGCCTCAGCTCTCTGTGGGATGAGGAGGCCGCAGTGTTCACTTGACCCCAGCCTCACCTCTCAGCTCTGCCTGTACTTGAACTTCACATCTGAGCAACTCTGAGTGATGCCCACTGCCCACATGGCGCCATCTTGGAGAGCGCCCTCCTGCCTTGGTGCTTCCTCATGTGAGATTAAGCCAGATTGTTTTGTCAAACTGTATTTCTGCCTGTTCCACAGGCCTCTGTCTGGTGGGTCCTACCTGTTGGATTCTCTGTTAGAATGAACTTTAATAGACCATCCCCTGTAGGAAATGTTTAAAATGCAATCTGCCTGTCACAAAATGTATTTTTCATTTGGGTGAATATTTACTGAGACTTGAATTATGGCAGATTCTGTGCTCCACTTGGAGACCACAGAGTCATTGTCCCCCACCAGCCCGAGGTGAACCAGACTTCCATGCGGGCTCTCGGGATGCTGGATGAGGCAGGCCATGGGGCTCCTCTCTGTCAGCTCACCTGGGAAGGTGAGGATGGTCATCATCCTCCCCAGGACTAGGCCCCTCCATCCCTCTCCTCTCTGCCTTTGATCTCTTCCTACCTAGCAGTGAGTCCACAGTCTCTGTATGAGGGTCCCGTCCAGTCTAGGTAAAGATTAACCCCTTTTTCCCCTTAAGAACTATGGAATTTATCTTTAATAATATTTAAGTGGCCTGCTTCCTGATTCACCTTAATCTCCCTCAGTTCTCTGAAGCTGGATCTTCTGCTGCACCCTTACCCCAACAGGCTCATCCTGGCCTCAGTGCAGAAATAAACCACCCCACCCCAGTATTGGAGAGAAGGTGGCCTATGGTTCAGAAGGTACCTATGGTTCAGGCTTGTCTGTGTCCGTTCTCTTTGCTTCTGGAACCCAGGTACTTCCTTCCTTAGGGACCTGCTCTATGGGGTTTGGGGAAGTGGGATGGAGTTACAACTCCCCATAAAAGAAAGGGTTGAGCAGGTGATTCAGCCTGATCGATAATCAATAATACTCTTTTCTGGTAGCTGGACAATGGGCTCTGAGGTCTGGAAATGGAGCCCAGATCCATGGGGGGCCCTGGCCTGGCATTAAGCTAAAGTAAGATGGGTAAAGCATAGAGCAGAATAAGTGCACATTGGTGGTTTCTCTCCCACCACTTTACCCATTCTCTCTGTGATGGAGTCAGATCTCCTAATGTCAGTTCACCCCCGATCATTCTCCAAGCCCAACTGTGTAGACTCACCACCGGTTTTCCTAACATTTGATAGATCAGTATCCTCTGGTCTGCTTGGCTGAACTTTCTCAGGCATTTGGGGGGCCATTCAACCCCTTGCTTAACCAAACTCCTAGCAGCTTCCTCATCCTCCTCCTCAATCCCCAGGATGTGCCAGGCAACAGCTGCTGCCACCTGCCACGAAAGCATTTGTGCCACTATGTGCTAAAGGCACAGCCCACCCGCACCTCTGCACCTCCAGCACCGTCTGTCCAGGGCCACCAGCAAAGGCAGAGGTAGAATGTGTCATTCACGCTGTGGTTAGTAAATTCCACCATCAGGGCCTCTGCACCACCCCAGGAACAAAGGGCCAGTCCCTGCCTATAGGGGGAGAGAGTCCAAAAGGCATGGTGACAACACCATTATGTGTGGAAAAATATAAACTGCTGAACTTAGTCACGAAAGATCCAAATATCTCTTGTTGAATCTGAGGCGAGTGTATGCACAGTGAGAACAAAGTTATCAAAAATGTGGTTTTCACTGCTTATATATGGGCTTATTGTCCAGCTCAGCGCTCTATGGGAAAATGGAAGGAAGAGATAATCATGTCCTCTCACTTCCATGGGAGCAAGGAGGCCAAAGAAGGTGGCCGAGGTTGAATAGCACGTCTGCCGTTGACCCTGAAAGAGCCGGGGCCAGAGGCCTCTGGACATGTCCAGTGTGTCCACGGCTTCTGTCTGTCTGCAAGAGCTAGAGACCAGCAAGGGTCTCTATGAGTGGCCTAGTCAGTGGCACCACGGCAATTCAGCTACCACATGATCTGCTTATCAAAAATCGTTCTTTCCTGAATGAAATCACATCCGTCCCATTAGGAGGGACACTGGCTTAGCATCATCTCTACCTTTGGGTCACGATTCTGCCTTGGCCCTGTCCTTGCTGTGTCATTGCAGGTCATTTCCTCAACCGCTCTGAGTGCTGATATCCTTGACTGTAAATCGGGAAGCGTGAGCAGGTAGGGTCCTCGTGAAGACAGCTGATGGTGGCGCAGGTGAAGACAGCGAGGACAGCCCTCCAGACTGCACTTCCCTTCACTCTGTTTGCACATGAGAGCTCACTGAAACTGTCCCTGGTCAGGTCAGCTGACCAAAGGCCACCTAGGCCCAAGAGTGGGCACCGGGAAGCCTTCCAGTATCAGGGCAGATCTTGAGAAAAATCAACTCCCCCAGCAATGGTGACAAATAGAAGCAAGTGACCCTGGGAAGGGCTGGTGGCTCTCTTGAGCTCCTCAGCAGGAAGAGTGCAGCCGCTGACCTCCCAAACCTGCAAATACTTCCCTGGGACTGCACATTTGACAGGAAATCCCTTGGGATGCGACTCCCAGAGGAGCTGGGCTTCTTCCTATTTTGGGTGATGCCAGAAATACCCCAGGTGCAGATGACTTCCAGCAGGATGTCCCCTCAGCTGGCCACCGGTGGCGTTAGGTATGGAGAATGGAGGATAGTGAGACCAAAGGGCAGAAACTGGGTGAACTTCTTTAAAGTTCAAACATTTAATTTTGTCCTGATTTTGTTCTGGGCTAAGGGGTCAACTCGTTTCTTATTTTATCCAAATCAGCTCAGCAACCTCTAGAGACAAGACAGGGTGCTGCTGTACTACTTCCAAAGCCTTTAGATAATCAATGTCTTCACTCTGCCCTGAGACACCCAAAATGTCACCGGAAGTTAGAATCTAAGGAGCTTAAAATAAGAGCATTATAACTCCCTTGTTCAACCACAAACACAGAGGGGGAGACTCGGAGGTACGCGATACACACGTCAGCCACTCTGATCCTTTTTCTTTGCTTTATGGAAAGATTGGGTTTGATGCAATTTTCCTTGGGACCCGGGATTTTCTGCAATACCTATTTTGACAGAAAAGTTCTGTCTCAAGAGCTTGCTTAGGATTGTGTGCATATCAAAGTCCTCCCGAACCTGCTTGGGGTTCTCATGGGTAGTCAGAGCAAGAGGTCTCTCTCTCTCTGGGAGCTTTCTCCCATCTCACGAAGCAATGGAAAAGGAGCAAGAAGTCTCCTGAACTCTCAGAGGCTGTTCCTCTGGGACAAGGGTCCAGCTGTAGCTTCTGAGGAAGTGACATTTGAGTGGACATTTACTAGGCAGAGGGGCACACATCCTAGTAAAGAGCAGCAGGTGTTGAAGGACCCAGGAGGAGACCCTGGCAGCTGGGAGTGGGTCCTCAGGGCTAACTGTGCACTGTGCTCAGTGTCCTTGTGCCCTAGAAGTTGACAAATGCTACAAATCAGGCCTTCCCTTAGGCATCTGGACCACTTCCTTATGCTCATGCCTCCAAAAGTCTGCGGGTCAGCTGAGAGAAGCTAAGCAGACATGGATTTTCTGGGAATCAACTTGGAGATGGCCATGAATCCCGTGATCCTCCGCCTCACCCATAGCTGAACCTGCAGCGCAGGGGACGGGGCAAGCATGGAGCTGATGGCTGGACACCTGTTTTCCTGATTGGTTCTCAGGGAAGCAGATTCCTACCTGCCTGAGGAGCAGCTCTTCAGCCCTAAGACCATGAGCACCTGCACACCTGGGTCCCACTTCCTTCGCAGCCTTGACAATGGTCCTCTGTCTCAAGTTTTGGTTGAAAGCATGCACATGGCTTCCCTTGTCCTGATGCCATCTGGAGACTCAGAGCCCTCACAGCGTCGCGGCTTTGTCTGCCTGCCCACTGGAGGAAGAGATCATTTATGTCTAGTCTTTTCTCCAGAAGCAATGATGTCTGTGGACGCACATTATTAACAGGGACTTACTTTTTAAAGTGAGAGCTCAGGAGTCAGTAACATTTAGATTCAAAATTCAAATCTCAACTTTGTCACTACTTTCCTGGCAGCAGATTTCCCTCTCCCTGCCGAGGTGTCCTTATCTGTCAGGATCTTGGTCACACCGACCTCCTAAAATAGTTTTAAAGGGTTCCCGAGACAATGCCACTGCAAGTCCTAGAACAGGCTTATGCTCCCCAGAAATAGGTGGCAAAGGTTTTGAAAAAATAAAATGGGGACCTAGAGATGACTCAGTCAAATGCTCTCATCATAGAGCCACCTGGCATTGGGAACAGCAGTGCTCCCAATTTGCTTTCTGGATGTTGCGGGTCACTTGTTATTTACAGTTCTTAAAGAGCCCTGCAAGCTGCATACGACCACTTTGTTTTCCTGACGAAGCACGTGGGGGTAAGGGTGGCCAGTGACCTGCTTAAGGCCACAGTTAATATGTGGCCCAAACAGAACCTTAACCTAGGTTTGCCTCTGTCTAAAATCTCAGCTATTTCTCCATACCATGGGCAGGAAAACCATAGAGCGCGACTCGTTTACCCGCGGTGAAGAGGTAAGTGGGAGCCAGCTGCCATCCCAGCCTGTGTGTCCTATGCTACAGTGGTTTCCACCAGCATCCCACCTGGACCTTAAAGGTGACATGAACCAGCTCCACTCCAGACACTTGTACGTCCAGTAAACAACATGTTACTTGGATAATGGGATTTGACATAGAGACAGGGGACAGTGTATGCTTTTTTTGGCTTATGCAAAGCTGTGAATCGTGACTCTGTTTCCCCCTCGGGCCCCATGCCTGTTTCCCGTGGCTGTCTGCTGGAACCGCGCCTCACTCTCTGTGTTTGGAGGAGAGGGACCCTAACATTTCCCGATGCCATTGTGAAAGTCAAGTCATCTGAAGGTACTGAGCGTAGTTTCACACGCACGCTGGACGGCCATCCACGTCTAGCTTCCTTCCTTCCCCTAAACACCACGGCTCGCCAAGCCGCATCCTAATCTCAGCCCGGGGAGGGCCTGATGTTCTGCAGGGTATGCCCTGAACTCTGAGTGACCCCAGCCCTTGTTTATGCCAGAAGAGATTCCTCTATCAGGGACTCTCCACCAGGGCTGGGGGGGTGACGCGGAATCAAAGTGCAATCTTGGAACATTTGGCAAACATTAACCACTCCATTAGTGATGATGTCACGTCCAGCTCAACCGTCCTCCGGTTAATCTCTTACACAGCACTGTGGGTCTGGGCGCCAGCTCGGGGGCTTCCAGAGGGAGTGTGGGGTGGGCACTACGATCCTGTGATGAGTCTGGGCTCATATCTGGGTCTGTATTTGCTTTCAAAAAGGTACACAGAGATCCCTGAGTATCCACAGGGGACTAGACCCAGGACTCCTCAAGGGTGCCCAAATCCAAGACACTCAAGTCCCTTATGCAAAATGGCATAGAATCAGCATATAAACTGCACACCTCCTCCCCAGATTTTAAATTCATTTCTAAATTACTGATAATGCTACACAAATAGCTGTTATCCTGCATTGCTTATAGAATGACATGTTCAGGACAGACAGACTTTTTTCCCAAATATTCTTGATCTGTGCCTGATTGAATCTGTGAGTGTGGAGCCCACAGATACAGAGGGCTGTCTAAGGAGATTGAGAACCAGGTTCCAGCCCAGCTCTGCTGGTAACTAGATGTGTGACCTTGACAGAAGGTCATTTTGTGCAGAAGCAGGAGGCACATGGTCAGAGAGAACAGGGTCTGGATTCCAGCAGGGCTCTTCCCAGCTCGAGGCCTTGGTCTCGCGGGCGGCTTCCCAAGCCATTACAGCCCTGACTGCTCCTGTGCGTTCCGCAGCAGGCTGTGCTTATTCCAACGTCTATGATGGTATTTTGGTTACTTAGTCTGTCATGCAAGATCGTTTGACCAATCCCCTGTACTAACTTTCAACTGCTACTGTAAAAAAAAAAAAAAAAAAAGTGACTTCAAACCTAGTGGCTAAATCCAGCACAAGATCAGCAGCTCAGAACTGAGTGTCTTTCAGCTCCTGAGGTCAGAAGTCCAAAGTGGATCTTACTGGGCTGAACTTCCCAGTCTACAGGACTGGACTCCTCTGGGAGAATGCATTTCCTGGTCTTTCCCAGCTTCTAGAGGTCGATTTCCTCCATTCCTTGGCTCAGGCCTCTCGTTCTATCTTCAATGCTCCCCTCCAATCTCTGCTATGTTGTCACTTCTCCTTCTGTTACTTCTAAGAGGCCCCTGGAGATCACCCTGGGTCCACCCATAAATCCAGCTATTTCCCCAACTCAGGGTCCCTGGCTCCATCACATCGGCATGTTCCTTTTTGCCAATCAGGGAAGATATTCACAGGTCCTGGGGTTAGAACATGGGCCCCCTGGGGGCAATTATCTTGCCTGCCGCCCTCGCCCTCTTATGTTAGATTAAAATTAACAACCATCACCCCAGAAAATGTCTGCACCCCACTGGCACATACTACAGTGCAAAGGAAGGAGTGGAAGAAGCTGGGATCCAATGGGGCTAGCGTCAGGAAATTGAACCAACCTCTGCTCAGTTTCCAGGCACAAAGTAAGCACCATGATGTTACCTATCACGTAGATCTGTGGCAGAGATTACATTAGATACTACGCACAAAGTGTTTGGAACAGAATCCAGAACATCATGGAAAGAGCTGGTGCACACCCGCTCTGCAATCACTACACCCTCCATGCAGGAAGAAAAGGACGGGTTGGAAAATACTCACGGGGGTCACTGTGACTTCCTGACATGACAGGCCTCTCCAATTAACTCAGAGAAGAACTTGCAGATTTCTCCTGTCAGACTTAATCATACTCTTCTAGTGTTTAAAAGCAGTAAATAAGGTGGATGGCAATTTAGAATCCACCAGGCATTTTCTCTCCTCATCTTTACCATCTCTCTCCACCCAGATGTGTTAATTCTGGCTACTCAGAAGAGGACACTAAGGGTCAGAGTGGCTGAGCCCAAAATCAAGTTGCTAAGAGATTAGTCCTGCTTTTCCAACTGCAAACCCCACGCCTTCTCCACTGAACCATGCTGTCTGCATATTTTTCACCAGGTGTCCACTCACCAATTATGCCTGGGAAAACAAGGACAAAAGAATCCAGCAGAAACTAACAAGTGATCCAACTTCAAAATAGCTAAGAATGATAAATATGAAATGACTGAGCATAAATTTTATCGATGACAATTTTTTTTTGAGTATGTTCCTTGAGCTCCCAATATTACAGTTGGACTGACTTGGGTTTGAATCCTGGTTCTGACCTTTACAGTGATGTCTGGCCAGTTAACCTTAACCTCTCTGAGTCTCAGTGCCAGCATCTGCTGGCACAAGCCCCCAGGTTACCATCATTTAGACATAAACGTGAAAACGAAGGTGACTGCTGTGTGTCCAGTGAGTAGGGCTAGGCTCTGCTTGTGGAAAGGATCCAAGGAAGGGTTGATTGGATAAATCCTTCTAGAACCCTTGCAACTAAATGGAAACAGTGTTAGAGGTGGCAGGCTTGACCAGGGTGAGCCTGGATTTCCTTCTACCCATCCCACTCACATTTTCTACAGGCACTTATTTAGAGAGATAAATACTTAGGTTTTTAAGAAATCATTCTCTGGGCTTTCTCCCTTCAGCTGGGTATGAAAAGATTTAGAGTTGGGAGGTGTACCATAAATCCAGTGACAGCCATTCTGGAACTGATTGGAGATACTTTCCAACCTAATTAAAGTGGTTTCCCTTTTTGACTTTGTTCCAGGTATCCATTTATTGCCCAGGCTAGAAACTAATTTGTAGCAAGATTTGGGATCCAGACCCTTATTCTGGGAGGGTTGTTATATGTGATTAAGTTAAACCATTTAGTTTAATACAGGAGAAGTAATTTGAAATAAAAGAAATTGCATTCCATATTCAAGAGATAAATATGCTTCTAAGTAAAAACAGAATTAAACTGCATGAAATATATTTTCTGAAACCAAGTGCCTATTTCTGTTGCTATCAGAACACGGACTGAGGGATATTTGCCTCAGAATGATTTCTGCAACCAGGAGCCTGATTCCTCAGCACCCCTCCCCCTTTGCCTTTTCATTTCCTCTCCTTTCCAATCTCATGTGGTGGTGTCATGGTGAGGAACAGGGTGACCCAGCACAGTACTGCCACATAGAATCACCCGCAAAATCACAGCCAGCATCACCATCCGCCACTAACACGGTCATTACCGCCACTGTCCTCACCATGGACTTCATTCATCTGAGAACCTCTTTTCGGATAAGGGAGGGTAGAATAAGGCCACAGTTTACCCAGAGGATGGAGGTTGAGGGATCCAGTCTGCACCTACACAAGCCACCGTGGAATTCCCTGTTCAACCTCTGCTATGGAGATCTGGCTACTCCACAGCCGGATGGAGGAACCAGGGTACGTTTCTGACAACGTTGCTCAGAAACCTCTGCTCGACTCTGCAAGCTGACTCATCACCTCCTGGGGAACTTGCCCTGAACTCTGAAAATCTGGACCTCCCTGCATGTCCCGTCTCCGTGTCACCGTGTCCTCTCCTCTGTGGTTCTTCCTCCAGGTTCATCTTTCTTTCTATTCTCATTCGCCCACCACACGCTGCACCCCCTGTGGCTCTGCTCACTGGACGCCCAGTCCCTAGGACACAGACAGGCACACTCAATAATTAATTATCAGGTGAATAAATGAAAGAAGTGAATGAATCGAAAAAGAGCCGCTACAACCAGGGCGGGTGAGGACACAGAGCCCTCGGAGAATTGTAAGGAGATGCAGCTGCTTTGGAAACCAGCTTAGGTGGGTCTTGAAAACATCGAACACAGAGTTACCGTAGGACCCAGCAATTCTACTCCTGGGTACACAGCCAAGACAAATGAAAACGTGTCTCCACAAAAACGTTTGCATGTTCATAGTAGCATCGTTGATAATGGCCCCCAAATGCAAATTCAACTAATGAATAAAGAAAATGTGTCATAGCCATGTAATGAAATATCATTCAACAATGAAAAAAATCGCAAAAAGTGGATACATGCTGTAACATGCGTGAATCTCAAAAACATTATGTGAGATAAGCCAGCCACAAATCACGCACATTGTGAGATCCCATCTGGATGAAAAGTCCAGGACAGGCAAATCCATGCCCAGAAGGCAGATTGGCAGCTGTCAGGCATAGTGAGGGGAGAAGGCAGAGCCACTGCTAAGGGCTGTGGGGTTCTCTTTGGGGTGATAAAAAGCTTCTGGAGTTAGATGGTGGAGATGGTGGCACAACCTGGCGAATATAAATAGATAGATAGATGGATAGATAGTAGGTAGGTAGATAGATAGAACCACTGAACTGTCTATTTAAAGCGGGGAGCTGAGCACAGAGGGGCTTTAGGGCGGTGGAAATACCCTGCCTGACCACAAGGCAGTGGAAACCCACACCTACTACCAGGAGTGGGGTCTGATGTCCACTGAGGACTGAAGGACCCTGGTTGTCCTTCAGTACCACTCTGGGACTGGGGAAGTGGGAGGCTCTTCACATGTCAGGGCAGTGGGTATTTGGGAAATCTCTGTAGCTTCCACTCAACTTTGCTATGAACCTAAAATCACTGTACAAACAAACAAAAAGTAGTCTACTTTGACAAACGGTGAATTTGATGGTAGGTCAACAATACCTCGATAAAGCTATTATTTTAAAAATTAAAAAAACGCACCATGACCTGGAGCTTCCTGCTGCCCCCGGTGGCTGGATTCCCTCCTAACATGGGGCTGCCACTACTAGGCAGTGGGGCCTGGGGGGGGGGGCAGGTGCCCTTGGGGTACTCCCCCAGCCTCTCTCCTGGGATCTGGGAAGTCTATGGGGACAAAGGGCCCCCCACCAATTATTTTCACAGATTCACTCCAGGAAGTTCAGCTTGAATGCTTCCGCGATGATGCAGCCTGGGTGCTGGCCCCCGACACCACAGCCACGCACCCCCCGGCAAGGCGCACTATAGCGCAGGGCGCTCCACTCACATTAAATGATGGAGAGTGTCGCCCTAATGGTCCTTAACAGTGCCTAGTCTAGGCCAGAAGGCAGAGCTATTTTCAACGGAAAAGGCCCATGGCCGACTTTGTCCAGCACCTCTGTCCTACCCTAGCCTACCTGCCCAGCGACTCTGCACACCTAGAAATTCAGGGGCAGAGGACCTGCGACTGTCCACAGGATCCTATCAGACCCGGGTTTGTTGAGAACTCAGGGGAAGGTTTGAGAGAGAGAGAGAGAGAGAATGAATTAGCTATTTTTTTTAAATTCCCTCACGGATCTTTCTGTAGAATGTGCCATCAGAAGACAGGAGTCTGACTTTGAAAGCTTGGATGAATAAACTACTGGTTATTTAAGTTTTTTTTTTAAGATGTGAAACAGACTTTTATAACAAACACAACTTCCTTTTTTGAGGAAAAAAAGAATTCTTCCGATATTTCTACTTCAAGTTTCACAGCCGCCAGAATGTCCTGGGAACCCCTCTCTCCACCTCTTGTCCCCTGCTCATGTGCCCTCCCTCCATCCATAATCTGCCCTGGGAGATTCGGGAGCCTCCTCCTTTCTGAAGCACTCCTTGGATCAGTCTATATTATGTATGTTCCTTATTTAACCTTCAGGAAAGATTTGTACTATACATATCACTCAGTTCTGTTCTGCAGACTGTGAAGCTGAACCTGAGAATGGTGCAGAGCTTGTTGGGGGTCAGAGGGCCGTTAAGAGGAGACAGTGAAGGGGCAGCACTTCCCCCGTGGTCTCCCAGGTCTCCTGGTGCAATACTGTGCTTTCTTCTTACCAGCCGACTTTGGCCCAAGTTCTTCCTTGTTTCATAGGATGGGGAAACTGGTCCTCCTTGACACTGTCCCAGGTTAAAATCTACAGGGTCCACCCTGCAAACCCATGGGGGTAGGACAGATGCAAATCCAGAAACGTCTGTTCTGTACCTAATGGTGGAAGATGTTACCAGAGTGAGAGACCTCAACCCCTGGGCAGGAACAAAGGTCTGTTTAATCATTGTGAAATACAGACGATCTTTGCTGCACGTTGAAAGGTCTGAAAGAAGAGAGAGAGGATATGAGAGCAGCAGAAAACACTTTCAGGGAAGGGCTGCCAGTCTGAGTACTTGGGCTGCCCATGGGTGAACCCAACACTGAGACACCAAACTTTGAAACATCCACCCAGTACATTTCCTTTCTCGTGGAAACTGTTGGTGGGGAGGTTAGGTTTCTGCTTCTCTCTGAGTAGGAGAGGTGGGCTCTTATGCCTCCCTCATCTCCAATGGAGTGGTGTGGACAGAACCCTCTGCCCACCCCTGCCCCATGCTCTTGCCCATGGAGAATGACTTTCTAAGCTGGTTTTCCAGAGTAAAGGATATTCACTGGGCTGATTGCCACCAGGGTCATATGTCCCCAAGGCAGGAATCAGGCTCTGTTCTTACAGGGTCCCTACAATGAGGACTATTTTGTCCCCACATGACATTTGGTAATGTCTGGGAACGTTTTGAGTGGTGGCAACTTGTCCAGGGCTTTCTAGTGGCATGGGGTAGATAGAGGGCAGGGCCACTGCTAAGTTTCCTGCAATGTGTAGGACAGTCTCCCACAACAAGAACTCTCCAACCCAAAGAGGTGCTGAGGCTGAGAATCCTGCTCAGAAAGGATGTACTCTCAGTTCCTCCAGGCCAGTCACTATTGGCTGTGTGGGAGGAGAGTCGGCCTTCCTGTCTCTGTGACCCCTTCACCCTATCCCAATTATCAGCTCAACGATTGACCGACCAAGGAACCTGGACCATCCACGACCAGGCTTCCAAAGCCAACTGTCTGTTAGTGTCTGAGAGCACGGTGTTGGCTCTTGTCTTTATGTCCCTTTAGTATTAATTGGTGCACTTGGTTTTGGCTTTTTCTTGAATTATGCTCACAATATTCCTTTGGTCTGGAGACAAAATAAGCAAAGATTAGGGAGGCAGCCGGGAGCGGCCCTGAAGCCCCATCCCAATCCTCCATCATCAAAGAAGTGCATTTGGGGTGTACGAACTTCTGCGCAAGCCCTTCCTCACTGTTCTCCAGTTTTTTTTCCCAGAGAACAATAAGTAGGTGGGAGGATTTGGGCACCACAGCCTGACACAGAACTCCAAAATGCTAGCGTTGCGTTAAAGTCTGTCTTTCCAGCAAACCTATCACCTGTGAAATTGGGAATTGGGTGTCAGAGGAAATGGGGCAGAGATATGTCATTTGCAGTGAAAATTCCAGATCATCCCAAGCCCAATGGCCGAGACGCGTTTTCAGGAGGAACAGATGGGTGCCTGCGATCATGGGGGGCCCGGATGCTCAAGGGAGGAAGACATTTTAGCCAAACCTCCTGGGGGAGTCCATCTGGTCCAGGCCCTGACAACACACCCCAGGAGGAGGCTAGATGAGGCCTGAAGATGCCTGCGGCTCTGAGGGGCGGGCTTGTGTCAGGGCCTGCATTCTCATTGGCTGCCTGTCAGTCAGGTCTGGATGATGACCAATGGGCCATCTCTGAGAAAGAAGAAAGCCGAAGCTCTGTCTAAGGAGGTGACCCCAGGATTCTGATTCACTCCCAGGGCCGAGGGAGGACAGGGTGCAGTGCTCACCTGGCCAGCCCAGCTCCTGTGTCCTGGGAGGTGGACAGGTCCAGGTTCCATGAGTTCAGGGTGAAGGGCGGGCACGTCCAAGGGCAGCTCTCAGTGGGCATCTGATTCCCACAGCTGGGTGGTGTTATTTTTCACAGCAGGGCTTTCCATGCTGCAAGTCATTAAGCCTCCCAAATCCCAAATCCCCTAGCCTTGCAAAACCTTAGCTAATTGAGTAACATGAGCATACTCTGAAATGCAACCTGCTCTGGGGTAATGAACACCCACTAGGAAACCCAGAGTAGCTCATCTCTCTGAGCAGTGAAAATTGAAAAGTGAAAGATCAAAAAGGTGACATGATGAAGGTCTAGCATGGAGGTTCTCAAACTTTTGGTCTTGGTACCCATATACACTCATGATCTACTGAGAACCCAAAGAGCTTTGGTAATGTGTGTTATATCTATTGATATTTATACTGGTAGAAATTCCACCTAATATGAGTTTTAAATACTTATTTATCAGTGCATTTAATGCAACAACACAAAACAACCATTGCATTTTGGCATAAATAACATAATTCTATTAAAAATAATCATGGTTTCCAAAACAAAAACAAACAAATAAAAACAGCAATTTAGCACAATAACAAACATTGTAAATTTTTTCCCCAGGTGCTATGGATGGGACCCAGAGCCTTAAGTGCTAAGAAACCACTCTACCATTGAGCTACTTCTTCTGCTCTAAATCTTTCATGTCTGGTTTAAAGGAAGATGCCAGAATTCTCACCTCAACTCCTACATTTAATTTGTCCTAATTTTTGTTGTTGTTGTTGTTGTTAAAGGATGTGAAGAAAATCCAGACTCACATAGATATGTAGCTAGAAAGGGGGAATGTATTTTAATAGCTTTCTCAGGTAATTGGGGGTAGTATTCTTTGATACTACACCAAAACTCAACAAGGGGTACATTTTTTAAGATTAATTGCAATGTGGAATCTAAAACCATATCAACAGACTTTTGGGTATTCTATTCAATTAAATTTTATTGGTTCAGTTGCACACCGAATGGATCTTTTAATGCACAACACATTGGTCATTAGGGAAATATGGACTCCTTGGCGTATACAGAATTTTTTCAAATGTTTTCCCATTTCATCTATACTTCATTTAAAAAATCACGTTTGTTAATACCACCAATCTCATCTCCAAAGTAGTCAAATACTGGTAAACTGTCAAGCTCACAATTGCAGATACAAATTTTCCCAAATTCTAATTTTCTCTTGAAAGTTGGACTTTGAGCACTGGCAACACATGCTGTCAGGATTTTTCCCCCCCTGGAAGTGACAGTCTCATTTTATTCATTTTCAAGAAATTGTCTGCCAAAGGCCCCAGTCTGAATAGTCATAATTTGTCTGACAGTTGTTTTTCCCAGTGAAAATTATGTTCCCTGCAAACGTGGCTGGGTCAGCTCAGCTGGAGCTGGAGCAGGCGCAGGAGCACGGGTGGTCTTCTGGAACCATCCTGTGTGCAAGTGTTTGCATTTCCTGTTTTATGACACCAAACATTAAGAGTTGTAGGCTCAAGGGTTGAGATTTGATGAAACCAATCACTTTCATTATTTCATAGAGGACATTCTTAAAGAGAATCGGTTCCATTCTTTCTTTCTTCTTGCCGGCATGTGGGAGAGAGGAACATAGTAATGATGACTCTGTCCCCTGGATTCCCATTAAGCCACCAGCAATTGGATCCACCGCTGTTTCTGCACCCTGGGGGCAGCTCACAACACAGTATCAGGGCAAGCAGTGTCTTTATGTTACTGAGTTAAGTCATTTGACCTCAAAGACCCCTTGAAAGAATCTTGGGAACCCTCTGGCATCCAGGACCACATTTGGAGGACCATAACAATCTAGGGAATGGTGGAGACCTCGGAAGCTCAGCGTCCCTCAGTCTGCCCAATGATCCTCTCCTGCTTGGGAGGGCTGAAGCTGGAGAGGCAGCTGGAATCCAAGTGTTTTTTTTTTTTTTTTTTTGTTTTGTTTTGCTTTGTTTTTAAGAAAGAGTGTGCTTATTGAGAAAATGAAAGGAGTGTTGTGATAGCAAAACTCTATCTTGTACATAGTAAAATGCATCTATAATCATAGTCAAGATTTTGGATTTTGATAGAGTTCTCCCAACTTGTTGTCTACGCCCATGAGGTGGTAGACGGACAGAAGGACATGAGACTACATAGATCATGCATCATGCTGACCTGTTTGGCTGCCCTCATACAACTGCATCATGTAACAGGCCTCCTAAACCCCAGTTCCTGATGGTACATGCAGGTTTACATATTGTCCTTTGATGGATCCAGAGTAATATTCCATGGGGGCAGAGACTCAGATACATTTGCCACAGTTCCAGCTCTCAAGAGCAGGGTGTTTGCCCCTCATTCCTGTAGGAGATAGTAGGGAATGGCAGCCAGGCCCTGCTTGGGGTCCCCTCCAACTGCAGCCCGGCAGAGCCTGCTTTAGCACTGTCACTTGTGAGAGCCAGGAAGGAGCCCAAGAGGAGGACTTGTTGGGGGCAAGGGTCAGGAAGAGGATGTCAGGAAAGGTTTCAGGAGCAGGGATGCTGAAGGTGGTTTTAGGGGACCAGAAGATGCTGGCAGCACAGCAGGGGAGGGGCAGCTGGGGGGCATTGACCAAGTGTGACTGACCAGCTGAGGGGAGGAAGGCAAGAAGAGGAGGCAGGAGCTAAGGTGGAAGAGGCCATGAGGAGCCATATAACCAAAGGTCACGGCAACAATGATAAGGCTTTTAGGCGAGAGCCGTGAGGTGCCATGAAGGTTTCTTCCAGGACGTGGTGATAAGCTGGATTTTGAGAACATGGCACTGGCCACAGCGTAGACAGAACATCAAGACAGTTAGGGGCTCCCCACAGCCACCTGGCTAAGGAGCCCTGAGGGTCTGTGGTAGGGTGGGAGTGTGGGGGAAGGAAGGCCTGGGAGACCTGTCAGGGGTGACCACACTGTGAATCCTCCGTCCAGATCACCATCCCTTCACCAGGCAGGTCATTAGATCTATAAATCACAAATTAATCTTAAGAAATAAAAAGGAGCAAGGGAGGAGAGTGGCGCACGTGACTTCTCCCTCTGCCCTCCGCGTGTGTATTTGATGACTCGGGGTTTCCTTGGCAAAAGTCAATGAAACAATTAAGTCCCTGCCCATTTTTCCTCATCCTGATCGCAAACAGTGTGGAAAAGGCTTGCACTACACTTTTCACACGCGGGCTTGTTAATAATTCATGCACTCGCCTTTTTCGGGTCTTTTGTCTTGTGCTGCTTCTACCCAGGGCAATGTGGCTCTGCTCCCTTGGCTCTCCAAACGCCCATCCCTACAAACACACAGCTGGCCACCTTCTCAACGTCCATGATTTGGGGCTGGCGAAATTCTTTTTATGTCCCATCAAAACCCCAATGAGGGATAAAAATGACCTTTGCATATTTCATCAACTCGCTACGTGACAAACTGTCTCGTTTGGATCATTTTGCCCAGGGTCTCTGTGGCCGAGCCACAGAAGGGGGTGTTGCTGCTACTCAGAGTGTGGTCCCTGGACCAGCAGCATCAGCTTCACCCTGGGAAAGGGTTTCTGAACCTCAGCACTATTGACATCTGTGGCCAGGAAACCCTTTGGTGGGAACCACCCCATGTATCAAATGTTGAGTAGCAGCCCAGATTCTGCCCAGCAGATGCAAGAATGTCCAAACGTCCCTGGGCCCACAATCTCCCCAGTGAAAGCCACTGCCTGAGACCTTGTTGGAGACGTGGGCTCCCCAGCCCTACCCAATGCCAGTGAGTCAGAATCTGCATTTTAATGAGACCTGAGGTGATCCACAGGTGCTGGGTTTGAGGACTAGTTTCCCAATATAGGCTGCACATTGGACTCACCTTGGAGACTAAGAACATCTACTGTCACGGCACCACCTCCAGAGATTCTGGGTCACTGTGGGTAGAACATGCCCACTAGGGTTGCTATCAGGTGACTCACATGTAGCAACGTTTAAAGCCACCATTGCTCACATTGTTTACCCCTGATCCTCACCTTTTCAGATGAGGAAACTGAGGCACAGAAGGGCCCAGGAACTTCCCCACCTGGAAATCAGTCCTACCAAGATTCACATTGGACACATCCATAGCGAGTATCCCTGTCAAGGCTCTCCCCGTCCCTTCCAGTGTCTCTGACCAGGTGACCTTGACTTGTGTTTTTATTGCTTCATCCCCTTCCTGACCAGAGGGTAAGGTCTCGAGGTCAAGGACGATGTCTACCTGCCTCAGCCAGGATATGTCTGCTAGGCACTTATACCACCACCTTGCCCATAGCAGAGAAGCCAACTGGAGCAAGTGAATGGACAGACAAGATGGACCAACATCAGAGTCCAGAACTGAACATGCTTGGGTGCCAAGGTCCAATCCACTACACATCACTGAGGAGTCAGAAATAGGTGGCAGGTGTTCTGTTGGTGGCTCAGTGCAGCCTGACATCATCATTACCTGCTCACTGGCCAGTCTCTCAGCTCAGTGTCTGCTGGTTGAGGCCGACCGTGGGCAGAGGTCTAGGTCTAGGTCAGGCAGCCACCAGGCATCAGCATCTCCAAGGGCCTCCTTATCTTTCTCGGGAACACCAAACCCAGCACTTCACCTCCGGGCCACAGGCTCACTGTCTTCTTGTAGATAAGGCCAACAAAGTTCAGAGCAGCAGTGAGCAACAGGGAGCTACCAGCTCCTAAGTGCTAAGAGTTAGCGTCCAGAGGGACCCTTGAACCCAGCGCCAACAACTGCCCAGAACAGAGGCAATGCCCTCCAGGTGCCCCCCAGGGCCAGGGAAGCACTTTGTATCCCAGCTGCTGACCCTCTTCACCTCTTCTAGCTCAATAGATCACTGCAGCCACATTACCTCCTTTCACTCCTTCAGCATGCCAGTTCCCCTATCCCAGTTCCCCCTCAGCCCTGAGCCCTGGCCCCTGCTATGCCAGTGGCCTATGACACTCTCCACTGTTCAGTCTTTAACTCTGAAGGGAAGGCCCGGGACCACATCTTCTTGGGGAGACACCTCTGTTTCTCGGGGCTGCCAAGCACTCTCGACTCCACAGTTGCCGCCTGACAGCAGCTCCTTATTTCCTGATCATGCCTACAACATGTTCAGGTTGGGGAGGGCAGTGGCCATGTTCATGTGCTTCACTTTGTATTCCCACACCTAGCCCGACCCTGGCACTGAGCACGTGCCGAATGAACGCACATTCAAGGAATGCATCAAGCCCTGTGCCTAGTGCCCTGGCCAGGACTGGGGCTCATTGGCTCCATTTCAGTTCCATCTAAGATGGGAATTAGGTAAGGGGGATGGGGCGGGACAGGAGGAAGGAGGGAAGATGTTCGCTTTTGCATGGCTCTTCCCAAAGTTGCATTATTTGTCACATGATCAGAAAAGAATCTGACATCGACTCCCCTCCTAGGGCCTCTTCCCTTCCCCCAGACCTCTTGGATGCAACCTGAATCATCAAAGGAAAATGACAGGGAGCCACAGCAACCGCATCTCCCTCCGATGTCCAGGGCGAACGAAGCAGGGGCACCCAAGGCGGGAGGTCAAAGTTCATACCAAACATGGGCAGGCATCCAGTCCCCTCAGAAGAGGGAATGCCCACCCAGGATAGCATATTGCCCAGAGATTAAGATTAAGAGCTTTCTAATCACGTGAACACAAATATTCACATGATTAAAAGTCAGCAAATCAGGACCACCATCTCCTGGGAGGCTGGGTAGGTGCTACTTGTGTGGCTGAGAGGTTCAGTTGGCTTCTCAGCAGCCCGGCAAGAAGAAGATCACCCCTTAGGGGGTGAGAGAGACAGAGATCTCTCTCTCTCTCTCAGCCCCCAAGGTCATCATAGGTTTTGGAGACGCAGCTTGAGCCTGAGAAAGGTCTGGGGACGCTCCTCTCCTGGAGGAAGACCCTACGGCCTGGGGTACAGAAGTACCTTGGCCTGGGAAAAGGCAGGGAGCTCTGGGCAGGGGGACAGCCAAGACAGGAGTCCAGAGGCCACCACAGATCAGACACGCCTGGGTGGTGAAAGTCACCTGCCACATTCAGAACAGATCAGCAGGCCAAAGCTCTGGGCCACGGGAAGAGGACGTGGGAGGTCCCGATGCTGGTGCACAGGGCCCCTCGGGTTGGAGGCAGTCTGTGGGACTGAAGAGAATCCCAGTGATGCCCCTCGTCCTGGATCTGCAAGGACAAGTGCTCAGTGACTGACCGTCACAGTATCCTCACCTGATCCTCCTCAGCCCTATGGGGGACCACTGCCACCAGCAGTGAGAAGGAAAGCCAACCAAAGGACCAAAGGCAGCCTGGGATGTGGTACCCGCTCGGGAGCTGGCCAGGCCGCCCACTGGGGTCAGAACGTGGCTCTAGCTCCAAGGTCTCCGTCCCTTCCCTAGCGTAGGCGCCAGGACCCTCGCCCACAGGCAGCAGGATGGGGAGTGACTTGAGTGAAGGCAGGATGACCCGTTTCAAGGGATTTCTGGGAAGCGGGGCACAGGATGGACTAGAGAGGGCACTGGGGACGGCGACAAAGGGGATTTCCATGCCCGTGTCCATGAAGGTCCAGAGAAGAGTGGCAACCCTGAGTGGAAGAAGGGAGGGGCAGGTCGATGGCCTATGGAGGCAGGACCCAGGAAAAGACAAGAGAACTGAAATCAGACACGGCTAGAGGCCTTCGGGCAGAGATGGCGGCTCAGGGCTGCACAGGAAGGGCAGACCTTCCAGGGCCACCTCCTCTTCCTCCAGTCCCTTCTTGTGGGGATAATTTTTTGAGGTGGAATCACATCACACGGTAGCAGCCATTTTAAAGGGGAGTACATTCACAGTGTTATGCGACTGCCCCTCCATCTAGTTCCACAACGTTCCCATTGCTCCAAGGTAGATCCCAGTGCCCGTTGAGCCATCTGTCCCCTGTCCCCATGCCGCAGCCCTGGCCATCATTAATCAGATTTCCACCTCCACGGATGTGCTGCTCTGGTTAAAGTGTTTTGTATCAATGGAATTGGGCAACCTGTGGCCTTTGTGACATCCTACCTTGTGTCCTACGTCAGTCCTCCATTCCTTTTGTGGCAGATCCACGTGTGGACAACCCAACTTGTGTACCTTCTCATCCTCGATGGACACTTGGGCTGTTTCCACCTTCTGACCGCCGTGAGCAGGGCTGCCGTGTCGGACACCTGTTTGAGTCCCTGTTTTCAGTTCCTCTGGGTGTATATGCCTGGCCATGTGGTCATTCTAGGTTTCTGTCTCCGGGACACCTCAGTCTGTTTCCCACAGGGGCTGCACCTTTGCACACTGTCCCCAGCCATGCAGGACGGTTCCGGTTTCTCCACTGCTGTCTTGTCAACAGCCCCGTCCTTCCCCTTCCTGCTCATCACCGGGAAGTCAGTCTAGGTGCCCTTGAACCTGGCACTTGATTTACCCTGATTGGTCCACTGTGCAAATCAGCATTTCCTCTCATCTTGGCCAGCCAAGGCCACAGCCTCCGCTATGTTTTAACATTTTTGCCTTTAATCCTGAGAAACGTGAAACCCCATCACTCCACACACACCCCACCCCTGCCCTGCACCCCAGGAGGCCCCTAATTCCCCTGGACTCTTCTCTTAGATTCACTGGGCTCTCCCTTGTGAGGCTATCAAATAAGTTTCCTCTTACACACCAGGTCTCCCCGGGGTCTGGGCTGCCCAGATTAGCCGTGTGGAGAAGGATTCTGGACTGCTTCTGGTGCTACAGAATGGTGAACAATTCATATGGATTTTGGAACTGGGAAGCTAGTGCACAGGCCCCACACTGGCGGTCCACGCCCACCTGTCTGTGCTGCTGGCCTGTATGTCTCAGCTCCTACCTGCTACCTGGCCATCAGCACTCACAACTCAGGGCTCTCCCTGGGGTCCTCTGCAACCACAGCTCTGTGCAAATTCTCCTCTTGCCTCTTAGAACACTCTTAGAGACTGCAAAATCCTCAAGACTGGCCCAAACTCCTCCTTTAGGGCATGATCTTGGCAAATAACAGCACGAGCTCTCCTGATGGGTACAACAGAATTAAGGACTAAGGCGGAGATGATCACTTGCCTCCTGTATCCTGTCCCCAAGTGTGGCCTCTGTGCCGTGACACAGTGAGCAGGAAGAGGTGGCTGCCTGGGTGGAACAGATCCAAGGGTGTACACTGC
Source organism: Spermophilus citellus (assembly GCF_964194105.1). Lineage (NCBI taxonomy): Eukaryota > Metazoa > Chordata > Mammalia > Rodentia > Sciuridae > Spermophilus > Spermophilus citellus. The sequence goes on from NC_138200.1 coordinate 62,613,905, forward strand.
TTTTCTCTCGATTCCCCGGCACGTGGCAACCACCAGGCACTGAAACGAGAGGCCGAGGCTCTGGGTCTCACTGCCTCCTAATTTTTTTTCCTGACGCAGAACTGTCAAGTGCTCACATTTCAAAAGCAGTATTGTTTCGAAGGCCAACAATAAACTCTTGCTCTTTGACTCGCTCCGTGAACTCCACAGGGTTTTAGACTCTATTTTTTTTTTCCTTCCAGTTTTTGGGTTTAGAGCTTTTCAAAGCCAGCACTGCCTAAAGCAGAAGTGTGCAAGTAAATTCCCCGACCACGGCTCAGCGCACGGCCCCCCAGGGCTGTGGGGGCTGATTTGACAGTCGCTGGGTGGAACCAGCTGCATGTGGTCAGTGCGGGCTGGAGCTGCCAGGCCTTTCCTCTGCATCCAGCGGGGAGCAGAGGCGGGCTGAGAAGCGGAGCAGAGCTAGGAAGACAGGCAGCTAACATCCCTGCCTCTCCAGCTCCCACTCGGGTCGACTCAGGGCCCCCTCCAGCCCCACGCTGTTCTGCACAGCTCTCTCCATCACCAGCCTGAGGCTTTCCACGACTCCACGCTGCAGCCAGGGTCCTCATCCCCAAAGGGACCGACTGACCCCCTCACTGTCACCCTAAAAGCTTCGATGCGTTCTCTTCTCTACAGCTGGGGCTGGCCTGGGCTCGGTGCTCTCCAGCCAGAACTGGCCAACTTTTCTATAAAGGGCCAGAAAGTTAATGCTGAGGCTCCTCAGTCCTCCACACTATCTCTGCCACAAACACTCAACTCTGCCCATGGGTAAGAAAGCACCCATAAACCATGTGTCAGCACATGGTTGTAGCTGGGTTTAAATAAAACTTTATTCACACACACACACAAATGTGACCTCCAGGCTACATCATGCTACCGACTCTAAATCTATGCAGAATGATGCCCAGTTATGCATTTCAAAACAAGGTTGACAGCTTTGGGAAGGTGGTCGAAAGGCTCTGTGGCTCAGTGCTCGGGCATGGTCCCACTCAGCCTTCGGAGCCTTCGCTGGGGGTGCTGAGGGGCTTTGGTTATGGAGTCTCACTACTTGATTTTTTTTTTCTTGTATAAAATGGTATAATACATACATCACATTTCTCTGCATTGCTTGAGAGAGCAAGCACATCAATAGTGTGAATCTCACCACAGGAGATTCCTTTGGTCATAAATCTTTTCATGTCTGTAATGATAGCAACGATGATTTTTTTGTTTGTTGTTTTTTAAGACAACTAAAGGCCTCTCCCTAGGGCAGGATAGTTCTATCTCTGGTAAGATAGCTTAGGGTAGGTGCAGTGGACAGGAGGAGAGAGAGAGATTTTGCGAGTGGTGGTGACCAAATCTGCTAGTGATGCCTATTCACTTAGATGAGGCATCTTCGTGTGAGCGAGGATTAAATATTCTAGATCATTTGCACTTAAAAGGCCCACGATAACTGCATTTACCCTGCTATGAATGGAGTAAAATGAGCGGGCAAGTTATTATCTCTATGTTGAGCCACACGGAACCGTCAGTTTTGTAACACAAATACCATCACGCCTTAGGCTCTTCATATGGTTCGATTTACCCACGTTCAGTGCTGCTAAGGTTTAAACTCAGTTTACCTTGGGTGCCCAAGTGATAAATTGAAAGAAGGCCTTTGTGTTGGTGGTATATGCCTGAGTTTAATCTGGGGATCCACTGCTTGGAGAGTCTTGGGACATGTGCAAAGATTTTTCACTGAGTTGAATTAAAAATGGATATCAGAAGTTAAAATGCTGTTTCCCTGAATCCTTCTCCCCTGACATAGTAGATGGGCTTCTGCGGTCTTAGCCTCAAGGAACATAAACTCCCCTGCACACATACCCCCACTCTCCACCCCTCACCTGATTCTGTGGCGAATCAGGTGTAAAAATCCCCTGCGCTCTCCTCCCACCTGCAGACCTGCTGAGCTGTGGAAACCAGCAGAGTGCGCTACAAGGTTGGAGTCTGTGATCCCAGCCAGGCTCCCTGTCTTCTCTGCCCCGTAACGCTTTGCAGAACTCAGAGAATGATCTTGGCACTAATAGAGGGAAAATAAACAGCCCTGAGACTGCTTAAGAAAAACAAGCCATTTTCTCAAAAATCAAGACATTAGAAGAACTAGGAAAAGGAAAGGAGAGATTGAAAGAAAAAAAACGAATAATGAAAGTTCAGTCTCAGATCCACCCTTGTTTTGAGTTGCGAGGTCTTGGACGAGTAAAGGACATGTGCCAGGACTAAGCAAGGCCACTACATGCTTGCTGATGTCCACTGTAGCTTTTTCTTAGGAAATGTCACTGTGCTAACAATTTCCCCAGCCTCCCTTGCAGCTAGATGTAGCCAAATGATTACTCATTGGAGCTTTAATCAGAAGTATGATAGCAAATTTCAAAAAAAAAAAAAAAAAAAAACCTTTGAGAATGACATGCTTTTCTACTTCTTACTCATGTCCTGGAATGCATCATAAGAATTAGAACCTGAGCAGCCATCATGGTCTATGAGGAAGCATGCTAAAATTAGGAGAGCAGTAAGGTAGCTAGAGCCTGTGTCCCTAAGGATTTCCAAAAGCCACCACATCAGCTTAGATTGCCTACCTCTGGTTATTCTTTCACTTGTGAACATAAAACCTAAAGTGTGTCTAAACTGCTATAGAAGAGTTTCTATTATATGAAAACAAACTCAATTATAATGCTACTAGTACCAAATGTCTAGGTTTGCTGTGTGCCTTGCATAGCTAATATGAGTGCTAAGTACCTTAAAGAAAACCAAGAATCTAAGACTCTCCTTGTCTTTAGCTCTTCCCCCACCACACACACACACACAAAACATTATTATCACAGGGAAGGCTTGTCCTGCAGCAGAGCCATTTTAACTAGCATCTAGCATGAGTTTTCCTTTTTGACCTTTAAGTTACTTGCATAGAAATAGCAAATAGGCTAGAATGGTCTATACCATTCCCATGTGACTTTCTAACACTCATGGCCAAATGAAACTCCCAATTCCTTTTTAACCAGCTTCTGTCTTGGTGATTTTTGTCCCTGGAAGTAGCTCCACCATCTGCACCGTCCACCGTCACCCTGGCCCATCCCCAGGCCTGATTCCCCTGCTTTCCCTCCTGTCATCCGAATCATCAGCAAGTCCCCTAACTTCTCCTAACCCCACCCACTGCCCCTCCATCTCTGGTGCCTGTGTTTCTTCTCTTGACAGCTGCCCCAGCTCCCCGGCTGGCACCAGGTCTGACCTCGCTCCTCTAAAGAGCCAGAATGAGACTCGTGTGGATAAACCTCAGACCGTGCCATGCATCTGACAAACCTTCCAAAGCCTTCCCGGAAAACCCTGTACCGAGCCCTCGGCAGCACCGTCTCCCTGCCTCTCTCCACGGCTCCTTGGCTCAGTCAGGGGCTTCGTTTCTGTTCTTTGCATCCACTAAGCTCATCCCTGCTTTGGGACTTCAGCACCTGCCAGTCTCCTTTTGTGAAAAGCTCTTCTCTCATGTCTGTTCATGGGGTCACACTGAACACTCAGATTGCAGCTGGCTCTCATCTCCCATAACTCCCAGTTTCCACCACCAAAGCGCATGTGACTGTCTCTGGGGACTTGTGTTTGGGGATTTGTCTATTTGTTTGAGACTCCCACTTGACAGAAGCTCCATTAAAGCTCCATAGTGGGCTCACAGCTGTGTCATCTGTGATTGGCCCATAGTAGGTGCTCAAAATGTATTTCTTAAATGGGTGAGTTATTTAGCTATGGCTGTTAGAATATTAAAATCAACTGGGTTGCTTTGACTTCACTTCTAAAGTTTACATGACTATTATTAAATTCAAAGCTATTCCACACAGAATTGCCAACATCAACGCTACATACAGTATGCTTCCATGGACCCCCCCCCACCTCACCTACTGTCCCCCACACTGCAGCCCAGCCCCACCCAAGGTCTTCCCTGGGAGCACACAGCCAGGCCTTCAGCTACACTAGCTAAGAAGGGGCTAAATCACTACTAGTATTAGGTAGAAGGTTTAGAGACTAATAAAAATATTCCTGTTTATAGTTGCATCTTCTCCATCTCTATTGGCAGATGATAAGGGTTGTTAAGAGATTACTGAACCATTTGAGCCATCTACAGTTTATGAGCAAAGCTTTTCTCTAATTAAACAAATCCTAGAAACACAAGTCAACTAGGAAAGATTTTTCATTTCTAATGTTAAGCTGCTGTAACTGAGATAAGCTGTTTTGCAGCTTTGGGGGGGTGGGGGCAGGGTTTGCCTAGGAACGGGCCAGGCACACTCAGCCACCATATCTGCAGGGCACCCTGCCTGGAGCACACCACAGGTGCTGGGCCTTTTAAACAAATGGAAGCAGAGGGACAGCCGGACTCCCAGCTTGCCAAGGTAGAATCATCAAAATGTGCTAATAATTTATTGAACAAGAAACCTGTGAGTTCAAGTGCAATGAAGTGAATAAACTAATTCTTCTTTTCTTCACCAAATCAAATGATCTCAGATTATAATTTTTCACAGGGAACACACTGCTTACTAATGCTTTGATACAAAGCAAGGCAGGCAGTGTGGTTTAGTAACTGGAAGACCTAGGAGCCACACAGATCGGGATTCTAATCTCAACTTAACCTCCTGTAACCCACTTGGCTTGAGGTAAGTAGCCACACTCCTTGACTTTGCATGTTCTCATCCTGGGAATCAACGCTGACCTCACCCGCTGCTCAAAGTATTAGAATGAGATGTTTTGCTACAAAGGGAAGGTTCATGGCAAATATTATCCCCTTTCCTTTTATACCCAGATTTATTATTACATCACCCCTGAATCAAGCCTTTATCCACGATGATGATCATTTAGTGTAATCGCTACAGGTGTACCTGTGCGACAGTTATAGCCTAACAGTTTCAGATGGTTAGGTTCACCTGTGAATGGTCTGGTTTCTCCAGGTGCAGTTTAACTTGAGTTGTTGCCTCTTAAAATACAAGGGCTTCACACAGCTCATAGAGCCCGAATCATCCGGCTCCTGCCTTTCCAACCTTGACTCTCCCATCAAACCCCCATCACCCCCTCGAGCCCAACATTCCTAACTCAGCGTCTTCTTCCTTTCCATTCCTACAAAGCTTCATGGTCCCCTAGGCTGTGCATGTCTGCCCCTGCACGTCCTCCAGCCTCAGCTCGGTGGTCACCAGATCACAGAAGGACACTCCATGACCATTTCACGGCTCTTGGCAAACACCCTGTTTATTTCCAGCAGGGTGCAGAGATCCCATCCAAAGCCATCCTGTTCACGTCTGTTTGCTTGTTCAACATCTGTCTGCACACCAGGGCGTGCCCCCTGCAGGCCAGCCTCTTACCTGGCTCTCTCCTTCCAGCTCTGAACAGGTTTCCAACAAGAATAAACAAGCAAACAAACTTGGTGACATAGGGACTGCTTTGACTTGATCTCCTGCCAAAAGACAAAGAGACCAGGATTTGGTGTACCTGTGAGGTGAATTCACGGGGCAAGCAAAATATAGGAAAATGAGAAGAGAAGGAAACTGGGACATGGGGAACTTTCAAGCTCATTACCACTACAGGCAACTGGGGCTCTTGCAGGGGTAGGGAGCAGAAAGGAATCACCATGTGGTCATACACACTGCCACCCTGGGAGAGGCGTGCCTTCGTCTACCCACCGTTCACGTGAGCTGTTGGCTGAGGGCTGTAATTCCTATAATTCCTAAACACTTCCAGCTCTGTCCAAAACACAGGGGCCAGAGAAAGCACTCGAAAGAATCACAAGGGATGGCAAGATAAAACCGAACTTCAGGCACACCGTCTGGCGTTGGAAAGGATTCCCATTTCCTTGTGACCGTGAACCCTGGTGACTCACCTAGTACACAGAGGGGCACATACATGACACCGCCCTGAGATAGCTTCTCTCCCCTCCAGTGACCTCTGGAGCAAAGCATGAGCCAAGAAAATGAAACCCTGTGGTCCCTGTTATGAACGCGAGTCATGGCAGCCTTAGCTAAATGCTCCACACGCTAGGACCCTCCAACCGCAGTTCTTGCTGGGGATTCAACATGATTTTGAAACAACCCATATCACATTAACAAGGTTTAGGCTGCAAATTATTTTCTACAAAGAGCCATTAAAAGTCAGTGATGAGTGGAAATAGCCTTCAAAATTTCATGTCGACATTGAAGCCCAAGATTGAGTTTCTCCTCTCCAGTTTCATTCAAATAATTACGTTCCCTGGGTTAAATGATTTTTTTTTAATTCGATTGCATCCCATAGCCATATGTTTATTTTATTTGGACGAGGGAGAAAGGTATCTTAATTTCTCATAATAAGAGCTTTCGTGAAAGCCGGCGCTTCAGTGGCATGGTGGTAATCAAATCTGAATTCTATACAAGAGGAAAATTATATTGCCTTCCAAATTAATTTGCAAATGGTCACAATACTAATAAAATGCGGGCAAGATTGTGATTTCCCTTCTGCAAAAGTTTAGCTTCTCAATAACAAGCGGCAGCAGACTCGCCGAGGAGCACAATGTCACGAGTGTCTCCCGTGCCAGAAACCCTGAACCAAGCTGGAGCCGAGCAGAGGCAGAGGCAGGCGCAGGACAGATTTGGAGGAGGCTTGCTTTTTGTCCTTGTTTTCCACTTGCTTATGGACTGTGGGTGGCTGATCCTGGAACCTGCCTGCAGCCAGCCCCGGACACTGGCATGGAGAAGGGACCTCCCAGGACCTGGCCCTACAGCTTTGCAAGCCCCCAGCCCCCTCTTCAGGAAGGGCTCTGGGGTTGACCCTGCTCCACTTGATTCCTAACACCGGCAGCACGGATGTTGTTCTGAAGCCCACCTCAGTGACAGATGGGCCTCCTTCCAGACCACGAGCTGCTTGATGACAAAAACTTAGTAGGTGCTCTGGTCTCTTGTGGCTAATGGAACAAATCGCCACAACCTAAGTTGCTTAAAGCAACACAAATTTATTCCTGGATGTTCTGGAGGCCCCAAGAGAGCCTTTTCTTTTCCAGCTTCTAGAGGCCACTGCAGTCCTTGGCTTGTGGCCCCATCACGTCCGCTTCTGCTAGCCCATCTCTGTCCTTCTCTGTCTTTCTTGCATCCATCTTGAAAGGAACATGGTCCTTGGGCCCATGCAGGTAATCCAAGATCATCTTGCTCTTCTAAGACCCATCATCACATCTGCCAGGTCCTTTGCCATGTAAGGTAAGAGTCACGGTTCTGGAGATGAGGACATAGGACTCTGGAAGGCCATCTGCTGCCCATCTCACCATTGTGCCCAGGAGCCTAGCCTAGAAAAGTCACAGGCAGGCAGTGTGGCTTCAGGGTGAACGGCAGTATGGTGAGGGCATTTGGAGCAAGAGCTCTGGGTGTGAAACAGGCCCGGGCAGCTGTGAATTCTGGCCCTACAGCCAGCCTGACCTGCCCGCTGTACCTCTCTGGGTCTATTTCTTCACCTGTAGGACAGGGAAGGTAAGAGACCACCTAAGCTGTTTCCAGGAGTGTGGATGAGCCCCCTGAGAGTTCTGCTCAGGGCCGTTACACTCAGCTCAATAAGCAGCGCCATGATGTGAGACTAAACCAAGAATCAGCAAATGGATTTTGTAAGGGGCCAGGTGGTAAGCATTTCAGCTCTGAAGGCTACATGGGCTCTATCCCAGCTCTGGGGCTCTGTCAGGGTGGTGCAAAAGCAGCTCTAGACCACAGAAGAATGAATGAGGCAAGCTGTGTTCCAATACTTTATTTTTGGACATCCAAATTTGATTTTCACGTAGTTTTCATGTGTCATGAAACTTTTTTGCTGGTATTTTTCCCCATTTCAAAATGTGAAAACATTTGTTCTTAGCATATTGACCACTCTAAAGCTGGTAGTAGGCTAGATTTAGCCAATGGAACAGAGGCTTGCTAAACCCTAGACTAAATGACCCCATATTCCCTTCTAGCTAAGGGTCTATGATCCTGTTAATCAGACTATAGTCCTGGAGGGGAAGATGCTCAAACCTAAAGTCAAATATAAATTTCACTTCCTTAATAGCTGGATTATCTCCAGTAGATGGCTTATCTTCTCTAAGCATCTGCTTGCCCAATGACCACTGAGAAAGTCACACCACTTATGGAAATGGAGATTAAAATGAGCCAATCACACAACATTGTGTTAAAGTATCACATAATAGATGCTCAATAAACCATGGATCCCATCCACCACCATCTGTCCTGGAGAAAGCGTGCTTCTTCATTGGAAGATTCTTTCCTAGACCAACCTGCTCTTAAAGAGGCAATCCCTAGATCCCTAGTAAAGAGGTAGCATAACCAAAGGCTTTCTGCCGTCTTAACAGCACGTCAGACCTGGTGACCTACCCAAAGTCCTGGTGACTCAGGAACAGCAGGACTCTGGGTGATTTTGCACACTGCACTCCCTCCCCAGAACTGGGCTTGATGGAGGGAAGAACACCTCTGTTGCTGGGTCCCTCTGACGGCTTCCCTCCCTGCTGGAGGTTGAGCCTGGTGGGGAATCCCTCCCGAGTTTGAATCTCAGGGTGATCGCAGTGGAATTAAGGGTCAGAAATAATTTCTCAACTCATTGGGAGTGAAAGAAGGAAGCCGGCAAATGTGCTCTGCCTTGCACACGCGACTGGATCTCCGGTCCCCACCCCCCCGCCCGGTATAACAGAACCCTTCTCCCTGCCACGTGATGGCGGGACAGAAGCCTGCAGTGATAAAACACAGCTAAGCGCTTACATCATTTTACAATCAAGCATCTCCAAATCTGTTTATCTGATCAGCCCCAAATTCTGTCAGAGCGTTGACATGTGCATTTCTAAATAATTTCAGGATGTCAACCTGAATAGACCCGCAGAATCGGAAAGTTAATTATCTTTGACAACTTTGCCAGCTAATTTCCTATTTATATGTAGCAAACCGGGGGCCTCTTTCATCCCCTCCTGTCACAAAGGATTTATCAATCAAATCAAGGCCTAAAATTGTCTGCCAAGGCATTCCGGCTTCCCAAAGGGGCATTTATCTGTTTGAAATCTCGCCGACTATCCAATGACAGTGGGTTGACGGGCGGTCGAGAAGGGGCTGCTTCCTTCCTGCCCAGGCCCCAGCAGCGAGGCCCTGCTGGACACCCCCCAGCCCGCGGCCAGCACCCGAACCCTTTCTCCCTCCTCCTGTCTTCATCTGGCTGCACTTGTCTTGCCCCCATTTCCAAGTGACACGAGCTTCACCTCCTGATGTCAGCTGACAGGCCCCACTGAACACCAGAGCCCGCCTGTCCAGGCTCATCCGCTGACCTTCACCCAGGCCAGCGCGACCTGGGAACCCCAACAGGCCAGTGCTGACAGACGGTCTGAGGGTGGCAATCGGGGGCCCCGTCTTTGCTACTTCCCTCTGACAGGTGGCTGTGTTCAACTTTAGAGGCCATTTCCGCAGCTGAGGTCCCTGGGAAGGGGCTGCCCTCGGCCAGCCTGGGCTGGGAGGCTGCTGGAACTCCTGCCTGCCGCGGTTCCTCGTGTGACACTCCCAACTGCCTGGGAGGCAATGCAGTCGCTGAAAGATGAGAAGGCTGACCAGACCTGCCCGGTCCCTGCCCACCTACCACTTCCTGCCCAGAAGGTTTTCCACCCTTTCATTCATCTGTTCACCAGCGCCCACCTAGCATGTTCTCTGAGCCGATGGCCACGTGTGCGAGGCTGTACCTCCCAGGAATTGAAAGCAGTTCATGCATTGCTCTGGTTTGGCAAGCCTCTCTCAGGTACCCATGTGAAGGGCATGTTCTGAGCACTAAGGTGAAAAACAAAACAAAACAAAATCAAAGGAAGAACAAATAGTCCTGCCTCACAGAGCTTCTAGCTGGGCCAGGGGCAGGACCGGGGCTGGAAGGCAGAACCCGGCCACCTCTTGTTTCAATAAAGTGAAGCTTTGTTGGAATTCATTGGTGTACGTTTGCCCATGTTGTCATCGGCTGCTTTGGTACCACGTGGCAGTGCCACGTCGTTGTAACAGAGACTCTATGGCCCACGGAGTCTACAAGACTGACTACCTGGCCCTTTACAGAATGAGTTTGCTGACAGAGATGATTTCAACCCAAGAAGTGGACACAACATAATTTTACCAAATTACGTATGAATATATTACAACAAATTATAATGCACCAGTGAAAATTATAATTAATTTTGAAACAGAGAACTGGAAAGAGAAGTCCCAATGGCAGTTGGCTCTGCGAGTCTGCCTCGTTTGCTGCTGTTGTCCCAAGGCCGGGGACAGTGCCTGGCACAGAACAGGTGCTCACTGAAAAGGGCTCATTGGCTACCAAAGTTGAAAGAAGAATGTTCTGACGGTGGAACAGGCAGGTGGGAAGGTTCCGGAGGTTTGATAAAGAAGATAACATGTAAGCCTGATGTTGAAAAGTAAAAAGTATTCACCAAAAGAGGAAGAGGACAGAAAGGATTTCTGGGAAAAGGACATTCACTGGTCAGCTCCACAGCCCAGAAGCAGGGCAGTGCACTGAGGAGACAGAGATGGGGACCTCAGGGGCCCAGCTCAGGCCCAAGGGAAGAGGGGCACAGAGAAGAGGCCCACCAGAGGAAGACCTCTATTCATAATGCTGTCGAGGTCGGGCAGTGCATCTCGGCTTCCTGCCTGTGGGGCATCTTTCTTGGAATGGGCCTTGGTCCCCATTTCTCCTCTTGGGAGTGCTCACTTCTCAGTCCTTTGCCCTGAAGAGCTCCAGGATTCATGCCTGTCGGCTCATCCTAGTGACCCAAGGCTAGGACCCTGTTCAGAAGCATAACTGAGCAAGCAGACTCCATGGTTGGTATTTATTTCATGGGAACGCATGGCACCGGGGCACCAGAATGTTCCCCATAGGTAAATTTTAGGGTAACTATCAGGTCCAACCATACTGGGTTCAGGGCTCTGTTTACTAGAAGTTCACTGCTGAGCCCGGGGCATGTTGAGTGGGCCCATGAATCAACTCTCACTTATCCATGTTCTGAGAGCAATGCCACCTGCAGTACGTAGCATCCAAGGACAGCTGGGTGTTGGCAGATGTCCCTTATCCTGTGTTCCTCCCAGTCTGCTGCTGGCATCCAGGCTCCTTGGAGGGTGAACTTGACCATGCACGTCCGCTCTGAGAGCCTGATAGTGCCAACTTGCCTGTCTGTCCACGTCCTCTCTTGTCTCTGTTCTTGCGATGACATTTCTGCATGGCCAGGTTAGAGTGAAGCCATGCTAGATGAGAAAGGGACAGTCCCTGGATACACTGACTGCTCCTCTTTCTCCGCCATGGCCCTGGCCTGTCTTCCCCCATGCTTCCCCCCTGTGTGGAACCCCGGGTGCCATCAACAGGTGGCGTGCTTGGAGCACAGTGATTATGACCTCAAGAGTTCAAAAATTGACACGGTCTATATTTCATGCTGATGCAGTCAGATTCCAATTGGTAAATGTAACATGGCCAAGAAAACGCATTCTCATATCCATTTTGCTGCACACTCTTGGTAAGACTGCATTTGGGATCGTCATCTACGTAGCACACATTTTGAGAGCCATTGGAAGCCGGTATTCAAAGGTGGTGTGAAGGCCAGTGTATGTTATGAGTAATGGTAGAAACAGCTCTAAATAAATTGTACTGGGAGCTACAGAAGCAAGAAGAGCTATACTAGTTCAGTATAAATTGGTTACAAACACCATGGCATTGTGAGTAATTAGTGCTATTATCTTTTGCCTTTGGTGGAAGATATGAAATGAGCCAAGAATGGTTCCTGGGATTAACAGGGTCTGAACCTCTCAATGGCTCTGACTGGACAGGAACAGATTTATGTTCTCTGACCATCACTAGACCTCATATGGACCTATGAACTGTGTAATAATATTGTATAATTAAATTATTTTTGTGGTGCTGGGGATTGAAGCCAGGGCCTTGTGCATGCGAGGCGGGCACTCTACCAACTGAGCCATATCCCCAGCCTCCAATTAAATTTTTAATATCGTGTTAGAGAGAAAGCCAGCAAACAGCCCAAGACCCTTCACCCCCTCCACTTGAAGGACAGCTGGCGCTGACCAGAAACTTCTCTTCAGTCTCCTCCCCTTTCCTCCTAGTTCTCCATGTTCTCCAGAACTTTCCATTCCATAAAGGGCCCTCAAAGCATACTTCTCTTCTCTCCTCAATCTCTTTAGAATTCACTCTCTCCCTCCTGCCCACCACTTTGTTGTTTCTAAGTGACTCAGTTTGACCCATCCCCAGCTTGGCCCACAACCCAGCCTCTCGAGGCTTCTCCATTCAACTCATTACCTGATTTCCCATCTCAAAAATCTACAAGTGGCTCCAGAAGAGACAAACTCAGTGCTTTCGAGCATGGCTCCTTCTCCACGTTCCCCTGGGAGGGGATTCCCCCACCACCCTCCCACCGCTGAGTCACATTCCTCAAGTTTGCCAGACTCAACATCCAGATTTTCCGCAAAGGGCAGAGAAATGAAATAAGAATCAAGATCTAGGCTTGGTGCTTGCAAGAACACTGCTTTCCAGGTAAAATAAAGACTTACGTAGTTGAGGGGATGATACAAGAGGCTGTGTCAAGCGACTCTTGAAATTATACAACAGGTGGAGAAGGCAGACGCCAAAGGACGGATGTGGCAGAAATGACGACACAGATCGGAACGTTAATTATGTGATCTGTTATCCATTTCATCTTGGCCCTTTGTCACTGGGTTTCTGCATGTGCAATCAATCAGTTCACATGGATAAAAACTCACATCATGGGAGATGTCAAATGGTGGAAGACGACCAGCAAAGTTGTGTGTGTGTGTGTGTGTCCTTGATCTCAATCCTGGAAAGTAGGTACGAGTCTTTGTTTTATAAAAGATAAAAAAAATGAAATGAGATTTTAGGAATTTTTTCCCTAATGAACAGACTTCAATTTTTGAAATAATTTTAGGTTTGCAGAGGAGGCACATCGAGCTCCCTTACATGGGCCTTCCTGGCTCCTACCCCCGACACCCCTGCTTTGAACACCATGCACTAGTGAGGTGGGTTTGTTATGACTCAAGGACGGATATTCATACACAAGTATGCATTAAAATCCAGAGTTTCCAGTGGAGTTCACACTTGGTAGTGCTGCCCACGTCTATGGGTTGTGAGTTGGTTTCGATTTGGGCTTTTTTTTTTTTTTTTAACCTGTGCTTTCCAGCATCTAAGGGCTCCTTAAATTTTTCTTTACTGTACCAGGGCAACCACCTTTATAAAGTAAAGCAAGTGACTGCGCCTCTCACACCCCATTTCCCTGACGGATAGAACTGAGCTCTTGGCGGCCGAGCTGGGTCACCCTGTATTGTGGCTGTCAGAGCCCAGTGAAGCCACCTCTGTCACTGTCTCCACTCATCCCGGCCGAAGGCTGCAGGCAGCAATCAAGTGCTCCCCAGGACAGACGCTTGGACAGCGAGCCAGCGGGACATCCTGAGGACCATTCCCTCTGACAGTGCCTGCTGGGAGCAGTCTACAAACAGCCTCCGTGTACACCGCAGTTTGTCAGTGCCGAGGGTGAGGGACACAGTGATGACATGGCCTAATTCTGAATGGTCCTCCCAACCTTTGGGCTTTGGAGGGTTCACTGAGAGCACCATCCCCTCAGATGTCACATGGCAAATGCCCAATGCACACGGGGCAGCAGATGTGCACCTGTTGCTTGCACTTACTTGGTTCCGTGAGACCATGGCTGTGTCATGCTGGTTGTCACCCATGTGTGGACAAGCGTCTCGACCCCTTAGGAGCTTGGTGAGCTTAGGCTCTGGGGCTCAGTTCACTCTCCTGTGTGAAGGAGCCAGCCCTCCCTGCTCTCCCAGCATGGCTGAGAGGACACGCGGGAAAAGGCCTCGGGAAGAGTCAGCTGGAAGTAATCTGGGAGCTTCTTCTTAGGTACCAGCAGCTCCAGGGAAAAGAAACACAGATCAGAGAATCTGCAGCCCACAGTCCTTTCTGGACAAGCAAAAAATCAAGGCATACCTTAAGAGGCTCCAAGTCTCAAAGGGCAAGAGCCTTAGAGGGGCTACGACCAGGTGCTCCCAGCTCAGTCAAGAAGCTGGCTCTAAGAGGTCACGTGAGTCCTGAGCTCGACTGCAGGACAAGCCTCTGACCTGGGCCTTCCGTCTCCAGGTCTCAGTCCTTTGCCTCTACGAGGAGCAGCCTTGTCCTGCTTGATCCTTGGACACCCTTGCCATAGCCATATTGCAATAAAAACTGCAGGGTCACCAGTGGGGGCTGCACATGCCCCTGTCACCTGCTCTTGTTGGGGACCTGTGTTCGAGCCTTGGCATAGCTTTCTCTGTGACTGTTTCCTGGTTCACAACAAGCCCTGGGGCTACTCCAGTTCCCCAGCAACCTTCACAGACACCTGGTACATCCGTTTTTTGTTGTTGTTTTTTGTTTTCTGAAAATGAGAGTCTTTATAGCAACCCCAAATAGTCTCCCTCAACTAGCGTTCCTCAACCTTGATCCAACAGACTTTGGGGCCTGACATTTTTTGGGGACCTTCACGTGCAGAAAACAGGATGCTTAGTAGTTTCCCTGGGCTCTATGCACCGCATGCCAAGATCACTCTGCTCTCCCCCTGCTCCAGTTGTGGCAATCACAATGTCCCCGTGTATTGTCTAATGTCACCAGGGAAAAAGGACCTTGTCCCCTGGGTTAAGAACCAACCAGGACTGTATAGGTTAGAGTGCAGGACCCACAGCTTTTCTGGGTAACCATCTCCTCTGTGGCCCACTCTGCCAGTTCTTGGGACTGGGCCCGAGCTCAGGTCCTGGGCCTTTTAGCCACCTCCACTTTGACCTTACTGGCTCAAAAATAAATAAATAAATAGATTCAAACAAGCCGACGTGCTCTGGAATCAACAGCTCCACGCTACTCTTTAGGCCCATTCTGGCTGGCAGCTCTACAGGGCATTCCTTTTTTCCCTTCCAAGTCACCAAAAACAAGTTTGACGTATGTTCTAGAATCTTCTCTGAACAACTTCCAAGTCATTTTTCCATTTTTGAACATTTATTTTTTAAATGATTCTTTTAAAAACAGAGGTATGGAAGACGGGGAGAGCAGGGCGAGTACCACTAAACCACTACTTGCTGGAAATGTTACTGATCATTGTCACCGTCACCATCATTTCTGTTTCCAGGCTGAAACAAGAGACAATTCTCAGAAGCCTCAGAGCCGACGGCATCTAATGAGATGCAACCAGGATAGGCACCTCTCAGGACTTCATTCCTGGTTGTCAATCCAGTGGAAACGCCAAGATACACTGAATAAAGGATTCTCAGCTCCACACTGAAGAGCAAATCAAGATTTCCATTAAAAGAAAGAAAAGAACCCAGCGTGTTCCCGGGCTTTTTATTCATTTGTATACCTATAAGCAGCAGCTGCAACTTTGCATACAAGTGATTTCTTTTTACATAAATAAAATGTAGGGGTTTTTTGCCATTTTTAGTCACTGGAGCATTAAAAAATAAATATATAAAATGGAAGTCATTGAAAAGAACTGATTTAAAAAAAAAAAAACAACTTTGTCGGCTTCCTGGATGACTTGCTCCAGGTTTTTTGAAAAGTTTGTCGTGCTTCCCGCCCCCGATTCAATTTACTTGCACCCCTGTAGACCTCTGTGCTTTAAATTGCTGTTCTGATTTCTGATGCCAAGATTCCTTTCTCCTAAAGATGTGCTGCTGCCTAAGATAAATGATGTTCGTGGTTTTAAAAGTGCATTTAAGCACGGCGTTGAGAAACCCAAACATGAAGACGGGACGTCGGAGGGAAAGGTGTCAGCAAGTCGCTGCCCGAGGAGGCTGGTCCCTCTACAGATGAGCCGCTTGTTACAAAAATGTGGAGCATAGCCTCAGGCTGTGGCTCGCGCCCACTCAGGACTCGGGACTCAGTCCAGACCTTGAACTGACCTCAGCCTGTCCACCAAAGACATTCTCCGGTGGGGCGCCACGATCCCCCCCTTCCACGCTGTGCTCACCGGCTCTTCTTCCAGAGGTTGGAAAGCCTGAGGCCTCAATAAATTTACAAAGTCCTGTTGAATGAGCTGAGGACCTACACCTATTCCATTTGCCCTTCCTCGCTATTCAGTTCTGTATTTGGCAAGCAGTGACAAGATGTCTCATGATGAGTGACCATCACCCTGACCTAGTAGATTACAGCCATTGGTTCCACGTACCGTCCACGGGGCTTTCCTTCTCATGGTCCTGTGGGTTGGTGGTATGTAATTGACCCAGGAGGGATGGTCTAGGGTGCCCTCATTCATGTGGCCAGTGGTGGGCTCCTTGTCAGATGGGGTGATAGAATGGTTAATGACTTAGCCATACGTGTCACCTCTCAGCAGGCTAGGCTGGGACCACTTGTGTGGTGGCTACAGGATTCCCCAAACCACCAAGAGAACGAGCTCACCGCATATGTGTTTTGTAAACCCCGGCTGCTTTACATTGGCTGATTGGCCAAAGCCCGCCCTGAGGCCAGCCAGCTCAACTCAGCATGAGAGGCCATTCCCAGGGCCACACTCCAAAGAGGAGAATAAGGTATGGTCATTTGAATAACCTATCACATCTGTGCAAATACAATTGATCTCCATTATTGGCAGAGTCTGCATTTGCAAATTGGCGTCCTTGCCCATTAATTTGTCACCCAAACCCCAACACAGCTAGCACCTCGGTGGTCATCTGCAGACATGCAGAGAATGGTGGAAAAACCAAGGGTCCCGGCCAGCATGCTCCCCACTGAGGTGGCACAAGAGAGGCTCTGTCTCCTGTTCAGCTAGGACCCTTCTCACAGCCTCAGTGCCACAGCAGTTGTCTCTGTGCTTCCTGCTGGTGATTTTGCTATTTGAAATGGCCCTGGAGGGGGTGCTGAAGCACAGCGTGTCCATGGGCACAAGGGGCCTCATGCCAAGGTGGCTTGACCCAGGCACAGGTCACCGTGCTGCTGTCTGTGGGCTCCATGCTATCGAATCAGTAATTTAGATGAAATAAGAAACACATGGAAATGAAACACATAAACCAAGCGATGCACTGGTCACTTGACAAAAGTGTTGTGACCAGGGCCTCACGAGAGCAAAGCCCTGTGATCCCCTAGGACTCGACCTCCGCGGCGATGTTGTGGATGTGGTGGTAATATTCAAGGAAGTGCCACGAATAATGAAACTGTGTTTAGTGAGCACTGTCTTCGTGCCCAGCACTAGGCCGCAGCCGGGTACTCGGTGAGGGTGCTGCTTTCAAAGAGCTTCAGATTCAAGCACAGGGAGATGCAGGACTCACCACGTTCATGACTGACGCGAATGTGGGCACAGTTCCAGGAAGTCAGAGAAGGTGCCCGAGGATGCCAAGCACGAGCAGGGACCTCACGGGGGATAGGAGCGCATCGCCTGCAGAGCTTGTGTAGGGGTGCGCCATGGGGCCCTCCCAGGGGCACTATCTGAGTGAGGGAAGCCCCATCAGAGGGATCAAAGGAGCCACCAAGGACTCGAGCAAGCCCACAGGCAGCCCTGGAGACGGCAAAAGTGTCCCCAGTGGAGGCCTGAGGCTTTCTATCCCCCATCAACCAGTCATAACTGTGCAGGGAGCAACTCCCTGAGCAGAAGACAATGTGCAGAAAAGAGCTCTCCACAGGCGACAGTCAAGGCGTGGAGGGGATGGCAGCTTTAGATGGACAACAGGAGCCACGCTCCCCAGTACTCCTAAGAGGAGGCCGGGCCAGAGGAAAGGGAGCCTGACAAACAGGAGACAGCACATGCAAAGACCCTGTGGCAGGAGGAGTGTGAAAGCAGACCCAGGTAGGGCTAGAGCACGGCAGCAAGCACGAGCATGGAGTGAGAGGCGGCTGCAGAGCAGGACAGCCTGAGAGCACCAGGGCCTCCTTTTGTCCTCATGCTGAGAGCAATGTGAAGTCACGGAGGCTTTGGAGCAAAGAAAGCAATGAGCTTCAGTGACAAGAACAGGCGAGGCCCAGTGGAGGGGGGAGACCAGACGTGTATGAAGCAGGAGCTAAGGAGAACCTGAGAAGTGGTGGAGCTGGGCTGTCCAGGAGGACCTCAAGAGCACATGATCCCCACACAGCCGTAGGGAGCCGGGGGGAGGAGCGCCATGGAGACTGCTCAGTTCCTGGCTGCCCTAAACAAGTGGATGAGCCCTCTGCTGAGGTGGGGACTTCAAGAGGACAGGTTGGCCAGAGGGCGATAGTCACCAGGTTAGAATTGGCCACGTTGTGCCCCAAACAGTCAAGTGCGACCCATGGGCTGGCACTCAGGCCCGGGAGGAGTCACGGCATAGACATAGTGGAAGTCTCGAATGGGGACTGACACTGGCCAGGGAGCAGAGAAGTGGACCTCAGACAACACTCATGGACAGGGAAAGGAGTCGGGGCAACGGAAGACCCTAAAGAACTGCTTGACAAGTGGGAGGAAGGAGGGAGAAGGAGCTAGGGACCCTGCTTCCGGAGGACGTGGGCCAGGGCACAGGAGCTGCGAAGGCCCATGAGGCCACACTTGCACCGCCCCCCCCCCCCACACACACACACATACACGCTGGATTAATAACTCAAGACAGGTGAGGTCTCCAGTGTGGGAAAATAGCTGATGTCCCACCCCCATTTGGGAAAAGGAAACTCTGTTTTTTAGGGATAGACATCGTCATCTTGCTGGTTAACTCATTCCCCCTTGATTTTGTGTTTGGCTCGTGGAAGGAAAAGGTACGAGAATCCCTAGCACTTAGAGAAATGATCGTGCAAGTTTTAAGCCAAGGACACACTTTGCTTTTGATTAGCTTGGGAACGACCAGGTCTCTGTTGCTAGAAAGAAGATCAAAAGCTTGGAGAGAAACCAAATAGATGGAAATTAGGCAAGAGTGAGATGCACTCTGAAACCTACATTTTTACAAAGTTCAACACGGAATCCTGGTGAGTTTTCAGTGGGTCCTGTCATTCATCGTAAACTGACGCAACCGCCCTGGAAACGAGGGTGGCAATAGGTGTCAAGATTCATGAAAACAGTCTTGTTCCTTATGGTGATCATTCTGTTTCTGTCAATTTCATCCAAGGATATAATTCAATATGGACAAAAGAAAATAAAATTATATGCATGCATCTATTCAATGCAGATTTTCCCTAAAAGCTAATTTTTGGAAACCACATAAATGTTCAATATTTGGCGACAGTTTTAATA
Organism: Spermophilus citellus; assembly: GCF_964194105.1. Lineage (NCBI taxonomy): Eukaryota > Metazoa > Chordata > Mammalia > Rodentia > Sciuridae > Spermophilus > Spermophilus citellus. Next base: position 62,633,115 of record NC_138200.1, read on the forward strand.
AATATTTGTAAAGCAACAGGACGTAATACTGAAGAATCGTTAAAATGACTTTAAAGCACCACAGGGGAAAATGCTGGAGTGTGAATAAAAACAGAAGAGAGCTTGGCTATTGTCTTATCTGTGTAAATTACTTATGAATATGGAGATAGAAATGAAAACCTCGAGGTACACACTGGTATCACAGATCTTCAATTTTTAAAGCCATTAATATTTTTTGTGTTGCCTATTCGTTTCAAATATGCAGGAGGAATATCTGGTGGGGAAAAAAAGGACCAAAAGAACACCACCACCTTCCAAAAGGGGCCCAAAGCAGACCAGAACAGAAGCATGACTGGGCTCTGGATGGGGCTGTCTTGGCTCTGGGCTGGGATGTTCCAGAAGAATTAAATGCCAGCGTCTTTCTCCTTTGTTCGCTCAGCGCTTGCTGATAGAAGGTAAAATGAAGTCTCTAATTTGCTAAGTGTTCAGAGTCTGAGTCTCGGCCCCATCCTTCACATCACCTCTGCAGAAGGAATCATTTGGCGTTAGCAGAGTCCTACATAATTAAGCAGATAGAGCCTGCTTCTCACATAATGAGACCTGGAGGGATTTGAGAGTCCAGCTCAGGAGACCAATAAGGAGGGCTACAACTCGAGTGTTGGCTGGTGGACCAAGTACCAGATCTGGAAGAATTTAACAACTCCCCGAGCACTTGGCCATACTGCCATGTGGGGAGGTGTGTGGGGCCACCATAGGGGGGCTTCTTTTGCCTCTGCTGCCCCCTGGTCCTTCTTGAAGTTGTACTGGTTTGCAGAAGCCTGCCTGGCAGGCGGGTCTGACTGTAGATCCCATAAGAACTGGGGACAAGAGCCTGTGCTGGCTGGAGTGCAGGTGGCACACAGGGAGCCCCAGCAGCTACTCCATGAACCATCCCTCCATTCCTCACCAAACTGAATCCTTCCAGCTGGTGCCGTGGTCTTCCTGGGAAACAGTGGTCCTTAAGGCCGGGCCAGGGCATGTAGCTTAGGTATGGGCTCTGGGCTCGGGTTTGTGGTCAGGAAATGGGAAGAGGAAAACCTCACCATGAAGTCATGACCTGAGAGTTGCTGCCTCTGATGGCTAAGTTGCTCCCAGGCATCTTGCTCCTCCTACCTGGACACCTTAGCTGGAAGTTATCACTTGTAACTGACACTGTCCATGAGGGGAAAGCAAGCAAACCTGCACCAGTCACTGCCCCGATTCTGCCACCGTCCCTACAGCCTACGAGTGGGTGATCTGGAGTTGGTGGACACAAAGGTCATTGTATTCACAACCCAAGTGACCAGTTGGCCTCAGAGAATTATGACTTTTGAGGACCAAGCACACTCTTCAGGGACCAGAGGCATCTGGGGAGACCAGATGGCAAACCAATGGTTTCAGAACCTCTTTAAATTGTCTACTTCTCAAATCTTTAAGATCATCCCCCCTGCCCCCGAAAAAGAAGCCATTTCCCAACATTGAGCCACAGATATCAGCATCTTAAATCATGGCCCCAGACCAGCCAAGGGAAGTGAAATCCAGTTTGCCAAAGTCTAGGTCTTGTTAAATAAATTCTTCCTTGACAGCAGAGAAAGGCCTGGCTAAGGAACTGGCTCCTTAAACATTTTAATTTAATTCAATAAGGATTTATCGTACACCTGCTATCAGGAGCCAGACTCCAGGAGAGGTTTGGCTGGAGAAGGGGTAGCCAATTCCAGACCCTCAAAAAGCACACTCTGGGTATACAGGCAGGTTGTTTTGGTTTTTTTTCTTTAATTGCCAGTGTCTCCACCGTGTTCCTGGAATTTGTCTCTTTCATTCTTTCGGCCAAAGATTTTTGTCTCCTAGCCGTTCTGCCTTTCACAGATGCAGCATCTCTCCTATCTCACCCTGCAGAGAACCACGCTCTCCTCCCTGGAGCCTGCCGCGCTTGGCCTAAGATTTGGCTACCACCTCCCCCATGGTCTCCTACTTACATATCCTGCCACTCTGGATACCCACCCCACTCCCAACACCCCTGACATCCGGCAGGTGCTGTGGGCGGGGCAGGGCTCAGGGCCTGTGGAGGTCTCCCAGACCCACATGCTCTTCCACCCAGGCAGAAATTCACCCCAGATGATGACACAGGCAGAAAGTCAGGGGAGTCAGGGGCGTGGTGGCAGAAAGAGGCTGGGCCTGTTGCCGGCTCCATCCTTCAGTGTGTGACCTTGAGCACCTTACTGTGCCTTTGACCTTTGCCGCAGTCCAGCTGGGCAAAATAACCGGGAGGTGACAAGCAACTTGAAGGTTGAATCGGGAACTGCTTTATTATGGAACAACAGCGGTATATATACCTTACTGATTACACACAGCTTGACTCAATTAGCATCATCCAGATACAGAAATCAGCCAATAAGGAATCCCCACCATCTTGGTGGCGTTGCCTCACAAACCACTCCTCCTGGCAAACTGCCAGGCACCATCTTGACTTGATTTGCGGTCCCCAACATCTCCCCCCTTTTGTTTTATTGAACAACAAGTATGTGGTTTGGGGACCGTGCCTGTTTTAGGTTGTCCAATATTACATATGGTTCTTACCCATCATTGGATGTTCTGACCTCAAATCAAAACCTCCTGACTTAGGTTGGTACCTAATTGGATCTTACTCGTCTTTGACTACTGGCCCAATATATTTAGCCATACTTGTGGATCTGTGTAATCTATACAACCACCATAAACAACCCGCCACAAGCAGAAGAAGGAGAATACAAAATGCCACGATACCAAGCCATTGACGGCTCCAAGTGAAAAGCCCTTGGAAAAATTGTACCACCGATGACACCATCAGCAAAGATATCCTGGTACTATGGATTTGAGATCCCCACTGGCTCCTTACTGGCAAATTTTTATATGCCTCCAGGTTGGGCGGGCAGGTCCAGGCTCGGGCTCGCAGCAATGGCGTCCTGCTCCCCAGGCAAGGGGCGGGGAAGGGCCAACGGCCAAAGCCACGGCCAGCTGAAAAGTACCTGCTGCGCCGCGACCACCGCACCGCCTCATGCACCCTGGTGACAAAAAGGGATTAGTATCAGCCTTTTGTTGTAACTCCTTCCCTGATAATCCTTCCTCTTCTGAACTTTCTTCCTTTTTCTGACTAGAGTTCCTGGGCTTTTATCAACGTATGCCCTAACTGTTCTTGGTTTTACTGGGGTGCTTCCTTCCTTTAGCAATTTACTTAACAATTTACTTAACCTTTTGGTTTGATTTTTACTAATTTCTGATCCCATATTTCCATAATAAAGATAACACAACACACAAAACAAAAACACACTGTATCAATTTTTCTTTTTTCTTGAAATGGCCATCCATCCTCTCGCCCTATCTGCTTCCTCAGGGGTGAGCAGCTTTCCTCCTGTCCTATCTATTTCTAGGGACGGGCAGCTTTCCTTGTCACTTACCCCCCGAGTGCCCCAGAGTTCCCCATACGGGCCACCATTTGCCTCAGTCCCGCTGGGCAAAATAACCGGGAGGTGACAAGCAACTTGAAGGTTGAAACAGGAACTACTTTATTGCGGGACAGCAGAGATAAGTATACCTAACTGATTACACACAGCCTGACTCAATTAGCATCATCTAGATACAGCAGTCAGCCAATAAGGAATCCCCACCATCTTAATGGCTTGGTGGCGTTGCCTCACAAACCACTCCTCCTGGCAAATTGCCAGGCGCCATCTTGACTTGATTTGCAGTCCCCAACAGACCTTCATGTGCTTCTCTATGAAACAGGACATCGTATCCCTGACAGAGGGTTTTCACAAAGTTGTGATGAAATGAGCCCACAAGAGGGCCAGTGTGGGGCCTGGCCCACAGTCTGCTCACCAGAACACTGTGCCTTATTAGCGTGAGATTCGTGGTCACGCTAGGAGGCCCTGGCCAGAGTCACCTTCATCGCAACCTCAGAACACCCATGGTGTTGACTGCGGCTCCCTCCATAACCCCACTGGGATCCCGTATACAGAGCTCCTTCGCATCCCTCCTTATTGAGGAGGCTTAGCAGCAGCAGTCACTGTACCCAAGGCTGTGGGAGGTGCCATGCCATGAGTAGCACCCACCAGAAAGATTATTCCTGCAGATAAGAACCAAGAACTCTATTATAGTCAGACCCGGTGCAGAGAGAACCTGGAGAGGCTAAGACACCGGGAACGGGGATGGTCTAGGATCTGCACTAGAAGACAAACTGAGGGAGTTATGCAGGCTGAAGGGGAAACCAGGTGGACGGCTGCACATTCAGGAAGAAAGGAAGAGGCCCCCGTGTGAACCACGCCACAGAATCTGGAAAAGGCTTTTCCTCCGAGTGTCTTGAAAATGCCCATGTTTAGTGGCAGGGGCTGGCACACTTCGTCCATAAAGGTCCAGAAAATGAACGTTCTACACTCTGCAAGTCACATAGTCCCTGCTGCAAGCGCTCAGTTCTGCTGGTGTCCCACGAAAGCAGCCACAGGGACTATGGGAACCATGAGCATGCCCGTGTTCTGATAAAGCAGAAATAGGTGACAGATCTGGCCTGCTGGCCACAGCTCACCAATCCCTGGTTTAAAGCAAACATTCCCTGGGGCATTAAAACATATGCAGATGTAACATATAAGACAAATGTAGCATAAGGGGTAGGATGGGAGTAAATGGTTTGAAGTTTTACACATTCTATTTTAAGTGATCCAGTATTGACTCTAAGTAGGCTACACATAGTTACGAATACATATTCAAGTACCTGGTGAGATCACTCAGAATTAGGTTAGTCAAAAAAATCAATATATAAATTAATAGGAACTCACATATATTCTAATCTGATATATACTCATATACCCCAAACAAGGCAGAAATGGGGAAACAGAGGGAGAACAGTAAATAAGGGACAAACAGAAGACCATCAGTAAACTATGAGACCGAAATCTAATCACATTGACACTTACATTAAATACTAATGGGATAAACACTCTGATTCAAAAGGCAGAGATTGTCAGAATGGATTTTAAAGCATCAAGACCCAAGTATATACTGCCTAGAAGAGAGATGAAGATACACAGAAGTTGAAATTAAATAGATGCAAAAGAGTATATACCAGGCCATTGGTGAGCATAAGAAATTTGTTGCTAATATAGTGCTCTCAATAAACAAAGAGAATTAGCAGAGATTGAAAGGGGCCTTTCTTAATTTCTTATTCTTTTTTAAATATTTTACTTTTTATATATTTTTATTAGTTGTTAATGAACTTTTATTTTATTTGTTTATATCTGGTGCTGAGACTTGAACCCAATGCTTCACACATGCTAGGCAGGTGCTCTACCACTCAGCCACAACTCCAGCCCCTCAGTTTCTTATAATAATAATAATCCATCCAGGGGACATATCAATCATAAATGCCCTATGTGCCTAATAGTAGCCTTAAAGTACTTGGAATGAAAAGTTGTTAGAAAATCCTTGCTCAAAATTGTTGGTGACAATTGTCCACATGGTCTAGCCACACCTCCATCCAGGTGGTTCTGACCACAGCTGACTTCACATCTGGCTCCAGCTAGGCCTGACCCAGGCCTGGACAAGCAGCACCTGACCAATGCAGTCGATGAGATCCAACCTGGAACTTTACTGGGCGTGTTTTTCTGGGATAACTGAGAAACTGGGCTGGGACTGTTGGCAGTCACCCTCCTTTTATTGTAAGAAGAACAAAATAAAGGAAAGCAGAACCAAGAAAAGGGCCTTAACACCATCATCTGAGACTCCGGAGCCCACCACGCCTGCAGTCATAATCCCTGGACTTTTCTGTCCCATTAGCTAATAGACTTCCTTTGTGACTTAAGCTGATTTAAGTTGAGAACAGCATCTTCTTCAACACAGAGTCCCGATTGATATATCACACTAACCTCCTCCAGACACACAGACACAAACATCCTTTATGCTTTGTCTCCAAGGGTTAGTTCTTCGATTGAAAAATTGAGTGACTCTGTTTGATGGATGATGAATTGCATCGTGCTAAGAAGCCGTCCTTTGTTTCCCAGTCCCATCCCCTTCAATTGGGAAACAGTGAAATAAATGAGGAGGAGTTGAGGGTTGTAAAGTCCTAATTCCCTGCTTTGGAAAGCCTGGGGACAGAAAGTGAGGTGGGGACCTGGGACTTAAGGAGAGCAGGATAAGAGTGAGGGGGTCGGGCCCACCTCCATGTCACAAGATGGGTCAAGGCCGATGGGAAAATCTGAGTCTGCCATTATCAGAAAAGTCATCAGGGCAGGGATCTCAGAAAGCTGGGTGTGCCTTTGGCCTCCTTGGTGCAACCTGGCACCATCAAGGTGACAAAGGCTGCGGGAGGGAGCTTCCTGGGAAAGCCAAGGACACAAACCAGCTCAGGGCTGTCGCTGCTTGTTTGGGGAGTCCTCTGTTCCCTGAAGCATGGCGCATCCAGGAGGAAAACTCACTGGTTGGGTGGAGCAGGCTGGGTGGGAGAGGACAGAGATGAGGAACAATAAGGACAGGGGAGGGAAAAGAGGGTCGCACAGAATGAGTGCCTGCTTCCTCTCTGAGCATGGACAGGAACGGAGGAGAAAAAGGAATGTCAGCAGCCCTGGCAAACACCTCAGGGCCACTTCTGGACTCTGTGGTGGACCTGAAGTCCACCTCTTCACTCCACTCCATCTCAGAGAGGGTGCAAGGTGGGGCTGGGGATGTGGCTCAGGCAGTGGCGCATTTGCCTGGCATGCACGGGGCACTGGGTTCAATCCTCAGCACCACATAAGGATAAAGTCGAGTTGTTGTGTTCACCAAAAACTGAAAGGTAAATGTTGAGGATATTCTCTCTCTCGGGACCCTCAGCCTTTGTCCTTATTGAGATCTGCACCAGCAGGGCACAAGAGAATTTCCTCAATATTTACCTTTCGCTTTTTGGTGAACACAACAACTCTACTTTAAAAAAAAAAGAAAGGAAGAAAGTATGCAAGGTGCCCAAGGTCTGCAAGGTGCCCAAGGTCTGCAAGATGCCCACAGGAGCCACGTGCAGAAGAAAAGAGAAGATGGGGGAAGGAGAGAGAAGAGGGGTAAGGAAAAGAAGAGAGAGGAGAGAGAGAGGACAGGAAATGAGCAGAACAAGAGACCAGGGCTTGCAAGCCACAACCTCCCCAGGCCATGGAGGCATGAACTTGCTCACACTTTCTTGCAATGACCTCGAATGCATGGAGTATGGAGGAGTATGGAGGAGTATGGAGGAGGAGGAGGAGGAGGATTGTGGTGGCACAGTCTTTCCCTTGTCATCTTTCTAAATAGAACCCTTGCCCATGGGATGTGAAGCAGCCATTAACTAGGATCCTGCTGTCCAGGTTACATGCCCAGCATCCTCCCCCTCCTCTGAGGGCATAGATGTCCTCTGGAGCAACAGAGTGGTGGTTCCTCATGTGAGAGGGGTAAACGGCTGAGCAGGGACAGCAGGGCATAAACCCACCCCCGGGCCATGGTGCTCCATCGATTCCCCTGGACAAGGCCAGCTGACTAGGAGTGTCCCTTTTGGAATATCTCCACAAGGCATCTGCACACATCTCCACTTTTCACCAAGTTTATTATTTTAAAGGGGGAAAAGACCCTCAATGGGTATCTGGGAGTGCAAATCTGAGTTTCAATGAGAAGTTTGCAGAATGTCAAGGGCCCCTGCAGGGGGCCAGGGATGGAAACCTTTGCTCCATGCTCACAAATGACACCTGGCCTCTGTGCCTCAGCCTGCTTACCTGTCAACCAGGGTAATAAAAGTCCCCTGTCGTAGGGTGAGGAAGAGACCTGATGAGGTGAGCCTGGAAGGTCCACAAGGCATGCGGGACCCTCAGCCTTTGTCCTTATCGAGATCTGCACCAGCAGGGCACAAGGGCACACTCACTCCACAAGATGGCTCATTGCACCACCTTCCTTGGAGGGGGCTAATGACCTCTGGCCCACCTCCCTGGGGAGCAGGCCTCAGGCCCAGGCCCCTTCCATTCTGAGACTTTAGCTGGAGGTGACATCAAGGTAGTAATTGCTCTGTGGGGTGGAGGTGGCCACAGAGCAACCCTGGTCACCACTGTCTCCAGAAAGAATGGTCCACCCACCAGGAGAGGAGCCAGCTACCAGCCTCATGGCTCTCCCTGGTGCCTCAGCAAATGGTTGATGGCCGATATGGGAAAGGGGACCCCTCAGAGGCACCCAGAGACTGCCGACATCCTGCTGGAGCACCCAGAGCCCTCCGTCCTCCACCTGCCACCACGCGCCCACGTGGGGCTCAGGTGCAGCCCCCCTGTGCCCCTCAGCTCAGCCCCAGGGTCTGCACAGCTCCTTTCCACGGGTCCCCACCTCAGGTTTTTAATAAACTCACCCAGCCAGGCTGTTCTTGTCCGTCTCCACCACAGACTTCACCTTCGTGGGCACACAGAGTGTGTCACCTTGGACTCCCAGGCCCTCATCTTGCCTCCGCCGGGTGGCCCTGGGGAGGGTCCCTGTACAGCTCCCATCTGGAACTCTGCACCAAGCTCGGGGCTTAGCCCCGCTGCACAAGTTCAATATCATTCTCCTCACTTCATAGGCTGGGAGCCTGTAGCTCAGAGGAGCTAAATACCTTGCCCCAAACCACACACTATTGAAAGGATGAGGTCGGAACCCCGACTGTCCAGATTCCCCACCGCGTTCCTAACCCTCTGGAAACCGAGCACCCAGGATGTGTGCTGGCGCCTCCTCGGCTGGGGATACAAAGGACCTGGAAGACCCGGACCTGCCCTACACCTCAGCGTGGGAACCCAACTGGTTAAAGGCTCTGATGTTTCTCTGGAAAGAAATAACCCTAATACAAGGCTCTTCAATTACTCTGTGCAATTAAGTCCTGAGTGCTTGTTTGAACAATTAACTGAAATAATTATAAATGTATCTCTGTTACTACAATTGCATATTAACAAAGGCTCAGGGCCAATTAATCATTACTCCATCAATATCTAATTTGCATAAACCTATTCTCTTTAAAGACTCCATGTTTGGGGTGACAGGGCTCCCTCATCGATTATGGAAATATCCCCATCAAACCTCCCTGAGGCCGTCAAAAGGAATAAAAGGGGTTGTCTGTTGTGGGCTGCTTAGCACCCCTGCCCACCCTCCCGGGGACAGGCAGGGATTGAGAACAAAGGGGAAGAGACACAATTATCCTGCGGCCCTCCACTGGGAGCTGGGACTGACAGGCCTCAGGTTAGAGGGCTGATGGGCAGAGAGGGGGCATCTGGCCCGAGGTCGGGGACCAGTGCCGGTACCCCCTTGGGGTCATTCCAATCCACTCATTCACTCATTGACCCCACAGACCCGCCTTGGCCGTGGGCTCTGCGGTGTGATCGGGTGCTGGGGAGACCACGATGGGTGGGACTCTTCTGCGCCCCTGCTGAATCAGTGGACAGTGAACTAGGCGCCTCGGGATAGTTCACCCAGAGGGAGTTTGTTTGAGACGTAGCTCCGGTTCAACGCCGCGAGAGGAAGGGCCGGAGAGCTCAGGCAGAGGGAGGGGCGGGCCTCGGGGACTTGGGCCACCTCACAGAGCTGCCCTGCCCCAGGCCCCCGGCACTGTCTTCACGTCATGGCTCTGCAGTCCCTGCCAGGGGGCTGTGCCAGCCGAGATGACTCAGCCCAGGGGGACTGGGCAGCCAGCCTATTCTTGAAAGGGGAATCTCTAGGTCCACCACACAGGAGCTTGGCTACCAAGGATCAGGACACTCTGAGGATGGGGAGGTGGGGGCCATGCAACAGAGAAGGGACCCCTCCTGCTTTTCCCCGGGCTGGAATCAGGATGGGCTTCATGGAGGAGGGGACATTGAAGGGAGATCTGAAAGAGAAGCAGGCTAAGAGGACAGGGAGACTGCTTCAGGCTATGCTTAGGGGACTGTCTAGAACAAGAAGAGTTCTTTACCACTATGGAGGGGGGGGGGCAGTTCCCTGCATCAGACTAGCCAGGCCAGCAGGAGGGCGGCTCCACGGCCAGGGCTCTCTCCCACTCTGTGACAGGTCTCTGTTCAAAGGGCCTCCTCCATTTCTCTGGAGGGGAGCAAGCTTGGCGGGGCCTTGACCACTCACGCTCTCCTCTGGATGTGAGACGGGCTGCTTAGCTTGTCATCTCTAATTGTTTTTGTTTTGTCTTTTAATTTGCTATGCACAGATGACCACGCCCATAATACTGGGGGAGGGGGGTCACGATTCAGGGAGCCCCCCCCCCAGGGGCAGAGCATTCTTCCCACTGCAAAGACACAGACTCCAGATCTCAAAGTTTAAGAATCTGTGAGAACAGGACATTATGGGAACATATGTGAAATACTGAGCAGAAATTAATGATTGCTAAAATAAAAAAAAAAGCTAGAGAATAAGAAAGAGTGACCAGTGTAGAAAAGGCAGGTGACCATAAATACACACATCTCCTTTCTCTCTGTTATCTGCCCTTGTCTGTGAGTGGCAGGAAGAGGTGGAGGGGTGGGAGAGGGATCCAGCCGTGTTTGCAGGTAAATGCTATAAGGTGGCTGCATGGGGACAGCAGTTTCTGTCCCTGCAAGGAGAGCCACCACCAGACCAGAGGCCTCATCTTAAACAGCCTCGACACCTCAGACACAAGGATAAAAATAAAAGCCCCAGAAGGATTTAGTGGAAATAAAATGAAGGTGAGAGCCCCAGAGGCAACCCTGAGTTTGCTGGAGAGGCCAAGAGGAGCCTTGGGATGGACCCCAAGGTCAAGGGCAGGAAGCATGATTGGCGGTGAGAGCTTAGGAAGGGGGCAGTTTGAGCTGGCCTCAGGGTGCACAGAAGGAAGGGAGAACCCGATGACGGACACCATCGTGACAAGGATCAGCCTTCAGTCAATGCTCTCAGATGCTTCAAGAAACTCGGAGTCTTGCAAAACCATCAAACCTGCCTGAATCAGGAGAAAGAGGGAAAGGGAAAGGTTCCCCGTCTCCCAGCCCCCTCCCCAGGAAGTGCCTGGGAGAATTCCTAACAGGTGGCCCTGTGGCTCAGCAAGGTCGCCCTTCAGAAAGCCTGGACCCCGCCGCCCCGTCCCCCCACCCCCCAGAGAGCTTGCCTGCTGGAGCAGGGGTGCTGGTCAGCTCAGGCCCCCTTCTGCTCCCTTCCAGGCTCCTGAGCCACAGGAAGCCCACGAGCCCGCTGGGGGGTCAATTCCCAGGCCCCGTCCTCAGATCCCTAGACCTGTCAAATCTCAATTTCTGGGAAGAGGCTACCAATCATTTAGAAGAGAAAGCTCTCCAGGTGGTGTCATTGATTGGCGGGGCTTAGGGGAAAAAAAAAAAAAGAGAAAAACATTCCCGCAGTTAACACTTTTCTAGCAGAATACCTTTGGTATCTAACATGCAAACTTCATAGGATGCGCATATTTCCTGATGCAACACCCTCTGGCAGAGTCCGTAGGGGGAGACAGATTTGTATGCCCAAGACATAGGACTCTATGTTTTAAGTCAATATGCAAATAAGGAACCAAGTGACCTTCCACTGAAATCAGTGGGACGGCAGAACGACGTGTTGATATTTTGAAGCTGAGGGTCAACAGAAGGACTGGAGTCTCCGATGTGGCTGGTGCCCAGACGTCTGAGGGCGTCACCAGAACAGGATGGCCACAACGGACAGCATCCACACGAACTGGGCCCTCCATAGACACAAGTGTAAAAGCATTTTACAGTCCAACAAGAGAGCTTGCGACAAATGTAGGTCTCTTACCTCATCTTAGTTATGACTTAGAAATCGATGAAAGATTTTGGGTCGATCTATAAGAACGCTTAATTTTTTCTATTAGAAAAAGAAAAAAACAGAATACAGTCCCCTGATTAACATGTAGGAGCAGATCATGCATTTGAAGTGGGAGGAACCAGTGCAGACCCAGCTAGGGGCTTGCAGCCCTTAGAACCCTGTGCAACGGAGAGAGGGAGGAGCTTTCTTGCGTGCACCTTGGAATCCACCTTAGAGCCAGTGACAATGGCCTGGGTCCTAGGGGACAGGAAGAAGTCTTAAAAGTGAAGGCAAGAGGAGGAGTGAGAATCCCACGAAAAGGCCGAAACTTCTGGAGGAGCGTGGTGTTATCTAGGGAGCACACTTGGTAAGCATCTACTACGTGCCAGGCACCGGGCAAAGCACTGAGGATGCAGAAGGAAAGAAAGAAGGCAAGCCAAAATGACCGCCATCAGGATGTATTCCTAAGAGTCTCGTCCAGTCGGGGAGAAGGATTCCACAAATAGACACATGAGCACTTTAAAGGTGTACAGTGGAGGGAACGACCCCAAACTGAGTTTGGGAGTTGCAGCTGCCTTCCGTCCCGGGGATCTCTTTTTCAGGTAGAATCCGACGGACGGGCCTGGCTAATTCCCCGTGGGATACTGAGTCAGCTGGAGGAGTCGGCTGAGCCTTGGCTGGTGCACAGGGAGGTGTGCTATTCACCACTTCGGGGCTCTTGGCATCCAGAAGGCAAGGAGGGACGGCAGAGCAGCCAGAAGACAGGCAGGTGGCGAGGCGGGCCAGGGGTGGCAAGGGGTGCCGCCCATGCAGGGCCGATCACAGAGGGGTCATTTCCCCAGCGCTGGCCTCTGTCCACTCAGCCCTGAGCACCCTGGAAGTGACCAGCCAAGACCTCCAGCAGCATGTGGTCTGAATTCGAGGACCAGCAATGAGGGCCACGATGTACTATTGACGACGTCACCTCTGGAAGTAGTGCACACCACACCTGGGGAGCAGCTGGAGCAACGCCATCTCCCCTTCTTCCCAGAGAGCACATGTGGGTCCCGCTTGACCTTGGAGAACATAAGCAAACCACATGGCGTTCGCAGAGGCTGCCCCCCGCAAAAGCCCATCTGAGCAAAAGTCCATTTTAGATCGGCCTCATTCATTCAATCTTTATTTCGGTTATTTTTTGAGTGTCTGCTCTGTGCAAGGCCCTGCCTGGGAAAGGAGAGAAGGGAAGACCCCAGAGGATGCGGGTTAGTATGTCCAAAGGCCCTGAGGCTGCAGGGAGATGGCAAGTAGGCGGGCCCAAAAGCAGGCTGTGGCTCGGAGCAGAGAGATGTGGACAGTGAGCCTTGAGGAAGTATAATGAGAGGGCAGGGGCAGGGAGGCCACCCTGTGAACAGTGGGATGGTCTGCAGGGCTCTCAGCGGCCAGCAGTGGGGACATCAAAGACTGGCATCTCAGAGTTTCTCCACTGTACCATGTAGAGAGCGGAGGGTGACAGGGGACAGTGTAAGGCCAGTGAGGTGGGGGGTGAGCACAGGAGCTGAGTGAGTTGGCCCCGGGCAGAGGTGTCCAGAGTCTGGTTTTCAGCCCAGCAGCCTCGTCCACCTCCGGGAGCTTTAGGATGCCGACTGCCAAGCCCACTAGACCTTCCGTGCCAGAAACGCCTGTGTTTTCACCAGGACCCCAAACGAGTCCTACAACTTTCTAACTTTGAAGACTGCTGGGCCTGGGGGTCGTAACAGGAGACAAGAAGGATTCATGGGGATTTTTGAAACAGTAGATGAGGGGACTCAAAGAATGGTGAAGAAGTTTCAATAAATCCAATTATGGGACTACTGAGAATTAGGTGAGGCAGAGAGGAAAAGGTACTTCTGGTGTACTATTAAATACGAAGGCAAAACGCCAGGTGGAATGCAACATCTCATTAAACTATGTGACGTGTCTGTCTCTGTGTACTTATTTTCATGTTTGAGAATATTAGAAGCCAGCCAGGAGTGGTGGCCATGCTGTCATCCTCCAAGCCACTCAGGGGAATCACAAGTTCAAGGCCAGCCCTAGCATCTTAGGGGGACCCTGTCTCAAAACAAAAATGGAAAGGACTGGGAATGTAGCTCAGTGTAGAGCACCCTTGGTTCACTCCCCAGTGCCTGAATAAGTAAATAAAACTTGAAGAGAAGCAGCTGTTGCCTACCAAACACCAAGATGGAGGCCCTGCTCCTGCCAGGGAGGAAAGTCGGCTGGGGTGGGCCTTATGTTTTAATGACTAGTTTTCCTTTCTTATTTGTTTAAATAATCATTTTTACAGTTGTCTTCATAACTTAACAACTGAAACAAAATTTCACAATTATGCAAGTACACAGAATGACCCCCGGAACATCACAACCAACCCGTGCGAAAGTGCGGACGGGGTGGGGGGTCCAGGGTGGGGAGCCCAGGGTGCACCCCTGAGCCTCCTGGGGTGAGACTGTGCTGGAGCTATGCCTCCCAACTGCCCCTTGTCACCGTTTTATCAGTTTCTTTTTGTCCTTATGGGTCCCAGGTTGGGAGAGACTGGCACCCAACAGCTCATGTGTTCCCTGCTCTTGAAGGCAGGAAGGTGTGAGTCTCCAGCGGGTCACAGGATATCAGAACTCACCCAGGCCTCCTGGTAGGGGAGTAATGGGCCAGAGGCTGCCCAGCGTCCCTTCCACCCTGATGCTGTGCTCTCCCCTAGCCCTGCCCACCAGGAGGGTGGCCGCGGGCGCAGGGAGATGAACCATGGCCAGGCTTCCTGCTCTATGCTCATCTGGGTGTGACCCATGCCACAGAGGCCCACAGAGGCACTTAGCCGTCCCCAGAGCATGGGTTTCGGGGCCTGGGGAGGGGAGGGGGCCTTGGAGGGGAAGCAGCATTCTCTGCTCAAAAGAGCCAACTGTGCTGATTCAAAAAAAAAAAAAAAAACATTTTCAAAAACGCCTGTGGGTAAATTTGAGCTGCCCACAGCTCCCCAGGGGCATCTCGAACTTGCTGTCGAGCCATTTCTGTGGATTTCAGTCAAATTCTAATTTTAGTGTTCATTAAACACGGGTAATTCCCCAGCCGGTCCTCGCCTCACCTCATACACAGAGAGCGTCGGCAATATAGGTCAGCGAGGCTTCGAGAACACTCCCACATCAAAGGGAAACCTTTTCATTATAAGTATTAACTTTATAAATAATGATGAACTTTAAAAGTTTCCCAGAGCTGCAGGGCATGTGCAAGGGGAGCGGGAGTCCTCCCCGGGAGCACCCTGAGCGTGGGGCTCATGATGCAGGTGGCTGCAGACACAGCACGTGCTCAGGGAGACGGTGTGGGACGGAGACCTTGTGTCCATCCTGCCACTCAGACAGTTATTCAGACTGATAAAGCAGGATGCAACTGGCATATGTGATGTTGGAAACACACACACCCCACACACCCCAATACCTCATCACAGCCGTGACCATGTCTAAAGATAACAAACTGCTTAAAACATTTTAGCTCTTCCTGTTGTTCATCAGGACCAAATTCCTGGTCCTCGCTGTAGCAATTAATCTCTTTCAAACTGAAAGTAATCCAAAAAGGGGGTTAGATTCTAAGAATATTTAATACTTGACCAAATCTCCCAAAGGTATTGATAATACTTGATAATATTGATAATCCTCTGGCTCACAGCCTCATGATCACAGGGTGGCTGCTGTAGCATCAAATATCACTTCCTCACTTCAGAGCGACCATTTGATTTAATGAGCCTTAATCTTACCATGATCAGGTATACATGTGGCAACACTCAGAAACATCTCTCCCTTGTTCATACCTATGCATATGCTGTTCTCAGTATTTGAACCACCACTTCTTTTCTCTGCACAGGTAACCCGCACTCATCCCTTAGGATCCATTGCAGGATTCGCTCCTCAAAGACCTTCTCTGATGACTCTTGATCTCCCTGAAATCCTCTACTCAACCCCCCTTTTGTTTACTACTATCAAAGCTGTCTGACTCCTCAGGAGGATTATTCTTGAATCCCTCCCCAGGAAGTTGTGCACTGGGTGAAGCAGGAGCTATGGCTTGATCATCCCTTGATTCCCTGAGCTGCACATGGGGCCTGGCAACTCTGTGCCTTGTTCATAGTGTGACAAAGAAGGAATAGAACTTCCCAGGTGCTGCGCTGCACCCCAAGACTCAACTTGCTCTCTGTGGGGTGCTGACCCCATGGGCAGGGTCTACCTTCACTGAGGCTCAGCCAGGAAGGCCGGTCCCCAGGACGCCCTGGCCTGCCAAGACCCAGAGACCAGCACACTCCTTAGGCCCCCGGGGTCGAGGTGAGACTTCAAGGGGCTGTTAGGAGAGCCTGGCGTATTTCCCTGAACTCTAGTGCCCATGGGGAGAGGTCTCTCCGCCCCCCGTGGGCAGCCCCTCCTCGGTATCCAAGGGAGGACCTGGCTCTGCGCCGGAGTTGGGCACATCCCTGGGTGGTAGCAGGCCAGGTGTTGGAGGTTGTCCCACCCGATGGCTGGCACAGGGCCTGGTAGCTCCTGGCAAGAAGAGTGTAGGGGGGGTCCCTTCTCTCCCCCAACTCTGGTCCCCACAAACTGCAAAGGCCACAACCAGGCAGGTGTACATAGCATGGCCGGGCCAACCTGGGTGGTCGTGGCCATAGAGCCAGGAGTCCCTGCAGTAGGAGAGATGGTGCTCCCGACCCTGTGCAGAACGGAACCTCAGAATGACCACATGTTCCCAGGCTCACGGCGGCGGCGGCGGCAGGGTGGAGGGTCTGCACTGGAATCCCAGCGCTGCCTCCGACTAGCTCCGACACCTGCGGGATTCACCGGCCTCTGTGCCTGGGTTTTCTACAGCAGCAGCACCTGGCGTGCTGGATTGTTATGAAGATTAAATGAGTTAATATCTTTAAGTGCTTAAAAGAATGCCTGGCTCGTAGGATGTGCTCTATAAATAAGATATAAATAATGAAGAGAGATAATTCACTAAAGTGCCAGGGCAGAGAGAAACATGTCCAGCCCGTGGCTGTGAGGCCCTGTCCACGGGGCACCAGGGGCAGGGGAGCTGGGAGCCACGAGCGGTTACCTCTGCTGATCAACCAGGTGAGCGCTGCTGCAAGACGCACCGGGCACACGGAGCTGGGGTCTGAGCTGCCCCTGCCTTCCCAAGCACCCTCAGGGGGCTCTTCTACGGAACAGCTGCAAACA
The DNA here is from genome assembly GCF_964194105.1 of Spermophilus citellus. NCBI lineage: Eukaryota > Metazoa > Chordata > Mammalia > Rodentia > Sciuridae > Spermophilus > Spermophilus citellus. Next base: position 62,650,046 of record NC_138200.1, read on the forward strand.
GGTCCATCAGATCTTGTACACGGGCTGGATAGCCAAGTGTTTGCTGTGTGCACTTGATTGCCACGGACAGGGCAGAGCTGAATTGGGGGCTGAATTGGGGGCTTAAAGAGGCGTGGCCTGGAAGGTATGCACGTGGCCAGACCCTAGACAGAGGAGGACTCCAGGCCGCCTGGATACTGACCACGCTCTGGCTGAACCCTGGGGGAAGACAGCTCCACCACCAGGCACATCCAAAGGTGGTCTCCCCTCGAAAACTAAGATTAAACCATTACAGCCTGATCTGTCAATCAGCACCTGTCACCAATCCAGAAAACACTGCACTAGGGCTTTGTCCAAGTATCCAAAAGTGCATCTCCCCCAGTCCTACAGCCCCTCCACCCCTCCTGGAGTTAATGCTGGTCGTGGGCGGCTACTTTCCTTGCATTGTTTTGACATTCGGTGTGTATGAATCAGCAGATGGGAAGCACCTCTGAGCCAGGCTCATTGCCCGCAGGGGCTGACCTGCCTGGCTTTCCCTGCAGCAGGACTCAGCACCCAGGATGGCCCAGAGAGCCATGGTGAGTCCCCAGAGGGAGCAACTGTTGGACAACCATTGTGGGGAGGGAAGAGGACAGCCACAGCTCTCCCTGTCCCCACACCAGGCTGCTTCCCCGGCTCCTGCACCCTTCCTGACCCACTGTGCACACCTGAAACTCTTCTCTCCACCCATCTCCACCAAGAGAAGAGTCTGGTTTTTGTTTTTTTGGGTTTTTGTTTTTTTGGGTTTTTTTTTTTTTTTTTTGTGCTAGGATTGAAGCCAGGGCCCCTTGCGTGCTAGGCAAACACTCTACCACTAAGCTACATCCCTAGTCAACAATAGTCACTCCCAAGACTCTGCTCCAGTTGCACTTGGCCATGAAGCCTCTTCTGATCCCTCTCTGCCCTGGAGAGTGCTCCAAGCTGGCTTCTGCTTTACCCCACACACAAAGCCTGCCCACTGTCAGCACTTCCCTGCTCCTGAGATCTTTGGGACAGGAAGTCCTTCCTACCACTGTCTCTCCCAAGAAAAACTGAAAACACAATTTAAATGCAGGTGTGTAAAGCCGTCAACCATTACCAAGCCCGCCAGTTTCCTTTGGCTTTTGCAGCAAATGACCAATCCTGAACCTTGCAACTCAACAGGCATAAATGTCTGAGCTTACGCTCTGCAGGCCAGAAGTCCCCAGTGGTCTCAGGAGCGAAATCAGAGATTGGCCGAGCTGACTCCTCTGGAGGATCAGGGCACAAGGTGCCTGCAGCCTCACGCTCCTCCCTCTGTGGAGAGCCCACGGTGCATCCTCAGCTCTCCTCTCTCCAGCTCCTGCATCCACCACCTCCTTCCCGTCGGGGCCTATGAGCCCATCAGCCCACCTGGGCAGCCCTCCTGAAAGTCCTTAACCACAGCTGCAAGCCCACTTCCCAGACCCGGGGATCAGGGCATGGACAGCTTGGGGGCCATTGCTCTGCCAGCCACAGGGAGAGAACCCAAGGCTGTGGAAGAGCCCTGGGGGAGTACTCGGGGACCTGGGCTTGGCCTAACTCTATCGTTTCCTCCTGTGTGGTCCAAGATAAAACACTTCACCTCTCTGAGCACAACATTCCTCATCCATGGAATGTCAACAGGGTTAATCTGGGATTAAAAAAAATAAAATAGACATTTATTTATATTATAAATAAAATATATTTATATAAAATATATTTATATTATAAATAATATAAATTTTATTATAAAATATATTTATATTATAAATAAAATAAAGACATATTTATTTATTTATAATATAAATAAATATATATACACATATATACATTTAAGAGGAAAGTACTTTTAAACATCAAGTCACAAAACAAGTGCCAGGTCTAATTTCAACTTTCCTTTTCATTTTTTTTTTTCTTTTAGGTGTCTGATAGCAGGGCAGCCCTTCAAATGATTTTTAAAATCATTCCAAGTGACATGAAGATCACACACACACACACCCCCCACACTACTGTGAACATCACAAAAAACACTACATCATAAGATTGATAGAGTCAAAGCAGTAAGAAAAGGCAAATTCACAGCTGGAAAAAAAAAAAAAAAGCCCTGTACGTTCAAGCATTCGTTAGATGTTAGGTACTATCACGTTTATATCATAATATACCGTATTTGCATCATAAAATATCATCCAAAGTACCTACTGTCATACCTAACTTATTCTTTTGGAAACAGAGTTCTTAGAGAGGCTAAAAGATACAGCCAAGAACTGGCAAAAGTGGGTGGCATTTAAGGATAAGGTCAAAGCACACACCTGCTGCCATCAGTCACCGTCCACCCTGGTGGGCATGGGCTTTCTCCAGGCAGGATCCCGTCCTGGTGGTTTTCTTCTTATTGAATGTAACCTCCTCTGATGGTCCCTTGGATCCCCTTAAATTTCCACAAAGACCCAGCTGATTTCCAAGGGCCAACACCTGTGGCTGCCCAAGAGCAACCCTCAGGTGGCCAGAACTCCACTCGCCAAAGTCCTGCTAAGCGCAGTTGCCTGAAATTGATGTCCCCTGCAGACAGCCCTCAGCCAATGATTGACAAGGGCAGATTCCTCACATCTGAGGGGAGAAAGTGTGGAACGGAGTGTTTGTTTACACCGTTCCCCAAGTGCCCACTTGGAGGTTGGATTTAGTTTCTCGCTGTGGTCACTGGCTACACAGCTGGACCTTCCAGGCTCCATGCTATCCCCTCATGCAAGAGCTGCTTCCAGGATGAGGACTCATAGAAGACATGCCAATAAGACAACTGGGGGGATTATAAAAGTTCCTGACATAGGTAAGGGGGGACTCATAACCAAATTAAATAAAAATAGCATCGTAACAGTGAAGACTAAAATCAACGTTTAAAAAGCACGTGGAGAAGTGGGTGAGCTTTTCCAAATCACTAAGGAGCGAATAGGTGGAGAGAGAGAAGTTGATAGGTAAGTGGCAAAGATGCAGCTGCGACACATGGATCACAGATACTGCAGGAAGCCCAGGCAAGAGAGCAGAAGGCAGAGTGACCAAGAATCTGTTCTGCAAGGGAGAAGGCAGGTGAATTAACACACAGGAAGCAACTCCCAGCAGTAGCCTGGTTCATTGTTGTTGTTTGTTTGTTTTAAATTCAAGGATAGAAGACCTTCTAGAGGATCCAGACAGAAAATTCTGGTTTCCCACAAGGGAAAAAATAATAATAATCAGGATGGCTTTCCAACAATATGTGCCAAAAGGAAAACCTATAATGCCCATGTTAACAGTGTTTTAAAGAGAGGAAAAAGGACTACACAGAGAATATTATACCCAGCCAAATAGCCAGGGACACCAGAAAGATGCCCTGCATTCGTAGACATTATCCATTAAATTATAGAGAAGTAGTGGCATAAATTTTAACATTCATTTATGATTTTAAAGGAGAAAATTACTAAAATAAAATATACATTATAAATCCCACAGTTTAAATAATCAAAATCAAATTTAAAACAATTTCACAGAAAACTTCGAGAGTATGACATTTTGAGAGGTTGATACAAAGCTTCGAGACTATGATGACTGAGTCAGCCCTTCCTTCCTGGGATGTAAATAAGAAGCGGATGCCTCAAGCATTCAAATACAAATATTAGTCAATACTGGCGTAAAAGTCCTTTTCTGTCAGAAGTGTCTGTTGTAAAGAAAAAATTGGATTCTAGATAGTTTGCTCATTTAAATTTTTGATATAGCTGTTCATGGTTGAATAATGTTAAACCTGGGACAAGAGTAACTTTTGAGGGAAATTTCTATGTATTTGCTGTGCTTTGTTTCTGGGAACTGAATTCTAGTGTATTCATCTAACGTGTACCACCATGAATGCACTAAAGTTGTTATGATTATCTCAGCCTATAGGAAAGCAGTCAATATTCTCATGGGGTTACATAACAAAGGAAATGACCACCAGAAAATACTTCTTTTCCACCTTGTACAAATTATGGTCCAAGTAGAAATAAATGGTGACTAGAAGAGACATTTTTAAATAACACTGCATCATGACTTTTTCTCTTTATGGGGCAGAATAACAGAACGAGGAATAAATTAAAATAAGTTCAAATATTAGCACCTTGTATGGAATGATGGGTGGTGAACATGGAAAACTTCCAAATGATTATAAAATACAAATACAATAATGTAAAATAACCATTGAAAGATAAAATACGTATAAAATCACAATCAGATACAGGGTTAAAAAAGAGGCAGATTCTGCACCACCTTTCTTCCTTTAAAAAATATGTATTATTTATCTTTTTCTACGCAGCAAACAACACCTAGTGTCCAAACACCCGTGGTGTACCATTCCTGACAACTAGAGTGCCAGGTCAGTGCTGCTGAGCAGAGCTGGCTAGGCTGCCCTCAGCCTGACTTGCTTCTATAGTGGTGGTCAGCTGGCAGGTCGTCTGACCTGGATGGTTGTTAAGGACATCCTCACTGACCAGTCGGGCAGTTGACTCGTCTGCTCAGACAATCACGTGGCGAGGCCAGAAGCCTGTCATCATCCAACAGGCTAGCTGGGTCTTGGTCACACTCTGGGGGCAGGCTTCCAGGAATGAGAGCGGAGTATGCAGAATCCCATGGCACATGGTCCCATCCATCCTGTCCTGCTGGCCAAGCAAGTCCGGGAGCCAGCATAGACTAAGACTTCATCACCAAGGGGCAGAGTTGCAGAGCCACACTGCCAAGGGCACAGAAGGAAGGGTGAAGAATTTGGGGGCTTCTTGACTAATTTTTGCAAACAACCAACCATAGTTTGGGAGTAAATCATGAGAGGGAGTATAATGGTGCCATCTTCTTAATATAAAAATTATACAACTGGCATGAAATTATTAACCATACAGCCTAAATTGAGAAAACCTCACAAAACCCAACATAGTCTCATATTTGTAAAGTGAAAATAAAGAAATCAAGTGAAGAATAAAAAAATCAATACTCTAATTTAAAAATTGGGCAGGTGATGTGATGAGGCAATTCTTAAAAGAAGAAATGTAATTAACCTGAAAAATGTCCAACCTCATTAGTAACCAAATAATTGCCATTTAAACAGGTATATAGGTACGCACAGGAACACAATGATATAGATGTGTATATGCACACCCACACGTGAATATAGATTTATTCACACTGTTTTATAAGAAAAAATAAAGTTGTAAATGCATTCTAAACACATTAAAAGGATAGTTTTGCCTTTCAAATTTGCAGAGATTCTGTCGAAACAATAATACTACTACTCCAGAAGTGAAGTTACTCTTACCACCAGAGAGAATATAAATTGGAATACATTTTCTGGAGGCCAATTTGTGAACCTGCATCAAAAGCTTCAGAAGCTGGTTTGCTCTCTGGCAAAGCAGACTGGGAAATAGTACAACATCTATAATGACTGGGCTACAAATTTGTTCTTCCATGTGTTACTTGGAAGAGTAAAATACCACAAAGAACCCAGGGACCAAAGGAAGTGAATCAAATAAATTAAGTCTGTCCTTGTAGTTGAATACTATTTTATCACTACAATTATCTTGATATGAAGTTCAGGATATAATTATTGAAAAAAAAACACAGTATACCAGGTGATCATTATGTATAAATGCATGCAGGTACATATAACCCCTAGGAAAACCACAAATACTGAGATGTAAATGAAGCTGTACTTTAAAATCTTTCTTTTACTTTTATTTCCCCATTTATCTAAGATGGTTTTGTATTGCTGTTAGAAGACAAAAAATTAATTAATAGTCAAACAGCTGGTTGGTGAAATATTTGCAGCAAATATGATAAATGAGTATTCAATACTCGTGTATAAGAACTTCTTAAGAAATATTTCATAAGAAATATTTGGCAAATAACATAAGCACACAAAACAAGATGAATTTTAATGGAGAGGAAATAAATGTGAATTTGAACACTGGCTAAGGTATTGTTCAAACAATTCCAATAGTTTTCTGGTGGAATTAGAAATGTGTACAGCCTGTCCAGAAAGCAATTTCATGTGAATCAGGAGCCCTTAAGTGTGAATCAGAAAGTTGTAAAATAATATTCAGAGCATTTAATATTAATATAATAATATTATTTTAATATTAATAATATTAATATTATTAATATTAAAATAATATTAATAATGTTAATCATTACTATTAGAGGTCAGTTAAATAATGAGGTGCTGCAAGAAATCAAGCATGTGCTGGGCAGTGGGTGGGCAAGGCAAGACTTGACTTCTGCCAGAAGGGTGTGCCACCAGAACCTGCCAGCAAGTGCACCTGGGTGGGCCAGTCTGCCTATTCATAGACCTAATTCAGTGCCACCCTTCCCCCTAATTGGAGGACTCAGGGGTACAATCTACGTGATTGGCTAATTTTAGAATTAGGGTGGGTAAAAGGGAAGGGCTGTTATAAGGCTGAATACTATATTTTGAAAATGGACCACCATACTCTTTAAAAAATTTTTAGCTTTATTTATTTATTTATTTGTGTAGTCCTGAGGATTGAACCCAGTGCCTCACATGTGCTAGGTGAGCACTCTACCTCTGAGCCACAACCCCAGCCCTGGACACAAGACTTTCTATTTCTCACAGGATGGAGTCTCCCTAAACATGACAAAAGATATGGCATGAAAGAGATATCAACACACATGTCCACATGAAAAAACTGTGATATGAAAATAGACCTCACAGCTAAGTTAAAAGTCAGTCAAGAGATTGAGAGACAGGAGGAGCCTCCCAACTTTGGCTGAATAAGGAGATTAGCAAATCCTTTCCCCAAAAGCAATTCTAATGTTGGACCAAACAGACGACAACTATTCAGTGCTCTGAAAGTCGCCAAAGGCATACAGCAATCTGAGAAGTATATATGCTTGTAAAACTGTAGAACTTTACATAAGAAAGAACAGTGGAACTGCAGAGTTCTGGCATGTAACTGCAACCGTCATTCACTATCATCACCACCATCACCACCAATACACCACCATTACCACCACCCCATCAATATGCCACCGCTACCACCATCAATATGCCACCATTACCACCACCATTACCACCACTACCATTAATATGCCAATACTACTATCACCATCAATACACCACCATTACCACCACCACCACCACACCAATATGCCACCATTACTACCACCATTACCACCATCATCATCAATACACCACCATTACCACCTCCACCATTAATACACCACCATTACCACCACTGCCAATACACCACCACTATCAATATGCCAATACTACCACCATCATCAATATAACACTATTATCACAACCATCACCACACCAATATGCCACCATTACTACCACCACCACCAATACACCACCATTACCACCACCATCAATACACCACCATTACCACCACCACCATCAATACACCACCATTACCACCTTCACCATTAATACACCACCATTACCACCACCGCCAATACACCACCACTATCAATATGCCAATACTACCACCATCATCAATATAACACTATTATCACAACCATCACCACACCAATATGCTACCATTACTACCACCACCACCAATACACCACCATTACCACCACCATCAATACACCACCATTACCACCACCACCATCATCAACACCACCATTATCACCAACATCACCACCAATAACACCATTACCATTACTAACACCCCCATCACCTCACCATCACCATCACTGCTGTTACCACCACCATGACTACCAGCAGCACTATCATCCTCACCACCATCACAATCACCATGACTTCCACTGCCATCACAACCATCATCACCATCGTCATCATCAAAATCGCCAGACTATGGTCCCTCTGCCAGCTAGGTTGGCAGAGGCCCAGTGGCATTATTGAAGGTGGGGAGGGCCAGTGGTTCTGCTTCCCCAGGTGGTCACATCCAGGCAGTGGGCTTTCTGGCTGAGGCTGCACGAGCACCATTGTGGGGACGGGGAGGGCACACACATGGCCTGTCCCCACAGTGAAATACTACTCTTCAATGAAAAGCAGAGGATTCCTGACACGTGCTGGTGGATGGCTCCACAACCATCAGGCAGGGGGAAAGGAGCCACGGAAAGGCCCACCTGCTGCACACCTGAGGTGGAGCATCCAGAGAGGGCTCACCCGTGGAGACGGAAGCAGATCAGAGGCTGCCCACAGCCAGAGCCTGGAGCAGAAGCAACTCCAGGGGGCAAGGGGAACCTTGGGGTTCGCTGGAAAGTCTAAAGCTAGAGTATGGTGATGGCAAAACGACTCTACAAATCTGCCAAAAACATTCCTTGAATTGTTTATCTATAACGGTTAAAGTTTATGGTGGATAAACTATGTGACACAACTGATTCAAAAAGAGGGAGACAAGATGTGCACATAGGTGACAAAATGGTTGCTAACTGGACACCTTGGTCAACTGTTAGGAGGAGACCAGGGTGGGCAGATGCAGGCAGCACCACACACACGGCAGCCAGCCAGCCCTGAGGGAAAGGCGTCCAGTCCACTGGCCCCGGGCCTGCAGGTGAGGACAGTCTCCCCACTCCCACCTAGGGGTTGGAAATACAGGGTCAGGGCTGAGGCCTGTGCCAGGCCAGCCCTCAGGCCCGAGGGAAGGGGCACTGCCATCAACCTTCATCACCCTGCTCTTAACCCAGCCTGCAATTGAGACGTCGTGGTGCAGGGGCTGGGTCCGCTTCGTTCAGGCCTGGCTCTGCTGGGCACCTGCCTTCTTCCTATTAACACCTAATGGCCCATCAGGGCCTGGTATGGATTTTTTGTTTTTCTCCTCATGGGTAGATATTGAGATTTCATTAATGCCAATTTATCACCAGAACCCAAAGTCTAGCTAGTGTTGCATGGCTGGCTGATGTGTGTGAGTGCCTCGTTAGGTACAGTCCTTGGAGATCTCGCCCAGCCCATGCCTGTAGCTCTGTGTATTCCACTACCTCTGGGAATCAAAATCCCTGGCCACAAACTCAGTCACCTTGAGCCCCTGAACAGTTTTCTGTAAAATGGTCCCCTCTAACCTTGTTGGGTTTAGAGAGCATCCGAAGAGAGAGGTGGACGGGCTGGGCTTAGGAAAATGTGACAGGCTTCTCTAGAGGCAGGGCCACCCTAACCATCACCCTGACCCTAATTCTACCCCCACCATGACAGGCAGAGAGGAGAAATCCAGGGTTGGACTTTAAATGTCGCAATAGACTAATTCATCTGGACGTCAAAAAACATAACCAATGCAAAAGCCCCTCATAGCAAAAACACACTGTAATCAAATGAAAGACCAAGGCCTCCTTGGTTCCACAAAAGCCTGTCCTCAAATTTGGGGCATTTTGGGGTCTAACCAATAGCTGAATGGCACAGAAGGCAGAGAGAGGTGGGGTATTCAGGACTCAGAGCAAGGCACAGCCTGCCACCATCCCACATGTGAGGTACGGCAGATAGGCACAGGAAGCCCGAGGTATGAGCCTGTTTCAAGATCACCTGGACTCCAGTGTGCTCTGAAAGTCAAAAGCTCCCCAAGGTGATTCTGACGCACTCAAAGTGTGAAGACTCTTGGAGCAGAGGGGCTCACACTTTGGGGTGAAGCATCAGCACCTGGGAGCTCAGGGTCCTTGAAGCAGGACACACCTGGGACAGTATATGCTTGCCAGCTTCTCCAGATGACCTTGATCTATCCAGAGTTTGAGAACTGGTGGATTCAGAGTTGTCTGGAGATGTCTGGAGGTGTCTGTCCACCCTTCTGAAGAATGCGCCCCTCAAGCTAAGTGGTGGCAGGCCGTTTCCCCGTGTGACACCTGGCATGCCACGAGGGTTGTATAAATGATGACTGATTTGCCTCCCTAAATATTTTTCCAACATCGTTCAGTTTTCTAACACTAGTGCTTTTGCAAAACAAATTCTGTGTCTGTACACACCTTGGATCACCAATGAGCCCACTGGTGAAGGCCAACTTCCAAGATGGTGCCTGGGATACAGCTCAAATCTAAATCTGATCGGTGAACCCATCAGTTACATTTGAAGCAAGCCAGGGGGGGAAAAAAAGAGTAAATACCCCTCTTGTCAACAAATTTAATCCTCCAGATTATGAAAAATGTGAACTATACATGAAATCTCAGAAGAAAATAAAATATGTATATTGATAACAGGCCTCAAAATGTGCATTTAAGAACCCAATGCAATCCACATTTCAACTGGGCTGTGAATAACCCCAGGAGCACATTAAATAATGTCATGGACTATACAGCCTTGAAAGATAACTGGGGACTCAGAATGTGAAATTCTTAAGGAATGCTGGACCAGGAACTTGAGCCCAGATGCCGGTGCCATTTTCCTTACAAAGAAAGTACAAATGAAAATACCACGAAAACAAAGCCAGACCCCCACATTCTGACTAGAAGCTACCTGAACAGTCGACCACCAACTCTCTCATCTGTCCATTTAAATAAAAAAAATCGTAATGAGCATCTCCTATCTGCAAGGCCCTGTTCCAGATCCCGGGAATACGGCAGCAAACCAGATGCGCAAGCTCGCCGTATTTGTGAAGCTTGTATTTTCACGGGGGAGACACAGTGAGCAAGTAGCTGTGTGACATTCTGGAGGGTGAAAAGCACTGTAGAGATCAAATAAAGTAGAGCAAAAACATGGAGAACACCAGAGGAGAGTTGGGGTGGGGTAGACAGGGCCGCCTGGCAGGAAAGGCAACGTGTGACAGAGGGTGGAAGGAGGTGAGGGTCAGCTGCATGGGATTCTGGGTGGAGAACACCCAGGACTGAGCAGATCAAGTGTCCCAGGTGGGAAGGTGCGTGGTGTGCTAACAGATCAAGGGGCAGGGCTGTGGCAGGTGAGAGGAGGAGGGGAAGCAGGCACGGGCAGGTGGAGAGGTGCAGGCAGCAGGGGCCCAGAGCTCATCAGTGTCGGATGAAGACTGGACTAGGCGTTAAACAGAAGCCAACAAGAAGTCCAGAGACGTGAAAGACCAAAGCCAAAACGGGACGTTCTTCTCATACACTCAGAAAGATGGTTCTAGGATGCTTCAGGAACAAGCATGGGACCCGTTATGCCCTGCCACCACAATGCACAGATCCATACGTACAACTGAAGGCCACCTGACGTTACCTGGCATCCCAGCACGGGCTAGGCGTCCACAGCACAGCCCAAGGACATTGCTGCTTCCACTCTTCCCCTGAACTGAAAAGCGGGGAGTGGCCCATGGGGGAATATGCTTCTTTTCACCAGAAATGAAACTGACATTTCCAGATAGTCAACGGGCTCCCTGTTATTTTTAGGACTTGGACAGCTGAAGTCCCTGAACTCAAAAGTGCTCCCTTGATCAAAGAGCCCTAAAAGGATTCCCCAACCCCGAGAGCTGTGTCTCTAATAGGATTATGCCTGAATTAAAAGACAGAACCATTTCTAACTTAGGGCACTCTCTGGCTTTGAAGTTCACCTCAACAAATGATCCATTTTTATATAAACCAGAGCTGGCGAATGACAAGAAAACCTGCAACTATTCCCACACAGAGAGCTTTGTACCAGATAATCAGGGAGAAGAAACATTTGAACGAACACTGTATCTGCCTTTGAGCAAATGATGACATAAAAGAGAACCGTTTTTCTCTCCTGGAGCATTTGACGTGACAGGCCACTTTTTTTCATAAGCAGAGAGTGTCCAGCACCCTCAAAGCATGTGTGCGCATGTGTACACGCGTATGTGTGTGCACCAGCTCACCAGCCGGTGCACATTCCCATGTGGTCAATGTCTGCCAGGTGCCTGCACAGAGGCAGGTGGATGAAGGTTAAGGAGACAGGCTAACAGGCTCCTTTTCTCCTCAAATTACAATGAGAACAAGGGGAAGAAGAATCAGATTTGGAAGCCAGAGGAAGGAGGAGTGTTGGAAGGAGGACACGGGAGGAGGCAAGCCACCTTGTTTCCTTGTCTCCCAGTGGAAGTCACCATGGCCTCTTCCTCACTAGTGCAGCACTTGGGAAGCCTCAAATAAATGCTTCTTTTTTGGTACCAGGGATTGAACTCAGGGGCACTCGACCACTGAGCCACATCCCCAGCCCTTTTTTGTATTTTATTTAGAGACAGGGTCTTACTGAGTTGCTTAGCGCCTTACTTTTGCTGAGGCTGGCTTTGAACTCACCATCCTCCTGTCTCAGCCTCCCAAGCTGCTGGGATTACAGGTGCTTTCCACTGTGCCCAGCAAATAAATGCTTCTTGTTCTCTGCCTCCTTGCTCTTCATCAAGCGAAGGCCAGCTCTTCTTTCTGTTGACTCCACCGTCACTCCCTCAGATAAGCCCCTCCCGACCCCCAGGTCGTACCTGGGGTCCCCATTGCACTGTGGTGGCGCGCCTGTGGGTCTTTGGTCCTACACTGAATGAGTTTCCTCCGCTGCAACACCAGCAGCCATAGACGTGGTGACTTAAAACAACCCAGACGTATTCCATACAGATCTGGCGTCAGGAGTTTGAAGTGAGTCTCAAGGGGCTGAACCAGACAGTGTGGCCGCGCTGGCTCCTTATAGAAGTCACCGAGGAGAATCCTTTCCTTGCCTTCTCCAGCCTTTGGTGGCCACCCGGGGTCCTCGGCTTGTGGCTGTGTCACTCTGGTCTCTTTTTCCAGAGCACCTCCCTCTCCCTCAGCCTGCACCATAAAGGCACTGTGACAACTTTTGTGCCCCCTGAATAATCCAGAATGAAGTCCCACAACCACATCCTTAGTTAATCGTTCTGCAAAGTCCCCACTGCTACCCAAGGCAGTGCCCCTTGTTCTCATCCTAATTTGAGGAGAAAAAGAGCCTTGTTTCCTTCTGTGAAGATTCTGGATGTTAGCACAGAGATGTCCTTGGGGGCCACTGGCAGCCTACCACCCCCGCACTCTGCGTTTGTCAGGAGTGTTTCACATGTGACAGGAAACCTGGCCAGCCCTGGTTAGCTTCTCCCACATAAAAATGGATCTGAAGGCGGATAACACTAGTTTTGTATAGCGATGCCAACACCAGTAACTCTAGCATTCTCTGGACCTCTTCTGGTCACAAGGTGGCACCTGTAACTATCGGAGGCTTGTCTGCCTTGCAGAGAGAACAGGTGACGCAGCAGTTGACACCAGCCACTTACCACATATATATGGGGAAAGCCAGAGCTATCCAGAAGCCTCCCAGGTTTGTGCCAAACAACCTGTCCACCAGAACTCACTGCGCCTTGGATACGTGGAAGTCGCATGTGGTCACTTCCTGTCCTTCCTCCCTCCCTCCCTCCCTCCCTCCTTCCCTTTCTCCCTCCTTCTTTGTCTCCCATGCTTTCCCTACTGGCTCCCATATTGAGTCACGAAGTCCGACATTCACGTTGGGTTAAGAAGGAGGAAATTAGACTCCGCCTCCCGAATGGAGGGATATCAAAGAAGTTCCCAGCCTATTTTAAGCCACCACACAGCAGACTGTTTTTATGCTTTGCTAGTGGCTTTGTCCCCTGTGGTCCTCATCTGCACTGACCGGGGAGCTGGCGCCTACCTAGCCGTGGTACCCTGAAGGTGGAAGGAAGTGGCTGCCCCTGCGTTGGCACTCAGCACATGTCGCTCATCCTCACAGCCCGAAAGCCTGGCACTTACATTAGAACACGTAGGTTATTGCTCAGAAGTAAGCAAGGCCTAGGCAGCCAGGCCCTGGGAGCCGGTGTCATTCCCTGCCCCAGACTCTGCTTGGCCATGTGACTTGCTCTGGCCAATGAGCCATTACGTTAGCAAGAGGGGCAGAAGGCCTCAGCCCTTGAGTGACTGGGCAGGGCTCTTGCCTCTCCGCCTTCCCCAGGAGGCCTCCCCTAGGCTGGCCTTGGAACAAAGCAGGGCCCTGTGGGCAGAGCTGCCCTAGGTGGGGCCCAGCCAGCTGCAGGCATGTGTAGCAGTCCAGCCCAGACCTCCTGAACAGAGGAGCCTGACAGGCTTGTTCTGAGCCCCTGGACTCTGGGAAGATCTCCTCCGGCCATCACAGGCATCTCTCCACAGAGGTGGATGCAGAGGCTAGGAGAAGGTAGCAGTTGGGTTAAGGTCACACAGCTGTCAGGTGGCAGGGTGAAGGCCCAAACCTGCGTGCACCCCAACCCCAGTCTCCTAACTTGCATGAAATTCTGCTAGTTGTTGAATCGATTCCTAAATATTAAGTCATTCTCCCCAAACTTCAGCTTTTTTCTTTGTATGAGGGAACAAGAGCCTCATGGCAGACTAACAAATCACAGGAAAAGTCAATAAGGATCTTTTTGACCAAGGGAAAAAGTTAAAACAGTCCCACAGCACAAGTCCCCTCTGCCAAACCCGTTGGTCTAATAGAGCAGACGCAGACTGGATCTAAATTCTAATTTAACACAGAGTTCTCTTTGGTTCAAGAACAACTCATCTCCCTTTAATTTATCAGAAGCCCAGTAATAAAAAGAAAAAAAAAAAACCTTCCAAGGTATACAATGCATGTACTTTCTGAAGGTTTCCACCTCGTAGATGAGTTTGTCCAGAGGAGATGGACGGCTCACTCCAGCAGAGCCAAGGGGATTGTGGGGCAGGAGTCCCTGGGTGCACCAGGCAGCTGCCACCCTCTCCCCAGGCTTCTGGAGCCCTCTGTGGAGAGACAAAGATGCCAACACCAGCTCTGGTGACAATGCACCTTCTCCAGGGTCCCCAGGACCAGTGGCCTGGGAAGGAAGACCCCCAGGGCTGCCGTCCAGTATGTGCAGTGCTCCCGGGCACCAAGTCCTCTCACTTAATTCCCACAGTAACCCTGCGGGACACATCACGTCATATTTACAGCTGACATTCTTAAGAAAAGTTAGGTAGAAGTTACTCAACTAGTAGGTAAAAGAGTTAATATTTGAGAAGTTTTTCTCATTACCTTATGTGGCTTTTCATAACTCAATAGTGGAAAAAAATCATGATTTCTGAGTCAAATAATTCTACTATTTGACTATAATCTTCAATAATTCTATTGAAGATTTGGGATTAGTGAATAAAAGATTATCTAGGAAGATTTTAGCTGTAAATAAGAAAAATCTATCAAAAGTAGTTTAAATGATACCTTGAAATCTCATATAACAGAGTCCAGAGTTGGGGTGGTTCTGGGGTTGATTTATTCAGGCACGGGGACTGAACAGCAGAGAGATACTGCCACTCTTGTACCCTTGGCTGACATTATCTGTCAACCACAGTATTCCTTTTGTGAAGCCCAACTCATCCTCAGAATCTTTCTTAACTCAAATTTTCAAAAAAGCCATTGTCAATGAGCTGGAGTCAGAAAGTTAGATAAAAACTTATTATGTTCTGATTCCGACTCTTTCTTGCTAGTAAGAAAATCATGTGAGGTACCTGCCATACTCCCAGGTTCTGTGACAACCAGAATGGTGGGAAATATAAGACCAAGAGCTCGACTGGTCCTTGGCCTCAGCCGGATATCTTGCTGGAAAGACAAATAGATACATGAAATAAGGAGGAAGTTACTTGAAAATGGCATCAGTGCAGATGAAAAGAACAGACTGTCTCCATCACTGTGAAGGAGACACACTGTGAGGAGCTGGTGTGGAGGGTAACAGGGTAACTGCTGTTGACCTTGGCTTTGCAACATTCTTATTAGCAGCCCAGACCTGCCCATACAGAGGTACTGTGCATTGTTTTCACTTCTGTTTTCTATTTATAAAATATATTCTCAAAGCTAGGGAACTGCTAAAAAAATACAGGCTTTTTTAAAATATAAAAATATAGGCTTTGTAGAATGAATCCTGTTTTTGTTATTAATTGGGAAATAGAGCTGTTCATTCAGTTCTTTTTTTTAACCCCTCTGACTGTGATTAAAAAGATAATTTTAATTGTCTTGTATGTATGTTGTTGTTTATGTTTGGCCCTAAAGGTAATTATTTTAAAATATTTAACTTGGTTCAACTAGTTTTTTTTAAACTCTGTCCCCACCCCTGCTGCTCCTTTCCTACGTTAGATAAAAACCTGACCCAAGATCTGTATTTCAGAGATGATGCATGTTGCATCAGGATCTCTTTAAAGAAATGACTTCTTGCATTGAAATTTGAAAACATCTCTGGCTGAAATTCCAACCTCGCTGCAGCATTTTCAGAGAGGGGCTGCATGCAGAGATGTTTAGCAAGAAAAGGACTTTGTTTCGGGGGACTTAGGAGTGATGATCATTTTCTTGGGTGACTGTGACAGCTGATTCTCAGTAAAGGATCTGAGCAGAAGCCCCCCCCATCTCTACCCCATAGAGAGACAGGGCACAAGTTTACCAGGAAAAGGCTTGGCTGAATGTGGACTCAGACACAAAGTCCAGAAAATCAAAATTGAAGGAAAGGGAGATCTCTGTTCATGGCATGGAGTCTCAGACTTGTCTGGCCAGAGATCACTCCCGTGGCCATGCAGAGCCTCCTATGCTGTCTGCACCCCCTGTTGTGACAATAGCATCACTTGTACTTGCTCCCCAGCCTGCTGCTGGAGCCTCCCCACCAATCTCCTTTTCTGATGCTGACAACTAATACATGGCTCTGACTTATTATGCAAACCATAAACTATGGCAAGCCGTTTATATTTCAATGTTTACAACTGGATCATTAGATTCTCTGGAGTGTCTATTATTTCTAAATTTAAAATTTTTACTTTTCTAATACCATTTTGTCTTAATTTGGCCGGTGAATGCCAGTAATGTAAAGAGCTTTCGGAAAAACTGATATCTATCATTTCATTAAAATGAATAAAATAGAACAGGTTGCAATTAACTTTTTTTTTAATTTTTTTTATTTTATTGTTGGTTGTTCAAAACATTACATAGTTCTTAATATACCATATTTCACAGATTGATTCAAGTGGGTTATGAACTCCCATTTTTACCCCGTATACAGATTGCTGTGTCACATCAGTTACATTTCCATTGATTTACAAAATGCCTTTCTAGTGACTGATGTAACAGCAATTAACTTTTAAAAAATTAAAAGGATTTTTTTCTTATTATAAAATCAAGAGATACTCACTGCAGTAAGTTCAGACTCATTGAAAGCAGAATAAGAAATTTCCAAGTCATTTTCTGTCTCTCAGAATAACCGCGTGTTGGATTATGTCAGTAAAGACCCCATCACTTTGAAACGGGTATACCCAGCACATGTGCCACATTTGTGCACCTTTTCTACATTGTTGTCAGGCACATTTGTTTACTTGCTTTTACTCACTCAGTAATATACTGTGGGCATTTTTCCACGTCAAGCATAGATTTCAATAAGCACATTAAAAATGGCATAGGAGTCCACCTTATGGACCAAAGGTATCGTGCTAAGTCAAGCTGGTGACCAGACAGGGCAGCTCCACCTTTCGGCACTCTCCGCCAGCTGGCACCCCCACCCTTACTAATCATGACCTAGTTGCTCTGTGTAAAAGAGAAGGGCGGTCCTGCTATTCTGCAGCTTTAGGAACCGCTCGTGGTCTGCAGCGTCCCTGTATTATGAGCTGTCGTGCCTGGTGTAGGGAGTGGGGGCGCAATCCTGCACTAAGGGGGCACCGGAAGGGGCAGGGACACCTCAAGGATGCTTCAAGTGTGTACACACGACACCCCCAAGGGCTCCAGAAGCACCTGGGAGACCTGAAGTGAAGCTGGGGAGTTGGCAGGGGGAGCTCAGGGAGAGGTCCCTGGTCCCTGTGGTGGGGACAGGCTTCTTGGCCACCAGGAGGGAAGTCTTGTTCCAAAAGGAGCAAAGGAACAAACATGTTCTGGATGCACTGCTAACAAAGGACTGGTTATTTTAAATTCTCCCAGAAGCAAATCAAAGGAGGAAGGAGTCTCAGGATCCTCAATGTCAGGGCCAGGGACCACACGGAAAAACCTCACTGACCCGCAAGGACTGCCGTGACTGCAGTTCAAAAGCCACCAGAACCGGGAACGGCCACCGCCCCAGAGCAGCTCTATCCATGATCCGATGCTGCCTCCTTCTGCCGGCCACTGGCAGGTGAGCCTCTCTTCTTTCCTGAGGAGCCGGCTGCCTGGCTGGGTGCAGCCGGGGTTTCCAGGGCGTGGCTGCAGGGGCTGGCAGAGCTTGGCAGCAGGCCCACCCCAGCTAGCAGGGAGCTCCCTAGCCACCTTGCTGGTTCTTCCCCTCAAGACAGTGGGCAAGGTGGCAGTGCGTTTGCTACGCCACCAATATCGTAAAGGCTCACAAGTGCCACACTCTGTCTGAAATCAGTCGCTTCTACAGTTAAGGGCCGATTCCACAGGGCATGCAGCATCCCCCGCAGCGGCCCACGGGCTGCTGGCTGTGGGAATTCCCTGCAGTTCCAGGGTTCCCACGCCACCTTCTGAAGGGTGAGCAGGGACTCGTGCCCAGAGGAAACCAACAAGGAAGATGGCCTTTCTGGGCATCTGCAGTCCCTCTGTAGGGTGTTGGATCTCTGCAAGATGCTTTTAGTGTCTCGGCTCTAGCCCGAAGTTTGGGGCCAGGTGGCCAAGAAGCAAGCGAGTGGAGCTGGAACAGAACTGGAGACTCACCCTGGCCCACCACGGCAATGGCCATCCCCTGCAGAGGGTGAGGTCAGGCCTACCACCAGGCTCCTGTGATAAGGGAAGGGAGGGCTGGCAGTCCATGGAGGGTGACCGCAGAGGTTCGGATAATGGGTCAAGGGGGAAGTGACATCTGATAGTGGAAGGCCCAAGCTACTGCCCTTCTCCACCCTGGACTTGACATTCACTAGAGCAGGCCGGGGGCCGTCTTCTGCCCAGCAAGGCATACCCAGGCCAGAGGAGCACCTTCCGTGTGACGGGTGATCATGAAATAATTGTCGATGAATGAAACACTAGCGATAGAGCAGGGTTCAAGGCAGGAGTAAGAATAGAGACCTGTTCAGAAAAGAGGCCTGGGTCTTCCCGGACACAGAGGCTGACCCCTTGTTGGACAAGAGGCCAACAGGAGACCTAGAACAGGCTCCAGTCTCAGCACCTGCCTTCAAGGTCCAGCTTTCTAAAGGTTCCTCCCTTGGTCAAGATCAACTCGGAGACTGGACAGGCCCAGGGAAGGCCCACACCAGTGCATCTCTGGGGCGAGGCCGGGGAGACGAGTGTTTTCTTCCCCAGATAGCACTCACCCTGTGATGGCCACAAGCCTCCCATTTTGGCTTCTACTCCTTTAGCTTCTCTTCAAACTCTTCTTCCCTCTGCTTCCTACCATGCCCACTTCTTTCTAGCTCTTCCTACAGGATTTTTCTCCCTTTGGGCCCTTCCACACTCACACTCAGTCCTCTCTGAAATCGAATGTGTCCCACTTTCCTTTTGGTCCAAGTGACCCCTACTCACCCCACAGGCCTACCTGCTCAGTGGAGCCTCCTCTGCACCAGAGACGCTGCCTGCCTAGGTGTCCCTTTGTGACACCGTTGCAGACTGTCAGTGTCCTGTCCCTGGGCCATGCTGTCATCTGCGCTGAACCCTAGACCCTCACACACCACACGCACTGCATTCAGCATTGTTCGCCCAGCACCTAACACAGTGCCTGGAATGCAGTGGGTTCCCAACGCATAGTTTCTAAGTGAATGAATGCAGATGAATGAGGCCCTTTATGTTGCGGTGGGCGCGCAGATCAGAATAAATCAACCAGAGGAACAGGCCAAGTCCCCAGTAACAGGCTGTCCTCACAACACATACCTTTGAGGGCCCTCGGGTCAGAGAAACCGAGGAAACCGCAGTAAAGGACAAAGCCAATCATGGCGGACAGGATGATTGCCTTCCTGTGTGCTTCCTTTGCCTACGCAGGCTAAGAGAGCCCATCTCCTGGGAGAGCTTTACCGATGAATTCACCACTTTCAAGCATTTGACAAGGGTTGACTTGTTCCCATCTAAGTTGACACCCCAATGCTGGGTCTCACGGGCCTCTTACCTTAAAACAAAAAATAAAAGACGCCAGAAACATCTCGAACCCTTAGTGACGTTCAGTTGGAATCCGTTGACCTAATCTCTACGACAGGCATTATAAATCATTTTTAGGATTAGTATATTTTGGTGTTTGTTTTTGTTTGTGCCTCTTAAAAATAGAAACAAGCGGCAATGTGCCCTGAGGGGAGGCTCAGGGCTGGCTGGGACCATTGGAGCTTTGTCATCCGAGGCTCCACTCAGGGCTGAAGGGGCCAGGATTAGGGGGAGAAACCAGCAAATGAGCTCAGAAAGGCAGGAACAAAAGCCGAGTGGGATGATCTCACCTCATAGCGCCAGAGGAACCAAGCTCCCGGCCAGCCCTCTCTGATGTGCTTCAGTTAGGTCCCGGCCTTTGTGACCACAGCTTAACAGTCCCGCGGGTGACGTGCAGAGGACTTTCACGTTCATTAACTCATTTGATCCTCGCAACTCCAGGGCAGGCAAGCAGGGCAGGACTCACTCAACCCCTTTTGCCAAAAGAGAAAGCAGAAGCTTAGCTTGCAAGTCACAGTGACCCAGCAGGGACACGCTCTCGCAAGCCTGTCACCAGCTTTCAGTGTCCAATGTAAATCGTCCCCCAGGTTCAAAATAAAATAATAATACTTGTTAATACTTATGCAAGGCTTACTGTGTAATACCAAGGACTCTGAGAAATGTTTTACATGCCTTATCTCATTAAATTTCCCCAATAACACCACAGAGCATGTATCAGTTTCATGGTGCGGCTATAACAAGATACCACACACATGATAGATTCAAACAACAGAAATCTGTGACAGCCCCAGTCAGAGGTCCCATATCCGTCTGACTGGGGTAAAATGAAGGGGTCAGCAGGGTTGGATCTTTCTGGAAGCTCTAGGGAGGATCCACTACTTATTTCTGTTTCTGGTGGCTGCTGGCATCCCTTGGCTCATGGCAGCATCACTCCAACCTCCAAAGCAAGTGTCTTCAGACCTCTCTGCATCGTTCCCCATCTTCCCATTCCCTTCTTCATGTGGTCAATAAATCTCCCACTGAACCCTTCTTACCAGGTCCCTTGAGATGGAATTAACAGCCTACCTGGATAATCTAAGTAATCTCATGTCAAGGTCATTAAATTAATCACTCTGCAAAGACTGTTTTTCCAAGTAAGCTATCTTTTGCAGGTTCTAGGGATTAGGACGTGGATTTCTTTGGGGGCGGGAGCATTTTCAGCCTAACACAAGTAGGTAATAGTACTAACCCCATTTATCAGAAAGAGGAAACTGAGGGCACATAGACATGGATCATATGCACCAGGTCATGTGGCCAGTACAGGTGAAGCTGGGGTTGAAATTGGTCACTCTGACACCAGATTCCGATAAACCAGGTCGTCTTCCTAACTTGCCCACAGGCTGGGCAGTCTTGCTAAAGAGACAAGATAAAGACAATACGGAAGAGAGGCTGATGATGTGGTCCCGCATGTCACATCTGCAGTCAGCAGTGGCTGTCTCTGCCACACAGTGGTGTCTAGGAAGATGAACCGAGTCCAAAAATATGGGTCTCTGTGCAGAGCCACTCACCCCCTCTCTGGGAGTAACTCAGCCGCATTTGCAGGACTTTCCTCCTGGGGAACCACAGAATGGTTTTGAAGGCACAGATGCTACTTCTCACCTTATCCCATCTCAGCCAGGTGCTTTGCCCTAGAGAGGACCCCAGGACAATCTGGACTCTGGCAGAACCAGAGGCTCCAGGGTTATGAGTCCCTCATAAAGGGAAGTGGTTTTGCTTTGGAGCCATTTTCCTACAGAAAGGCATTACAGAGTAGATTAAAGTCTCATCACTACAAAAAACCAACACCACCCTATGTCCAAATGGTAACAGAAATACAAAGGACCCAATGTGCTACAGCTTCCAGGTATTTGTACCCAACTAAGAAATACGTGCGTGGACAGTGATGGGAGGAGGCAGAGAGGGAAAAAATTATTCACTTAGGATTGGCAGGAAACTCAACAGACTGCCCCCTTTGACACTGTCTCAGAAAGGACGTCATAGACTCAGGTTCAGCAGGCCCCAAAGCTGTAGGCCTTGTGAAAACCAAGTGGACGTGGGTATCGACTCCACCTTGGGTCAGCAGCCCAGTGTGTGCACATTGGTCACTGGCCTCAGCAGTTCAGAAGGGTAGACAGGAAGCAGCACACTGCTGAGAACAGGAAATGAGACAACCATGGGGAAGAGCTCAGAGCGAGTCGAGAGCATCCACGGTGAAGAAGAGAGAGGGTTATTTCAGAGTCCTTCTCGATCCAGGGCAGAGGACCAGGTGTTGGTGATTGGGATGCACATGACGCTGCCCAGGAATCAAAAGACCCAGCTTCAGAGTCTTGAGGCTCCTCCTTCTTTAGGCCAGCACTCAGAAAGTTCAGGTGACCACAAAGGACGAGGCAAACACACAGCAAGGGTCACCCCAACTCTGCCTTGTTCCCTTCACAGGCACAGACCCCGCGATTGCTTTTCAGGACTGGAGCACCTAAGAGTCCTTCTGGTGAGCCAGAGGACTGACCCCCAAGCTCCACCCTCTGACTTCACAGGGCAGAGGCAGCACGGCACGGTCACAGGGTCACCTCAGTGCTTTTGGGACCCGAATCACATAGTTTCTCCAACATGCAGATGTGTCCGTTGAAGCTGCAGCATCTCAGCCATGGGATGAAGGCCCAAAACCTCTGGGCAAGGAACTCAGCTGAATTGGGGATTAGGAGTCACAATCTGGGTTCAACTCCTGGGTGACTCTGAATCCTCCTGCAGACCCTGGGAACCACCCCACACCTTCAGAGGAACCAGGAGAAGCTAAGAACAGAGTAAAATGAGCCACATCCCACTGCATGTCCAAGATATTTCCCACCTTCTCTTTCTCCCCACGTAATGGGCGTAAGAATCTCTGACCTGAATTAAGAAATTCCCATGAGGAGCCCAAGTCTGAGAATGCCCTGTAAATACGTCAGGCCACAGCTTCCACCAAGGGAAGAGTAAAGAACAGCAGAGGAAAAAAAAAAAAAAAAAGATCATTTTCAAAACCAATTTTCACATGTGATAAAAAAATTCTATGCTATTAAAGTATAGTTTCATTGGAGTTGAACAAGCGTTGCTTTTTCGTTTTTCTTCTTTCTCAATCAAGGCTTGGGGTCATTGCTACAGCAGGAGGACAGTTCCACTTATGAAAGTGTGCCCCCACCTCAGCCAGAAGCTGACCTCCTGGTCAGGGCGAACCTCTGACTATGAAATCTGCCCCTCTTGTTGCTGCCCAACAAGAAAACATCAGCAACTCACAACCTTATAGTTGTATCCATTTTTGAT
This sequence comes from Spermophilus citellus, assembly GCF_964194105.1. Lineage (NCBI taxonomy): Eukaryota > Metazoa > Chordata > Mammalia > Rodentia > Sciuridae > Spermophilus > Spermophilus citellus. The sequence continues at coordinate 62,673,279 of NC_138200.1, forward strand.
GCCCCCCAGGCCATGATCTATGCAACTCAATCCCTGGTGCTCCTGCAGGACCCAGACACAGGCCAGCACAAGCTCTGCCTGTGTAGACATGCAGGACGTAGATCCAGCCCCAGAGCCAGTGAGTGGGAGCCAACTCCTTCTCTCTCTCGCCCCAGTAGGAATCCTGCCTTCTACCTAGCAGAGCACAAACAATACACCAGGTCCCTGTGAGGTTAGAAAGAGGCTCCCTCCAGGTTGAAAAATCAGAATAAGAAGCCCCACGCGCTGAGTGAACCCTGCACCAGGCCCAGCTGGGGTAAGATGCAAATTGTTTTCTTTGGTCTGCGAGGTTGCTGCCTTTGGGGTACCCAGGTGTCCAGGGAACGTCAAGGGGTTTCTGCCTGTCCCTTAGTCATACTGGCCACTTGCACACTCTGCCTCTGAGGTCCCTCTGCCAAGGATGTCTTTCTCCCATTTTTACACACTCTTAAATGGAGACCCCTACTCATCCTTAAAGACCCCACAGCAGTATAGCCCCTTAGGTGCATTTCTCCCATAGGTCTTCTACCCCCGCTCTGTGTTAAGCCTGTAAAGGTGGGAACTGGTCTCTGTCTTCACCCTTAACTCCCCAAAGACTAACCCAGTTACACGCAGGGGCTTCCACCAGTCGGTGGAATGAATGAACCCGTCTTTTCCGCCCCGTAACACTGTGCACATATCTCCATTGGCCTTCAGTGGCCCTCGCTGCAGCGTAGGTCACCTTGTCCCATAAAAGGGAGCTCTGGGAGAAGGGGGACTTGCTTTTGAAACTCTGCATCCCCCGAAGGGAGCATCACCCTCAACAGAGTCCTAGTGTACAGAATGTGCTCGGGGACCCAGAGGTTTCCACAGTGTGGATGGAAACCAGCGAGCTGCCTTGAACTCTTTACTCCTGGAGACCCATCCCCGTCCCTCCTCAGCAGTCAGAATAGGAAAATGAAAGTTGATGCCACTCACTGGGCTGATGGCTTTCTGCAGGCACCAGCACCTGCCCTGGAGGTTTGCATCCCTCCTCCTGAGTCACATGCAGGTGACCTCATTCTGAGGGGCAGCCCCGCAGACCTGGGACCCTGACAGAAGGACAGTTGGGACGAGCTTCCCTGACTTTCCCCACTGTACGCTCTGTTGACTGTGACTTTAAATATTTATGGCCAACACAGGAAGTTGGGCTGCAAAGAAGAGCCAGCCGTGGGGGAGTCTCTTCCCTCAAGGGGGGATTTGCAGAGAGCACTTTCAGCCCTGGCTGCTCCCCCCAGCCTGGGCGCCAAATGTCAGCCCCATCCTTGGTGGGCAGGGTGACCGCGGGACCTTCAATGACGGTTTTGTTCTCTTCCATAAGCTATTTTTCTTATTTGGTGGGATGTACTATTGACCCAATCAGGGAACACAGACACAATGCCTAAAATTGTCTCTGGAGCCACCCCTCTGCAGAGGGGCCCAGACATTATACAAACAGGCACAAAAGGTTTAATTGGGGCCAAAAATTCCAAGTCACTGCCGAGTGGGCTGGGGAAGTAGGAAGTGGGATGGCTGCAAGAGATGATGGGCTTTCTGTCTTTTTAATTTCATTTATTTATTTTCGGGCAGAGAAGAGGAATCTTCCAGATATGATCTGCCCAAGAGCTCCCAACAGAAACACTGTTGATACAGAATCTCTGGCAAATGGTGAGTTTTCAAAGGCGCATCATCCACCGCAGTATCGCCCCCAGCCCCCAGCCCCCAGCCCGCGGGCTCCCACTACTGGGTTTTGTTGAGCGTCGTTTTCATGATTTGCACTCATTTTGTAAGCAACATGGGGACCGACTCCAAAAGAAAAGCTAATCAGGACTCTACCCAGAGACCCTGCAATTGAAATCAGATGTGCTGGGGAAAAATTAATGGATGCACAGAAAGGGAAGAGCCCACTTGGTAGCAGAGGGGAGGAGCCCCCAGAAGGGCATCCGGGCAGGGCAGAGGGTCCACAGAGTTCCAGCTGTACACTCGCCCCTGCACTAACCCCTGCACTAACCAACGTCTGCATCAACCACTGACCATTCCTGGGCCCCCAGCTTCAGGGTGAAGGCAGGGGGTTTGGGGAAGGGAGGGAAAGCGAGAGATGGTTTGTGCTGGGAGATGACACCCAGTGGGTGAGCGGGGATGCTGCCTTTGTGGCTCTCAGGCAGTTGCGTGGAGCAGAGCAGAAGTGAGGACTAGCTCTGTCACAGGGTAGAGTCAACAAAGCCATGCAGTTAAACAGAGACCCTGCCCCATACCCCACCCTCAGAGGTCACCTGCCCTTGGGGCTCAGTCCCTGAGGGACCTTGTGGGTGAAGTATGATTTGTGGTCTCCATGCAGAGTCTCTAAGCTGTGAAGACTCAGGAGAAACGAGATCTGCCACAGGACAGAGGAGGGAGAGCCAGAGTGACTGGAAATTCCCAGTCACAGCCATCTTGGTCCACTTAGCAATTGTAAGTGTTAGAAAGGGACTTTTTAATCCCAAATCAGACATTTAAGAAACTCATTTGACCTACTGTGAATGGCACAATTGTTGCCAATCATGGTATCAAGTGAAACCTCTGACTCCAAGATAAACATTCATTCAAAGATCAGCAAAACCTGCAGCATCCTCAGGTGAACACAGCTCTGATCACGGTGGTCATTTTCCTTTCTGCTCGATGACCTCTCTTCCCATTTTAGGACTGGTTAAAATGGCCCACTTAGTGATTTAGAAGTCTCGTGAGTGTAGCGGGCACTGCCATGGTCTCTGGCACCTACCTGATGTCTCTGTCTGTGTATTTCTACACAAACTCTTTAAAGCCACTCACACGTGTGTGGATCAGATGCACCGTCTGACCCGCACACACACTAATGGCTGCTGTTTTCCTTCACTCAAATCAGATTGCAGATAATTAGCACACTTAGCGGGTTCATTCAAAGCAACAAAGGTGCACTACAAAGGTGGCTTAATTAAGGGTTCGTTTCAAAAAGAATCTCAAAAATACGTGCTTCATGTCACCCGCTAAATGTCACATGCCTTATTCTATATAGCCTGTCTGCCTTTAAATACATGTGTGTGTGTGTGTGTGTGTGTGTGTGTGTATACACAGAGAGGGAAAGCTGTTTGATTTTAAAATTCAATTTATAAATTGCTCAGCTGTGCTCCGTAACCACCATTAATAAACGATAATTGGCTCCCCGTTCTGCAGCACGTGGTTTCACCCAGGTTCCGTACTCAATTACCTGCAGTAATGACGGCTGCTCCATGGCTGCTTCATTCCACGGGCCTGGGGTGGTTCCAGAGCAAGAGCGAGTGCAGGCAAAGATGGCAGGCCTCCCCTTTCATTTGGTGCAGCTTGATTTCAAAGTCACCATGGGTGATGGTGAGAGGTGGTGTGGGAGAGGGGGTGGGCTGGGCACTTCTGTGGGAGACCCCGGGTGGCGCGCAGGTGGGCACATCTGCCTGAGGACACACACTGCAAGGGAAAAGAACAGTGACCACCCTGGCGACCATGCCGCTGGGGAATCCAGTGCTGGCCTGTCCCCAGTGCCCTTCTCTCCTCACCCAGACCTGCCTCTTGTCTCCCTCCAGCCCCTTCCACCCAGCACCTGGCCCCAGGCACCTGGGAAGCCCGGCCTGACTCGCTGAGCCCAGCCCTCACCTGAGTTGCCAGCCACTTCAGAGAGCTGAGACCAGAACTGTGTCCCGCGGCCCCCACCCCACACACCAAATCCATAAGTGGGATGGCATTCAGAAAGGGGCCATCAGGAGGTACAAGGTTTGGAGGAGGGTCGAGGCAGGTCCATGGCAGGACCAGTGCCCTGGAGCCGCTTTCTCTCACCAGGAGGGGATCCCGCCAGGCCCTCCCCAAGATCCAGCCAGGTTGGCACCGCGGCCTGGGGCTTGCAGCCTCTCCACCGTGAGTGATGACGCCCGTTGTTTAGTAAACAACACCAGTCAGTGGGACCCTGTCATAGCAGCCTGAGCAGACTGCGATGACCGGGAGGTGGAACAGCAACCAGGAAACACCTAGACACTAAAGATTTAGTTAAAAAGGCCAACATCTGGTGCAGCTGTCACCGGCGTCCCTCAGGGGGTCCATTCCCACACCCCCAGCAGATGCTGGGACTTCAGATAGTACCCAATTATATATAAATTATGTTTCCCTCTAACTACACACCCATGATCAAGTTTAATCTATGCATTAGGCAGTAAGAGAGCAACAACAGTAATCAAATAGAATAATCAAACTAACGTATTGTGATATAATGATGCAACTGTCTCAAAGTCAAAGTAGTGTGTGTGGGGGGGGTGTACATGTGTGTGCGTGTGTGTGCACAGGGTGTGCATGTGAACAAAGGGGTGATTCACATCCTGGGTGCTATGGAGTGGGATGGTGTGAGAGTCATCCTGCTCCTCAGAACAGCACACAATTTAAAACTTATACATTATTTGTTTCTGGAATTTTCCATGTAATACTTTCAGACTGAAGTTGACCGTGGATAACTAAAACCCAGGAAAGCCAATCAGCTTGGTTAAGGGGATTGCCAAGTGTCCACGGGCACAGGCTGCTCCAGACGGAGCAAGCAGGCAGCAAGTAGCTTCTCCAGCTCTATGTCCTCGTCTGGAAAACCAAATGGCCTTCCTAGTTCGAGGCCCACCCCAGAGGACTGTAATGAGAAGCGTGGAGACAGGCTCCTGAGCATGTAGCACAGCGCTGGGCTCAGAGTACATTCTCAATAAACAGCCAAGATTCCCGATGAGCTTGGAAGAAGAGCGCTGGAAAGAGAAAATGGTGGCACGGGCAGAGAAGACCATCCCTGGTGGCCAGAGGGGCACTGTACCTCCCAGGTGCACCCCAGCTCCAGCGGTACTGTGTCCACTCTGACCACATGTGTCCCAGGCGAGGCCAGACCCCAAGCCACCAGCAAGGCTGATGATGGGGCTCTCTGAAGCCCAGATAGGAGCTCATCACCTTCCCAGCCTCACGGCACCCGCCATCTACCAGAGACCATCTACCAGAGCCCGCTTCCCTCCACATCAACAGCTGGCCCGCTAGCGATCGGCACCCAAACATATGGAGTGAACAATGAGACCCAGAGATGGGAACCATTATTTTTAAAAAACAAATCGGGTCCTAAATACCAATTGATTGCTAAAAGGGCACTTACTGAGGTTTATTAAGTACATAGAACATAAATCTGTTTGGCATGTAATTAATTCAAAATTACAGGAACACTAAATGTGTAATTAAATCTACACGGAATGTCTAGGCCCTTCACTGGCATTTACAAAAGAAGCTACGGGAAATTTATTAGCTAGCAATTTATTGCTCAAAATATGGGCAAATCAGGAGCGTGTTGACTGAAATCTAGCTTGCTGTCAGTCTGGTGCGATAGGCCAACTAGAGGTTCAAGGCCTTCCCAACCAGGGCCGAACTAGGAATGGGGCTCAAGGGTCGTGGCCATCTGCCCCTCCACCCACCTCAACAAGTGCCCGTGCTCCCCCGTGGTGAGCACACCATACACCAAGTGACAAATGTGACCACGTTTAACCAGGATAAAGTCATTTTCTGGCTCACTTTAAGTCAAAAGGACAATATGCAGAACGTCAGTCCAGAAACTTTTCCATTCACTTCTGGGCTTCATGGTCAGTCAGGGTTGGAGAGGCCTGTTCAGTGTCCAGAGCTGGCCCGTCCCCCTCAGGTAATGGCTTGTTCCACTGATCCACCGGTCAGCCATGGGGACAGGTCCTCTGGAGCACCCCTCATAAGCAGCTGCAAAGACACCACCTCCACAGGCCTCTGGAAGGCTCTCAGATCTAAGTGAACAGATTGAGTGCCACTCAGGCTGACCCTGGAGAGAACTGCTCCAGAGCCTCGGGCCCCAGTGTAACAGTGTGTGACAGCATGCCCAGAGATGTCACTGCCCCCAGTTGCTCCATGATCAGCAGCTGGAGGCACCACCACCTGTGGCTTTGTGAAGAATCCTCCTTACCATAGGATTAGAAGACTGCGGTTTCCACCCGCTGTGTGTGTGATAACTGCACTCGGCTGCAAGTAAAATAAAACCCAACTGTTGATATTTTTTAAAAGAAGCAGGGCACTTTTTCTTCATACAGCAAGAAATCTGGGGACATGCAGTCAAGGGCTGATACACAATCTCCACAACACTCTGCCCCACCTTTCTGAATTACTTGCTCTGTCACGGTGGTGTGTCTTCACTTATCACCCCATGCCACAAAACAGCTGCTGCAGTCCCAGCCAGCCACCAGACTACACTCTAGTATGGATGAGGAGGGAGGGTAACACCTTATTACCTGGCCAAAAGAAAGAAAGAAAAGGAAAGGCCATTGTGACCATACTAACACTGGGAAAGTAGAACTTCCAAGACCTTCATGGTAGACCCCCGCTTCCATCTCCTGTGTTATCTGACTTTCCATTCTCTAGCTGGAAGCTGATGCTCAACAAGGGTGTCATGGCCATGGACTACTGCTGTCCTCCCCACCAACCCTTCCTCCTTCAGTCCCAGCGACCAGACATGCAATATTTGGCCTAGCGTAGGAACTCAGTGTTTGTAAGTAAGTGAATAATGTAGTAAAGGCCCCAGGAGGATCCAGAAGCCACTTTCTCAGTTCACTTACCCAACACAAAGCCACGCCAGACCCAGTAACGTAGGGGCACAGGTGGAATCCAGGCTGCACGGGATGCTCTCCATGAGAAGTGGGTTTTAAATGAAGAGAAAAGACCCCCAAACTTGAAGAGCTGGTACCAGCACAGCCCACAGAACCTATTGCACTGTGCAGTAAGTAGGCACCAGCCATGTGTGACTAACTGGCTATGCATTTGAAATATGGCTGGTGTGACCAGGGAACTGAACTTAGTAATGTGTTTGATTTTAATCAATTTGAATTTATAAATAACTGCACATGCCTACTGGCTGCCCGATTGGCCACCACAGGTCTGGCCGCCATGCACACTCATTTAAAAATCAGCAGGTATCATTTACTAGAGGGGTGCCCGTATGTCATGGGAGCCTAGAGTTAGAAGCCAGTTGCTAAAGAGGGTGGTGGGGGGAAAAAAAAGATGAGTTATTTATTCAAGGTCGTGTGAGATGGATAGAAGTTTGCCACTGGATATAGGGAAGTTGAAAGAAAGCTTTCCAAGATAGAGAAAATCAGACGCAGGAAATGAGGGTTAAGAGAGATCCTAAGGCAGAACCACGTAGTTAAGCCACCCTCGATTCCTGGAACAGGGAAACGGTCATCCATGCTCATTCCTGGGGGTGACGCATTCTACAGCCATAGGGAATGAACGGAGTAAAACCTGTCTCCCATGTGTGCCGCCAACTTCATCGTGTGAGTCCTGGCGCGGATGCAGAAACCCCCAGGTGATGCTGCGGCTCCGAAGCAAACACTGGAAGGCTGTGGAGGACGTACCTGAGATGACCAGCTGCCAGCTCGTCCAGCACCCGCGCCACCCCAAGCCTGCCCGAGACCCCAGGCAGCGGCGCCCCAAGCTTGACTGTCCAGGGGCCTTCTCAAAGCAACACCCCAGACAACCCGGAGTCGGCCTCCCTGAACTGCCCCCATGAGCCACGCCCTTTGTCTGTGCATAAGAAGCCAAGAGCAGTTTTAAGGGTAGAATTTATATTTTTAACCTCCACAGTGTCAAACCCATCGAAGGGTTTTATGCAAATACAGCAAAAAAATACTGACGACCCTCCCTCAAAAGTCATCATCATTAGGCTTATTTCAAAATCAGATCTAATATTAATTTCCAGGCACTAACACTCTGGAATGAAAAGACTTGATTACTCTATAGGGACCCAGTGAATGGCACTGCGCTCCCCACCCAACGTCCGCCTTCACCAGGCATTTAAAAAAAAAAATGTCTTTCTTTGTATCTTTCTTTTCATTCTAAAAAAGTGTTATTATATATGGAAGGGAAATATCAGATAGGAAACTTCCGGCTGCGGAGTTGGAAGATGCTGGCCCACGGGAGCCCCAGGAGAAGCAGAGTGACACCACTGACCCCAGAGGCCAGTGACTCTCTGCAGAATCTGGTCTGGCATGGGCAGGGGGTCTCAGGAGCAAGTAAGTCCACGGGGGTCAAAAACATCAGCAGGGTGAAGAAAGAATAAGAGCAAACCTGAGGGAGGGAGGGAGGGAAGGAGGGAGGGAGGGAAGGAGGGAGGGAGGGAAGGAGGGAGGGAGGGGCCAAGGTCGAGCATTTGCCCAGCACCCATGGGGCCTGGCTTCCACCCCCTCACGCACACACATGCAAAGCAAGCACAGGGAAGGTGGAAACCCTAAAATGGTCTGTCATTTAAATTATCTCATATTTAAGACAAAAAAAAAAAAATGGCCTGCCGCACAGACCTAAGCAGTGGGCGTCTGTGGAACCACCTTGGTGCCCCGGGGGCTCAGGGACCTTCCCTCTGCCTCTTCTCCGTGCCTTCACGAAGCTTCACCAAACCCTCTGCTGAAGAGTTCTGGGTGGTGGGGCCTGAACCACCCTGAGGCCCGCGCTGCGCACACTCTGGCCAAGCTGGGACGGGAGCTCAAGGCTCCTGGGTTCAGCTCAGCTGCTTTCTGGGGATTCACAAGAATGAACCCAGAGCTCCCAGGACCCAGCCTGGGAGGGACTGCGAGGCCACCAAGGCTCTCCATCACTCAGGAGGTGGCCCGCCTGCGGCTTCTGCGTGGGGGTCTCAGGAGGAGATGCTTCCAGGTTGAACTGAGAGGCCCTGGGAGGAGATCCACCTTTGTCTGCTACCCCGTGCCGCCGTTTCGGATCCAGGAGCAGCAGACGGGTACTAAGCCCTTCAAATGAGCCCAGTCAACGGTCCTCTGAGACCAGTGACTCGGGGAGCTCAGCACTGAGGTGGCTCCACCAGCCACAGGACTGGGCGAGCCACAGGGGTGTGGAGCAAGGACAGGAAGGGCTCCTCCAGGCCACCCCTGTGCCACCTCCGGCCCTGCAGCCACCTCCCTGGGTTTGCTCTGCCATAAAGCAGAGATTTCCTCTGCTCCTCTTCTTCTTCTTCCTTCGAAAAATGAATGCATACACACAAGGAAATGTGACAACAGGGTACGCAAAGAAGGACTCCATCGCGCTCCTTGACCCCAAGCCCTACCTTCACACTCACTTTGTGTGTCTCCATTTTCTCCACCAAGGGAACCACCCACACCACACTCCCAGGGTTGCCTGCGCCATTTCTCACTTGACTGACCACCTTCGAGATTGCTCCATGCCTTGGTGGAGAGGTGCACTTGGTCCTTCCTCCTCCGCGTCAGAACGCCCTGCGGTTCACAGGTGCGACCGTTTCCTGACCAATCTCTTATTAACAAACACCTCAGCTGCTTCTAGCCTTGGGTTTCCAAAATCTTTGCTGAACAGTGTCGGACACCGGCCTGAGGACTGGCCTCCCCGCGGCGGGCACGCTGCCTGGCAGAACACGTGGGTTTAAAAGTCAGCGACAGGATTCCAAGGAGCCATGCTTCATCCCAGGAAAGCGAACCTTTCCATCTCCGCGACCTCGAGGCCGCCTGCGTTTCCCAGCCCCCAGCCCCTGGACCCTCCCCGCCCGCCACCAGAGCATGCAGGTCCCATGTGTCTCCTCCACAGTCAGAAGCTCCTCTGAGGACAAAAGCCCTGACTCAGCCCCACCACAGACAGAGCCAGGGTTCCTTCCGTGTTGGCAGAGGTGGTGTGAGTGGCAGGCCACTGGCAGGGCCTGCAGTTTGCCCAGGGGGCTGCACTTTGAACCTTTGAACAGGAATCACAAGACCCTTCATTATTGAGGTCATACCTACATTCTTCAAGGTGACCCTGCTGGGTTTGAGGAGACAAAGAAGACCTGGGCCCCCACAGACCTGTGTGCGCGCGTGCGTGCGTGTGTGTGTGTGTGTGTGTGTGTGTGTGTGTGTGTATGCGCGTGTGCATGCGCATGTGCATACCTAAGCACAGAGCAGGCCACTCCATAAACAGCAAAAGCAGCTGCCCTGACTCTGAGCAGCTTGTGTCCCCCCCTCAAGGCTGCCAGGGCCGGGTGGCCTGGTGCTCTTTTGTTCGTGCTGATTGGAGCTGTCATGGGTAGAGTGCGTCTCCCAGCGGCAGCTTGGTGTAACCCAGGCAAGCAGCACTCACGCCCAGGCCAGGAATTTGCTGTCATGCAGATCCTGGGCCTTCCTCCTCCCAGGCAGGGGACAGCTTGCAAGAGGTACAGAATCACAGCAGCAAAACCACAACAGGAGCTTCCAGGGTGACTAAGTGCCCTGTGTATAGTGGCGCGTTTGGTCACCACCCTCCTGGAGTGGGGCTCCCACAGTCGGTGACCTTGGAGGAGGAAATCAAGGCTCAGAGCTCGGGAGCTTGTGGACACTCTCACAGCTAGCACGAGGCAGCACCAAACAGGCACCCCCAGGCCCAGAGCAAGTGCCTGTGGCCTGGGAAGCCTGGGTCCCCACACTGCATGCACTGTGCTGAGCCATCCGCACCTGTCTAGGACTGTCTTCCCAGGAACCTGGTGAGCAGGGACCAGGAAAAACTCCATCTGCCTGGGGACACGGAAGGCCACCCAGGGGTCTGCAGAAGAGCCTGCCACTAAGGAACTGGAAGGCCTGGAGCCCTTGGGCTCCCAAGTCCACTGAGCTCAGAAGCTCTGTGCTGCCTCTGACCTCCTGCCAGACGTAGCTGCCCCCCCCCATGCCACAGCCTCAAGGGCTCCCTGGAATCTCTTCCTGGGACTATGGAAAACATCACCAGCCTCCAAGGGCGGGCAAACAAATGCTCACTGGTTAGCTCTATGGCCATGCAAACAGGAAGGGGCCACAAAGAGTCAACTCAGAAATGGAACTGAAGCCACCAGCTGACCCCCTGTTCCCTGAACATGGTGTTAACAGCTACCACTTCAGGAGCACCTATTACCTGACACTGTTCTAGGTATCGGACCACTTTTAAGCACCATTTAATCCTCACTCACAACTTTCCAAAGTAGGGGCACTATCGTCCTTTTACAGGGGTGACAAGGCACAGAAAGGTTTAATATGTTGCCCAGGGTCACATAAGCTTGAAGGGTAGGGGCAGGATTCAAGGCCCACCTGGCTGTCTCCAGAGCAGTGTTGCTGGATTTAACAACTGAAAAGAAAGGTTCTCAGGTCAATTTAAATTTCAGATAAATAAATGTCTTTGCATAAGAACGTCCCCTGCATATCTCTCTCCAGTGTCCTGACTCACCCTCAGCATGGGTTCTGAGTGGGGGACACACCCACAGCCTGTCCCGTCCTCTCTGGCCCCATAAAGGCCAGGGGATCTGCTCTGCGGCACATACCTCTTTCTGTTCAGGTACAAAGAATAAACCTGCATCACTGACCCCACAGGATGGAGCCCCCTCCAGCCTGTGAAGCGAAGAGGGCAGCATCTGTAGTCACCTCAGGACCCTGGGACTTGTTTGTGAGTCCAGAGATTTGTTTACTGCTGCCCCCAGAGGAACCTATGAGGCTGGCCCTGGGAGAGGGTAAGCAGAGGGGTTCTGTTGTCCTTTGGGGACCTTTTTGACAGGGGTACAGGGAGCATGAAACCCTCAAAACGATCTCAAGCCAAAGCTAAGAGTGAAAGGCAGCTGGGCCCAACCTCCTCTCCAGATATCCGCAGGGTCTGGAGCACGTGGGCTGGACCCAGATGTGCCTTCCGAGCGTGCCATTTGGGGTGCTTCTGGGGGCTGAGCACCATGAAGACACGCGGGGCCCCCTGCGGTTTGACGACCGAGTTTAGCAATGAGTGATGCGCTGGGATCCACGCGCCTGCCCAGAAGGCTCTGAAGAGGAGGCCCAGGCCTGGCCTCCGCTGCCTCCCCCTCCCCAGGCAGGGCTGGGAGCAAGTACAGCCGCCTCCAGGTCCCCAGTGCTTCCTGTTTCCACAAAAGGGATTCTCAGCAAAACAGCATCCTGCGCTGCAGGTAATCTCGGGCCTCTTTCTCTTTAAATAGCTTCTTTGTAACCACAAACATGTATGTTTTTCATAAAGCTCTGAAAATTGTACTAGGCCCTGGGGAGGTACCAAGTGGAAACGCGGGTGCTGGGAGATTAGACTGCGCTACTCCAGGGGTACAATGTGCTGTTTGTAACAATTATAATAATACACCTGTACCACCATTGTCAATGCGGACCAGCCACACGGGGGCTCATTAGTATTGTATTAGGGCTGCATGGGGAAACAGATAATGGCCCATAATGAAAAATGCCAAATTTTCTATATAATAAAAATGAACTTGATTAATGAAAATCACTTTCAGGGAAAGAGTTACAGCGTTGTTAGAAATAAAAAATGATGTATTAATCCGACATTCTTACAGATGGTCCCAACCTCCTGACAACTGCTATTCATTTGAGATGCTATTAGCATGCATAATTATGCTAATTAAGTTGTAATTAAGCACCAATTCTTCAGAGGGCTTTTTTTGTCTATCATTTAATACAACTCGGTTGCAAAGAGTGCTCAAAGCTTTGTACCGTGTTTCATTCAAAAGGGGTTCCCAAATTTCTTAGCAAAGATTTAGCAGCTGAGCCATGGATAGGAGCTATAATCCTTGTTTTGGTTAAAGAAAAGTCGGTAAATACCAGCGGGGTCTGCCAGTTGTTGATAAAATAATGAACGCCTTCCGCTAAAATAAGCGCAGTTCAAACCAGGGCAATTACAAGGAGAACAAAGTGTATAATTATCAGTGGTGATAGACCATTGTCCTAGGACATGGTCGGTTTTATTCTTTTTATTTGAAAAAAGGGGACTTAAGGAGTACATTCAATAAGAAATAATTAGGGAAAATGGCATTCAATATTTTATTAAAAGGAAAATAAATCGGAAAGCTAAAGATATCTCGGGGGGCGGGGGATGGCAAGGCAGAGAAGGAATCAGTGATCCTGCTCCCCATTCCAAATGCTCATGAGATCAACATTTTAAGAAGAGCATCGTAAAATGATAAAGTGCCCATAAAATGGTTTCTTCAACTCAACCATCAACGGAGGCAAAAGTAGATTTTTTTTTTTTTTTTTTAGGGAAGAAGTTAGTTAGACTGGCAATTTGGCAATTTGAGAATAAATGTTTACCCATCCGTTTGACTGAATTCTGTTTTTGTTCCCAAATAGTTACTGTGTAGGAGCGATAGAGATGCAAGCAGGATTCTGTTGTCTTCTCCCTGGCCAGGCAGGGAGGAAGCCAGAGAGCTTAGAACAAAGGAGGACTGACGGGGGCCTGGGCAGGTGTGTCCTGAGGACAGGAGCTTCCTGGGACACCGCACCCACCGGCCAAGCAGAGGAGTGTCCAGTTGGAGAGTCAAGAAACAGACCCCAGACACTCTGGTTCTCCCTGACATTGACTTTAAATGACTTATTTAAATTAAAAAATAAATAAATAAATAAAAATAAACATCTTGGGCCACCGCCGCCCTGTCTTCTGCCCTGTCTCCGTTGGCCACACCACCAGGACCTGCCACACCACCAGGACCTGCCGCAGTCAGAGAAACAGCTCAGGGAGGAGCTTTTGAAATTCTGCGATGGTGCATCTTGCATCTTGGCAGCGTTCTCCCCTCTCCCTTCTAACTGCAGCATTAAAAAAAAAAAAATTCTTTGAAATGAGCTTTTAGCTCTCTTTTCTGTTCCGATCTCCTTTTAGACTTGGTCTTTGCATTTAACTTTACTTTAAGTCTCTGGAACACTTAGTCCCCTGATAGTGCGCTCCGCACAAGCCACTTATTTTGTTTAATCTTTGCTTTCCCTGCCTACAGCTCAGAGCAGGAGGGAAGCGACTGCCAGACAAGCACTGCCCTGGAGTCAGAGGTGACAAGCTGGCTGCCCCCCGCCCCCCAGCTAAATGTAGCAGAAGACAATGTAGGTACTTATGTACCAAAGTGTTGATCTGTAAAATGGAGCTGCTGCAGCTGCTCTGGATGGCTTACACGGGCGACATGTGAGGGTGAGATAAGGCAATATGTGGGAAGGCCAGGTAAAGAAACGGACCTTCACGCAGCTGTGTGGATCTCCACTCTGCAAGATGCTTGAGGCCACAGGGCCTCCGCAGGTGCTCAATGTCCTGGGCTTGCTCGCCATGGACACACCCACACTTCTAATCCACACTCTCTTTCAACAAATATCATTCTATATCTACCAAATGCTTTACAGAGTTCTAGAAATCAGGGATACAACTGTGAACAAGCTATTGCATTTAAATAAGATGTCAAATATAAGTGCTATACAGAAAATAAGGCTGAGTGACACAGTAGGGAGAGCTGGAGTTGGGGGTGACTTAAAATAGGATGGCCAGGAAAGTCCCCTTTGATATGCCAGCATCTAAGCAAAATCTGAAATAAGATGGAGCCAGCATCAGAGAATCCCAGCAGCAACATCTTGGTGGTGGTGGTAGGAGGGGACTGCCTGCTCAGAGGCCCTGCAGGGGGAAGGAGGCTGGCTGGTTTGAGGGTAGGAAGAAGGACCGGATGGCTGGAGATGCTAAACGAATTTGAGATCGGGAGCCCAGCAGTCACAGAAATCCTTTTGCAAGGAGTTTGGATTTCTTTCTAGGTGCAGTGATAAGACACTGTGTTGTTTCTAATCAGGTGCTGAGGTGCTTTTACCAGCTTCTGGAGGGAATTGAGTTGCGGGTGGACCATGTTGGAAGCTCTTGCAATAATGCAGGCAAGAGACATGGGAGTCTTGGACAAAGGACAGGGTGGTGGGAGCAATGGATGGACAGAGGACACACTTTAGATATGAAGCTGATGGGACCAGCCCAGGTGCACAGGACAGGCGCACCCCATCACATGATGGGAAATACCCTCAAGAGCATTTGCTTTCTTTTTAACCATTTTTGTGATATCAGTGTTCTATATTGCAACTGGAGGTGGACTCGCAGGCACAATATCTAAGATTTGAAGGTAAATCTTAGATAATAGGACTATCGGATCTCTCAGGAATGCTTCAAAGGAAGCTGGCAGATATCCTCAACACATCCAGGGGGCTTGTCATTCCAGTGAAGTGTCAGGGACCAGACTGACAAGGGGGGCGGGTGACATTCCCTAGGAAGTCTGAGGACTGGTGGGAAGGAAAGAACTTCAAAGGGGGAAAATAGTCACTTACTTTCTAGAAAGAACCACTTCAGAAGAAGAGGAACGAACTGGTTATCTTCAACTCAGAGAGGAGATGGTGCCCACGGTGGGAAAGAGCTAAAGGAATCCCTGCTCCCAGTGAGAAGAGGCCAGGTGGTCTCCAGGCAGCAGCAGTCAAGGCGGCCACGCACAGCCACACTCGCCTCTCGCCACCTTGGTTCCCAGCGTGGCCTCTTGAGGAGGTGAGGATGTCTTACTGAGGTGCAGTGGCTCATTCCAGGCACACAGCCAGAGAGCAGGAGCACAGAGCATCAGGCCGCCCTGCTTTCCACAGTTCTGATAATCCCAGTGACCTGGATTCCCCAGAGCTCCCTTTCAGATACTCCTGAGAAAATCAGCTTCTTGCGTGGGACTGAAGATTCTGGGTACAGAGAGACCCCCTCCTCAAGGCAATGCAGAGCTTCCTGCAGAAGTAGGTACTCAGCACTGGAGGAACGCCCCCTGCTGGTGACGTCGATTACTGCAGCAGAAGGAATCACTACCTCAGTCTCACAGAAAGGGGAGCAGAACAATTTAAAGACCAGATCCCATAGTGTACTCTATAAACAAATAACAAAAGTTACTATCAGCTAAGTAAGAAGCAATGACAAGTAGGGAAAAATATTTGTAATCTATAGAACAAAGTTCATATCCTAAAAATCCTTCTAAAACAGTGAAAGAAAAGAACAAGAAATATAAACAGAAAAAATCTCACTTGCCTAGCACTTGTGAGATACAAAAGATCACAGAAAAAAAAGACAATACTTCTTAAATATATGAGAAGTACTTATCCTTGATAATAAGGAAAAATTGAGGAGTAAAACTATCACTAAACAGACATTTATACTCAGTATGTTATCAAAGAAACTCTCCAAAGATTCAAAAATACACATACAACATACACAGACAATATGTATATTGAATATACAATGAATATACAAATACATGTATGATATTTCACACACACATACATATACACTGAACTGATGAGATAAAACCAGGCATTTTAATACTTATTAGTAGAACTTTCATATGGTACAATTCCTATGGTGAGAAATTTCTAAATGTCTAGCGAAACTGTATATGCTTTATCCTTTTACATGGAAATCTCAAAGACATCCTGGGAAAAAATAAGATGATATGAACAAACTGGTCACTGAAGCTCTATTTGTAATAGTAAAAAGCTAGAAAGGATGCAAATGTCCACCATTTATTAGGTGGTTACTTGGATAAACTGTGGTGTTCCACTCTAAGTGGAGTACCATGCAGCTATATAAAGAAATAAATGTGGCTATGTTGGGATCATCAGAAAATGTCATTAATTTTTAAAACACAAAGAGTAGAAAGCACATATATTACATTTTGCTAAAAAACAGACAAGTATTTGCTTATAATTACAGAAACACAGACATACAGTAGCAGGATAGAAAACTATAGTTTCTTAAACATACTTTGTTTTGCAGACACACCTTTGGAACCATGCAAATACCTTAGCAAAATGTATTTTCAATGTAAATCAGAATAAGAAAAAGTATTTTCAAATTAAAATCTAACAAAGCAAATAAATATAAATGTAAAATATTCACATAATCAAAGTGAAATGCTACAATGTGACTTTAAATCACAACAATATGATGATAAGCAAATTAATTCTTCTCAATGTCAAAATGAACCATATATATATATATATATATATATATATATATATATATAGAGAGAGAGAGAGAGAGAGAGAGAGAGAGAGAGGGAGAGAACCATATATATATATATATATATATATATATAGAGAGAGAGAGAGAGAGAGAGAGAGAGAGGAGAGAAAAGAGAATTCATATCACCTTATGTCATTTTTCTTAAAAGATAGGCTTTTCCTAGAGTCATTCACTGAAAAGACTTGTACATAGAGATGCCTGATACAATCTAATACAAAGAGCATCCCAAATACCCAGTCTCTAGTCTAAAAATACCTTTTCTCACTTAGAGTAAACACCTGCCTCTTGAGGGAATGGCTAGTTTCAGATATAGCCAGGAAATGACCCAGATGACCTTGAAGGAGCAGGAAAGTGGAAGTCACCAAGGCTGGGGATGTCACTCAGGGCTAGAGCCACCTGGAGCCAGATCTGCCCCCTGCAGTGGCTGATGCTGACTGCTGGCTGGGACCACAGCTGGGTCCATGATCGCCCCCTGATGGCTGTTGGGCTTCCTCACAGCATGGTGGCTGAGTTCTGAAAGAAAGGATCCCAAGAGAGCACCTGCCAGAAGCTGTATCACTTGTTAGGACTTGGCATTGGAAGTCATGGGATCATTTCTGTCACATTAATTAGAAATCATCACTGAAACCTTCCCAGAATCAATTGGTAGGGAATTAGGCCCCACTAGGTGATGAATGGCAAAGAATTTATAGATAAATTTAGAAACTACTAAGGGTACATTCCCATGAGATACAATGCAATAGCAATAAAGAATGACCCAGAATTAAGTAGATAAAACATGGAATTAATGGGACGGGGTGTCAAGGACAGAGACACTCAATAATAACAAGGGTGACATCACAATGGAGGAATTGGAGGAATAAAGGAAAACTTTATCACAATGTGCTACTACAAATCATCAGCATATAGAAAGAAAT
Source organism: Spermophilus citellus (assembly GCF_964194105.1). Taxonomy (NCBI): domain Eukaryota; kingdom Metazoa; phylum Chordata; class Mammalia; order Rodentia; family Sciuridae; genus Spermophilus; species Spermophilus citellus. Next base: position 62,691,044 of record NC_138200.1, read on the forward strand.
TATACCACAGAAAAACAAATTCTAGGTGTAATAAATACATAACACATAAAAATCAAAATCATAACTTTAACAAGAAGTAAATACAGAAGAATATATTAACAATTCAGTAATTCAGAATTTCTTGAAAAAGACATCAAAAGGCACCATAGAGAAACAATTTTGTGAATTTTGACTACAAACAATTTTTCATAAAATCATAGACATCAAAAAATGTGAAAGATAAGCTTCAGACTTGGAGAAGGCATCTAGCTGACTAGTGATTAGAAACAGAATATAAAGAATGCTTAATGTTCCATAAGGAAGGGTCAAATAATGCCATGGAAAATTAGCAAAAGTCACATGCATTGACTCTTAGCAAAGGAAATATGAACGACCAAGAAACACAGGAGAAGTTCCTCAAGTTTTCCATTTATCAAGGAGATGTCATTAATACACCCAAAACACCCAAAATTTCATTATACACCCAAAACATTGGTGTTCTTTGTAAGTGACAATACCAAATGTTGTTGGGCCCCTGCATGCACTGCTCATGGTGTGGATTTGGGTGATGTGGCGGTAAGGATAAAGATGCCCAAGCTCATCAGTTGTGACTCCTCTTCTCTAGAAGGTGTGTTCTAGTGCAATGCTCACACGGACCCAAGAAGAAATGCACAAACATGCTAATCACTTGTGAGCAAAAAACAAAACAAGTGTATAAGTAAGAGAAAAGACCTCTGTGTTTATCAGGAGAGAAACATATAAATTATGTCATATTTAAAAATAAAAAAATGCCACACCTACAGTGGAAAAACTGGACTTATTCATGTGTTGATTGTTAAAGCAAATTGCGGAATGTTAAGCTCTGCATAATACAGAGCTACTGCACTTCAAGACCTTATACTACTACTGATACACGTGTGTGCAGTAAATATATAAAATTGTGGGAATGAAGGCTGCTCACCAAGATAGTAGTTTTCTCTGGGAAAGCAGGAAGGGAGGAGGAGCTGAAGAATACCAAGGGGGCTCCAAGGGTATGTGTCACATTTTATGTCATAATAATTATTAGTAAATCCAAAGCAAAACTGTCCAAGTGTTAAACTTTGTTATTTCTAATTAACAGGAGTGTTTGTGATATTTTGTTCATGATTAATGCATTTATATTAAACGTGCAGAGTACTCAATACATTTAATTATTGGAGTCTTGGTGGCAAGTTTCTGAAAGAGCTCAACCAGATCAGAAGAAAAGGGCACAGATTAACTCACAGGATCTAAGCAAGTTTAAAAGATCAAGCTCCAAGAAGGAGGGATTTGCAGCAGAACTTAGAGATGAACTTGAACAAGAAACATGAACACCACCAGGATTCTCTCGCTCCCTGGAACCCTTGTCTTTCCACAAAAAAAATAATACTACCCAGTTCCATGACTGCTTCTGTTGCTGCAGCTGCTGTAGCACAATGAACATTTATAGAGCACCCAGGGTGTGCACACCAGTGACCAGAGCACTTTACATTATTAACTGATTGAAGGCTAGAGCAATGCTATTTTATGGATAAAGAAACCGGGGCACAGAGAGGTGTAATGACATGTCCAGGACACTGCTGGTGAAGAGAAAACCAGGGATCAGACCCAGGCAGGTGCACGGATTCCATCTTGCGGAAAGCTGATTGTTCTCCGTACTGGGAGAAAGACAGCTTTAGACCTCAAGTTTAAAAATCCAAGGGAGAGGCCACAAAGAGACTATGGTGGGTCTAGCGCTCCTCCTGGGCCAATCCCTTGGCCTGTGGCGGGGGCAGAGGGAGCAGTACAAGGGTCACAGAAGGAAACAGAAATTTCTATGAAAACCATAAAGTTAAAGCAGAGAAAGAAATTACCAGGAAAAAAATACTGTTTCCTCAGAGGGTGGGGAAAGAAAGGACAAGGGGCTAACAGGCAAATAAGAGATGCCCGCTGCATGTCAGGTGGCTCTGGAGGTGAGTCAGGTCCCCCTTCTGTTCCTCTAGCAGGTGAACAGGGGACGCCGTGCTCTAGAACTGCCAACAGCTAAGGCCAGTTTCAGGGTCCTGCCTGCCACTGCTTCTGCGCATTCCCCTCCCTCGTTCTTGCTTCTACCCACTGGAAGCAGATGTGGGCACGCTGTGTTGGGGGATGAACGGAGCCAGGGTCTCCTCCAGGGTCCCTGAATTCTTCCTGGAAAGTCGAAAACCTTCTTTGTAAACATCCCACCATGGAGAGATGAGGAGTCATTCAAAGGTCATGTTGGCATGTTGTTTTAAACAACTAATTAAATGTCTTCTTTTCCTTATTATAGAATCAGGGTCAGAGAAAGAAAGTGTGTGATAGCCATAGACACCCAGGTGCAAATCTTGCCTCTGACACTAAAAAAAAAAAAAAAAAAAAAAATTGAACATGTTTCTTAATCCTCTATATCTCAAATTTATCACTTTAAAATGGGGTAAATAATAAAATAATAACAGTCTCATAGGAGGAGGAGGGTGGGTCAGAAGGATCTGGAAGGGAGTTTGTACCAGGTGGTAAGGCACTCAGGTCTGCAGGAGAATTTGTCAGCTGTACGGAAAAGCATCCGTGTCACGTATCTGCAGAGGCAATTCCAGGCTGCCCTTTGATCACAGGAAAGGTGACACTGTGGTGCTGAGGGAGTGCCAGGGGACAACTTACCTGCATCTGGGGGGACACGAGGATGGGACCTGAGCTTCAAGGATAAGCAGGATTTGGAGTTACAGGGAATACTGGTGCCTACTGAACTCAGAAGAATATCACTGAAATTAAAAAGTGAAAGTCTAAGTGCACACCACCAGGTGTACAGCAGCCATTCACCAAACGAGTCTTCAATCTTGATCGATATCTTAGCTCAGCAACTTGCAGGCAGAAGCATCCTGTTCCTCTCTTGCTCACATCTATACCTGAACATTTGCCTGGTGGTCTTACAGTTAACAAGGTCACAGTTTCTCAGTGTCGATTAGGATTGATCTTGCATTGGGAGCTGGCTGTGTTTCTCATCCAGTAGCTCTTAGTTTGAGAAGGAACTGAGAGGTCACTCTACATGAAAAAACCAAAGCCTTTAGGATGCACTTGAGCCGGGTGCATTGGTCCAGATGAGGAAAGAGGAGGGGAGAAGGAAAGCCACCACTTCTAGGGGCTGCTTCTCTCCTAAACAGAACCTGCCCACCAGTGTCTAGCACATTCCAAACCCTCAGCAATCGTTGTTGATTGAGTAAAGGAACTAACAAGTACCTAACCACTGCAAAAGCAAAAGTCGAACTTTGTAAAAGACTCACCTTGTCTCCGTCACCACATACAACAATTTGCATTCCTCAATTCCTCTTCTGTCCTCTTTCCACACAGGACTGGCTGGGAACTCTGCTGACATCACATAGCTAGGAAGAGATGGAGCCAGGACACAAACCCATCATGGCAGCTTAGTCTCACTCTAATGCTGTGGCTAGATCACATTTTGCCCCAAATATTCATTCAGCAGGTGTATTGAGCACCTGGGCCAGTTATATTCTATTCACTGGGGACTAGAATGGTCCTGCAAGAATGGTGAATCAGAAAGGCAGAGCCTCCTTCGTGGGACTTAAAGTGGCAGAAACAAAATAAATAGGCAGGAAAGTACTAAACACATCTAACTACTTCAGCTGTTGATAGGTGCTGCAAGAGTAAAACACTGATCAATGACGGGGAGGGAGGGAGGAGAGGCAAACTTTTAATAGGTAGTCGGGAAAGGCATCTCTGTGGAGGCGATGCTTAAGTCAAGACCTCAGAGGAGTTTGTCATGTGAAGCACCCGGAGGCAAAGGGATTTTTACATCCCCATGGTAACTTTTAACTTCCCAAGCATCTCTGCACCATTATCCACTTCTCCCATTGGGATAAGCCTCTGGAAATGATCCCCCATTGGGGTCCTTCCCACAGGCTGTCTCTACTTGGCCATCCCCTTCCCCCATCTCTATTTTGTGAGCAGGTTGGTTAATAATTGCAGGTCATCGGTATGGCTGGCAGAAAGGTCAGCCAACTCTAAGAGAAAGAAAATCATCCAATTAGTTAAAAATTAGTGAAGAGTGATGCCCAAAGCCAGGGTGAGGAGTATCAAAGGCACCCAAGGAAAAGGTGCCCCAACCATCGTCCAAAAGGCAACTGGTGGCTCCTTAGGGAAAGCTGAACTTGGCCTGTCTAATGAGCCTTGAAACTTGGAGCAAACAGATTCAGAGTCCACATTAGAGGCCAGCGGAGGACAACAACACAGGGATCATTAAACACCCTGATTGGAATGTGGCCCCTCTCCATCCTGGAGTGCTGTGCAACCCTGGCCGGCCAGCCAGCGAGATGCAGTCAGAACAGGAGGGGACCCCCATCTCCTAGGGCAGAATGGAATCAAATGGAAAAAGAATAGGAAGGGAACGTCAGGCCTTCATCCTTCCCTCCACATTGGACAGCCAAGTCGTGTCCCTCAGCAGACCCAGAGACGGCCAGTGTACACACGGGGATGGCTGCTGTGAAGAAGCCGTCATGGCGCCCTTTCTCTGAGCTGGCAGGCAGCCTTGGCATCCCCCTCAGCACAAATCCACAGGCAGTCACGACTATAACGACAGGAATGGGAACACAGCAAGAAATCCACGTGGCCTTCCACATCTCTGAGGTGGACTCACCATCACTCTCTTGTGGGAGCAGGTGCATTTGCCATTGTCCCATGGAGTAGTAGCTGCCAGGCAGGGAGCGCCGCTGCACACCAGAGAGCTTACGGGTCTCTGCAGACTCCACTTGCTCGTCCCCACAGCCACTCACGAGGTAGAAGGTAACACTGACCCCACTTTACACAAAAGGGAACCTCGGCTCCAAGAGGTGAAGTCGCTTCCCAAGCTGGAGAGTGAAGTGAAGCTGGCAGGGGCCTGAGCCAGGGCACAAACCTGGGTTTTCTAAACTCAGGGTGCTGGAGGGCACCACGTCAGAGCTAACTTCTTAAGAAACCAACGCTCGTCATTTAAAGGGTGAAAAATGAATCAGGTTCTATGAGGCACAGATTGAATGCCTGCAGTGACTATCTTGTAGCAGATGCGTTCTCATTTCTAAACTCCGCGAACAGCAGCAAGACCCACAAAAAACGCAACCAGGAGACAGATACTCTCCCCCACTGAGACCCGCTGATAAGCAAATCTATTTTTAAAAATCCCCAAACTTACAAGTTGGGAGTGGACCCCAGGAATGCTAAGTTCAAGTTAGGGCTTAGAGTGAAGAGCAGCTGGGGGTATCCTTTCATCTCTTTATTCAAACAACAGAGGGTTCGGGTTCCCGACTGCCCAGTAGGTCCCAAGTCCTGTGTGGGTGCTACGGAGATGAACAGAATCCCTCGTGTCCCAGGAGCTTACAGACCAATAGAGGAGATAGACATTAAATACACAAGTACAGAGAGGGTCATTCATTTAGAGTTGTCAGCTCTCGAGGCCCTGAGAGAACACAACAGTGGTCAGTTCGATGTGGGAGGAGGGAGATCAGAAAACTCTTCAGATGGGCCTAGTTGAGCAGGTTTGGAGGACTAGTGGGCTGCCAGGGTTTCCGTGAGTCAATGAGGTGCAGCGTTACTACAGGAGGTGCTGAGAAAGGGACGATGAACCAGAAAGGACACAGCCCAAGCTGGCCAGGGACGTGCGTTGACACCTGGGCCACGGGAGTGTGGTGACTGGTGATCCATCGCTCCTCCCACGACACCCTGCCGAGTCTTGGGCAGAGGAAAGAGCAGCGGCCAGATGCCCAGGCACAGTTCTGGGCCCAGCGGTGGCTGTCATTCTGTCCCTGGTGCAGTAATAAGTACGTCCAAGGCTGGGATTTCCCGGGACCCCAGGTGGGTCTGCCGTCTGCAGCAACAGGTCAACTGGAAACAGCAGAGATTAATAGAACCTTTAAAATGAGCCAGATACAGCATTTTTAATGGAGCCCATGAATTAGTCAAGTGCTATGAATTTTTTTTTCAGCATTTTTCCCCTAGAAAGTAAATTTAACTTTTTAAGTACGTTGCTATCTATCCTGAGGCGGGATGTGCACAGCTGAGGCCGCTCCACTCCCCGCTCCAGATCGGGGACGCACTACTAGGTCTCAGCATTTTCTGCTTCGTGATTAGAAAGCAAGGATTTGAGAACTGAGGCACCATGGACCCAAGTAAAATTGACAGATGATTGAGTGGAGGATACGCCCGAGGGAGAAGGAAGGGCTTGGGCAGCCCCAAATGTCAGCCCTGGCTGCTTTCCTAGGGAAGGAACAGGGACGTGCCCCGGATTTACCTGGACAGGGTCACTTTCCTGCAACATAAACTAATACACAACATGGCTAATGTCACATAATGTTTAAAAATTGAATGAGTGAGGGCCACTTCCACTTCTGTTCATATGGAGGTGATTAGTACTGGATTTTCTATTAAGCTTTAAGCAACTAGAAAATGGCACACGTTAGGTGAAATGACTGAGTCACCATTTAACAACAAGCACCAAGGACCGTAAACCCTGAAAGAGTCGGGAAGTAACGAGGTAGACACTAGGTGACCCCAGGTCTCTGCCCCAAGGCCCTTTGGGGACTGTGCCTTAGGATGGGGAGCTGAAACAAAGCCCACTGGCATCCCTAGTGAGGGGACAGGGACCAGAGCTCAGGAAGGGGAAGACAGCCTGGGTTCCCAGGGCGAGAACAAGACAGAAGGAAGCCAGGCACAGAGAGAGCTCCAGGAACCCCACAGGGCATGGTCCTGGCTGCTCCCAGGACTCAACCAAGCCAGGTGCGAGACCAGGAAGCTGTGAGGGGACGTCCCCAGGGTTGGTGTGGGGGTAGAAGAGGACCAAATTCTGATCATGCAGAGGCTGGACATTCAGCAGGGACCTCAACAGGGTGTGTCTCAGACACAGAAACAAAGCAGCCCTGGAGTAAATGTGCCGGGATCACCCCTCAAAGGTTAAAGAATCTCAAAAAACGTTCAAGTCTATCTGCAACTAACTCCTGCCCAAACAAGCTTCAGCTTTGTTCAAAGGGAAGCAACAAAATCCAAACACCCAACCGCATAACATCACAAGGTCCAGAATCTAATAAAACTGGTAGACATGCAAAAAAGCAGGACAATGTGACCCACAGATAGAGAGATACTCAGAGAGATACTTTGGAAGAACCGATTAAAATTAAGATATATACATCCCTTTTGATCAAGCAACCCCACTTTTTGGCAATTATAGAACAATAAAACTACCAGTACATGTTTATACCAAAAAAAAAAAATAGTGTAGTCTTGCTTGTGATGATTAAAAAAAAGTGAAAACAACATGAATCTTTACTAAAGAAAGGAATGGGGAGTGTAAAATATTTTTATATCTTTATGAATATTATGCAGCCATTGAAAAGAATGGCTTAGAGCTAAGTGTGGATCTGGAAACACACCCCTCATGTACTGTTAGTAAGAAAAGATATTCCCCAGACAGTTTTTTATAGTTGAATAAGTCTACTTTCTCAAATAAATAACAAAGCCCTGTTATCCCGTGTATGGAGATGGCCAGCCCCAGCTGGCCCCCTGCTACTCTGCCTGCTCGCCTAGTGGCCCTTTCTTTCTCCAGGAGGACTTCCCAACACCTCTGTTCCCAAGACTGGATGGAAAACCGCCCTGTGGATTCCAGTAGCACCTTCTCCCTACACTAGCCGACCTGGTTTTCTGTTTATTTGCTGTTATGGTTTGGATAGGAGGTTTCGGTGAGACAATGCAAGAAGGTTTGCAGGAGAAATGATTGGGTCAGAACCTCAACCTAATCAGTGAATTAATACCTCTTGGGACTAACCGAGTGGTAACTGGGGGCAGGTGGAGTGTGGCTGGAGGAAGTGGTTCACTGGGGTTATGGCTGTGGGGTTTATATTTTGTATCTGGAGAGTGGAGTCTCTCTCTGCTTCCTGATCATCATGTGAGCCACTTCCCTCCACCACACTCTTCCACCATGATGTTCAGCCTCGCCTCCAGCCCCAAAGAATGGAGCCGGCCTGCTATGGACTGTGGACTAAGGCTTCTGGAACCGTGAGCCCTCAAATAAACTTTTCTTCCCTTAAATTTGTTCTGGTCAGGTCTTTTAGTCGTAGCAGTCAAAAAACTTACTAAAATATTTACTGTATCTTCTACTAGGCTGTAGGTCATTGATTGGGGGACTCTATCTTAGGCCATCACAGATGCTCTGGAAGTACATGTTGAGTAACTGGCTGAGTAATGTGGATGGATGGATGGATGGATGGATGGATGGATGGATGGATGGATCAATGGGTGGAGAATGAGTGGATGGCAGGCAGGCAGGCAGGCAGATAGGAAGAGAGGTGAGATGATTTCCCAGGGTCACAAAGCCATCAGATTCTAAGATGAAAGTAAACATGTGAGCTCAAAAAGTAGAGGAAAGAAAAGAGGCTGATTTTTATCTGAGGTCTACTTTTTTCCTTCTGGTGATGCCAGAGCACCTTTGACAGTTCATGAATCTGAAAATCCTTTGGGCCAGGCTGGGAAACCAGGAATGTCCCTCTTAAAAGCCACACAGTGCTCATGGTGTTGCAGCCTCTGCTGGAACCAGTGCACTCAGACAGGTGAGCTGGAGATCAGGAATACGGCCACGTTTCCCGTTTCAACTCAGTCAGGACAAAACAAGTCTGCCAAGTGTTTCAGAGTCCTGCACCCTTGCATGTGTGTACGTACACACACACACACACACACACACACACACACACACACACGTGCGCACTCTCAGGAAGTGGGTCAGTATGAGGCAGGAGAAGACGAAGGCCCGGGGTGCCGAGAAGCTGTTGCAGCTCATTTAACACCAAATCGCTGGTAATCGATCAGACCTGGCATTTCCTCTGCCCTTCCAGGGTGTCTTAATAAAGCTCTCCAAAATTCTATTGCTGCCAAGAAAGAGCAAGCACATAAAAATGCCTGCTTGCCCACTACCGTGAACCAGCTTTGCCGATGAGTAGGATGGGATGGTTTTGAGAGTTAAAGGGGTGCTCAGTGGACACCATGTCCCCAACAAACCAGGGTGTATGCTCCCCTTAGAAATGGGAGTCTCTGAAGTCACTGGTCTTCTAGCTACCAGCATGTGTTTTCCAAAATTTAATGGAACATAAACTGGTTTATTTTTCACATCACTAACGGAAGTCATAATTTATCACTTGCACCTGTATTTCTAATGTCTGGCATAGCACCTGACCCCTAAAATTGTCCACCGAATGAATGAACCACACCAATAACCACCGCAAGTAGCACATGACACTAAGCCCCCTTGGTCTATGCCCCTATGGACAGAATAAGAACTTCCACAGCATGTGCCCTGATTTACCCCACCCATGCCTCCTCTCTGCGTCCTCCTCTTCCTGATGGGAATCTTAAAACACCTCCTTCCCTCCTGCTCTCAGCCCTTCAGCTCTTATGTCCATACATCCTGACTGGAGAAGTAGAAAACAGACTCCAAAGACTCTAAGAACCAAAGTGAGATCTCATGACCCGCAGAATCTCTGTCTCACACACACACACCCCACATGCACACACACATACACACACACACACACACACACACACACAGCCGGGCTATTCTTCCTGGGTATGGTCCTCCCTAACAATCTTTCTCAATTGAGGAAGGAGAAGTCAGCTTTGGTTAACCATGTGAGGTCTCTTAAAGGAAAACCCACAAATGCCTCCTTGGGTCAGTTTGTTCTCTCCACTTTGGCTTCATCTCCAACCAGAGTTATAAACTCTTTGAAAGAAAAGATGGTGTCTTTAAAACTTGAGAGTCTACAAAGAAGTACACCCCAGGGTTGAACAGTGGGTTTGCTTTGGTGCTGTTAACAGAAACTATATGAATTGCCATTTGTAGTCTCTTCATTTACTTTTCTCTCCTGATATTTTTTAGATCAAGGTACAAAGATTTCCAAGGGCTTTCATAAGTTGTCACTCACTTTGATCCCCAAACATTTCCCACTGGAAAGTCAGAATCCTCCACTCAGACTCTCCAACCAGGGGAGTTAATCATCCAGGATGGAAGGCACTAGGGCAAGGAGACATCAGAGCTTAATGATTCTCAGTCCTGAGCTTGACCCAGGTGCACTGAAGGGTTTGTCAAAACACACATTTCAGGGCCTCTCCCCACCTTCTGATTCCATTGATCGGGGATGCAGCTTGGAGCTGTTCCCAGTTGTTGCTGATCCTTCTGGTCCAGGGACCCCACTTTGAGACATGGATAGGGCTCAGGAACCAGGCTTCAAATTCCAGCTGTGCCACTAGAGCTACGTGACCCCGGCATGTTACTGTGCTAAGCTTCCACTTCTTCCCCTCTGAAATGAGAATACTTCTATTAACCCAAGGTGTCAGTGAGGAGATGACAGGAGACAATGGTGACAGCATCCTTAACTGAAGGCTCACCATGCACTGTGTCCTAGTCAGGACCCTTATGCTCAATGCTCAGAATGGCCCCTCCAGGAAGGGACCGGTGCTGGTTTCTTTGACAGTTAAGAATCAGAGACACATGATTTGTAGACAGCCTGGAAGCTGGACACCCATGTCCTGCTTCCCGGTAGTCACATCACACTCACGTGGTCCTTTCTCCTTGCCCATGGGATGGAATGATTGCAATGTCATCCCTTCCAGGATTAATTTACAGAAACACCAAGTCTTCCATCCCGGATGCCCCTGGGCTCCCTCCAAGCAGCCCTGAGGAGTCTCACATGGCAATGAACTAAGGAAGACCTCTGGCCAGCAACCAGTGAGGCTGAGGTGCCCATGGACAGCCCGGGAGGAAATGAGTCCTTCCATGACTCTCCCCAGAGAACCTGCAAGTGGGTCTTCTCCCAGTGGAGCCCACAGAGGAGACCACAGGCCTGGCTGGCGGCTGGAGGAGACGGCCCAGCCCAGCCAGGCCCAGATCCTGACCCACAGTAATTGTGAGGTTGGTAAAGTTTTCTTTAAGCCATTAAATTTGAGTGTAGCTTGTTGTGTAACCATAGACAACTACCACAAATGATATAAGAGGACTGTCTCAAAGTTACTTAGGTCATAAGGGTGGACTTGGAGGCATATAAGAAACCAGCTAGTGCAAAGTGGTAACCGATGCAGTCCACAGGCTCCCAGTGAAATGTGATGATGATGTTGATGCTGCTGCTGATGTTGATAAGTTGATTAATAATGATAAACCATATGGAAATAATATATGGAAATAAGCAGGCCAAAGGTGCTGTATGAGGACTCTGGTCAAGATGAATTTCTAGAAAAATTCTCAAAAATGCATTCATTTTTACAAAGAGAAAGAAAGAAAAAACACCTTTAACAAGCTTCCTGGGGATGCAAAGAGGTTTATCACAAAGGGGCTTCAGGCCTGCTCCTTTCAGACTGTGCAGGGCTGGTGCACAAAGTCCACATCTCTCTGGAGGAGGTTCTCACATGGAGAGGATGGAAACACGCACAACAGAGGGGATCCAAAGTCCAATCAGTGAGTTTTTAAAACCTCGTATTTGTATATTTGACGTGCAACCTAATTGGACCAGAGCATCTTTAATTAAGTGTGTCAGTCCCAGTGGGAGTCACAGAGTTCAATGCTAATAAAGCTGAATTTTGTTTCCCAGAATTCTTTTATCTAATGCCTCAACCATGTTAAGCCAATCTGTAACATATGGGCAGTTCTCCCACCATGGATTTATCATCTGAGTGTTTCTTTCTGTGAATTAATGCAATCAAACTCCTGCCAGTGTTAATTATTTTTTTCCAAGAAGCAAATCCCAGAATTTTGTAATAAGCAGCTGTGATTTACTGCTGGCAGGGCAGCAGAAAGATGGACTCACACGGGCTGCCACTGTCCCGGGCAGATGGGGAGAGGCCTCAGGGCTCCGGGGCTGACCTCGGCTTTTCATGGTTCCAGACACATGCAGCATCCTCGGCTCTGCCAGCATCACCACCCCTCTAGGAGCATAAATCTTGTAGTTGGCAACGGGTTTCCCTTGTAGAGCTCCTGCTGGTCACTAGAAGACTGTATGCCTGGGAGCCTGTGTTAGGCAGGACACACTGCAGACACTGTCTTCCCGGACTCCCTGGTCAGGTCTTGGTTATGGAATGAAACTCCTTAAGACAGAAGTCCTAACCTCGGGGCCTCTCCAGTGTTCTTCCTGATGGCTGGAGTGATTTCCCCATTTTGGCCATAACTAGTCAGCCCTCCTCCAGGTGTTGGCTTAAATGTCTCTTCTCTCTGTCCACCCCATTTAACAGTTATCAGTCATGCTGATATTCTTTCTCAGTTCCCTGCTCAAGTTAGGCCCTTGGCACATGATCACAATTGCCTGCTCTGCGCACTCATCTGTTTACTTGGTCCTCATCTCCTCCCCAGTAGAATCCAAGCTCCCCGAGATGGGGTCACCTAGCCCCATTTAGGTTGGCATCCCCTGCTGTGGCCCCTTTGGGGAGATGACGTGGGTGCTCAGTCAATAGTCATGTCATGAAGGGATAATGCAATTTCAAAGGTACAATCATGGGTCTTTTTCACCCAGGTCCTTTCCTACTTCAGAAATATTAAATGTTCCAAAATCTACAAGCATTATTTTGATGATTGCTTGGGAGAGTCAGCTGGTAGCCAATAAAGGAAGAGTAGAAAGGTCAACAAAAAGTCAAAATATCTAGCTATAAGTTTTAGTTAGAGTTTTTTGATGCTGTGACCAAAAGATCTGAAATAAACAATGCAAAGCAGGGAAAGTTTATTTTGCTCACAGTTTCTGAGGATCAGTCCATGGTTGGCTGACTCCATAGCTCTGGGCCCTAGATGAGGCAGAACATGGCAGAAGAGTATGGCAGAGAAAAGGCTGAGGACATGGCCACCAGCAAGGGGAGAGAGAGAGAGAGAGAGAGAGAGAGAGAGAGAGAGAGAGAGAGAGAGAGAGAGATCCACTCATTAGGGACAAAATATATAACCTGGGGACCTAACTCCGGGCAGCCACACGCTCCCTGCCTACAGTTATCCCCTCAGTTACTCCATATAAGTGGACTAATCCACTGCTTTGTTTACAACTCTCATAATCTGATCGTTTCACCTCAGAACATTCTAGCATTGTCTCACACGTGACTTTTGGAGGGTCACCAGAGATCCAAACCATAATACCATACTTGGTAACTGGTGAAGTGGGTCAGCATTTAGGAGTAAGCAAAGTGGGATTTGAATTCTGGCTGTGTGACCACGAGCAAGTCACTTTCTCTCTAATTTTGTCTCCTTATCCATGAGGAATGAGCACAACTGTCAACAAGGAGGCGTGCAGCATGACTGGGAAGCATCACTCTTCAACAAGTGGTCTTTGGATCTGATTTAGAGGAAAATCAATCTCAAGAAGAGAAATCAGGTGGTCCTTGAAGAAACCTGCATATGACAGTAAGCAAACACCTTGTGGAACTGTTCAACTCCTGGCAACGCATAATTCCCTGCTTCGTGCACTCATCTGTTTACCTTGGCACAGGGTCAGGTATTCTATGGAACGCAAGAGTCCAAGGACCAGTTCTCAGTGGCATGTCCACAGCAGCTTTAGGCAGCATTGCATAATGACAATCTCTACATCACGCATTCCTACTTTTCAATAAAAAGATAGAAAAAACCTAGACTCTGTTCCAGTTTATCTTCATTCCCACTTTTCGCTCTTCCCAGCGTCGCTCCCTTCCCTGGGATGGCTGGGAAGTCAGACACTGGTCCTGAGTTTCTGGGAGAATCCTGGAGTCACGCTGTCCGTCTCCTTTGGGATAATGAGCGAGCCTCGCAGGCTGAGCCCAGGTATTACGCACTTTGCTGCCATCTGTCCCAGTCTGGAGGAAGCACGAAGTTTACCAAAGGAACGGAGACCAAAGGACAGAGAAAGCCAGTGATCGGTGAGTATCTGCTTGAGACTTCAGCCTACTGCACGTTATCAGTGATGAGCTAACTGGAAGAGATCAAAGGGCTGGGACGCCACCGTAGCCCAAGGAGCAAGTCCACGATGCTTCATGTTTATTCACCCGCTCAGACTTTTAACAGGCATTAACTCAGTCCCCACTTGGGGAAGGCAGGGATTCCCCTCCTGATTTCTGAGCCCTCTAAAACACAAAGAGGGCACATAGAAAGGAAGGTTCTAGAAAGGAGCCCTCCCCGAGATCTCAAGAACTCAAGTCCTGCATCCCCTTAGCTGAAACCAGGGGGCTGACCCCCCACGCCATGATCCCACATCATCCAGCTCTCTCCACCTTCCACAAACCATAAGCACCCAGAGGCCAAGCCCAGGTGGTGGTTCCCCAGGGGACCCCCCAGAGCCCAGCATACCTTTGCCAATGCCTCTGTCTCCGTCAATATCCATTGAGAAAATGTTCTCACGAGGCTCTCCACATGATCACTCTTATTTTTAAAAGCCATTCTGTCCCTTTCTGTGTGGACAAGCCCAGGAATCTTATCCATCATGAAAGGAAGAAGCTGCCCTCTTCCCTAAGAACAGTAGCTACAGGTAACTTGAAGGTGTTCACATAAACCAGCCCCGTGTGCAGGCAGTTCCAGGGAGTCCATGTGTCTGAAGGTTCCAGGGTGGGCTCCTCTGCAGTGGACATGAGGGGAAGGGGGCTGACTGTTCACTGATCTTTTTACTTGTCTCTCGATGATCCACTCCTCAGGTTGCCCCTCCTCACAAGTCAGCCCCACATCCACACACTGTCCTCCAGCCTCCTCTCTGATTCATTGCCCGCCATGGCCTGGCATGAGCTAAACGGTAAAAGCCGGGATCCATTCAATTCCATACAGTCACTGATGATCTGAAGAAGGGCATTTAGCAATATTCTCCTTGATAATTTTCATAATTTTCTATCAAGGAAATTTGATAATGCTCTCAGATTGAATGATCTCGAGTTGAAAAACAATCTAAAATCAAGAAATCTTATTTTTAAATTGGAAGGAAGGGTTAAATTGGGGGAAGTTTTAGGTCCTTAGGGAAAATTATCCCATAGGGACAGGATAAACTTTCATAATGATCAGCAAAAATCAGCATGATTCAGGACAAAATAAAATGATTGAAATGCAAAATGTTTTTAAGTTGCTCAGGTACCTCCATGGAAGAAGGGACCTGGGGATAAGTACTGGGTACAAGCAGAATTTAAGCCACCAACAAAATATCAGGGCAAGTTCCAAGGATTGGACACTAAAAATGTTCTCTTTCTCTGCTCTGTTCAACCCAGAGTGCAGCAGAACCGAGTAAGACCAAACACTGGGCTGGGCTGGTTATCAGAGTGTGTAGACACTGACTCCTCTTGAGGAGGCTCCCAGAGGTCAAGTGGCCTGCCCACCACCACGCAGGGTTGGGCTGGGAGTCAGGTCTCTGGCTGCCACTGTTGTCACCTCAAATGGCAGGAGTCACTCAGCTCTGGGCTCTGAGGAAAGCAGCAGGAGACTGCACTGAGAGTGCTTCCCAACCCCGGGAGAAGTTCACCTGGAAATGGGGTTTATGGCTCCATTTTTCTGTCTGATTTTTCTGCAGTGATGTCTGGAGGGGAATACAGGAGGAAACGTGGGTACTGGGAACTGAGGGGGCAGCCTGCTCCCCAGAGCCTGCTGACGTTATTCAAGACAGCCCCCTGAGACTGTTGGACCCACCCATTCCTTCACATTCCAGGCATTTTCCACTGACCCCTCTGCCTCCTTTTTAACCCTAGCACTTCCCCATGTGGCCCCTGGATGGTAGACATGTCTCCTGGTTCAGAGGGCCTGAGTATTAAAGCCTTCTTCCTTCGTGATGGATACCACCATCTATTTGTGACTGGCCATAACTGATTAAAACAAATCCCAGGCACTCTTAGAACAGACCCCTAAAACAAAGGAGCAGACATGGGAGAAATGCACAGAGGAGGATCTAGAGGCTGTGGGCATCTAACTGAGCACTGTGATGCTTGTCGATGATGATCCTGCCTCTGTGGGCAGTGGAACAGTACTGAATGCTTTGAAATCAGCAAGTAGCAGGATCATCTTGACACCAGAGCAAATGTTTTCCAAGATCATCAGGACCAGAGAACATCCATCTCAGCTTTGTGGCTCAGGAACAGAAGTTTCAAATAGTAGAGGTCATGATGGTATCCACCACGAACTTCTCTGTGCTGAGAAAAGAGGGACAATGAGATGCACGTGGGAAAGAGTCTAATCTCTGCCTGACAAAGTTAATCTGTGACCCAGAAACTAGCCCTCCCTTGCCAAATCATTAACAAGAACATTCATGCATCCACCTGAACACAGGATAAACTTTTTCTAACAGGTTCAGATGCCAACTCTGAAGGTTTTAAAGGAATTACCGTGATCCCTCCATAGGCTGCCAGTTCTAAATGAAGCCTGATAAACAACTACCAGACAGTGATAAATACCCAGCCAAACCCACAATTAGATCTACCCCAGTGCACTCACCCCGCGCTGCAGAAGGAAAGCTGCGTGCCTCCTGAGCAGACCCGCGCCGTGAATGAGAAAGAGCAAGTGGGCTCTGACTTTACGTCCCACCCCAGAGCTATAGAGAGCTGATTTTTTGAACCTCCCCTGACCTAAAAGCTCCATTTGTATCTTTCCTTTACTCCCAGTTTTGAAATTTTCAAACTCAAGAGAACTGACATTTATTAAGCACTATGTATGTGTCAAAATCTAAGTAGAGTTTCATGGTGGCCCTGAAACACTGAGTGCTTTTAGAAATGTACACATACGTATATTCACATAATAAGTGTGGTATCTGCATCGTGTGTTGCTCCTACTCACAATGTACTTGCATCCTAACTAATGCAAAAGCCAAGCTCATAAGCACAGGTGGTGACGGAGAACCTAACGGGCCTCTTTGGACTGAGACTGATGAGTCCCACTAAGGATGACTCGAGGTCTCAGGACATGCCTGACCACTAGAAAACGTACCACCCTGTAGGGGAGCTCACCCAAGTCAGAGATTAGTCCAGGAGCAAAGCTTGGGAAGGATGAGTGACAGCAGCTATCTGTGGAAATGGAGGGACTGGGAGACCCGTTCCGTGATCCTGGAGACTGGTTCCATGATCCTGGAGAGGGAGGGTTTACCAAAGATCTGGTTTAGAGAAAGAGCAAAGGATCTGGGGTGTGTCAAGAACCCAGAAAGCCAACAGCTGGGCTTTGGGACTTAGTGACACATGATTCCCAAAGAGAGAAGAAGGAGCAAGGCTACCAAAACCCAAGAGCGGCTGGAATATGGGCCGGGAAGGAGCGAGGCCACCCGAGCTGTGCACAGAAATGTTCTTAGGAGCAGCCTGACCCTGGGAAGAGCAGGTTGGGGCTGGGTTTCTGGAGACATTGGCAGTGGATTCAGAAAAATCGCATTTCTCCAACTACTTAGTCCCTCCAAGAGCCCAGAAAAAGACTTGGAAAGTTTCTCCACCCTTCTAATCACTTGGCTTTCTAATTAAAGCAACAATGAGACACATATTCCATCTTTGATGCTGACAAAATCTTCACGGATTGACAAAGCTTCGAAGTGGTGAGGGTCTAGGACACAGGTAGTTAGATACGCTGGTGCCACTAGACATTGGTACAGCTTTCCTAAAGGTTACCTTGCTCCATTTAATGTCCATCGTTTTTTTTGATTCACTAATTATATCACTTAAATTTTATTCCAGAGAGAATACACTCATGAGCACAAAGGTATAAAGATATTCACTATGGCCTTGTTGATAATTGGGTTTTTTAATAGCTTTAAATAATAGATTTTTTTCCTCGTGCAATTTAATTCATGGAAGGGATGGAGCAGCAGGGGTCAAGTGTCCATGGGAGCAGACCTGGTCCTAGCTGGTGTTCAGTTACCTCAAAACATGAGAGCCATTCCAGGTGTCTCCTGTGACCGCACCCATGTCCGTTCTGACACAATGGTGCCCATGCTGTAGGTGTTAAACACCCCCCTTTGTGACTCACCCCTCCCCACACCATGGCTCTGTCTCACGTTGGCCATGAGTTCTCCAGTCCTCTGTCGTGTTCTACAGACTCCTCTTGGGTTTCAGATCCCACCAGGGTTCTTGGATCCTCGTGGGTCTTTTCCCCTTGGCTGACTCCTTCATCACCCTGTGGCTCCCCAGCTGGCCTGGCATTGCCCACCTGTTTACCTCTCTCCTCCACACTTCACCTTAGGACTTCTTCCCCAACTGCCCTCATGAGGCCCAGTGGACTTGGCCTGGGGATTCCAGACTTTGACCCTCTCCTGATTCAGCACTGCAGTGGTGGGTCGGGGACTAAGGGGGTCAGGAGCCCCATCCTCTTGTTATCTCCCTGCCATGTGTAACCCCAAGTGGTTCAAGTTTCTGCTCTGAGCCCTCCCATCTGGGCCTTTGCTTGCTCACCCAGTTAAAGAAGAATGCGGAAAGAAAAAAAACAATTGTATTAGAACAGCACCTAATAAGTTCCAAGCCCTTTATGGGGTAAGATCATATATAATCTCATGAAAAATTGTTTTGTTATTATTATTATCAGAGAAATCGAGTTCCTTCCTCTAGGTCACAAACTTAAAAGTGGGACTCAGACTATGGCATCCAGAACACCAGGATCTTGAACCTTCAAACTAGTCAAGGCTAACATGAGGATCAGGAAATGATAAAAGGGGAACTATGCATACCAAACCCTGATGTGCTCTACAAAACCAGAAACACTATTACATTTTTTAAAGAATAAAGAATGAACACGGCTATTCTCTCACAAGCTCATCCTTCTAGCATCTTCCATTCTGCATTCTGGTAATATTCACCTAACATTCAAAGTTAAAACAAAAGGGCCCATTCACTTCTCAAATGTACTTGTAATTGTTTTTCTATTCCTCCATACACTGCTCTACTGAAACCTCTCTAATGCATCTTTTCCTGGCATCTGTGTCCTGGTTTATCTTCTCCCCACACCCTGTCTGCTCTGAGCCTTATAATGAAACCAAAGGTTAAATGTCTGTAGACTCAACGCCCACAACATTAAAACAATTGGATGGGAAATAATCTCATCTCAGCATGCTGGGAGAGATGTGCCGCATGCCCATTAGAGTTAATGGGAGTTGCAGCCAAATCAAGGTGAAGCCTCTGCTCCCAAGGGCACGTTGGTGAAGAGAAGAACAGGGGGAGTTTAAATGGAAAAACTCCACATAAAACTGCATAAAGGAGCCCAGGAACCCGAGCACTGGACTTCGTGATAATTAACTACCTTCGAGAGATGGTGTCTAGTCCTGGACTAGGACCAAAGTGGGACTGGCTCTTCCACTTCGTAGCTGGGTGACCTTTAGAAAGTCATTAATGCCACTTAGACTTCAGCTTACTCATCTGCAGAAAAGACATGAGAATAGTTTGCAATTCATGCAACGATGAAAAATTGTATCAGGAAACTAAGCGATAGCGTCCATGTAGTAAGAACAAAGTAAGTGCTCTATAAGTTAGCTAATTATAATTAGGTTTCTTAGTGGTATTTTCATTATCAGCACCATCATCACAATGAATAGCAACTTCATTACTTTGGAAGAACAGAGGATGTCTGAGACCCTAACATTTTTTTTTAATCATATGGCCTCCAAGAATATTAGCATCACAAATCATCAAAACCACACATTCACTCCCACCTACCTCTGACTCCACCCACAGTGTTTACACACAGTCTCTGGCCCTCTCCCAAAGCTCTGAAACATGCACCATCTTCATCTCTCAGTAAACAGACGCTCAGCACAGTTGAGCTACGTTAAGTGGCATAGCATTTGCCATATCTGATACAGTGGCAAGGTCAAGATCTTTAAAGGTCTCTATGCAGGCTGAATCCACGCACCCACAGCATCCCCTTCCCCTTTAACCCCATGCCAGCACTACAACCCCACACTGAGCACAAGCCACATAGTGCTTTCAGGAAAGAAGGGGCTCATGAACCTAAGGACTTGAATTTTACCCCCAGTCAGTGCAAAAGGCTCTTGTTCTTTGGGATGTCATATAGGGTGTTGAGGGCCATCCGTGAGTACTTCCAGTCAGCACTCAAAATCCCCAGCTGGATGGATAGCTTCTGAGGACTTTCCTCTGAACCACAGTCAACCAGCATCAACACAGGCGGTCCCAATAGCAATCACAGGGGAGAAAGCAAGCTCCAACTCTTTCAAAAGATAACTCAGTTACAACAGTTTCCGATATACGTGAAAACAAGGAGGTGGCTCTGAAACCAATTCTCTGGTGCTGTGCAGGTGGTGCACAACTATCATCCCAGTGACTCAGGAGGCTAAGGCACGAGGATTGCAGTGTGAGGCTGACCTAGGCAACTTAGAGGGATTCCCCTGTCTCAAAATCAATAATAATGATAATAATAATGGCCTGGGGTGTAGCTCAGTGTTAGAGAACCCTTGAATACAATCCCAGTATCATAAGAAAATCAATACACAAGGAAATCTGGGAAGAGACACAGGTACACCCAGCCTTGAAAGGCCCACCCCCTCACACTCCATTCTTAGGCTGGGTCCCTGGGATGTCTCACCCTAATTCTGTTGGAACACCCCCTTCCTAGCTCTTAGGACAAAACTCCCAAGACTTGGAGGCAAACCCTCTGTTGCCTTGTGGGTTCTGTGGGAAGTATTTCTTTTTCCCTTTGTGGATCTGCAGAAAGTTGTTCATGACACTGGTTAAAGAACAGTAAAGCAGGCCATGTGGGACCACCGCTGGAGACGTAGGAGCCACGGCAACAAGGCCTTGCTGTGGGGAGACAGGCCAGGCTCACCTCTGGAGAGCGCTTGGGCAGGAGGACTTACTGCCCAGGAAAGGGGTGGGGGAAGGTGCCAGGAGGCAGGAAGGGGGAGGCTTCTGCTGGCTCACTCACCTGACTGACCTGGTGCTGAAGACAGGACAGGTGACGGGCTGTCACCTGGGGATAGTCGGGGAAGGAAACCCAGTTAAATCTGCAGGGCGATCAGATGCTGGGAACGGGGAGTTCTGCTTAAACCCACTTAGCAGGGTTCTTGCTAGAGTTTGAGGATGAAGAGACGAAGGTGGGAGCCCAAAAGTCAGCCTAGTGGAGAAGTTCCAGGAGTCAGGAGTAGAGATTGGTCAAGAGGGAGACTGTGTCAAGCAAGACTCCTGCGTGAATTCCTCTTTAGGGGTGGATTCTTCACCTCTGAGGAGTCAGACAGTAAGCCCCAGAGTGTAGACTAAAGAGAAGAAACCAGACAACCAGCAGCATAAACCAGCAGCCCAGCCCAAGGAGCAAGCAAACAAACAGGAGACTGTGTTCCTGTGGCCCGCTCTGCTCTCTCTCACCTCCATCACCTCCCTCCCACCCCACACCTCTGTCCTTGGTGAGGGGATGCCTTTGGTTTGAAGTGTCACCCACAACAAAATATTTTCTTCAAGTTAAATTTGGGTAAACAGGAACCTCAGTCACAAATGAAGAGTCAAATGCCACCTAAAACCATGCCCTTGGGGACAGGCGCATTCTCCTGCCAACTCATTCTGAATCTCAGATTTCCACTGAATTTTTGAGCAAAGACCTGTTCACCCACCAGCATACTTGGGGTGATTACTAACTTCTCTGGTGCTCAGATAAGGAACCAGAGGCAGGAGGAGCTGAATTACAGGGCTTTGGACCAGATAAGGCTCACATGGCAGAGCTGGAACCAAATCTGGGTCTCCTGGTTCCAGTGCAAGACTATTTGTCCTACCTCATATTCTCCCCAGATTTTCCCACCAAAAAACATCCCCGTTCCAAAGTTAGGACAAGTTCTCATTTTTATGTCTAGGCTTGTGGTTAGCTTTACTTTGTTTTATTTAAACTATGATTTCTTCCTTCTATCCCCAGAAACATTCAATCTAAAAATGGAGGAAGCCTCCCCTTGAATTCTCCAGTGGGGAAAAAAAAAAGATGGTTTTCTATTCCCTTCTTGGATTCACAAGTAACGGTGGAGACTCGGCACAGCCTCGGATCTCGGCAGCTATTGTCCTCTGTATGTTTTATTCTTTCACATACACCTTAATTTGCCCGGGAAAGAAACAGATATCTGATATGACAAGTGTATGGTTTTATCTTTCCTGGAGATCTGATTGTTCATTTTTTCCTTGGAAGGGCCAGAGTGTCTTTCAAAAGTTTCAGCCCTGGGTTTTTGAGAAACTTATCCGTGTGGCATGTCTGTCACTTTTCACAGTCCTCAAGCGAGTCTTGGCAATTTTCACATAATGGCATTTGTTGACAGGTTGTTAGGGCTGACAGTGAATATGTTTGAAAAACTGTCAAGCTGGTGAAAAAAAAATTAAAGAGAGAGCCGCCTTACATTTGAAACAGCATGTTAAACTGTGAGTACGTCCTCAAAATGCAGAAACCTCCACTCTCATCAAGTTACAGGCTCACAGTGACAGCCTGAGAAGGTAGAATCCCTAAAGATTAATGTCATCCTGTCACTTCAAAGGTCATAAGGCACATTACCACTAAACTCTATTTATCTGCATAAAATTGAGTTTGCCTTTAATGCCCAATAACAGGTGACTGGAGGCTAGACGTGGCGGTGAGCGCAGGCAAGGGGAGTCAGGGGGTTTAATTGGGCAAGCAGAAGGGCCCGAGCCGTTGTCAGGGAGCCCTGCACTGTGGCATTGCAAGGCTAGTCTCCTGGGCCACTGTGGTGGTTGATCTTTAATCAAAAGGGATTCAAGGAATGAGTTAACTACAAGTAATGTAGGGACAGAGGGACAGTGTCAGTTTGCCAGAAGAAGACCCATCATGTCCTGAGAGCACATCAGGGGTCATAGAGTGGACCTAAGGCCAAGTACATGGCGTTCTTCCGTGGCCATTCAGAGTGTGGTGATGAGTAAGTGTGACTGTCCAACTCACATTGGAGGTCACTGTGTACACAATCCTGGCCTAAATGTCATGCAAGACCTGCCCACTTTGAGAGACTGGAGACATATCCGTGAACCCATGATAAGTACCTGAACCAGGCACACCTCAAAGATTAACAATGTGACGATTCAGACGCTGATGCCGCCTTTTCTTGGTTTGCTCAACTGCAGCTTGCTGGGATGGTCTCAGCTACAGGTCTCCCCTTGTCTGCAGAGATAACCCAGCATCCACTGCGTCAGTTCTTCTAGGATGAAATGCCCGGTACATGGATGGAGGCTCAGCTCTGGCCATCAAATAGATTTATCTAAAACTCAGCTATCCCTGCATTTCCAGTAGTCATATGTGTAATCCCAAGTTCATCAGCAACTTATTTAAACTCTCTGTGACCCAATTTCCAAAGGAAATCCTCTGGAGGGTGGAAGAACAGTATCTTTAACATCGAGTTAACCTGAGGATCAAACTTGAGATCATATATGTACAAGCATCAGGCGAGTCCTGTGAATAGTAGGTACCTAACATTTTTGTTTGAAAGTCATGGCTTCCTAAGGGAACCGAGGAGGTCAAAGTCGGAGAAGTTTTCACCAACTCTGTTTAGTGCTTTCAATGCACTTCTTTCCTCTAAAGTAAACCCATCTCCTTTTAAGACAAGGTGTCTCTCTCAAGCCATCAATGCAGCTTCTACCAGCATCTCTGGCTCAACGTGCGCCCAGGCACACTGTTTAAAACCCTTCAACCGTTGGGTTCAGAATGTGAGCGTTTCCACCAGGGCCCCCTCCAGCATCTGAGATCCAAGCAGCCTCCCAGACTTTGCAAGCTCTGCAGGATGCAGAGTTTAATCAACCAAGAGCTCCGAGGGGCTGGCAGAGCATCATGCCTAAGGCGCAGGCCGGCTGTCTCCTCCCCACTCGGGGAAGAATTTGTTGTACAAGGGAGTCAAGTCCGATTTTACAGGGCTGTCTCTGAGATTACCCAGGGGGTGGGCAGAAAACTGACAACAGAGGAGTTTTCGAGCCCGGGGATTTGCCTTTGCAGCAAGAGGCTCAAGCTGGAGCAGGGGTTGCCAAGGCCAGACAGTCAGAGTGAGCCCCTCAAGAGACAGCGAAGAGCAATACAGAGCACAAACAGCTCTATTTTTTAAGTGAACATACTTTATTAGATAAAGCATGACAAACACAGAGAAAAGTGGAAAAGTCAGAAAACAATCTTAAGGATTTTTTTACAAATTGTCCACTTTCTTATTACCAGATCAAGAACAGGCAGAATGTAAGCCCCAACCATCTTGTTACCTCCCGGTCTCTAGCCCATTCCTCCTCAAGGGCAATCCCTCTCCTACCCTCTGATTGGCTTGCTTCTCTCATAACTGGGATTGCGCTCTATGGCCTTCCTTTTGTGGGCTTCCTGCACTTAACGGTAGGCTCGTGAGACTCACCCACACTACACTGTGCAGCACAAGGTCATCCCCAGAGAGCACTCCACTGTGGACGTGCATCACATTTGTCTCTGTGTTCTACTGTCAAGGGACATCTAAGTTGTTTCCAGGTTGTGACTCATGTGAACGGTGTGTCTGTGAGTATTCCTGTACACGTGTTTGGGGGCACATATGTATGCACTTTGGTTTGGTGTACACCTGGGCTGGAATTGCTGGCTCAGGGTAGGCTGGAGTCTAGCAGATGCTGTCAGACAACCTTCCAAAGTGGCTGCAGCAATCTGCATGTGTATCAGTCACTGTGTGTGGTAGTTCCAGTTGCTCCCCATGCTCCCCAGTGCTTGTCAGGCAGAATGTTGGTCCCTCCAATGGGTGTGAAGTCAAGCTGTTACTATGGAGGTTTGGGTCCATACCTAGATCTTCCTTAAGCATTTTGCGAATTTTCACAAGCTTGAATCTTTCAAAGGCAATATCCCTATTTTTCACATTAGGAAACTAACCTTAAAAGAAATTAAGCTATTTGCCCAAAGTCACCTAATTACTATGTGCCTGAACTGAGATGCAGTCACTGTCAGAGTGACTTCCAAGATGTGGCTGTTGCCATGGTATTATGTTACTCTTGATTGATCCTTAATTAATTTAAAAGACTTATGGTATTCTCACAAGACCTTTGAATACTTCAGTCATAACAAGGTATCTTAGTTCAGGCTGCTCTCACAAGTGATCACAGATGGAGTGGCTTAGACAACAAACACTTATTTCTCATAGTCCTAAAAGCTGGGAGGTCCAAGGTCAAGATACTGACCCATTTGGCTCCTGGTGAAGTGCTCTTCCTGGTTTGCAGGTGGCTGCTTTCTAGTTGCATCCTCACTTGGGATTGAAAGGGAAAGGGAGAGAGAAAGGGCAAGAGAGAAGAAGAGAGAGAAAGGCAGGCAGCGAGCCTCCTCTGGTCTCTTCTTTTAAAGACATAAACCTCCATCATGGAGCCCCCATTCTTTACCTAAATACCCCCCAAAGGCCTCACCCCATACCATCATCAAGAGTTAGGGATGGAACACATGAATTTTGAGGGGGACATAAACATTCCATTCACAGAGAAATGCAGTTGACCCGGTCAAAAACCACTCTGTACAAAGTAGGCAATTTGAAAACTAAGCCACTATCTGGGGGAAAAGGCCAGGAAAAGGTGATTCCCACGACATGCACACCAATGTGAGATGCCAAGGGTGAGTCTTCCCTGTGGTGTCCAAACGAGGCCAGCTTTCTCAGCACTTGCTGGACCAACTGGACCTGAGTGGTTTTTGGTTTCTTTCATTGCAAAGAGACCAAGAGATAGAGTTGGAGCAGGAATTACCTACGGACCAAAAGCTGGTTTTCTGGTAGGAATCTCCAGGAGAAGCTCCAACTCAGAGGCCAACAAAGGAACGTTGCCCTTTAACATCAGTCTCCACCTCTGCTCCCGCTGAGGTGAAGGGGTAGCTTGAGACAGGAAACATTTCAGCCTGCCCAGGCCCTCCTCACATTCCCAAGAAGATAGTTCCCAAGATCCAAATGGACCACAACCTTAGCCCCCCCCGCCCCCCCCCCCCCCCCCCCCGCTTCCCAGTCTGGGCTCCGAGGCTCCCCTCAGCTCCAGGCTGAGCCTCTCCCTGTTTTCAGACACAAGGCGCCAGCTGACTCCCCGAAGTACTTCTCTTTGACTTCCACCTGCCTTCACCCTCTCACAAAGCTTTCTTCTGCAGTTCGGCTGTGACCCCTTGTCTCTCTCCTCTTTCCGTCTCTGACCTGCCCTTTTTAGTCTAAAGTTCCATCATGAAAGAATCCTTTCATAGATCTGTGGATCGCTCTAGTATATCGCTCTAGTATAGTCTGAGCTACTGAAGATCTTGTGCTGGGTTTGAAGATAAACTGGAGGGATGATTTCCAGGGCCACACTCTGGGAAGCACACAACCTGGCACAAGCACAGAGGCCTCGGTGCTACTGAATGACAGAAGAATCAAAGGAACAGTGTAAAGACGAATACGCATAGTTCTTTTGCATAATTTTCTTTTAAGGATCAAAAAAAGAAATATAAGTCAATGGAACAAGGCCAGTACCTATATATTTGTCAAAATAAGAAAATTTTTAACTTTTCTGTTTCCCATTCTTACCAAGATCATTTGGTTTCTGAGAAGGTTAGCAACTTCAGATGTCAAAGGTGTCAGGAGTAAAATAAGACCTCAGCAGTCTTAACACCACCAAATTCCAACCCATAATTTACCTCTAAGGTGTGACCCTGGAGGAGGAATGGGGCTTGGAATACAGTTATGCTGCTAACCTGGGCTGGAAAGGGGACAGCTATGTAACATCTCAGTCACTCAACCACTACACTGGATGTCCCCGAGCCATCTAGTCTACCACCAGTGGATACCAGTGGATCACCAAAGAATTCATGCAACTTGGAAGCCTGTCTACCACTTTAGCTCAATTCAAGAAATACTAGGTAGATCTAAGAGTTTAACATTGATTCTTCTGGGTTTCTAGACCCTTTTCAATATGCATGGGTGATCCAGGGGAATTTCTCAAGAAGAACATCACTCATCAATGACACACCAACTTTCTTTACCCACCCTTTTCCTAAAGCTTCCTCTCCCCTGCACCACCCTTGAACTGCCCATGGTCCTTAAATCTGATGTCCCTACTAAAGCCTCTGTCAGCAGCCCTACTGTACAAATGGTGACCCTTTCACAAGACACCCAATGAGCCGTTATTTAAATTCATCATGTCCTTGCTGATTCTAACTCTTCTCACGAGAGTCCTTTTGTATCAGCAATCACAGCTTACAAACAGAAGCCAGACGATTTCAGTGAAATAAATTTACGCTGAAGACACGGACCATATCATTGTTTCAAGGGAATTTGTATTTTAAAGGGTGCTTTTTAAGCCCACTCAATCTCTCATCCTGAAATGTGAGTCAACATGGCTAAAACACTTCCAGATACTACAAAGGGTTTGCATTTAGGGTGGAAGTGTGTTCCCAGCACATCAGACCACACCTAGAAGTAAACACAGACTCTGTCTTTGTTAGGGTGGGCAGAGGGTTTGGGTGGGTCATTGTGGCTGATATTTAAAAAAATTGATACACACATATTTTTTAAATATACAATATAGTGTTGGTCACAATATTGTGCAAGGCATCCACAGAGCATGAATGTTGGGACAGAAAGAAGGGAAGTAAACACAGAGCCTCTCCTCAGTTCTGAGCATGTTAGATATCACAGGGGTGCAAAGGAAGAGTCTCTGTGCTGCCCCACCTGTGCGCAGGTGAACACAACCATCTCCCTTTGGAGACTGGTAGCTCTGGTTCTAGGTTCACCTTCCCCATATGAATTCAGGTTAGAGTTTGCCAATGGAAGGAATTTCCTATGAATTTGGATGTGGCCTGAAAATGGAATTGTCTTTGGAGACGGGAAATATGAAAGACTCTTTAACCACTTGTGGAATCTAGAAGGTTTATGAAACAGGATATTTCTCTAAGCAGCAATGTCATATACCAACGGGCACTATTAATATGATATGCCACTGGCCGGTAATCTCTGGAACAAAGCTCCCTGGTAAATAGGTATTAGTGTTTCTAGGTGAAATCTATGACAAGCACTTAACCAATTATACACATTTGAATTCTATCACTGAAATGATTAAGCATGGAAGGTATATGAAAGACAACTTGGCAATGTGTATAAACAGCCTTTTTAAAATCCCATACCCTTAGATCTCAAGCTTTGTGTATGACAATATGTCTTAGGCAAACAATGAAGGCAAGAATACACATACACATGCACAAAGATGCTTTTTGCACTATTATTTACTATATTGCTTAATTGTAAAGCCATGAATGCTGAAGAATCTGACAAGGAATCATGAGGTAAATGACTGATTGAGAGAAGCCAGCTCAAAGGGATTAAATAAAAAAATTTTTAAGAAAATATCCAAATTTTTTTAAACATATAACATGGTTCACAGAAAAAAAAATCACTCAGGGAATAAGAAAATATTTTGTTCCAAATGATAATGAAAAACAAAATGTTTCAAACTTTTGAGATGCACCTAAAGCAGAGATTAGAGGTGAATTTATAGCTTTAAAAATATTTTAGAATAAAATGATCTAATGTCAACAATCCATTGCAGGACAGAAGCTAGATAAAGAAGAGTGAATAGGTTAAAATCAAATGATCAGAAGGAAGAAATCATAAAGAGAGAAAATTGATCAAATAAAAATTGAACAACAGGGAGAAATTGAAAAAACCAAAACATTAATAAAATTGAACACTGCTAGTAAATTTGATCAAAAGGAAAAAGAAAAAGAAAAACAAGAATTACCATCATGAAGAGAGAATGAGGACGGATCCCACACACATTTAAATGACGAGGAACTGTTGGGAAAGAATGCATGGAAATACCTTTAAAAACACAGATGAAAGGGCAAATTCCTTGTAGGACATGAATGACCAGAACTTCACTAGACACGGGGGAAATAGTGCTTCATCTGTTGGAAACTGAGTGTGAAACTTTTATATAAAAAAATTCCAGGTCTACCTGACTTCAGTAATTAATTCTATCATGTATTTAAGGAATAAATTTTACACAAACCCTTTCAGGAAATAGGGAAGAGGACAGCTCCCAACCATCACACAGAGACAAAAAGAAAATAAAAGAGAAAAGAAACAACAAGAGAAAAAAACTGGGGGCCAATGCATTTTATGAACTAGATGTAAAAATCCTAAAGAAAATAATTACAAATAAAATATAGCAATTTCTTTCAAATAATATATAATAACTAAATGGATTTTATCAACAAACATGCAAAGGTGGTTTCATATGAGGAAAAATTCATCAATGTAATTGAGCACATCAGGGGAAATAGGCATGATGTCCATCATCACAATAGATTCAGAAAAGTATGTGAACAGATTTAACTTACATTCATCATTTTAAAAAGAAAGAAATGGCTCAACTTGATGAAAAGCATCTACACAACAATGACAACAAATAACAGAATACTTAATGGTATAAGATGCATTTTCCCTCAGATGAGGAATGAGTCAGGGATTTCTGCTTTCACTACTGATATTTAATATTATTTTTCTGCAAGGTAAAAATTTTTAAAAAGTAAGGGAATATGTATTTGAAATAAAGAAATAAAAATGTCTTATTTTCATGTGAAATAATATTTTACATTAAAAATCTTAAGAAAATTTTAAAGCAAGTTCAAAAACTATTAAGTGAATTAGCAAGATCACAGGACACAAGGTAAACAGAGACAAAAATGCATTTCAATATACCGGCAATGAGCAATTTTTAAAAACTTTAAAATTATGCTATTTACAATAGTATCCAAAATACTTAAGTATTTAAGATATAACATATATAATAAATTTAACAAAATATATGCAAACCTCACTAAAAAAAGTCAACACATTGCTGAAACTAAAGAAATTCCTGATAAACAGAGACAAATACTATTTATGGATTTAAAGATAATATTGCTAACGTGTCAAGTCTCTTTCAATTTGACCTATAGATCTAATAAAATGCAAATCAAAATCTCAGCATGTGCTAGTTTTAGAAATTGACAACTGAATCCTGAAACATATATGTAAATGTGTGCTACATAGATCTGTGCAGTCTCAGCCCAGGACGGACATGCAGATGGATGGGACAGAAAGGTCCTCACACAGAGGGATTTGACAAAGCTATCCAAGAAATTCGATGCGAAAGGAGCCTTTTAAACAAATGATTCCAGAAGAGCCTGATATGTAGTTGGCAAACATGAACTTCAACCTCTACTTCAATCCACACATGAAAAGCAGTTCAAGGTGAGACATACGCTAAATGTAAAAACCAAACTATAAAACTTCTAGATGAAGACACAGGAATCATCTTTGCAACTCAGGATAGCATAATCATATAATAATTGTAAAATGAAAAAAAAATGATGTTCATAGACTTAAAAAAATGAAAAGTCATTGAATATACCATTACAAAAATGTCTAGACAAGCCAGAGACTAGAAGAAGGTATTTGCAAAATAGGGATGTGATGACAGAGTGACTTACACCTGGAATATACAAATCAATAACATATATACAGATAACCCAGATTTAAAACTAATGGAAAGCTAGCAAAATACTCGAGTAGACATTTTATGAAGAAAGACGTTCAAATACCTAATAAGCACATGAAAATGTGTCCAATATCATTAATCTCTAGAGAAATACAAAGTGAAATGAAACGAAGTACCAAACACAAACACTAGAAGAGCTCCAATTAAAAAGCTGTGGCCTGCAAATTTGGAGAAGCATGGAGTGACCAGGACTCCACACACTGCTCGTGAGAACGGACCAAGAAGGGGCAGCTAGAGAAGCGAACCACAGGCCCCTCTGACTTCTCTGCAGCAGTGAAACTCCTCAGCTTTGGAAGATGCTGCTATGGGGGCAAAGAAGAATGTGGACAGGATCACAGGCTTCAAAGTCACACAAACAAGATGGTTCATGTGCCGGCAAAGGCATTCACATACACAGCGACACTGTGCACAAGGAACTAAACAAGGACGTGATTGTTTATCACCCATAAACTCCTCCCTGAAACAGGTCATTTCAATAAAGCAGGTTGACCTAATGAATGAATGGATTGAGGTATTAAGAGATGTGTCACATGGTGGTAGCAGGAACCTTAAGTGAAATCCCTGGTGTGTTAACCCCTGTAAGCCCCAGCCTCTGGACTAGTGCACACCACTCTTGTTTACTTATTTCCCAATATGAATGGACACTGCAGTGGGGAAGCCCTAGACGTGGACCAAAGTTCTAATTCATGTTCTTTATTCCTGAAACTGTACCTGACAAGCTTTGGAAGTAGAGTGTGCACACGTATGCACACACACACACACACACTCACACGCACACAATCTCAGAAAACCAGTGTTTGTCCTAAACAGAGCTGAGGGAAAAAGAAGCAAGCCTGAATTCACCAGTCTCCTCTGTCTCTCCTTCTCGGTGAACTGATGCTCTCCTCCACAGAAAGTATGTCTTACCAAAAACGAGTACTGGTTTCCAAAAGTGTGCCCCACGGATTGTTAGTATAAGCCACACGGAAAGCATAACAGAATAATCATTGAGGAACGTTCCAAGATTTGCTCATAAAATCAGTAATTTTTTTTGTCATTCATTGCCATTAACAAGTAACTTGTGACCTAATAAATGTCACAATCCATTTCCTTTAATTAAAATAATAAATATTGTGCAGTGACACAGATTGGCATTTATGCCTTAATTTCTGTGACGTGGGATTTATAACCGAGGCTTTCTTTGAGGGACTCCACAAATAAAGGTTATTAAGCTGCCACAAGATGAGCTGCAGCTCAGGTTAATGAAACTGGACAAGGAGGGGCAGTGACAGATGGAGCCCTCATCCATGAAGAAAAAAGGAATCCCCACCCAAAGCAATACCCATTCTTGGGCCACAAAATGTGTATTCCATTATTCTAGACAGGCCAGCTTTGAGTATTCGAAGTAGACACTCCTCCGAGTTTCTCCAAACACCAGTGCCACTGCCACCCCTGCAGGGTTGGCCGCTGTGTGGCTTCTCCGGTCTCCTGGGAATCACCGTTGATCATTTTGTGGTCCATTCTATGGAGGCACAAATTGGAGGGTTTTCAAGTAAAGACAAAAACTATTCTGTCCTCTGCCATGTGAGTCTGCTACCAGAGAAACAAAGTATTGCAATGTCCCAACCCCCTGCTTTGAAGACCTGGTCCTAGATTCTAAAATAGAAGCAGCTGCACTTCCCAATAACAAAAAACAACAATAAACAAAAAATAGGAAGGTAAGCTGGACAGCATTTCCCAAAAGAAAAAAAAACTCTCCTTACCTATGGGACTTTGGGTGCTCCAAGCGAAGACATGAATCCCATGATCTCAAACTGAGCCATCCCTGGGTCCACACCATCCCCAGCAGGTCCAGTCCATCCACCTGAAGACCCCCAAGATCCCAGAAATGCAGCTCCATGAACTGGACTCCAACTGCTCCCAGGTCAAATGTTCCCACTGCTGCTGCTCAAAGCCTCCAGGAAGCTCTGGGTGAAGTGGAATTGCACCTGCCCCCTTGAGGTTTATCTCTGTGGATTTATTGACACCTCAGGACTGCAGACACCTCAGCTCATGTCACTCCAAATCCTGCTGAAAGCCACTAGAGGGGTGCTGAGCTGGCTACCTGGCACTCCTCAATTACTGGGCCAGAAGTAAGGCCCCGGATCCGGGACACGGCGCCCAGCGGCCGCTCTTCATGGTAGCTAATCTAGAGTTCATCTTCTACCTGAGGCTCAGGAACAACTGAGGCCAATTTCTGAAATGCCGTGTACTTTAAAGAAAGGAAAGGAAATACAGCAACTCTCAGCTGGAGGAGTGTCACCTCTAGAAGCCATCGGAGCTGAGTTCAGATGCTGGTTCTCCCACATACTGGAGAAAATGGACACAGCAGGGGTGG
Source organism: Spermophilus citellus (assembly GCF_964194105.1). Lineage (NCBI taxonomy): Eukaryota > Metazoa > Chordata > Mammalia > Rodentia > Sciuridae > Spermophilus > Spermophilus citellus. Next base: position 62,723,820 of record NC_138200.1, read on the forward strand.
ACAGATCTGGGTTCCCGGGGCAGAAACAAAGTAGGCCTTCCTATTCCCTTCAGTCTCAAATCTGCAACCTGCTTCTGCAGGTGTGTCTCATTGCCTCTTAGGGTGTTTGGGATCCAGCCAAATGTCTTTATTGTTTTACTAACTAATAACTAAAACCTATGGCATCGATCCTGTAGGGCAAACCTTGCATTCAGGGTGCCATGGGAATTCTAACATTTAATTCTCAACAACTTTTTGAAACAACTAGAAATTATCATGTCCATTTTAAAGAAGGGGACTTTGATCCTGAGAGAAGTGTAGCAGCCAGACAAAGGCTTTAAGCTTAGCAAGTGGTGCAATTGGGATTTGTGTCTAATCACTGATCTCAGAAAAATGCAAACCAAAGTGAAGATTCAAGCAGAGAAACAGAGGTAAAGGACAGGAGGGCACAAGGACACTTCACCGGGTGATGCTTCTCTCAGCCTTGTGGGTCGCTGAGCTGGTTGTTCTGAGTCACAGGAACATCACAAGACTGAGCTCCCCAAGTGGCCCGAGACACACTCCAGGCCAGTTTACACCACGAACTCCATCCCCTTCCTCTGTCTTGGTTGGCAGCTGTCAAGGTCAAGCAGACTCTCCTGGGTCAGGAGGGACCACGTGGAAAATAGACGCGTCATTTTTAACTGTCAACAACGTACCTGGTAAATGGTGTGTGCAGGCTTTTCAACAACGCAGCCGACCAGTCCTCTGACGTCATTTTTCTATCAGGCTTTGCAACAAAATTGGAAACAATCTGAAAATTCCCACGGATTAAAGTATAAAGCCCCGCAAGCCACCGCACTACTGTCTGCCTGGGGTATTTTGCGGGATTCTGCCCGCCCCGCCTGCGTTCTGATGACTGCCTGCCGCAGAGGCATGACAATTGAACCATTCAGCGTTTTCCTGCCCTGAGCAGGCCCCGCTGTCCCTGGGACTGTAGTTTACGGAGTGGGGAGGGGGTAGCTGTCGTTGGGGCCCACTTCAAGGGACATCAGGATGATTCAGAAAAACAAACTGTTTCCTTCCAGCAGGACCCTGGCTAGTCACAGGGATTGAGTGCTTCGGGTCTGGACCAGGCAACATGAATCTCCCACTCACCCGTGATGAAAGGGCATTTATCCTAAGACAAAACCTGGCCACAGCCCGGTGCCTCCACACAGTGTAAATCTCCAGGCCTCTCAATCAGGAATACAGCAGCATCCGATCATGGAACGAGCAAACGACTCCGTGGGCCACCGCACAAGCCATCAATGAAGGACTCAGCAGAGGCCAGGCACATGTTAAGCACTGAACCAAAACTGAGGTTTAACTGGTAAGTAGTCAACCCAAGGAAATGGAGTATTTTCAATATAACCTTACCCTTATGCTTTTATTTTCAAAACTTTCAAACACACAGGGAGTTGGGAGGGCAGCAGAATCCTCCCACGCCACGTGCCGGCTTCAGCAATCAATTGACTCAGGGAAATCCTGTCTCATTTGTACCCCCACCTACTTCCTTCCCACATTGGGATTTTTGTGAAGCAAATCCGAGACACTGCCTCATTTCATGCATAAATCTCGATGATCTTCTAAGTAGCGTTCAAAGATAACTCTCTCGCCCCCTCTCCCCTACCCTGTCCTCCTTCAGACTTTCGTCACTTGTTGTCAAAGGTTAAACAGTCACCTCAAAAAGACACAGCCAAGTCCTAACCCCCAGAAATTGTGATGTGGTGACCTGAGTTGGCAAAGGGTCTTTGCAGATGCAATTAATTAAGGATCTCAAGATGAGGTCAACTTGGATTTAGGGTTGGCCCCAAGTTCAAGCCAAAGTCCTCATGAGGGAAAGGCAGAGGGAGGTGTGGGAAGTTCAGGCACACAGGGGCAAGGCCATGTGGAGACAGGCAAACTGGAGGGACGGAGCCCCAAACCAAGGACAGCGAAGAGAGTGAAGAACTTTCCCAACAGTCAGCTGAACACAGTGCTCTCGTGCTTAAAAGCCTACAAAGGATTTGGTCACGAAGAGTATATCACTGGGATCCCTTGCTGACACTCAAGGCCCCTCACCATTGGCCACTGCCTGTCCTTCAGTCCCAGTTCCCGTTATTTCTCAGCATCCACTGACCCTTACCCTCAGAACTGCTATGGAGTCCCTAGTCCTGCAAGTCCTCATTTCTTTCCCTCCTATGCTGTCATTTGAAATCTGATCACTGAGACTTCCGTTGTGCTGCAGAGAGCCTAATGGCCTCACCAGGAAATCATCTAAGATGCTCTAGTCCAGGAGGAAGGACAGATGGGCCCCCTGAGGAAGGGCTGGACAGGGAGGCTGTCTGAATAGAGTCAGTCTCATCTCCCCAGGGAAAAACAAATAATGTTAGGACGGAACGTAAGTAAGTGAGCCAAGATCTTTCTGATTCTACTGAGAAAGAAAAGACAGACCACCCTATGGGCCTGTAGGCATCAAAGACCACCAGTGGAAGGAAGGGGACGTAGGTGGTGCAGCCAGCTCCTGAGCCTCTGTGCTGGGCTAAGGCGGTTTTGATGGCTTGGTTCCCAGGCCCGGATGTGCTGACGAATAAACCATGAAACGCAGTAAACTCTAAATGAACCTAACGATGACCCAACCCTTCAGCATGTCAGCGTGACCTGGTGACAGACTTATCCCTAAAAATGAAGAGTGTAGGCCTGGATGAGGGGCGTGCGCGGTGCACGCTCCTTGCCCAGGGAAGAAGATGCGTATGACTCACGCTTCCTGTGGCTTGGCCCATGCCTCCCTCTGTAACACCAGACTCTGCACCTCAGAATCCCATCCATCCAATAACTGTGTCCTGAAACCTTTCCTTTAGTCCTTCTGTTTCACATCCCCGCCTTCCTGCAGCCTCACCGCACCCTGCGTCACCTCTCACGCTGCACAACACCGTCCCCGTTCTGTTCATGTGATTTGTGCTTCCATTCCTTCCCTTCCTGAAGGAAGTCGCTCGTCTGTTCAGTCTATGTTCTCAGCTCCACATCTGCCACTGAGCAATTCACTCCATAAACACAGAACAAATGAATAGAAGAACCATGGTGTGTTAGTTTCAAGACTTTGTATCAATAGAACAACCCGTTTTAGGTCCAGTCAATCAGTGTAGGTATTTGGCTTTAGGGATGCCCTTCCTAAGTGAGTGCACCACAGGCCTGGACCCCAAAGCAGTCATCTCAGTTCTTTCCTGGTCACAGCAAACAATGACAGCACCCCCCCACACACACTGAGCATTTATTGTTCTGAATCTCCCAGGGGCTCACTTAATCCTCACAGTCGCCCAGGGTAGATATGATTTCTATCTCCATTGTGCAGATGAGAAAACTGAGAAAAGCAAAGCTTCCTATAAATGGCACAGAGCAGTTGGAAGACCTAAAGCCAGAGAGTCCGACCCCAAAACCCACATTGATTTTCCATCTCTCCACAGAAAAATGGAGCTGTAACTGTTTACAGGCCCTCAAAAATGGCAGCTATTTATATTGATCAGGAATCGTTCTGTTGAGAAACCAATTTAAGTTGGCTATAGGGAAAACAAGAACTCATTGGTTTGTGTAATAGAAAGCTGGGATGGAGGGGCCTTCAGATACAGCTGAGAGTCTTCAATAATTTCATTAGGACTAGAATGTCTCTCCTCTTCATTGCTCAGCTATCCCATTCTCCTAGTTGGTTCATTCTCTAGCTAACTTGTTCCACATGGTGCTTCTCAGAAACTCCAGGCTTACATACACTGCTTGGTGACTGCAAGGAGAAAGGACATCTCTCCCAATGATTGTGGCAAAAGTCACAGAATACAATCTCACTGGATCCTCTTGGGTCACCTGCCCTTCCATGAACCAGTCACTGTGATGAAGGGAATGAGTATGTTGACCAGCTAACCCCTGAGACCAGGGGGGCAGGGTTGGCCCCAAACAAAAGAGAATAGAGATGGGGTGGCTTGCTAAAGAAAAAATGAGGTACTGTTACTAGACAAGAAAGGAGTCTGAGCATGAAAAATCTCCATTCACATTAGTATTCTCAGTGCTCCAATGTTCTAGATAGAGGGGGTTCCCTGCCTGTTGCTCCCCAGTAATGGCATCCTCCAGCCTGCGCCCACTGCCAATCTGTCTCACAGACTCCTCCAAGCCTTACGAATGCATGGGCCCTACACTTCCTCCCAGCTACTGCAAAGCTCAAATTAGTCACTCTGTGGGCCCCTTCCAAGGCATATCAGAGACCAGCTGTGCAAGGACCTGTCACCTTCTTGTCAGCGAAAGTTTTCTGTCCAAAGAACTTTCGTCATTGCTCCTTTCTCAAGTAGCTGGATGTCACTTGAAGAGACAGCTGAAGTCACTCACAATGGCTGGTCTCAAATCAGCGCTCACTGGCCTTGTCAGTAAAAGCCTCACCCCGCAGCGAAAACTGTCACTGATCATGTTTAGATATGTACACGGAGGTATTAGATTAGAAGAGAGAATGCACAAGATGGGAGTTTAAAAGAGGCCAAGTTGCAAAGGAAATCTTAATGGGAAGAAGTGAAGGCTCAAGGTTGGAAGCAGTGCGGGACAGCTTTTTCCAAAACCCAATTTATACTTCCCAAGAAAACCAGAAAGAGTATACACTCACAGTCTCTCTCACACACACAGACACACACACACCTCTCACCAACATGCTTTATCAATACTTGAACTTTGACAGATCAGTGGGTAGTCGCTTTATCCAGACTATTATAAATGACTAGTTTCCAACTTCTGATCAAAACACTGCTAAATAATGTCAGAAAACAAATATTCACTCAAAAAACTCAATTTTTAGAGATGAAACTGAGAAAGAAAGTGCATATTAATCCGATTGCATTTGTCGTCTTTCTCTGCACATACTCTTTACTCAGAGGAGGGTGTCTCAGCTTCAGCACTGCTGAGCCCTGGGCTGGCTAATCCATTGTTCAGGTGGGAGCAGAGCCATCCAGTACCTCACTGTGTGACGTTTAACAGCAACTGTGGCCTCTACCCCCAGGTGCCAAGAACATTCCCCAGCCATTGCCAAATGTCTCTTTGTGGTAAAACCACTCCAGTTGAGAACTCCTAATTTCAGGATTCAAATAAGTACCACCTTCAATATTAGTACCATGAAGTAATTGACTAATGATTAATTAATGTGCATCAGGTAGAGACAAATGTTGTGCTTCAATTTTTTACCAGTTCTAGTTTAGATTTGTATTGCTGTTATTAATGTTTGTAATTAAAACAATGATTGGTCTTACCTCCACTTAGGTGGTAGACAGACTTTTCTGAAACTGTTCTGCCTAAATGTTGGAAGAGGCCACAGCATGGGTAGAAGACAGGTTGGGCTTGCAAGCAGAATCCAGATGTGCCAAGAGGTTACATGGTTTGGGGCTAGTTTCTTATCTTCTTTATATTTGAGTGTTTGCCATGTAATATGGAAATTGTAATAGTTACAGGGAAACTGTATCTCATAAAAGGTGATTGTATCCAACCAGGTGTACTAAATAAAAGGTGATTATATCCATCCTACACACAGTGGATGTTCAATAGATGTTGGTTTACACTGAGAACATACTTTGTTCTAAAAGGGTCTTTCCCTATGATCAAAAACAAGTCCAGACTTCCTCTGCTAGATTGAATGGTTAAGCTAAGCAGAGAGCAGTGATCACTTTGCTCTGCTTACACAGCCTTTTGTTTTTCATGGAGTTTTTAATTGCCTTTCTATTCTCCACCAACTACTTGTCTTTGTCAAATGCTTAATTATTTCTAGTGTCTCAAGAATATATAAAAGCCTTTCTTTCAAAAATCTCTCTTTTCTGGAGCTTTCCAGTCTTCTCTGTCAATCTAAACAAATAGTAGCACAATCCAGCTATATACTGAAACTTCTTGTCACTCCTCTCTGAGCAGAACCCATTGTCCCCGGGTCCCTTGTTTTACTAGTGTGCATTCTGTATTATAGGCTAACATTTTAATGCAGACACAACTATAAGAATCAGGCATGGGTGGTGTTATGTCTCTAATTTTCCATCTTAGTACTTCCAACCTGGATAACACATACCTCCAAGTTTAGGCCAAATTAGAGAAGTAGGAAGATTTCAGAAAACTCACAGGTTTATTTAAAACTGTTTTCTCTCTTAAAAACTCATTTGTTACTCTATGAAATATACTTTTAATATAATATTTTTTCTTAGTCTTTCAAAACATATTTCAAGTTCAGAAAGATATAGTACACATGACATCATATAATCTTTCATGTAACTCTTGGCAGGAGTCAGACCCCAGATTAAAAAGCACAGAGAAAAGCAAAAGAATTAGCAGTCTGCACAGAGTCCAGCTGGTATCAGAGCAAAGTAATTTTCAGAGAAGCTGGTCCTGCTCTAACTGCACTCACCTGGTTGGATACAATCACCTTTTATGAAACACAGCTTCCCTGTAGAATAACTATTACAATTTCCATATTACAGTGGCAAACACTCAAATATAAAGAAGATAAGAAACTAGCCCCAAATCATGTAACCTTCTTGGCACATCTGGATTCTGCTTGCAAGCCCAACCTGTCTTCCACCTCATACACCTTGATGGCTTTCAATACCATCTAGAACTTGAGGCTCCAAACTTGATATTTCTAGCTCAGCCCTGTCTCCTGAAACCAGCTGTACTCTGCCTATTTAACATCTCTACCTGGAATTTTAATTAAACATCTCAGGTACAAGGCGTCTCAAAGCAGCTACAGTCCTAACCCCAAACCTCATCTGCCCCTAACCTTCTCCAGCTCAGTTGATGGCAGCCCCCTAACATGTTCATGCCAGAAACCTTGGTGTTGTTTTTTCTTTCTTTCTCTAAGGCATCATATCCAGTCTAGCAGCAGGTCCAGCCGTGGCCTCACCTTTAAAATGTACCCAAAATCTGACCACAGCCCTCCCTCCACTGGGGCCACCCTGAACGCGGCTACCATCACCGCTATCCGGAACTGCAGTCACTGAGCTCTCTACCTTGCCCGGCTATGGAATCCCCTTACTGCTGCAACCTGGGTGCTCCTTTTAAAACCCGAGTTAGACCAAGTCACTCCTCTGCCCCAGAGGCTGTGACGGTCCCCCTGCCTGCACTTCACTCAGAGTCAAATCTTCACTCCTTGGAGTGACCTTACCTGGTCTGCACTCTTTCTCAATATCTTGGACTTTATCTCTTACTGCCTTCCCCCATTAGACTCCACTCTGGCCACCAGCCCCTTTTCTCCCCTTGAACATCCCAGGCAAAACAGTTTTAAAATAAACAGCTTTAAATGAACCTTGTGGTTTTCCTGAAATCTTCCTACTCCTCTAATTTGGCCTCAACTTCGGGCCCATCAAGGGCTATTTTCTTGGCTTGGAACATGCTTCCTCTGGGTATCACACAGCTATCCCTCTCACCTGCCGTCTTGGCTCAGATCTCACTAACCTGATGGCACCATTTAAAACTAACTGCCCTCCACCTCTGATCTCCTTTGGTCTATCTTTCGCTTTTTTCACAGCACTTATGACTCATTTACCTATTTATTGTGTTTATTAATTACTATGTCCCTCCCAAAGAACCCAAGCTCTATGAAGACAGTGGTCTTTGATTATGGATGTGGGCCCAACATTTAGAACAGTGCCTGACGCACATTACTTGGTAGGTGTCAAATGCACTGAACAAATCCATTTTCAAGTCTCTTTTTAGAAGTGCTCCAGCACCTAAACCATGAGATGGGTATTGAAGGTTTGAGGTTGCCCAGGTGAAGCAACGGAAGTTAAGGCCATGAGTCTGTCCACCATGATGTAGCTGTACATGGGGTCTCCGCTAAGCAGTGACCTCAACATACACAGTGCTTTATAGGTTGAAAGATAAACTGGTAACTCGGGAGAATAGGGCTGAGATGAGGAAGCATAGATTTTTAGGATACAACTTCACACTCACCGGGGGGACGGGGAAGAGGCTGGACTAGGGGTGAGGGTTATGAGCAGAAAGAGCTGTTTCGAACCAACTTAAAAACACTCACCAATGAAAACAGAACTGATCGATCAGCTGATTAATAGACGAATACAGGAAGGTCTAACAGTATTTTGAGTTCTTGATAAAAAGGTAATATCATTAGAATTGAGTATTTTCAAGATATGAAATGCAAATAGCTGGTGTCATGAGAAAAACATTCACCTTGAATGGGGATCAAAGCACGCCGATTAAAGCACAAATTAAAAGCTGCATTTACACATTGTCATAGGAGAGGCTTAAGATCTAAAAACATGCTTCAGGGAGTGTACTGAGACAAACACCCTCATCCTCGAGGCAGAACAGGGGTCAATGATCCTTTTAAAAAGAGATATATCAAACAAATCAAGACTGTTGTCACATTCATAGGCTTTGGCCAGGAATTCTATTTCTATGCCAAGAAAAGTTCAGAAATGTGGACAGAGATTTATGTAGGAAGATTCAGTATAATGGGAAACAAAACCCTGAAAATATAATCATGATTACACAAGTTAAGGCGTTTCTATAGGGCAGAATGTTATGCAACCATCAGTAATTACATTTATGGAGAACATTAATGACATGGGAAATGCTCATGATATAAGGTCAAATTAACCCAAACAGGGACAATGCCACAAATGACATGTGGCCTCAACTACTACTGGAAGAACTCATTGCATGCTATATTTGATTTAATCTCTGCAAGGGTTATCAAAAACGATTACTGGATTTTTTTTTAAAAGAAAAACAAAAAAACATAGTCATCTTTTTCCATACTGAGAGAAATGAGTAAGTTAGAATTATATCATTTTAGAGTGGTTATTCTTACAGACCCTGAAGATTATTTTCTTATGTCCAATGGTTCATTACTATAGCTTTGCATGAAAGTAATTTTATGTTTTAAAACATATTTCACTTTTCTGGGTCTCACTTTCCTAATTTTTCAAATGAAGTATAGCTCATTGGATTCGCTCCTAGCATTGGTGTCAACAAACTTGTTCTCTGAAGGGTCAAATAACAAATATTCAGGCTTTGGGGGACAGATGTTTTCTGTTACAATTGTTCGACTCTGCTGGTGGAGCACAAAGGCAACCATAGTCGACATGTAAAGAAATGGCCATGTACCGATAAAACTTTATTTATAAATGCAAGCATGGGGCCAGATTTGGCCATGGGCCACAGTTTGGGACTCGCTAATTAGTAGCTCTGGAGAAGCTGACAGCTCAGACCCTGTTACAGAGATCTGGACAACAACATGTTCCTGAGAAGCAAAGAAAAGTGTGTGCCATCATGGGAGCCCTGTAGGCTTCTGAGTTGGACACATCCAAACCTGAGATGTGACTTGCTTCCAGGTTGAATCTCTTGTCCCAATGTCCTTTCATCCCTGAGTCCTGATGTCCTCCTTCAGGACAGTAGCACTTTGTTCACGGGTTTATCGTGTGACTTCAAGAGATAACAGAAGTCAAAGCCCACCACCCTGATTGGGTAAATGGGACATTCTCCTTATTAGGGTAGCCCTGAACACCTGGGCAGCACGTGACCTCCAGGTGCTGGATGATTCAGAGCCCAAGGTACAGACAGGAGGGAGGGCTGGGTCTGCAGCAGGGAACAGCCAGAAGGGAGATATGCTCCATTAACAAATTACCTCCAGAGTTTGGGTGGCTTAAAACAATAAGATTTATTGCTCATGCATGCTACACGTCCATGACTGATCATCCGGGGATTCTGCTCATCACTGTCTTCCTCCAGGGCCATCTCGAGCTTTGCTGGTTTTAGCGACAGAGAGGAAAGTGAATGGCTGGATCACACACTGGCTCTTAAAGCTGTGCCTGAAATGACATGCACCACTTCCATCGCACTTCATTGGCCAAAGCAAGTTACATAAGCACACATAACTCAGGGCATCTAGAAATGCCAGCTACCTTATTCCTAGAATGGGGACAGAGGGAGATCTGGAAATATCCAGCTAACTGCACTAGTGACAACCATCCCAGGATGAAAGAATAGCAATGGTTAATACACAACATTGAGCATCTCCTAAAACAGTGCTAAGGGGTTTCCTCACAATTTGGGAAAACCAAGTCAGCAGGGTGAATGGGGAGCCAGAAGCGAATGAATGGGCTAAGATGTGGGGCCTGGAGCTTCCTGAAACAAAATGAAGTCAGGGTATTCTGCTGAAGCTGGAACTTGATTTTCCTAAAACTGCATTGCCAGCCCTCTCTCCTTCCCACTCACTCCCCATTATTACACTTAGAAAGGCCAAAAAGGCCGTGATCAGAATCTAGGACCAGAAGTCTAATGCTGCGACCACCCAACATCAAGACCGCGAGGGCTGAGCGTCCTGTGCCCGCAGGATCCGCATGTGGAAGCGCTAAGCCCCCACGTGTCTGTCCTGGAGATGGGACTTCGAGGAGGTGACTGAGGTTCAGCGAGGTCAGAAGGGAAGCGCCCTGATCCAGTAGAACCCGTGTCCCTACAAGAAGGGAAAGTGACCCCACGCCACGTGAGGACACACTGAGAGGGTGACCATGAGCAAGCTAAGGAGCCCTCCCTAGAAACGCAGCCCTGCTGGCACCTCGGGCTCGGACTTGCCGCCTCCAGAACTGAGAGGAAAAGCGCTTCAGTTGTGTAGGCCCCTGCTCTGCGTATTCCATTATGGCAGCCTGAGAAGACAGACCCATTCAGCGTCTAAGGCACACAGGATGCTCTCTGGATCTGAGTCTCTCAGCACACACACAACTGGCTCAGAACGACTCCACGACATTCAAAGATAGGTGCACAGAAATCCAGAACTAGAAGATGGGGTCACTAAGACATCAGGAATGCTTCTGTTCACACCCAACTCCGCCAACTGTGCAGCCCTGGACAAGATAGAGAAGCTTGGGGGATCCTCACTCCTCCTCTGTAAGTCTCTTTCGTGGGCTCTAAGTGAGCTCACGTGTGGGGACATGGCGTATGGGGACAAGTTTTGTTCTCTTCCTCCCTCCCCGATCCTGTCTTCGGCATCTAGCCTGCGGCTGGGAGGGAGGGGCAGCCGTGGACACCGTCCTCCCGTGAACTGGCCCAGGGGACCTTACTCTTGCCACAGGCCTCCCACTCTCTCACCCTGGGTCCGACGGGGGCCTGGCTGCACTGAACTTGGGGGCAGGAGGCCCTGAACATGGGAATTCAGGCCCAGGGGGAAGCCCAGGTTTGTCCAATGCAGATGGAGGACGAGTCGCAGCCCAGGACGCAGACACTCTTGCATCTCTGCTGTCTGGGGTCAGGTTGGTCTAGACTACATTCAAGGCCCAGATTAGCTTTTTGTGAACTCTGTGTGTATGTGATTATCCAAACCTGAGACCCAGCAGAGGTCTCCGCTCTCTCCTTCTCTGGGAAGAACCTCCTGAGTTAATTACAGGAGGTTCCAGAAGCACGTGGCCTGGTCCACAGAGCTGCTCCACCAATGCTCTTGCCCCGCTCCTCTGCCTGCTCCCTCAAGTTTGGGGGACTCTCAAGTGTGGACACACTGAGATGACAAACCTGCACCTGAGGAGGACGAGGAGGCAGAAGAGAGGCAGCCTGGACATCCTGAGCAGGTGTCCCACATTCTCTCTCCTGCCTTACAGCTGTCCCAAGAAGGAGACATCATTAGGCTCCAGGGACTGAGGAGGAAGTCGTGAGGTCAGGAAAGGGAAGCCACATGGCGCAGGCCTACACTTCCAGGTGACAGGGTTGTCATTACACCTAAGTGTGCCCCAACTCCAAATTCCAGGCCCTTTCAGCAACCTCTTGTGAGTGTGCCTGAGGTCTCCAGTGTAGCTGAGTGGCTTCATTCCATGCCACTCCCTGTCACAAAATCAGCCTTGGAGTCCACACAGGCTGTGGTGCACTCACTGGGGTTAGACCCCCAAGGAAAACATTTGCAGAAGTGACACAAGGAAAAGGGACCAGGAGAGGAAACACTGGGAGACAGAGGCCACGATTCTAGCGTAAACTGCTAGCAACTTTCTGTGAGATGCCTTTCTGGGCCTCAGTCTGTCCTCGCCCCCACAGTCGTCAACTGTGTGAGACGGTGTTTGACTAAGGGACAAGCAAGTCCCCCACCCTGGCAGTTCCTCAAAGGCTTCATGTCCACAAGAGAAGTAATGGACTCTCTTAGGAGCCTTGAATGGAGAAGGGGCACATCAGGGTCCCCAATGGATCCAGCCAAATGCATGTTCAATTTGCAAAGGGACAGTCACATTCCACGGGAGTCTGGAGATGGGGCGTAGGGGAAGCTACTGCTTCCAATAAGGACTCCATTCCAGAAATCCCACATAACGGCCTCACAGGCCCCGGTGTGATAAAGAGAGGAGGATTTCAGCTGCGAGGATGGAGTCCTCGGGGAGAGGGGGTGGAGGTCAAGGCCAGGGCCTCATCCCAGGGAAGCTGAGCTCACCTCCGCGACTGGAACGCTGACTCTTGCACTGCCGGCAATAATGACTTTAACCTGGTGCATGCCATCCCCTGCCAAAAACCTGTCGCTAGTGAGTATGTTTTCAATTGGAAGGTGGAAGAGCATGGGTTCTGGCAGGGGAACAAGGAGCAAATCTTGACTAGAGCCCTGGCGATCACACCAACAGCTGGGTCTGTCAGTGCCCTGCCGCCGGCACCAGGGGACGTCTGCTCCGTCTCTGGATCTCAGAATCAGAGAATACCAAGGAGATTTTTTCCTCAGTCAAATTTCTGGTTGGGAAAAAAAGACATTTGAAATCTAATATTTTTTATTTCAACTGAAAAAAAAAAAATATATATATATATATATATATATTTATTTATTTATATATATATATATATATATATATATATATATATATATTTCAATTCCTCTACATTTTTTTTAAATTTCTCCCTCTTCTAAATTTTTCCCCACCTGATGCTGTCTGAGTCCTCCACCCTCCACCCTCCACCCGTGGGCCCAGCTGGGCAGTTGAGCACCTTCTGTGTTGACCACACTGTCCCTTGCACACCTTCTGGCGGGGATGAGCTACTGCACCCTTTCTCCTCCTCCTCCCAGGAGCACAGCCTCTGTGGGCAGGTGAGCACTGCGGCCCAGACCTGAGGTGGGGCACGGAGACAGACGAGAACGCGTTGTGGGGTGGGGAGGCATCTCCCCAGTCCTGGTAGCTTTAGGGAAGATTCCTAGAAGATGTGACACCCCAATCTAGAATCTGATTTTGAATGATAATTAGAGATAAATTCAGAGAAAAAAGGGAACGGCAGTCTCAGGTAGAGGCAAGGGGTTGCTTTGACAAAGAGCAGGAGAAAAGAATGGGTGGGGGACCCCAGAGGAATGTGGCAGTTTCAGTCAGGGATAAAGGCCACCAGAGCTGCCTATGAGGGAACCCCAGATACTGAACCTATTAGAAAATGAGCTCATGGAGCTAAATAGGCACCCTGTTCTTTGCTTTAAACCTTCCATACCCCTGCTCTGCCCCTCAACCCCCATCACAGGATGCAGAGGGGCCTGGCTCACGCCCTGACAGTGCTCCTGTTCACCCAGGGCCTCTGCAGTGTGGGGGCCCAGGGACGTGGGAGTTGCCTAAATACAGTGCCTAGTCCTTGTCCCCAGACACACACCACAGACCAGAAGTAGATTCTGACAGCCCAAAGCACCTCCGCACAGCCACTGTCACTCGGAGGCCTGGTCGCCATGGAGTGTGGTTACCAGTCCTTTGGAGGACTCCCAACCCAAGTCAGAGCAGATGGACAGAGGCATGTGAGCAATATCCCTGCCCACCCCAAAGCCTGAGGCCTAGAACCCACCCCCAGGCCCCTGCCCCCGGCTGGCGTGGCTAGACGGGCTCAGTAAGTCCGTGATGGAGGTGTGGGCTCTGCTTCAGGACCCGTCCTTGAAAGGGTGCATGAGAAAAGAAAAATGAAACACGGGAAAGGCCTTAGATCTCTGTGTTCCGCTGTGCGGTCCCGGTGACTCTCCCAAGAGCGAATCACCTCGGAGGGAGCTTCGCGACCTGCGCCTCTGAGGCTCATGACCTGAGTGAAGGTCCTCTCACAACACACGTCCTGAAGGCTTCCTTATTGCCCCCAAAGCCATTGACTTACTGATGGCTACAGACACCTGAGAGCAACAGGAATGAGGAGAAGGTGGGAAAGACACACAGGAAAGGGATCGAACAGAGAGACGAATGGTCTCCTGTACTGTTGTCCACGCACGTGTGCACTAAATACCTGTGTTATTGGTTCAATGCCACAGAGATCGCGAGAGTGGCTCATCGACCTTGTGTCGGGGACCAGCGACTACATGTCCCAGCTCCTTAAGTTCCCCCCTACAGATGGCACCTCCCCTCCTCCGTTCCTTCTTGGGAACACAACTTCCCCCTCAAACAACCACACGGGGAAGGGTGGGCACTGCGAGAAGGAGGGTAGTAGCTGTCATAGCTGCTGCAGCCTCTGCTGCGGCTGTCACACAACAGCAACAGAATCAGAGACTGCAACGCACACAGGCAAGAAAGCTCCACCACAGATGGCCACAGGTGCCTAGTGGACACCTCAGATCCCCCTCGCGCCCAGGCTCACACTTGTACACCACACACGCACACACGAGCGTGCACAGACATTCACGGGGGCATATGTACCATCACCCTTGAAAGAGTCATTTGGGAATGGTGTGGAGGACACCCTGGAGGACCCTGGAGCAGAGGTGGGGCACCGCTGTCCACTGACGGTGTCTGTGAAGTGTCCAGAACAGACCCTGCCCAGGAGGTCGGATGGTGGAGGTCTCAGTGCAGAGAGCAGCTGCGGACAATGCCCAGGACAAGTGCCAGTGGTTCTCTTCCAATAAAGCTTCGCTCACAGAGCAGGAGGGGGTCCCCAGGTGGCTCAAAGGTGGTCTGCCAACCCCTGATCCAGAACCCACCATGGACTGAAAGATGCAGGGAGACAGGAGACGGGATGAAGAGTACCCTGCTCCACTGGAAGGCAGACTTCTCCTCCGCAGCCTGTGCTCTTGTACTTGAACAAGTGTTTTTGTTTAACGCACGGCCTCTGACAAAATAATGACGAGATGAAGTGAAAGTCTCTTTCTTGCCGGACAATTGGAAAGAGCCCGTCCCGTGTCTAACCCGTTTCCTAGCTCCCATCTCAGGGCGGGAGCCAGAGCAGCAGGAGTCACACCAACACGTCAAAGCAACGTAGTGGAGGGGACGGGTGGTGGCCCACTCATGTAGAGTGCCCGGGATCACACGCAATCAGCACATGATTTATTAAAGACTACATGATAAATACTGATAAAGTCTTCAAACAGAGCAGCCCCCGACATCGACTAGGATGGGGCGTCAGGATGATGAATAGGCAAGGGGCCGGGCTTCAGGCACAGAGCACCTTTCCACCTGCCGGGAGGCTCCCAGAGGAAGCACTGCCCGTCAACAGATGGCCTTTCACCACAGGCGACACAGGACCCTCTGGCAGCAAAAGCCTCTCGCCACTCCCCTGGACTCTGGGATGAGCTTCACAAGTCCTGTCCAGACAAGAGCTTATGGAGTCTCTTCCCGGAAGGCACCTTCAAGACAAAGCCCCTGCTTCTCCCCACGAGTCCTAGTGACCAGGCGCATCTTGGCGCAGCCTCTCGGGGAGGTTCTGCATCTCACCAGCAGCCTCCCGCGGCCGCTGCCCACTCTCCCTGCCGCGGCCTGGCCTTTCCAGGGTCAGGGCCTGCACTTAACTCCATGTTCTGCTCAGCCGCTCACTCCAACCTTGCCCTTTCTTGCAGCTCCAGCGATCCCAGAAGTCTTCTGGGGACCTCAGCCATGCGGGGAGGTGACACTCCCATTAAACCTCCCTCTGTGATGGTCCCCTCCTTCCCGCCTCACGCTGGTGTGCACACGCTCAGACACACTGGTTCTGTGGCAGCTCCCTATGGAAACACCCCCTTGTGCCTGGCTCTGTGTTGGGTCCTGGGGATAAAAGATGAAGCTGGTCGCTTTGAGGTCGCACCTTTCGGGTGAGACAGACACAGACAAAGGCCTGGCCGCGAGGCACTCAGCGTGTCATGGGGCAGGTAAGGAGCAGGAAAGGCAAGCAGACATTTGCACAAGAACGCAGCAGCAGGCCTGGGGCCTCCCAGGGACAGCAGAGGTGCCTCGTTCCTAGGCTCAGGTCGGATGGGTTTATTTTTACAGAAATACTTAGTAGCATTGTTGCTCTTGCTGCGTAATTTAATCCTGAAGTGCCCAGGTGCTCCTGGAGCTAAACAGGCACCGTGGGGGGCCAGGTGCAGTGGGGCCAGGACCCCCGGCAGTGAGGACAGAAGAAGGCCCTGCTCCCAGGGACACAGAGGTGCAGCCACTGAGGACACCCAGAGAAGACAGCGATGGACCTCGGCGATGGGGGGAAGGGCCTAGGCAGGGTAACGCTGGGGCTGGGCCTCAAGGGAGCACCAGGCTTTCCTGAGAGACAGAAGGGACACTAGGAGAGAGAGCCTGGGGAGAAGGGGTCAGCGTGCTAGAGCACGGAGGGTCAGAAGGCACAGGGGGTGGGAAGGAGAGAGGAACACACACACACATACACACCTAGTTGCACACACATATCCCTAAGGTGAGGGAAGTCTTCCCACTGTAGGGTCAGCTAGGGCTTGCCAGCGGTATTTGGATGAGATGTGGTGACTGGCAGGCCCAACCTCATGGGTCTAATCCAGGTGACTAAATGAAACATACCTTCATTGCTTTATTCTAAATTGTGCCTATTTCTATTATCTTGAGATCCAACTCAAGAGTGCCACTCAGACCTTTTGTTTCTTCCTCCTTCACCCCTTCTTCCTCAATTCTCTTCTTTCTGGAGATCATCTGACAAGTCTAAGTCATGTAATAAAGTGTCCTAAACACTATGCCAGCCATCATTCCCTGTGCCTCACATATATTACCTCACTTATCTTTCACAACAACCTACATGTATATTTTGTTATCATTCCCATTTTAGTGATGAGGTGACTTGGGATCAGAATGCTTTAATAACCCACCAGAAAACAAAGGAAATAAATGAGGCCGGGACTCAACCCCACCTGGGGACTCAACCCCACTCGGCTCCCTGTGGGGCAAATCACAAGAACACGTGCACAAGGACACAGGGGGCCCACGCCACAGGGCAGAGAGTAAAGGTGGAGGCAGGGGCCCAGCCTGGGGTTCTGAGCAAGTCGCCCAGAACTCCCTGCAGACCACAAGCAAAGGTGAGGCGCAGCAGCCCAAGTCATGGAGGAGGGCATGGCTGCCCGGCCGAAGGCCAGCTCCAGAGGCTGTCGGGGTGAGGCGCTCACCTCGTCCTTCCTCATTGCTAAAGCAGAGAATTTTCCCTGCAGGCTGTTTCTTTTCTCCACCAAATTGTGGGGAAGAAGTTTTGCCTTCATGTTACTTTTGTGGAGGTTTCGTTTACCAAAATGCCACTAACGGGGCTGTTAGATCAGGGAGAGAGAAATGATCCACCAAAGCTCCAGCACCCTTTGTTTGGCTTCTGAGCACCACGCACAGCTCTCCAAAACCCACCAAACCTGGGGACAGACAGTGCTTTGGCAGGCCAGAAGTAAGCACCGTCACTTTCCTTGGGCCAACTCTGTGCTTTCTGTGCCTACAGGGCCACTGGGTTCCTACAGAGAAGCTGCCCCACGTGCCTCCCAATGGTGGGGACATCGTGACCTGACTGAGCCTCTGACTGGGCCGGAGCCCTGGCTGGGGAGCAGGAAGCCTGGGCCCTGGAACCTGGAAGGGGTGTGGGACACGCTGAACAATAACAAGGGAAACACCGCCATCTGGTGGCTCCCGGAGAGATGAGCCACTGCTCCTGCCATTGTCCAGACGGGCCCAAAGTTAACCCAGAAGAAATTTAGATCATTTGGAAAACAAAGGTCAGCTGTGCCTTCACCAATGGGTGGTGGTGGGGGGGGGGGGCACCCAGCGCCGTCCAGTCTGCCTGATCTGAGGTTAAAGGAGAGAAGAATGACAGTAAAGTGAAAAAGTGAAAGTCATCGTCCTACACATGTGGGTTCTGGGAAGACTCTCCTCACTGGGTCTTATGAGGAACCTGCTCTTGATCTAGCTGGAAGGTTCTCCTGGTGTCAAAAGTCGTGTGGAGGGCAGGAAGATATCCTGGCGACAGTTATGACGCTGCAAATAAAATGCATGAGAGATCCGCCCGCCAGTCTCTTTGCAAACCCTCATGAATAATTAATTAAAGCCACAATAACAGATAGACAGTCAGGTAAAATTGACCCTCACGGCAACCCTCCATCACACAGACTACTCTCCACTATACAGATGAGCAAGCTGAGTCCCTCGGAGACGAAGTCGCCCACCCTGGCTGGTAACCCATGGAGCAAGGCCCAGAGCCAGAAGTGCCCTCCAGGTCGTGGACCCCACTTACGCAGCTCACGGCCCCGGTGCTGCTTCCCCAGGGGTCTCTCAGCTCTGCATACACAGGGCAACACAGAATCTTCACTCCACCCCCAAGGTACTGAGCCAGAGTGTGTGGGACACGAGGAGTGTCCATTTGGCAAGTTCCCCTGGTCATGGGATGGCCATCTGTAGGTGCTATTGCTAAATTATGTACCTCAAAGTCATTTGTTGAGGCCCTAACCCTTAATGTGATCGTATCTGAGATGGGATCTTTGAGAGCTAACTAGGCATAGATGAGGTCATGGGGGTAGGGTCCCCACGATGGGATTGCTCCCTCATCAGAAGAGGTAGAGAGCAGTGCTCTTCCTCTCTCCACCCCATGATGACAGATCAGGAAGGCCATTTGCAGGCCCAGAGAAGGGCCAGAAACCAGCCACGCTGGACCTCGATCTTTGGCCTCCCAGCTTCCACATAAGAGCAGGGCTACTCCTCCAGCCCGGTGTCATCTGAGAAAGCAGAGGCAGCAGCCCGGTGTGCACGTGGGGAAGTGGGGGGTCGCAGCACAGCTTCGTCCTGGGCAGGGCCCACCACTGGAGAGCTCTGGGCACACGCAGCTCTTCAGATGGCTGGACTCGACCTGGGACAGGAGGACAGGTAGCGATGATGGTGGTGCAGGAGATGATAAAGCAAACACTGGTGCCCCTCCCCGTCGCCCACCCATGGCACACACAGAGCTCAGCCTCATGATGTGTGAGGTGCCAGAAACACCCGGGGACCAAGGAGAAATGAGAGGGTCGGCCCTGGTTGGAAGAGGGGTTTACCTATCGGGGTACGAGCAGCAAGGAGTGTCCAGGGGGCCCCTCCACAGTCCACGTGACCAGTGTCAATGGCAATGTGTGGGCAGGGGAGGGTGCAGGTTGGAATGGGCGCCCTTGGGATCAGCAGTGGGTGAAGCTGGTGCCACTCTAAGACCAAAACACCAAGGCGAGGAGGAGGGGTGGAGGAGGGCGGAAGTGAGAGAAACAAGTGACAGATGTCCATAGGCGGGTCTCCATGGAGCCTCCCAGCCGCCCCCACTGTGCCCTAAGAGGGGAGCAGTAGCCTCTGGGGGGGTCCCTGAGGGAGTCTGTTCATCAACCTGGTCACTCTGGAGTGGACCCTGGTGCTCACTGTCCTTCAAGACTTGGGACTGCTGTCCTAGATCACTGGGCCCCTGGTCTTCCGTTAGTCGGGCCCACCACAGAGCCCAGGGCTGAGAAGTTGAGCAACACAATATTCCTGTTTCAACAGGGAAAAAGGAAAGCAGGCGTCCCCTACTGCTGAGGTGGCTGCAGCCTGCCCAAGTCTCCTGATGGATTCCTTGCAGTTGTGCGGGTCTGTGAAGGCAGGACCCGGCATCCTAAGTGCCTCTCAACCTCAGCCAGACAGCTCTTGGAGCTGGGGCTGTCCTGTGCAGCACAGGACATCAGCGCCCAGGCCCTGTTGCAATAGATCCAGGGCACACCCTTCCCGCCTCAGCGGTGGCGCCCCAGACGCCTCCAGACATTGCACACAGCCCCCTCCCCCCCCCCCGGGTTGAAGCCACTGCCCCTCCCCTTGGGAACCCCTGTTCTTGGCGATTACAATTTGACATGTTGAATTTTCCCATTAGCAAGGGGAGGCCAGGGCCAGGGCGAGGCGAGAGGGGTCTTAAATAAGGAGCCTGCCTTTGAATTTGAATTTTTACATTTTCCTCATCATGGGGTTTTTCCACTAGTTCTGGTTTTTTAATCCTGCACTAAAATACTATCTTCATCATGGAGTGTGTAGGGGGCCCCTCCAGTGCAGCGCCATCTGCCTGCTTGAGCCACACCCTGGGCTACATGCCACCGGTCATTAACACCAAGAAGGGGAGACTATGTTTCCTTCCGCGTCATTCATTCAGTTTCCTCCCCCAATGTCCGTGGTACATAACTGGCTCCCTGCAACGGCTGCCTACTGTCTCAAAGTGTGGGCCACCAGGATTGCCACAGCACTTCCGAGGCCACAGGAAAGAGGCAAGAGCTGACACCAGGGAGAGAACAGGTTAGAGGGAAACGCCGAGAGCTGAGGGGCCCTACCCGGGCGGGGCAAGCCACTGTCCACAGTGACAGCATCGTGCTTTGGATTAGGGAACCGGCTGTGGAAAGAGTTAGGAAGGTTTAAAGACAAAACCAACAGATGTTGACAGCAGGTGAAACACAGGGGACAATGATGGGAACGTCGTCAGGGGCAAGTCCCAGATTCCCAAAAGAAGAGGGGGCTTCAGGTCCCAACAGGGGATGAAATGGCAGACCTGGAGGAGAGCGGGTTGGGGGGAACATGCATCAGTGGTCTCAGACAAGACGGTGGGTCAGAGAGGCACCGGGGTGCAGCCGGGCAGCACCCTCCAAAGGGGCAGCCCGGCTGGAGCTGCGGCTGCCGGAGTCACAGCCTGCAGGTGGCACCTGAAGCCTGGAGTGTG